>NC_091001.1:72224339-73641214 GCF_041146395.1 Eulemur rufifrons | reverse complement strand
TGAATACTCATTCTTGCTAGTAAAATTAGTTTATATCAATGTCTGAATATTGAATTCATAAGTGCTTAATAAGTGTAAATTTAGTACCATTTTTCTTTCTTATGTATTCCTCCCAATGTTAAATGTATAATTTTATTTTATTTTTTAACAGTTGACATATGTATATGGTACAAATTAATATACAGTGAAAAATAAATACAATTCTCTCCACCTCTGTCCTCAGTCCTTCAATTCTCTTATCCTACAGTAACCACCGTTAACCAGTTTCTTGTACATCATTCCATAAATAGGTTTACATGAACTCATATGTGCATTTTTTTAAGGAAGAAATTTTTTTATTTGATATAATTTTACCTCACTAAACTTTTTTGATTGTCAGCAAGAGTACTAGAAGTTGCTCTGATTATTTAAATCAGCGGTCCCCAACCTTTTTGCCACCAGGGACTGGTTTCATGGAAGACAATGTGATGGTTTCAGGATGATTCAAAGTGATTTATTATGCACTGTATTTCTATTATTAGATCATAATATATAATGAAATAATTATACAACTCACCATAACACAACCTCTTTGCTAATGATCATCTGTATTTGCAGCTGCTGCCCAGTGCTAGCATCACAGCCTCACTTCTACCTCAGATCATCAGGCATTAGATTCTCATAAGGCATGTGCCACCTAGATCCCTCAGATGCACAGTTTACAGTAGGGTTCGTACTCCTATGAGAAGCTAATGCCGTGCTGATCTGATAGGAGACGAAGCTCAGGCGGTGATGTGAACGATGGGGAGCAGCTGTAAATACAGAGGAAGTTTCACTAGCTCACCCACCGCTCACCTCTGGCTGTGCGGCCCAGGTTCGTAACAGGCCACAGAAATGTACTGGACCATGGCCCAGAGGTTGGGGACCACGGCTTTAAATAATCTTGTCTGCTGAAAGTAAAACTAAAGTGAGTTTTTAAAATTATTTAAAATGTTAAATGTATGTGGCATAGAGAGACCAATATAATAAACTCACATATATATATATATATATATATATGTGCTCATCACCCAGATTGAAAGGTTATTTAAAAGTGATTTTTAAAGAGTTTAATACTCATGATAGTCTTGCAAAGTATCAGAACCTCTGTCATTGGATGAGGTAAAAAGAATTATGTGTTCAACTATAATTGCAGCAGCCCTCAGAGTCTTCCAATTCATTGTTAATGCTAGCTGGAAGTAACTTCAACACAGAATATCTTGTCCATTGCCTTAACCAGTTGGCCATAACTACAGATTCAGCATAGAATTTCTCATATTCTTTCTAGTACTAAAAAATAAGTTGACAAATAAATTATATTTATGCTTTCCCTAAAACTTATTTGTATCTGTGTAAAAAGCATATCTAACAGATTTTTGCCTGTAATCCTAGCACTCTGGGAGGCTGAGGCAGGTGGATCATGTGAGCTCAGGAGTGCGAGACCAGCCTGGGCAAGAGCAAGACCCCGTCTCTACTAAAAATAGAAAGAAATTATCTGGACAACCAAAAATATATATAGAAAAAATTAGCCGGCATGGTGGCGCATGTCTGTAGTCCCAGCTACTTGGTAGGCTGAGGCAGTAGGATTGCTTGAGCCCAGGAGTTTGAGGTTGCTGTGAGCTAGGCTAATGCCACGGCACTCTAGGCTGGGCAAGAGAGTGAGACTCTGTCTCAAAAAAATAAATAAATAAATAAATTTTTAAAAAAAGCACATCTAACAGATTTTTAAAGACAAATAGACTTTTAGTATTATTATATTAATATTAATACTAATTTAATATTAGTTTTTAAAAATTCCATGTGTAGGGCTAATTTGGTTGTTTTGATTTAGTTCTTTATATGGAGAAAGAATGGTGAATCCATTATATTTATTATGTAGATGTGTGTAAATAATCTTGCATACTTAAAGAATTTGGTTTCATTAGCGTTTTTATTTTGTATTTATTTATTTATTTTGAGGCAGGGTCTTCGTCTGTCACTCAGGCTGTCACCCAACCTTGACCTCCCTGGCTCAAGTGATCCTTCTGCCTCAACCTCCCCACTACACCTGGGTAATTTTTTTTTTTTTTTATTTTTTGTAGAGATAGGATCTCACTGTATTGCCCAGGCTGGTCTTGAACTCCTGGACTCAAGTGATTCTCCCACCTTGGCCTCCCAAAGTGCTCGGATTACAGGCATGAGGCACTGCACCTGGCCTTGTTAGTATCTTTTATAAAGCATGAATATTATGAATACTGATTATATTTCCTTATACAAATCTAATTTTTGTCCTGACTTTGCAAAATCTTTTTTTTTTGTTGTTAGTTCCACTTGCCTTTCCTGATGCATCAGCAGAACTTCAAAACAGTTTTGTAGAATGCATCTCTTTTATTCATCAATACGATGCCAGGAAAACGCCTAATGAGCCCATCCGAGGAAAGGTGAGACAATGTTTAGAATTATTTATTTAATACTTTAGGACAGAATAGACTTACAATAGAACTTTAAGCCTTTTCACATCATAATCATCTTTCTAAGTTTATTTAAACAAACTAACATAGTTATTAGTAAGGATAGAATCTCAGCCACATGCCATAGTAAAACTAAGGAATGATATCATAATTTGAATCAGTCTTTAGAATTTGGTTTACTTAAATTATTGAAATCATTTGTGTAAGATAATATCAAAGCATAGCCAGGCACGGTGATTCGTGCCTGTAGTCTTAGCTACTGGTGAGGCTGAGGTGGGAGGATGACTTGAGCCCAGGAATTCAAGTCCAGCCTGGGCAACATAGTGAGACCCTATATTTAAAAAAATAATAATGATAATATCAAAGCAGTTTGATAAACTTTTTTATATGCTTAATGTACATGAGTGGCAGGGAGATACTTAGAAAGTTTATGAAGCCAAATAGAAATGTAATTGTCAATTATTGGATTTTTCCAACTACAGATGTTTGCTTTCATATTTCATTATTAGTAAGCCTTTTGTTGGAACTAATAGACATTTGGGATGCAATCATAAATCCTCAGGTCTGTGAACTGTAGTTTCTGTTGTATTCATCAAAACTCATAAGGCAAGAAATCAAATTTTATATGACTAGTCTTATAAAACCAAAGGATAGAAAAGTTGAGGATGGGAGATAATGAGATGCTGCTTCTTTGACATTCTGCTTTTTTTCCCTTCCTGTTCACATCCTGGTGCACCCTATTTTATAATTTAAAAAAGGTTAACCAATAATTATCATGGTGGTATCTGGCTTTGGACTAAGGTGACAGCCAGTAAAGAGGCAGAGAATAAGTGCCTGGATCCCTAGAACTTGAGCTAACCCATGAACTCGGTTCACAGCTGCATCTTCCAGCAATTTGTGTTCCCCTGGTTAATGTCAACTTTGTTTTCCTTTCCAGAGACATGGAGCTTTTGTGCAGAGAGAGATAAAACCAGGGAGTAGGCCAATAGTTCCTAAGGGAACAGAGGTATTATTGAATGCTCCGGGGTCATGTTCATCAGAACAGTCCAAAAAAACACAGAGAGGAAATTCAGCGGAAAGCAAAATGATCTCACCAGGTCTCTGCCGACAAAATTCCCAAGAGCTGTTAGAGACTAAAACTCACTTATCAGAAACAGACGTCAGACAGGCAGCCAAGGCATGCCCCAGCAGTCCTGAGAGCAGGGAGAAGACTGCAGCCATCTCTCAAACAACTGTAGGAGATGCTCTTCTTACTAGGCATGAGCCTTTAAATCCACCAATAAAAAATCAGGATAAATCGGGATAAATTACCTTCTTTAGATAAAAATATAATCCCTGGAATATGGAGAAATTTCATAATCATCACACAAGGCCTCACATTTGCTCTTTTTGTTATCAATAATCTCAGAACATACAATTTACATAAACTGGAAAAAGGAAAAAAGCAATTAAAATACACCCAAATTTTAAGAGTTGTCTCCAGTGAGTGATAGATTGAGACATTATTGCTATGTCACATTACTTACAATAAAACACAACTTTGGCACAAAAATGAACATACTTAACAAATATAAGAAAAGTTCTAGAAGAGAGGCCCTATTAGACAGTCATGAGTTGCAGCTCTGGAATCAAACAAAGTGGAGTTGGAATGTTGGCTTCACTTCATACAAGCCATGTGACCTTGGTGTTATTTAACTTCTCTAGACTTCAGTTTTCTTATCTGTAAAATTAGGAAAATAGCAACTTCATAGGAAAATAGCAAGATTATTGACCATGAAGATTATGCATATTGATCAATAAGTGATCAATGTAATCACATCATCACTATTAGTATAATTAAATTTCAATTTAAGGATAATATTCCCTTATAAATTTAAATTTTCCTCCTTATTCTAAAACTTAGAATTCCTCCATATATAATCAAAAGTGTGAAAATCTAAAAACATTTCTGCTAGTGCAAGATGTGCATGCAAACACACACACATTTAATTCAAAGAAATAGGTATACTTAGAATATTAAAATACTTTCTAAATTGTTTTCTATTTTATTTAGATCATTTCTAGCATTAACTCAACCTTTGCTTTTTGAGTAAGTTTGGTAAGAATTAATTGCACCAGCTATTCTAATTTTGTATATTTGATGTGTTACAATGTGTCCAATATAAGATACATTATATCCCATACAAGTAGAAATGGGTGGAGTATTCCTTTGCTGTAAAGAGTATTTACAAATTTCCGTGGGAATACTCATATATCAGTTGTTCACTATTATCTGCAGCATTGATAAGACTACAGCTAAGAAATGTAAATAGACTGCAAAAGAACAAATGTCATTACTATATATATTTGTGTGTTGGGAACTTTTAGTTCTTACAACATGGCAGATTAAGGCTAATAGTGAACCCCGTTGCATTACAAACACCTTGAAATGTTGAATAAGATGGAACACCAAACAAATATACAGCCAAGCTCACAAAACAGAAAAACCCTCATATTTCAAAATAGGGAACTCACTTATTTGTGTATTAATGTATATCTTGAAGATCTTTCCTTGTCAACACATGTAGACTCTCTCATTATTTTAATAGCTTCATAGTCCTCCATAGTATAGATGTGCTACTATATAATAGGAGCAATAAGAATGCAAGTTTTGGTGAGGGTGGGGAAGGGAGAGGTGGTTAGCAGATTTGGAAAGAGGTCTTAAAGGCTAGGGACTTGAATTTTAATCCACATTGGAACAGAGATGGACTCTTATGGCCTCTGAAGTGGAAAGATAGAATTGAAACCTGCATAAAGCTAGAACTCTGGAATGGCTGGCCTGTTGGTACAAGGCAGACTCCTCTCCACTCATATATCCAGAAAACAGCAAGAAAGTTTGCCACTTCCTGGAGCTACAGATAGTGAATAAACTCTCTGTGAGAAAGTAAAACCCCAAGCTTGTGCCACGCTATGGTTTGGAATATGAATTTATAGGCAGGACTTCTCATAGGACCCAAAATTAACATAAAAATCACTGCTCATGATAACTCTGCAGTGCCTGACAAAAGCAAATGCAACTCCCCACCCCCACCCCAGAGATATTTTCATGATCTCTAGAAAAAAAACAATCCCAGCTAAAGATAGGTCACAAAAATCAAAAATTACAAAAAGAAGAAAACCAAACTGAGCAAGAGTCTGCAGTATGAAGAATGATTGAAACTTTAAAACTTTTAAACACTTTCAATTTTAAGATTCCGGTTTTTATTCTACTCTAGAAATTATATCATGTTACTTTTTCTGTTATTTCCATCCCCTCGATTCTCTCTCTCCTCTCCTTCCAGAACAGCTACTAGCTGAATGTTGGGACATTTGGATCTATCTTCTATGCTCAACTTTTCTCTCAACATCTTTCTTATGGTACTTTCCCACTAAGTAATGGTAAGAATCCCCTTGACACTAACTGTCTTCTAGCTAATTTGCTTTTCAGCCATGTCCTTTGTTATGCCAGACCATTTATTGAAACTTAAAGGATCCTCTAGGGAATTTAGTATTATATTTTTAATGTCCAAGATCTATACATGCTTCCTCAATACCGAAGACTCTTCCTATATTATAGAGATAATAGCCCCTCTTCTCCCTATCAGAATATTATAGTTATGCTTAAAATTTTTTGTTTGCTCTCTTCTGTTTTTGTTGAGTGTGTATTATACTTTTTTCTCAAATGCTTGGTGATTCATAATTATACTCTTCGATTATAATATATCCAGATCATCATCAGTGTAAACTGTTTCTGTTTCCCATAACTTGACTTTTGGACAAAGTCAGAATATGTAGACAGATAGGATTTGAGAATGATCTGATGGGCTCTTTGATCTGCCTAGAGGTCAGCAGTAGCTACTTAGGCATTGCCCTGCTTCTCCAGCCCCAGTGTCTGACTGAGTTCATGACCCAGCTGCCCACTGCTTCACACAAGCAGAAGAGGGAGGGATACTGATTTGCAGTTCCCTAATTCTTCAAGTTGACACATGTCCCAGGGCCTTCTCCAACTCTTCATATCCATTGACTCTAGGGTTGTAGTTCCATTGGACCTACTACCTCCAGGTCATCTCTATACAGAGGTTGGGCTTTTGTTTCCTTTAGTTTTGTTCCTTTAAACATTTCTTCTCTGGTAATATCTTTTAGAATTTACTAAAAATGTTTATTCTGATCATAAAGTTCCCTGTTTTCCAATTCTATTAAAATGGATTTTATTGTCTATATTTATCTACATGCACATTTTTATAGACTTTAGGGGACAACAAGCAGCAGATGTGTATGATCAGTCTGCCATCTTGAGTTAATCTCTGATTTCCTTTTTAAATCATTTGCAAACTTAGTACTTTAACCATTAGTAAATAACAAATTCATGCAACAGACCTCATAACATCCTCAGTGACAAACATCACTGAAGACTGACACAGTCCTTCTGCTCTAGGGAGAATATGTTGTACTGAGAGGTGGAGGAGCTGGGGTCAAATAGCCCAGTTAGTGGGCTCCTACCACAGGCTAGGTTGGTGCTCAATCTTTTCAAATATAAGGACATCTTTTCCATATTAAAAAAAGTTTATGGTTCCTCACAAAATATTAATTGAACTTTCGGAATCCATTGTTTGAGAAAATGCATAATAAAATGCAATGATGATTTCCAGGTTCAAGTCTCTGTTTGTTAAATGCTAAGGGTGTGTCTCTCCAAAATGAATTCCATAATCTATTAAAGTCATAACTGCCTGTCAGTACAAATAGTGTTCTTAAATTTCACGAGAATATTTGAATGCATCCAACTAGTTCCCTCATTGTTTCTGTAGAATGATAGCATTTACCAGGATACAGATTTTCTTTCAAATTACAAAAAAAGAAACCCCAAACCAAACCAAAACAAAAACCAGGATCCTCCATATAACTTAATATTTTAAAAAATACCTTAATGAATGTGGTAATGGCTTTTAACCCTAACCTTGCTATTAATAATAGCATACATTTGTATAAGGTGCATTAAGTGTTAAAGAATTTTCAATCTATTATCTTATGTGACCCTTATAATAATCCTATGAAGCAGGGAAAATAATAATATTTTAATTTTACAGCTACTAATAGGCTCAGAGAACATAAGTGTTTTCCCCAAGTCTGTAGTTAGCAAATAAAAAAGCTAGGACTAGAACCTAAGTCTCTCAGTGCCCAGTCCATTAATTCCCAGATGTCAACCCACAAGGCAATGCTAGCCCATTATAAATGAAAAAAGGATAGTGTAAGAAGTACCAAGGCAAATAATTTCAACACTTTTATTGAAAGACTGTGACTGAACTGATTTTGGAGATTTAAAATGCTCTTTGTCCAGTCAGTAGAGCATGAGACTCTTAAAATGCTGTTTGTCAGTCTTGTACCCCTATGATGCACTAAAAGTTGATGTGGGAAGCACCCATCATTCCTAACACAGATAAATGTTGGATAAAATATAACAAAAATATTTGAAATATACAACTAAGCAGTAAAACAAGAAACTAAAGTCCTCAGGTGCCAGAAATGGAGAGAATGTGAAAAAGCAGTGAGCAAGAGGTTGAGACTAAATAAGCAACTGGAGAATTGAAATCAGAAGATGAACTTAGGAGCTGGGATTTAATGCCTGAGCTGGAGTGGCTGTGAAGGCCCCATAGGCAGTGGGGTTGGAGCTGAGCAAGGAGACAGGAACCTAGAAGAGCTTTGCTGCTATGAAAAGAATTTTGAACTATCTCCTCCCATTAACTTGGAAATTGGAGGAGGAAGCTGACTGATTACCACCCAGATGGCACTTGTACCAAACTGAGCTATGCACAGTATCAGGGTCCAAATGTGCATTCATGAGTAGTGAGGGAAACCCAAACCAAGATAGCAATGGAAAAACTGGTTTGAACGAGGGAAACTTGAAGAACCCTGGTAGAGACAAATATGAAACTGCGCCATAGTGACAATAATCATACATGCATGAGACACCATGGAAAGAAATACTCAAGACATCCCCAGATGAGGTGGTTAAAAACAAAAAACAAAACAAAACACAAGAGGCAAGAACAAAAACTTCCAGGGAAGGGAGTTAGCAGAATTCGTACCCCAAGAATTATGGACAATAAACAGCCTCTAAAGAAAGTATGCTTTAAAAGACTCAAGACAAAAAAGAACAAACTATAAAGAAAAAAACATAACACCATAAAAAATAGACATACTGGGTGTAAAAGGCTGTGGAAATTTTATAAATAAAAATATACCATTTTTTAGAAAACTTAGACTAAACATAGCTTAAGAGAAAATCAGTAAGTTAGAAAATAGGGCTGAAGAAATCTCATAGAATACAACACAAAAAGATTTTTCTAAATATTAAAAAGAAAACAGAGAAAAGAATGTCATTAAGAGTTCCAGAAGGATATAATAGAGGGATCATGAGAAAATACGAAATATTCTCCAGTAGCCAGTCACCCCCTCTTCCTTATTAATAGAATCACCTATTTTTAGCTGGAAGTTTGGCTGATCAGAATAAAGACAATATTTCCCAGCTTCCCTTGCAGCTGGGTTGACTGTAGGATTGTGTTCTGGAATATAACCAGAAAGCATGTGCAACTTCCAGAAATGTTTTTGAAGGGAGGTGCTTCTCTGCAACTTTTTCTTCCTAGTAGCTGGAATGCATGCAGATGTGATAGTTTAAGGTTTTAGCCATCTTGCTGAGAATAGAGGAACAATAAAATATAAGGGTCTTTGAGCCCCTGACATTATGAAACACCACCTGGATGGCCTAACTTGTGTGAGAAATAAACTTCTGTCTTGTATAAACCATTCTGATTTAGGGTTGTTGTTATTTTTTTAATTACTTGTAGCAGATTCTACTCCTAACAGATACAATGACTGAGAATTTTCTAGGCTTAAAGAAAGATATGTATCTTTGATTCGAAGGAGCAAACTGATTTTCGAACTAGAAAAATGAAATTAAATTCACACACAGACACACGATAGTGAAACCACAGAACATGAAATGTAAAGAGAAAACCTTAAAAACAGAGATAAAAGAGACAACCTATAAAGGAAAGACAATTATGTCAGCAGACTTTTCATCCACAATAATAGATACAAGGAAACAATGGAGTCAAAAGTGCTAAACGCAATAATGATCAACACAGAATTCCATGCTAAACTCTAATTCAAAAATGAGAATAAAATATGGACATTTTCAGACATACACAGATTAATAACAGCAAGCACTTATATAATATAATTGTATAAGGTATTGGTCTAAGTGCTATATATATATTTTAATTCAGTAATCCCCACAACAACCCTCTGAGGTAGATAATGTAACCATCTTAGAGATGACAAAACTAAGATACAGGGAGGTTAGATAGCTTGCCCACAGCTAGACTCCATGGTTAATCACTATGTTACACTGTCTCCATGACTAATACAGTTAGCTGCCCACAGATCTCCACTGAAATAACCACTAAAATATGTCATTTAAAAGACTGATATTAAATCTAGACAGAAAAAGTAGGATGTAAGCAGAAAAGCAAGGCAAATAAATCATACTGATTAACCTACGTATTAAATACAAAAAATGTTCTTTCATGAAATGACTCTAGTAACAGATTCTAGGAGATTTTTTGCCCTATAAGGGCAAAAGAAAATGTTTTCTTATTTGGCAAAACAAAATATTTGACAAAACAAAATATTTGACAACTCTATGTCAATTCTCTCCCAAAATTTGGTAATTTTCCTGGTCTGTGAAATCCCAAAGTCTGAAAACTACTGGTTAGCTCTATTGTGCAACAAAGGTTTTCATGAAAAAAAAAAAAAAATAGATTTGCAAGGTTTATTACTGTGTCATACAAAAAAATGTATATTTATTGGTAATAGAATTTGGGGAGGGGTATTTGTATTCATACTGTAAGGAGGACAGGCTGCATGAAACCATTAGTAAGCATCGCTGTTCTCCTAGGAACATGGCCCTAGCAAAGGGAATGCTATAAATCAAAATGTAAAAAAAGGAAGAAAAAAATCTTTTCCACTACAGAAATTCATTGCCAACTGAAAGATTTATGGAGAAAGTGCCTTTGGTTGATAAAATATATCAAGATGATCTACAATTTCTCAGCCAGGAAGGCAGAGCCCAGTGCTGTTATGTGCTCACCAAAGTGAAAGATGGATTTCATCAGAGAGAGAAAACATGTTACTTTTTACTTACTTGTAATAATTTTTTTATTATAAAAATTTCTCCAAATTACTCTACAAATGATCTCTTTTAATTCTGTAGATTGAGAAAGCATCAGTTTTACTCTTAAGTAACTTTATAGGTCACATAATTTCCTTATTATCTAGTCAACTTTACTCTAGATGGAAACACCCCAAGAATGGTCCCCAGAGTTGCTAGCTCTTTGTTTCACAATCATAAGCAAATGAGTTAAAGAAACTTATGACCTAACACAATTTTCATGGCTAGAATATTAATTGTAACAATAACAGAAATTGAATTTCCAGATTTAGTTCTTCTGTAAAAACGATTTCATTTTGGGGGAGTGTTTTTGTTTGCTTGCTTTTGTTTTTGTTTCTTTATAGTAGAATCAGCAGCAGTTTATGTATTGTGGCGGGAGTTGGGGATAGTGGGAAGGTACCTTTACATAGCCTATGATGTCCAGGATACATAGTTTTGTGTATAGTAATTCTTACATATGCTAGAAAATATCACTGAGCTAGGAGGAAAAAGGAAAATCCCTATCAGCTGTCCATCTACCTGCAAAGTTTCCTCCATTCTGTATCAATATTAGGCTTCTATAACCCTAGTGCATGCCCGTGTAATAAATGATTAACCTTGCCCAAAGAGAGACCATCTTTGCCCTTGGCTCCTATGAGGTAACTTCTAAGACCTTGGAATGTCCGGCCCAAGAAGAGTATCTTTCTTTACCTGGGGGCCTTGGGCCATGCCAGATAATCTATACTAACAATGTGGTTTATAGTGAGGGGTCTTGGGCCACATGGGGTCAGCTTGAATCTCTAGGGCCTGGAGATTAAGGTCAGCCACATGACAGTAAACCATGTTTATATGACAAAGCTCAGTAAAAATTCTAGACACCAAGAATCAGATAATTTCCCTGACTGGCAATACTCCATGCCACCCACTGTCACACATCATTGCTGAGAGAAGTTGGCACTGTCCACAATTCTGCTGGGAGAGTACAACTGGAAGCTCATACTTGCAACTCTCTGGGACCCTGCCCTATACGCCTCATTTCCCTGCTGATTTTATTCTGGTCCTTTTATTGTAGTAAACCATTAACGGTGAGTATAAGAGCTTGCAGAGAGTTCTGGAGTCCTTCTAGCAAATTATCAAACATGAGGGTAGCCTTGGGGGCCTCAAAGTTGAATTGGTGCTGCATACATTTCTTACACAAAGCATGCCTGGCCACAAGAAACTTCAGCCATCACACTGGGTCATAGAACACTATTTTTCTCATATTAAGCACTTAAATCCTCAGTTTACAAAAAAAAAAAAAAAAAAAAAAAAAAAAAAAAGGCATAGGCAAAACCTTCCAGGAATTTTATGGGGTATATGTGTGTCTGAGGTGAAATGATCCTGGACTTACAGATGTTTTGACTCGTATCATCTAACAGTAATCCTCTCTCAGGAGGCTAAAAAAAATCTTGAAAATCACTGGAGAGGCAGCTTGGACCAAACACTGAACCAAATGTTGAAAAATCTGGTTTCTAACCCCAAGACAGGTCTGGGAGCAGTCCCATCTACATAAACATCAGTTTTCTAATCCACAAAGCAAGCACAATTACAGCAGCTCTGCCTAAGTCATGGGTGATCTTGAGGACCAAATTGGAAAAGAAAATTGATTTGAAAGTGCTTTAAAATTTTTAAAGCCACAGACAGATGTAGGGCTTCATTATCTCGTCTTTGAAGTCATGATCCGAGGAAAATTTTAATAGGCAAATGAAAATGGTTGTTTAAATAACTAGGACAATTTCTTGGTTACAGTGTGAAGTACTATTTTGAAGGGAAGACAAAGAATACCACTATAGTTTTCTAATATATATGTAATTTGCCTAGAGGGTAGTTTGTAAATCAATGCTGTGCTGACATTTCTCATCACACCAATCATACCAAAGTTGCTGGAGCTATTAAAGGAATTCAGGGACAGCAACGAAGGGTGTCCCTACTGCAGAATGGCTGGGTGGTATCCCCTCCTTCACCTTGCCTTTATTACTATTGCCAGTGAATTCATACAGCACAGAAAGAGTAATTCTATACTACTTTAGTCCTATATTATATTTTGGTGTTGCCAGCTATTTAAAAAAAAAAAGTCAAAATTACATTTTCAGAGAAGAAAGCAGGAAAGAAGGTAAAATTCCCTGTATCCTCTGCAAGAGTGTTATAGAAATTATAAAATCTTAATTATAAAAAGTACCTTGTAAATTCCTTTAAAGGTATATTACAAATATTAGTTATTTTGTGCTTTTTTTTTTTTTTTTTTAAAAAAAAAAAACATATAAAAAGACTAGCAGACTTGTAAATGCAGCCCAATAGCTGCACAGCTGATGTTTTTTGGTTCTGCTATTCAGGGTTCCATCCCTCAGAATCTGAATTGGGCAGGAACCCAAATTACTTGTTGGAAACACAAATCTGTGAGCAGTTCTGCCTAGGGGGCCCTTCCTAAGCTGACCCTGGTCGGTTTAAACTGTGGGAAAAGGTGAAGCAGCCACACTGGAGTTTAGGAGAATGTTCTGCCGCAGAGCCACTTCCCTGTGATGTGGGTGGAGAGGAAGCCTGGATGCAGGGGTGCCCTGTGACCCACCGAGGCCAGCACAGAGTTCCTGACATTCTCAGGAACTTCCTGGAAGTCTTGATAGGTGAGACACAGTCCCTGGAGGGGACAGTCTGCCCCGCCAGTTTGGCCATACCCAGGGCGGCCTGCCAAGCGAACTGTTTTTATTGTTAGCAAATGTCACTCCGCCCAAGACAGGATTTTCAAAGATTCCTTAGATGAATGGGAACTTCTGGTTGCTCCTTGTTTTCCCGAAGTGTGTTATGACAGGCATTTGATCTGTTCCTTCTTTGTAATTCAGGAAAAATTCCTCAGAGCCTAGAGGGTCACCAGAAAGCAGCAGACACTGTTACTCCTTTCCGGGCAGTTGCAGGGGCTGAAGGGTTGATAGATTAATTTTCTCAGAGATGATCCATGTTTTAGGCAGTTCAAGGAGGAAGAGAAAACACGTCCCTGCTCTGAGTATTTGCTTGTTTGATTTTGAGCCCCCAGACAGGAAGGTGGGGAGGTTGAGAGAAGTGCCAAGCCTGGCAGCAGAGGAGGGCCCCGGAAGTGAGAGGTGTGGCTCTGTGGGTGCCAGCCCTGGACTGCCGCCCCTCGCCGGGGCGCTGGCTCCTCCTGGGTCGTTAGGGGAAAGGCAGGCCTGTCCTTACTGAGCGTGCCCCGCGCCGCCGTGGGCAGGCGCACCTGGCCCGGCATCTGCTCTGGCGCATCCCGAGGAAGGGAGGTGCATTGACGAGTTTGGTCCCTGGTTCTGCGTGGCTTTGGGAAGGGGCTATAGCCCACCCCTATTCCACAGCAAAGGCAGCAGTCTGGAGATTTGGAGCAGGGAGCCCGGGGGCCTGCAGGCGTCGCCTCACACCTGCTGTCGCAGTTGTCCGCATCTTGCTTCTAGTAAATTTCAGACATGCCGGTGGTGGGCGAGGGCAGAGGCAGCCAGGGCGGCGTCTCCCAGGAGGACGGCTTCAGCGCCAAAAACACAGCGGGTTGGCCAGGAAGCTGATCCCACAGTGTGGGTGGGCACAGGAGCGGGCCGGGGCCGCTCCTGTGTGGGGAGCAGCTGCGCAGCCGCAGCCGTGGGAAAAGCTGAGTTGGTGGAAGCAGGAAAGCAGGCTTCCGAGTCACAGCTCTGTCGCTTCCCAGAGGTGCGACCTTGAGCATGCTACCCGACCTCTCAGGGTCACCATCCTTTATCTGTGAAATGATGATAATGCGAACAGCTACATCAGATGGTTCCAGGGAGGAATAAATGAGATAACGCAAGTTGGAGTGCTTGGCAAACCACAATAGCTGCCAGTATTTATGGAAAGGGGCTGTGTGCCTGGCACCGTTCTATGAACTGTGTGTGTCTTAACTAGAATCCTCACCAACTCTTTAAAGTACACGACTATCATTATGCCCATGAAAACGGGACAAGAGATGAAGTGGGGCACAGAGAGATTAAATAACTTGCCTATGGTCAAACTGTAAACACACAGCAGAGGTGATATTCAAACCAGGCAGTCTGATTCCAAGCCCACCCTCTTAACCACTAGCGATGATATTATAATGTGGGAAATGTCAATGTTCCTTTGCATCTTTGAAGCTCCCTTCCCCCTTAACCTAATCCAGTCTGTCACCGAGATTTGCAGAGTCTGTCTGTTTCATATTTGTCCTCTTGCTTTTATTCTCTCACACTCATTGTGGTGGTTTTAAAACATGGCCTCAGACTTTTTGACACTCCTCCTATTGAAAGGTGGAATCTATGTTCCCTCCCCTCGAATTTGGGCAGGCTTGTAACCTTAGACCAATAGAGTAAGGCAGAAGTGACGACAGGGGACTTCCCCGGTGAGGTCATAAACGGCATTCTTGTCTGGCACACTAAGCCATCAGGTGAAGAAGTTTGACTACCCTGAGGCTGCTGTGCTGGGAAGGTCACGTGTGGTCGTTCTAACCAGCAGTCCTGGCTGAGCCCACCCTGCCAGACTTTCCTACCAAGGTGCCAGGCACATGAGTGACACTGTCATCTTGGAAGTGGCTCCTGCAGCTACAGCTGTTCAGCCCCAGCCATTAGAGTCACCCACAATCTCTCCAGCGAAGGCCCCAGATTGAGGAGTGGATTTTGCTTCTAAGATTTCCTCTGCTGCTGCTGCCCTCATTCAGACAGTAACCTTCACCCTAATATAATTTGTCTTTTAAAATACAGCCCCACAAATGACATGAATAGAAACTTCTCGAAAGAAGATATAAGAATGGCTAACAAACATGAAAAAATGCTCAACATCCCTAATCATCAGAGAAATGCAAATCAAAACCACAATGAGATATCACTTAACCCCAATGAGAATGGCCTTTATCAAAAAAACCCAAAACAACACATGTTGGCGTGGGTGTGGAGAGACAGGAACACTCATACACTGCTGGTAGGACTGCAAACTAGTGCAACCCCTGTGGAAAGCATTATGGAGGTATCTGAAACAGATTCAAGTAGACCTGCCATTTGACCCAGCAATCCCATTACTGGGCATATACCCAAAGGAAAAAAGGTCATTCTGTAACAAAGACACATGTACCTGAATGTTTATAGCAGCACAATTCACAATCGCAAAGATGTGGAAACAACCCAAATGCCCATCAATACATGATTGGATTAGTAAGCTGTGGTATATGTATACCATGGAATATTACTCAGCTATAAGGAATGATGAAGATACGACATCTCTATGGTTCTCCTGGAGAGAGTTGGAACCCATTATATTAAGTGAAGTATCCCAAGAATGGAAAAACAAGCATCACATGTACTCACCAGAAAATTGGTTTCCCTGAACATCACCTAAATACACATCTAGGAATGACACCAATCGGATATCAGACTGAGGTGGGGGTGGGGGAGGGGATGGGGGTATGCCTACACAATGAGTGCATTGCACACCGTTTGGGGAATGGTAACACTTGAAGGTGCTGACTCGGGAAGGGGGGGTGGGGAAGGGAGGGACATATACCTACCTGATGGGTGCAATGCGCACTACCTGAGGAACGGACACGCCTGGAGCTCTGACTTGGGGGGAAAGGCGGTACATGGGCAACGTATGTAACCTGCAATTCTGTATCCCCTATAACAATAAGATGAAAAAAAAAAAAAATATTTGCTGAAAAAAAAAATAAATAAATAAAATACAGTCCCAAACAGGTCACCTCACCCTCAAAAATTTAGGTGACTGCCCATTCAATAAAGACAGAGCTCCTTGGCATGGCATCAGTGACCTACCTATGTCTTTGTGCTGAAGGAGGTTTGAGTTAATGGTCAAACAGTTGAAGTCTCCCAGTAAGTCGCATAAGTTGGCACCTTGCTGGCTTCTATGTGCTTCTGACCCTCCTTCCTTGTCTGTACCCACTTATTCTCCAGCAGGGCACCATCCTCAGTTTGTGCATTTCTACTCAGATATTTATCTTCCTAATAGTGTATTTCTCTTAGACAAGGTCTATTCTCCCATTCCTCTATTCTGTCATTGAATCTCTGCATCAAGTCTCAGGAATGCCCACGAGGTCATATTATTTCTGGGTATTAAAATGGCAAGTTCACTTTCTTTATTATCCATGGCCTAGGCAATGGCGTCTAGAAACCTGAGATCAGCAACATTGTGTCTTGCCTCCTTTCCAGTTACCATAGCCTGTATATCTCTGCAACGTGCCTTCCTGCAACGTTCCTTTCTCTCTTCTGCTCCATACTCTCCATAGTAACTGGCTTTCTGGTTTTAGCTGAGCATTTCTTGCTCTACTCTGTAATTCTTACAGATGGAATCCTAAAATGCTGAAAATGGAAGTCTTTTTTTCTTTTCTTTTCTCGCATTCTTTTATAAGCTATTTCAAGCAATTATATACCCAAGGACTGGGCGTCCTTTTTAAAACAAGGTATTCTGGGTAGTTGAATTTGAATTATCTGATTGAGAGATGAGATTTTAAAAATTAGACATTCCTTTAGTCATTGATGACATTTTAAAGTAAAAAGAAAAACTATTTCAGGGCAAAAGGAGCATAAAGATTTCAAAATTTTAAGTAAAGATAAAAATAATGCTTAGAGAAACAGTAACAAATTCCTTCCAAAATAACAGGATAGTTTGTCTTCATTTAAAGAACTGAAACATCAACTAGTTGTCCACATTTTGGTCCCTTCAGAGGAATGTTATATACATTATCCAAAATGTGTGTCAGAAAGAAAAAGCTGGAATAAGACTGAGCTTGGATATAGTGGTCACTTTTCAAACGTGGAGCACTTGACAGATTCCTAATCCTCCTTCTTTTCTTTTCTTTTTTTTTTTCTTGGCAAAATAAAGGCAGAATCAGCCAGTGCTAAATTTTGCCTCTAGAGTAAATGATGAAATGCACATGTCAAGACACCCTTGCAGTCTCCTGCTGGCTCCCTCACCCCCCTCCTCTGCACGTTTGCAGTGCACAGAAGGCTCAGCACAGCTTTCTCCCTGCATTTTCTTCCCCGATCTACAAAAACCATTTCTTAATCTTAATGGAGAAATTTTTGTTTTGCTTCCACACATAATAGAATATCTAGTGAATTATTAAATAAATGCTGATTATCTTTTTATGACATTAATCAGTCAATCTTACAAGGCTGCTTCTTCTCCCTAAGGCTTTCTAGTTACCTTATGAGCATTTAAAAATATCCAAAACAAGACCCCAAACCCAGAAGCCATGAAGGAACAGAACAGCAGATTTATCTACAAAAGAGTAAATATTGATATGGCAAAAAAAAGTAACTTTAATAAAGTTAAAAGCTAAAGGGAAGAGTGAGAGAAAATATTTGCAACACATAAAGTATTAATATCCCTAATATAGAATGATATCAAGAGTTTTATATAAAGAGCTCATCAGTAAAATAAAGCCAATCAAATTAATGGGAAAGTCAGCAAAGAACATGAACAGGCAATTCACAGAAAAAATACAGAGTAAATACTGTCAAATAACTAAAATAAGAACAAGATACAAGTTTACGCCTATGAGATGGTCCAAAATTGAAAAGATAGTTCATTTGCAATGTTGGCAAGGGTAAGGGAGGAAATAGGTACTTTACTATAATGTTGTAGGAGTATAAATAGGTACAACCTTTTAGAAGGGCAGTTTGACAACAGTAATCAAAATTGTAAATGCACATACACTTTTACCCTACAATTTTACTCCTCAGTGTCTGTCCTACAGAAATCACTGCACAAGTAAACAAGAGCATATTTACAAGGACATTCATTTGGTGTATTTTTTAATTGCAAATAATTGAAGAAAACATCAATGATCATCAATATGGAACTCTTTAAATGCATTTATGGTATACCTGCACAATGTATTAATAATTCTTTACTGTGCTTTCAAAGTATGGGCTAGATCTTTTCCAAGATATATTGTGAACTAACAGAGCAAGTCTCAAAACTATTTATATAAACAGTATGTTCCAATTTTTTATTTTAAAATTTTCAAATTGTATTTGTGTGTGTAGATAAAGTACTGGAAAGTTACTCACCATAGTGATTTATCCTGGGAAAGTTGAGATAAAGTGGCAACTCCTTTGGTAGCTTTATACTTTTCAATATTATTTAAAATTTTTATAATGACATGAATTGTTTTAGAATTTTTAAGGAAAACAGATGAAGAAAAATAACATCCAAAGACACTCTAACTATATTCCTGTTATGAGTACCAACCCAAGTCTTAAGGGTCCCCAAAATACTGTATTTCCCTTAAAATCTCAAGTTCACTTCATAGCCCTTCTCTTGGAATAGAGATTCCTTCATGGAGTGGATATATGGTTTTACATTGAGGCCAAGAGTTTCATTTCTGATCCTTTTCCCAATTACTCGGTCTTACTCATTTCCAGACAACTATTCCCATGGAGATAAATCTGACCTTTGGTGGCAGTCACCCGGAAGAAAGCAGTACACACTCACTGGGGCAATGGGCTTGCAGTGCCTAAAGTAATACAGAGTGAGTTAAAGAAAGCTGGCAGACACCACTCCCCACCACCTGCTGTGAACAGTGTTCACACAGCCTCACCAGCCAGGCTTGCCACTGCTTGGTCATTTGCACTGAGACCCAGGAAGCTGGAGTATCCTGGAAAAAGCATTAGCCACACACCAGGACTTCTGTCAGCTGAGCACTGGCTGTAAGGACAAGAAATTAGGCTTGGTTTTCCTTGAAGGCAAAAGCGCTACCTTCCAGGATCACTGTCAAGCTCACACAAGAGTCTGCATGCCAGAATTTTGTGAATGGCCAAGTGTCCTTCTGACGTATAGAATCTTCTCACCTTAGCAATGTTCCAACACTTTCAGTTTTCCTGACTTCCACTTTCTTGGAGAAGTCTTTAGTGCAGAGACAGTACTCTTGGGCTTACAGAATATATCCCTTAGCCCTTGCAGACTGTTTGTTTCCTTATAAAGGCAATTCATGGCAACACTGGTCTGCTGACTGCCCATGGTGTACTGGTAAATGTTTAACAACCAGCTCCCTGGAGAAACTACACCCTGGTCTGAAATATTTACCTATTTCCACAGTGTAGCTACAAGTCCCATGGTGGATTTCAAGGTATCAACAAAACATCACTGAATATCAATTGGGAAGAGATGTGTACAGTATATAGGACCATTACATGGTATTTCTACCTTGAGAGCAAGAGGCAATAGTAAAGTACAGTACAATGATTAGGAAGCGATGAGTTGTGAATATTTATGATATTTTTAAACATTATTTAATCACAAATTTATATAACTTAATTTCTAATAATAGCTAGGTTTAACAGCTGGCTCACAACATTTCTGAAAAGTTTAACAATTGGCTTTTGCAAACCAATAGAAGCCAGCTCCAGCACACCCCTGAGATTGCTACTCTGCAAGATGCTATGGCTATTGCAGTCATCATTTTCTTAACGAAAATCCAGTTCTCCCTTTGTTTTTGACAGCATATATATATATATATACACACACACACACATTTGTATGGCAATAGGAGGTGTCTGTATTCATGGCTCCTTGGACTTAGTGCAATGTGTTGCAGACAAGGAAAGGCATGGATATTGGAGTCAAATAGACCAGTGACAATGTATAATTTAATTAAACCCTGGCCTTTAATTTAATAATATTTACTACCTGTGAAATTATTATAAAAAGAAAAAGAGATAAAGCAGGCAGAGACTATACTTAAACATAGAGCAAGCGTGAAGTAGAAGGTTTGATACATGTAAACCACCTGGCGGAGAACAGGAGCTTAAATCATATTAGCACCTTCTCTCTTTAACAAGCGCACATAGATCCCCAGCTAACTGATGGGAGCTATGGAGAGACCCGCAGAGCCAGCAGCATCTCGACACAGCAGGCTGAATCCAGCTTTCTTTTCCTTTTTACCTGATTTGGGCATCAGGCTGGGAGAAACCCTGACTTCATCATCCTGGTGCCTGGCAACGGCCAGTAGTTTAACCTTCTCAATTAAAGCTGCCATCCTAGGACAGAAGGTTCAACAGATAGAACTGTCCTGGGTTCGTGGTGATATTACTCCTCTGGGTTAAAGGTTACATACCCAGTGCTAGTCATTCTTGGGGAAAATCCCATTCTCACCCAGCTTTGTGGCTTAGCCAAGTGTTAGGCCTACACACAAGCTAGCCAAAGGAATTTAAAACAAATTTTTTAAACAGGAAAACTATCTATTGCAGCAATTTGAATTCTTCCCTAATTAATTGACCAAATCATATGCTTTATACACATTAATGGGTTTTTTTAGAACATCAAAATTTCATTCTAAAACGTATTTGGGAAAATATGCAGGTGAAATTACCAAAAAATTGTTTAAAAAAGAAGCAACAGAGGAATGCCAAGCTTTCCCAGGAAGCAGTATATTATGTTTGAACAGCAACAAAAATAACTAAAGCATATATAACAATTCACAAAACAATAAAGCAAAAGAAGTATTCACTGAAGGGAGGAAACAGGAATGCCTTCCCCTCCACTCTATTTCAAATCAAAATCTCTTTTCAAGACCTCGCCTGGTTCTTGGAGGCTCTAATAAGCCTTTTTGGACCTACATCTCCCAGATTTTCCCAGCAGTAGAACCTGCTTGCTCTACTCCTATGTTTGTGCTTTGATCACATTCTGTACTGTTGTCCTTTGTAGAGATTTAAATTGTCATGTTTCAACATCTCTTTTTGAGGGCAGAGAGCAGGAGCTCCAGTCACGCAATCGGTTAGCGCACAGTACTTATATGAGGGCAGAGAGTAGGCATCGTCAGCCTCATGTGACAGGCACTCGAGCTTCTGCGTAAGCTTCGCCAGTGGAGGCACCCGCCTTGTGAATGAGTAAATGAACTGGTGAAGCAACAAATGAATGAACAACCATGGATATGGGCAAAACACAAATTCTGGGGCCCTCAGTCTCCTCGCCTGCTCTCACACAAGGAAATTTCATTAATGAAACTTAAAAACAAGGCGTTTGCTATAACTGCAGTTTACTGGCCTGGTCCACTGTGACTGACATCTCTGGAAAGTGACCTGCCTGCTCCTAACAACCCGACCTCATCCATGTGGATAATAAAACAGCCAAGGCAGGATGCCCGGTATGCATTTCCGATTTTATCCTTTGACTTCTGTTTTATTCTCTAGTCCCTCAGTCTTCCAGGACAGTGTTTTGTAATGTGTGGCTGTTGGATCACCTCATCAGATCACCTGTGGCCCTAGTTAATATGCAGATTCCTGGCCTCTCTTGCCGGTTTTTGGATCAGATTTTTGGGGATGAGGCAAGGCCTGCATCTCCCAGGTAATTCTTATGTACTCTAAGGTCTCAGAATCTCTTATTTAGAAAAAAGGGAAGGGAAATGAATGTGCCGAATGCCTCCTATAGGCCAGGTACTTGTGTTTATGATACCTACATTGTTTTACAATGCCACTAAAGGTAGACTTTATTATTCTCTTTCAGTGATGGGTCTTGGGCACTATTATATTAACGAGACAAGTTGCCAAAGGCTCCACAGTGAATTAGTCCGAAGCCTAGATTCCAAAGCAAGCACATCTGACCCCACGACCTCAGTTCTTCCCATGATGTCACACTGCCTACCCCACTCCAACCCAGAGGATCCTCTTATTTGCATACATTTTAGGTTCCAGGTTCCAGCTGATAATTTTCTCTATTGACCCAAAGTGGCCTCTGAGATGCTACTCTGCAGCTCATTTGACAAAAGAGTTAAAAAGCTCCAAAAACTTCTGCAAATTCCTCATCCACCTGTGGATGCTACAGGGAGACCATGTGCTTATACCCTCTCCCCAACTGCAATGCATGTGAGCTGGGGCTGTGTGTCCTCCACACCCACCCCCAGTACACACACATGCGTGCGCGCGCGCACACACACACACACACAACAACACCCTGCCTTACTGGGCACTCTGTACAGACATGTGCTACCATGGGAACGTGGGCACAGAATACGTAGCTGGTTCTCCTCTTTCCTTTATAGATATTTTCAAAACAGTGTTTCTGTGGCAATATCTTTTTTAGCCTCCTTGTTTCCTTGACTACAGGTTGAGAATGATGAAAAGCCTCTGGGTGTCTTTTAGTAGGTCTTTCTCCACTGGGCTTGGTGACTGAATAACTGTATTTCTATTCCTGAGTCAAAGCCTATTATATTTATTGTATCATTCATCCCTTTGCAACAGAATCTCAGCATATATTTGCATAAAACCTCCCCGCCCAAGAATTTAGGATCATATCCCCCTCTTTACTGCATCAAGCACAAGCCCCCCTTCTGCTTTCAAGGCTGGCGTTGCCCCACCCGTCTCTGCCCAAACCTGCCCCCGCCACCTCTGTTCCAGACCCATGTGATACGGTATTTCCAACCTCTATGCCTCTGTTTATGCTGGTTCTAATGTGAGGTTCTAATACAATTCCTAACTGACCCCCTGATTTTTTGAGCAAGTTGTTAAATCTCTCTAGGCTTTTTTCTTCACTCACCATAAATAGGCTCCATTGCTCATAAGAGCTACCATTTGCTAAGGGTTTTACATGTTTCCTCAAATCCTTCTAATACCCATTCAAGGGGACATTATTGTCCCCATTTTCCAGATAAGGAAACTGAGATTGAGAGAGACCAAGTCAATTGCCCAAAGGTATATAACCAGTGAGGAGCAAGAAAGGATTAGAATCCAGCTTTGCCTAATTTTAAACCTCATCCTTTCAACTACTTGCTATGCTGTTCTTCAAAGACCTTTCCAACCCTAAAATCCATGACTTTATGAAATCTTTCCAACCTTCCGCTCCCTCCAGCTTATGCACCGTCTGCCCTTTGGAGGCTTTGAATGACTTTTCCATAATCTTCCCATCTCAGCACTCCATCTGATTTAACACTTGATTGTAAACCGTCAGACACTTTCCCATAATTTTTCAATGGGTGTTTTTCTTGTCTTCCCTCCAGATGAAACCTTGAGAAAAGGAGCCGAGATGACTACTTCTCTGGCTGGTCCTGGCTACAGAAAGCAGACAGGGAAGGAACAGAGGTAGCAGGCATTTGTTTAGCACCTGTGCCAGCCTAGGTGCTTCTCATGTCATCTCATTTACTCTTGAAACATATTCAAAGTATGAGCAGTTTCGTTTTTTACAAGCGAGGAAGCTGAGGCTTAGAGAGGTTAAGTAGCTTACTCCATAATAAGTGGCCGAAGAGAACTTAACAAAGTCAGTCTGATTACAAAGCACAAATTCCCTGCTATAAAAATCTGAACAACGAAGGACAACAAACATTATGATTTCCTTTCTCTTTTAGCCATTCCTCTAAATATCAGTACCATGTAGGTATTCAATTCCACACAATATTCTAAATCACTATATTGTTATCAATGTCCAAAGAGCTCTATGAGTAAATATTCGTTGGAAACTGAGAACAGTGAAACTAAGCCAGTACAATAAGATGTTCACTTATAAGAATCATTGATAATATAGCATTATAGATATGCTCTGGAAAGCAACATAAATGATGAAGAAGTAATTATAAAGCATTACAACTTATCACAAGACTCCATTTTTGCACAATTCCTGGTGGTCCCAGCTTGCCTTTCCAACCTTATCTTCAGCTGCTTCATTTTGACCACGCTACAGCTGTCTCATACGTCCTGCCTCCAGGCCCTTTTGTTTATTTATTTTTCCACTTGAAATGCCCCCTCCCCTACCTCTACCCATGCAAATCCTACCTGTATTCAAATGTCACTTTTTCCATCAAGTCTTCCTTAACCTCCTTCTCCTCCCCATTTGCTAGCTAGCCCCTCCACACTTGCTAATAAACACACAGATGTTTTCTACCCAATATTCCATTCTCCCCTCCTTTCTGTGCTCACAAATAAACCACATTTCACAGACATTCACTTAATTGGACCATATGGCCGATTTATGCCAATAGAATGTGAACAGAAGTGATATTTGTCATTTCCAGACTGTAGTGGCTTTACAGCATGTCCACAAATTCTTTGATACTGCTCCTTTCAAGAAATGGAACTTAATTTTCCTCCTCTTGAGTGTGGGTTGGACTTAGTGATTCTTTTCTAATGAAAAAAGATGGCAGAAGTGGCAGCATATGACTTCTGAGGCCCGATCATAAAAGGCATTAGAGCTTCCACTTTGTGTGTGTGCGCTTGCTCTCTCTC
Source organism: Eulemur rufifrons (assembly GCF_041146395.1). NCBI lineage: Eukaryota > Metazoa > Chordata > Mammalia > Primates > Lemuridae > Eulemur > Eulemur rufifrons. Next base: position 73,616,300 of record NC_091001.1, on the reverse strand, counting down.
TCTCTATCCCTGCCCCCTTCCCCACCTCCTTCCCTCTCAGATAACTGGCTCTGGGGGAAGCCAGCTGCCATGTTGTGAGAACACTCAATCAGCACAATGGAAAGGTCCACATGGCAAGGAACTGAGGCTTCCTGCCAACAGCCAGTAAAGAAATAAGACTTTCTGCCAATAGCCACATGAATGAGCCTCTTAGAAGAAAATCCTCTGATCTCATTCAAGCCTTCAAATGACTGTACTCTGGGCAAACCTTGATTGCAGCCTCACGAGAGACCCAGAGCCAGAACCAATCAGTTAAGTTGCCCTTGAATTCCTGACCCATAGAAACTATGTTAATAAGTATTTGTTGTTTTAAGCTAATAGATAACTAATAGATTAATAAATAACATATATGGGCTTAGCTACAAAACATTCCATGCAATATTTCACACAAACTCTTTTTTCCTGCTCTTGTACCTTGAAGTGATGATTCTGAAACTCTAGAAGGCCATAGGATCGAAGGAGCCAGGACCCCTGAGTCACCTGGATGAGTAGCACTCTAGAAAGCCACTCCTATCATGTTAAACCATGAAATTGGGGCTTGTCTGTTACCGTAGCTAGTGCTACTTACTCTGTAATATATCCTCCTTTTTACTTCTCATATCATTTATTATTCTTAACCATCTATAATTATTTGCAGAAATATCATTTTTTATTCTAGTCTGCAACTTGCTTTCTTTTTAAAATGAAATATTGGTATGGTTCTAATGTGTCCCCCAAAAGCATGTGTTAGAAACTTAATTGCCATTGTTAACAGTGTTAAGAGGTGGGACCTTTAAGAGGTGATGAGGCCACGAGTGTTCTTCCTACATGAATGGATTAATGCCATTATTTCAGGAGCAGGTTCACTATTTCAGGAGTGGGTCTCTCATAAAAGGATAAGTTAGTGTGCACATATGGTAGTAAAACTCAATGGAAATCAAGCAGGTGGGAGGGGGGAGGAAGGAACAAGCAAATTCACACCTAATGGGTACAATGCACACTATCTGGGTGGTGGGCACACTTATAACTTTCACTCAAACTGTACAAAAGCAGTTCATGTAACTAAAATGTACCCCTGTGATATTCTGAAATTTTAAAAAAACTGAAAAAAATAAAAAAGGACAAGTTAGGCTTCCTTCATGCTCTCTCTGTTTTGCACTCTCTTGCCCTTCTGCCTTGTGCCATAAGCTGACACAGCAAGAAGCCCCTCACCAGAAATGGCCCCTTGATCTTGGACTTCCTAGCCTCCAGAACTGTGAGCGAAATAAACTTCTTTTCTTTATGAATTACCCAGTCTCTGGTATTCCGTTATAGAAGCACAAAACAGACTAAGACAAACATCAAATGAGAGATTACCAGATGCTTGGTAGTATGTGCTTTACCGACATATCTCAATTAATTCTCACAATAACCCTACATATAACGTGGACATTATTATGACTGATTTTTCAGAGGTGAAATCTGAGCCTGAGAGAGGTTAAATGACTTGCTCATATCCCAGAAGAGGCACAGCTGACAAATGTTCCGATTCCCAAACTCGAGCTCAGCCGCTGGGATATGCTCCCTCCCTGTTATCCCTGGATCCCACACAGTGCCTAACAAAGTGTCTCACATCCCGCTGTTGTTTAATTAACGTCTGTGACTGCATGAGTAAGTGAATGAACACAGTAATATGTTGAGTGGAAATGTCATGAAAGTTCACAAATTATCAAAAAATCCTGTTGTTCTAAAATGTTTTCTTCCTCGTACAAATGGCCCTTTTTACTTGGGTGCATCTGAACTTTAGGGTATTAGTGGCGAGAACACATAAAGAGACCCATTCACTGGATGAAAAGCATGCTTAGAGAGTATGAAGAAATTCTTCGTAACGTCTGTATTTTTAGATCAAGAGCTTCAAGTGCTTCAGGACATCAGACAAATGCAGGACTTTTCTGAAGAGCCGACTCATGACGGAAAGCCGCCGAAATCTGCAGGCACCTTGGAAGGAGAGGACAGTGACAGCACCAATGGGTGCGGGTTTCACTAGAAACCTGGTCCATTCGCAGGGCCGGGCTGGAGAACCTCAGCAGCATGACAAAGGCCGGATTGTTCTCTCCAGAACAACATGATAGTGCGACGAAAGAGTGGGTGCCCTGTGTACCGAGGAAAAAGGGCAGTAAATGAGCCTCTGGCACCACCGCAGTAGGTCAGCCTTCACAAAGACGGGACGGCACTCTGCCAAAAAACTGGTCTCAGCACACTTGCTCTAGGAGTTAAAACTCTATCAGATTGAAGCTAAAAAAAGCTAAGTTTCCAAAATATGCAGCCAGTGCACCATGAGAAAAAGAAGACTATCCCTACCTGGGGAGGGTAGATAAGTAATGAATAGTCTCAAACTCTTTTAATGAAAGCAAAGCCCGAGTCTTCCTTTCTGACTTGCTCAGAATTGGTATTATTAGCCCCAAGTCATCACCCTGTCTCCACTTTAGGTTTAGGCCTATGTCCATTCCAGTTCTCCCAAAGGAAAGCTTAAATACTTTTTTCTGAAATGAACGATGTTGAAGTAGTTAACTTTGGGAAGAGAACTGGGCGCTGGAGCAGGAGGAGGGAGATGTTTGTTCTCATGCTGACCTGCTCGTACCAGTATTTTACCACAAGCACTTATTAATTTTACGTTTCTAATGTCAGAGTTCATCAAGGTGATGATTATGACCACTTGGGTCTTTGTTTTTCTATTATTCTGTTTCAAAAGAATGATTTTTGAAACTTTTATAATTACAAATCTCTGCCCCCAAACAACAGTGATTGTTCCCATAAATAAAAGCCTTACTTCTCAGGGAAAAGACCGTTCGTGCTTGTTTCTTAGAGTGGAATACTATGGAATACCTTCACTAAACAGGAAAGGAAACCCCGGGTTATTGGTTTTTTATAATTTTAGTATTGTTTAAAATGGCATAGCCATATATTATTCTTTTATATAGATCAGTGGTTTTCAACTAAGGGTGATTCCCCCAGAGGGCATTTTTAGAATTCTAAAAATAGAATGTCTAAACTAAAAGTTTAGAAACACTTTTAGTTCTCACAACTGGGCGGGGGGGGGGGGGGGGGTGGTCCTCCCAATATCTAGGGATAAAGGCCATTTGCTAAATATCCTACGGTGCACAGGACAGCCCCCACAACAAAGAATTATCTAGCCCAAAATGTCAATAGTGCCCAGGCCGAGAAACTCTGATACAGATCAAATGATTCCATTATATAATATAATACATAGAAATTCACCCTAAATTTATGCTCAATAGGATGGGGGGGGCAATTGTTTCTTAATTGTTTGGATGACACACCAATATGAGGTTGAGATTGGCCAGATTTGGGGGCAGGTGTTCGTGTCCGTGCTTCTTGGACATGCAAAGCACTTGATAGATGCTGTGAAATGCAATTGAATTGATCCCTGATTCTTTTTTCATTTATTTAATAAATATTTGTTAAATCTCTGCTATGCCATCAGATAGACACAGCTTTCAGAGAGATGGCTGTTCAACCATGAACATACGTGTTCTTAATCAGAAAGAGAAGTGTCCACTTCTGAATATTACAATCAATATTCTGGTCAGGATATGTCTTTTGAGAACCCAAATGAAATGAGAATGAAACTGAAATGTTTAGGTTCCTTATATACTAAGTGTGTATTTAGTTCATTTCCAGGGTGGCTGATTTTGTGGTTCTATAATTATAAATAAACTCCTGCCTCTTTGGAAAAACCAGGTCCTCAAAGGGCACCAATTCAAGGGACTAAAAGAGGCTAAACAAGCCAAACAAGAAAGAATTTAGGCCTGGGACGTGGGCGGCCAGAGCTTTTCGTACTTTCGCTTTGTAATTTCTGACTGGTCCCACCCTAAGCAGTTGTCTCGGGACAGGAAGTTCTCCGGACTTCCCTTTGTATCTAGAATAGCTGGAAGGATGTGAGTGTGTGGTCCCAGGGGTTGGACTTGGCTCCTCATTCAGAATGGAGTCATTGGGAAAGTTCCCAAACTATCCGTCCCTAAAGCAGTCACAAATCCACACTTAATTCCCCCCATTAAAGTAGGCCTCATGAAAATATTTTCCCTTAAACTTAAAGAACCTCAGCAGGACGAATTCTCTCAGAATTCGTAGTAGTTGTAGCGTTATTGATCCAGGAACAATTGAATTCTTTGAATCAGTGCCTAAGAATACAAAAGAAGCCCCTGCACTTTTTCACAGGTCTCTGTGGATTTTCCCATTCCAATGAAAACAAGTTACACTTTTTTTTTTAATTTAGCGAGCACCATTTCCAACCACCAATGTAACCACTTAATACAGCCTTTTGTTTATAATTCAGAAAGATTTTTTTTTCTAATAAGGAAAAAAATTATAGCTACAAAGCATTAAGATCAGAAAAATACATTTGCAAAAATATATTGGAAATGTAATTCTCTCCTAATTTTTGGTTGCCTTCAGGAAAACTTTAAGTTGGAAGAGCAGCATTGTCATCAACCTACTGGGCCCAAACCGAAACTGGTTCAGGGCTGGCTGGACCCACTGAGCTGAGGTCAGGACAGTGCAGCCTGGCCTCCCTGCTGGGGGAGTGGGGGGTGCTGAGTGGGATTCTGTCTGCCTCAGCCCATCCTGGCTGTGAGGGCTCCTAGTGGGCCCTGCCTCCCACTCCAGCAGACTTCGCTTAGAACCCACCTCCCACTCTGTAGGTGACCAAAGCCCATCTCAAGGGATGACCTAGAAATAGCCCCAGACCCTTTGGGGCCACAGGAGTGGGTGCTGGATCTAGGACCAGCCAAAGAGTCCTGGATTAATGCAATAGCTGCTCAAATCCAAGGGCTTCGACTGGAACCAGAAAAATTACCGGAATGCAGTAAACCATTCAGCCCTGGGTCAGTCACAATAGGTGTTCAGAACCCCCGGTCCTATGTAATCAATCAAAGACAGACAACTTCCACTGAGAATGAAAACCTCGGCAGGCTCGCTGGCTTTAAATCACGCCTGTGTCGCTCTGGAGCTATGGAATGAGTTAAACCTCAGCATGTTCCTTGACTTTAACTCATTCCAGTTTCTCAAATGAGAACAAAGAAAACATCAGAAGTTATCCATCAGCAGTGAAATATGCTCCACACTTGGCTACGCACTGTATTTTCACCCTTAACTCAGAATTTCCTTTCGCTTACAGATTTAATGCAAATCCTTTGTTTTGTTAAATGATGGTGCACATATTTGGTTCTTAATGTACAATATGCTGGGTTTACTATGTGCTGGGAGTGTCCTAAGTTCTTTCTATACACTGATGTATTTATATATTATATATTTATACATCTATACATTTATATAATGTGTATATTTATAAAGGTTCATAGATATAATATATACATTTTAACAAGATGTACATATTAAGGGATTGCATAAATTCCAACAAAGGGAACACTTTTTTAGTTTCTTTGTGATTGAATTTATTTTTAATGTTTTTAATTGCTGAAGTAATATCTGCCCATTTTAATAAAGTAAAGAAAACAAAGTTTTATAAAGTGAATAATCTTGCTGTCTCCTTTCAAGTCCCTCCTCCTGAGGTAACAGCAATGTTTACCAGTGTTTACCAATGTGAGGTAAGCCTTCTGAGGGGAATTCTAAAGAAAAAAAAAAGTTTTAAAAAGAAACCTAAGTCTCCAACTGATTAGAATGAAATAAACAATAACATTCTTCCTAGAAAAGAAATAAGAAATGAAGTGGAAAACAAGACAAAGGAAAGACTCATGTCCTCAACATGGCAAGAGGGTCAATAGTATGGCAGTAGTTGAATTCTTAAATTGATGCTGTTGAGGTAGGAATGGTGAAAAAACCATATGTCAGTGTACACCTGGGAGAAAGGTGGAGGGAACAATTTTAAATTTCAGGCTTTTCATAATTGATCAGTGAGTTTTAATTGCTATATAGAGATAGCAAACACCTAGGAGTTCTTTTCAACAGGCATGTCCTCTCAAGAGTTTTGTCACATGTCCTTTTGAAATTAGACCAGTTACCTCCAGCTCGTGTACCCTAAGGATCCCCGAGATTGCATTTGAACATTCTGCCAGTGCAAAAAGGAAACCTCATCCCTCTTTCCTGGAGAGAGGAAGTGAATGGTCTAAAAGGGAAATCTTGAAACAGTCTGTCCACTGAGACCTAGCATCTTCAAAAAACCTATGCTCTCCCCTGTGATGTGTGCGGGGGACATTTGGCCCAACCTCCAAGAAGGCTTCAAAGCCAAGGGAAGCTCACAGGTGCACTGGAGAATGGGATCTAGGGTGTCCTGTGCCAAAGGGGTCCCCTGTGGGACCTAAAGTGTAGCACAACCTAGCAGTGAAGATTCTGACTGGAGGGATTAACTGGAAAACAGAGAAGGAAGTAATCAGGGCAGAAAAATACTATAAACCTTGCCAGGCCATCATTGCAACCCTCGGAATAAAGCAAAGGCTTCAGGCCCCTGGGACCACCCTTCCAGCTGCAAAAATGTTACAGACTGAGCATCTTTGTCTTCCAAAGAGACCAAAACAAAGATCAAATAATCGAGGGGGTGTGGAGTGGGAATATAGAACTCACTAACTCGCTGACCTTAGCATAGCATGTGATTTGGAAGTTTTGTTGTATCACATAGTCATCAGTCTCTTGGCCTTTTAAAAATACATGTGTTAATAGTTATTTCATATCTGCATAGAGCTCTCTTAACCTCTCCCCATAGCTAATTAATAATTCTTAAAGAGAGCAGATGTCTTGACTCAAACTTCAAAGTGTTGGAAATAACAATGGATGTGATCAAGACGGTGTTTGTCTAAGGCTGTGGCTTGGCACCCTGGCTGCGAATGAGAACCACTGGAAGAGTTTTAAAACACTGATACCTGGAATCCACCCTCAGACATTCTGACTTGACTGTTCTGGGTTGAGGGCAGGTTACTGTATTAGTTTAGAAGTCTCCCAGGTGGTTTGAATGTGCAAGTAGACGTGAGAAACACAGGTCTAAGGCATTTAGAATCATTGAGATCCTAATCCCTTCCTAAATAACCACCACTTCCTATGAGGTGCACAGAGAAGAAAACAACACAAGTAACCCTTTATTATGAGATTTTGTCCCAAATCTCACTGCAGCACTATAGTGAGCTAGGCTGGACCTAACGAAGGATCCTTCGCATGTGCCTAAATAGGCAAAGCCAAAGCCAACTGAAGGGCTGACTCTTCCTCTCCATCCCCAAGTTCAAACCCAAGCCTCAGTTCTTTGCCACTACAGTAAGAGAACAGCCACACCCCTCGGCAAGAAGCAAGAGAATGAACACGAGAGAAACCAGAGAATCCTTCTCAAGGAGTGGTGCTGGCCTGGGTCTCTCTTGGGTAGACAGTGACGAGAAGGATGTGGAAAGGCGCAGAGGGATACTGGCCCTCAAGGGTGCTCCTCTACACCTGCTCTGTCTTACCCTGGAAGAGGAAAAGAGAGTATGAAGACACAGCTAGGGCTTCCCTGAGGAAGCAACACCAGGCCAGGCCTGAATTCTCCAGGTTCCTGAAGAAAGAAAGAATGAGGTGGAGGGGGGTGGTGAACAGAAGTGAAACCTAAGCCTTCTCCAAAGAGGGTAATGCCTCCAGCCTGTCAATGCTGTGGCTGAATCACAGACACTCATGAGCAAGGAAGTGACGGGAGGAGACAGAGACACCCAGCACCATGGCACGCCAAACTGGAGCCAACCTGGACACTGCCCCAAACACACAGGAACACTGTGTAAGATACAGCCAAAAAGAAATTCTGATACACAAACTCAAAAGGGAAAAAGTTGAAACTAGAAACTGAGAAGGTTCGAAAGCTAGAGGAGCAGGCCCAGGAACTGGCCTGTGGTGGTCCTGGAGACTACCGAGCCAAGAGATGGCCCTGGCAATAAGTGAAGGGTCAGGAGATGTGACCTGGGGCTTAAGAACAATGGAAAGCTGTACCAGGACCTTTGCACAATAGTAGGACCATCAAAGAGCTGCCCTTCCTTCCAAAGGGCTTAGAAAAATTATCCACTGGGTCAGGGATGAAACAGGAAACCTTGTCATCTGCCTGGAGCATTGAGTAGAAAAAAAATCAAGACTACAAAAAACATTCTCCAATAAGGAATCAAACCCACAAGTCAATGGAGGTCTGAGGTCCAGATTACATCATGTGTATGTTGTCAGAATCCCAAGGCAAGGAATAAAGGTAGAAAACTAGACTAGGAGGAATGAAACAAATGCAAAACTGGCCCAAAGTGATACTTCCACAACTCAGGAGGCACAAATATCTCAAATATGATAATTAACACCTGCTAAAAATGGCTCACAATAAAAATTTATAAACCTCACAGGATAAAAAACTATAACAAGGGAGAGTCAGGAGAGACAATAAATGGAAGACATCCTGTCAGAACAGCAGGTAATAAGATGACTGTAAAGAGATTATGACATATGTTTAAAGTGATTAAAAAGTTTGCTTGTTTTAAAGGAATAGACACAAGGAGAAAGCAGGACATAATGAATAAAAGAAAAGGCAGTTCTGAAAATGAACCAAAGAGATTGACTAGAATTAAAAAATGTTGTCACTGAAATTAAGAATTTAATGAACTGGTTATATAGAAAATGCAACCTAACAGAAATGAACATTCTTGATCTAGAAGAGACAGAGGCAAAGAAATTTTCTAAACTGCAAACCAGGGAAGTTAGAAGATGTAGAGAGTAGATGAAAAAGTGTGGCATGCATAATGGCAATTCTAAAAAGAGAGAATAGAGAAAAATGGGGAACATCAGACCTCCAAGGGATAGTAATTGCGAATGTCACAGAATTACAGAAAGACATGAGAGCTCAGATTCAAGAGCATGGCAAGTATCACGCAGGACAAACAAAAGTAAATCCATCGCTAGAAACACTGTAACGAAATAGCAGAGTGCCAAGGACAAAAAGAAAATCTTAAAACCAATCAGAAAGAAAATATGAAATACTTACAAAGGAAGAACAATTAGAAAGACTTGTAATCTAATATTCATAGCAGCACTATTCATAATAGCCAAAAACTTGAACAATCCAAATGTCCACCAACTGCTGAATGGGTAAAAAAATCTGGTATATCCATAATTTAATACTACTCAGCGTAAAAAGGAATAAATTAATGATACATGCTACAACATGGATGAACCTCATAATCATTATGCTGAGTAAAAGAAGCCAAAGACTGTATAGTTCCATTTAGGAGAAATTTCTAGGAAAGGCAAATTTCTATCTGGGGATTGCCTGGGGCTAGAAGAGGAGCTAAGAGTGACAGCAAATGGTCATGAGGGCACTTTTGGGGATGATGAAAATGTTCTAAAACTGGATTGTGGTGATGATTGCACAATATATAAATTTACTAAAAATTATCAAACAGTACACTTACAATAGGTGAATTGTGTGGTATATAAATGATACTTCCATAAAGCTGTTGGTTGAATCTATCAACAATAACAATAGCAAAATGTACAAGGCCCAGATGACTTTATAAATTAGGTTTTGCCAAATCTTTAAAGAACAGATAACCCCAATGCAATACAAACTATTCCAGGAATTAGAAAAGAGTGAGTGGCCCATCATTTAGGAGGCTAATATAATATGAGACTCAAATCTAAGCATTCTGACTCCAAGTGCAGACTCGCGGTCATTACACAACTGCCTCCGTCTCTGTCTGATGAGTTGGGAAGGGTTTGTTAAACAACATAGAAAATGTACCAACCACAAGGAAAAGATGGATTTTGAGTACATTAAAATGTAAAATTATTGTATGACAAAAGACACCATGTATAAAGTGAAAGGCCAAAGCCTGAGAGCAGATATTTGCAACTCATATTTTCAACCAAGAAAAGATTCGTGTCCCAAAATAGAAGGAAATACTACAGATCAATAAGAAAAGACAACAACCCAATGGAAAAATGAGCAAGAGATCCAAACTGTCAGTTAATAGAAGAGCAGCCTCTAAAGACCAATACACAAGAAAAAATTCTCAACTTCTCTAGTAATCAGGAAAAAGCCAATTACAATCACAAATGAGACACCATTTCACACTTACCAGAATGACTAAAATCACAACGTTTGGTAATACCAAATATTAGCAAGGATGTTGAACAATAGGAACTCTGAAACATGACAGGGTGTTATTTTGCATAACCACTTAGAAGAGCAATTTTACAATATCTGTTAATGTAGAAGATGCTCATACCCTTCAAGGAAACAATATAACCTTCAGTTAAATGCTGCTCAGACAGGTACAGAATGAGGTATATATAAGAGTATACATTACAGCATTGTTTGTAATATGAACAGGTTGGACAGGTTAATATCCAGACAATTGTGGTTTCATCGTCATACAATGAAATATATCTCAGTTAAAATGGATAAATATTTAGGTTGGTGCAAATGTAATTGTGGCTTCGGGCCATAAATTTTAAATCATTATAATTAGGTTCAAATACATCTTTATTAATCAAAATAGGAACCATTACACTCACCACATTTTTGCCAACAGGAAATAAGTTTGTTTATTCCTGTAGTGTAAAAATCCATGCTTCAGGATTCAGCAAACTCTTGGGAAGCATTTTCTGCATCCTGCTTGCTGTGGAAGCGTTTTCCCTGCAAAAAGTTGTCGAGATGCTTGAAGAAGTGGTAGTTACTTGGCGAGAGGTCAAGTGAACATGGCAGATGAGACAAACTTTGTAACACAATTCCTTCAACTTTTGAAGCGCTGGTTTTGCGACGTGCAGGTCGGGTGTTGGCGTGGAGAGAATTGGGCCCTTTCTGTTGACGAATGCCGGCTGCAGGTGTTGCAGTTTTCAGTGCATCTCATTGATTTGCTGAGCATACTCCTCAGGTGTAATGGTTTCGCCAGGATTCAGAAAGCTGTAGGGGATCAGACCGGCAGCAGACCAGCATACAGCGACCAGGACCTTTTTTGGTGCAAGTTTGGCTTTGGGAAGTGCTTCGGAGCTTCTTCTTGGTTCAGCCACTGAGCTGGTCATCGCCTGTTGTCATATAAAATCGACTTTTCATTGCACAACACGATCCAATCAAGAAATGGTTCATTGTTGTTGTGTACAAGGGAAGACGACACTTCAAAACGACGATTTTTTTCATTTTCATTCAGCTCATGAGGCACCCACTTACCGAGCTTTTTCACCTTTCCAATTTGCTTCAAATGCCGAACAACTGTAGAATGGTTGACGTTGAGTTCTTCTGCAACTTCTCATGTAGTTGTAAGGGGATCAGCTTCAATGATTGCTCTTAATTGGTCATTGTCATCTTTTCCAATGACCGGCCACTGCACTGCTCATTTTCAAGGCTCTTGTCTCTTTCACAAAACTTCCTGAACCATCACTGCCCCATACATTCATTAGCAGTTCCTGGGCCAAATGCGTTGTTGATGTTGCCAGTTGTCTCTGCTGCTTTACAGCCCATTTTGAACTCGAATAAAAGAATCACTTGAATTTGCTTTTTGTCTAACATCATTTCCATAGTCTAAAATAAATATAAAACAAACAGCAATTATTAATAAGTCATTAAAAAAGCCATAAAGTGAGAAATATGCATTAAAATGATGTATAATATAACCACATTTATGTAAGAACGTATTTCAGTATCAAATGGCAAATTTCAACAATGCTAAAACCACAATTACTTTCACACCAACCTAATACATATTCCAGTACAGATTAATCTAAAACAAAGTTGAATGAAAAGAGCAAGTTACAAAAAGTCATTTATGAAAACACAAACAATTACATATATTCATTAATAAAAATGTAGAAAAGTATAAAAACATGGGCAGGAAAGATGTGCATCCACAATAAGGGAGTTATTACCTCTGGGGAGAGGTAACAGCTCAGTTGAGAATGAGGAGGCATTTCAACTGCAACTAAAACTCCTTCCGTCTTTCCTTCCTTCTTTCTTTCATTGTTTTGTTTTGTTTTGTTTTTGTTTTTGTTTTTTTTGAGACAGTCTCACTCTGTTGCCCCAGCTAGAGTGCCGTGGCATCTGCCTACCTCACAGTAACCTCAAATTCCTGGGCTCAAGCAATCCTCCTGCCTCAGCCTCCCAAGTAGCTGGGACTACAGGCATGTGCCACCATGCCCGGCTAATTTTTTCTCTCTCTATATATTTTTAGCTGTCCAAATCATTTCTTTCTATTTTTAGCAGAGAAGAGGTCTCGCTCTTGCTCAGGCTGGTCTCGAACTCCTGAGCTCAAACAATCCTCCCGTCTCGGCCTCCCAGAGTGCTAGGATTACAGGTGTGAGCCACCGCGCCCAGCCTCTTTCATTGTTATATTTTAATCTGAAGCAAATGTGGCCAAACGTTTAACAGTTTTAAAACCTGTTAGGTAAATGTGTGCTGTTACATTTTTATCTGTATTTTACTGTATATATAAAATATTTAATAATTAAATTTCTAAAAACCTTTTAAGCAAAAAGAAAGGCAGCTATGAGCATATCCTCTTATAGGAGCTTTGGTGATGTCCTCTCTCTTCTTTAATACTGAGAGGGCAAAACAGGTGCAGTGGCAAAGCCTGCCGCTAGTGGCCAGCATCCACTTCCGGATGGGGGCAGGGCCTTCAGGGATCCCGGGGGATCCATCCCACAGCCACCACATTCGGCTCATGATACATCATCAACGTCCATTCAATAACTCCCCTTTGGAATGTGGGAGAGATTAAGTCTGACTTCCAGAGTAACACACAAACTCTGGAGGAAAGGAATCTCTTTACTCATATAATGGGTGTTTTATGTGGGATAACTATTTGAGTTGCATTTAACCAACATTTGATGTGTTTCAAATGCTCTGGCCCCCATAAAAGGTCAGGTTATGACTCATTCATGAGCAAGTCAAAAGGAAATTGGAAGCAGTTGGGGAACCAGAACTGCGGGCATCTGACGGATGAGGAAACCGAGATTAGAGAGAGTGGGGCTTGCTCTGCCCCTGCAGGTTTGCCATGCCGGAGCCAGGCCCTAGTTTCTTGCCTCCCTGCCAAGTGCTCTGAGACCCCTGGCTGCCAACGTGTTCCTTCTTATGGATGAAACATACTCTAGGGAGAGAACTAGAAAAAGGTTTTTCCCAATACTTTTTCTCTCTGTGCTGTTGTTTTATCACTACATTCAAAATATATAGAAACTAAACTATGATACATTTTAGGTGACCAGTTTATTTGAGGAGATTCAATTTGTAGAAGGAAATATAAGAAAATAGCTTTATATATGTTTTTGATCACTGCTTTCGACCGAGTCCTGGTCAAATCACCCTTTCCATCCTTTAGTGTCATTTTAGGCAGATTCGGTATATCTCCAGTCACTTCTAGTTATTAAAATTGGCCCAAACAAAATCTCTTAAGAGATTCAAAGCTGTTCTCTTCTTCCCCAGCACGGGCTCAGAGTGTGTATGTGTTTGGTGTGGGTGACGGGAACCGGCTCTGACATCGTCTCGAGGCCTAGATCTCTTGCTCGGGGCTATGAGAGGAACAGGAGGCCTAAGAGATCTGCTTCTGTGGCTGGTGGTCCTCTGCTGGGGATGGGGGTAGCACACTGACGTGTTGTGATTCTCTCTGAAACTAAAGGCCTCTGTCAATTTCAGAGCCACCTAGAGGCCATATGGCATCTGGGCCAATTAGACACAGGTGCCCCAAAGGGCACCTTCTGGGGTGCTGGGAATGTTTTATACCTTGTCTTGCTCTCCCCAAGGCATCCACAAGAATAGTGTGGGTTCTTCAGTCAAGCTCCTCAAGGCCGAGGGTACTGCAGAGAGTAGATTGCTGGAGAATCCGTGCTAAACACATGTGGATTTTCCAGGGCTCAGTTGCTATTCAAGCACACAGGCACTAGGATGCTTTCCCTGATTCAGTGTAGCCTCTGTTAAGCCCTTGCTTTTGCCCGGAGATGAATCTGTTCTGCTCTATTACACTAAGGACTTGCCAGTGAATCCCAATGAATAATTGATCAGTAACTGCATCAATGCTCTTTTCAGTGGTGAGCTAGGGAAAGAGGGAAAAGGAGAAATGGACCTTACCCATCTGGGCAGTAATGTCTAAAGGTGAAAGAGAAAGCATTCAAAGCATTTATTCACGTGGCTATTTTGTTCTGTTTGGTTGTAGGGAGGAAGGAAGAGTAAAGGGGAAGGAAGACATGCCTGTTCTAATCAAAGACTTTTTTTTTTTAAAAGAGGGTCACCAAGAAGTTATCTCTGGAGACAGGGTACCCCCCTCATCTGACCATGTCCACTACTCACAGCCTTTACCCATCCATCTTTATTCACTTTTGCAAAGGCTTTGGGTAGTGATTCTATCTGAGGTTGACCTGTGTTTAGGCTCCTACCCACCAAGGTAGCTGTGAACATTCTACTGCAAGAAAGCTATCCTCAAAGAGAGCATCATTCATACCAAATGACAGGCTTGTTTGGCTCTTTGGACCTTGTCAGGGACCTTCCATTTCGTATGAAATTTGCCACATCTTAATCTCATTCAATTTAGAAACCCTAAGCGGTATGGCTCCATTTCTTATGGACTCTTATCTAAAATTCTGTTTTCAGTGTCAAATATCTCTGGATAGAAATTGATTTAAACTATATATATTTTGGAATAATTAATGTAATATTTTGATTAAGCACTATAGTCCATATATTAATGTAATTTCAATATTTTTTATGTTGCTGAAATGTTCAATAATTGATACATGTTCTGTGCTCTGAAGACGTTTTCAATTTTCATCAGTCAGAAGTTACAGTACTGAAATGCAATCAATATAAATTGCACTTACACCTTGTAAATGTGGAGGCCCAGCTTCTGTTAAACATTGAAAATAACTTTTTAAGGGTAACGTAGGATATCCAGGGAGAGAAAAAAATGCCTATCTTTTTACCAATTAAATCATGCATTTATTTTATTTTTCCTTCTTTATTTAAATTTTCATGGCATTAATTTCTCTTTCAAATGTGCAGTCATTATTAGCATTTTATGTCAATCACATTAGTTAAAATTCTTCTCCCTTTAAAATATTATTATAAAAACAAAAATTTAATGACCCCTGGCTTTCTATTTGTTTAAATTGTAAGGAGCAACCTGGTTTGTAATCCGCAGAGGAAAAAAATGAATCAGTCATCTTCTCAGACAAGAAGCACATGGACCTGAAATATTTATAACATGGGCAGGTCAAGGGTAAGTGCACTTGAGGGTGATAGTATATGTGCAATTAGCAGGACTCACAGCCTAATGATACACAGAAAAAAGTGACAGTTCCAAGTAACATAAACCTCTCTAGCTAAATAGACTTCTTCCAAATATCTCTGAAACATTTCAGAATGTCTGTCATTAGTAGTCATCACAGCAATGGCTTTAAAGAACTGCCATGTCCCTTCACAGAAGTGGGTGGCTGGTTCATTCTACCCATCTGGATATGACTCAAGGTTCTGGTTTCCCATTAGAGAAAATCAAGGAAGTCAAAAAATGTGAAAGAGAGAAAGAATGTTAAGAATTCCAAGAACCTAATCAGAAATCCATCATTGGAACCTTCCAGCTGCTAAGAATGTGACAATATTGACAGATCTGGTACGTTATCTCACCTTGCCCTTTTGGGTGATTTAACAGAAGCGCTTTCTCTAGAGATATTGGGAACTGACCAGGAGAGCCAACTCCTTCCTCCTAGGGAGTTTTAAAGCACAGAACTCCCCCAGTTTTCTCACCTGCTCATGCCTGCTTCCCACTCAAATGGATGTTGGTAAAGACCTGAATGTCTTTCAGCTGGTGCCATTATTTCTATTGCTACAGAGACTCCTCGAGAAACCTTCTTCCTTCCCTGGGGTGATTCACATACCTTCAGCACTCTTATTTCGCCCAAGGTCTCTATTAATTTTCTCTGTATCTTCTTATATTTTGAATAATGTATGCTGGGTTTTTAGCTTCTATATGCTCGATCTCAGATTGTTTTTGTCATGTAAAGTTAAAATGTTCCCATTTTCCCACCCTCAATAAATAGATCTGGCTACATGACTATAAAGTGCATTCAGTTTTCCATCCAGAAACATAAAGAAATAAGACACCAAAATTTCTACAGGCTACACAGCCACCTACTTCCTCTCTGTGGTAGATGCATATTGTGTTACAATGTAGCTAAGCTGGGACTATATTTCCCAGAATTTTCTTCCTTGCACAGTTGGCTTGGGTCAGAAGAGAAATTCTGAGATTTAGAAGGCAGAAAGGAAACGATCATACTCTTTTTGTGCTCAGAAGGTTGGTGCGGGCACAGAGTGCTGTTGCTCACACATGGCATCGCTGATTGGGTGGCTCCGTGGGTTGGCACAGGACAGCAGCTGGGCCCACAGGGAGGAGTACACCCGGCCCTGAAGCCACAGAAGCTGATGGAGGGAGCTGGGAGCTGGCGAACCGTGGGCCCAGCTGCACGTCACCTGCAGCGGAGAGATGGAAGGTTTGCAGGCAGGTTCAAGAGGCCGAGGCGCGGTCTGGCTCACCCTTAACGGTTCCACCTCGCCTTCACATGCTCTGTGTGTCTGTGCATCACCGCCACACACCCGTCTTTCCTTCCTGACCACCTGCCCTGCTGACTTCAGGCTCCAGGACCAGAGGCAGAAGCAACAGCCTCCCAGAGACTGTTTAACCGGCTCCCACAATTGCGTGTAGTTAAATCCTTCTTATCAATTCTGTGTCTCTGCTAAAAGACCTGACAGATATGCCTATTTTACTTGCTTGGATACATTTTGGCAAATAAAAGAAAAAGGATTTAGGCTACAACTGGTAAGGTCAAGATTAATTGTCCCTTAGTCTCACCTAGACGAGAAATCTCCAATCACATTTAAACATTTCCAGTTGGGTCAAACACCTGGAATTTGAACCAACAGGGCCATCGGCTTCCATCCTAGCGCTCAGAGCAGTTGAAGGTTTTCTGAGCAACTTTGTTTTAGGTTCTCTGACATGAGCAGCCCCAGGATGGGTTAATGGAGCATTGAGTGGCCAGGGTATAGTCTTCGCCTTTGGCGGTGCCCTGCTGTGCAGTTCGGGGCACACAGAGGCACTCTGGTCTGCCCAATAGGGCTCCCCACCACCTTATAAGACACGTGAAGAGGCCTCCTTGGGGAAATAGTAATGCCGTTGGGCAACCAAACAGTGAGAATTTATTTGACTCTTCCACATGGGTGGGTCTGTTGATTTTAAAGGATATGTTTTAAATTATGAGAGTTGCCCAGAAGCCACAAAAATACATTTTGGCTGCATGCATACTTATGTAGAGAGCTGATGAGGTCTGGTAAACACGTCAGGAAGTTCTCAGTATTGTCCCATGGCTGAACTTTCCTAGCGATAATGGCTTTTTTTCTTAAATGAGAGTTTCTTTTGGATCAAACTTAAGTATACCAGTCATGACTTGTACAGGATCTTAAATAACCCCAAACCTAGACAAATAAGAGAAGTTTCCAAACACAGCTGGTTGACAATGGAGATTGCCAACGTTCTTGCTATGAGGGGAGGGAAAAGATATTTTCAGAAATCTGTTTTCTTCCCTGTGGAGTTTGTTTTTCACTCAATCCCAGGATGAAGACTTAATGTTTTGTTAACTCCACATACCCATTTTGAAGTAATTTTGGGGTAATCTATCTTACTGCCTTAATTATCCTTATACCTTCACGAAATTATGCTGGATTCACTCTACGTAAGATCAAGCAAATAGAAGACTATTGGTCCAGCTACAAGTGATCTAACTACATGATCTGCCAGGAAAAGTTCATAGAAATGGAAGCCAAACAAAACCCAAATAAAGGAGATTACAACTTCTGATGTAATCGTCCACATTCAAGCTTATCAGTATGGATCATTTGAGCCTTGAATAGCCCCAGGCCAGACCAGCGTGAGGATACACAGGAGCTCATGTATGCAGGGGTATTGGGGTATTCATACATTACCTATCTTTTACCCATGTGAACTCCATGGCAATGAAGGGTTAGGCACAGCTGTCAAATAAGTGAAAATCAAAATTATCAGTCTTATTGCTGAGAAAGGCTACGTTGGAGGACGCAGATTAGTTGTGCAACAAGAAGGTTATCCATACTGTCCCCAGTCACAGGCACAGCTGGACAACCTCAGTCCTCACCCATAAAGTCAAGGTCTGCCCCACTAAGCTTCTTGTGTGATCAGGAACAGATGAGTCAGAAGATCCCAAAGGGGAGGAAGGAGGAAGTGAATGAGCTGCGCATGCCCAGTTCCTTCCTCCCTAATCTCCCACCAGAGAAGTCACTCCTCCTCCCATGGGGAGAAGGGCGGGGGGGAGCAGAGAGGCCAAGATGTTGCTCTAGGCTAGTTCTTCCAGGTGACACGCTGCACCTCCTGGGCTCTGCAGCCGCTGGCCTCCTGTCAGGGTCTGCCCTGGCTCCTGGAGCACTGGAGACTTCAAGGAACTAAAAGTGGCTCAATGATCTTTAACAAAGCAGCAGAGAATGTTTCTGTTCTTTTTATCTTATGTTTTTTGGCAGCAGTTTGCTACCAGAACCCCAATTTTGCTTGGGCTAACTATTAAATATACAATATTTCGCAAAGTACCAAGCTAAATATTTTCTTTCCCAGCTTCCCTTGCATCAAGGGATGGCCATGTAACACAATTTGAACCAATGAGACATAAACAGAAGCCTCCTGAATTTTCCTGTGAAATATTTTCATTTCCAGATTAAAAAAAAAAAAAAGTTGGTTGTGTGTGTCCTCCCTTCACAGTTTGTTCTTCCTGCCTTGGGTTGGACGATGGAGTCATAGCCATCTTGCAATCACGAGACATCAAAGATAAAGGCAAAAGCTGGTGCATTAGGGCTGGTGCAGCAGATACATAGGAAGAGACTAGATCCCTGGTGGCCTTGTTGCTCAGCTGAGCTAAACAAGCATCAGCCTCCTTCTGGGTTTCTTGTTATGTGGGACAACAGAAACAAAGTAGGAAGACATTTATATAAGACGCTTTGAGATGGATTTTCTGTTACTTGCAGGTACTTCCAATCTGAAAGGATAACAACCCTATTTCCCCAAGCAGATTTAGAAAGGCCCTTCACAAAGCAGTAATAGATGAAGGAGGCTGCTTATGCTCTCTCTTCCCCAAACCAATGCTGGTAATCACAGGGATGAAACATGCTGTGGCCATTTCACCCCCATCCTGTCGTCATCTAAACACAGCATGAAGCAGAGCCTATTTCTTCACTCTTATCACTCCTGTGCTATTTAAGTTCCACCCTCACTGCCTATACCAAGTCTAGGATTCACCTCCTCATGGATACTAATCACAGAGTCCATTCTCTTGGCTTTATTTTTTAACCTAAGGGTCAGTTAAATTGCTACATCAACTACCATTTGGAAAAAAATAGGATAAGTGAGAATCGTGTTTCTAATAAATAGTCCATTTATAACAAGCTATTTTGTCACCAACTTCTCTAGCTTTTAGGCAATCAATTTCCTTCTCAGCAATTCAATAACTTGTTATCATCTTCAAAGCCAGATTTGTATTGAGTAGAGACAAAGGCTGAGTTGAAGAGACTCCCAATACTAGATCAATAAAGAAATCACATTCTCACCCCCTAGATGGTGCATCCTCAAATCCCAGTGAGCTCTATCTTACATAATTTAGTAGGGGAGAGAGGAAAACAACCACTATATCATACCTAATAGGCTGATCATGAGACATACAAACTTGAAAAGGATTATAAGCTAAAGAAAATGTCTGGATTCTTGCTTTATTTTAATCAGAAATAGAAAATAATATTTTTTCTATCAAGAAATATTAACAGATCCTGGGAACCTGTCAACAAATAAGCACTTAATGGGTTTTCCATTTTTCAGTTCCTTCCATAACAGTATAATATTAATTTAAATTAATCTGTATATTTATTGTGAAGTTCCCTGTCATTTTGTGGTTTCTATATACTTGAATAGCTCTGCATGCTGTTTTATTTTTGTCTGGCTGTATCAATTAGAATGCATTCGGCTGCAAGTAATAGAAAATCTGATAGAGGATTCAAACCACAAGAACTGTTCTTGTGTAGTTATCAAGAAGTCTTGAGGCACTTCAGTGACTTTGTGATGTCATCAGAGACCAAGGTTCTTCCTAGCATTCCACTCTGCCATCAGGAAGTTGGTAATGTTGCAAGGTGGTTGTCATAGCTCCCAGAAGCAGTCCTCATAAACAAAAAGGCAGAGCAAAAAGACAAAGGCAAAAAGAATTCTCTTCATAGGTCTCACTTTTTTTTCTTTTCTTTTTTCTTTGAGACAGGGTCTTGTTCTGTCACCCAGACTAGAGTGCAGTGGCATCAAAATAGCTCACTGCAACCTCAAACTTTTGGATTCCAGTGATCCTCCTGCCTTGGCCTCCCAAGTAGCTGCAACTACAGGCATGTGCCAACATGCCCAGCTAATTTTTCTATTTTTAGTAGGGATGGGGGTCTCGCTCTTGCTCAGGCTGGGGTCTCACTTTTTTTTTTTTTTTTTAATTAGGAAAGAAACTTTTTTGCAGCAGCATTCCAACAGACTTCCCTTTGGATTTCATTGGCCAGGAACAGGTCACATGGCAACCACTGCTGCCAGGGGAACTGGGAAATCTAATATGACAATTTCATCCTTTTGGTAGGCGAAGAAAGAGGGTTGGGCATACCTGTTGAGTAGGCCACAAACATCATCTACAGAGGATGAACTTTCAGAGATCAGCAATTGCATATTTTTATTTGCTCCATAAGTCCTTTTGTAATAAAAAAATAAAAACAATAACAGCAATAAATATGTTCAAATAGTACTTTGAAAAAAATTACCCATAATTCCATCCCTCTGTTACAATGATTTCTTTTTTGTGTATTTTCTTCCATTCACTGCTCATAGTCTATATTCATGAATATTTTTACCTATTTACAATCTAATGTTGTGGGGTTTTTTCATTCAATATTACATCATAATCATTTTCCTACTTTCCTACGCATGATTCTCCATATTTTGGCTAAAATAGACTATACTGCAATGGCATCTTTGTATGTGTAAGTTTTTTCTGCTGGTAGATTATTTTAAGTGCAAAAAAGGCTATGAATATTTTTATCATTTATAAGGGATTATCATACTCTCATACAGCCAGAATGAATGTTGTAGTTTAAAATTCTATTAGCAATATATATGTACATTTGCAAATCTAATCAGAATCTCACGAACATGGTGATATTCTTTAGATGTTTTTTTCTCTGATTCACCAACTATGAAATATTTCATTATATTTTAGGTCCATCCTTTTCTTTTTTCTTTTTAGGGAGAACAGGGACTAGCCTGGCGGCCGTGGCAGACCTCACAGGACCATTAACTACGCAGAGCTAAGTAAACCAAAATGCTAATAGTAATAGTTATTATCTTTGAAGGATGTGTTGTGAGATAGATTTTGGCTGATTTTATTTTCCTCCTTGGTTTTCTCTAACCATAAAATGAACATGGATGACTTAAGGTAATTAAAACATACTATTTTTCTTTTAATGAGCTGAACTTTGGCCTAGGTGTGTAAGCTAAAGAGGAAGGTCCAAAAAGGTCACCAGAACATGGAGAGCCTAAGACAGGAATAGAGAGATGGATATGAAGTGGAGGTTTGGGGAATCTGTGGAGACCAGAGCGAGGAACAGCAAGTCCATCAAGTGGGCTTGGGGTGCCTATGTGCTCCTGAAGCAAGGGGGGAGACAGACCAGAACGTAAAAATGCCGAGGGAAGAACAGATTGTTTCTCTGATTGCTCCCAAAGTGTTTCCTTACTGTTCTTGTTAATCTTGAGTAAATGATCTATTCACATTATATAACATGGCTTTGTAATTATAAAATTGATTTATTCATTCATTCCATAAATGTTTATCGAGCATCTCTTATGTGCCAAGTGTTGTTGTAAGCATTGGGGAGCAGCATTAAAGACAAAAGACAAAGTTGCTAACCAGAAAGGAATGTTAACTGTTAGGAAGAAATAAAAAGAAGGGAAAGGCCACAGAGAGAGTCCAGGAAGAGAAGAGGGGATCTCTCTCTCATACTGCAGGTCGGGGAAAGCTTCTCTGATGAGGTGACATTTGAATAGGACCTGGATGAAGTGAGGAAGTCAGACATGCAAATATTTGGGGGAATGGTTTTCTGAATTGAGAGAAGAGAAAGTGAAGAGGTCCTAAGACCAGAGTTTACCGGATATGTTGAAAAAAGAACAAGTGCAGTGTGGCTAGAGTGGGTAAACGAGGGAGAGAGCAGTAAGAGATGTGATTAGGGAGACTTGGAAGCCAATTCCCATAGGCTGTCATAGGCCTGATAAGAATTTGGGATTATGTTCTCAGTATGAGCAAATGTAGTTGAGTTATTAATACGTTTTAAAGGAATCATAAGCTGTTGTTTAGAGAATAGATTTGGGGGGTAGAGGGGGTGTTGTGTTGGAGGCAAGAGTAAAGCTAAGAGACCAGATGGAAGTTACTGTGATAGTCTGAATGAGGCGTGTTAGGGGTTTGGACTAAGGGGAGGTGATGGAACTAGCAAACAACAGTCAGATTCCGAATCATTTTTCAGGATAGAGATGACAGAATTTGCTGATAGATTAAATGTTACATATAAGAAAAAGAAAAGGAATCCAGATGAATCAGCTAGGTGAATCGGTACTGCCTTTTACTACGTTTTAGAACACTGGGGGAGTGGTGGCTTTGGAGGAGAAAATCAAAAGTTAAGATATCTTAAGTCTAAGATTACGTATCCAAGTGAAGATGTTGAGTTGGCAGTTGAACATGTTTGGAGTTGAAGGAAACCAAAATATTTCACTCCAAAATACATGCTCTGAGCCCCATTCTTTCTGTAACCTCAAGCTGGTATATAAGCTTCTGAACCCCACTGAGGGTTTGGGTGTAATCATGCAGTGATTCTCCTCTGTGCACGTTAACAAATGTATATGCCATTTCTCCTGTCAATCTTCCTTTTGCCAGTTGATTTCAATGACCCTCCAGAGGGTGAAGGGGAAGTTTTCCCTTGACCCCTACAGAGTTCAGAGCAGAGATCTACATTAGAGGCTTATTTTAGTACCATCTGCATATAGAGCCACAAGCCTAGATGGAGATTGCCAAGGCAGTGAGTGAAGGTGGAGAAGAAAGAGGCTCTTCAACAAGTGGAGATTGGGAAGATGAGAAGAGTCCAGCAAAGGTCACTAAGAAGATGTGAACAGAGAGGTGGGAAGAGAATCTGAGTTTGGGGTGTTAGAAGCCCTGGGAGGAAATTGTTCCAAGAATTGTTTCCATTAACCATGTCAGATGCTGCTGAAAACTCTAGTTAGATGAAGACTACAAATTGATCTGTAATTACTCTCTGGAGCTTGGTGAGCTCCCAAATGCCTCAAGCAGATAAAACGCTGTGTAAAGCAATTCCAGCAACCATCTCTTCCTGCGCTATTCCAAAGTGACATGACAGGATTTAAATGTGTCTTTATGGAAGGACCAGTTGGCTGGTACCTGGAAGTGCCACAGTTTGTTGTCATTCCTTGTTTGAGGTGTATGCTACTATCTTCGGGTATGCCTGAGGTTGTTTTGAAGATGAAATGGATAATAAATGCAAAGTGTGAAGCATGGGGTCTAGCACAGTGTGGATGTTAGCCGCGTTAGCTATAATTGTAACTCTACAGTAGTGAGTCTCACTTCATTTTTAGCTCTCATTGCAGGCTGTTGCTTAGCAGTGTTGCAAAGATAAGCACTAAGTTTTCTGGAAATGATTGAAAGTAATCCCATCATGTTAGAGCTGAAAGGACTATAGAGGTTAATTATTCCATTCTCTTCAGTTGGCAGATAACAGAGATCCCGCAAGATTAGGTGACTTTCTCAAGGTTATCCACCAAATTAGTGGCAGGACGCAGACCAGAGCATGGGTCTCCCAATGCTGAGTCCCTTACAATTAGTTAAAGTAAAGCTAATGATTAGAGAATTGAGCATTCTCTATCAAGGAATCTTTTTCAGATCACTGAAGCTCATTCCTTTTAACCACAAAAACTTAATAACAATCATTAACTTTATTTTTTTGTCTAGAAATATGGTCTCACTATGTTTGCCCAGGCTGGTCTGGAACTCCTGGGCTCAAGCCATCCTCCCACCTCAGCCTCCCCAGTAGCTGGGACAACAGGTACGTACCACCTAGTGTTTTTGATTAAAACACTTCTGCACCATGGAGTTATTCTAGTCTAGAGGAATTGAAGTCCTCAAAGTCAGCTTTTCTTGTTACCTTATTTCTTTACATGGTGGTTTAAGCTTTGAGCAGTCCCTTTGACTTGTAAAGCAAATGACAACTTCACTTGATAGTGTTACAATATTGTCAAATTGATCACTTGATATTTTCTGAAAAGACAGAAATCTAAGGAGTTGAGAACAGCACATCTAAGAGCACCCATGATTACAAGTATACATTTATTTATACATATAGAATTGTAAATATGTTATCATGGAGATTTCAGTGCACAACACAGACCTGTAACTCACAGAGAAATTAATCTTTAATGAGTCAGTGTTATCTTTCCTTCAGCTCTTCAGAGTACACATGGAGCTCATATAAATTTATTTATTGAAATAATTTGTATCTCTATAGCACTTTTCCATGGAGAAATTCTGAACATGACTTCATTAAACTCCTAAATATTCCTATGAGAGATGAACAATCAGATATTACTGTTCTTATTCTAGAAATGAGAAAACTGATGTTCCAAGATGTTAAATATGCCCAGAGGACCTATACAAACAGGAATGAAACCCCTTTCTCCCCTCTCCTTCTCACCAGTCAATCTTTAAGTCCATCCAGGAGTCTGAATGTAACTCTCAGTATTTTCAGCTGTTCCAGGAATAGATCCTGCCAGAAAATGAAGCCTACTGATTCCTGGTGCTCATAAATCCACCCTCAACTTTTCCCATCACTAGTGACCACAGGCTCAGCCTCTACCTGCTCCTAAGGTCATGTGGTCTCTGTTGCTACAACCACCACGAATCCATCACATTTCACCCAGAGATAGCTCTTAAATGTAAATTACCAGTCATTTACATTCTATCCAATCTTGTTAGATCATCTGAGCTGTGCATCTCTAGAGAATGGAGTAGCAATAAACGGACTAGCAAAGGATTTTTTCTTTCCCTGTCTAGATTTTGGTACCTGTGATTGATGATAGATGTTGCTGGGTGTTGGGTATGTGAAATGTCCTAGAGAAACAGCTGACATCTGGATAATTACAGGGTGGTTGGGAGGATTAAAATTAAAGGAAGTAGCACACGTGAAGTGCTTAGCAAAGAGTCTTGCTCAAGGAAAATGTTCACTAAATGTTAGTGATTGTGATTATTAGTATTTGTAGGTTAGCTGGTAGAATTTGGGAAGACCTAATAATCAAAGCTGTGGTCAGCCCCCATTCTTTCCCTGCTGCCTTGAATGCAAACCTCTTAAAATATATCCACTTTATTAAGCCAGTAAGAAAAGGATATTTTACTGAGGAATGCATGGGGGAAACATCAGGAGGTATAGAGTTTACACTTCACAACATATGGAATTTCTCCCAGCATAAGCATCTTTGCTATCCCTACCACATCAATCCTTAACCTCCTCACCACCCTGCCACACCCTCAGCATCTCAGCCTAGAGACAGGCCTGGTCCGGGATCTTCCTCCCCACTCTATGACTGTCCCTTCTGTAGGCAGACCACTTCAGCCTTACCTCTCAGGTATCAAAAAGTCCTCCCATTAGCAAGGTACCCCCTCCCTAGAAGATGACCAGGGGATTATAAATAAATTATTTGTTTCTTTTTGTGCCATAAGGAACAGGTAGTTCTACTGTGGTGTGATCCCCTGTGCTAGAGAAGCACACAGGAGGGCCTTCAAATCTGGACATAGGGCAGCAGGGCAGGGCAGGGATCCAGGAAAAGTGACATCTAAAGTATGGTGGGCACAATGGTTGCCTCCTCAACGTCCATTGTTCAACTCTTGGTAACTATTCTAATTCGGTGGTGGAGGTGAGAGTGGGGGATACTTCTACATGAAGCCCATGTGATGTGGGGGGAAACAATTCCATGGCCCCTAGCTTAAGCCTAAGATAAATAGTATAATGTCATCCTCCCAGCCATAGTTCTTGGGTCAGGGGTGAGCAAGACCTAAGTTGGTGAAATGAGACTGAAAAAGACGCTTGTGGGCAAGGAAGAGGCGGCGGTGGGGGCAGTCTGGGAAAGATACGCTTTCTTTCAATGGACGTGCATACAGAAGGGCATAGCCATCACCACTGCTGGGCATCTGATCACCATAGGGACCCCCAGCCCCAGCAGGAAACTTATGTTGCCCAGCAGAATGAAGAGCTACAAGGAAACTGAGCCCTTCCTGACCTGGTAGAGCTGCTGAACCGGTGATGTGAGCCTTTCTTATCTAAGGCAATGCAGCTTCAGTTGTCTGTTACTTGCAATCAAACCCAACCTAACTGATACAGAAGGTGAGATCTGATCAACCAGTAGCCAATAGCCTTGAGAAGGAGGCAGGCAAGTCTCAGATCTACAACTTATAAAGTTCATTTAAATGAGGGAGTTTGATTTTCAGGATAACCATAAGATACAGGGCAAGTCCTACATATCCTTAATTACCAGCTAGATAACATAATGAGAACAGAGATCCAATTTGTAACCACACACATATACACACATCACACTCACAAATTTCTAATCTTGAATTGCTTAGCAACTATGTAATATGACTTTTAAAAAGAAAACTTCAAAACTTTGTTGGGACATTTAAAAGATGATTCAAATACATGGAGAAATAGAGCCAGTTCCAAGATGAAAGACTTAATAATATTAAAATGCCTGTACCCAGCACAATTCACTATTGCAAGGATGTGGAAACAACCCAAGTGCCCGTCAATTCATGAGTGAATTAATAAAATTTGGTATATGTACACAATGGAATATTACTCAATTATAAGAAATGACAGTGATCTAGCACCTCTTATATTTTCCTGGATAGAACTTGAGCCCATCCTCCCAAGTGAGGTATCACAAGATAGGAAGAATAGGCTGCACATGTACTTGCCATCAAATTGGCACTAACTGATCAACACTATGGTGCTCACTCGGTAGTAATATTCTTCAGGGATTGTGGGGTTGGGGATAGGTAAACTCACATCTAATGGATACGGTGAGCATGGTAATGGGGAAAAAGCATGCCTCAAATCATGGTTTGGGTGTGGCAAACTCATAACATGTAACCAAAATGTTTGTACCCCCATAGTATCCTGAAATAAATAAATGCCTGTACCAACCAATAGAATTAAACCTGAATTTAATTGAATTTATAGATTTAAGACTATCCTGATCTAAAGCCTAACAAGTATTTTTAATCCCATAAAATTATTCTAAAATGTATGTATAAAAGTAATATGAATTTTGGGAAGTCGAGGTGGGAGGATTGCTTGACGCCAGGAGTCCAAGACCAGCCTGACCAAGAGCGAGACCCCATGGCTACAAAAAATAGAAAAATTAGCTGGGCGTGTGGCACATGCCTGTAATCCCAGCTACTTGGGAGGCTGAGGCAGGAGAATCACCTGAGCCCAGGAGTTGGAGATTGGAGTGAGCTATGCTGATGCCAGGACACTCTAGCCTGGATGCCAGAATAAGACCCAGTCTCAAAAAAGAAAAAAAAACCTGCTGTATGATATTATGTATAATATATATAATAGAATAAGAATTACAATAATGCACTAACTAGATCATAGATTAATGGAACCAAATGAAGAGAGTTAAAAAGGGCTAACAATTTACAAAAGCATTTTTGTGAAATGAAGTTTAACATATATTTAACATATATATTACATAAATAAATATATGTATTAAAATATGTATATGTATCACAAAAGAACTTTTGAAAACATCAGGAGAGAACGAAGGTGTGTGCCACACTTCTATTTGGCTGGTTCAATGGCCTTTCCAACTTCTTTCTCCCTTGCTGTCTTCTGCTATAGAAACAGGAAGAATTAAATACTTGCCAGCCATCCTCGGTGTGACCTTATGACACAGTTCTGACTAATGAGACAGAAGAGAAAGTTCTCTGGTAGGTTTTGAAGAAAATTTTTTTTTTCCTGATAAAAGGGACCTATGTGGCCCTTCCTGCCTGCTTTGAACGCAGAGTTTCAGTTCTTGGAGCCACGAGGTGGGAAGCGTGAGGGAAAAGCCAAGAGAATTCCAGAGTCTCAAGCACCAACATCCTAATGAGACACTGAAAAATGCCAGTGGCTACTGACCTCTGGACTTCTTGTAAAATGAGAAGAAAAAACTCCTATTTGTTTAAGCCACTGTTAGGTGGATTTTTGTTTCTTGCAGTCAAATAATTATAACTGAGACAAGTTAATTTGATAAGAGGTTTTGGAATTAGTGATAACCACTTTAAAAATAACTAAGTGCTCAATATCCTCCAGATGGATTAATGACTTAACTTTTTTTATTTTGAGAAAAGAACAGAACATTGAATGAAATATATTTAGCACATCTGTGAGGAAGAACTTCCTTTTTTTGAAACTTCATATGGAATCATAAAGAAAGTGATATGTAAATACATATATAAATTTTAAACTTCTATACAATGAAAAACAGCAAAAACATAAGAAAATAAAACACAAAATACATATCAAATATGACAGACTATAGGATCATAAATAAAATATAAGAGAGGCTTATTCAAATGTATTAGCTATATTTCATCACTCTGATAGATAGATGGGCAAAGAATATGAACAAGCAATTCCCTCAAGGAGAAATAGAAACAGTAAATAAATACCTGAGAAAATGTTCAGCCCTAGCAGTAATCAAAGAACCTGTAAATTAAAGCAACCTTGAAATGTCATTTGACACATACTAAATTAGCATTTTAAAAAATGATGGGCCTGGCAAGGTGACAGCAGTACTGGTGCACTCATCCACTTCAGATGGCACTACAAATTAGTACCACCTTTGGGAAAGCAATATGGCAAGCACGGAGAAACATTTGTGCCCTTTGGCCCAGTAATTCCAGTTTCTTGCAATTAGCACTAAGGACAGTAATTCAACAGAAGCAAAGAGACACACTCCACACTGTTCTTGAGAGCCTCAGCAATTCAATTAAATCCAATTAACACACACATTCCACCTGCCAAGCAAAGGCAACAGGGAATGAGAAATTAATAAGACACTGTATCTGACCTCAGGGGGCTCACAGTCCGGCAAAAGAGCCCCGGAAGGTGAATAAATACATCACAAAACGGTGCAATAAGTCTAGCAGTAGAAACACAGATGAAGTCAGAAGAGCTAGATTTTCATGCCCCAGGTGAGTAGGGTACATAAGCAGAGAGCAGGCAGAGTTGGGAAAGGCTGACAAAGGGGACAAGGTTAAACTGTAGGGAAAAGGCACCAGGAATTAAAATAGGGAACATGAGTAGTCCAGTACTATGGGAATGTAGATTCCAGAGAAGGTTTGTGGAAAGCCAAGATGTGTGGCAGAAGAGAAAGAGAGCTTTACTGCCCTTGTTTGACATCTATAATGGCAAAAAATGGAACACTCTTAAATGACCAATATTGGAGATATCTTTTTATGAATTCAAGTATACAGTGGACCATTATTTCACTACAAGAATGAAAATATATGACACCTAAAAATATTTATGATATGCAGGCAGGATACCTGGGGGAGAGTAGCTGGTCCTGACTTAGCATTGCTCCAAAATTCACTGTTCCTCTTTTTTTATCCTCAAATTTCTTCTATGGAAATATAATTCACATACTATAAAATTTGCCCATTTGAAGTGTACAAGTCAGTGGTTTTAATATATTCACAAAGCTGTGCAACTATTACCACTATGTAATTCCAGAACATTTCCATCCCCCCCAAAAGGAAAGCCATTAGCAGTCACTCCCCTGATTCCTCCCAGCTTTGGCAACCATGAAGCCACCTTCTGTCTCTACAGAACTGCCTCTTCTTCACCTTCCCCTCCTCAACCCCTGTGTCCTCCCGGGCCTGGGTAAGCAGGGGCCATACCCTATTTAACGCTCTGGCCCTCTCCAGAGCATGGCTCACTCATGGCAAGCAAGCACCACTCTATTGAAAGTTTGGACGTAACAAAAGGGAATTAAACACAGATTGGTGCAAAATTAGCGACACTGCCTCACAGAACGTGCAGCATGCTCTGTCACGCCCACCCCTTCTGACCTGAGCCCTTCCTCCCTGAGGTGAGCGCCATCCTAGCTCCACCTCCAACTTCCCTCCCAGGCATCTAGAGCCCAGACGGCAGGACCAGTGGCAAGCAGAGAGGTGGGGCCGGGGCAGGAAGTACACTTTCCTCTGCTAACTCACGCAAAGGAAATCTGGTGCTGCGTTTAATTTTTCCACTAAGGAACTTGGAGGAGGCATTGTTAGTGCAGTGGCAAGGCCTCTGGCTGCCTTTACCAAGCTCATTATCTCTCTTCCTCACCAGGTCTTATCTCCTGCAGCATGCTGGTTGTTCCTTTCCCAGGGACATTAAGTGTAAAAGCTCTGGGGACAAAAGCAGGGAGAGAAGGGAACAGGAGGGGATCAGAGGAGAAAGGAGAGAAGGGAAGGGGACAGGAGAAGAGGGGATGAAGGACAGAGAGGAGAGGAAGGGAATGGAAGGGACAGGAACAGAGAAGAATGGCAAATTAGTAAGACTTCATTAGACAGAAGATGGGAAGACTAGAACCAGCATTTCTGATGTCCTACTAGATATCAGGTCTTCAAGGTAGGTGTCAATATTACTTCACCAGTGAGGAACTGAGCATTTCAGATTCTTTGGCACGCTTCCCTGCATGTTGGATGAGCACTACTCTTTTCCCTCAAGTGATTTTGTCACAGTTGGATAGGCTTTAAGACAAGCTGGGCTAGGTAATTTGCCCAGTCTTACACTAGCTAATCACGGTGCTGAAATTCAGACTCAGGCCTGTCTAGTTCTGAGACCGGTGTTCTTTTCACTCTAGTAGACTGAGGAAAGAAAACACCAAGAGAAGTGAGGAAAGGTTTCAGAGTGGACACCTCTCTACACATGTAATCAACAATGGGCCAAGAAACCCTCTGAATGAAATCCACTCCCCCCAATCCACCAAGGAAAAAAAACAGGAAAAAGTAGGACAACTTAAGTAAAACGAATTCAGTCCAGGGGAACAGAGTTAAAATAAAGTCTCTGAGGCATTTCCGGTACCGCAGACTTTTTCCATAATTAACTTTTCTCCCTCCACAGTGGACTGGCAATAACGCTTACTGCCTTATTCTTTAGTGGTGATCTAGATTTACCGACAATGCTTTACGTTTTATAGCATATTCACAATCTTTAAAGAGCTTTCATATTTATTTCTTTTGACCCTTAACAATAATAATAATTTAGAAGTTCAAAGATTTTGGAGTCACTCAGTTTGATCACCACCCTTGCCACCTATGAGCTTTGTGACCTTATGCTGGTTAATTAGCCATGCAGAGACTTGGTCTTCTGTCCTGTAAGAAGAGGATAATAAAAATGCCTACCACATAAGGTTATGGTGAGTATCCAAAAAGATATACATGTTAAGTATTGCCAAGCACATAGTAAGTGCTCAAGAAATGTTAACCAGTTTTTTATATATATATATATTTATGTATAATATATACCAGAAAAATTATCTGACATTTGAAAATGGGCAGCAAAGATTATTGGGTTTTCTTTCAGTGCAGTATTGGACTTGATTTTTTACTGACTTTACAATTCTGTAGGCACAGAGGTTAATTTAAAATTTTTTGTCTGATGAAGATGCAAATAATTTCTATCCAATAGAACAGATGAGCACAAAGATTACAGTTTATTGTCATGTTGGACATTAACTAGTTTTGTATCTAACTCATCAATCTTATATTATTTCTTAATTAACTTTTATACATACACACATGTAATTTCAAGTGCTTTTTAGATTCATTTTAATATCTTAATGTTCCCTTCAATAAATAAAATCTTTGACATGTATTCTTATTATATTTTCCAGAGAGACATGATTTGTGCTTTTGAAAATTATGCTTTAACATATTAGACAGCTGATGCAGGCAGGCCTGCCCCATTTACTTGTGGGACTGAAACTCAAAGAGATTTTAACTTGCCCAGAGCTAGAAGCAGAATCCAGATATCTCAAATTCTAGTACAATATCTTTGTTCTTTCTTATGCTTCTGATCGAACAATATACAAAAGAAGAAGAATAATAAAGAATGTAACACAAAAGAATACAAGGCAATACTCTTCTGGTAGGCTTTTAACAGTTTCCAGGTTATCTTCACAGCTATCACTCAATCAAAGAGAAATGTGAAAAACATCATATGAAGCTGCTTTCCAAATGTTTTGCTTCTCTGTATGTGTTTTTCAAGACCTTAGAGAAGTTAAAAACAGCAATGGTTTCAAAAAGAGGTGGGGAATCTGATAGTTCACTCACCTAGTTAATGGGAAATCAAACTATTCTATGCAAATTAAATTTAATCTACATTGACTAGATAGATGGAGACTGGGTTGAATCTATCTTGAAATTTAAGCAGACTCAGTGTCTCTAAAAACTTTATATTCTCTTTTCTCTGCATAAGAAGAAAGTAAGCCTTCAGGATTGGAAGAATAATTAAGAGGGAATCCTGTGTCAGGGGACTGAACTAACTATTATGTTCTGTGGGGAAGGTGCTCAGAGTCTAGGGCCCAGGTTGTTCTAGAAGAAGGCAGGAGCAGCAAGCCAATCTCTGAGCCTACTGTGAACATGGAGTATGGAACCAGGGTTAGTTACATAAGCAATGCTTCAGGCATTGAAAAGAGCCACTTTGCATTTATTACAACTGCAGGTTTATTAAAATAACAAAAATGAAGAGGGTTTTTTATATTATAAGATTCTACCAACATTATACTTTGACACAGTTGGCCCCTTGTTTTTTAAATGCTTTCATCTCTAAATTCCCCTGGATTTCCTGTTTCCTCTCCAGCTGCTCCTCTGCTGACCGTTGGTCTTTGATTTTTCAATGTGTGAATGTTCAATTCATATTAATATAAGTCATTCATTTCTTGGCCCTATCTTTTGACCCACTACCTGGTTTAAATGTCATCCATATGTTGATGCTTCCCAAATTTTACCTACAGCATCAACCTCTGGCCTGAACTCAGAACTAAAATATCCAACTGCATATGTAAAATCTCCACTTGGATGTCAGTGATCAACTTAAAATGTTCAAAACAGAATTTTTTATTATATTCCCCCTCACTCCACACTCCTGTCCCCTGCAAAGGCCAAATTCTACATTAGGGCCTTTGAACATGCTGTTCTGAGGAACTGAATCATTCTTCCCCCAATCATTTCATGGACAGCTCCTCTTGATCACTGAGATCTCAGTTCAAACATCACTTCCTTCTGGAAGTGCTGTCCCAGACCCTCATCTGAAATGATACCTCTCTTCCCCAGCACTACCACCAGTCATTCTGGTGGTCATGAAGATTACCTGGAAACTGCTCCATAACCTCATATTTATCACAATGTGGAATTCTGCTACTTAAGTGTTTACTTATTTATTGTTACTCTTCCCCCACAACACACACACACACACACACACACACACACACAGAGCTCTGCCCCCCACCTAATAGAAAATGAGCCTCAAGGGTGTTTGGACCCATCTATCTTAGACATTGCTGTTTCCCCAACACATAGGGACTCCGCAAATTTTTATTGAATGCATACATGTATGCATGAATGCATCTGGGGGGAGGGTCTGTTTTCCCATAAAACCTCAGCATAATTACCACAAAAAGCATGTATGATAACTGGAAAGGAAGCAGATACCAATTCAGGCATGACCTCGAATTTCTAAATTGACTTGAGGAATAGTAAATACCATTGGGATGCTGGAGAGGGTGTGAGATGTTGAGGGGCAGGGTACCGTAAGCAAATGGACCAACATAAGGAAGTAAATTGTTCAGTTTCTAGACTCTTGAGATTCCTATAATCCACAAATGTCCAGAAATGCTTCAGGAGACTGACATGGAGAAATCATTTTATTTTTATTTTGCCAAGTAAAGATATTATAGGGAAAATTTCATCATCATCTACTGTTCACATCACCATCATGTCAAAAAATAAAGGATATTTAACTTTCAAAAAGTAAAAAAAGACATAAACTTCATTTTTTAAAAAATTGAATGAATTTCACTTTATGAAAACTCCCTATATTGCCTTTATTTCTCTCATGGTAGCACGGTCCTTTGGAAATGTCATCCTGATGTTGTGGGGAACCACCGACTTCAGTGACTGGTTCAAGGTTGGGAGTAATCACTGGCAAGTTCCCCAAGTCTTTACTGCTCAGAATGTCTATGGGCAATTAAAGTTTTCTGATAAATACTCTCTATTAGGATATTATAATGTTTAGGTGACCTCAGGGACCTGGCATTGAAATGTTACTTAGACTTTTCCCCATAGATTAATCAATTATAAGGCGAGGCATAAAAAAAAAAAAAGGTAAAATGTCTGAAGTAAATAAGTGCGTGCGTATGTGTGTGTGTGTGTGTGTGTGTAAGGTGTCTTAAGGAAGAAACTGATAGATCAACAGAATTATAATATATATAGACGACCAGTAGTACCAACGGAAACTAATGTCTAAGACACCTGTCAGGGTTATATTACACAGAACACAATTTCTAATTTCCTTTTGTTTTGCTGTCAATTGTTTTTAAAAATAAATATTTTGCAAAGTGTAAGATAGAAAGGTACAAATAACAGAGACAATTGAAAAAATAAATGTTAACTCTACTGGAGAGACTAAGAAACAAAACCAAGTGAGGCAGATGATATCAAGCACTATTCACATTTACTGCTGAACCAATTTATTCAGGAATAACACCCACATGAGAAGGGGAATGTATTTTGAAAATGGAAATGTGAATAATTTCTTTAGATGACTGACTTCATTTGAAAAGAGGAAAATCTGCTCCCAAAGAATATACAGAATGCACAGGACGGTGCTGGGAAACGAAGTTTCACAGGGAGGAGAGGAAGATTCTGCACCACAGAGGCATTAACCAGCCAGTGTCTGAAAGAAGGAGGGGTGGCTGGGACATGCATCAAGGCCATGAGATGCCATTTTAAGAAATTTATAATTTAGGGCCCAGGGGGAGCACAGGGTGGCTGCAGTCGTACATATAAGCAAATAACAATAAGGACTAAGTGCTCTGATCACTTCGTCAATGTATTGGTTCCTGCAGGGCAGTAACAGGGGCTTCAGTGTCTGGCTCACGAGATAAACAACAGCAATAAGAAGAATCTTAAAGGTCCCAATTTGGAACTCTAGCTCTGCAGCGGGCATCCAAGTCCCCACTCAAGTCGAAAAGTAAGAAAACTCAATTAACAGCTGTTCTCCTTCCACCCGCTTCTGATGAGGGAAAGCAGTAGAGGTTTCTCCCACACACTTTCTAAGCTACGGGGGAGTCTCCTGAGCTTCTGAACAGCAGTCAGGAAATGAGGCTGTTCAGTAAGTTGATACTATGAACCACAAGTCCTCTGAAGAGCATAAGTGGAAAATAATACCAGTGGACAGATTTGAATTCCTCATATAACCAAAGTTATTCTTTGTACTTATTTTTAATGGATATTTTCATTTTTTAAGTAAATATTATATAATAACTGTGATTTAAAATCAAATGCAAAACCTAATCTTTTGATGCATCAAGCAGTCAGATCTTTTCCTGGTACTCAGGACAAGCAAAAGAAGTTGGTACAAGCTTTCTTGACCAGAGAATTTCTGCCCAACATGTTCCTCCTGGAAACACCTTGAAAACAAAATGGCTCCCAGACTCTCCGGTTTCCCTTGGTTACAGCAGCCAGAGCCTGTCTGGGCTGAAGTCTTATGTATTATTGGAGAAATATCCCCAAGCAGAGGAAAATGACCCAGTGACCCTGATTGGTTTGAATTTTAAGAAAGAGGTTACACCTCTGTGGAAAGCAATATGGAGATACCTCAAAGAGATACAAGTAGAACTCCCATTTGATCCAGCAATCCCACTGCTGGGCATCTACCCAAAATAACAAAAGACATTCTATAAAAAAGACATCTGCACTAGAATGTTCATAGCAGCACAATTCACAATTGCAAAGATTTGGAAACAACCCTAGTGTCCATCAATATATGAGTGGATTAATAAAATGTGGTATATGTATACCTTGGAGTTCTACACAGCCACAAAAAACAATGGTTATATAGTACCTCTTGTATTATCCTGGATAGAGCTGGAGCCCATTCTACTAAGTGAAGTATCCCAAGAATGGAAAAACAAGCACCACATGTACTCACCATCAAATTGGTTTTAACTGATCAACACTTAAGTGCACATATAGTAATAACATTCTTTGGGTGTCGGGCAGATGGGAGGGGGGGAAAGGGGATGGGTATAGTCACACCCAATGGGTGCAGTGAAGCTCTGACTCGGGTGGGGCAAGGGCAATATACATAACCTAAACATTTGTACCCCTATAATATGCTGAAATAAAAAAGAAAAAAGAAAGAAAAAGGTTGCAAATACTTCTGATGTTTTGCTTCAAGACTCATCTCAGCTGAACGCATGTTAGTCTTTCACTCACAGGGAGAGTCTCTGTGAAGAGGTAAGGGCAGCAGGAGAGAGGTGTTAGGAGAACTGGATGCAGTCCTGCCTGCACCAGTGACCAGCAGTGAGTTGATCATGGTCACACCATGTCACTGAACTTCTCTGAACCTTAATTAATTTCCTTAGCTGGATAATTACAGTATTGATGATCTTTAAGATCTTTACTTGTTCCAAAATAATATGATTTGATGTTTATAATCAAGTCTGTGTGATTGGACAGAAAGATTGAATAGATCAATTGCCCAACGATAGACTGGTTATATCATTTAGTTGTTGAAATGCCCAAGATAACTAGATTAAAAAACTCTTGGTTGGTTATTTCAGCAACCTTGTCCACTTACTGGCCTGACCATGAAACAGTCCTTTTTGATTGCTTAAAATAGCTTTTAAAAATTGTTTAAAATAGCTTTAAAAAAATAAGAATAACTATCCCTTGATCGCTTAATCTCCATCACATAATCTGGCCTTATTTCTGGATATCTTTTTTTTTTCCTGTCAATCTGTTCATTTTTTTTATTTTTTATTTTTTTAAGGATATCTTGAGATGCACATCCCACAGGGTTTTCTCCTCCCTTAATGGCTGTAGCACAATTTTTGCTGCCTCCTGAACACTTTTTCTTGTTCTATTTTCAACTTCTCTTTCTCTGTCCACTTCCTAAAGGCTAGTTCCTTAGCATTCTCTCTCAGACTTTTTCCCCTCTTACTGATTTCTGATTTCTGTGGTGCAAATACTCTCACCATGGCCAATATCAAGCTGCGGAGGTGGAAAGAGATGCGCTAACCAGCTGTCGCCAGCCATGCAAACCAGCTCCAGCGTGCCACTGCATCCATCACCTCTACCACCACCTCCCTGAGGATCCTCAGCTCTCCCTGACCTTGAGTTCCACATTCATATCCACTTGAATATCACATCTCCTCAACATCATCAAGGAAAAAATGGACACACAATCTTCCTACAAACATTTCACTGTATTCCCAGTTTATGAAGGTAACCATGGATAAGAGTGAGTGACCCAGCCTTTGGGGAATTTTAAAGAATTTTGAACTATTTTGTGATTGCATCTTTTCAGCAATAGAACAAGACCAGATGCTGGTGGGTTAGGATGGAGTTTTTCCCGTGAGAAAATGGATATTTCTGCTGTCAATCATCCTGTGAAGTGATTTCTCTTGGACAAAGAATGGGAGGTGGGGAATGTTTTGAACTAGAGAAGAAAAAGATCTAGGATCTAAGACCAACTGAGTCTGAACCTGAGACATAGAGAAGCCCAGAGTCATTCCACTGACAGAATAACTGTTGCTGTCCTATTAAGGCAGTGAATGGTAGCAATGGGTATCTAATTGAGCAGAAACATGGAGGCTGAAAAGTCAAGGCAAAAAGGGGATCAATTTCTAGAGATGCCAGAGTGAGACAGCACTCGTGGACCTGGTTAGTCTTGAGAGGGCACATCCTATTTCCAAGGCTGGAATGGTGATCCATAGGTGGCAGTCACCCAGCAGTCAGCTGATCCCACAGAGTGGGGATCTCAGAAGGGTTTCTCAGTAGCAGTAGCAGCAGCAGCAGCAGCAGCAGCAAGACAGCAAGATGAGAATGCTAGAGAAGGAGAACCCAAGGACCTTATTTTGTAGCTCAACTGAAAGGCATTCTAAGACATTAATGGGACCCTCTGATAGGAGCTAATTCCTAGCAAGTAGTCCCAGTGCATGCTCTGTAGTATAATAATTGAGGTATACCCAGGAAGAATAAGTTTATGTTGTAGTCCCAGGCTAGTGGGGCCAGAGTATTCCTTGCATTATCCTCATTTCCATCTATATTAGGTCACCTATCCAGATGCTAAAGCCCCCAAATTAGGAATCATTCCATATTCTCTGACCCACTACCAACAGTCACAAAGTCTCACCAGTTCTATCTCCCAACTTTTTCTTGAATCCATCTGCCTATAAGCGTGAAGAGAAAAGATGTTTCCCCCAGCTCAGGCCCTTGTCTTTTCTCACCTGGATTTCTCTCAGAGTCTCCTCGACTTGGTCTTGCTCCCTCCAATCCGTTCATCCACTGCATTGCTACAGAGTGATCTTCAAACAAAAACCTGTCCAAGTTACTCCTTTACTAAAAGTCCTTCAGGATAAAATCGAGACTCCTTGGGGGTGGTCACTGAGGTCCTTCGTGGTCTTCCTGTTTCCTCCTTTCTAGGCTCCCCTCCTATGTCCATGCACAGAGCCAGCTAGATATGGAAGGATGATTTGGATGTCTTTTCTACTTTCTTTTCCACCTTCATAATGTGGTTTAAACACTCATGCCTTTCTTCCATTATACCACTTTCTTCTGGTTTTCCTCTTCCATCTCCAATTGTTCCTTCTCACCTTCTTCTTCCTCTGCTCATCCATTAAATGTTGATTTTCCCCAGAGTTCTATCCTCAGTCCTCTCTTCTGTCTTCCTGGAAAAGGTCACCCATTCTAGGGCCTCTGCTTCTACCTAATGCTGAATGTTCTTAAATCTTTGCCTCCAAATTGGACTGTTCTTCTCAACACATCCACAGGATGTCTTCACTATCTTAAACTCCACATGTCTGGAGTTTATCAGACTCCCACTCTAGATGCGTTCTCCCTCCCATACCCTCTATGTCAGCTGATGTGTCTGTCTAGCAGTTATCTACTGCTGCCTGACAAACCACCCCAAATCAGTGGTTTAATACAACAGCCGTTGATTATTGCTTACAAACCTATGCATCTGCTGGTCATTTCTGCTGACCTGAGCCAGCCTCTGCTGATCTTGGCTGGGCTTTCTCATTTGTCTGGACCCTCAGCTAGGACAACTGGCATGCCTGGGCCCATGCGGTCTCTCATCCTCCAACAGGCTAGCCTAGGTTTCTTCACATGGCAGATGGGCAGAGTTCCAAGAGAGAAAGCAGAAACCATCAAGGCCTCCTGAGGCTGAGGATCAGAATTAATATATCATATTACTGC
The DNA here is from genome assembly GCF_041146395.1 of Eulemur rufifrons. Taxonomy (NCBI): domain Eukaryota; kingdom Metazoa; phylum Chordata; class Mammalia; order Primates; family Lemuridae; genus Eulemur; species Eulemur rufifrons. The sequence goes on along the minus strand of NC_091001.1, from coordinate 73,576,652 downwards.
ATTGCAAGTCACAAAGCCAGCCCGGGATCAAGGGATGGAGAAATACACACCACCTCTAAATGGAAGAAGATGAAAAGTCATATCCTAAGGGGTGTGGATACAGAGCGGTGTGGAGAAATGTGATCATTTTTGCAAACTGCCACAGAAATAATCCTAGATAGCTCCACAATGATAATGTGGTGGTGGTGATGATGATGATGATGGCAGCTCATGTTCACTGAGTGCCTAGCACATACCCTGCACTGAGCTAATGTCAAGGAAAATGCAGATCTTGCATCGTGTTTAAAGTTATTGATTAAAATCGCTTTTTATTTTGTTTCTATTGGTTTCTGTCAAGGCCTCTCTTTTGGCTTGTAGACAGCTATCTTATCACTGTGTCCTTATATGGCCTTTTCCTCTGTGCATGTGCAAAGAGAGATCTCTGGTGTATCTTCCTTTTCTTATAAGGACAGTAGTCCTAAAGGATGAGGACCCCACCCTTATGAGCTCATTTAACCTTAATTACCTCCTTAAAGGCCCTATCTTTAAATACAGTCACATTGGGGGTTAGGGCTTCAACGTGTGATTGGGGGTGAGGGGGAGGTAGACATAATTCAGTCCGTAACAACTACACATGCCCCAGAATGGCTGAAATGAAAAAACAAACAAATGATATCAAGTGTTGGAAACTAGAACTCTCATACACTGATGCTGGGACTTTAAATTAGTCCAATCATTTTGTAAAACTGTTTAGCAGAATCCAATAAAGCTGAATATATGCTTATCCTATGACATTCCACCCTTAGGTATTTTATCCAAAGGAAATGCAAACATATACTCACCAAAAGACACGTGCAGGAATATTCACAGCAGCACTATTAACAACAGCCTCAGGTAGGAAAGAACTCAAATGTTGATACGTAACAGGAGAGATAAGTAAGTTATGGCATATGCATACAATGGGATATTACATGACCATGAGATTAAACCATATCTCTACATGGCTGCATGGATGAAGCTCATGAACATAATGCTGGCTGGTGGAAGCCAGACACAAAAGAGTACATGCTTTAAAATTTCACTTAAATAATGTTCAAAAACAGGCAAAACATAATCTGTGGTTTTAGAAGTTAGGCCAGGGTCATCCTTGGATAGGGAAGCAGTGGCTGGAAGGGAATAACAAGGGATTTCAGGGATGCCGGTTGTTTTATGATTGGGGTGCTGGCTACATAGCTGTGTTCAGTTCAGGAAACTTCATCAAGCTGAATACTAATCATATGTGCATGTTTCTGCACACGTTTTACACTTCAGTAAAAAGTTTTCTTAAAAAAAGAAATATTGCGAAGACTCCACATCATCCTAGAATAAAGTCCCCCAGTACTTTAGCCTGGCCTGGCCTTTGTGACCTGGCCCCAGGCCAACCTTTCCAGGCCCATCTCTCCTACTCCTGGCCCAAACTCCAGCCAAAACAAGTCATCGCCTTCACCCACAATGCATCATGCTGCTTCCTGCTTTCTATGCCATTTGCGTGGTTAACTCCATTTTAAACTTTGAAAGTCAGCTCAGGCTGTATTCTCCACCAGAAAGTTTCCCTCACCCCACCCAACCCAGGCTGAGTTACGAGTTCCTGCTCTGTCCTCCCTTCACAATTTATGTGTACTTATCATCCTTAGTACACGGCACTATCATTTTGGGTTTACAAATCTGTTTTTGTTGTTGGATTGTAATGAGGACAAAGATTATGTCCTTTATCTCTGTATATGCATCTAGTAGTGTCTAGCACATAGCAAATATACAATGGACTGCAAATAAATAAAGTAGTTAATGAAATTTTAGTTTACATCTTGATTTTAGTACACAGAATTTTTCTTTAGTCATTCTAGCAAGAAAAAGTTTCTTTAAAAAAAATTGAAATTAATCTGGCAGCACAAACTATACCATATGCCAAATTTAGTTTGCAATGAGTGCTTTGTTCCCCATAAAAACAAATATCAGAGCAACCAAATGCACATTACTTAAAATATACAACAGCGATATTGCCCATTCCCTAAAGACTGTCCAACTGTACAAAATGACTGCATTCCTCTGGAATACGGGTGAAGTGTTAATGTTCTTCGTTGGCTAGAGAATCAACAAATTCCTCTAACATCTAGATTGGCCATGTTTCTTGGTATATCTGCCAGAAATTCCTCAGATATCCTGGTCTTGGATTTATGGACTGAGAGGTTTATGATATTTCAGGGAGTAGAATCGGCTATTGTTTTGCATATTAGACAAGTCAAGTAAATGCAATAAAAGCTGTGATTGGGCTCAAGGCCTAAAAAGTGAAGCAGGGTTGACAATAGCCATTTTCTATGCAATTTCCAAACAGGCTTCAGCCAGGCAAAAGGCGAAGTACTGATCAGAACAGAGTCTCAACAATGTTTCTTCCTACTTGTGATTTTGAGCTTCCAGTATGGCTCCCTAGTAGAAAGCCAGCAAAGGTTTTAATGATGGGAGGTAGGACGATAAGGATATTGTCATGCTGATGATTCTTAGTAAATAAGGATGCACTATGCGCAACAGAAAAAGCACAGATGTGAAACCTGACCTTAAACTACTTATTATCTAAAAAGTTAAGGCAAAGGAAAAGCAGTGTGGTATAACTTTTAAAATATATGTACAATAGAACTAGGTATAGGAGGCCTACCTCTATAGAGCGCTTGCCCACTCTCACCTCCCTGGGGACTTCTCACTCACACTACCCCAAGGATAAGCCCCACAGGCTTATTTGAAATGTCCCTGACTCCACCCATCCCCCTGATCCATAGCTGATTGGACCAGACATGGCACCTGACTCAAGCTGAGCCAATCAGATGCTCTCCGTTTGGAATTGCCATGCTGTTAAGCCTGTGGTCCAAACCAGAGGATCTGCGGGGCTGTCTGGGAAAGCACTCGTGGTGAGGAGTGGGGAAGCAGAGCACAGTGATCCGCAGGGAGAAGGACGACACACAGGAAATTAGCGCGGCGGGGTAGAGGAGTGGCAGGAACAGAGATCAGTTTCTGACAGCTTTCCTGTTTCAGATTCTAGTCCCTGGAGGGATGGGTTCTCTGTACAAGTCTGGCCTGCTCTTTATGACAAAGCGCCACCTTCTCGTTCATGTTGGTTTGAGTGGATTTCTGAGGTCGCGGGCCTAGGACACGCGTGCTCTGGGATTCAGGCAGAGGGTCTGTCTTCACTTCTCCGGTGCCACGTCGGAGAAGGAAGGAGGGCGAGTGGGATTTAGTGCAGCTGGACTGGGCACTGCGGCGGTCCCTGTCCACGGCCAGGGCCTGCTGGAGTTGTAGCTCTGAACGCTGGGGGCTTGGGAGCTGCTAGTTAGTCGGGGTGTTAATTTGGTTCTTTAAAAAAGGAAGCATGGCAGTGTGAATGATGACATCCGAACGTCAACAATACAAAATTAAGCCTGTGGGAAATTTTAATTATGATAGCTAACACAGGAAATTGCATTTATGTATGGAAACTAAATTTAGAAGCCTGGACAGATTGACAGGATCCCTCCTAAGTCCATGTAAATACTCCATGCCAGGTGCGAGGAAGGAACTGCAGTCGCAGGGGCTGGCTGGGCAGCAGGGCCCTGGCTGTCCCAAAGTCTGAAGGAAGATAAAGAGCTTTTTTCTGGACAAGACAGTTTTTTTAGTCTTATCTTACGGGTTAGGAGAGAATGAAGAGTTTTTTGAAAGAATCATTTTCAAGGCTGTTCCTATTCTCTCCCTGCTTTGTGTCAGTAAACAAGGAAAGGGTGGGGTCATGACTTGGATTTGCTCTGTGCAGTGTTTGTGTAGCCTCGGCCAGCGGCAGGACCCAGTAGGAAAGGGGAAGTGGGGGAGTGGGTGAGGCTCCTCTCAGGCTCCTTCCCCTCACCCCCACAGCCCCCACTCTTAGTGTTCCCTCCTTCCCTTGGTGTCCCCTCTACCCGAGTCCCAGTGACGTGAAAACTGGGGGCAGGGCAGAGGAGTGACATGAACAGTGGTTCCGTAAAGACACTGGAGTCGGACAGAGGTGGGTAAAGCCCTGGTACTATCACCAGTATGGCTCTCAGACCCAGACAGGAGGGGCCTCTGCCCTTGGCTGTGACCTCTCATGGACCCTGCTCTGACCCCCTCCAGGCTTGCTCTACCCCATGAAGTGAAGAGTGCACAGGGTCAAGAGAACATGCCCACCAGAGCCTACATCTCCCCCTCATACCATGCCCCAGGTACTGAGACTCCAGAATTCCCCGTGCAAATGGCCCTGAGCCTGTTTCCAGGGCCTGCATAGGCCTCTTCCTAGGTTTGTCCACTGAAGAATGTGTATCTCCTAGATCTCAGGATGGCCTGGGGATGGCTGTTTGCAGAGAATGTGAACGAGGGTTGGATGGTGCACACTGGAGTGTCCACATTTGAGTTTCAGGGGTGGGAAGAGAAGGGCATCAGGCCAGGCGCTAGGGCCCGACTTACTGTGCTGCACGGCCTCTTTCTGGCTCAGACCAAGGAGTCTGAAAATTCTAGTTTTGAATCTGGCCTTCCAGGTTGTTATGAAGGTTTGTTTGTCAAAGTAGGAGGAGAGAACATATTTAACTGTTAGCCTGATACATAACTTTTGCATATTTATTCATATGGAATATGGGCATCTATTTATACTCTCACTCCAGAGCCCCCACATTATAAGGGTGGGCCATGCAGTCACTTCAACACTGTGTGACTTTAGATAAGTACTTTAGGCCTCTGAACCTTAGCTTCCTTATCTGCAAAATGAGGGCAATAACATGAACAGTTCTGTGCAAGTTTAAAGTGTAATTAGTTGTAATTATTGTTGTGTGCCCTTGGGCAAGTTACTTACTCTCTCTGTGCCTCAGTTTTCTCGTCTGTCAAGTGGGAGGATGATAACAGTACCTGTCTCTGAGGGCTGTTATCAATTAATGTATGTAAAGGCCTTAGAACAGTGTCTGGCGCACAGTGAATGACATGTAAATGTTAGGTGGTGTTGTCCCCTGCCCACCACTGCTACCACCACCTGGCTGATTGGATTAAAGAAACAGTGCATGTAGTGTGCAGGTCACTGTGAGACACACCTCTGCCACATTTCTGAGCTAATTTGAGATTTGCCCTATACTCCAGAGTCACTCTCCCTATGATTACAAAGTCCCTACCAAACTTCTTAGGAAGCATGAAGCCTGTTCCTCCTTCCAACTGTGACTGTTGCTTTAGCCAAGTGTAACCTGATGAATACAAACTAAGAGTTCTGTCCTGGGTTAACCTTCATTCTTGTCTGTGAAAGCCTTTGAGATCCCACTCAGAAAGGTGCAAAACAAATCTTACATCTCTGGGCAGAGACATGGTGGTGGCAGAGAGCGAGGAATGGGGGAGTTGGCTCCTCTCCTGAGATCCACTGATTGCCACTTCTCTCTGTGCAAGAGCTTCCGCAGCCCTGTGCCTTGGCAGGCTCGCAGGGCTGGACTGGGTTTGGGAATTAACTGGAAAGGTTAATTTTGTAAATATCTGGGCAGGCCTGATCTTCCATAGGAGACGATCACACAGAAAGACCTTTAACTACAGAGCTACAAAAGTATTTCCCAGCTGTAAGCCTCATTTCTTTTAACTATACAACACTGCCTCTGTGGATCAGCGGCTCTTTCCTTTGCTCAGTACCTGGGCAGCCCACATCCTGTTTGTTTCAACTTCACAGGAGATCACCAATGGGCAGCTTAGATACCAGAGCTCTCCATGGGAGCGAAACTTAAGAAGGGCACCAGGGAGGCCATTGGCAAACTGGTAAGCATCAAGCTCCCAGATCCTTGGCTTCCATAATATCCTCCCCTCAGGGACCCATTGCAGACAGGTTCTTCCTATGTCTCCGTGCCGTATAGACACATTTCATCTCAGCAATGTCTATTCCTTATTCATCTTAGGGCATGAGTAAGAGCATACAGTACTATATCTCTCTCAAATATTTTCATTCTAAAAATGCTTAAGAAAGCCCTAAGTCAAAGAAAATTAGAGTCTACCCGTGCAATTTCAGAGAGCAGTCAGAAGTTGAACAGGAGTTTTGTCAGGGTGTGGGCCTGGGCAATGACCCTCTCACCTCAGAATCCATGTTTTTGGCCTCATTGTTCTTCTGCCCAAGCTTTCACATATGATGCTAGAGGTCAAGTCTACCAGTTCATTGGCATTACTGTGGTTTGGGGCTAGTTGTACAGCTATTCCCCAGAGCCCATGAACTGTGGCCATGGCCACGGTTTCCACGGAAGCCTTTGTTTTGAAGTTCCCTTCTCCTGATGGCCAACAACTTCAAGTTCTGCAGACAGTCATGAAATGATGACCTGACCACCTTTTATTTGTGTTTGGTGATTCTTATTACATACTTGCACATATACAACATAGGAGTGGAACCAGTTTTACATGTAGAGAAATGCTAGAGTGAGGAAAGCAGCACACAGCATTGCCAGTGAGGGTGTACCTGCTTTGATTGGCTTGAGCCATGTCTTCGTTTTTAAGATCAGATTTGGTGCAGGATGCAAACATGTAAGTTGGTTTACATGCTATGCTGAACAAGCCCAGCAATAAGTTCTAAACATCCTTGTGACATTTCTTACAGGGAGTAGTTGCTATGTGTGATTGGCAAGCACTTTTTCAAGAGTTAAATATCTGAGCTATTTTAATTCCTCTGCAAAGTATGAAAAGTAAATTAAGTAATCATGGCACAATCACTCAAATCAGAAGAATGAAGAGTGCAGTAGTTTTGTTGTTGGTTTTGTTTTGCTTTTTTAAAACTGGTATGGGTAGGGAAACATCAAATCTGATTGTCAAAATTCAGCCAAAATCTCCAGCCATTAAAAGTTTCTGGGAGATAAATGATATCTCATACAGATGATTGGCTAGGTCAGGATGATTATCCTCGTGGTACAATCAAATCAATATGTATTTGATTGCCGGCTGCTGGGCAGTACAGAGTGAGTTCGTAAGGCCAGGGTGTGGGGAAGAACATTGTAAGCATGGTGTTCTGGGTGTGTCCATGAAGCAGCAGAACTGTTTTTCTCAACTTTCTGTTGATGAAGCCTGGTTAGCTGGACAGCTGCTGAGGAGTTGAACCAAAGGGTATGATAATCAGTATATTTCATGCATGAGACCTAATTTAAATGAATTTACCAGTGGTACAATAAGCCATATTCTATGCCAGCTCTCCTCTGCTCAGAAGAAAACAGAGATATTGTTAGTTTATTTCCCATGAAGGAAAAGTTTTGATTCCACCCTAAATGTACCTTTGTTTGTAGAGCTGTTTCCTTTTTCTCTTATCAAAATATTTCAGCTGTAGCTTAACAAATTGAGTGGGTATAGGAGGTTCTGTCCCAACTAAGTCAGATGAGTGCTTAATCACAGGTTTGAAGCAGATCCACTATGTTAGCAATTAGAGCACTTAAAAAAATAAAAGGGAAAATATTTTTATTCCATTGAGTATCTTCTATTGGAAAAAAAATGTAGACGGAAAGAATAGCAAGGATGAAGCAAAATTAATATAGCTATATTATATAACAACCAAAACAGTTGCCATGTAACATTTGTTTCCTTTTATAAATAAAGTACATGGTTGTTTTTTTTGAATATGCATCTATACTTAAGTCTGGCAGCAGCCAAGCCTTAAAGGCCTAAGATAGGTCATTGATTTCTGCCCCTTTACAGAGACTTTACTTATCTTAGTGCCATTGTGGGTTGATTCAATAGTTTAACATTCAGAGAGTGTGTTTTTTTCCCTAATTCCTATATCAAGGCTGTGTGTATTTATTTCTCTATTTCCTATTTCTTGGCTATTTTGGGGCTGGGAGTGGATAACTTACTTTCGACCTCGTGGACTGCCTACACATGAGAAATCATATTCTGAGGAGGTATATTCTAACTCCTTCAAAGAAACGTATGAATATGTTTTATTATTGGAGACTGAATATATTCTAGTTTGCTAGCAAATACAGCTTTGGGGTATCAAAAGTTGAGGACTTTTTTCTCCTGTTTCTTTCTATATTTTTATTTCTTTATTTTATTTTATTTTTTATTTATAGAATAATTTAATTTTTTTTCTTTTTTTTTTTCTTCTAGCCAGCTTAATCTAGAGATGTTTCTTTCTATAGAGCAGCCAATAGTATCGAACAAGGAAGAACTGCATTACTTTTAGTCCAGAGGAGAGAGGACAGCACAGAGAGGAGGTAAGGGAGTTAATCGTGTGTCCTAAATTGAGCTGACAGCGATGTACCTAGTGCATTCAGTTAACTAATCTTTAATTTTTGTACCAGGCACAGAGCCAGTACATCCAGTCAACCAGGATAAATGATTAAAAAGAACTTTGTAAAAATGCTGAACTAAATTCGCTATCACCAAATATGGGAATCTCTGATACCAACTACCTTGCTCATGTGAAATGCAATGACAAGATCCAAATTGTGAGAAAAGGAATCCAACTTGGTTGGGATGGGAGAGACAAAACAAAAACAAAGAATCTTTCGCATACGAGTCATTTCTGTTTGGAAATATTTCTAAAGATTGAAGTAAGGCCAATAGTGCACCTAACAGCACCATTTGCAGGCTGCCAACGAACAGCTATGGAACTAAATCCAGCAGCTCAAAGTGGGAGAAAACTGAATGGGCAGAGTCTACCTTCTGAAGATGTTCTTCTTATCGCAGCTTCCTGAGACCTTCCAGAGTGATGAATTCCAAATTATGTACAGCCATAGGCAAAAAAATATTTGGCCAGCTGTGGACATTGGATTTACTTATCTGCAACCTATTTCCAGCTTTGGAACAATTTCTGCTTCTACCTTAAAACTCACCACAGCCCAGGAGTTTAAGACTCTTATATGGAAGTGTCTTAGCATAGTGTATTTTTTGAAAGAAAATTACCACAGAGAAAACATTTTTAAAAATCACTTTACAATTATACATACAGTGTACATGTGTATGCGTATAAATACATAAATATTTTGTTCTCACATAGAGGTTGAAATCAAGTAGGTACCCTGGCCCTCTTCCCTCTGTTGAAAGTTCAGAAAGAAGGGTCTGAACATGGCTTTTTCCTAAGTTTGGTATATTCTTTGGAACATGTTTCACAGGATGTTACTTAGGGCTCCAATTAACGAGACAAAATCCTTATTTCACATACAGAAGAGAAATGACTAATTTATTTAATATAACAATGAGTCTTACAAAGGAATAAAAAATGATAAACAACTATAGGAAAATAGGCAAAGGGTATATGCAGACAGTTCAGGCAGAAAAATAAACACAAAACAGGAAATGGACATATGAAAATATACTCCACCTTGCTCACAGTTTAAAAATTCAAATTCGATGATGATGAGATAGAAATTTTCACTTCCAATTGGCACAGATTAAAAAGAATGGTAAAACCAGGATAATTTGTGAGGAAACAGTCACTCTCCTACATTGTCTGTGAGCATGTTAATTAATGTAATGGTTTTTTTTAATTGGCATTTTGCAATATCTATTAAAATTGACCCTCAAATTTTACTTTTACTAATGCAATGTGTGACCTTTGATTGGATCCTAAAGTCACACATGCGGAAAAAAAAATTATAAAGGAACTTATTGGGACACAATTGCATTGGTGAATCTAGGTGACAGAATAGTACATTTGGGATTATATTTTGGGAAATGCTAATATAGAAAATGCCCCTTTAACTGAAATGTATTTTGCCTCTCCATGCTACATGTTCCCATGAATATATTGTCTCATTTAATCCTGGTTATTTAAAGGAGAGGAAGATTATTTCCTATCAAACCTAAAGCTGTAATTATTACTACAATTGTTGAAGGATCCCAACATACTCATTTCTAGAATATCTTATCTGGTTTATAGATTTCCAGTTAGTGCCTAGATACTAACTAGGATTCATTATAAAGTTGGGGGATGTCTGAGATGTAGGAGATCTTAGAGGTCACATGGTATCAACTTTCATCATTTTACAAATGAGCAAAGAGACTCCAATGGGCTACATAACTCATCCATAATCAACTAAAAGGAAAACTGGTTTTGGAAATCTTGCCTCCAAATTCAGTACTCTTACCATAAAACCAATGAGATTTATTTAACCTTTGTTGAACGTCAACAATGGACTAGGCATCATAATGGCCTGCCCTTCTGCATGGAAAGAGGCTTAACACTTGAGGAGGAATTGCATGATAATCCTCAAGGGCCAAAGAGCGTCCAAGTCCTGGCACTCCTAACCATGCAGGCAGTCGGCCGAGCCCAAGCCGAACCAAGACGTGCCCTTTGCCTGACTTTTGTTACATAAGAAAGCACTGAGAGTTCAAGCCAATACTTTTTTTCTCCTTAAAAAAAAAAGAAAAAGAAAAAGAAAAGGAAAAGGACAAAGCAAACCGACTGCTTATGGAAGATGGATAACAAGAGTCCTAAGTCTTTTACTTATCCTCCTAATAAACGTTTCCCTCACAACACATTCCCAGTGGGCCTCAACCCATCTGGTAGAATGATGGGGGAGAGAGCAAATCATTTGTTCTTTATAAAATGTGTGTACTGCTTTCTCGACTAGACTAAGACTCCAGATTTACACAACCCCCGTTTTATATTTCCTTCTGAGAATAATCTCCTGACTTATGTGGTGGACTTAAAGAAATCAAAAAGCCCTTCTCACTAAAGCGATTTCCTTTATTGGCTTATGTCCACTCCTTAGGGGCAAATGGAATGCCCCCAGTGTTGGAGGTGAGAATGTGACTTCCTCTTGTAGTGGCAAAGATCCTGGAGGAGGGCAGGCAAAGGGCTCCAGAGAGCACCGGAAGCCGCAAAGGTGAACAAGGCCAAGGTTTGTAGAGGTAAGTCCAAGTCTAAGTAGCTGGAAGACCACATGCAACCTCAAATCTGGAGGCTACCAAGATTGGGACTGTGAGGTTAAGGGTTTGGAATTGAATGGAAATGGGCTTGCAGCACAGACAGGTTAGGGCCAGGCAGAAGAGTCTCTCAGAAAATAGTCCCAGACTCTAGCTGGCATTTGTGGCCTGCCGTTTGTGGCTGGCAGGGTCTGATGTCTTGAATTGGCTGATGTGGCCAGGATCAGGTGGAACCAAATGAGCCACTGGTCAGTGAAACACAGTTGATTGTACCAAGGCCTGAATTAGAGTCTGCAGTGAAAACTGGATCCCCATAAGCAAGAGGGTCAGCAGGATGTGAAGTCAAAGACTTCATTGTTGGTCCAATAAGCAAGCCCGACAAATCAAAAGAGCAACAAGAATCCAAGCATGAAGCCACAGAGAGCAGGTAGCCAAGGTGGCCAGTCAGAGGCATGTAGTTGGAGGGCTGGGAAGAGGGTGGTTGGAGTGATGCCAGGGCCAAAGAGTGGATGGCAAGGCCACTTTTCATTCTGTTCCTGCTGCTCTAAGTGGGGATGTATCTGTGCCCTTAAAAGTACCACTGGAAATTTGTTTATTCCGTTTCCTTGTAATTAACTGAAAGTATGAAGCAGAAAGGAGAAGTTTTCTTATGGGGAAGAGTATGTTGATTGGAAGTCCTGCTGAAGACCTGCAGAGTTTCAGACATGTGGGCATTCTCAATGCCAGGGCAGGAAGGAGGGGATATGGCCGAAAGGACTGCTCCATGGTTAACCAGATTGAGTTCTCCAACTGACTGGTTGGGTTTCCACGGGTCAGGTCGAGGTGCTTATATTTTGGGCAGGGTACTTAAGGTTACCACCCTTAGCATCTGAACAGCTCAGCTCAGGCAGACACATTTATCTTAAGCCCTGAGGGAATGGAAGGAGGAAGCTCAGGTACTAGGGAAGGCTGAGTTCCCAGCATGAGAACACTGGGTGCCAACAGGGCAGGGAAGAAAGGGAGGGGGAACCCTAAGGGTGCTCCAGAGCCTACTCAGAGAGGAGGGTAGACTGTGGGTCCAGCTTATGGAATGCCAGTGTGCCCACCTTTACCCCAAGCTCAAACACAGTAGCTCAGCCTTTGTCTGTGTTGCACGTTGGGTTTCTGCGATGTTCTTTCCTTTGGCTTTCATTTGAAAACCACCACCCTATGTCAGCAATGTCAAATGCCAAATGCTGTCCATGTTTTTAGCTCTGGGTTGGATACTCTCTTGGGTTTCATGTAGGACCCTCTCCTCAAGGAATTTATGGTCTCTCTGGAAAGCCCAGCTTTATGCAATGGTGAGAAGGGGAGAACAATGTGGGGTGGGACTCAATTGAGTGCTAAGTGAAATGTTACAGGCTGCAAGTGACTCATGGTTGACAGAAAAAAAAGAGATCCCTCGGTTGTGGAGAGTGGGGGGACATGTCAAAAAAAGTGCAGAAATTTCTGCAAAAGAAAAAGTGGAACTTGAGCTGAGCCTTAAAGAAGGAGAAGATCTGCAGAAGTGGGGAGGGCATTCTAAACTTTGGGAACAGCATAAGCAAAGGTATAGATATAGGAATACACACGGCCAGTGTGGGAAACAGTAAATAGAGAAAACATATGGATGATTGACAGTGTTTTCCATTTTTAAAATTACTTATTCAGACTGTATCCTGAGCAAGAACAATTTCCTGTGGTTTATAAATAGGCCCCAGTTATTTTAGTAGAACTGTAACACTGATGATCATTCATGGAATGTTCCACCGAGACTTCAGTTTTCCAAGGGCCAGGAGAAAATGCACAAATGTGTAAGAAATGGTCCAGAACATGAAACAAAGTTTATGCAGAAAATTTCTGTTCCTAACCGAATACTTAGTCTCTTTCTCCCTATCTCCCTCCTAGATTTGATCCTGATTTGCTATGCAAAATGCCTAAGGCTTTTGAAAGAACTAGAATAGAAATTGGGTGATAAAGAAACAGACACAAGAAATGAAGTCATCTGTTCAAGGACACAGGGAGGGCGGTGCCAAGGTTACAATTCAGGATGCCCATCTCAAGTTTCCTTTAACTGATGATCTTGAACACAGGATTCCTACCCGCCTCCATAACCTAAGAAGCCATCCATCAGCACTGCACAGGATTCCAATTCCCCTGATTTCTAAGATGAGAACCTTCTCACTAGTCTGGTATGTTTCACAGGTTGGGAATCCCAATTGCCTATACCTGAAAAACATTCTAATGCATTTATACACGTTATATGGTATCCAAAAGAAAGAAGATACTTTTATTGGTAGTTAATTAGGTTAATTGGTTAACAAAAACTTGCATTTTGTTTGCAATTATCATCATTCTCAATTTTCCTATACAATACTGTTCTATTTTCTGGTCTGTTTCACTAGCATTTGGATCACTATACATTGTTCATTTTGGCCTAAGAGAGATTATGAATGAACAAATCTCTTTGATTTGTATTTTTCCTTTAGGTTCCTCTTACCATAGACTTATAGGGCAAAAATGAACCCAGGATTATCCTAAATATTCTACCCTCCACTCATAATGCAGTTGGTAAAAGAGGGAGCCTAGACTTCACTCATAGCTTTGAGTGATTAAAATTAAATTTTAGGCCAGGTGCAGTGGCTCATGCCTGTAATCCCAGCACTTTGGGAGGTTGAGGCAGGGGGATCACTTGGGACCAGGAGTTTGAGACCATCCTGGGCAACATAGTGAGATCCCAGCTCTATAAAATAAATAAACTAATTTAATTAAATTCCAGTAGCAGCAGGAGCAAATTACTTTATTACAAAAACTTTCCTACAAAATACCCAGCAGTCAATCCTATCATGTATCTGAAGAAATCACTATTCAACATCTCCAAAATTGTGAAATAACACTACTACTAGTGATTCTATAAGTTTTTGCAAGAATTTGGAGTTATATGTTAGCCTTCACCCATAGCCCAGCTCTCTAAATAAGAATGAGTATTATTAGATATCACTGTCATCCTTACAACGAGCTCATTTTATAGTATAATAAGACCATCACCAAAAGCATTTCTGGCTATTCCAATAATCCTCCCAAGTATCCAAAAATTCTTAAAATATTCCTGGAGTTGAAAAGCAAACTGTACCCAACTTATCAAATGTAATAACAACTCCCTATAAAAATGATCTTTAATAGGCAGAATTTGCAGCCAAAGAATATTATTTTCATACAGTATTTAAGTTCTGCAGAATCCTTTTTTAGCAACAAAGGATTTTTTATTTGGTTCAGCCATGTCATGTATATAAGGTATTTCTGGTGTTTTCTTCTCAAACAAGCCACAATGATTCTCCAGTTTATGCCACTTGATTCAGATGGTTTAGAAGGGGGAGGCCTCCAACCACCCAGGATGTAGCTGGTGACCACGTGAAAGGCTGAGGGTAGGAAGATCAGCACCCTTCTTCTTTCTGGAGGGTCTGGGAGAATTCAGTTGAGGAAGAGGGAAGAGGCAACCTCCAAATCTCTTGGAGGGCAAATTACTGGAGGAACGACTGGAGAAGGCCTCATTCCTCTCTTAAGTACAGCTAAAGATGGTAGGGCCTACATGCCAATCGCTAAGACACACTTCAGAGAATGCTTTCAGATAACTTTCCTAGCCTTCCTGTAGAATCTACCTCTTAGAATAAATCTTCTCACCAAATGGGTGGAATCTCAGACTCTTCTCAAATTCACTTAATTCCACACCATAAGGGACTTAGGACCCATCAGTTTTTTTGTTCCTTCTACAGAGTCCTGAGCAATTTGAAATCCAGTGTATGATTTTCTCAGCTTGCTTAGGTCCGAGGTCCTCTTTGGAGAGACTCCTGCCCACACTTCCCGGCCTGTACTGCACTAAACCCCAGCACCCCTGCTCCGCCCCGCCTGGGAAGGCTTCAGAAGAGCTCTTCAAAGCAGGCCTCATAAAAACAAACATCCCCACCTCTACCCCCACCTCCTGTCCCCTTCAAAAAACAAACAACAATACTGCTCTGTTCACCAAACACAAGGGGGATTTTCTGTTGAAAGTATTTTTTCTTATTCCATATTGGCAGCACTTATTAAGGAGCGGATGATTTTCAAGTTGAGCGAACTTTGTTTGAAACATAAGCACATAAAGAATCCAGGTGCTTAAAACTTTTTCAAACTTAGATACACTCTTACGGACTTCATCTTAATAAGTCTTTTTAAAGTTTTATTAAAACCATTTTTTAAAAAGGATGTCTTTGACCACATACTTACAATAATTATGTTTACACTGAAAGCTAGTAAGTAAAATGTCTAAGATTCTATTTCCCTTTTCAAACTTTTGGAAACAGGGAGCTGGGAGTCAGATGAACTTGGGTTTGGGTTCGGTTTTCCTCACTTCCTAGGTGTGAGACTTCAAGCAACTGACCCCATCTCTTTGTGCCTTACTTTCCTCATCAGTAAAATGGGGATAATAATAACATATGACACATAGACTAGTTGTGAGGATTAGATGAGTACATGTGATGTCCTTAGCAGAATGCCTATATATACACATATATGGGGTAAAAATAATGTTCAAACAATAACAAAAAATTATTATACCTTGTAAGCCCATTTGGGGGAATGCTTATTAATTGAAATTTAGCAAATGTTTCCCTGTTTTTTTTTTTTTTTTTTTTGATTCTTTAAGGGTTCCAATTTCAGTCTGAAATAAAAGGCTTTTCATTAAAATTGAATTCTTGCTTACTCTAACCTGTGTGTAAAAGAAAGAACTCAAGAGAAGAAACCAACCAGCAAACCACGAGAAGTGAGCAAGGAAAGAATTTCATTGCTACTATGGCAATGTTCATTAGCGTTTTTTGGTCATCCTCTGTCATCCTCTGAGATGTCACATTTATGCTGTGTATCTACACCCACCCAGCATCTGAGGACATGGGGTGTGAAATGAGGCCACCCCAACACTGGGAGTGTGATTAAGGGTGCAGAGTGGCCAGAATGTAAGGACTAGAGTTTCTCCTCAAACAAGCTGCATGCTAAGCTGCTCTGACCTCCGAGGGGAAGTGATTTTTCTCTGTTTCTCTGTTTCATAACCATCAGCCTATGAATTTCTGCAATTTATTGAATCAATTCTAGGCATGAATCTAGCCCACTTCTGGAATCCTTTAGCTAGGCTGGCAAACTATGTCAAATGGTGGGGTGGGGTGTTGGCGGGGAGGGAGGTTGGGTGGTTTATCTTGAGGCAATGGCACTCTGTTATGGCCAAAGACTTCTCTGGACTTCCAAAAGAATGACATCAGTCACGAAAATATTAGCTACACCAGCCTTCTGTTCAACAAAACATCATGACTTGCTACCACAGACACCGAGGCCATTGTGATGGGGACTTTATAGGAAGCCTAGAAGTTGGAAACCTGACTTCACTTTGTGGCATATTCTAAATTCTGGCTGTCTTCCTGAGCCTAAAGAGTAAGGATGCCATCACTAAAGATCTTATTGACAATGTCTAAAATAGTGTTGTCCAATAGAAATATCATGTGAGCCACATTATGTAATTAAAAATTTTTTCAGAGCCAGGTACGGTGGCACATACCTGTAGTCCCAGCAACTTGGGAAGCTGAGGTAGGAAGATCATTTGAGCTCAGGAGTTCAAGTCCAGCCTGGGAAACATAGTGAAACCTCATGTCAAAACAAAATAATACAAAAAATTTCCAATAGTTACATTTAAAAAAATAAAAATGGTGAAATAATTTTAAAAATAGATTTTATTTAATCCATTATATCCAAGATAGTGTCATTGAAACATATGAATATTTTTAAATTGAGATATTTTGCATTCCTTTTTTTTTTTAACTAAGCTTCTGAAATCTGGCATATATGTAAATTTCATAAAATTCACAGTTAAAACAAGTAGTCTCAAATACCCAAATTGTTCCAAACATACTTAAAAGTCTTACAATAACTTGACCAAGAATCAATTTTTAAATTTTAGTTTTAATTAAAATTAAGTAAAATTAAAAATTCAGTGCTTCTGTCACTCTAGCCACCTTTCAAGTGCTCAGTAGCAACATGTCACTAAGAAACATAGCTAGTTGCTACTGTATTGGATAGTATAGGTTGAGAAGATGAGGAAAAGTGCACGTTGTTATGTGGAGAGTCCTCATAGTTTGAGCTTTTCCCTTCATTCTTAGCTGCTATTTTCCAAAGGGAGATTCCAGAAAATCTTTTTTTTTTTTCTGTTTCTTTTCCTTTTTTACATTTCTAGTTTGATTCTAACAGTAAAGACTCAGATTTGCTCTTATATCTCTGTGGTGGGATAATTAGAATCAAGCTCCCAGAGAGTATGGTTTTGATCTGATAAATGCACCCATGTCCCCCGAGAAGGGGGTCAACCCACCACTCTATTGCCAAGTGTAGACGAATGCAAGGGATAAGGTTTTTACTATTTCCACTCCTTCCTACTTTTTATTATTTTGCCCACACATAACTCAATGGCAATATTTTTAAACTTTAATTAGATACCTCAAAAGTTTCCAATTTTGTTTTTACTGAAAGAACTCTTCTTTTCACATTCATGTTTTACATGGTCTATGTAATACTTAATTATACGAAGTATAACTGGCATAAACAATTTGGGAACAAACATAACTGACTTGGTAAATGTACAGCACAACTAGTGGAAGCTGAAATATAGGTATAGCAGAGTATAGCCTATTTCAATATGCTTACTACACAGAGCGAAGAAAGAATATAATCTAACAAGTGGGTTAAATGAAGATGAGTTAAGAAAGCATCTACTCTACTATTCTAGAGGTCTAAATTCAGAGTTACTTCTAAATTTTTAAAAAATTTTGGTAACATATACATAACATAAAACTTACCATTTTAACCATTTTAAGTGTACAGTTCAGTGGCATTAAGTACATTCACACCGTGTGCAACCATACTACCGTCCATCTCCAGAACTTTTTTCATCTTGCAAAATAGAGTTACTTTTTAATAATTAATATGCAATGCCCAGATACACAGCTTCTAAGATATCCCTGGCCCTTAACTAGCTGTAAGAACTTGGGCGACTCATTTAACCCTTTGGTCCTCAGTTTTTTCATCTACAAAATGAGCTTAATATCTACCCCACAGAACTGACAGAAGGACAAAATAATAAGCCATGTGTTAAAGCACTTTAAAGACTGGAGAGCACTTAATGGTTGCTACTTATGATCATTACTGTTAACAGAAAAAAATTGAAGATCTTTTATAGAAAGCTGAAACCATTTATTCTGATCATTTTATATTATTTTTATATATTTAGATTACCATATATTCATATTTATCATTGTACATATCTTTTACTTGTTTATGAATTGATCGCATGCCCTACTAGAATGAAAGATCTATGAAGGCAGTGATTTTTCAAATGTTTTACTCACCACTCTATGGCAGAGCATATACGCAGAGCATATATATTTCTTGATTATATGAAAGGATGAATTATGTGATACAAGAGTAAATGTGTTACTACTGCTTAAAAACTATTCATTCATGATAATGTTAGTTTATACATATGTCTTTAGGTTTTCCCAGTGCAAAATTAATAGGTATGAAATCTTCAAATGAAACATTTTAAATATAAGGAAATTTCCCAGACTAGTTCAGGGTTAAAAGGAAGTCAAGTTCAGGAGTAAATAGAAATTTAAAAAATTTATTCAAGTTTTCAAAATGTCTTCTGATTTTAAAGTTTTAGGTTATTATCAGTAAAATAAAAGACGGGTTCTAATGGGGTTAATATAATATAGCCAAGGAAATAAAATATCATTCTCTCTTTTCTAAATAAAACAGATTGTGACCAACAATACTATTGTTTATTAACTTCTAGGTTTAGGTGTCACCATGTGACTTGCTTGGCAAATGAGATGTGGGGGGAGGTAACCATGTGTCATTTCTGGATGGGAGTATTTAGTTGGTGGTAATTAAACCTCCATTGTACTCTTTCCTTTACAATGGAGATTGTAGAAGCCCCCTTTGACATGGAGGTACCATAATATTAAAGTACTCTGGAGTGCTGAGCTAACACATGGAAGACAGACTCTCTCCCCAGAGAGTCTCTTGGAACTACAGTTGATTTTATAATGCAATAAATTAACCTTTGTTGATTCAGGGATTTGTGTGCTATACCAAGTTTTAGGAATTGTGTGTTACAGCATCATGACATAGTCTATAGTTACTAATATATATGTTAAAAAGATTTTCCCCTACATTTTGAATGGAAAGTTAAAATGACAATTTGTATCTATAAAAATTTTGTAATAAAGTACTATTTCTAAGGGAGACAAAGCCATATATAATCACATGGTTTTAAAATTGGAGAGTAGTATGTAACTGACATGGTATCGATGAGTCCTAGGTTCCTTTAAATCAATCTTGATGCTAATGTGAGGAGAAACTTCAACAAAGTTTCTTCTGAGATATTTGGGAATAATCCTTCTGAGTTTTCATCACTACTGACTAACAGTTTTTATCTTTTTCTAGATTTTTGCCTTCCACAGAGGTGTCTTCTCCAATGATCTCTCCAGTTGTATGTAGACTGTCTTTTCTTTGAATTGTTACTTCTTTCAGGTCATTGGTACGCTGGGTTCTCCTGGGCGATTTTTTTCCACCAAAGGGTAAGAATTCAAAATTGTGAGACAGGTATTTACAGTTTTTAGAATAATTACTGGTGCTTTACTAGAGTGCCTTACTAAGGTTATGTGTAGCTTTTTTTTTTTTTTTTTTTTTTGGAAGGAAACATTAAAAACATAAGTGGGAGTGGAATGGGGTATGGGAGGTGAGTCATCAAATGAAGATTTATTTAAGTACTGTTATCTGCTTTTTTTTTTAAATTTCAAAATGCTATCTGTGATAAAGGAAGTATTTAAGAGTCACCATTTCAGAATAATATTGGAAGAATTTAAACTGAAGCATTTCCCACTATTGCCACTGTTTTCTTTGGTATTTCATTAACATTGTAGGTGGGGAGGTGCTGGTGGCCATGGCAAAAAATAAATAAGTGAAAGGGAAACAACTTTCATTTATGGTGGATCTCTTGTATTACCTAATGAGTGCAGCAGCTTGTATGTTGATTCTGTTCAATTCAAAAAATATTTTTAAGTACCCCCTAAGTGCCTGCTCTGTACACAGTGAACAAAGAACCCAGCCCTTGGGGAGTTTACCTGCTGGTTATGTTGATCAACCTTCTGAGAAAAATGTTAAATTATTTGCCTTACTCCCATATATAACAAAAGTAAACATTGGTACAAACATTCAAACTGATGGTGAAGGCCTAAATGAAAGAATCATTTTCAGTTTGCTGTGACAATTTCATTTAGTTTTAAAATATTCACCCAAAAATATATACAAAAATATAAACTCATCAGACCAGGTTGTATTGATCTGAGACATAAGCGTGATCCAAACTATTTAACTGTCCTGTATTTTTGGGTTTTTAATTAATTTATTTAGTCATTCATTCATCCATCCCAGGTAATCAAATCTTTAGGGGAAGGCGGCCTGGGGCTTTTTCAACCAGGGAGAGCCCTCCTCCCCGCCATGCCCACAGTGCAGCGTTGGGTGCCTTACGGAGCAGGGAGCAAGTCAATTTCTCCAGACTCTGGTTTCTAAGGAGCACTTCCACTTGTGCTCATGGTTATTCCACCATCTTTTCTTCCCGATAGTGGCGGTTCCCGAATTTCTCTACAGCCTGGGGTGGGGATACTGATGGGGTGGGTAAGCTGGCTGGGAAGCGGCTCTGGCACTTGACAAAAACCCAAAGAAACGTCTAGTGAGTGTCTCAGGGAATTAGAGGAGGACTAGAGTCCTCCAGCCATCCCGGAGACCTCCACTGTGGCGGGGATGGTCCCACTCTGGAGAAGAACCTGGCCTCAGTTTGAAGGTGAGCCTGCGCCTGGGCGAGAGAGGTAGTTGTTTAAACCACTTGTAGTGTTTGTTCCCGGCTGCGCGGAGAAAAGGGTGAAAAAGCAATTCACAAAGGAGGAATACATTAACCTCAGCGAGGAACAATCCCGCATCCCCAGCACCCAAGGTTTCCCACAAAGAGGTCACCGTCATCCTTCTCCAAGCTGGGAGGAACCTGTAAGGCATCACCACCCAGATCTAAAACTAACCAAGCAAATGACGCTCCCAAATCTCCCCAAACACATTTCTCTCCCGCGTTCCAAAAGCAAACATCAAGGACGAAAAGAGGCTGCTCAAGTCACGTAGAAAATTAGGCCGCCCCTTTCCATGGCGATAATCGAATTAGCCTCAAATTAAACGTGAAATTGGCCCTCGCCAGCTGTGGGGACAAAGCCCCTATTGTCCTGCCAGGGTAGCTGCAGCAGTAGTGCCCACCCCGCCCTGGCCAGCCGTGGTCAGTCCCCGCCGCTGGGGGATGAGATCCCGGCTAGGCCGGGGAAGAGCCTCGGCTTCAAGGAGCGTGGACGCGCCCGCGGTTCGGCTCTTGCCTGAGCAGGCGCTGGGTGGGCTGCTGTGGGACTCGGAGCAGCCGCCGAGCACAGGCCAAAGGCGGGGAGGGAGAGGCAAGAGAGGGCGGAGGGCGTGCGGGAGAGAGCGTGCGTGTGTGTGTGTGCGTGTGTGTGTGTGTGTGTGTGTGTGTGTGTGTGTATGCGCGCGCCCGCCGCGCCCGCGCGCTCCCTCTCCCCGCCCCTCGCCCCCTCCCTGCTTGCTCCCTCCTCCCCTCCTCCCCCCACACCCCGCGCTCCCGCCCAGCCCCCGGAATCAGTGCAGCTGTTGCCGTGCAGGCTGCGGATTCCTCCAGTCCCTCCCTCGGCTGCCTCTCCTCCCGGAGCGAGCGCGCAGCCCCGCGCAGCAGCGCCCACTGGTCCCGTCCTGTGAGCCCCGGCCCCAGCCGCGGACAGCCCCGCGGAGTCGCCTCCCGGCCCACCCGCCCGGCCGCCGAGGAGCGGGAGGAGGACGGGACCCCGGCGCCCCCACCCCATCCCCGGGAGGTAGGTAGGGGGCCCGAGGCAGGAAGATGCCAACTCACTGGGGCTGCCTCCGGGCGGGCTCCGCGGTGGCTGGCGGGCGGGAGGAGGGGCGCGGGCCCTGGGCCGACGGACGCCGCTGCCCGCCGCTGCCCTGCACCCGGGGAGCGGCGTGGGGGCAGGGAGGCTGCAGAGCCCGGGCGAGGGCGGCGCGGGGAGCCTGGGTCTCCAGTGCTTGTTAGTACTCGGGTGATGCGGGGCGAGGGGCGCCCGGTTCTGCAGTGAGGCGGCCGCAGACCAGCCGTGCGCACCGCAGCCGCCCGGCCCCATCCCTGGCGCAGCAGCGCCTATTCCTCCTCCCTGTCTATTCTGCCTCCTCCCTCTAGCCGGGTGCAGCGGCTCCTG
This sequence comes from Eulemur rufifrons, assembly GCF_041146395.1. Lineage (NCBI taxonomy): Eukaryota > Metazoa > Chordata > Mammalia > Primates > Lemuridae > Eulemur > Eulemur rufifrons. Next base: position 73,554,432 of record NC_091001.1, on the reverse strand, counting down.
GCGCGGAGGTGGGTGTGGAGTGGGCAACCAGGAGGGTATATTTTCAGGTGCCCTCCCCCTGGCCTGGCGGGTGGGGAGCGGGGGCGGCGTTGACAGGGCCGGGCTCAGCGCGTAACGGTACCGGGGATGCGGCCAGGCGTGGTCCCGGCTGCGCCGCGCTGCAGCTGAGCCGGAGGCGGCAGCCCCGCGTTACCCCCGCCCTCGCCCCATCCTCGCGTTCGCTCCCCACTCTGCGCCCGCCCCCCGCCCTCCCTGCCGTTCCCACTCTCCCAGGGCTGGGCGTGAGCCGCCTCCGGGCGCGGAGCCGCCGCTGCGCCCGCCCTTCAGCTCCTGCCACCCTCTCCTCAACAGGTTTGTACCAGGGCAGGGACCCTCCGGGCCTGCCTTGGGGAGGTGGGCTGGAAGCTCGTCATCATCCCCACACCTCTCGTCCACGGCCCTCTTTTTTCCGGGGGGGGCTTCTCTTTGTTTTTGTGATAGGAAAGATGCCAAGTGCTGCCATCTGATGGGGGGGGGGGGGGGGCTGGGGATCATCAGTCCACAAACCGCTGTCCATTATTTTTCCAATCAAAAGCCGGGCCTGATAGTAGGTGAGGAGAGGGCCAGTGTGGGGGTGTTTTGGCGGAGGAGAAAAATGGATTCGGTGGGGTTTATTTGGGCGGGGATGTGCTTTTTTGGCAAGATGGATGGCTCACGGTGCCCTCGCCGTGATGCAGCACAATGCAGCAGTATCGCAGCTTCTCCGGGTTCTCGCTGGCAGGGCTTGGCACGGCCACTGGGCGCCTGCGGCCCCCGCCCGGCCCCACCCAGGCCCGGGGCTGCCCTTGGTCGAGGCCTGGAGCTGCTTCTACCTTGTCGTGCTGCCTCAGCTGGATGTGGCGTCAGGAGGACCAGGTCACCTAGGTGTAAAAGGGGAGCAAGTCTTCTCTTTTGGGATGACCCCTCCTGTTGGGCAGGGCTCGGACGAAGGGGCGCCCTGCAGCACTAACGCAGGCTGAGAGAGCCTGCCTGCGGATGCGGACCGGAATCTGATCCCCGACCAAGGGAGGGGCTGCAGGAAGGACAGGGCCCAGTGGTGTGCGGAGGCAGTGGTGCAGTCTGTGAGGGGAGTCGCAGCGTCTTTCTGTGGATCACCCTTGATCTGTAACCACAACCCAGCTATGCATCGATTTCTTTATATGTGAAAAGTTGGTGTTTATTAATTGGACCTTCACAGCTATGACATTATAGTATGTCGTCTGTCTTGGGTTAATACTAAATGTGAATTTTTCCTGTAGGAAACCATTTGTTAAAATGAAATGATTAATGTATTTTAGCTTTTATGTGCCTGAGACATTTATAAAAATATTAACTTTAAGATTGTTTTAGTTTTTAAATGGATGGTAGATGATTCCTTTAACCTGTATTTGCTTTGTTTTCATCGTTTGCTTTTTTCTGTAAGTCAAGTACAATTATATATTTGGAATCTTTAGTAAAGATTATCAGGTAATTGAGTATCATGATGAATGATAAATTGTTATTCAGAATTCTATTGATAGCCAAGTTAAGTCTCCAGACATGACTAATGGGATTATGATGGTAACAACTGCATTTATGTTTGTGTACATATAATTTTTTGTACACTTTTTTTTATAGATATGGCTAGGTAGGGGGTTGAGAAGGGCAGACCACCAAGGCCTCTTGGCTGGTATCTAGTTAGAAGGAGATGGTTCCCAATGTTCTCATGTTTAGACGGGCTAGTACACAGGGAATTTCCCTTCTAAATGCCATTTCTGTAGTTCACTTATTCAGTGTGGGATGGCAAATGGGATATGTTTCAAATGTCAACCCAGGCTCTCCCAAAATGTGTAGGTGAAAAAGGAAATTTCAGTATGCTAACTAGAAGGGAAGGTCAGTGTTTCAAAGTCAAGGGCATGCCTGCTTTTACTTTTTAAAATCTCTAATGAATCCAAGTTAGTGGCATTTGATTTTTATGTGGCTCCACAGAGTAGAACTGCATGTAAATTATGTAGCATATGTGGATTATTTTGAGTTTTTCTAATAAGGGCCATTATAATATGGAACTTTTTGGATGTGGGCTTCATCGGTGTGCTGGTTATATTAAAATCGTGTTTCGTATAGATTTTTGTTGGCTATTGTTCGCATGGATCATCCAGACGTTTTTTGGATTTACTATGTTGTAAGAAATATCCTGTGTTGATTTCGCAGCAGGTTCAGCTGTTCCGACATACATACCAGGTGCAGAATTCTGATGGGTTAAGCTCTCTGTAACTCTTTCGCTTTTGGGGTGACCAAAACCTTCATGTGAGAGAATGAGGAAACATTAGGGCAGTGAAGCAACTGCTGTCACTTGGTCATCTCCCCAGTTGAGGTTTTTTTGTGAAGAGCTTGTCTTGGGCAAGGTAAGTAACAACTGTCTGTGATGTTGTAGGAGCAAGTGAGAAGACTTCACTCTATTTGTGACACATCCTGAGCAGGGACTTGGCATTGGCAGAGTTTCCTGGAAGAGTTTGTGGAGTGGTTGCTTTGTCTCAATGTATGAAAATACGACTTTACATGTGGAAGTACATTTTGAGATGGACGTATTTTACTACCACTAAACAAACATAGACATGAGGAGCGGAAATCATCGCATGTGGTTTTTGCTGAAATCATTTAAGCTTTTCGTTTTATGAGCATTTTCTTAGACTTTTAGATCCTCCCCCTCCCCCCCCTTTTTTTTTTACATGTAGAGATATGATGTTCTTTTAATTATGTTGGGCCTTGACCACCATCTTTGTTATAATCGGGTTTATTTATTGTTCTGCGGCTTTCCTTGTGGTAGCCCTGGTTTCTCCCTGAGGCACTATTGGGAACACAAACTATTCTTCCATAAGGAAAGGGCTAAGACCCCTGTTAGAAAAGCTACCTCTGTAGATCTGTGGAAGTGAGTAAAGCATCTCATGGATTTCTCTTGGAAGTTTTCAGTCTTTGCTTTTTCTCAAAGCGTCTTTTCTTTGCAAAAGACCTACTTTAGTACTCTAATTTTTCTGACAACAGTTGTGTTATATTCAAGTTTATATAGTGTAGAGATAACATCGTAAATCTTTTTTCTACTTGGTGGATAAAACTAACTTATCCTAATTAGATACACCCATATTACTATTCTTTAACCATCTCTGGAGGAGATACTTTCATGTCTTTTGCTATCATAGTAGGTTCATGGACCACCAACCTTGGAATCACCTGGGAGCTTGTTATAAATGCAGAGTCTTAGGCTTCATTCCAGACTGACCCAGTCATAATCTGCATTTTAATGAGACTCCTACATAATTTTATGCATATTAATTTAAACTGTGCTCTACTCCTTCAGCTAAGGGACCTCAATATCAAAAGGTTCATTCTTTTGTATTCCTTTCTTCTTTTCTTTTGCAGAAGTATCAGTGCATTTTTTTTCTTGAGTCACTAAATGGTGGTGAGGAAAGTGATGCACTTACTGTAAATTATTTGTTTAATACGGAATTACTTGATAAAGGCCTACTTTAATCTTTAGGTAGAAGAGTCCTATTTACTGTACTTTATTTAGATTAATCAATGTCTTATGTTCTTTTCTAAAACACCTCTAAAGTTGAAAACAATTTCCCCCCCTGGAATAAGAAGGCATTGGCTTTGAGGCAGCAACACTGTAGTCCAGGAAGGTAACCCCAGGGCTCAGGGTCCCCTCTGCTGTTCTCTGGCGTCTTGCTTTCTGTCACCTAATGTATTCAGTGTACTGCCTTTCTGGCCCATTCTTTTCTTAGAGTTGTTTTTTATTAAATAATTAGTAGATACAAAATAATGTTCCCAAAATAAATGCTAAAGAATTACAAACCATGGACACTCAGGTAGCCACCACCTAAAGAACCTTATCATACATTCAGAGCCACTCTGTCATCCCATCTGAAACAACCCCTATCCTGAATCTTGGGCTTATCATTCCCTTCTCTGTAGTCTATTCTTTTTATTAATAAAAAAAACTTAATTGATTTTGTATGTTTTTGAAATTTATATAAATAAAATTATACTTTATGCATTTTTCTGTGACTTGCAATTTAGATGAACATTATATTCCCAAGATTCATCCATTTTGTTGCTGTAGTTCATTCACTTTCACTGCTGTGTAGTAGTCTATCGTGGCTGATTTATTCATTCTACCGTGGATGGAGATTTGGGATGATTCCAGTTTTTTGCTATTAATATTGTAAAAGGGCTGCTGTGAGTGGTGGTAGTACATGTCTTTTGGTATATATGTGGAGACACAAACACACATTCTGTCTCTTTCTCTACGGAATGAAATTTGCTGAATTACAGGGCATGTGTATCAACCTTAGTAGAGAATGCAAAGTTGTTTTTTCAAAATGGTTATACTGATTATGTTCCCACTATCTGTGTGTAAGTGTTATGATTGTCCCACAACCTTGCCAGTACCTCATTTACCCAACTTGAAAATCTTGTCCAGTTGATATTTGTGAGATATTATCTTTGTGCTTTTTATTTGCATTTTCCCCAGGTTGAGTATTTATATTATTAACCATTTGGGTTCCTTCTTCTGTGAAGTGCCCTTTCAGACTTTTGCCTGTTTTTCTTTTGGATTTTTTTCTTATTGATTTGTAGAAGTTCTATATGTAGATGTCTACTAATCCTTTGTGGATTATATGTGCTGCAAAAATTATCTCCTAGCTTGTGGTTTTTAAAAAAAAAAAACAAAAAAAAAACCTCCATGATTTCTTCTGATGATCGGTCATTTGTAATTTTAATAGAGTTATAACCAGGTTTTGTCCTTTAAGATTTGTGAGAATGATTTTTGTTATTGCAGAAAAATTTTCCTTAGTTTGGAAAGAACATTGGTTTTGGAGTTAAAACAGGTTAGGGACCAAATCCTAATCCTATAATGTGCTAGCCATGTGGCTACAGCTAGGTCTAGTCTGGAACTAGTTAAAAGAACAGTTTTCTTATCAGAAAACTAGAAATAATAGTACTTGCTCATACAGTTATTATGAGATAGTAGTGTACAATGCAAGGTACATAGTAGGTACTTAGTTGATAACAGTTTCATTCTTTTCTCTTGGGACTGCCTAAGCTATGTGAACCTGATCCCTTTTGGTATGCTTTTTGAAAACAACATTTTTATGTCAAAAGAGTTATTAAACAGCTTATTCCTGCTTTTATTTTTTTAAAGGCTGTATTACCAATGGAATTTATATTTTGATTAACACATGCTGTAAAGACCACTTATTGGAAACTATCAGTTTAGATTCTAGTCATTAAAAAATATATAATTATATTTCTTGGTAAACAGTTCTTTTGACCATTAAGCATTTATACTATTAATGTTCTCCCATTGCTGCTACTCTGAGATGACTTTGCAATATTTTTTTTATTTGATAAATAATTATTGGATACATTCCCTTACCAGGACTTGAAGTTGTGATGGTGGTATGGGCTGGCTTAAAGTTGAATAAGAATTAGTTCCTGAATCCAAGGACTTATATAGTCTAGTATACAGAATATGTTCTATATACTGTACCCAGAAAATGAAAGACCTTTTACTGACCGGTGTGTGACTTTGGCAAACCATTAACCCTCTGGTCTCAGATCTAATTTTATAAAATGAAAGACTTAAATGAAGTCATAGTGGAGTTAAAACATGGCATGTGGCATCACTCGCTTCTCTTCCTGGCAGACACTGAAAATCAATCATGGTACTCTTTCCACTGAGTGGAGAGAGAGCCTCAGTAACATTCTCAACACAGTGTTCTAGGCAGTAACTATCAATCGATTGAATCTAGCACTCAGTTTTTAAGATCCTATGCGCTTCTAAATTCTACGATTATAAGATATTTGAGTAACTTATCACGTAGGTAATGTTCAGAATGCAGTGAAACAGGAAGAAACTAGAAGCAAGGAGGTAATAGGGAGGAGATTGTAGAGGTCCAAAAGTTAAGGGAGCAAGTTACGGTGGTGGCCAAGGGATGGAGAAGGAGGAGGGAGATGGGAGAGAGGGTGTGAAGGCCCAGTCCTGTGCCAGTTTGTAAAGTGAGCGGATGGGAAGTGGATCAAGTGAGTGAGGAGTTAAGGCAATAAAGATTTCAAATTTAAATTATGACGGAGAGAATAGTTGATGATGATAAGGGAAATAAAGTCAAGGGCATGAATGGATATTTGGTTGGGAAGAAAATTAGTTTTGTTTTAAACATGTTGAGTTTGAACTTCCAGGGTAACCGTCAGTGGAGCTGGAGAGAGGTCATAGCTAGACAGGCTGATGGAGGCCTTTGGATGCAGAGGTCCCTGGCCTTAGCTTTAGGCTCTCCAGTTGTACGACCCCATCAGTTCACTCACACCGTAAGTGATGTTAGGCAGACTGCGGAGACCTCTGTGTGCCTGGGCACCTTCATCTGTGAAATGGGGATAATGAGAGTACCTATCATGTAGGATTGCTGAAGCTAAATGAGATATTGAGTATCTATCACAATACATTTTAATGATTTTGAAATGTGGAATTTTTACATAGTTTGTCTCAATTTTATGCTTTCTTTCAAATAAGTAGCTTGATTATTCAGAAAAGATACATTCCAGCAAATAATAATCATTTAGATAAATAATGCCAAGTTCAGTCTATATTAAACTTGTCCCTTATACATCATGTCAAAATAACAGGAAAGGAAAACCTGATTAATAAATACATATTTTATAAACAAATAAGAAAACGTGAAACACTAGTATCTGGGGAATAGGAACAGATAGTTCATAAAAGAAGAAATTAAGGAGGCCAATAACTATATTAAGTATACTTAGGTACCTTAAGTATTCATATACCCACCCATATATGAAACAAATTATAACAATAGATTAATTTTTCCACTTAAATTGGTGGATAGATAATGCTCTCTGGGCTGCTCTGAGATGGTAGCTCTGTATCACCTCCTGGGAGAGTATTTGGATTAATACAAACTTAGTGGGAAACAGCTGAGTTATATGTGTAACAGAAGCCTTAAATGTTTATACCTTTTGAATTAAAATTCCACGTGTAATTCTGTAACCTAAAGAAATAATTAAAAATAGGAACAGAAGCTTTTAAAGAAGGATTTTCTTAGCAATATTAATAGTGAAAAAGCAAAAATGTTTTCTAGTGAGACATAATCACATAAATTATGGCATAGCTATAGGGAGGAATTCAGTATAGTGCTTAAAATAATGGTTTGGAAAGTGCTAACAATATCATGTTCTGTGGAAATACCTGTATGCAAAGCTGCATAATGCGGCATAGTCCCAGTTTTGTATATATTAAGTAAAAGATTGGAAGGAAATACATTAAAATGTTAATGGTTTGCTTTGAATGGTGGGTTGATGGGTGATTTCCTTTCTTGTATGAAAGGAACTTCCTATGACATAATGTTTCTCATTTTGAGTTTTGAAATATTTCACAATATAATATAATAAATAATATAATAGATGTCCGTGCCTGTCATTTTTTAATAGTCAAAAAAGCAATCAACACTTAAAAATTTTAATTTTAGCAAAGGAAAGAAAAAAGTAAATCTACCGGATTATAGATCATTATTAAGGAATAGTTTAAAATTCCAAAAGATTGTCCTATCTTTCCTTCTCTGTACTGTTTTCTAAGAGCAGTGGTAAAATGAGAAAGTCAGCATCTTAACAGTATAGGCATGAGAGAAATTAGAGCATTCAAATTTATTGAAATGCTAACTTGATTCTCTACATTAACCTGGGTCAGCTTAGAAAGTGGGGAAGACCAGTGTTCTTTGGTATTTCCGATCTCCACACTCCAACGGAGAGAGCAGTGGAATTCTGTGACGTGACGTGCTTGTTCTCAATTATGGAAGCCCAAACACTGCTGCTGGGAGCTAATTTTGTGACCATTAAACCATCATGTTTCATTGAAATTAGTAAGAAATGTAAATACAATTCCAAGTGAACATTTTAAAATAAAAATCACTCCAGATTTAGATTTATTTAAAATGAATGGTTTCTTAGCATTTGGTAATACTGTAGGCTAAGATTGAGAGGAACTAATCTTAATGATATCCTTCCTTTTTTGTATGAAAAGAAATTCTTATACAATGCATATTATATATGATATATATATACAAATATATGTATATCATACATATCTTTTATATATGTGTGTGTGGGTATATATATATATATATATACATATCACGTAAATGAGAGAGAGAAGTGTGTGTGATTGAGTAATCTCTACCATGAAGGAAAACAAAGGGCTATTTTAAGACTTTTTAAATGGGGAATTTTATAGAGACAGTGTTTTGAAAGTGAGTCCCATGAATGAGTGAAGTTGTCCTTAGCCGATGGAGGAAATGTTTGAGAGGGAATAGTACTTGTCTGTTTTATGGTCCAAGTCCTTAACTGCATCGATACTTTGTAAAATGTAGCTTATAAAAATTAACTAATTTATTTCCATGAATTTTGCATTTTTTCTGCCATGAACTTTAACTAAATGGTGTTTGAGGAGGCTTCCAGGATTAATTGTGCTTTGAGATATGAAAGTAAGATGCTGTCATTCCAAGATTGCTTTAAACTTGACCCTTATTTAAAGGAGTCGTAATTCCATTCTTAATAAACTCTCAACTGTGAGAGCAAACACCTAAATGATTTTTAGAACCGTTTGATAACTCTAGAATCTAGAGTTCCCTGTCAGTTCGGATCTTTAATACACAAATTTGAAGGCTATAGTTAGGCAGTAAAATATGTATTAGAACATAACTATAGATGTTTACCCAACAGATCAGTAAGATGAAATTTAGAATGATATATAATATACTAGAATTTATTCTTTCAAAATATATATGTTCAGTGTGTAATTTGTGTATTTAAATGTGTCTATGCTTAGAAAGCTCATGAGATAGTTAATGGCTATCTCTAGGTGATGGATTTCAGATTTCCATCTCTCCATATTTTCCAGATTTTGGGAAATACATAATAAACTCTTGCTCTTTATAAAAAATATCCTAATACACCAGAGCAAACCTCATTTTAGTTGGATAAAAATTAATCAATAAAATGATTAATCAGCTAAATATACCCTCACATATACCTGTTCAAATTTTTTCTATCAGAACTTAGAGAAAAGCAATATTAATAATGAACGTGTAAAGGACACTGAAATTTTCAAAAGGATTTTTCATTTCTTGTTTAAATGTGCATTTTGCTACAGCCTTAGCGTTTCATTACTTCCATGGAGTGTGGGAAAAGATGTCGGAACTGGGCCACAAGGGAGCCTGACAAAAACATTGTCCAGGAGATCAGCCTCTGATGCTTCCTGCCCTTGGCTGTGGGTGCAGTTTCTTATTTCCCTGTCCTCCTGGGTGGCTGTTTCAGGGATAATTTTTGTTCTGATGTGTTTGCCTCAAGGCCAAATCTAAATGCTCTAGGACTGCACATTTTTCTGGAATGTTCTTTACCAGCTGTACAGAGTCTTGGGGTGGGATAGGCCTTTTTGGGGGGGGAGGGCCATTTTCCCTTTTATTTAAAGGGGAAGGAAACCCCAGATTCTTAATGCTTATTTATTTTGCTATATGGTATTTAAACATTTTCCACTTTATTTTTAACCTGTAGCATAGTTGTGCTTTTCACATTGAATTACAATAACCTTAAAAGTTATTATAAAATAGTTTTTTTTTTTACCACTTTAGAATCCCTGGATTTTTCACAGTGTCTGCTAATATATACAGTTTATGTGGGGTTTTTTGAATGGTTTATGAAGAATATATACCTTCCTCAAGGCATAAATAAGCATAAAATCATTATAACAAAAATACAACAATATTTTTAAAAACATCTTTTTATTCCCAAAATAATAGATGTTTATTGTAGATCATACAGACAATAAAGGTGAAAACAAAGAAGACTATGACCCCAGAAACATGCAGTTAGCATTTTGGTGTTTTCCCTATAAGGCTTTTTCCCCCCTCTGTGCATATTTCTTCACCTTACAAATATATAGTAATGGCCAATTCTTAAATCTTTGACTAAAGATGTAAGGTTTTAAAAGTTTATGTAATCACATGATGATGTTTATCACTCTTACAGTTTATACATGTAGCATGGCAAAACATAAAATCTGATTACTGGTCATAGTTCAAACTGTCGCATGAATACTGTCTGTTGCCCTGAGCTATTTTAGAGGTAGGATATTAAAGAAAAATGGTGAACAAACAGACAATCCAAAATTTGTTTATTATAGATATTTCTTTTCTCATAAAAAGTCTTTTTCAGTGGAAAAATACCAGAAATTAAGTTCTCATTAGATAATGTGTGCTTTTTGTTTTGTTTTGAAGGGAATTCCCATCAGAGTTGCATTAATTCCCTTGAGAGACATCTCCCTATGCTTCGGACAACATCTGATTTTACTTTTGTCTTCAAGTTTCAGAGAGTCTTTGAAACAGCTACCCCATAACATGTCGTAAATGGAATGGACGTAGTTATTATAATCTTGGTTTTAAATGTAATAAATTTTACTGGGCTGGGTTTGGTTGTAACTATTGAAAGCATATACTAGAGCTCGGCTTTCTTGGGGTCTTTGTATTAGCTGAATTCTTTAAAATTCCATTTTTGGATCTGTTTCAGGAAGAAAAAACAATACAGGTGTTTGACTATGCAAGCCAGGTGTTTAAGCCCTAGGACATCAGATGGGTGGAGGCCACTTGCTGGCACCTCTTTGTTGCCCTAATTCTGGTATTTGGCTTCTTTCTGAGGAAGGTGCTAAAATGGCTTCCCCATATGCTGAGGGCAAAGAGGGAGTGGGAAGAGGGGAGAAATACCCTTTCATTGGAAGAGAAAGAAAGCCCTTTCCAGCAGTTTTCATTAGGCACTTTGGGGTTGTTGTTAGTCTTACCCAGAGGGAAAGTGACAAATGACCTTCTTCTTGGGTTTAAGCCAGTGATGGCTCCTTTCACAGTTTAGGGGGAAAATCTGAGCTGGGCTGGGTGGACTTGCTTGCTCCCCAGAAGGGATTCTTCTGAAACTCCCAAGCTGATGGGAATCATTCTATTTGCAGGCGTCCAAACACCCTCAAGGGAAATGCTTGATGGTTATTGTGCCTGGGCTGTCGGCAGCCTGGGGTAGGGTTCTCAACCTGACCTCCAGGCAGCTGCAAATGTTGGGTCTTGACACTTGGGACAGCAGTGAGCACAGGCAGTGAGCACAGGCAGTGCCCAGAGTGGTCCCAGTGGCCCAGGTTAGGGGAGGGCAGGGCACTGGAATGTAGCCTTAGTCGGACCTCTGAGCCGATGAGAATACCTGTCACTATTTTGGGAGGTGAGTTGTGGTTGAGTTATCAGTCAGGTGACTTCTCTGAAGGGGCCTGGTTCTTCTCACAGTGAGGTTGACAACTCTATGCTGCTAGCTGTCCTTAAATACCCAACTTATCTCCCTGGGCTGCGGAAGCACCTAGATCCTGGAGCTGAGATTTGCATGCCATTTGGGAAGGAAAGAAACCAGTGAGCATCTTGTGTTTTATTCTTTGTTTAAAGGTAGGGTTTTTTTGTTTGTTTGCTTTTTTTTTTTTTTTCACTTGAACCTCCTTTCAAGAAATGTTTGCTTGTTTTTAAATCAACACCCACTGCGAAAGGAATTCCTGACTTTCCCTGATAATCAGGTTGATTTCTCATTTTGAAACATTTATTTTGCTTTTGAAGAGTGTGTTCCTGACACTAAGAACACCAGCTTTCATCGTAGTTCTAAAAATCTTGTTTGCTTCATAAAAGGTAAAAGTTTAATTAGAGAGTGGGCTAATTTATTGTCTTGATCGAGAGAAAAACTATTCCTGTCAGTAGAATTTTTCTATATATATCCAGCTCTGAAGAATTATTTTGTTAGTATATGTTTGCATGCATTTTTTGTATTAATTATAGCATGTATTTCTGCTGGGCTATACTCTTATGAAAGGAAACTTTTGTTCACATGAAATATTTCCCATCAGGTGAAATAAATATATCTTTAGTGGGTCATATGTGAGAGCTGCTGCTCAGTCTTCTTGACTTTTAAAGTCAATGGATAGTTAATGTGAAGAGGGTATTAATAGCTGGCCTGTCGCTGGAATGTTGTGCAGCTGTGCAGAGCGCGAGGCTCAAATGTGCTAATTAAATATGTTTTTTAGCAAGAACGGAATGTAGCAGCATGTGGTTATCCATTCCAGTTTGTTTCTGAAGAGCACTTTTTTTGTTTTTTCCAAATATTAGCAGAGAGTATGCTGACTTTTAGAAAATGTATTGCCATGTTAAATTGTTCTTTTCATGGAGTTAATGGGGCTCATCAAATACCGAGATTATCCTTTAAAATACACCCAATTAATAATCTGCTTCAAAATGTAGGCAGTGGTGGCCTGTCTAGGGTTTAGTATCTACAGTCAAGGTGTCCCTTTTTTGAGATTTGATCTTACTTTTTCCCCTCGATATCAGTTCTTCTTCCTTAATTGCTAAGTACTTAACCTTTCTTTGAGCAGTAAGGCACAACATTTCTCCCCAGTTTGAGCAGTATTGTATTTGTTTTGGGGACCAACATGAGTTGGATCTTTTAGACTAAGCTGCAGTCACAGAGATGGTGGTCTGATTTTTTTTTTTTTCTTTAGTCAGGGCTTGTACAGAGTGACCTGATGGGAATAAATGGCAGGTTGGTTGTGTAATGTGGCAACATTTTACTTGGTGTGTCTTTAGAGATAAGTGGGACGTGATTCCAGTTAAGGCTGTGCCTAAAAAGTTGGAATGTGTTGGAGAACTGCCAAAAGATTGGGAGCAAGCTGTGTGACAAGCACTAATGCAGCCTTGGCCTGCCTTAAAATAGCTGCAGGTTAACAAAATATCTCGAAACTTGTCATTTCACTTGAAATTGCTCCTCTGAATGTATTACCAAGAAATGGAGATGATTGCTTTCCTCTTTATTTTAGCGGTTTATTTTTATTTTTTTTGTTCCAACAGTCTTAAGAAATCTTATGAGCATATGTAGGAAGATAATTCTTCATAACATCTTATCTTGAATGGTTTTACTGAACTAATCAGGAACACATTATCCCAAACTTCACTTGCGGTTCCTCTGCCCCACTCACTGTAAGATACGTAGTTTTTGTGGTGTGAATAAAAATTGGGGCCCTGAAGGTTTTATAAATATAAAGGCCTATATTTTATATGTTTGATAATCATTTGGATATGAGTTATTGATGTTCAAACACTAAAACATTGTAGAGGCAAAGTCAGAGAGAGTTACTGTCCTGTGGAATCTTGTCCTAGCTGATTCACTTTCAGGACTTGATTCTTGTTCGTAATTGATTTACTTTATACCTGTAGTCTCTCAATTTTTTCAGTAGAAAGGCTTGTTTTTTAAGTCAGTGGTAAAAACAAAGGGGGCTGGGGAGGTGGTCTTTGGGCTGGTCCTACACAGGTGTGAGCCTGATGGTGTGATGATCAGGGTTGAGTGGGGGTGGCTGGGTGGAGGTGGGGGCTGCCTGCGGGGCTAATCTAAATAGCCAGTTAGTTTGGGTGCTCTGACGATGAAGTCTTCAAAAATGCAATATCTGGGTTAATGAGTGAAAGTAAAATAAGAACTGAGAAAAGATTTATATGTTAAATAGTACATGAAAACAGTGAGTTAGCTTTGAGAGACTTTAATATAAACCAAGTTCCTATTACTTAAGGGTTTCTTCAAAGATAATATTAACTGATACCTTAATTACCCCATAACTTAAAGTCCATTAGAAATTAGATTTATATTCATTGCAATAAATTTGCAGCTCTTTGGAATATCCTACAAATGGCTTTGTTTCTTTCATATTATTGTCTTCATATTTGTAATAAGTCCTGAATTTTGCTTTGTCACTTTCAGTATTTTGTGTATATTTCAGAGGTCCTCTCTTTGTATAGAAACATCATTTCTGACTCTATGTGTCTTATACAGAGATTTATAATTTATGATTATTATGCCTTTTGGTCAGTAGAGTTGAGGTTATTTTAGGTATGTTTTTAGGATATGTAAAAACCATATTTTGTGTTTTTACAACATGGAAAAATATTTTGTGGAAAATATGTGAAGACAGCTTCTTTAGATGTAGTGATCTTTTCATTTTTAGATGGTAAATGAATTCTATGTGATATTGTTGACATGTTGGAAAATGTCTTTATTGAGCCTATAACTTCTAAATATTTTATTCTGTTTTTGCCTTTCCTTTCTTTTACACATGCTCTCTGTTTTTTTTAAAACATATGTTTGGATAACCAAACTGGTAAATTGAGTTCAGGAGATGTGAGCCGCAATCCATCATTTCTCTTTTACTTAGCATACCATTATCTGATTTGCTTATGTGAAATTATCTTTTGGATAGTTTTTACCTCAAACCATCCATTGATTTAAGGCATACATTTTAAGCTTGGAAGAGAGTTCAGTTGTTCACTATAAGATGAGCGGGCAAAAAGTTAAATATTTGAATATCCCTTTTCTGGATTATTGTCTAAATTAGAAAAACATTTATTTTTAATTTTTCACGTGCATATTGACTGTTATCTCTCCTCGTCTGTATGCCTTATTGGCACAAGCTTATAGGACTAGGAACAAATAAGCTTAGCATTTGAAATATTCCAGACAAAAATTTATGGAATTTGCTTATGTATGTTGGGGGATGCACAGAACAGACCCCGGTTTTAATTGGCTCTTTGTGCAGAATGAAGGCAGATGGGAACATTACCAAAATCTGCTGCAGATGGCAGCAGGGTGGACAGGTGAGGACCACATGGAAGTTCATACCACTGGTAGGTGGAGAATGAGTTGGTTTAAGAAGTGCTAGACTAGTGTCAGACGTGGTGGCTCAGGCCTGTAATCCTAGCACTCTGGGAGGCCGATGCAGGAGGATTGTTTGAGCTCAGGATTTCGAGACCAGCCTGAGCAAGAGTGAGACCCCTCCGTCTCTACTAAAAATAGAAAAATTAGCACGGTATTGTGGCACACGCCTGTAGTCCCAGCTACTCCGGAGGCTGAGGCAGGAGGATCGCTTGAGCCCAGGAGTTTGAAGTTGCTGTGAGCTATGATGTTGCCACTGCACTCTACCCAGGGTGACAGTGTGAGACTCTGTCTCAAAAAAAAAAAAAGCTAGCCATTTAGATGTTTCTGCAGCTGTTGTCAGCTAGCTGGAAATAAATTGAACTTTTGGAAGGGTAAGAGTTTTGCTGTCTGACTCGGCTTAAATAATAGTGCTTCAGATATATAAAGATGTCTATTGTAATATTATTATCATAAAGAGTACTGGTGATAACCAAAATGCTCATCTCTGGTAAGTCAGAGGATGAAATATTATGGAGGCAGTGCAGCGTGAGTGCTGACCCTGGAGCCGTGCTGCCTGGGTCTGAATCCTGAGTCCGCCATGAACTCAACTCTGTGACCTTGGGCAAGTCATTAACTCTTCTCTGTTTCAGTTTCCTCATCTTTAGTATAGATGATACACGGTTATTGTGAGGATTAAGTAAGTTAATATAAGTAAAGTGGTTAGACTAATGCCTGGCAAATACATATGTGTATTCATTATTGCTATATTAATCAAAACATTATTAGTTTTTGGAAACCTTCTAATAACATGGGAAGGTTTTTAACTTAGAGGAAGAAAACAGAACACGAGATTATATAAACGGTATGATCTCAACTATGTAGAAAAATATACAAAGAAAAGGAGATGAAGAAATATTCCAAATGTTAAGGTTTTTGTAGGGGAGGAGCATGGGTGGGATTACTTGTGATTTTTGTTTTTGTCTCAGAGCTTTTCTGTACTTTCTAGTGTTCTACAATAAGCACATGTTACTTTTATAATTCGAAAAAGTAAACTTTATTTTGAAAAGTACATGTATCCTTTGCAGTTCGTTAATTATAAGAACAGTTTGCCTCCTTTTGATTCTGCAACGCTCTCATATTCTTACAAAGTGCCTCAGAGTGATGAAACTCAAAACTGTTTTTTAAAAAATAATTAATAATTTAGATTTTTTCACTAATTCAGACAGATGGTGCAGTGAAAGGAATACAGGCATAGTCACATGACTGCCATTTATTAGCAGTGTGAATTCAGACAAATTATGTAATAGAGTTTTCATTTTGTCATTTAAAAAGGAGGTGATATTAATGATTATCATCTATCAGTTATCACAGTGTCAGGATTAAATGCAGCCATCTGTATGCATCATTTCCCAGTGTTTGGAACATTATAGGGACCCATTAAGTGATGCTTCTACCCTCACCACATACCCTACCTCTGCAAGTAAACTTCAAACAAAATTTGATCACTTCAAATTAGTCCATACCGTGTTGTTTAGTTTTAACTCACTGATGTGTAGTTCTTGACTTATAATTCCATAGACCAAAGTGGCCTCCTTCTTAAAGATTTTTTTTTTTTTTTTTTTGACAGAGCCTTGCTCTGTTGCCCTGGCTAGAGTGCCGTGGTGTCATTACAGCTCACTGCAACCTCAAACTCCTGGGCTCAAGTGATCCTCCTGCCTCAGCCTCCTAAGTAGGTGGGACTACACGCACGTGCCATGTGCCTGGCTAATTTTTTTCTATTTTTAAGTCTTGCCTTGGCTCCCAGAGTGTCAGGATTACAAGGCATGAGCTAATGCACCCAGCCAAAGATTCATTCTTGTTGTATGCTTAATTTACCATCTATCTCCCTATCTGCCATATATCTCTATATATTTATTTTGTCACTTCCAGTCAATATATATAGGTTTATTTAAGAAAAATTCCCTTCAGTAGTGTATTAGGCAGGTTAGGCTAGTGCTGCAGTAAGAAACATCTCCAAAATCTCAGTGGCTCAAAGCTCACAGAAGCATATCCCCCACTCATGTTATATGTCTGCCATATGATGGCAGGAGCTCTGCTGTTCTCACTCAAGGACGCTGGCTGATGGGTTATATACAGGCCATTGATTAGAACTAGTCAAATGCCCCACCCAACTGCAAGGGGAGCAGACAAGAGTAATCTTCCCCTATGACAAGCAAGAGAAGAGATATGGGTGATTATAAGAAGTTTCTAACTATACATAGATAATGTGCAGATAATATGGTGTAATCCAGCACTTCCCATCAGCTTCTTTGAAGCACCAGTTTTGTGGTATGTTAACATGTGTTGTTTATAAAGGACATTTCCTGGTCAAATAAACTTAGGGAGTACTGGGTTAAGTAAAATGCAATAGGCTTCTTTAGTAGAGGACTACTCAGAGCCATTATATGATAATAGGCATTTGAGAAGGGAAGACTAACGTGTGGTGTTTCCCAGATTTACTTGACCTTGGAATTCTTTTCTTATTTTTCATAGCTTCTTTTGAGTGCAAGGTTTCACAGAATATGCTTTGGAATACCCTAATCTGGTTTGTTCTCATGCAAAACAAAAATTAAAATTGAATTTTAATTATTACATTAGGAAGAAGCTTTTTTTAATTATTTGTTAGAAGAGTTGACTATTTGGAGTCTGACTTCTACTATTACAAATCAAATTACAGGCAGTATTTTTAAAATTTAGTGATTGTTGGTTACATGCCAGTGTTGAATCCGTAGGATTTTTTTCTTCATTTAGTTGCTCTTGTGTTCTAAACTTACTGTTGGAAAGAGAAAGTAAATAAACCCTGACCACATATCTTAGTGGTTATAAAAAGATTAAATTGGTTTGAACAGATGGGCCAAACACATATAGAATTTTTTATTGGCTTTGACAGTTTTCTTAGTTCTCTCTGACTTTCTATAACTAATTTTCTAGGAGTTTTGAAACGAGACACTGCTGAAATGAGGGTTTTGATAAGAAGCAGAGAGACAACTTTTGTTAAGAGGTATTACTTACTTCTCTACCAGAAGACTTTGGATTTAAACACAGTATGTGTTGCCAGGGGTTTTATGCCTGCATATGTAACAAATCTCACTATGGAAGTTTTCACTTAAAAGTGGCTGTAACTTCATGTAATAAACTTTAGGTAAGAAGGAACTCCCCTGCTTTATAACCATCAACGGGTGAACCTTATAGTGACTAACTCCCCACACTTATGAGTGTGGGGAGTTGATAAGGGATTACCTTTTTTTTCCAAATGATGAAGTCAGTTTCTGTTAGAAATCACATGAAATCCAGGCTTCATTTTCTGTTTTGTTTCCTCCTTGCCTTTGTGAGTGAACAGGTGTGAAGGGCGATTGCTGTCTCGTGACAGGAAACACACTTTTAAAGCTCTGGGTTACCTCAGCAACCCCATCCCACCCCTTTCCCACTGCCATTAATTACAATCAGGACCGACTGGTAGTGGACCTGCCTTTTGAAGGTGACTTGGGAGGATGTGAGGCAGAGAAAACCTTCTTTAGAGCCACCATTCCCACCCTTATTCCTTTCTGTTGATTTTAGCATCGTTGTGGAAAAATCGTGCATGACCCATCATAAAAACAGCCTTAAAAAACATTTTTCACGTGGCCTGGGGCGACAGGAATGAAGCTTAATATATCAAGGGATATTACGAACATGGGAACTCTCATTGATTACCACGGAGCTGCCCCCAAGCCTGGTCCCAGGGCACTTGTCCATAGCAGGTCTTCCTAGGAGAACAAGATCTTTTCACTCTCCTGTGAGAGGGCTGGTGTTTGCGCCCTCAGACACTTGTGTCAGGTTTCTGCAATGATAGCCTTGGTTTAGTAGGTCTGTGTTTGAGAGGGGATTTCCTCACCTCTGGGGCCCTGTAGTGGGTCTCTTGGTGGACCACCCTTGTGGGCCAGTTAGGAAGCCAGTTGTTAGGAAGTTTTGTGGAAGACATTGCAGGCTGCAGCTCATGGTCAGAAAGACTGTAGAGAATACACAGACTTGGAAGTTTTAGGAATGGGCAGGACTCTGTAGGTCTTAGTACATCCACATTATTGTATCAAGGAGAAGACTGAAGGCTCGGTGAAGTCACACAGCCTCACACAAGTGTAAGGGCTGAAACTATCACTGTTAAGTCAGTGACAGTTATTCTGAACCATCTACAGATGTATGGAAATACTCAGTGTCCTTCAGACTGTTTCCAAAGTGCTGAACCTTGAAAGACATCTTACCTCTGCTTATTGGGACTACTTGTGATGCATTTAAAATTATATAGATGAAGTAAGCCTACAAGCTTATGCTCATGTTTGCTGTTTTCGTGTTGTCAAATTAGCATTAATGGTTCAACATTTTCTGGGAAAATAGAAAATCTTTTGAAAATATGTAATACCAAAGATAAAAAATATATATATTATATGTTATAAAAATATGATATATATATATATATATATATATATATTAGGGAAAGAAGGAAAGCCCATTGTGTATGGAACTAAAAGTCAGCACATACCACATGTCCACCTTTGTCTTAATAAAAATAACAAACTGTGTGCCCTGGCTGCCCCAGCCAGGCTGAAGGAAGGTTGAAGGTCATTCCAAAATAGAAAAAGATCTGGTTAAATATTTGACCAGATTTTTTTTTTTTTTTTTTTTTGAGACAAAGTCTCACTCTGTCGCCCAGTCTAGGGTGCAGTGATGTCATCACAGTTCACTGTAACCTCAAACTCCTGGGCTGAAGCAATCCTCCTGCCTCAGCCTCCTGAGTAGCTGGGACTACAGGCACATACCACCATACCTGGCTAATTTTTCTATTTTTTGTAGAGATGGGATCTCGTGCTTGTCAGGCTGGTCTCGAACTCCTGGCCTCAAACAATCCACCAGCTCAGCCTCCCAAAGTGCTAGGATTACAGGCATGAGCCACTGAGCCCAGCCTGACCAGATACTTTGATAAGTTGAACATGTTTAAAAATTTGTAGACCTGGGGATGTTGATGGAGGCTGTTTGAGGAAACTTCTCTGCCCACAGATGATTTATGCTGTGTATTATCAATGATTTAAAGGTGGATAAAAGATACTTCTGAAAAACATGACCCTCACCTACCACCACCACCGCCCCCAGCTGATTTGTAACCATGTAAGAAATTTAGGGTATGTTGGGTAAAAGTAAAAGAAAGAATGCCATCCTCCCCATCCTCTTCCGTGGAAGGTTAAGACTTGGGAGAGGGAGCATCTTGCAGTGGTTGACTTCTGTTTCTGGAGCCACGCTGCCTGGCTGGAACCCTGCCTCCGCTATTTGCTGACTGTAGTGTTTGGTAGGTGACCATATAATTTAATCATTTAAACTGAATAATTTCTGATAGTGAAAGAGGGCACTTTTAATAATTGTATCAGGACAACAAGCATAAACTAGGACTATGAGGCAAATCAGGTGACACAGTCACCTAGTCTTACCAAGTTACCTATTCTTGGTGTCTCAGATTCTTCACATTGTGAAATGGGCATGATGATAGTACTCACTTCCTACGTTGTGAGGATTTAAGGCAGTACAACATTTAAAGTTTTGAAATGTTGTTTGACACCTAACTGTTCAGTAGATTTGGCTATTGAAATAAATTATTGAGGATTCTTTATTCATGTAGTAACCACGTATATATTCATTTTACTTTCTATTATCTTCATATTATTTCTCCAAAGCAAATTTTGCTGGAACTCCTAGACTCAAGCCATCTTCCCTCCAAACTACACCTCCTTCCTGCCTCCTTCAAAAGTTGGGTTTTCCCCAGCATAGTGCTATGTAAGGTTGCCAGATTTAGGAGAAACAAAACAAAACAAATGAGAATGCCCATTTAAATTTGAATTTCAGATACACACATATCTTTTTAAATATGTCTTATGCAGTATTTGTGACATACTTATACTAAGAATTCATTGTTTATCTGAAATTCAGCCTTAATTTGATGTGTGGTATTTATCTGACAATTCTTGTTATAAAGTCTAAGAAGAATTTTTACTCTAGTCGATATAACCCACATTCAGATGTACATAAAATGTGTTGTCCAGGTCCTTTTATAAATATTGTGTTAACTTTTAAAAACATCCATGTTTTCTACCTTCCATTGAGATGGCTAGTTGAGAAGTTGTTACTGAGTAGCCACTGTTGGTGCCCACTAAGGCCAAGATGAAAACAAATTCAGTCTGGTTTGCCACAGCAGCAGGGATTACATTTGCTGAGTGAGAACTTCTTGGCTGTGAGCGTGGATGGACTTAAGCCAGCTCTTTCTCCTTGGAGGGGAGTCCTTTGGTTAAGGTGACTTATTGAAGCCCTGTCCAACTCCTGGAGTTCTCAGTTTCATGACTGAATTACTTTAGTAATAATTTGCGGAGGGGGGCTTAACTTGGGGTCATTTATATTTCATTGGTCAATAAAGAGGGAATAACATTTATTGTCATTAAGAGTGATATTCAGCCAGGCAGGGTGGCACATGCCTGCAGCCATAGCTACTCAGAAGGCTGAGGTGGGAGGGTCACTGGAGCCCTAGGGTTTGAGGTCAGCCTGGGCAATATAGTGAGATTCCCATCTCTAAATAATTGTTATTATCATCATAGAATTGAAGAACAGATTAGAAAAAAAAGAGTGACCTTCAGATACTCTTCCCATTAAAATCTCTTCTTTCTGTTTTTGACTTTCAGTAGTGCTGCCTAGAAACTGCTGGTGAGCTTTTTGCCTCCGCTTTGGAACTCTGTCAGCAGACAACCTGAAGGGCACTGCTTGCCTTTGGGAAATGCTGATTGGAAGATTAGAGGCTGCAGAAACCTGAGTGTCTATTTGCATTTTTTAAACTCTGGATATGATGCCTCTGTTAAGCCAGGTCTCTGAGAAAAAGCTTTACCAGGTTAATAATACCCTTGGGGAAATTAGAAATGGCAAGTGAAGGTTGAGATTGTGCTTTCTGGAGAAGAGTGAACCAGAGCAAATGGATCTGGGACCAATACTGGCTTTTAAATTGCTGCCATTTTTAAAGTTTAATGTACCCAGTGAAAAGGTGCAGGTTTCAGATTATCTTTTGAAGAAAAATGCACAGTGCTGAGAGCTTACTAATAGGGACAGTGTGTGGGTGGGTTAGCCAAGGGGAAGAAATCCAGTTAGAGCTGTTTGTTCAAAGTACTAGATTTAGAGATGAATTTTATTGTTAACTGGTGCTGCCCGGGAATTGAATTATTTGTATATGAAGACTCATGCTAGCTAGACTGTTGATGCTGATAGTTATTTGAAAAACCTCTTTTCCTACTTTTACCTTTTCTGAGCTGTCTCTTTTTCTCATTTCCCTGAGTGGCCCATTCCATTTGGACTTGATTTTGGTCCTGATAAGCCTGAGGTTTGTCATAGTGTCATAGGATTGCACAGTGGTGGAACATTTGGCCTCATTGTTTGTTCGGCTTAGTGTTTGCAAGTGTCTGGTTGGATAGGGATTGGCTATTAATGGTAGAAATTTTCACATTTTAGAGCAGTGAATTTCAACTTTGGCAGCACATTGGCATCCCCCAAGGAGCCTTAGAAAATGCAGATGCCTGAGTCCCACCCCGCAGAGAATCTGATTTAATTGTCGGGGGTACAAATTGGACACTGGGACTTGCGAGAAGTCCCCAGGTGATTCTAGGGCACAGCCAAGCTTGCACATTATCCTCTGGTCTGCCCCCAGAATGATGGCTCCAGCTGTGCCGTCCACTAGGGGAGCCACAAGCACCGGCTCGTTACGGACATTTATATCAATTAAAGTTAAATAAATTCAAACTTCACTTTCTCGGTTGCACTAGCCATGTTTCAAATGATCAGTAGCCACACATGGCTCGTGGCTACCGCACTGGATAGTACAGATATAGAACGTTTCCGTCACAGCAGACAGTTCTGTTGGCCAGCCCAGATCTAGGTTGTCTGTAGGATGTCAGCAGAGCAAGGGAGGAGCCACGGACATTTGAGAAGTCTGACACGGGAAGGGCAGGCCTGGAATAGAGCTAACCCAACAGGACTTGCCAGTACTGAGTTACTGCATACTTTTTTAAGCAGCCTTTTTCTCAATGGTCTTTTGGCACCAGAAGCCCCGCAGCAGTTGGTGCAGTGGATTATGTGTCACATTTTACAGAGAGGCCCGGTTTAAGGCAGGCTGGCCTGAGGGCAGGCGAATGTGAACCTGAGGAGGCAGGGCCAGGGAAGAGAGAATGCAGCTTTATTCCTTCAGAGCTGAGGAATGCCCTTTAAGGGACTGAAGCCTGAGTGTTTCAGGTAAGACTGGGTGAGACGGATTTTATCCCTGCTGTTGGCAAAAGACTCGCCGCAGTTGTTTGTCTCTCCTGGCCCATCTCTCCTGTGTGGGAGACGAGGACAGTGCTAGCACATATTTCCAGTGAAATAAAGTCCCTTTGTGGCACCGTCCCCCACACCGTCCCCCATGTGGGGGGCTGGGACACTGAGGGATTGAGAATAGGATCAAACCTAAATCATGTTTATTCAGACAAGGGTAGGGCCATGGAAAAGAGAAAGGTTAAAGGACCAATGAAGTATGGTAAAGGATGTGGGTTTGCTAAGTGATACGTCCCTTAGGCAGGTCCTCTTTGGAGAGTCTGCCTCTTGCAGGAGGAGGAGGAGGAGGAAACCCTCCTGTAGAGAGGCTGTCTTGAGGCGAGGAGTCTGGTCTGTAGCATCCAGTCTGTCTGCTATGCTTTCTTCTCTCTTGCAGTTGGCTGGACTTGAGCACCTCCCCAGGAACAAGTTTCTATTGCATTCTCTGAGCCCACCACAAAGAAAATGCCAAGTGTTCTTGGGCACCGGGAGCGGGTAGGAAGGGCTCTGAGAATGCGTGAGTTAAATGCATGCAGATGGTTTAGGGATGCCAGTCCCAGGCTTCATAGGGCCTGTGAGTCATGTGAGAAAGCTGTCCCTGTGTGTTTTGTCATCATCAGCTGTTAATTCAGGGTGAAATGTAGGTGCCCATCACAGACCTCATTTCCTCACTTTGCTCTGCTTGTCGAATGAGGGATTTTGACACGGCTGTATCCACCTATCTGCATAGGTGAGTGCCAACAGCACAGTGCTGAAGGCCTTCCCCTTGGAATAAGTGATCAGGACCCCTTTAAGACTTTCATATGCTTAGGAATTGTGTTTATTTTCTTCCCACTCACTTCAACGCTGCTTTTGACTGCTAGAAGGGAAGAGATATGCTCTCCTTCCCTTCCCATTGTCAGTAATTTTTAGACTTTTTGTTAACATTCACCTGCTAGTTTGAATTACGTGCAGCAGTTTTATTTTGCCTGGTTTTGTATTTTCTCTTTCCTCAAGCTCAGAGAGCTAGGTAGGAAATGTTAACTTCTAAAAACAGGTAAATGGAAGATTGGGAAGACCAAAACAATATGCTAAAAGGAATAATAGGAAAACAAACATTGATTAGTTAATGCCTTCTGCAGTAGAGAGCCATCCTGGTAGCTCTTCAGGGTGCTGCTGGTCCTCTATGCTTATGGATTTCTGAGGCATTTATAGAATAGAAATTTTATTTTATTTTATTATTTTTAATTTCAGAATATTACAGGGGTACAAACGTTTTGGTTACGTGAATTGCTTTTATATAATTTGAGTCAAAGTTATAAGTGTCTCCATCACCCAGATAGTGTGCATTGTACCCATTAGGTTTGAGCTTACCTCCGACCTGCTTGATTTCCATTGAATTTTACTACCAAATGGGCACATTAGTGTTGATCAGTTAGTTCCATTTTAGTAGTGAGTACATGTGTTTGTTTTTCCATTCTTGCAGTACATCACTTAAGAGGATGGTCTCCAGTTCCATCCAGGTTGTTACAAAATGTGTCAGTTCACCATTTTTTTTTTTTTTTGGCTGAGTAGAACTCCATGGTATACATATACCACATTTTATTAATCTACTCATGCATTGATGGGCACTTGGGTTGTTCCCACATCTTTGCAGTTGTGAATTTTGCTGCTATAAACATTCGATTACAGGTGTCTTTAGAATTGAATTTTAAAGGGTAAGTAGAAAACTTACCTCCAAGTCCTTGAAAACAGGTGTTCTAAAGTGCTATCTTTCAGTTCTTAGTATAGAGTACAGAGAAATCTTTTAGAAACAAAAAGACCTGAGTTCTTGGCAGTGGGATTAAATTGCAGGGAAAACCAAAGGATGAGGTGGTACTTTAGCCATCATGTTGTTTGGTGTTTCCCAGACTTTTAAAAACATTTCAGGTTCTGGGTGCTATATCACATCCCTATCGAATAAGAATTTCTAGGCACTGGGCCCAGGAATCTGTATTTGGAAATTCCTAGGTGATTTTAGTAAGCAGCCAAGTTTGGGACCCACTGGCCTTATCCTCATGCCTCAATTTTCACATGAGGAAACAGGACTAGGGAGGTGAACTGATTTCCTTGCAGTTAAAGGCAGCCAGTGGTAAGACTAGACGAGGGACCTTTCTAAGGTCCTTTGCACCCCTGAGAGTCAATGACTCTCTGGTTTCACCTAAGACTGTTGTGATGTCTGACTCATACTGTAGTCTTCTTCCTAAAACGCATTTCTTTTCATTTGATTTATTTATTTATTTTGGCAGCGTGTTGAATTCTGCTCCAGTTTCATTCCCCTGGTGCTATTTCTTGCTTCATTATAAAGGGTGGTGTGTCATAGGTCCTGTGTGGTCACACAGGCTGGGTGTAAGCTTTGAGGATGATCTCTGGGACCCTTTTTCTCAGATTTCAGTGTTGTGCATTATCTCATCCTGGTGGCTTCTTTGTGATTTACTCCCCTCCTCCCCTCACCATTTAAAAAAAAAAAAAAAAAAAGTCCTATCTCTTGATATATTTTTGGCTGCAGAATAAACTCCAGATGGTACATTTTGTATAGGGGGAAAAAATAACAGAATTTTTCACACTTTTTTGTGAATTATTTTTCTACTTTCAATTTTAATGAAGTTGTTAATCTTATAAAGGACTCATTTTGTAAAGAGACTAATTTGAACAAATGTACTGTATACAATATTTAATTCTCATGGCAAAAATTAAGAGTATTGTTATACTACCATTATAGGCTAAAATAAAAAATCTCATTTTCTAGAAATACAAAATTAAGAAAAAGAACTTTAAATGGTTGGGTTTGACATTGAGAAATGAGTGACAAAAGTGGGACCAAATAAAATGATGTAATTGAGTACTTTGAAAAATATATGGTAATGTGAAGATGTAAGTGATTGATTTTTAAAATTATAATTCTGATTTGAGAGCTGATATAGTTTCAAATGATTTTTTAAGAGCTTTTACAAAGAACATGCATACATTTAGCAATCCCTAATTGAGAATGCTCTACAAAATACTACTGAGAAGGTGGGTTATTTATAGAAAATGTTCCTTACTTTGATACAATCTTCTCACTGTGGTTTTTATCAGTTAGATTTTTCTGGGTTGAGGAGAGGACCTACAAGCCTAAAGTATTTTTAATCCTTGCTTTGTTTCCATGAGAATATGAGATAACCTCTGTTCATGCCCATCTCCCAGAGCCACCCAGAGAATCTGTTCCCAGTTTTGCTGAAGGTGAGGATGCAGAGGATGGAAAACAAGTTTTTGGAGATTTTGTAAACACAGTTTTAAATTCAGAAAGTATTTAAGGGGTCCTTTCTGGTAGTGTTTTCATTCAAGTGGGGTCCACAAAAAAGGGAAAATATGAAATCTGAGCAATCTTGAAACCACTGAAATGGTAACAGGAGTATTCTTTCAGAAGGCAAATTCTCCAGAAATTTCCAGTTGGAAAATAAGCACTTTAAATTAACTGGACATTTTATTAATCTACCATGTATGAATTTCCTCTTAGTAGTGGATGTACTTTCATACACCTTAGTAGTGTAGGTGGCTGTGGGCTTCACTCAGAATGTTGAGTGTTTGCCATGTGCTGGGCTCTGTGCTGACCTGGGCACAAAACGAAACAGTTGACTGTTCAGAGGAGGAAACAGGAACCCCTTGACAAGTGCTGCAGTATCACGGTCCTTGTCATGGTCATAGAATAGGCATGTCTTAGGTAGGTACCAGGTGGGAGGGCAAAGGGATGGCTTAGTGAAGAAGGATGAGGCTTGAGACGACTCTGGAAGAATGATTAGTGTTAGCTGGAAAGATTAAGGTATGGGGGAGTCCCATACAGGGGGAACAGCATGCACAAAGCCAGGGAGAGAGAAAACAGTGTGTCTTGGAGACCTGTTCTGTGGCTGGAGCAGAGGGGTGTGTCAAGGAATGAAAGGAGCTGAGGGAAGGCCAAAGCTCTTGCATGCCTTGAAAGGAGGTTTTACCCAAAAGATGAAGGAGGAGGGCATTGAAAGATGTTAGGCAAGTTTGTGTTTTTTGAAGCTCCAGGATGGAAGAGTATGAATTTCAGTAGGACAGAAGTCAGTCGGGAAACGAGTCAGGAGGCTGTGGCAGTAATGCAGTCAAGAAACACTGTGGGACTTCACTAAGGCCAAGGTTATCCTTTGTAAAATTTTGGATCCCAAAAAATTGTTAATAATGAACTTGGCTGACAGGAAAATTCCCTTGGTTTCATAGCCTGTCGCTGTGAGGGTTTACCTTCTTTCTCACTTAGTAATAGATTGTGAAGAGTCTCCAAATCCATATCGAAGGGTCGAAGATCACCCATATTGTTATACAGGACTTCATAGTTTTCAAATATGTTCTCTTTTGATTAATCTATAATTAAGTAGAGAAGTTTTCATTACCAACTGGATATTATGATTGGGACTTTTGTGGCGGTTGACATTTGTGGTGAAAAACTGATTGGAAATATACTTGTTGGTCATATTATGTAGGAGTAACTACGTGGAGTCGATATGTTTCTGAGGAGTTGCCATGTAAAGTCAACTTTTGACCATCACATTTTAAGTGCTTTATAGCCACGCACATTTAAATTAATCCTCTTGGAAATTCTGTGGTTTGAAGAATCGCTTTTAAGTAATTCACTTCTTATTTTTTTCTTTTCTAAATCCTGATTTTCCTATTAGGCTTTGTGCATAGGTCCTTAAAGAAAAAACAGACATTTAGCTTGGCCAGTGAACACATTTTGTTCTTTTTTTTTTTTTTTTTTTTTTGAGATAGTGTCTCGCTCTCGCTCTGTTGCCCAGGGTAGAGTACAGTAGCATCATCATAGCTCAGTACAACCTCAAACTTCTGGGTTCAAGCAATTCTCCTGCCTCAGCCTCCTGAGTAACTGGACCTACAGGCATATGCCACTACACCTGGCTAATCTTTTTATATTTTCTAAAGATGGGGTCTTGCTGTGTTGCCCAGGCTAGTCTTGAATCCTGGGCTCAAGCAATCCTCCTGCCTTGGCCTCCTGAAGTGCTAGGATTACAGGCATGAACTGCCATGCCTGGCCTATATTTTGTTCTTTAGATGTTTCCAGAGAAATAATGTGGTACGTTAAGAGCTTTTTTAAAAAAGAAAAAAAAAAACCTCTAAAATATTTATTTTGAGGGTGGACTATAATTTTTAAAAATAACTTCTAATTATGAAAGTAATTCATTAAAGAATTTTCCTGTAATCCCAGAGCTAAGCCTTGTTATTATTTTGCTATACTTCTTGGTCTGTTTTACTGACACTTGCTCACACACATACACTCACATACTTACACCACACATTTGTTTTTGTTGGTTGTATCCACGTTAAAAACTTTCTGGGGATCACTTCTCATGGGTGGATAAAGTAGGTATACAGTCCCCTAGTACTGGATATTAAGTTTGTCTGCAGTTTTTTTTGCTACTATAAAAAAGCACAGTGATGAGCATCACTGTATTCAAATTTTTACCCAAATTTACCTTTTCCCTGAGATTCCTAAGGGAGGGTTTACTGGATCTAAGGAGTTTTATTTAACATGTGTTTCAAAGGCTGTATCATTCCCATGACCTCATTGCAGGTATTTGACCTGTTACCCTTTGTGCTGACTTACTGCTGTGGTAGGTACCTTCAAACTTAAGCAGGCTAGTAACCTTTTATATGGGATTTGTTTTTTGTTACTTAAAAGGTTTGCTTCTGGAACATTTATGTAAATCACAGCAGTCTTCATGCTCAGGACACATGGACATGTGTCTTATATCTCAAGCTAAGATACTCCCAGCCTATAGTAGAAATGTAGTTGCCTGCTGAGTGGATTTCCTTTCTTTTTATGTGGAATAAAAATGAGATTTATTGGCTTGTATAAACTAGAGCAGAAAAGTTAATAGAAATAATAAAAACTGTCAGACTCTGTTTAGCTCTATTATGCTATTATACTCAGCTCCTTTAGAATCGTGTGTTTAGAAAATTGTGCATTTTAATGTGTCTACAGAATACAGTATCTATCAGCAAATCTAAGTTTAAAGTTTAGGTAGAACTAAAAAGCATCTTGATGTTTTTAGTTTTCTTATAATTTCCTCTATGTTCTGGATTACTCATATATATATTCTATAAACTCTAGGTTTTTATGTTTTCTGAATTTAACTAGGTTGAGGTTGGGGGAGAGGGTACAAGCCTAACTACTAACATAGATATTTGCACGTGAAATTGTTTTTCTATCCATAGCTTATGTTGTATTTATTGCTGAACAGCCTCTTAAACAAGAGACCCCTAATATCTTATCTAAATTGGGTGATGATAAGGTGGTTATCAAAGACCCAGAAAGTTAATATAACTTCCCCAAAGTCACATGAGCAGGTTACTGTCTTTGCTTGGGACACATACAAAGAGTCCTTCCTCAAGACTCTGATAGAATCACAATGTCATGCTCTTTCTCACAACACCACTGTAGAGAATACAGAAAAAGAAGCAATTAAAGGTGCCGTCCAAATCCTGACAAGAATGAGGTGCAGTGTAGGATTGAACAGCAGACAGAGTGCAAGTTTTTCCTGTGATAGCGGTGGGCACCGGGAAGACCCCCGGAGGAGGTGGGCTTGAGCTGAGTGTGAGAGAGAGGGGCTCAGCGGGCATGCCGAGTCTGGGAATTGGAGGAGATGCCTGGGTATGTGGCAGGGGGCAGGACTGGAGGAAAGCAGGGGCTGTGTGCTTGTCATATAGTTTGGAGCTTTGTTTTAGAAGTGTTGGGGCATCGCTGGTGGGTGGTATGCAGGGGACAGACAAAATCAACTCAGGGCCCTTGCCCATCTCTGGGAAGACGCGGAGTTAGGAATCTCAGGTTCAGAGCTCAGAGAACCTTATGAGATGCCACGTCCCCACCCCCCCCCACCCCCCCACCCCCCCCCCCACCCCCCCCCCCCCCGGCTGTCCAAAGAATGTTTCTGTCTGAGAGAATCTTGTTGTCCAAGAGTGATCTGTCTTGCCAGAAGGTTCTACCCTGTCCAGGAAACTGCATACCGCATTGGAATCCCACCTGTACAAATACTTAACATTTTTCATTTCAAAAATAAAGTGTTCTTTGTAAAAACTAAGGAGAATGTAGTTAAGAAAATAAAAAAAATTAAATTGCCTTTAATACCATCACCCAGTGCTAACAACTTTTAACATTTTGGAAGAGCATTTTCAGATATATGTATGTTTTCAAACAAAAATAGAATCATAATGTGCATATTTTGTTACCTGCTATTTTATCTGAGCATCATCCCATGTTTTATGTAGAACATATAAAATATCATTGTTTTTATTTGATGCATGAAAGTCTACATATTTTATGTATCATGATTTATTTAACCAATTAACTCCTTTTTGGGGATTTTTGGTTCTAAAATTTTGTTTAAAAATTCTGGTTCAGAACATGTGGGAAAAGGATACATAAAAAAAGAATAAAGAAAAAAGAAAAACAAAAAAAAATTCTGGAAAAACCATAATTACTTTGCTTTATTAAAAAGCATGTAAATCAAATATAGTTAATTAAATTTTTTATTAAAAGATATAGTTTCTTAAATTATACTACAGAAAAATAGCATTGATCCAGTAGACATTTAAACTAAATGAAGAGAGGGAGGTCCCCTTCTAGAATTACACGTGGGCACATACAGTGGTTCTTTGTTATCCAGTGATAATTATTTCATCTGTGCTATTCACAAAAAGTAACCACCAGTGTGAACTCTGTTGTTCTCAAAGGAGGATTTCTTCTCCATATCAGAAGCACATTAAAAAGTAAAAATAACAGCAATAGGTAGCATTTTTTGGAATGCTTCTATGTTCTACGTATTATTAGAAGCATTTTACATGTATTAACTCATTTAATCCTCAAAATAGTTCTGTGACATATGGGTTTCAATTATTATTCTTGTTTTACAGAGAAGTAAATTGAAGCTCAGAATGTTAATAACTTACCCAAATAAATGATCAGTTTATAATATGAAAACATATCCGTCATCACTATTATGCAGACATGCAAATTAAAATAACAGCCAGCTATCCCTTTAGAGACCTGCAGTGATCTTAAAGAACCTAACACTTGGTGTTGATCAGAGTAGAGGGAAACAGGCCCTCTCCTACACGGCTGGTAGGAGCTCCATTTCTGGAGAGCAAAGGTTTCCTTCGAGAAATTTATCCTAAGAAAATAATTGGACAGGAGCATAATGATATTACCATGCTAATGGAAGTATTGTTGAGAATAGTGAACAACTGTGTGTTCTGGAGTGGGGACTTGGTTAAATAATATATTATGGCACATCCGTACAGTAGTGCACTGTACAGCTATTAAAAACAATGATTGGGGCATATGTTTATGGAAATAGTCGCTCAGGAAATAGTAAATGGGGTAAACACACATTGTGGAACATGAAGATCCGACATCCACATGCTCCCTGTGCTCCTGATCTTGGGCCCCCATCAGGAAACGAGCACACCTGCCGTCCGCCTTTGCTACTGCAGTGCCAGAGAAACTCATCATCTGTTGACCCATAGAATGCACGTCCGCTCAAGGAACTCCTCGAATTTCAGGGAAGAACCGTCTTGGGTTCTCTGAAAATGAACACCATGAAAAATGCCTGGCTTAGAAGAAGGAAAAGAGGAATTAATACATTTTATTATAGATATTTTATTGGCTTTATTTAAGAAGTGCAGAACCAATTTTATAACTGGAAAGTTTAGCCACACAAGAACTATGAATTGTTTTTTTCTTTTTTTCTTCAAGTCTTCCACTAAGCCAGCTTAAGCAGTTTCCTCCTTCCCTTCAAACTCTCACCACTGAGAAGTTTTCCTCTTGACCTCTTTATTGACCTACCATTCCATGCTAGGAGTTTCCTTTTTTTCTGTCAAGGTTTACCTGTTCTAAGTTTCAAGTCCTTGGCAACAGAAGCTGGTCTGAAACATTTGGATTCAGATGTTATTGTGAACAATGACTTGATGTGTTACTCTTCCTAGGTAATTGAACTTTAACACCTGCCTTTTCTCAAAGATAGAACTAATTTGTTTGAGAATCATACCTCCTACTGCCAACCTCCAAGGACAGCTCACCCTTGATCTTTTCCAAGCTATAGAATTTAAAGGCTGCCCTGATACCACCAAAAAACTTTGTTCCTTGTATTACAGAAAGAACTTTATGTACTGTGCTTCATACATATTGAAAAATGTCTGCAAATATTTTGGGAACTGAATTTTGGGAACAGCTACCCTCTGGCTGAACTCTGCTTGCAAAATCCATAAATACAGAGTTTCAGCGCTGCACAGCAGGACAGGTGCAAGTGTGCACCAGTGACTTAACAGCCGGAGACCATTTCTGCCAACAGCCTGCCAGGAGAAGGGTAGTGAATAACAAAGGAGGAAACAAACTCTCTAGTTGGCATTCTTGTTGAAGAAGTCCCTCAATAATCAAGCTATCGTCAACTTGTTTCTGTATTCCTTTTGCTTAAAGAACATGTTAGAGAGTCACAGTCTGAAAAACTCTTCATGTTATATTTCGTAGGTTGGGGGTACAGCATGGAGATGGGACTTCAGGGCCTGGAGCCAAACCCAAATGGAAAGGCAGCAAGAGTTGCGAAGAGCGTAGACTGGTGCTTCCAGAGGGGCTTTGTGTGATGATGGAAGTGTTCTGTGTCCACACTGTTCTGTATGGTCCCCACAGGCCACATGGGGCTCTGAGAACAAATGGCTGGTGTGAATTTTAAATTTTATTTAATTTTAATTAATTGAAACTTAAATAGCCACACATGGCTTGTGACAACTGCATTAGACAGCATAGGGTAGACTCAGAAGCTAGACCACTTGGATTCAAATCACAGCTTCTCTACCTTTTACCTCTTTGACTTTGGACAAGTTCCTTAACCACTGTGTGCCACAATTTTCTCATCTGTGAAGTTGATAAAAGGGTACTAGTGCCTACTTCAAAAGAGGTTAATTTTGAGGATTAAATCAGTTAATATTTGTAAAGGGCTTAGGCCTGGCACATAGTAAAAGCTATATAAGTGTTTGTTAAATAATGCAAATATATGTACAACTCTAAAATTAAAAATTAAAGCCAGATCCTTGTATATTTTTTTCTAAGGAGCTCCCATGCATCAATCATCAATGTATTAAGACGCCTTAAATACTACAGAGATCAAACAAGTCATTCATTGGATAAATATTTCTGGAGCCCTTACTTTGTGCTGTGCTGGGTGCTGGAGATACATGCTGTGGTACATAGAGACTTTGTTTTCATCCTAATAAAAAGGCAACACTCTAGCAGTGTTTTCTCTCCTAGTGGTTATGGAACTTTAGACAGGAAGGGACTTTAGAAGTAGGGTGAATGTTTAGGTGTAGGAAATCCAGAAAAACTTCGTGTTTGCCCCTGGTCAGCCACCTGGGACTTCAGCCTTCATCTCCTGACTATTAATTCCTACTTTTCCCTTTGCACCTGTGGAGTCCAGGTGTGTCCTGTGGTGCTCACCACCCTCTGCAGAAGCCTTGATGCAGGGTTACCACGTGGCCTCTTCTGGAAGGGATTGGTCTTTCATTTCTCAGATGACAATGATGATCCTTTGCCTGTTTTGACTCCTATTTATAAAATAGTGGCAATATTAGATAGTAGGGGGGGGGTTTGTTCATTTTAATTTTTACTCCTTACTTAATAAAAGTTGGAAACCCATGTTGGTCCCTCCATGTTTTTGTTTGTTTAACGTTACTGGTTCATGATATTGAAAAGTCTGTGCCTAGACTATGCCACTCCATTCAGTTTGTATAAATCTTTTTTAAAAACCCAAAACAACATAAGCCCCAACATTCATGAAGCACTAAAAGTGCGAGGCTTTCGAACCATAATTGATTTGACAAGTGATGGACGTAATGAAGGCAGGCGACTGGTTTTCCTGTTGATTTGCTTTCAGCACTTGCTAAAAGCAGAGTGAGGGGGAAGAATTGACCAGTTTGCTTTATATGTGAGAAATATTAAAATGCCAGCATGCCCCCCCCCACAACCGACCTAGAAAAAATCGTTTCACAGTGAAATCTCTAAATGATGTCCTAAAAGCACAACATCTGTAATTATCTAATTAAATTAATGAAGACTACAGATAATAGAAGTCATATGGAAGGCATTTTCTCACAGATACAGTGTCAGAAATCTTCACATCTGCACATGATTGTGAAGTCCCTGTTGTTTCTTCACTTCCCGCTTCTCTCAGCCCACGTTTCTCTCTATGAACTAATAGTACATAATAATAAAACCCTGGATGCCAGCCAGCACAGAGTTTTGGCTAACTTTTCTAGTGTTTGCGAAAGTTGGAAAAGCAATGCAGCTGTTATACTGGGTACTTTCCAATGGAGGATATGTTTTCCAGATGAAAGCACAAATGGTAATTGGAATATAATCAGTATTTTTGGCATCTTGGTATTGTCATTCTTTTCACTTTTTTGTTATGTTAATTGATCATTTCTTAGGATTTGTTTTGTGTTTTTCTGTGGTCTATAATCTGCTGAAAGTGAGGGAATGATCAAATGTTTTAGGCAGTTTTTCATTCTTTGTTTGGAAAAAAACAATGGCAAATAGTTGTGTTTGTTCGTTGATGGCTTGTTTTTAATAACCACAAAATTTACGTTTAAGATATTTTATTGTAAGACTCATGTTTGAGGCAGCAAAGGAAAGAAACTCTAAATCCCAAATAGAGTGTCTAAATTCTAGAGCTGACTGGAAACTCTCAGTCACTTGAGTACGCTGCAGACTCTGTGCTTCAAGTGTTGTCAGGACCAGGCCACTGGGTGCCCCTTCCTTTGAGAGACTTGCTCTACCTCGTGATGAACATACCATCGTGGTCCACTGTGCTAAGGGAGTTGGGGGTGAGGGCTGTGTGCAGATGATTTTGTTGGTATTTGGGCTCATGAACTTTTTTAATTTGTTTAGGCAAGAAGGAGCTTTAGCTGATTAGTAGCTCTCAACCCTTGGCTGCACATTTTAGAGATACTGATGCTCACTCCTGAGCCAGCCTAATTAAATCCTGGTATCCCCACAGGTGACTGTGATGGTGGCCAGGGTTGGGAAACACTGCTCCAGTCCAGACCCCTCTCTTTACAGATGAAGAAATTGGGGCCCTGAGCAGTTAGGTGACTTGTCCCAAGTCCCCTGCTGGGACTGACCCAAATATGGGATGGCCAGTTTCCAGAAGGGATGTCAGATTCTCTGATTCCAGATCTCTTGTGATCTGCTCGAAAGAGTCCCTGTGGACCACAGAGGGCAGGACCCTGCGGTCCCCAGCGAGGAGGAAGGAGTCCTCTCTCCCTGTCCCTTTTACCCAAGTAGAAACTGCCCTCCTTTTTCCCACATGAGCTACGGTGTTCCTCAGTGAAAAGCGTGATAAATTGCCTTAGGAGCTCCTTTTTTTTTTTTTCCTTCTAGAAACAAATAGGTTTGTAATGAGCTAAATGAGATGGCAACTTCCAGACCAGTTGCTGATTATCACAAAAGAGATTCTGGAATAGCTGGTCGCCTCTGCATGTGGTAGAAACCTCTTTTTTTCCCCTTTTAGGAAATAGTACACATTATTTAGGCACGGTGTTTGGGATACCTGACCACTTCTAATGCTATGTGTACCCATTGAAGATAATTGAAACCAATTAAATGCTAACCTGGCTGGACAGCAAGGTGCAGGTTTGTAGTGTCCAAAAAAGAGGGGATGAAGTTCATAGATACTGAGTTGGTCTGTTCCGGCCCTTCATATTTTGGAGGCTTTGTCTAGCATGCGCCCCTTCCCTGCTCACCTTTCCGCCCAGTGCTCCTCGGTGCAGCCGTAAGGTTGAGGGAAGATGACAGCTGGGCTCCGCTGGTTGGCACTGGGCACTGAAGAGTTACCGCCCCTGCCTGGGGGTGGGTCCTCTGGGGAGAAGAGAGCACAAAGGAGGGGCCTGGGGGGTCTGAGAAGTGGGAGCTGCAGTGTGGAGCCAATAGTGTGTGTAGAGGCTTTCCCCGAGAAAAGGTGGGTCGCATTTTTGGTAAGTATGTATAGCTCCCTGAAAATTTGTATTGGAGGTGATCATTAGCATATTTTGAAATATGTGGTAGGAAAACATTTGCCTAGTAAAGCAAGACTGGATTAAAGAGCTTTGATTCATTTCCAGACCTGTCCTTTATTCTTATAATGTGACAAGCATCAGTCTCCAAATGTTAAGCTCGGAGTGTATTTTTCTTTTCAGGATGTCAATCAAAGAATTCACTCAACTCTTATCCAAAACACACACTGGCCTCTGAAGTGACACCCCCCACCCCACCCCCAAGAGTGGGGAGACTGTGGCCATGATGGGGGAGCTGGTGATTTTCTGCTTTCTGGCTCCAAAGGCCTCACCCCTGCTCTCATCTGGAAGCTGATGCTGAAGGTTTGTTGGTCTTGTCAGGAGCCAGTTATAGGACCTAAGGAATGTGGCCCGCAATGGGCAGCTGGCGTCAATTTAGCGCTGTGGGGATGGCCAGGCTGTCAGAGTGGTCTCACTTTACCTGCCCACCCTCCCCTCTGTGCGGGGTTGGTTTACATCAGAGAAGGCTGCTCCCCACAGAGCTATTTCTGGCAACAGAGGCACAGCAGAGATGGAAGATACCTCCTGCCATTTAGAGGAAGAGAAATAAATACTCACTTTAGAGAATGCATTTCGGGGCTGGACTGTGTGTGCATGGGTGACAGCTCCCTGCCTGCTTTTCCTGCAAGGGTCTGTACACAGAGAAAGATGAACGGATTTACCCCAAAGTCAGACAGAGATGAGCTAATGAAAATCTATCTAGGTGCAAAACAAGGGCAAACTCTGGCATTGCTGGGTTGGTTTGTTTCTCTTTTTGGAATGTACACTGAAAGCAAGCAGGATGGGGTTCGTTGTTGAGCTGGTTAGCAGGAACCTTCTGGAGCTTCTAGATGGAGGTTCCTGGAAAGTGCGTGTGGTGAGCAGTCTGGTTGAAGAGGGCCGGTGCTTGTTGGCTTTGTCCTCATTAGGAGTCAAGAGGGACCTCTGCACAGACTCCTGCGCTAACACACAAGCCAGCTCACCTCAGGATGCCATTGCCATCGCTGCCACCTTCCCTCTGTGGTCGTGAAGGAGGGGGAGGGCTCATGCTCCCTGCTCGTGTAGCTGCCGTCTTTCCTGGAGTAGGAATCACTCTGGATTTTGTACCAAGAGGGGTTTTAACAACTCGGAATGTTCTTAGTCTTCAGTTCAGTGATCCCTGGGTCAAAAAACAAAATACAATCTTTTGCGGTGTGGCACTTACTCTTTTGAGCTTATTAAAAAAAAAAAAAAAAAAAAAGACATGTTTAGACCCTGTCATCCATTCGTATCTGCCCCAAGACACTGATGTCTCCATTCTGATGTATCACTCAACTTGATTGCATGCTCCATTTGGAGAGATGAGAACGATCTCATGGGAATTTGGCCAGAACACGATGTAAGCCAATGGTTGCCTTCCTGTTCATGGAAGACTAGGCATGGTGTGAAGGGTCTCTTTGCTCATGTGGTTAGTACCTTGGCAGTCAGAGCAGACTACAGGGACTGACACCCTACCTGTCTGTCCTCCTGCAGGCCCAGTGTGGGAACAAAATGCTTTTTAGAGAAATCTCTTTGACACTGGCTTCTCCCCCCTCCACCTCCTACCTCCTTGACATCTGAAGGCTTTAGCAGAATTTAAAAGCATCTAGGATTAGAAACAAGAAATCGCCATGAGAATGAAAGTGATCATCCTTAAAGGTCACTATTTTGACCCATGCTGTCATCACTGGTCTCATAGATAGGCCTTTCCTTCCAAGTCTTTGGACATATTCAACTCTTTTTTGAGCAACACAGAAATATCAAAAACATACACAGCGCCACAAAGCAAAACCAACCAACTTCTGCCTGAGAAACTGCCAAATGCCTAACTTTTCATCATCTCATACCTGAGTATGTTTGCAATGAATGGCTTTCCCATACTTTCTTGATGCTTCCAAATGTATTCGTGCACCTTTTTTCAGAAATCCTTTGGGCTGGGCGCGGTGGCTCATGCCTGTAATACTAGCACCCTGGGAGGCCAAGGCAAGAGGATTGCTCGAGGTCAGGAGTTCGAGATCAGTCTGAGCAAGAGCGATATCCCATCTCTACTAAAAATAGAAAGAAATTATCTGGACAACTAAAAATATATATAGAAAAAAGTAGCTGGGCATGGTGGCGCATGCCTGTAGTCCCAGTTACTCGGGAGACTGAGGCAGGATTGCTTGAGCCCAGGAGTTTGAGGTTGCTGTGAGCTGTGGTAATGCCACTGCACTCTACCCAAGTGAGACTCTGTCTCAAAAAAAAAAAAAGTCATCTGTGGAGATGATTTAAAGTATACGGGAGGATGTGTGTAGGGTATATGAAAATACTATGTCATTTTATATTAGGGACTTGAGTATTCTTAGATTTTCATATCCTCAGAGGGGATCCCAGAACCAATCCCCACAGGGAGGACTGTATTTTCTAATTAAAAATTTTTTAAATAAACAAATGTCTTACTTGGTACCTTGTGATATTTAAAAAGTGTAAAATTCACAAATAAAATAATTGGTTTGGTGATAAATATTTCCAGTGGTGTACTTAAAATGAATGTTTTAATCAGAATATAAAGGTGATTTTCAGAATTTTTTTGCCCGTTATTTTCAGTGGGGTCGTGAAACCCAAAGAAAATGTGTCTAAATGCTTGCAGAAGAATACTTTTGTTTATAAATAGAATGCAAATATTTACTTAATATGAAAACACCTCAAAGAATGGTTATAATTAAAGTAATAGAGAGTCAGTTAAAAATAGGAATAGAAAAAACATTCTTTTGAAATATCCTCTGAGCCCCATTGAAGAGAGTGTCGTGCACACCTTGGGAACCAGGTTTTGGGTACTGTAGTATTACTGCATTGTATTAGATGACGAGAATACTGAATTCTTTGTGGTTAACCGAATCCTAGGGGTCTGTTAGTTGGAAGGGATCTTGGGTTTCATGCAGCCCAGCTTCCCACACAGTACCCAGTCCCTTCTGTAGCTGTCCTGTTGAATGGTTTACCCCCTGGGTGAACCTCTCTCGGCTCTGTTTTTGGAGAGCTATAGTGGTTAGAAAGCGGCGCCTAACCGTGAGCCACTATGAAATTGCCGCTCCCCGCCTGCCAGGGAATGGGTGCCTGCTCCTCCTGAGGGCTCCTGAAGCTGCATAAAGATAGTTGCCAGGTGTTTCTTCTAGACTTTTCGCCTAGGGGCCCTAGCTCCTGTGCTAGGACTCCCAGGTGTCCTATTGCCTGGCTGCCCCCTTCTGGACACTCTTGGGTCGGTCAGTACCCCGGGGTAAATGCGCTATGATACTGAGCTCCCCCTGGTTTCTTTGAATTGCTATTAGTTTTCACCTCTTCTAACCTTGGATCCTTTATTTAAAAAATCTAAATATAAGACCATATGGGCACTGAAACAATTCTGAGTCTCTTCTAGACCCTGGGTCCTGTGCGATAGACCCGTCCCAGAGTCAGCACCCTTTGAATATGGCTGTTTAGCCAGCAATGAAAATTTGTCTTCAGAAATTAACCTCTGTAATTTAGGCGAAACTTTGAAGTTTCTATTTGAAGGGTTCTCTTTGGTCAGTGAAGGAAGTTAAAAATTCTGATGTGGTAAATATAATTTATAAAAAATAATAAAATGTAGATACCGCTTGATCTCCAGAGTTTAATCTCAGTTTTATCTGTTTTTTGTTTGCTTGTTTTTTACTGTTTACAGTCTATATTTGGACAAATTTACCATTGTATAAGCCAGAGATTTTTTTTCTTCTCAATGGTAAAAGATTTGATAAGGAAATGCTTCTAATATTCTTGGAAGCTGAGAAACTTTTAAGAATCAAGTTTATTCATTAAACATTTACCTGTTGTCTTCTGTGTGCTAGGCATTATATCTACAGATACATTGATGAAAAAGAGAAATACCTAATAATTTACGGAGAGTACAGTATACAAAAAGGCAAGATAGTAATTTAACAAATAATCACACGGGTAATTATTTAAACGCTATTGTGGTATATGCTGTGGGAAAAAACAATAGATCAACAAGAACATATATTAATAACGGGAGGTCTGGGCTGGGGCTGGGGACTTCACAGGAGTCTTTCCAGAGAAAGTAAAGTTTAGGCTGACCTGGTTCTCATTTATCTGTTGTCCTCTTTAAAACCACAACATACTGAGAAAGAGCAGTGAGATTAGAAAGCCTTCCTTAATTACAGGATCCTTGGATAGATTGGGATTGGGGTGTAATGGCAAAAAACACAGCTTTCGGGTTCACTCCATGTGTTAGTCCGTAACAGCATACCAGGGCTGTATGGCTTAAACAACACAAATTTATTTTTTCACAGTCCTGTAGGCTAGAAGTCCAAGATCAAGGTTCTAGCAGGCTTGTTTTCTGGTGAGGCTTCTCTTCCTGGCTTGCAGATGGCTGCTTTCTTGCTGTGTCCTCACCTGGCCTTTTCCTTCATTCAAATGGGTGGGGAGCCAGGGACCATAGTGTTTCTTCCTCTTCTTTAAGGACAGCAGCCCTATTGGATTAGGGCCCCACCGTTATATAACCTCACTTAATCTTAGTTACCTCCCTACAGGCGCTGTCTCCAAATACAGTCATATTGGGCGGGGGCAGCTGGAGGAGGGCAATGTAGTCCATAACACTACACCCCACTAAAAATCCAGCCAGTGCTGGGTGCCCGGCCCCCAGTTTTCTCTCTGTAGAATCATAGAATGCTAACAGAATTTGGTTCCCTCCAAATAATCCACATTGCCCTGCCATCCAGTTCATTCTTCTGATGATGATTTTGACAAAAGAACAATTGCTTTGAAAGCATTTTGAGATAGGAAAAAAAAAAATTGCATGGTATGTTGTAGATATTTTAGGAAGTATGAAACTTGTTTATGAATAACGTATTTCAAGGAGATGAAGTTATAGGCTTAATTTTGGTCCGGTAAGTAGTTGAAAAATGCAGTTTCCAAACTCATGTCACCAGGGAGCTTTTAAAGAAATTCACAGTGGTCTGGACGTTCTGGTCTTGTTCTTCTAAGCCTTTTTTCCCCTATTGGGAGAACAAGGAAAGTGGCTGGTTTCTTTTGCTCTTAAACCTGATTGAAGACTTCACCAGCTAAGACCTTACTTTCATTTTGAAGTCATTTGTGCGATGGTGGGAGCCAAGCAAGTTTGAATTACAAGCCCATGTAGCCTTGGACAGGCTGTGCACATCCTGTGACTTTCTGGGCAGTGTGCTGAGGTGTCCCCCAGCCTGGCGCTGGACCAGTTGGCTCAGTTGGTTGGATTACGTTTTGGCCCTGCTGTAGGCATACTTAACCTGTGGCTAGTCACTTACAATAAATGCATGTTATTAGCTGTCAATCAGAGAGCTCCTCTGTGATTCTAAACTTACAATAATATTTTAGACACTGTGGCTAACTTTTCTTAGATACTAATGTTTAGGTATTCTGGAGAGCCAAAGCGAATCCACGTTTACTTTAACTAACCTTTGTTACCAACCTTGATACTGAGCACCTTTGGAAATAAGCTTTTACACAGGAATGTGCAAGATTCTAATGGAGATTCTAGATTGTATATAAGTATAGTTAAACAGTGTTTGGGTTTTTTAAAAAGTTATTTTCACATTGATCAGGTTTAAACAAATATTAGTAATAGAGGTCTGGTCATGTTGAAATGGTAATTTGAATTGTTTTTTTTTTTTTTTTAGGATTGATGTCAAGTATCATAGGCCAACTTTTACTCATTCTGTTTGTTTGAAAGGTTACAGATTTCTAAGTTTAGGAAACATT
Organism: Eulemur rufifrons; assembly: GCF_041146395.1. Taxonomy (NCBI): domain Eukaryota; kingdom Metazoa; phylum Chordata; class Mammalia; order Primates; family Lemuridae; genus Eulemur; species Eulemur rufifrons. Next base: position 73,512,372 of record NC_091001.1, on the reverse strand, counting down.
TACCAAGCATTTAAAGGGGAAAGGCTTGCAGCTGAAGTGTTAACGCAAGCAATGAAAGTTGTTTGAACTGCTCTTTGAGAAAGTTTAATAAACTTTAAACCTCTGGAAATTTGGGTAGTCCAAGATAGTCTAGGGATTTAGGTCATTTTGCAAAGGGAAATGATCTTAAAATAATCTGTATCTAAAATAAATATGTTATAAGGCAAATTCAAGTGAGATTGTGAATAAGTGATTACTTCAGTCCTATCCAAGTATGACTCCTTATGGTTTACGACAGTTGAAAATAAATTTCTTATAAAACTTCATCCTTTGCTAAATGAATCAGAGTAAAGAGAAGGTGGTCCCTTAAATAACAGTGAGAATTTACTGGGATCCAGCATACATAGTGTTCAGGCAGGAAGAAGCATTGTGTTTTAGAATTAGATTGCTCTTTGGTGACACTGCTCCTGTTGCCTGTGTTGCATTTCACGATTGCTTGTGAGCACTTGCTATGGCTTAGGTGTTGTGCTGGGTGCTGGTGGTACAAAGATGATTAGAACAGGAAGGATTCTGGCCCTTGTGTAGCTGTGTGTGTGTGCGGGGGGTGTGTGTGTGTGTGTGTGTCTGTCCATCTGTGTCCGTCTCACCTATCACTTGGTTGCTTTTCAGTGCAAGTTTACATATTTCTTTCATTTCATCCTTAATCCAGGTAATTGAGATATGCATTTTCACTTGATAGATTTGAAGAGAATTTTGGCACTGGGCTAACTCTAGGAGTAGAAGTCAGCTTCCAAATAAAAGCACATTATTACTAAAATGCGTTGTTCAGGCACACGTGATGCTGCAATATGAAATTTCACAAGGAATAAGGCAGCGAAATGCCAAACTCACTGAAATTCAGGATCAGTATTTTGGCAGCAATGCCATTAGAACTATACTCTAATGTAATTTAAAACTACAGAATTTAGAAGTACTTGTAAGACCAAAATGGTTATTTAGAAACCCCACATTAGCCATTAGACCATGGTGTTAGGTCTGTATTGAGTTAATAACTTTGATTTTAATTGCTCTTTTCTATAACTGGAACAGAAGCAAGAATGGGGCCGGGCACGGTGGCTCATGCCTGTAATGCTAGCACTCTGGGAGGCCAAGCAGAAGGATTGCTTGAGCTCAGCAGTTCAAGACCAGCCTGAGCAAGAGCGAGACCCTGTCTCTACTAAAAATAGAAAGAAATTAGCCAAACAACTAAAAATAGAAAAAATTAGCCAGACATGGTGGCGCATGCCTATAGTCCCAGCTACCTGGGAGCCTGAGGCAGGAGGATCGCTTGAGCCCAGGAGTTTGAGGTTGCTGTGAGCGAGGCTGACACCATGGCACTCTAGCCCAGGCAACAGAGTGAGACTCTGTCTCAAAAAAAAAAAAAAAAAAAAAAAAAGGAAACAAGGATGGCCCTTAACTGCCATGTATATGAGGATAGCCGTGTATTTAGTAGGAATTACTTTTCAAATTGTAGTTGGTTCAAGTTAGGCGAATTTGAAGCATATAAATAGACATTGGAAAAGCTAAACTTTGTCTCTAGATCTACCTAGTTTTGAAATTTTAATTTTAAAAAATTAGGACTTGTAAAATTATATTTAGAATTTAGATGGTATCATATGTAGGCAGAGAAAAGAAATAAGGCATTTTGCTTAAAATTTTAATGTACAAGCAGTAAATGAGGATATGTTCCTATGCAGTATATTAAGACTTTTCCTTTCAGTTAAGGAACTCAAATAATAAATTCATTTATAATTTCACTGTTTCTTGTGCAGTTTACTCTAAAATGGAGGAAGGTAGGGAAGATGCCCTGTTTTCCCCCTTATACTGTTTCTTATAGTAGAATGTATTCATGGTCATACTCTGTAATAACAATATATTCTTGAACCATGGTAATGAGATATTTTTGGTAGACTATTTTAAAATAGAGCTAATTATGGTTAGTGTATTTCCCACTAGTGACATCTTTTTAAAATAATTATTTTCTGTTATTGTAAGGGTTAATTTTGCTCCTCCAAAGAGTAGCGCCTGGTTGAATTTGCCCATTTTAAAAAGAAAAATTTGTCCCCCAGGCTGTGTTGTTTTATAAAGCTAGAACCAATCTTCCAGTAGCGTCTTTCATCTGTACAAGAAAGAGATTATCTCTGAGTATTGGGAATGAAGGTTTATAAGGGTGTGTTAGTCTTTGACTGTTGTTGGCAGAAGATGCTAAACTTCACTGCTCCCCTAAAGTATGGGGGGAATGGCCACTGTGGGCTTTTACATCAGAGACTTAATGAATGGGACCCGTGGCATGTGTAATTCTAATTCATTTTTAAGTGATAGGGTCTTGCTCTGTCTCTCAGGCTGGAGAGGAGTGGCACAATCATAGCTCACTGTACCCTCGAACTCCTGGCCTTAAATGATCCCCCTGTCTTGGCCTCCCAAGTAGCTGGGACTAAGGTACACACTACCATGTCCAGCTAATTTTTTCCACTTTTTTTCTTTCTTTTTTTTTTTTTTTAGAGACAGTGTCTCATTATGTTGCCCAGCCTGGTCTCAAACTCCTGGCCTAAAGCGATCCTCCTGCCTCAGCCTCCTGAATCATTGGGGTCACAGGCAGGAACCACTGCACCCAGCCAAATTTTAATTCTTTAGTACAAAGAAATGTGGTCTTCATCTTCCTGTGTTCTAAGGCTTCTTTCAAGTCTTTGTCTATTTAAAGGAAATAAGCATTTTTTTCTTTAGCTTGGATTGTGTTTCTCATCACTTTTTTTTTCATTATTCCTATTCCCCTACCAGGGATCTTTTAGACTTTTTTTTTCCCTAATCACCCATCTATGAAATTTTAATATTAAATACCATAGATATACTGTATATGTGGCTTGCATAAAAAGGAGTAAATAAAAAAAATTGTTTTTTAAAATGGGCAAATTCAACCAGGGTATACTGTTTGAAGGAGCAAATTTTCATTTGGAGTAGGCAGATTTTCATTCCTTTGGGGGCAGTGTCACCCCCATTGCATATGCATGAGCTAGGAGACCTGGCTGGGTTGGGTACTGTCCTAGGCTGTAATTAGGCTTTGATGAAGGGTGATCCATTTCCTCATTTATTTAAGAACCTTGAGTCCTTTCGATATTTTTCTGACATGGACCACTCTTAAAGGTTTTGTCTTAGGAGGCAGGCTAATTTGTTTGTTGAAAGCATGGGCTTTGGAGTCACACATTTGGTTCATATCCTTTAAATAGGGCTACTAGTAGTAGCTACCTCAAAAGGTTGCTGGGGAGAACTGAATGTGAATGCAGGTTCACACCATTCCCCGTATAGAGTAAGCCATCCTCCCAAAATGTAGTTTTTAGCTGTGTTAGCATTTAGACTCATGACCTCTGCATTTTACAGATTAGATTGCATTCTTAGGGCTCTATATTCAACTGTGATAAAGATATTATGATAAAATCATCATAGCTGTGTGACTTGATCCAGTTTAACTTTTGGGGCCCCAGTTTCTACATTTTTGTTAATTATGATAGAAAACACAAAATAAATCGATCAAAGCTTCAAATGTGGCAGTAATCCTATTAAATGCAAATGGATTATACTTGCCCACTAAATGACAGAGACTCCTAGATTAGATTGAAAAGAGAGGGGCATACCTAAAACAAAATGACACTAGAAGATTTGAAATAATGGGATAGAAAAATACATAGTAGGCAAATATTAGTATCAATCAAAATGGAATTTATATGTTAGTAGGGACAGAACAGAATATTTCATAATGTTAACAACCCACCAAGAAGATAAAATAATTATGATCTTGTAGGCATTCAGGGAGTTAGAAGGAAAATCTAATAACCATAGTGGGAGATTTCACCATGCTCTGTAAATGAAACAGACAAAAGTTAGTACAGCTATAGAGTATTTGAAGTCTACCTTTATTAACAAAGTTTTATTAAATAGGTCTCTGAGAACCTTTCCCTCTCGATATGGTCTGATTCTGTGAATTTTGGCTGAAGTCTGTACAGCTGTATCATGCTCTTTTACAGTGAATGTGTTCCTGTAAAGCTACAAGTTCACTGGATTGTTATAAAAGTGAATGTTATTTTTATAAAGGACATTGTATGCTTGTGACTTTTCTTGTATTGTTAACTGACATGTTTGGACGTTTCATGTGTGTCTTTGTGTTTGTGAACAGAGAGCTCTGAATGTTTAGGATGGAATCTTTGTGGCACTAGCTTCGAGCACCTGAGTAGTAGGTTAGGTGGGTTATTAAGAAGTGGTGGTTTCTTACAGATATTCCTCTTTATTGGCTATTTCCCACTTGCTGCAGAGTGCCTCGGCAGACGAATTATGAACAGGGTGTGACTCTGCTGTTTTCCGGCAACTGAATAGTTGAGAGGATTGAAGCAACATTTTCAGACACACAGGGACAGAGTTTGCACTGTTTGGTCTCTTCAGCATCCTTAGCAGGACTGTTTTTAGGACTGTTTTTTTAAGGTAGCCTACCAGCAGTCCAGTGTATACTTTTTCAGGTCTTTTATGAGTAAAGTGGGAGGGTTTTAAGTGTTTGTGGAACATTTAGGTCTGTAAATTCTGTCAAGGTAATTGTTAGCATATGGTTTTCCTCCTTAGAAAGGATTGGCAAATATTGGTTACCTTTTTCATTTTTATTTAATTTATGTGAGCCTGTAATTAAGATTGGGTATTAAGGAAGTATGTGCATGTGTGTAGTGCCAAAGAAAATTCCACTTGTTCTCTATTTGTTACCTTACTCTCTGAAGTCTAAGTAGTTTAGACAAAAAATAAATTCTTTTCATGGGTAAAAACTAAATTAAAAAGGGAAATCCAAATTTTTTTATGTGCATGGAGAAGCACCTTATAAAATATGTATTCATGTTCATTAGCAGCCTATTTTTAAAACATGATGTCCTTGAAAACAGAGTGTCCACCAGATCTGTGTAGCTCAGAAGGGTACGTCTCTCAGGCCCTGTGACTGATAGGGATAGTACCAGAGTGGCGACTTCAATTGACTTTGCCCCTACGGCCTCACCTTCCAGTTCTCCATCTGCCACCCACGCACCCACCCTGCCAGCCCACCCACAAACAAACATTTAGCAAGCACTTAATGTTACTAGGCATCCTGCTAGAGTTACAAAGAGTATGATGGGGACATGACCTCAAGAGACCATGGCCTACTGATGATAAGCAAATAGAAGTTTTGTAATTGTGAAATAGTCTTGTCGTATGTGATAAGTAGATAAGGTGTTTGGGAGTGGGTGCATATGGGGGCATCTAAGGGCGTCTAATTCAGACCAGGTGGCGGTGGTGCTGAGTGATTCAGGGAGGCTTCCTGGATGAGGTGGTACCTGAGCTAGGATTTGTAGGAAGACTAGAGAGCTGTCTCAGGTGCTAGGTTTAGAGCCGAGACAAGAACATGATTTTTCCCTCTGGAGTTACAAGAGCTTAGGACGGGAATAGTGGGACCAGGCTGGAAAGATGGGCAAGGGCTCCTCATGAAGGAACTCCTTTCCGCTCCTGAGGGTTCTGGGCACTATTCTGGCATGGGAGCCAATGGTGGAATTTAGTCAGGGGGGTGAAATGATTAGGATTACATTTTAGAAAGGTCCTTCTGGTGTCGATGTTGGGGAATGGATTAGGGGTTAAAATTAGAGGTGAGGTACTGGAATAAGAAACTGTTGTTTGGGCTAACTCATGAGATTTTTCAGGAGGTACAGGTATCTTAGGACTTGAATGTTGTGGAGAAGAGGGGGAAATGAAGGGTGAATACAAGGTTTCTGGCTGGGATAACTGGGGGAAACGAGGGTGCCATGGAGGTTGGGATTATGAGTTTGGTGTTAGACAGATGGTGTTGGTGATCCTTAGGGGACAACTGCACTTGGCTGTCCAGGGAGCAGTTGTCAGCATAGAGTAGGAATCAAAGACAGGGAAGTGGGTGATGCCACCTAGGGAGATTTTGTAGAGTAACAAAAGAGAGCGCTGGAAGGAAACTTGGGGATAAACTTTTGTTTCTTTTTTTTTTTTTTTTTTTTTTTTTTTTTTTGAGACAGAGTCTCACTTTGTTGCCCAGGCTAGAGTGAGTGCCGTGGCGTCAGCTTAGCTCACAGCAACCTCAGACTCCTCGGCTTAAGCAATCCTACTGCCTCAGCCTCCCGAGTAGCTGGGACTACAGGCATGCGCCACTATGCCCGGCTAACTTTTTCTATATAGATTTTTAGTTGTCCATATAATGTCTTTCTATTTTTAGTAGAGACGGGGTCTCGCTCAGGCTGGTCTCGAACTCCTGACCTTGAGCAATCCACCCGCCTTGGCCTCCCAGAGTGCTAGGATTACAGGCGTGAGCCACCGCGCCCGGCCACTTTTGTTTCTTTATAGCAGCAGTCCCCAACCTTTTTGGCGCCAGGGACCAGTTTCATGGAGGACAGTTTTTCCACGGACAGAGTGGGGGTAGGGGCAGCAGAGCTCTGTGGCCCAGGTCCTAACAGGCCACAGACTGGTACTGGGGGCTGGGGACTGCAGCTTTATAGAACAAAAACCTGTGAATTTATCTGACACCTGTGTGACATAGAAAATAAATGTGGCATCTTGGGAAGTAACAAAACAGATAAAATGTTTTCCTTCTGCGCTGTACCAGGTATTGACTTTGAGAATTTCAATCAATATAGGGAGAACTAACAGAATACTTCTAAAATCCGGAATGGTGACGTTCCAGTTTCTGTCCTAGTGGTTATGACCTTGTAGTAGTGCATGCCAGAGCGATAGGCATCTCTTTGCCTTTCAAGTCTAAGATTATAGTTTGCTCATCCACTTCTGTCTTGGTCCATTTGTTTAAAGAAATGAATTTAACATCTGCTTATTGGAACAGAAAATGATAAAGCATTTGGAATTTCTTTGCGTCTTGGAAAATTCCACTTCGTAGAACACAGGATTTGAAAAGAGTAATTTGAGGGGGAAGGCCTTGGCTTTTCTATGTATTCCTTGTTTTTATACACACACACACACACACACACACGCACGTCACCACAGTGAAGAAGAGCAGGGAAGGTACACAGATACTTTTTTAACTGTCTTCTGAAAACCTAGTCACAAAGAACATGGGTATTACCCATGTCACACCCAGGACATCTCTTGTTTTTATTCATTCAAGGGTCATTTAATGAACTCTGACTGTGGCAATCAAGTCCGATAGAATCTAGGCCCTCATGGAGCTAGTAGAAGCATTTAAGACCCTTCCCTTTGAGGGGAGATTGTCTTGCCTTGTGCCAACCTGACACAGTCCTCCCCAGCTTTCCTAACAGTGGGACCAGAAGGCAGAGTTCCAAGACAGCCAAGACTTCTTGTCTTCTCTCCTGATCTTCCCACAGCCATGTAAGACGTATAGATTACTTTACCAGTCCTTGGGACGCATGGCTGCTAGCACCTTGGGAAAACCCAACCCTTACCTCCCGGGGACACCTGTATGTGTGAGGTAAACTGTCCTCACAGCTGGCACAGTCCCTGTTGAGGTGGGTTAGATGTTAATGATGTTTGCCGCATGCTGGAGTTCTGGAACCCCCAGGCCTGGCTCACTCTTCCACAGTGTTCCCTTGACTGACTTCCCCACCTCAGGCTGCTCCCTTGCTGCTGGTGAATGCTGCAGGCACCCTTTCACATGGCTGTGGTGGGGGTGGGCGGTGTTTTGCCTTGAAATTGCCCCGAAAATCAAAAATGGGTTCCATCACTATGAAAACTCAGCTGTTGGACAAGGACATTGTCTTCAGACAGATGAAGAATGAATATTGAAGGAAAAAATGTCTCTGATATCCAAATACTAGGCACTTGAGTGAAACAAATAAAAAGAATAACTTACAATATCGATGTTTATTTTTATTTTTTTGCCCACAAACTAACAGGTACTTTTGCTTCTCATTCACCTTTCTGTTTTGAGGAATAATTACAGTGTTTTTAAAGATCACCATTAAGAAAGTACACTCAGAAGAAAATGTGCTTAAGTTCTCTGAATGACTTATTTTTAAGCTTAAGAAGAGGAAGAGGATTAAAACTTGTTTATCGAGAATTTTGTGGCAAGCAGTTGGTGACCGGGGATGAGTCGGTGGTGGGAAGAGAGAGTCACGGGTGCGGCAGGACGAGGGCCGCAGTTGGGCTCGTGAGTCTGGCTGGTAGAAATTGCAGCGCAGGTTAGTGGCTGCCCTGGAGGCCACGGTGTGACTTGCCCTCATCGGTCAGCAGGTGGCACCAAACAGCCAAAACTTATCTGGGGAGAGGTACGCTTCTCTTGGGTTTCACCTTGAGTTTGGTTACATTGCACTTGCTGTACTTTCAGAATTTGTTTCCCCCTAGACATAGAGTCCTAGAAGGCCTGAATTTTATGAAAATCTTTGATGTAGATAGTAGTCATGAAAATTAACCATCCCCAAGGTCAAATGGTTACATGGCAATATTGGTTCTTTTTTTTGAAAGAGGTTGTGACTCTGATGTTAAATGCAACTGTAAAATCATTCAATAGAATATACTTACTGGATTAGGTTTCTGAAATGTTTGTGTTCTAATGAAATCCTGTAAATACATTGCTAATTTAGTTGTTAAAATTAATATACCGATGAATATATATTGTTGGGACTGATTACGTCTGTCCGATGGGAATCCAGGATTTCATTCCCATCCAGGATTTTTCTGTTTGAGTAGAGACGGGTGACAATTTGAGTGACAGATATTGTGGCTCCACTGTAAGGTGGACTCAGTGCTTCATCCTCAGGAACGTGTGGGATGTGTTGGCAATGTTCTTGGATAGCTTGTGAGAAAACAGCTGATGACAAAAGAGGAGGCAGTTGTATGCTTGTGCCACCAATTATTATGCTATTTAAGGTGTGATTGATTTGTTTCAGTTTAATTTATTTACTGTGGAAACTTGGTTGCATGTGACGTGTGGTTATGTGCTGGAACTTAAGAAAAGCTGCATTTGAAGCACAATAAGAGAACTGTTTCTTTTCTGCATATGAGGCTTTATTTTATTTTGTATAGTGACGTATGTGAAGGAGAAAAAAATCTTCTCTTGAATGGTCCTTCTGTGTAGCTGGGTGGTGTCTTGTGTTATTAGCACACGCTGTAGTGACGAGGCCTGCTGACTCTGGTATGTGTGTGCATTCTTGGTGCACACTGAACAAGACTTTAACTAAATGAGCATCCAGGTACAAAAATCTTATAATAAATTTTTGAGTCTTAAGATGCTGACAACAAGCATGTTTTTTCCTTGGGACATCTTCCCCCCACTGAAAGGAAGAGGTCATCTTTCCTCCTTCCTCCTTCTGATATTCACAGAATAACATAACTCACTCAGATAGCTTTGCATGCCTGATTGAGCCTGAGTCCCTGTGGTGAGATTTACAATATTTAGGTATTTACCTACACCGGTGGGAATCAAGCTCAGAGCCTCGTCAGACTGGCAGTTCCCCAGTGCCTCAGGTCTAGCCAGTCCTTCACCAGGTCCTGTCACCGTCCCTCCAAAGCACGTTCACATCCTAACCACCTCCACTCCACTGCCCACAGCTGGGCCACCACCATCTTTGGGGTAGCCTCCCAAGTGGCCTTTGCTTCCATTCTTGCCTCCTAGGATTTCTTTTCTACATACCACCAGGAATACTCTTTTAAAAACATATATCCAGTGGTGTCAGTTATTAGCTTAAAATCCTGCAGTGGCTCCCCATTGCACGTGGGTTCCCAGAGCCCTTGCAGGTGGGGCCTCACCTGCCTTGTCTCCTTGTCTCTCCTCTGCCCACCAGCCTCCAGCCACACTGGACTCTTGTTCCTCCAACGTGCTGTGCTCTTTCTTTTGCCTGGGTTGCTGTTCTTCCTGATCTGTGCTTGACCCATTCCTTTGGACAGTGAGTTCTGAGTTTCAGTACCATCTCAGAGAGGCCCTATCTGACCACCAGATCTGAAATAGTCACTCACTGGCTGTCATATGACTCTACTTTCATTTTATTTTCTTTGTACTGTCTTGCCTTTTCCTGTGTGCTTTTTGTCCGGCTCTTCCTACTAGGATATGAGCTTCACTGAGCCCAGGTCTTAATCTTATTCCCTTTTATCCCTAGCATCTGGAACAGTGCTCAGTGTGCAGTAAGTCCTCAGTATACTTTGGTTCAATGAGTGAATAATAGCTATATTGAAGGGACAAACTATATTTAAAGCTCGTCATCTTTCACTTAATTCCCCAAGGGCACCTTGCTACAGTGAAGACAGCAGTGGACCAAAAGTTGAGGCCTAGGTTCTTGTTTCATATTTACTCCCGAAAAACCCTGTGACCCTGGGTGGGTTCCTAAGGAGCGGGTATTGACATTGGTAGTGGAATTTGTACGAACAACAATATAAGTATTTGCGGTCATTTTTTTGAGTATCTACTATGCATTGGTACTGCCCTTGGTGCCCTATACTTACATCGTAATCGTAGGCATCCGTTTTCTAATATGTAAGCGAGATGTTGAGATAAAAATCATCTGTTCTCTTGTATGATATTTTATGAATTTCTGGGAGAAAAAGTTTGTAATTTATGGTGAAACACAATAGAAATAAATGAGTTCATTCAGAAACCCCAGGTAGGTGTTGATCCAGGTCTGATAGAACTTTAAAATTGCAGGTTTTAAGCTTTGGAAATAAGAAAGAAACCCACGGTCTGTTGGGCATCCATCATCTCATTCAGTCCTCTCAACAACCTGTAAAGATCTTCCCTCTTTAATGGGAGGGGAAACTGAGGCTCAGAGAGATTAAGTAACTTGGACAAGGTCACAGACCTGTTACGAGGCAGTGCTAAAATTCAAAACCAGCTTTGACTCCAGAAGACCTGTTCTTGACAAGCACTAATTCTTTTACTTTCTACTCACCTTTATCCCAGTAGATGTCGTGGGGACTGGACATACTTCAGATATTTGACTGTGTTTTTCCTTTTCCTTCTCCCAGAACTCTAAGAAGGAGCTGATGTGGAAGAGCAGCTGAGACAGTTCAAGATGACGACCACAGTAGCCACAGACTATGACAACATTGAGATCCAACAGCAGTACAGCGATGTCAACAACCGCTGGGACGTCGATGACTGGGACAACGAGAACAGCTCTGCGCGGCTCTTTGAGCGGTCCCGCATCAAGGCTCTGGCAGGTGAGTCTCCTTCGTGCCTCATTACAGAAACCCAGGATGCTGTTCAGTCTCCTTTAAAATCATCCACCCTGTCCCTGTTACAGCTGCCTTGTTTGAAGATTGTCCCTTGAGAGCAAGGTGACCATTTTGTAAGGTAGTCAGTTCCATATTTGGAGACCTGTCAATTCTGATGGCCAAAATGATTCAGAGCACAGAATGTTATTTATAGCAATTCAGAAAGAGCTGCCCTAAGTTTGTAAGAATTTTTTTATTTTTGACATGTCTTACATTTCAGAATATTTAAGCATACTATACCTTACACACAAAAATATACAAATTAACCTGCGTACTTAGTGCCTGTGATATGTTAACTGACCTGACCTGTACCAAGGTTGGTTAGTATCACATGCAAGGATTTTAGATCTGAAAAGCAATAGCTTAATGTGGTAAAGGACACACTGAATGCGGTACCAGGTAAGTTTGTCATTGCTTCATTAAAATTAGTGGGAATAGGTCCTTACTTTGTGATTTCTCATTCTCTTATTGTGTTGAATACCCTAGAGTACACTTTCACAATGGCCCTGGTTGGGGTGGGTAATTTTTTTACCCTAAAATTGCCCTGAAAATCAGGAAAGGATTTCATCACCTTCAAAACTTCAGCAGTGCTAAATATACATAAACCCAGGGTCAAAGTGGAGTGTATTCAAGGTCCTGCATCTGTACTTTGAGATTTCAAAGGGAATTTTTACCAAGTGGGGATGTGGGTTTTTGATTGTTTTTCATAATGTGTTGAATTATGAAAGTAAATCAAAGTCATAACTCGAGCAGATAAGGGTACTAATTGTGAATATAAATCACTTTTTTGTTACCTTTATAATGGAGTCTGACTATGATGCATGTATCATTTAGAGTTGTCTTGATTGCAAGCAAAAGGAAGCCTAACCCAAAGTGGTTTAAGTGACAAAGAGAATTTATTGGTCACAGAGTAGGCAAATTCAGCCTTTAGGCAAGACTTACTCCTGGGCTTAAATGGTGTGACCAAGAAGCTAGTTTCTTTCTCTCCACTTCTTGGCTTTCTTTGCTAGTGCAGGCTCTATTCACAAGCAGGCTCTATCCCGTAGTCCCAGGATGGCTGCCCCAGATGCCAGGCCCCCGGGCCTTGTGGACATCCAGCAGGAAAGAGCATGCTTCCTGCTCCCACAGGGGCTGGGATCATTCTCACTGGCCTGAGTGACCATGACGTGGGTCATGTGCCTCTCCCACTGGAGGTGGAGAATTGGATGTGCTGACTGACTGCATCTACGCAGGACACAGCCCTAGAGTGAGAGTTTGGTCAGTCCCAACCAGTTTGGCCAGAAAATTTGGACTACAACAGGAAGATGGGAGAGGGGAATGGATGTTGGGGATACAGCCAACTAAGTGCTATAGGAAAATTATTCAACTGCCTTAGGATAATATGTCTCTTGAGTGGTGAAGATTTAAAGATCTTTTTGAGCTTGCCTGAGTGAATAATTAATCAGATAGTCACTCTAGAATTGGGGCTTTATTTTCTAGCTCATTCGTTAACATGGAACCTTATGGAAACCAGGAACCTGGCTTGTGCTAGTGGATTGATTTGTACTTTAATCTCTTACCTCTTTTTCTTGAATCTTTCTTAGAGTCTTTAGACCGCTATGCTAGTGGTGGCCAATTACCTTTGATCACGAGCCTTTTTTTTACTTTCTGATTCCAGGCTATGCATTATCTCCCTTTTCAGGACAATTTCACTTGCAAACTGCAGAGCAGTTCCTTGTTCTTTGTATGTGGTCTTTCCTACAATTTCAGAGGAGAGCTTCAGTGTCCATCATTTGTCTTAACCTTTCTAGGATGTTTATCTAGGTCCCTGAATAACTAATCATGATAATAGTAGCAAGCACTCAACCTGGTGCTTACTGTGTGCCAGGCAACTGTTCTGAATGCTTTGCATATATTAACGGTTAATCCCATAACAATCATATGAAAGAGATTATTATTATCTACATGGTATAGATAAGGAAATTGAGGCCCAGCGAGATTAAGTAGCTTGCCCAAGGGCTACTAAGTAGCTGATGGCATATATTGACTCTGAAGTGTATACTTTACTATTTTTCTGTATTCAGTAAAATTAAAAACTGATTTAAAGCTCATTGGTGAAGAGTGTTGCTAGTTGGGTAATTTAAACATGTTAAAAAGATCTTTGAAAGCCTCAGGAATGCATCCTGCGGCCTAGAAGAAACCATGAGTAGCCAGGGCAAGTTACTGACAAGATAAGGTGCTGCTTCCAGGTTAAATGATGATGGGGGAAAAAAAAGAAAGAAAAAGAATTACATTCAGTAGATCCAGAAAATACCAGGGAAAGCATGTGTTTAATGGAAGAAATTATCTTACTTATTCTCTTAGTTTCCTGTCTGTGGGACAGAAAAATCTCTGAGCCCTCTGAGAAACCATATGCAGATAGCAGGAGGTCTGGCGTTAGAACAGTGGTTCTAGCATTTGCGTGTGAATCAGAATCCCCTGGAGGGCTTGCTCCAGCACTGGTTTCTGAGCTCACCCCCAGAGTTTCCGATTCAGTAGGTCTTGGGTGGGGCATGATCATTTGGTATCTAACAGGTTCCTAGGTGCTGCTGACGCCCTGGCCTAGGGATCCCATTTTGAGACTGGTATAGAGTACTGATGTTCGTGTAGTCTTTTCCTTGGGGACTTCCTTGGATGTGTTTGAGACCATTTCATCTGGACCCAGCTAAAGTCTAGGAAGAAACAGTTTCAAACCCAACAGAGTTATCTTAAAGATACACTTTAATGTGCAAGTGGTGTCACTTTGCTGTCACTTCCTTCATCTGACCTGAGTTTATGCTAATTAGATGACTTAGGGTGGGGCCAACCTCCCATCCCTAGGGAGCCTTAGGGTGGGGTTGCTCACCCAAGACCCAGTGATTGGAGGGTTGTAACTTTCAAGCCCATCCACCAACTCTGGGGCGGTCATGCAGGGTGGGCAGGGTGCTCTGAGAGGACATGGAAGCCCTGCCCCCCATCCCAGACCCTTGCCCCATGTACATCTTCCATCTGGCTGTTCCTGAGTTGTATGCTTTATAATAAATTGGTAAACATACATAAAGTGTTTTCCTGAGTTCTGTGAGTTCTTCTAGCGTATTATTGAACCTGAGGGGGCTGTTGGGATGAATTTATGGCCAGGTGGTCAGAAGTATGGGTGACCTGAAACTCGCAACTGGCATCTGATGTGGGGGCGATCTTCTGGGGCCAAGCCCTTTATCCTGTGAGATCTGGTGATAACACCAGGGGATGGTGTCAGAATTGAATTGCATTGCTGCACACCCACTTGGTTTTGGAGAATCAGACTCCTAAGATATTACACAGGGGAGGTGGTGTCTCTGATATGGTAGGTAACATGTCAGGTTTTTTTTTTTTTTAAGAGACAGGGTCTTGCTCTGCTGCCCAGGCTAGAGTACAGTGGCTATTCACAGGAGTAGTCTTGGTGCACTGCAGCCTCAAACTCCTGGGTTCAAGTGATCCTCCCACCTCAGCCTCCCAAGTAGCTGGGACTACAGGTGCAGCCACTGAGCCCAGCTGGATCAATTTTGTTAGAAATCAGGCCTCCATCACTTGTCAGGTGCCAGTTTATCATTACAAAGATGAATCAGCCTGGAGTTGGGTCACTTCCATTGCCTAATTCTTTCCATTCTCCTGAAACTCTTTTGCTTAAAAATCAGTCTGGCTCTTATGTCAATCACTTATCACCCACTCCAGCTCCTTAGTAGCCAGAAGCATCTGCCTGATGACCAAGAGGAAGCACAGGGAACTTGATCTGGAGCACCTGGCGGGATTGAAAACAGCAGCTTTTTCTCAAAGTAGAGAACAACTTCATCTGGAAGTTTCCCCCTCACACAAGGGACGTGAAGAGAGACTCTCAGCTCTTCAGCTTGTAAAAATTTAAGACTTAGATATATTTTAAGAAAATAATGAGACTCAATATTGACTGTTGCTACGTACTCAAAAAGTTTATATATTTATATCAAAAATATATGTATCCAAAATATTATCATATTAACGTGCAGTCGTCAAATAAAGTTATTAATGAGATACTTTACAGTGTTTACACTGTCTTTGAAATATACATCCTTTTTATATGTAAGAGTTAAAGCTGAATGTGGAGTGATGGTACTTGCCCCTTCCTTGGTGGTATCATTCACAGTTCAGAAGGAAGATGAGAAGAGCCTTGGTCGAGCCTGTTGACTGGGAAAGAGATCGTGTCCTGCCCATTCAGCCTTGAGGCAGTGCCCTGTAAAGTGATTTTTTTGTCTTCTGTAAATGATTTCCCTAGTCCCATGGTGGCATGCCCACATTCCTGACCTCTGACCGGTTGCCTCAGTATTGTGGAGCATGTGGTGATTCAAAATAAGCTGAACTTTTTGGAAACCAGCATTTTATTTGAAATAAAAAGAAAACAAAACTTTACTCTTTTAAAGAAATGTCAAAGGCAGATGTTTTCTGTTTATAAATGAAGGATATTTATGATTGTGGCTTATGTTTTGTTGAATTAAACACACATTGGGGGAGATGGGGAAGAAAGTCTTTTAAAATATATATTTAGCTTGAAAATATTGATAAAAGTAATTACAATTAATGTCTTTATATCAATGCCTGTGAATAGTGAAAAAAAAAACTAGAAGTATACACAAAAATAGTCAGTGTTTCTTTCTGAGTAAATTTCCTGTATTTGAATTTTTTCCTGAAATAAAATCTGAACTATTTTGTAATTATTTAAAAAAGCATGAAAACCATCTTAAACATCTGATGCTCCCTTCAGAAATTTAGGCTGTTTTTCCCCAAAAAGTAATGGCATAGAGAGGTGTAATAGAGAGCTTTGTATGAATGCATTTTTAAAATAGGACAAATTAAAAATGGGATTACCTTGAAAGTTGTCACTCATTAACATTTATGAGCTAAAATTTTGCATAAGAGCGTTTCTGCTAAGCTGTTGACAAGGCAAAAGAAATTGACGTAGCGTTTACATCATTGTGGAGGAATTAACAGCAGCTGACAGCACCCAGTTGTATCATACCTTACCTGTACAGAGTAAATCACAATTGTTAGTGGCTGTATTTACAGGCCTTCCTCCCTTTAAACATAGGCATTTATTTGAGTGATCGGGAGTTTTGGTAGAGAATTTAATCAGCTAAGCAATAACTTACTTGAAAAATCCAGATCAGTGCTGTACAAAAGAACTATAATACTAGCCGCATGGGGTTTTAAATTTTCTAAGTAAGGTATGTAATCAATTTGTCCAAACTATTGTTATATCAACATGCAATCAGCATAAAAAGTAATTAATAAGATAGTTTACATTTTTTTGTACTAAGTCTTTGAGATCCAGTATATATTTTACACTGGAGCACATGTCAAATAGTCACTTGTGGTCAATGGCTACCAATTTGGATAGTGTAGCTTGAGTGCCCTCATATAGACATTTTTTATTGACTAAAACTTTTTAGATCCTGCAGGACAGATATGGGCTTTAAAATACCCATCAAGTATTCAGTCTTGGGTCTATTTATGAAGCAGTAAGTAGTTGGTTCCTTGGCTAAATGTGAATTTAAATTCTGATGAGGAATAATATATCAATTGAATAGCTATTTAAAAAATAAACACTTCTTCCTTTTGTTCTTTCCAATACTAGACTTTTTATTAAATAGATATAGCAACAAAGATTGATTCTTCACCAACATCTATACTCTGTTGTTTCAGCTGAAAACTTCGGCAAAATACCCGCGCAGCTGTTCTCAAACGCTATATATGGGTGCAGAAGATTCAGTAGCATACTTGTTAGAAATGCATATTCCAAGGTTTCCCCTTCCCCTCTATAAACTGAGATTCACCACTGTGGAGTGGAACCCAGAAGTCTGAGTTTTTAATAAGCCCCCATGTGATTCTGATGTAGACTACGCTTTGAGGAATACTTTCCTAGGACTAAGTGGGCTCACTTAATATTCCAATCCTATTATCCTTGAATATTCCCAATGAAGTGAAAAATCAGCTTTTATCTCCTTTAAAATATTTTTCTGACCTTTCCCCGAGTAAGACATGGTTTATGTTTTGACATCTTGACAGTTAAGAAGGCTTAATGTTCTGCCCAAACTGAGTATTGTGCTGTCCCCTGGCAGGTGGAGCACATTCTTATAATCCCTGACCTCACTGCAGCCCCCGCTGGATGGACCCACCCCATAGTGGAGGTGATTGACGTCCTCCCCTTCCGCCCCCAGCACCGTTTGGGCCTTGTTATTTGTAATCTCAAGGAGGGCAGAGATTTCTCTGGGCTTCAATTAGCTCTGCAGTGCTAATTAAAATTAGTGGGGACACTTAAAAAGTATATCCTAAAGAATTCTGTAGTTGTAGATAAAAAATTCAAGCACAGAGTTTTCTCAGGAGGAAAAGAACTGGAATCTTATATTGTGAGAATTAGAGCAGAATTTACCATCACTTTTCTTTCCCCTTTCTGCTTCCCCTTCGCCTTCCCCTTCCTCTTCCCCTCCCCCTCCCCCTCCTTTACCTTCCTTTCCCTTCCCTTTTCTTTCCTTTTTTTTCTTGACAGGGTCTTGCTCTGTTGTGTAGGCTAGAGTGAGTGCAGTGGCACCATCATAGCTCACTGTAACCTCAAACTCCTGGGCTGAAGGGATCCTCCTGCCTCAGCCTCCCAAGTAGCTGGGACTACAGGCACGGGCTATCATGCCTGGCTAATTTTTTTTTTTTTTTTTTTGTAGAGACAGGTTCTGGCTCTGTCACCCAGGCTGTAGTACAGTGGCTCAATCATAGCTCACTCAACCTTGAAATCTGGGCTCAAGTGATCCTCCTACCTCAGCCTCCTGAGTAGCTAGAACTACAGGTGCTAGTCATTATGCCCTGGCTAATTTTTCTTACTTTTTTTTTTTGTAGAGACAGGGTCTTACAAAATGTTGCTTAGGCTGGTCTTGAACTCCTGGTCTCAAGTAATCCTCCTGTCTCTGCCACTCAAAGCATTGGGATTATATTAATAGATGTGAGCCACTGCTCCCAACCAGAACACATTTCTGTTCATGTCTTTCACCTACAAATTTAATGCCTTTTCCATTTCAACTAAGCATGTGCTTAGTTAAAACTAAGTTGTCATGCACTGTGGCCGCAACTTTTGCAGTTACAGGTGCAACAGCAAAACTAACATGGATTTCTTTTTCCTTTTTCATAATTCTTTTATCTATAGATAGAAGAGTTGTTCTTACCATAGATATTAGCAACCTCAGCATAGGAGTCTTTTTCTTTCCTTATTAAGTCAAGAACTTTCTTCACATTTTCACTTAGGAATCACTTTACAGCTTCTCTTTGTCATATCCAAATTGCCAGCATCACTACTCTTGCAATGTGGGGCCATTATTAAGTCAAATAAGGGTTCTTTGAACACAAGCACTGTGATAACCATGACAGTCGATCTGGTAACAGAGGGCTACTAAGTGACTAACAGGCAGGGAGTGTAGACAGCATGGATGTGCTGGACGAAGGGATGAGTCACATCCCGGATGGGGCGGGGCGGCACGCAATTTCATCATGCTACTCATAATGCGTGCAGTTTAAAACTCTGTGAATTGTTTATTTCTGGAGTTTTTCGTTTAATATTTTCAGACCACAGTTGAATGCAGGTAAGTGAAACCATGGAAAGTGAAACCAAGGCTAAGAGGGGACTATTGTATGTATTCGGGTGTGTGTGTATGTATAATATTTGACTTCCTTCTAGTGAATGCACAGAATATGCAAGGAGGTCTGAAAACATGGTCTGGAATGATCTAAGTAGGAAGATGAAATCTATTTACATGAAACTATATTTGCATACACGTGCCAAGAAAGTAGTATAGGCAGTTAGTACTGTAGTAATTTAGAGGGAAAGGTTGACTGATCTCTTTCTCTCTCTCTCTCTCTCTCTCTCTCACACACACACACACACACACCCCAGTTATTTTAAGAGGTGGGGTCTAGTAACATGAAGAGCACTGGAACTTTAGAGAAGAGACTGGGACTTGAGCCTTGTAATGACTACCTCAAGCTGCAGGTCTCTTGAGGACCGTCTTATGGAACAGGAAGTCTGCTTTGGGCTGCTCAAGATAATATACCATCTCACACTCGGATGCATGGTCAAAATCAAGCTAGGGCTTTTCTTATTCGCACACCTAACACTCTGTTCAGAATAACACTTTTTTGCCCCAAGGCAAAGAGAACAGCTTCTTGCCTGATGCAATGGGTTTTTACAGTTAGGATTATTGAGGATTTAATAGCTACCCATTATTTTCCTCATCCACTCTTGAGGCCATATCCCTAAATTATGCATTATTTGTGACAGGGGCGTGATCCCTAGCACATAGTAAATACACCACCATTGTTTGTGAAATCTGAGTCTGAGAGAGTGTTCATATCCAAAAGGTTCATGAAAGCTATTGAAGAGAAAGTCTTTTTAGGTCATTACATCTAGTCCCAGATTATACCCTCAATTATTTTTCATATACAAGTGGCTTCCATAGTTTTCTCACCATAGAAAGGTAGGAATCTTTTTCTTTTGGGGGGTACAGTTTCCTCTGGTTTACTTTCCCTCCCTCCCCTTTCTCCTCACTACTGTAGACCCAATTTCCTCCCTGCTTTTGAAATCAGCTTGGATTCCTGCTTCTGATCCTTGAATGTTCTCGCCTTGGTAATAGCTGAAGTTTCACAGTAGCTGAGGTGAGTGAGCCTGGCTTGTGAGAACCAGCAGACAGAATCCTTGTGCTACCACAGTATCCGACTGTTCCCGTCCTTCATAAAACCTCTGCAGGCTTTATGTCCATCCCCTCTCCCTGCCCAGCCCCCATTCCTGCCCTTCACTCTTCCAGAGCCTGGGTTCTCCTTCCTCCCTCAGCTCAGAGAAGTCTTTATCCTCATTCCCTTTTTTATCTCGTACTCCACCCCTGGTGTCTGTCTGAGCTTGTCTCCCCACCCTGCCAGATTACTTTCATTAAGTCGGTCTCTTACTTTTGAGGAACTCCCATAGATTTTTGTGGTTAATTTATGATTGAATTTAGGGAATACAGTCTCTCTTTACTTGAGGACTGCCTGTCCTTTCTGCTGCTTTTTTATCCTTTTCTTGGCTCTGTCTGCATACATGTGTGTTCTCTCTCTCTTTCTTCTATCGGCTTTATTGAGATAGAAACCATAAAATTTATTCCTTTAAAGTATACAGT
Source organism: Eulemur rufifrons (assembly GCF_041146395.1). Classification (NCBI taxonomy): domain Eukaryota; kingdom Metazoa; phylum Chordata; class Mammalia; order Primates; family Lemuridae; genus Eulemur; species Eulemur rufifrons. The sequence continues at coordinate 73,491,967 of NC_091001.1, read as the reverse complement.
TCAGTAGTTTTTAAATAAACTCACAGTTGCACAATGTTAACTTAAAATCACACAACTTACACATTTGGAAAGGAAAGATTTATTTTTAAATAAAGGATTACAGCCTGCCAGGTGGCCACTCTGACAGGCTGTGTCAGAGCATGGAAATGGGCACTTCGAGGGAGGGAGGGGGGAGGGGGAGACAGGAATTTAGGCTGAGCAGGTTATAGAAGGAGCTATGAGTTTTCATGAGGGGTGCTAATGCATGCACATTGAATAAACATGCATGTTACATACGACCTATGTTCACTTTGGGGTGGAGACTTAACATTTACATGTATTATAGTTAAAAGTGAAACAGACATGAAGGCACTCAAGTGCGCAGCCTCTGTAAAACTAGCCAGAACCAACCCGTGGTCAGTGGTCTCTCATCAGGGGAAAGTTACAGTCTCTTGTCCAGTGAAAACTGTAGTTAGGGCTTGTGAAAAAGCAGGTGAGGGGGTCAGTTAGTCAACATCTGGAGGTGAATGAACTGCACTTGTTTTAATATTGCTTATCTCGAGGCCAGTGCTTATTTAGCAGCCAAAGAAAAAGAAAAACCTTGTGGCATTTAGCACATAGTTTATTCTTTAAGTGTAGGGGTGCGTGACTTAACGCTTGCCTGGCATGGCCTTAGGTCTTATTTATAGTTTGGTATCTCATTGCTGCAAAGAATCTGTTCTGTCAGTCTAATGATCTCTTTTTAACATTAATGCTGGCTAGCAGTTGTGTCTAAATTGCAGAAGGGCTGGGCATATGAGCATGTCTGACCTCCCGTCCTGCCATGGCCAAGAGCTCAGTGCTTAAGGTTTCTCTGGGTCCCTGTGGCCAAGAAGCCACTTTTCAGTTGGTTAAGGGGCTTAGGATTTTACTTTTAGTTTACAACACCACCACTATCTAATTCCATCACCCCAAAAAGAAATCCCGTACACATTAGCAATCACTTCTGATTTTCTCTTCCCCTGGCCCTAGGCAACCACTGGTCTACGTTCTCACTCTATGGATTTGCCTATTCTGGATATTTAATATAAATGGAGTCATATAATATGTGGCTTTTTATGACTGGCTTCTTTTACTTAGCAAAACCTTTTGAAGGTTCATCCATGTTGTAACATGCATCAGTACCTCATTTCTCCCTCTGCTCTCTTATATAAGTCATAGTAGTGGATTAGTAAGAAAAAGCAGAAAATACTCTATAAAAGCTACCAACACCGTAATGCTGTGATTTTTACTTGGTGGTTGTCTGGAAACAGATGGCAGATCTGTTGTAGGCTTCTGAAAGTACCATAGACTTAGGAAGTTTTTCATTTACCCAGATGGGGTCATCATAAAAGCCTACTGGTGGGTGTTTGGTGTGTCATATGGTCATATTAGTTGCCTTTATTAAATTCACTTTACACAGTTTAGCACCTTTCCCAATTTTCTACCAAAGTAGACCTGTGAGCAAATACCGTCTATAGGAAGATAAAAAGAAGAAATTTAATTTATATCCATTTATATCATTCATAAGGTCCTGTGTACTTTAAAAATAAAACATGTCACATAATAAGAGCAAACTGAAACAATGCAATTCAGATATCTAAGATTTCATTTAACTACCATCTTCAGTGATACTGTTTAACTTAATTTTCTAATTAGTAGAGAGAATTTATGCTGGCTAGATGATAAATAGTTTCTTAAATTGCGTTTTGATTTTTGATACCAAGTCTATTAAAGTAGATAGTTTTGATTATAAGACTATAAATTTGTCAGTAGTTTTGACATGATCATATTCAATAGTAATCCAGCAGGGGAGGGGTCCGGGTAATGAGGAAGCTAAATAATAAATATTTGATCAGTGTCTACAGATTGGCTTCTCTGAAAAGAATTATGCATTCAAAGTTATTTTTGTGGCTGGATGTGGTGGCTCACACCTGTAATCCAGTACTTTGGGAGGCCAAGGCAGGAGGATCACTTAAGGCCAGGAGTTAGAGACCAGCCTGAGCAATATAGTGAGATCCCCATCTCTAATTTAAAAAAAAATTATTTTTGGTTAGGCCTTTCTGGTTGTAAGGAATAGAGATTCAGTCGAGTTCTCTCAATTAAAAAAAAATACGTGTGTGGTGGAGCTAAAGGAGGAGAGAAGGAGGGTTTTTGCCAAGTTTCAGCCATGTGACTTGGCTGCTATAGGGCTGCTGGTGTTCCCCATCTTTCCCATGTTCCCCATTCATTGGAGCCTTCCGCTTAGTAATAGTATCTGCTCCTTTGTAAATCAGCTCACATGTGGCTTTGGTGTACTTTAGTTCCAATTCCACCTCTTGCCAACCTTGTATCTTTTGACCTCATTGCTAAATAATTAAATATCCTAGTTCCCTCTAGTTGAAATTTCTGTAAGGTTAGGCATGGAGATGGTGTTTGATTGGCCCAGATAATCTTTTTATACCAGGTGATGGCCAACTGAGTACTTATACACGGTTGCCTTTAGAAGAGGTATCCCCAAACATTGGTGAGGAACAGGAAGCCATATGTACAAAACACAGCGGCTGCATCCATCCATGGCTCAGAGGGCATTTGGCTGGTGGTTGGAGGCTACTGTTGGCACATCTAATGTAGAAGAATTGTGTTGTGGCGTAGGAAGGCACTTTACAGAACAACTGAAATTACAGCTTTTCATGTCCCCATCTCTTTTTTTTAGCTTCCTTATGAGAATGGGCTTCTGTCTCTGCCCCTTGTAGGTGGTCTTCCAGATGACAGGAAACACGGCTGAAGTCTGCTCCGGGGCTTCGCTGTTTACCACCTTCCCCATGTCTCTAGTTACAGTTGGAAACATTGGGGGCGTTTGGGAGAAAGGCTATAATTTAGTAGGCTTTGGGCAAGTGGCTGCTCCTGGACCAGTGAACTGTGGTGTGGGATGTGGAGGGACGTAAGAGGATGGCAGCTCTGGAACCACATGGGGCTGTTATGCAAAAAAGGGGGAGGTTGCTGGGAAGATGATGATAAATAACAGTAAATGTTTACAATGTATTTTCTGATAGATTGATGTTCTTGATCTATAGATAAAGAAATTTTATAAAATGGCAAGGTGACATTCACCATTGGTTAATTAGTTTTAAAAAAAAGGAACCAATAATGGACAGCTTCCATTATGGAGGATCTTCAAAAAAATAAAGTTAACAAAGAGAAACAAACATTAGCATTTCAGTCTTTAGAATATGCCTCCAATAAGATGTTTAGTGTGTACCAGAGTTATTAACTTACAAATATTTGTGGTTGATTTTGTGACTTGGAAACAATCTCTCCCATGCTTGCTTTTTTGGGTTCTCAAGGACCAAGTGCGACAGGTGCCTGGTACTGGAGTGCCATTCCAAATATTTTAGCAGTACAGTGACATAAGTACCATATTAGCATGTTCCTTACCCATGTATAATCAATCTCATTTAGGGAAAAGACCAGGTGTGTAAAACAAGCAATGAATTTAAATAAAAGTATTATTGTGATACTTTCGAAAACCTGAATCTTAGCCTCTTCATCCTCTGGTTGATAAACATCCATTTTCTACAATTCTTATCTCTTCTGTATTTTCATTAATCTTCAAGGTAGTTTGCTGAGTTCTATATTTTGATCTCTTTGCTGCAAGTCTGTGAATTTTCAGAGCTCTAAGATAGTGACAGAATTGGGTGATGGGTGTGTTATTGGGTGAGGCTGATAAGAATTTTGCCATAGGGGTTCAAATTTCTGCAGACTGCTTAGATTTCTTGAACATGTATGTGAAGTTGCTTTATTAGTCATGAGGTTGTGTCTGTACGCATCTTAAGAAACAGATGGACTGAAGTCAGGGAGACGCTGGGCCATTTGTTGGGTCTCAGCCTCTCCCTGCATTGCATGTTACCTGTTGAATCTCCCTGTAAGTCTTTCGGAAGCAAACCCAAGGTCTCTCCACTGTCTCCAGCCTGAGCCCCAGCCTCACCTTGGAGCCATCTAGCCTATATGCATGGTTCACAGTGACCTTTTCTCTTCAAGAAACTTCTTCGGCCCTTGTTATTCTGTACCATGCTCTCTGTGCCTTTTTAGTTTCATGTGTGTGCTCAAGGTGGGTGTATCCATCTTCTCCCTCCAGCCAATAACTAAACTTGAAGACAGTGACAGTGGTAATCTTTCTTTCAGCATTCCTTTCTTTAGCCTAGGCTGGAGTGTAGTTGCACAATCAAAGCTCACTGCAGCCTCAAACTCCTGTGCTCAAGTGATTCTGCCACCTCAGCCTCCCAAGTAGCTGGGACTACAGGCACAGGCCACCACACCTGGGTACTTCTTAAATTTTTTATAGAAGTAGGGTCTCGATATGTTGCCCAGGCTGGTCTCGAACTCCTGGCCTCAAGCTATCCTCCAGCCTTGGCCTCCCAAAGTGGCAGGGTTACAGGCCTGAGCCACCACACCCTCCTGCCTTTCAACATTTCTTACAGTGCCTAACATAAGTCTGAATGCAGTTAGGTGCTTTTTATTGAGTACTTGTCAGACTGAAGAACTCATTCATGGTCACAGCTACTAATCATCACTTCATTTGGGAAAATTTCCCCCTATTTTTTGTGATACCTTATTGAAGAGTTCTATGTGTTTAAGAATTTTACATTAAAATATATTGTAAAATAATGTATTACATTATACATTGTAATGCATGTATTGCATAAAAAAAGTCTAAACACTACAGAAGTCGACAATAAATGTTTCTCCTTCCCCAAATCCTTTCTCATTCAGCTCTCTAAAGATAAATCCCTTTTAAAATTTTGATGCATATCTTTTGAGATATTTTTTATGTACATACTGAAAATACTATGTACATATGAAAATACTATTAAGGACTGAATGTTTGCTCCCCACAAATTCTTACATTGAAATCCTAATCCCCACTGTGATGGTGTTAGGAGGTGGGGAGGTAATTAGGTCATGAGGGTGGAGTCCTCATGAATGGGATTAGTGCCCTTAGAAAACAGACAGGAGAGATGATCTCTTTACCATGTGAAATGCTAGAAGATGGCTGCCTGTAAACCAGGAGGAGGGCCTTCACCAAGAACCTGACCAGGCTGGCACCCTGACTTTCAGCCTCCAGAACTATGAGAAATAAATGGTGGTTGTTTAAGCCACCCAGTCTATGGTATTCTTGGTATTCTGTTTTAGCAGCCTGAACTTAGACAAATACCTTTTCTTTTCTAGTAATACACAGAAGCAAGACCAGTTGATTATTAGAATACTGGAGTTTAGTCTTTGTCCCACCAAAGAGTATTTGTCTTAGATTTTCATTCTTATAGTACGTGATCTACCTATTATAATGTTAACTTAGAGATGTTTTTGGAATTTTGGGGTATTATTTGTTAACCCAGTACAAGCCATTACACAATGGATCAGGTGCCCTTCACCCTGCCTCCTTTTGTGCTACAAGTGTCTGATTCTACGATTTTTACCCTTTTTGGTGAGAAGAGCTAGGGCTAAAGATTTAGATTGTCCCTTATTCTGGTCCCTGTGATGTTTCTGGGCCTTTTCCACCTCTGCCTCTTTTACCTTCCGTGTTCCCTGAGTATTAAAGGTGCTCACTGGAGGGCACTTCTAAAGAAACACTCACCCTTAGGTTGGCCTGCAGTTTGTCTGTGTTTTTTTTCTGTGTCATCATTAGCCTTAAGTGTGTGCCAGCAGTTGGAATTCAAGAAGGTGATGGTTCATTTTTCCAAAGGCTGGCCACAATTTTCCTCTTAGAATACTATGTTGTGATAAGGACCAAGGATATTTGGTGAATATAGGACAACAGGGAATAGCACGCTATCACTGTAGTATTTTACACCTAGAATTCCTCCATTTTGCTGCAACAGGCAAAGGCCATTCATCCACCCCCTCAGACTGAAGTACAGGCTGAGTAGAATGTTGTTGTCACTGTTGTTTTGCAACGGATGTGTAATTTAAGTCTTTTTTTTCCTGTGGTTAAACAATAGCAAAAACAATTTAGTAACTTTCTAAATTCATGGCATTAGCAGTATGTCATTTAGCCTGCTTGGCCCTGTCAAGTCAGTTTTTTCCATTTTCTCCAGCCAGGGACATATGTTTGACAGTTCCATGGGTGGACAGTCCTAAAGCTGTGTCATGTACTGATTTTGGAGAAGTAAGTTTACGGGCCATGTTTACTAGCACCTTATATGTCTCTACTGTGAATACAGTTTCATACCTAGAACTGGTTACGCTGCAGCAGATGAGTGTGTGCATCCAGCTTCTGCCCTGGGCCCCTAAGCACACCATCCATGGAATTGTACTCATTATCTCCAAGCATGTGAAGGAAGGCCATTGTGAGTGTGGATGCTTGTAAATAATGTAGAGGTATTCAAGACTGCCTTGGGAAATACAGGATAGAGGGGAGGCAAGGCTGAAGGATGTACTTGATACTAAAATGAAACCCAAAACCCCTGACACTGAGTTAACAGGTGTGCTTGTGCAGCTTTCTTTGTGCATTTAATCAGCCATAATCTCCAGGCATGCCCACATGTGGTTGTTTTTTTTTTTTTTTAATTCTCTCACATTCAGGACCCATTTTAATTGGCACACCCAATACAATTATTGTCTGAACTTAATTTTATGATGGAGGGTGATGTTTCTATGTTTTTTTAAACTAAATGGAGGACTTTAGACTAATCATGGCAATTGAACCTATAACTGACTTGTGATTTTTTGTTTGTTTGTTTTGTTTTTGTGACTTGTGCTTTTCAAAGAAGTAATTTTTAACCATAATATCTGTAAGAAATGTATTTTACATGGCAACCTAGTACATGCATAAATGTATGTATATAAATATATTTGTGTGTGTATCCATACGTATTTAAATTTCACAAAGTAGTGTTTACTTGTGCTACATGAGATGCTGTGATATTTTCTATTCTATTCTACTTTTTAAAATGCTGGCATTGCCCCACTGATTAGATATTATTACTGGTGGTGCCGGAATACCCTGTGGTAGTAGGCACATTTCAAAGTACACCTAAGTGGTCTCTTTATTTTTAAGCTTTGTGAATCATGCTTATTAGAACTTACTGTTTTTTTTTTATTTCATTCATTTATGAGTGAATGAATGAGTAAAATACTTACTGAGCATGTACTATGTGCCAGGCACTGTGATTAGCGTTTGAAATACAGAGATAGGTGATTAAGTGAAAACAAGCCTGTGATCAGCAGAAAAGGCTTTCTGTTCTCACAAAGGAGAGGCGATGTCAGTAGACGGAAGGGGGTTCAGGCCAAGCAAGCAGTGCCATGGATGGCACAAACACGCCTGGCTCTCTTAGGGAGCCATGCAGAGAACTGCAGAAGGAGATCAAGGTGGGACTATAGGAGTGGACAAGGAGGGCCTTGAATGCCATGCCAAGGAGTTTAGCCTTTATCCTGTAGGCCAGTGGTTTCTAACATTGAGCTCAGAGAAGTTTTATTTTTAAGGAGAAAACTATTTTTTACCTCAATATATAAAACTGCGCACTTGGAGCTGCTCTAGATGAAGCAGAGGGCCCTCCCCTAAATTTCCACCTCCAGGGCTCCTGAGGCCCCTAAAGACTTCACCTGAGTACCACCAGTGTGGGTTTTGAGGGATGGCGGGGGACCCCCCCTTTTGTGTCAGGAGGATCCCTCTGGGGACACTGTAGAAGAAAGCTTGGAGAGGAGGAACATTGTGGGGGGAGCTATTTAGGAGACCGTTGTGCTCTTCCAGGGAAGAGGCAAGGCCCTGAAACTGGGGTTGTGGCTAAGGGCTAGAGAAAGCAAGGACTTGTTGAATTAGGATCCCTAGGACTTGCTCTGCAAGGGTATGGGAAAGGGAGGAGGAAGGAAGAGGAGTTGGTTTTGGTTATGAAGCCCCTGGATATTGGATGCTTGGGGCAGATGGGGGTTGTGTGAGGTATTTTGGTTACAGATCTGCAAGGTAGGCTATTGGCTATTGTTTAGATTTTTTTTCTCTCTCTATCACATGGACTCCAGTTTTTAGGCATATTCATATTTTCCTTAGCTTATGTTCGCCTGTATTCTACCCAGCCTTTAGAAACTGTGCAGGCCCGAGGCGCTTGCTCTCTGCCTGTGCAAATGCACATTGGAGGTCCTCCTAGGGCCAGAGCACCTGGGAGTTGCTGGGTTTGGATTCAGACATCCAGGACTGCCCATTTCAGGGCCGATGCTGGGAAAGGAAGAATGGCTTCAGAGCCTACCTTAGGTCACTGCTAGCTACGAGACAGCGGGCAAGTTACTCCTATAGGATGAGAATAATATCCATAGTATGGGATTGTTGAGAGAACTTAAAATAATGTGGAAGATGCCTAGCTCAGTGTCTGCATACAGTAGACACTGCACATGTGAGGTGTTAATTGTAACATTTCATTATGAAAATAAATCCTCTCTCCTCCCCGCAAAGAAGGCTTCCCTATTGAGAAATATTACATTAATGCAAGGTGGGAAGATGAGGAAAAGTTAAGGTGGAAAAGCAAAAACATTCAAAGGACCCATGTTCTGATGGCCTAAAGACACTGGTGACCCGTGGCTTTGTTTGCCATGATGTTTAGAGGGCATTTGTAACTTCCAGTCCTTCTCCTGGGAGGCAGAAAAAAACACTGAAAAAGACTTTATTTTTTAACTCAAAAAAATTAATATAGTCTTCACATTTGTATATTTTCTTACTGAACTTCTCTGTTTTAGATTTATATTCAGTGCACATTAAAATGATCCTGCATAATCAATCCTAAATATTTATTGAGAGAATGATTTAAGTACAATAAAAATATTTTAAAACTTTTGATAAATTGATTCCCCCCCACCAAAAAAAAAAAAAAAATGACTGAGGTTGGAGGGAGAGAGAGAGATGGAGATGAGAGTGGGAGGCTCTTGTTCCTTGGAAGGAGAGGGACATGCTCAGTGTAGAAAATCCAAGCCAAACAGGCTCTTACCGGAGGAGGGTTGGCCCTTCGTGGGGGTTATTTAGCTTTAGTGCTCTGTTTCTCTTTGTTGAAACAGCTGTAGTTTGGTATAAGGGGATAATAAAAAAGAAATATTACTAGATTTCCAGGGGGATTATTTATAATACTTAAAATTTGTATATCACTTTCATCTTGGAGAACATTATATAATATTACTATAATATTAATAACAGTCTTTGGTAGGGGACATTATCCCCCATTTTACAGATTTCATTCTGAGATTTTTTGAACTGTGGAGTTTGCACCAGCCTACTTTAGTGGTAATATAAATCAGAGGCTTCTGGATTCCAGGGTGGTAATTTAAAGGCTCTGATGCCTATCTTTGGACCTGCCTTTTCCAACCCTCCTGGAAATTGCCCTCCTTCAGATAAATATTTGTAGGGCTCTGAATACCCTTTAATTCATGAGGGGAAAAAAAATCTTGTACCTCTCCCTACAATTACTCCATATTAGAGAATTATGAGTAAGTCTTTGAGATACCTGAGTATCTCATTTGTGACATCAAAGTGGTGATTGAGCTTATTCAAAACCTTTTCCAAGAGAGCCAAGCATTATCTGAGAGTTGATAATCAGGTATTTTTACAAGGTCATTTCTTTTTGTTTCTGATTATCAAACACAAAGAGAAGCATGCCCAGTTGTAAAAGGGAGGCCTAAATGACCTATTTAAAAAAAGTCAGGCTGAGTGTGGCATCTCATGCCTGTAATCCTAGCACTCTGGGAGGCTGAGGTGGGAGGATTGCTTAAGCCAGGAGTTTGAGGCTGCAGTGAGCTATGATGACGCCACTACACTCTAGCCCGGGAGACAGAGCAAGACCTGTCTCAAAAAAAAAAAAAAAAAAAATAAGTCAAACATTTGTACTAACTAGTATACTAAAAAGCTATGGCAATATGAATTATAAGATATGGAGATATAAAATATGTCCTAGACATTAGTTTTGGTAAGCTATACAAACAAACTTGAACAAAATTTTTAAAAGAGGGTAAGCGTTTATTTAAGAAACGATGAAATTAAATAAGCGAAGTTACCCTGAAACCCCACTAAGTGACAGATACTATTAATAGCTGAGTGCTTTATTTGACATACCCTACTAGTCCATTGTTATTCTATTAATACTGTTAGAAAAAAGTTGGCAGATCGGCATTACAATCTAGGGAAAACATTTTTAGGTAACAAAACTTTTTTATGGCATTTATCAAAGTGGATCCAGAGGCGGGGCAGGGGATTGTCAATACTGTTAGTGCAATCAGGAGAGCTGGGTGCCCACTGGGCTTCACTGGCTGCCACTTTAGAGAGATCATCCAGCCTCCCTCAATCTCAGTTTCGTTACCTGAGAAATGCAGGGGTGGGCTGGTTGGGTTCTGAGGGCCCTTAGACCTCGAAGATTGTGTGTATGCTCCTAGGGAGTTAGCACGCTGTTGTCCTCTTGTTGCCAAGGTAAGTTTTGGCCTCTTTCCCTGGTGGTTTCTGTGTACACGGTGAGACGCAGACCATGTATTGGTATAGGGATGATGGCAACCTTTGTCCTTGTCCAGGAAGTAATAAATGCCCTGTAACTCTGACTCAAGACCTAGTCTCAATGTTAATTTTTTGTTAATGTTTTATGTTTGATGACTCAGAAATGCAGCTCTTTTGTAGAGTGTTATTAACAAGAACTAGTGTAACTTTGATTATAATCACTTCAAATTACAGACCTCTTTCCTGTGTAATGATTTTTGCCATTTGCCCTTCCATAATCTTTAATAGGCCAGCTACAAGGACAATTTTTTAATCAGTGAGAACCTTACTCCGTTGCTTCGTGAGCCCTTATTAAACCAAAATTATCCTTAACAGCAAACCATGTATGTGCCCACATTGAGAGGCTATCAGTATTCTTTAGCTAGGTGGGCAGGCCTAAATATTTCAGGATAATTGATGATGAGGGTATCACAAAAGCTTCAGAGTAAGAAAAACTTGTCTAGTATTTGCCAGGGTGATCCTGTGTGCATGCAGGCATTCTTGTGCGCACGTCCCCTAAATTATATAAATATGTACATGCCTGCTCAAATATGATACGTTGCTACTATTTCTAAACTGCCACTTGATTTACCTGCATGGTTTGGGGACTCAGTCTCAAAGCTGCTGACTCAAAAGTTTTCGAACAATTTCATGAAGGTTGGGTTTGTAGAAATGATAAAGTCTGACACTGGTGGCAACTCTGTGGGAAATGGATAAACTCCATGATAAAATCTACAGTACTACACACAAATGGAGGCTTAGAGGCAATTTGGAGTCAATAACTAATTTATGAGGCCTTTTGTTGTAAAAATAAGAGTTGGGAGGATTCCCAGGAAAGATCTTTTTTCTTCAGGGTGGAAGACAGCACTTGGAGGGTCAGAGTGTTGGTTGACAGCATTTGAGAAAGTTTTGTTTGAGCTTCAGGGTCATAGATGGGGGACGTGTGGCTGTAGATCTGCTATTTCTTGCCCTTCTCAGTAGTGCATTCCTCCCGAGTCTTTACTAAAGGTTCTTTTTTAAAAAATTATTTTTTATTGTGGTAAAAAAAAAAGCATAACATAAATTTTACTATCTTACTATTTTAAGTGTCAGTTCAATAGTGTTAACTATGTTCATTTTGTTGTGCATCAGAGCTCCAGAACTTTCCATCTTGAAAAAATTGAAACTCTGTAGCCATTAAATAGTAACTCCTCATTTCCTCCTCACCCCAGCTCCTGGCAGCCACCATTCTACTTTCTGTGTCACTGAGTTTGAGTACTCTAGATACTTCATGTAAGTGGAGTTATACAGTATTTATCTTTTTCTGACTGGCTTATTTCATGTAGCATAATGCCCCGAAGTTTCATCCATGTTGTAACATGTGACAGGATTTCCTTCTTTTTTAAGGCTGAATAATATTCCATTGTATGTATATACCACATTTTGTTTATCCATTCATCCATTGATGTGGGGTTGCTTCTACCTCTTGGCTATTGTGAATAATGCTGCACTGAACATGAAAGTACAAATATCTCTTCAAGATCCTGCTTTCAATTCTTTTGGATATATTCCCAGAAGTGGGATTGCTGGACCATATGGTAGTTTTATTTTTAATGTTTTATAGATCTTCCTTACTGTTTTCCATAGCAACTGTACCATTTACATTCTTACCAACAGTGCACAAGGGTTCCAGTTGGTCCACATTCTTTACTGAAGGTTTTATAACGCTATTAAAATAAGGTGTAGTGAAAAAAAGTCACCATCGTGGTCTCAAATCATGCTTTTCTCAATAGATGGTAATTAAAAGGGTGAGAAAAATGGTAATGAAAAGAGGTGAGTAGAAAGATGGTCATAGGTGAGCTTGGTAGGTATTAGAAAAGAGCTTAGTCTCTTTCTCTTCTCTCACTTCATTCTTCACCTGTCATTAAAATTCTAGTTGTGGCCGGGCGTGGTGGCTCACGCCTATAATCCTAGCACTCTGGGAGGCCGAGGCGGGTGGATTGTTTGAGCTCAGGAGTTCGAGACCAGCCTGAGCAAGAGCAAGACCTTATCTCTACTAAAAATAGAAAGAAATTAGCTGGACAACTAAAAACATATATAGAAAAAATCAGCCAGGCATGGTGGCGCACGCCTGCAGTCCCAGCTACTCGGGAGGCTGAGGCAGTAGGATCGCTTGAGCCCAGGAGTTTGAGGTTGCTGTGAGCTAGGCTGATGCCACGGCACTCTAGCCCCGGCAACAGAGTGAGACTCCATCTCAAAAATAAATAAATAAATAAATAAATAAAATTCTAGTTGTAATGAATAAACACATTTGTCAAGTATTTTTTAAAAATGCCTCCTGTGTAGGCTGGTCCCTCAGGAAATCATCATAATAAGGAAAGGTCAAGGTATAAAACTGAGAGAAAGGGTCTTTAAAAAACAAAGTTTTGGAGAGCTGTGTGTTTGGTACTGTGCTGGGCTGGGAGGATGAGATCGAAGCTGTCAATACCACAATCTGGGCTCTCATTCTCTCTTAGCTGGTACAAGTTGGATCTCAGAGAACATGGAAAGATGCCGGTCATCTACCACTTAGTTACAAGCCTGTTGGCTCCACCTTGGTGTTGGATGCTGGAAGGCAGGTGGGAGAGGGATTAGGATGAGCCTTCTCTCATTCTGAGCCCTGGGCCCACTTCACTTACAGAGGCATGAGAAATCCACGTCACTTCCTTTGTCCTCAGCTCCCTCTACCTTCAGGTTTGCCCTAGAAATTAAAGAGGCAGCAAGGATTCAGAAGGCCCACTTTCTAATCTCTAGTATGCCTGGAACTTACTTTATATTTCATGGCTCTGTACCTCATTTCTCATTGTTCTTGTCTATGAATGAGATGATTGGCTTAGATAGGTGAATTTTGAAAAGGAGCTTCTGATACCTGTTAGGACTTTTAGCTATCATCTTCTAACTGTGAAAGATTCAGGTATGGACCAGGAGGTGGAATAGGCTCTACAGTTCACCATATGATGCCAACTCCCTCACAGAGCTTTTGCTGTCACTGACGTTCAGGCTTCTGAAATAGCTAAATCATTCTGAACAACTGTTTCTTAGAGGACACTGGGCTAGGGGGTGTGGGGTGAAGGTTGTGTAAGACTTGCATCTGCCCTAAAGCAGCTTATGATACATTTCCAAGAGCATTATATCCAGGGAACCTTAGAGATTTTCTGTTTCCGATCCCTTGGTGTTTAAGGAGAGCATTGGAGAATCTAAGGGCCCAGCTCACGGTCACATAGCCAGTCAGCGTCCACAGCTGAGAATGGAGTCTACTTTTCACTTCTTGAGTCTATAATTGGTGTGCTTTCCATTATTTTAATTAAGCAGATAAGACTAGTGCACAGGAAGAGGTAAGTAATACTCCAGTACAGTGTGATACATGCCAGATGAAGGAGGCTGACAGTGCTGGTGTAGGGTTTCTGAGAAGGAGTGATCATCCCAGCTGGGATAATCTGGAAAGCCTTCCTGGAGGAGGGACGATTTTGAGCTGGGCTGGAAGCATGAACGGACTTTAGACTGAGAGGTGAGGGGAGTGCGGAGAGCAGAGGCATGGGAAGCCCAGGACAGGTGGTGGGGCGCTGATCAGTTTGGTTGGAGCAGAGGGACAGGCAGGAGGGGGACAGGGCCTGACATTTACTGAGCATGTGTCTTGTGTCAGACACAGTGTCTGGTGCTTTACCCGTGTCATCTCGGTATCCTGAGCATGGGAATGACATCCTGATCATGCATTTGTTTGAAGACATCACTTTCTCCTCATCCCATTCATGTACTTGGGGACCCATCCTCCTTAGAATGAAAGTCAGTTGTCCTTTGATTCAGAGGGAAATTACATGGTTTAAAATGGGGAGATAAAGAAAAGAGGGAAGGATTTTATGTTCCTGTAAAGGTCTCAGAGGTAGCTGATAGTATTTATTTCTTTTACAGTGAGCCTGGAGCCTGCCTCCCACTTAATAGGCAGCTGGTGGGCCTTGGCACTCCTGAGCGACCGGGCTGTCCATGAATTATTCAGGGCCTGTGCCCAGTGCCTTCGCCTGTGCCTGGCGAAGTCCTGTGGGAAGGAGGCTGTGCTATCTCACTGAGAGATCGGCAGAAGCTCAAGTGCTAAGGAGGAAGAAATGACTGCACCCTCAAAGTATTTTACATTTTAACATGCCAGGGCTGCACACATTGTTCCATATCCCTGCAACAGGGTAATCGGGACTTGTTTTTCAAAGAGCAAGGAACACCACCCTCACCCCCAATTAATAGATACAGTGCCTACGCTGTCATGTTAGAATGGCACACGTTGGCAGGGATTTGGTTAGAAGGAACATTAAAATCGCGCAGATAAGGCAGTATAGGAACAGAGTAGGTTGGTGTGGAAGAAACCCTGCCCTGCTCTGATATTTTCTCAGCTAAGTAGAGAAGTTCAGTTATGCTCCATTTAGAAGGGTATTTACTGTAATGACCACTAACCTGACATCCCTTATATCCTATTGTTTTGTATTTGTATATGCCTTTGTGTGTATCCACGTGTCCTATTTCCTAAACTAGGTTAAGAGTCCCTGCAGAGAAGAAATCACTTCTCACAACCTCATGGGTCCCTATGATGGCTTGTGACCATGGGTGGGGCTGAGGTCTTGTTGGATGGGTTGACTTTGGCTGTCAGCACATGAGAAGGTGTGGGGCCTATGTCATGACAGCGAGGTTTGCACACTCCCCCTCAACACACACACTCCTTTTGTTTTTTTCCTCCCTTTTTTCTCCTTCCCTCTCCAGGTGCCTGACATACCTGCTCTTTTCACATTTTTCTCATTACAGGTCCTGGAAAAGGTAACACAGGTGTGAATACCTGAGGGCAGGGTCCAAAGTCCTGTTTTCCCAAAAACTGTTACAGATTTGTGGTTCCTCCTTTCCCACAAGCTGTGCTACCCAGGGAACAGTGTCTTCCCACTGCCCCACCTGTGTCCTTGTAGGACTCTGGCCCAATGGCTCTGAACACCTGTGTGTGTCGGCCTTTTGCCTCAAACTTGGAGGTGGCAAACAGAGCCAAGAACTCTGGGCAAGAGCAGGCCTGGCCCCAATTACATTCCTCGAATATTCTTTTCCTTTAAACCACTCTACCTGTAGCAGAGAAGCCAAGTCTTAGCTCTGTCTGCTATTACAGTCACAGGCATAGCAACACCTGTTTGCCAAAGGAGGAGGGGATGCTCTGTGCTGGGACATTCTTTTGCTGGTTCAGGGAAGCTTTGCATGTGCAGATAACAGATGCGATAAGAATGCGGGATAAGGTTTGGCCAGAGTAGAAGATCCAATAAACTACATTCCTTCCCCGGGACCTTGGGTGCATGTTACGAATGTAACTTGCCGTTTTTCTTTCTCAGCAGTAATGTCAGGTGTTTTGTATTCAGTTTTGATATGACCAGTTTGGCAGGAAACAGGAAAAGAATATGAATGGAAATGAGTTTTGCCCTGGTATTTCAGATTTAACTATATAACTAGATGATTTTGGGGGGGAGGGATGAGAGAGAGAGAGAGAGAGAGAGAGACACCACACGCATGAGTGAGCCATCCATGTCCTTCAAGGAGCAGAGAGTAATGGTTGGAAAAATACCTTTAGTCTTCCCTTCAATTTGTTCTGGTTATTCTAAGTCCTGAAGTATCAAATCTGATAGCTTCACCTCAAAGAGACATTGACCTTTCTAAAAATGGAGGCCTTTTATAACTTGTTTCATAGTGAGTATTGCGTTTTTGCCATCTCTGAGGTGTTACTCTATACAATGTGATTTTGAGTATGCCTTTCCCAGTGCTTAATGGGGTGAGTTAAAGAAAAAGTAATGAGGTATATGAGTACTTCCCAGGTGGAGGACTGGTCTTTGCACTCAGAAATTCCTTTGTCCAAAAATCCAAAGGGTGACCATTCTGGTTCCCAGCCTGAGGTCAGTGATTCCATGTGAAACCTGCAACATTGTCCACCTGGTGCTCCTTGGTGAAGTAAGAGACCTAGAAGGTGAGATCGAATTAATTTTTGAAATTTCCTCTATGAGGAATTTAAAGACTAGTTAGTAATCATAGCTGCTAGGGTTGTGCTAGGATCTTTGTACACATTTATCTGAACTTATAGAACACCTCTATGGAGTTGGTCCCATTATTTTGCCAGTTTTTCAGGCCCAGAGAATCAGAGTTAGAAAGTGGCAGAGCCAGCTTCTTAGGTCCCAAGTCTGCTTTTAACCGCCTTTCCATGTCCAAGCCCTGACTCGAATGCTCACATGAATGGTACTGTAGGAGCAAGTGGAGGGGTGGTCTCACCCTGATTTTCTAGGAGTAGTGTGGGTTTGGAGGGGAGGGGAAGAGCTACTGACTGCTTCCAGCTGCCCAGGCTGTGGGCCTTGAGTGGGAGGTGCCACAGGGGAGAAAGGAGGGGTGGCAGGCAGGTAGCACTGGCATGGAAGTGCCAGTGTCAAATGTGTTATGCTACTGGGACTTTTTGAAAGTTGTTCTTTTGAGGGGAGAAGGAGGCTTCATAAAATCTTCTGTTTTCTGCTTTTGGCTGGATTTCATGGTGGTATGCTTGGTTGGTTGAGTTTTCTGGTAAGTGGGGAAATTTCCATTGAGGAAGGGATAGATTTTTAATAGAAGCAGGCTTTGAGGAGAAAAGAGAAGGCAACAACTAGGCAGTTAGGGGGGTGGGAGGTTCTTCGGGCATTAGACAGTAGAGAGAAAAGAATGATCTCAGTCAAGGATTCAAGAGTGGGAGAGTTGGCAAGAGGCTCCTAGAGAAGGGAGTAGGTGGCCCAGAGAGGCAAGACAGAAGGAGCACCAGAGATGAGACAGAGGATTCTGGAGCCAAACGGAGTGGCATGGTTTGGAGCCTACTTCTCTATCTGGCCACACTAATGGAAGACGACTATTTTAGAAGTATTATTTTGGTTTCCTATAAGGAAATGCTCAGGAGAAATTGGCTGTGGTCATCCAACTGTCAAGGGATTTGGCGGTGGTGAAGAAGGAAAGGCACATCTGGAAGAGGCAGTAGAAAGTGGCAGAGAATTCAGCAAAACATTTTGTCTGTGAGACCTTGTTGTTTTCTGTCCCTCCCTGTTCCCACCACTTCTTTCCCAGCTCTGGGGTTGGTTTTTCAAGTCCTGGGATTGGATGTGTACAAATCCCACCACATTTTAGCGTTCTGGCCATCCTCTCCCAGACATACTGAGTCTTGATGATGTTTGTATGTGCAGGAAATGAACATCCGAAGTTTACCCTTTCAGGCTTGTTGTAATGCCGGAAAAGCATTCATCCTTTCTCCCCCTTAAGACAACATAAAGCCTTTTAGAATAAACAGAGGCTTAATCTCACCCCCTTAATATTCCCATTCCATGCCAGATGCAGAAGCATAGAGAATCTTAGTGTAGAGGTCCACCAAGTATGAAAAGGGGAACAAAATCAGACAAGACCTAACAAAACCCATTCACAACAACAGAACCCTCAAATTAGCAAGTTCTCTGTGAACTGGCAGAGAATGTGCCTAATCCTGACCCAAACTAAATGTTGTAGAGGTTTGTGTGGAGGTTTGCTTGCATTATAGGTTTATCTTGATACCACTATCGAGTTTTATGTTTTTCTGAAAAGCTTAGAATTCCTTGGTGAGCTGGATATACTCAGAGCATGTAAGAGAAACAGCACATGGAGAAGTGGAGAGTGATCTGGACTTGGCGGGTCGGGGGTCCATATGTTGATGGTGCCACTCACCAGACGGAGGCCCCTGGGCAAGGCACTGTATCTCCCTGAACCTCAGTTGCCTTGGTTGCACAATGGAGACAATACCTATGTCACAGGGTTGGTTACTTGAGAAAATGAATATGAAAGCATTTTGTAAGCTACAAAGTGTGATTATGTATGGTTATTATGGCCATTCATTTTATGTACAGATGGATGATAATTAGGACCACAATTATAATTGCAGCCTAAGCGGGGTGGGGGGGGGTCACTAATAAATACATTTAGAACCAGAAAGAATTGTTATGATCATAAAGTCCAACCTGTTTGGACTTTATGGGGCCCAAGGAGGTTAGAAACATGCTAAAGATTACATAGTTTCTTGGTGGCATTCAGAAGTTAGGGTGAGCCTGGGTCCCTGACTCTGAACTTGAGTCTTTTCACCAGCCCACAGCACTTGTAATTTGTTCTGTCCATAGACAGCCATAGGGACCTGGCCTTACCTTTCTGGCATCACAAGAAAAGCAGATACAGATTATTCAGCCCTCCACCCCCCCAGCTCTAAAAGCCCCAGTCTTCTTTGACTCTTTCCTTTGAACCTCCCACATATGGTTGGCCATCAAAGTCCTATGGATTAACTCTTCCATCACCCCATTCCTTTTCATTCCTGATTGTGCCTTTGACCAAGAAAGACAATTGCAGTAACCACCCAACTGACCTTGCTGCTTTCATTTCCTCTCCTTTCTGCCCATTCTAACCAACTGTTGCCAGGTTAATCATCTCTAGAGCCCAGCCCAGACCATGTTACTGCTTTGGGTCAAAAGTCTGCAATGGCTCCCAGCTCAGGCTTAGTTCTAACCTGCCTCTCACGGTTTCCTTCCCAGCCTGGCAGTTCCTTACACTCCAGCCAAACTGCAGCACTTGCTGGTGCTGTTCCCCAGGTTTGGTGCTTTTACTATGCTGCTTTCCCCCACTGGGAGAGGAGGCTCCTCCCTCATTCCAGCCTGTTGATATCTACCTGTGTTTCAAGGTTTGGTCAAAGTTCCAGTCCCTCCAAGGGTTTTCCCACCTCCCTTCCTCCAGAAGGCAGATGTGACCCTCCTTGTTCTCTGAACAAGCTACCCTAGCCTTTATTGTATTCTTTTAGTATTTTACTGTTTGTATATTTGTCCCATTTCCTTTGGCTAGCAGCTCTCCTGATTATTTTTTAATCCTCCAAAACACTCGGGAGTGTGCCTTGCACGCATCAAGTGCTATAAATATAGCCCAGTGAACACTGAAGAAATAAAGAATGAGTGGCTCTGGCCTTCCTTTCCCTCCTCCCCACTGCTGAGTTGGAGGTAGGCCACAGGGTTGTGTCCTATTCTTCCCTAGCCCCATCACACCAAGCGAATTGCCATTTCTTACCTCCGGTCCCTTCCCCAGCCTCAAAACCTTTCTTTCTAATACTTGCATGTGTTCAGTCTGCGCGGTTTGTTCTAGGATTGAGTCCCAGCTAGTGTAGTGTTGGCTACAGTAGGCCTAGCTCATCACATTACTATATGTAATCTGGCTAACTAAAAGGCTTATTGTATGTACTTCCCCATACCAGAGGGAAGGGAAAGGGAAAGACTAAGTGGTGACTCCCTTTTTCATTAAGTGGTTTAGAGATGAAAAATAAAATGTTACAAATTGGAAACCCACTTGGTAATCTCATTTTCTGTGCCCTAGCTGGACACTTAGAGACTTATCACTTCACCAGTATATTTAATAATGCAATGGGACATGTTAAAAGGATCTTCATTGAGACAATTCCCCATTCTATTTCTCTTTGTAGTCCTGATGTGATGTGGGGCGGGGGTTGGGAGGAATGCAAAGAGAGGTGCACTTTGAAAAATACACTTGTTGGGCCCCGCGTGGTGACTGGTGTTGGAGGCCAGAAGTTAGAGACCAGCCTGAGCAAGGGCAGCCTGGGCAAGAGCGAGACCGTCTCTACTAATAGAAAATTAGCTGGGTGTTGTGGTGTGCACCTGTAGTCCCAGCTACTCGGGAGGCTGAGGCAAGAGGATCACTTGAGGGTGAGCCCAGGAGTTTGAGGGTGCAGTGAGCTATGATGGCACCACTGCACTCTACCCAGGGTGACAGAGCAAGACTGTCTCAAAAGAAGAAAAATATACTTGTAATTTTGAATAGTATGACAATTTTTAGGGTGTTTTAATATCATCCCCTCAGTGACCTTGTAGAGGTGGGCATTAACAATTAGTCAGTCTGACAGCTGAAGTTTAGAAAGAATCCAGGGTTTCTTCTAAGGTCATAGGGTGATTAAGAGGCTTGGCCAGGACTAGCAACTCAGGTCTTGGGAATGTAGTCAAGTGCTTTCTCCAAGACCCAGGGTTTTGCCACCTTCCTACCTACCTTCCCTTCAGCATTGTGAACTGGCACAGTCAGGGGCTTTAAAAAATGTTCTACGTCTTGGGTGATGAGAAATGTTATCTTCTGATCCTGGTTGGGCCTGGTTTTAGAAAGCCAAAGGTTGATACTGTGGATGTATTAGAAACTCAGTTGTGTGGGCGGAAGGAGTAGGACTGCTCAGAGTTGAGCAGTCAGCTAGGCTCTGGGTTTGTATTAACTCTAGCCCTGGACAGGATGCAGTTGCTTGAATTACAAGTGCCCTGGGGACTGGAGTGAACCTGGGGTGGGAGCCCACCACACAGTGCAGACTGGAATCCCCTAGGAATGAAATTACCTTCTTCAGAGAGCATTGCTGCAGGGCTCCAGACTGGAAACGCTAAATGTGTAATTTGTTGTCTGTTTTAGTTAGTGAGGAAAAAGGGGTGGGGGGTGGGGGGCAGGACTAGAGTCAATTATTTCTCAAGAACACATTGTGATCGTGTATTTTCTATGTGGAGGATTTTTTTTTTTTTTTTTTTTTTTTGTCGAGATTGGTGGGAGAAGCAGCTAGGGAAGAGAAATTCAAAATTTTGGAGAACCAGAAGTTTAGAGAGCTTGTTTTACAAATCGAAGTAAATGTGTAATTTCTGTTCTCTTATCTCCCCACCGGGTCGTAAACTTCTCCAGGTTAGGGATCCTGGTGTTTACCCGTGTACCTTTCTCCCACAATGCCTTGCAACCCGGGGCTCCCATAAATCTTCCTTGCGTCGAATTACTATTATAGGGCCGGTGTTATCCCAGAAAACCCCTGGCTTAACATCCCATGATGGCAGCGTAAGTCGGCTGAGAAGATTTCTTCAGTGAGTCTGAACTTACACCTCCCTGCCGAGGGCCCGCGTGGCCGGCGCCCGCCTTGGGCCCTTGCGCGCCCAGGTGCGCCCCAGCGTCAGCCCCGCAGGCGCTCAACGGTGAACGCGCCGCGCGGGCCGCGACCTGCGGGGCTGCTCACGCTCGCGGGCCGCCGGCAGGCGTGCTCTCCTTTTCCTGTGATAGTAATCGGAGACTTTTCCGTTAAATGAGGCTCTCAACAAAAGCTTGTAATTCCAGCAGCTTTGTTTGGGGCGGTACCGCCGCGGCTCGGGCCGGCGGCGTGTCCAGGCCCGGCCGGGGGGCGGCGGGGGCGGCCACTGGCCGTGTGCGCACGGCGACCGGTGAGGGGCTGCGGCCGGCCGGCCTCCCCCGGGCCCCTCCTCGTGGTACAGCCTGCGTTTCCTCTACAATGCTGTTATGCTAATCAGGTGACATCACCGCCTAGCACACGGCGAGTGGCTCCTGATTAAATTACAAACCGGCGGCCGCCGCGGGCAGCCGGGAGGAGGTGTGTGCGCTGCTCCCGCGAGCTCCCAGGCTCGGCGACCGTGGCATGCTTAGGATTGGCCATTTTTTTTTTTTTTTTTTTAAAGTTTTAACTAGGACTTGCGTCCCTCTTCTTCTCAACCTCCTTACTTCCTCGGTAATTTATTTCGAGCTTCCAGGCAAGGGCTACAGAGGGAAGGAGAGCAACAAGGAATTAGATGCCTGAGTGGCAACTCCTCGCCGGGCTAAGGTGGACTCTCCTGTAGCCAACTTCCTATCAGATCACCCTGCTGGACTTTCAGACCGGAATGGGGCTCGCTTAAGGTCCAGCCCTTTCCACCGGGGCCGGGAGCCAAGCCGTGCGGAAGCTGCTGCGTGTTGGATGGGGGTAGGAGGGGGCCGGAGCGGGATTTCCACCGTGCAGCCCGCCCGAGGGTTACGCCGGGCATAATGGAATTGCAGAGGACGTCTAGCATCTCCGGGCCGCTGTCGCCAGCGTACACGGGGCAGGTGCCTTACAACTACAACCAGCTGGAAGGGAGATTCAAGCAGCTCCAAGGTAAGCCCGCTCTCCAAGGCCGGGCCTGCCCTGGGGCCGTGCCAACGGGGGTTCTTGAGGCTTTATTTGTGCCATATGGTACGTGACCCTAATGAAGACGGGCGGCTGCAGAGCTCGGCCCCAAAGCCTTTGGTTGGCTGCGGGCACCCCCTTCGCGACTTAAAGGAGGCAGTTGCTCACACTCTGCTCCAGAAAAGCCACCATTTGGAGTCCCTGTCTCTCTCCAGTGTCCTTTTGGCTCTCCTGGTTGTCAGGTATCCACTGGCCGTGGCACATACGTTTTCTTTCCTTTTAGCTAACTTTGCGTCTCAGTAAATTTATGCTCTAGACCTATTAGTGTGCAAGTATTTGATTCCGGGTAGCTTTTGGCCCCCTGCCCCCAGCCTCTTACCTCTGGGAAGCCTTAAAGGTGTAAAGTGCACTGCTCAGAGACCTAGTCCTGTAGAACAATAGCAAAGGGGAGGAGGGAGTGGTCTTTTTGTTCCTAAGCTTTCCGTAAATTACAGTTTTGATTCTGAAGCTTAATTTTAACTTTTTTGATGTATTGTGTTGGGGGAGGGCCTTCCCATCAATTTAGTGGGCTATGCAATTTATAATGAAAGCCAGTTATTGTCATTCCAGTGCTATGGGTTGGATTAGTTGGATCAATTACAGGTTTTTTGGAGTCTGTATTGGATTCAAATAATTGGATGAGTCCCAATATTATACTGCACTTAATTTTTAGGGAGAAGAGGACCCTGTGTTTGCAGTAGTGTACTGTATATTTTCCCTATGACTGGTTTAGGCTTTACAGTCCTTAGGCTGCCCTGCCTGGCCAACAGGCCCTGGCCAGCAGTGTCCCAGAGCTGATACGTGAAAAAAGGTTCATAACTGAAAACAGAACTCCTTCCGTTTGGAAGCCCCTGGAATCAGTAATAAGCTGGGAATGGCTCTAGTACTGTAAAAAAGTGGTATTCAAAGACCGTGTGTTTCTTATTTTAACTCTTCTCAGGGCCACAAACAGGGTTCCTGTGAGGAGGAGCAAGGAAGGAAGCAGCTCAGTCCTAGAATATTTTCATTGGGAAGGGGGAGGATATATTTCATTCATTGGTTTATTTGTCTTGTGAAAGAGTTGACAGTAATGACACTTTTCTGGAAAACAAGAGGCAGAACAGGACGTGATTTTAAACATTGGCTAGGCTGTGCCGCATTCCTCCAACAGTTAGCTAAGAGGAAGCTCCATTCACTCTAGGGAATGGTTCTATATCTCTGGTTCATTCCTCTTGGGCACTTTGAGGGTGGAATTTGCTTTTTTGAAAAGTTAGGTGGGGGGAGCTTGCAAGTAGTAAATAGAGGAACGGGGGTGTCCGCTATCTAGGTCTGTATTAGGAGCCCACAGTTTTAGGGTCTGAGAATTAAGGGTGTGCTCTTCTCATAGCTCAGACTCCCCACCTCATTGTGTCATACCGCCAAGGGGAAAGCACCCACGGGCATCCTCAACCAGAAAACCCATCACCAGTCTCTTGTGAGCATCTGCGTAGTAGTCTCAAACAAAATGCAGTCAAGGAGAAAACACTAGAAGGTGTGGGGAGGAGGCACCCCTAGGCCCACCCATAACAAAAGGCTGTTATTCTGAAAGGGTTGAGGGTGGTTGTAAAACTGCTCACTGAGAAGGGTGGCACTTACACACAGGAAATGTCTAAACTGTCTTCTCTGGACAACGTAAAATTTAAACTAAAAAAAAAAAAAAATCAAGTGCGGTGATATTTTACCTCTTAGTGTTTCTCAAGGAAATCCTTTCAAAGGGGGTGGGCTCCATGTTTTCTGTGGTAGCTTTCTTAAAAAATTTTTTTCTTTGGTGACCTTTGTTCCCTAATTTAGCACCAGATAACTTTCTTATTTCTAAATATTGTGGTTTAGAAGTTGCACACGTTTCGTGTTGGTATTTCTGTAACAGAAAAACCACCCATGTTGAGGAACTGAGAAAGGGTGAATTAACTTTCAAGTATGGTGGATCTCAGGAGAATTACAAACATTTGTTAAGTGTCCTTAGGAACAAATGGGACTGATGGCATTTTAAACAACCTGAGGAGAATTTTATAAAACCTTTTCCCATTCCCCACCCCTGGTTTGTTGTTTTGCTCAGTATTTGTAGGTCTTCCAGTCATCACATATTTTTGATACATATAGGTTCTATCTGCTGATTTAATTTTGTACATTTCTACAAGGCTGCGTTTTTTACCCTTCTGGTATAATCTTTCCTGGCACTTAATCACCGAAAATTGGCAAAGTGCTCATTTGAATCTATATTGGATTTTAAATGCCTCCTATATGAATTTATTCATTTAATGCCTGTGCCTAAGAGTGCTGTGATTTTGTGGAAGTTATTTCTAAATTTTTTGACTTCAAATATTTTCCACCCTGAATTCCCCAAAGTTGAGGAGGTATCATAGAATGAGATTTGATGTTCTGGCTAAGGGGAGAGTATGATATTAAAATGAGTCTGGTCTTTTTAGATAAAATAGTTTGTAGAGATTTATGGGTTAGTAAATAAGTGTGATAAAAACAAAACCTCATCGACTTAAGAGACTAAGATACTGACTGAGTGATGTCTTCATTACGCTAAGGCTTGTGGCATTAAGAACAGTGTCTTGAACCTCTGATGGCTTCAATGTTAAACACACACACACTCTCTCTCTTTCTCAGATTTTCCCCTGTAATATTAAGTCATCAGCTTCCTCAGAATTAGTTTTTGTCTCTTATAAAGTTGGATTTGTTGTTTTGCTTTTGCTTTTTAAATGATAGAGGAATGCTGAAACAACAAAACTCAACCTCATATGTTTAGAAAAATGTGTTTGTAGTAACAGAGGTTCATGATACCTTCCCTCCAGATCCCATTAACCAGCTTAACTCCTTATAGGAGAATACTCATCATGCTACTTTCCCACTCAGAAACACTTGCCTGTGCCCATTGTGTAAACGAAATTCCAGACTTTAGCTTGGCATTTAAAGACTCTGCCCAAAATGGCCCCACCCCACACACTACTTATTCCAACTCTTACTTTCCAGTCAAACCTTCCAGGCAGGCAGGCAGACAAGCCTGCAGCTCTTCATAAAACCCAGCCCTGGGTGTCACCTTTATCTTCTACCTTTTGCCTCAAATGCCCTACCCTTCCATTTAACCTATATAAATCCTTCTTACAATTTTTAAAAACTATTCTTACATTCCAGTTATTCCATAACATTTCTCTTTGTCTCCTTTGTTGGGGTTGGTAGAAAAAATGATTTTGTTGAGTGCTTACTATGTACTAGACACGATAGTAAGAGCTTTGTATCGGGTATTTTATCTAGTCTTTATAAGACATCTGTGAAATTTTAGAGATGAGAAGATAGAAAGAGACAAATAACTTGCTCAGGGTCACAGGCATTGTTGAATTCGTGGTGCACATAATTTGGTAAATTTCTCCTCTCAGACTTCTAGATGTTAATATTAATATTCCATTTTAAAAAAAAATGACAAGGTGCCATTGTGAAATGCCCACCCTAACCTGGTTCCCTAAACTACTTACCTGCTCCCCAGAGCACTGATTCTGTTGGCTCTGGCAGTGAGATTGTAATGAAGAGAGGATCTACTTGAAAAGCATCAAAATGAAATTTTTCTGCCTACTTTGCAGCCTGACTCTGACATTCAGCACATGATACTTCTGGAAAAGATGCTTTCTCAAGCTATTCTGGCTTCATGAATTTGCACCAGGAAGAGTTATGAAGTGCTCTGTCTTCCTTGGGACATAGAAAGTGAAGAATTTCAAGCCATGGGAATGCATTACTCCTAAGTTTATTACATGCTGAGAGTTGCCTTGTTGAATTTTTTAACTTCTAGGGGAAGAATAGAGCTGATTTTATATTCATGAATCATGAAGAAAATCTATTCTTAAGTTTTTAGTAAATACCCAGTTTGTTACGCTACCTAAATGTTTGTCTTGCCCACTTTTTTAAACCTAGAGAAAGAAAATTCCTAGATTTACAGCAGCTAGTCATGAAGAAAATTTGCTTTTAAGTTCTTAAATTCAAAGTAATAGCCTTCCCCTAGTTGCCATCGTGACAATGAAAAGAATTGACGACAAGTGGTTTTTTGTGGGGACGGGGAAAGGGAGAGGCACGAGTCATATAAGAACATTTTGGGGTTTGATGAAGGTATAAAAGATTGGCTTTTTGGTCTGGATACCTGCCAATACTATAGTTTTTATAAGCCCAGACAACTTTGTGGGTTGTCACCCTACCTCCTCCCAAAACACTAAAACAACTGTCACCAGAGTTTCAGCTCAGTTTAGAAGTTCGTAACAGATTTGTGAATTAGAATCCTTTTTGAATGGTGTAGTAATAATAATAATTGTTAATGTGTATAGCACTTAACTTTAATATATATCTTCTTAATTAACTAAATGAGATTATTCAGAGTACCCAGCATAGGAGCTAGTCCTTAGTAAATTCTAAATAAATGTGTAGCTCCCTAATACTTATAATCCTGTGAGGCTAGATATTCTCTTAATAGATAAAGAAAGAGATAATTGGATTAAGATCAACCAGTGTGAGGTTAGCTTTACAGAATCTAGGTTTTCTGATTCCAAATTTGATGCTCCTCCCGTGATGCCACAAAGTGTGGGTTAGGTGTGGGTCATGACAGCCGATATCATGGATACATTCTGCTGGCATGGAAAATTAATGTGTTCAGAAAGCTGCTCAGATCTCTGGACTTGGGCTGCTCTCAGTTTTTGGTAAGCTGGAAACACCAGTTTTTTCATCTTAAATCCAATGTTTGTCTGGGAAGACCATTAAAAGGACTCTTGGAGGCTAGTTATGTAGATGAGGAGGATGATAGGTAACTCTTTTTTCAGGAAGATGTACCACTTAGGGGAGTGAGACTGTAAACCTCCTGGCTGCTGAGAAAGCTTTCAGAATGACTCTTCCACATGGTCCCCTCTTCTCATTCCTCATGCCAAAAAAGTGGTCTTTTTGTGGCTTCCTAAAGTTCCCCCATGCAGTTGCCCCAGTCTCCCTAAAGCTGGGCCCTGATAAGAGGGCTCCTCTATGCAGAAACTTTTGGGATTTGTCTTTGTTGGATTTTGACTCCAGCGGGCCTTCCCAGCTCCAGGCTCCTGCTATTCTGTTCCAGGGAACTCGTGATTCCTTAAACCTGCCCTGTATTTTCCTGCCCTTGAGACCCTGCTCTCTTGGTTTCTTCCTGTGGGAATCATTTCATGTGTCAGAATCATTCTTTTGAGGTTCAGTTCAGATGCCACTTACTTGAAATGTTCCAAGAGGGAGGGTGTCTGAATCTCTGCTTGGATTTCCTTCCTTTAAGATTTAAAGTTACAGCACTTGGTCATTCTCCTGTATTTGATTTTCAAATACTGCTTTTTGCTATAGTTCCTTTATCTGTTTCTTTGTTTTCTCTACATTTCGTAAAGTCTGGGAGCCTAAAGATCAAAGTCTGACGTAGCCTACACATGGAAGCTACTAAATATTTGTCAGAGAGCAAAATAAATGAAGCCGTTGAGACTACCTTACTGCAGTAGTTCTCAAATTGAGATTCTCCATATGAGCTCCCCAGATCGTCATCAGCATGACCTAGGAATTTGCCAGAAGTGTAATTCTCAGATCCCCACTTCTCACCTACTGAATCACAAACTCCAGGGGTGGGGCTTAGCAATAAATGTTTTTAACTATCCTGCTAGGTGGTTCTGATGCACACTAAAGTTTGACAGACACTCCCTTACTGTATCATTTGTACAATCTTTGCAAAATGTTTTTTGGGGGATAGTGGAGATGGAAGAGCAGACTTCTTGAGTTGCTCCCAAATAGGAGCAGGTATTATATCTGATTTCTTATTGAAGTATGAAGAGTTGGGGAAAACTGTTTTGTTTTAGAACAAAATTGTATAATAGTGGGAAAAACATTTAGTCAGGAATGGGCTCTATCCTGATTCAATTAGAGAATCTATTTAATGTCTGTCTCAGCTCATCTGCCATTTTGGGGTCAGTTACCTGCCCCATTTCCCCTACTGAGATGGTGGGAGGGCCACTGTGGAAAGAGATGTGTTTAGAAAAGAATAGAGATAAAGATAATACTGTGTGCAGGCTCTGAGGCTAGTTTGGTAAAACATCAAGTTTAGCTTTATTTACATTATTAATAAAGAATCTATTGGATTTGGCCCTAAAACCAAAAATCCCAGCAACATGGCATCTGGAAGGGAGGCAGGTAGCACCTGGCTATGACCTGTCCTGGATGTCTGAGTATCTCTGGGCTGTTTTTCTTATCTCAGTAGCTGCCAAGTCTACTTCACAGGATTATACTGAACAGCAGATGCCGTAATCTATATGACATTTCCTTGAAAATGTCCATGTACTATTAAAAATGTAA
This sequence comes from Eulemur rufifrons, assembly GCF_041146395.1. Lineage (NCBI taxonomy): Eukaryota > Metazoa > Chordata > Mammalia > Primates > Lemuridae > Eulemur > Eulemur rufifrons. The sequence continues at coordinate 73,463,114 of NC_091001.1, read as the reverse complement.
AGTATGGCTATTGTTACCATGATTACATTTTCTTTTAAGGAAAACCTCTACATATAAATGAACTTTGGGAATTCCAGTATTGTTGATTACTAGTAAATATGGTACAGCAATTCAAATATGGACTTTTTTTTCCCTTTTAACCCTCTTCTGGAAAATGGTATAGATTGTTGACAGAGCTTTGAGTTTTCATTTAATGATAGCCTCACTTCTCGTACACATCATCAAAACAAGCCAGGTAGATTTCAGCCATTTTTAGATTCTGGTGCCTTTTCTCCCTCTTGCCTGACAAGTTTCTATCAACTCTGAGGCCCAGCTATGGAAAACTAAAGAAAGGGGGAAGTAAAGGATAAGGGCATTGTAAGTATTTTTCTAACCTTACTTTAATATTCTTTGTTGGATTGGGTTAATTAAAAATTGGCAGTTATTAAACCATTTCATTGGTGCAGAGAACCTGCTATTTAAAAGCTGGGTAGTTGATCACTAAACTAGGCTCCTTTAAAGCAAGAGGGATCTAAGAAAATACTAAAATAAAGCTGACTTTTAAAAAAAATATAGTGCTGGCTCTTTTGTTTATTCTACTTATTTATTATTAACAGATATTTATTGATCACTTGTTTCTCAATGAGCAGCTGTCCTACAGTTAGGAAGTGTGCGTGTAAGCATGTTTCAGCTATGCTGAAAATGCTGGCTCAGCTGACTGATGAACAGTTATGAGAAAGCGGAGAAATAAACTTGATCCAGACAAGAGGTGCGGAACCCAGGTAGGAGACTTCAGGTAGGTTTGGGGTGGCTAGAGTTTATAGAGTGCAGAGAAGTAGGGTGGTAGGAGGGGTTCTAGAAGGGTGATAAATAAAGGCTACAGGGTCCTGTAAGTCGGGTTAAAGAGTTAGGAAGTAAGTCAGGCAGTGGGAAGCTACTGAAGGCTTTTAAATAGGAGTGACCTGTTCTGGCTTTTTTTGTTGTTTTTTTTTTTTTTTTAAAATGAAAGGCCAGGCTGACTCCTGAGTATGATGATTGTTTTGGAAGGGTAGTGGTCAAGAGAGGAGGCAGAGACCAGTGTTGGGGTGAGAAACTTGGAAACAACATAACCTCCTTGAATGTTGAAGTGCAAGGTACTTAGAACCTTGTTATTCAGTGTCATCTGTAGATAACTTGAGATTTGTTAAAAATGCAGCATCTCAGGCCCACCCCAGACCTACTGAGTCAGAATCTCATTTTTTAAAAAATCCTTAAGTGCTTTACATGCACATTCAAGTTTAAGAAGCACTGCCTTGAAAATCTACCTGTGAACAGAGAAGGAAATGGTCCCATTAAATGTAGGAGGTTTTTGTTTGTTTTCTGTTTTTTGAAAATATACTGGATCATTTTGACTATAAAAATAATATTGAGTATAATAGTTAATTAAAGAAAGTTTAGTATTGCTCTAGGAGATTACAGGACTGGAAAGCATGGTTGGCTAATTCCGAGCTTTGTAAATCTTTATAGAACTTGGCTGGGATTTTCCTACTTGCTAATCCTGTAGTTCTAGAAATTTGTGAGGTTAAAAAAACACAGTTTCTTTTCATTTACCAATTTAGTATTAATGGAGAATTACAAAAATACACTGGGCCAGTTTCTCTAAATTTTTCCAGAATTTCAGCGTGGCGTCCTGGAAAGTAGTCTTATTGGCCCATACCTGCTTGATGACTTAAATCTTTTAAGTACTTTTAAGGTATTTTTTGAAAAAGCAATACTTCCCTTCCCCCACACTCCATATTAAATGTTCTTGCAGTTGGTTAGACTTCAGTTTCGTGCATATCAAACTCACTTATCTAGCAGTGCCTTCAGGTTTTGATGTTAAAAAGTGGATTTGAAATATGTGACTATCTGTTACTTGGCGAGTACTCATTTCCTCTGAGTCTACAGGTGAAGCTTTAAAATTACTGCTCATTGATTAGGTAGGGGAGAAAAAGCACCTGCTGAAACTTGTTGGCTGGAAGTTTTTGCCCCTTAGAAGAAGAAAGGGGTGAGGGAGATAAGGAACTTCTGTTCTTGACTTGCAGCACTCCAGAACCTTCCTGATGGAAGGAGGGCGCAGGCAGAAAAGCAGTAGCAGTCAGGAGTTGAATGGGGGTGATGTGCTTTCAAAGGCAGGTTGAAGGTCATTAGTGGGCTAAGTTAAATTTCTAGCTATTCCTTTGTACTACTCTAAAAACTTCTAATACATTTTTTATTTCACAGCCTCAAAAGAAATAAAAATGAAAGAATAGTTCTAAGATCCTGCAATTCCAGCAAATTTAACTCTCTGATAGTTTATATATAAGCACATATACAGCCTAAAACTGTTACAATCATGATACTGATTCAGTTTTGTCTTAGCTTCTTGTTTTTATTTTTTATTTAATATTATATGTTAAGCTTTTCATATATGGTTAATTTCTATGGCTCTTGCCAAATATTGCCAATTTGCTTTTCAAATCAGTGCAATCTATTTACCAATCTGAGCCTGTTTTCTCATCTATAGGGTAGAGGTAATACAAATTCTATATAATAAGATTATTCCAAGAATTAAGGAAGATTGTCAGTGGAAACTGATTTGGCACAGTCCCTGGTACATAGTAAGGGCTTGGTAATCCACAGCAGGCTTCCTGTTGCAGGTCCTGGTTAAGTGGTGAAGCAGGGCCCAGCAGGGGTGAGCCTTCTGAGCTTGAGTGGAGTGCCTCAGCCCCCACCCCTGAAACCTGTTCTGGGTGTGGTTTCCTTCAGCATGTTAGAAGAATGTTTAGTTTGCCTGAAAATGCACCCAACTGAAACCCCTCCTTTCTCCTTTAAAAAGAACATGAGGTTCAGTCACTTGGGCCTGATGTGACTTCTGATGTAGGTTGAAGGTCACAATGGTGGTGCTTCTCCCAAGTTCATAAAAAGCATCTGGAGTAACTACTGCTGAAGCCGGAGCATCCAGCACTGTCAGAGAGCCGCCTTTGTTAGAGAGCACTACTGTAGCAGCCAAACTAATATTAACCGCCCTCCATGGATATGTTGAATGCCTCTACTGTGTTTGTTTTTGAAAGGCCCTTCTTAGCCTTTCTTTCCCTCCCCCAACCCCATTTTCAGAAGGCACAAGACCTTTAAGTAGCAAATACAGTAATCACAGTACCATGGGGGCACAGGCTGTGCCTATATTTGGTTTCACAAAGGCCTTGTGAAAGATCAGGCCTTAAAGTCCCTTTTTAATGCTGAAATGGTGCAAGTGGAAAGTTAATTTGAGGATCACTGAGGCACGCTCTGTTCTTCTCTGGTGGCAAGGAAATTATTGGGTGAATTCACCACCACCACCACTTCCAAGAGTGCAATTGTGAAGGAATTTTGGAGTTACAGCTATTGTTATGCACAAACGTGTTACACAGGTATGTGTTTTGCCTGAAATCTGTACAAACCATGGACATTATTTTGATGTCATTGACATGCATATGATGGTTACAACCAAGACTAGAAGACCATTCTCTTGGAATGTGGCCTTGGCTTGTTTTGTTTTGTTTTGTTTTGTTTTGTTTTGTTTTGTTTTTGAGATAGAGTCTGCTCTGTCACCCAGGCTAGAGTGCAGTGGTGTCATCATAGCTCACTGCAACCTCCAGCTTCTGTGCTCAAGCGATCCTCCTGCCCCAGCCTCCCGAGTAGCTGGGACTACAGGCATGCGCCACCACACCTGTCTGATTTTTGTAGAGACAGGGTCTGGCTCATGCTCAGGCTGGTATCAAGCTTTCGGTGTCAAGCTATCCTCCTGCCTTGGCCTCCCAGAGTGCTAGGATTACAGGAATGAGCCACCTCACCCTGACGGCCTTGGCATTTTGAATTATATTTCTTTTTTAACTAAGAGAAATTTTGAAGGTCTATTTTATTTTTATTTATGTTTTGAAGGTATATTTTAAAGTGTACAGTGTCCTTGACAGTCTGTCTAGTCTGTTGAACTGTTAAATGCCAATGCATTCCTGTAGATTGCTAGCTTGAGTGTATGGTATTTGAGATGGTGAATAAAGTCTAGTGCAAAGTGTATTTCTGGTGCTTGAAAATGGTGCCCTGATTTCTATTGAGGGAGACACTTATTCCTATAAAGGTTCAAACGACGTGCTGTAAAATTCAGTCTTGGAGTGGTGCAGGGAGATTACCCACTATCTGCAAACAACTGCCAAGCAGATGAAATCCCAGCTGCGCCAAGTCTGTGGTGGAGAGTGGTGGGGGTGGCCAGGGGAGCTGGTTCCGAACCCAGTGGTGGGGGTGTGGTGAGGAGGCTGCCAACGGCTGTTGGACATTGTATCTCATTTCAGACACAAGTGTGGTGGGAAGCACGTGGGCTGTGGATTCACACCAACCAACCAAATCTTGACTCCACCAGTGACTTCACTGAGCCTCATTTTCTTCATCTGGGAAGAATAAATCGCCTTTGGGGTGGTTGTGAAGATTAAATTAGGTATATTGTAATTGTATTGGTAACCAGCTCCTCCTGGTTTACCAGAGAGTTTTCAGGTTTTAGCACCAAACGTTTGGTTCCACATCCAGGGGGTCTCCCTCGGTCCCAGGCACAGTGGGCAGTGGTTCACCCTAATAATATATGAAGGTACCTTTCACTGTGTACCAGAAACTTGGTATTTGTGAACTCCCAGGAGGACAGCGTGTGTGTGTGTGTGTGTGTGTGTGTGTGTTCATCTCTGTATTCCTTCCTACTGCTTAGCATGTAAGTAAATGTTTCACGATATATAAAGTAATGGAAGCAGCAATACATATGTAGTTGTTTTAAAGTGAGTTAGCACATCTTCCTGCCAGTTGTCTCTTCTCCCCTGAAAAGAGAGGAAAGAGCCATTTAAATGATGCATTGAATGGAAGAATGAATCAGTCATGAAAATGATTTTGTCTGTGATGTGGCTAAACTATAACTTCAGAAAGGGTTTAAGCTGGGCCCATCTACTTTTTTGATAAGTGAAATTTAATGTGACCCTAGTGACAACCACCCCACCCCAAAGCTCTGATTTAGGCACCTCCAGCATATGGACTCCCTGACATATTTGTTGGGACTCTGCAGGGTGCTGGGGACTTGACTTTGGTGGGGAGGAAAGGAGAGGGAAGCCCACTGTACTAAAGTACTTAGAGAGATAGAAACAGTTCCCTAGAAATTAGACATCAGATTGTCTTTTTTTTCCTAAGTGAGATGGGGCAAGAATAGTTGGACCAGGAAAAAGTTTTAGGGTTACACTAATGTAATCTAGTTACACAGTAAAAAAAAAAAAAATATGCTATGAAACTGAATCTATTCTTCTAGGTGTGGTAACTATTCAGATTTTTATATTGTATGACCATTAAAAGAACACAACTTTTCTAACCGCAAACGTGTCTTTGCTCACAGAGATAACAGCATGAGTAATGCTGTTCTAGAAGCCAGGCAGTTAAATCACACTCTGAGCAAATAGAGGCAAGTCCTCAGAAACGTAGATAAAACATTAATGTGCAAACTTGGACTTTCAAGCTGAAGAAATATCTGAAAGAAAACTAATTTTGGCCCATGAACTATTTCCCAGTCCTTGGTGCCCTCAATCTCCACCCCCTTTAAAAAAAAAAAACAACTTTGTTTTTCCTCTGCAAATATACGTATATGATTTCAATCGCATTTGAGACAGGAGGTTATTTTTTCACTTGAAACACAAGGAAGCAATTTTTAAAAGTCATACTCATTCAGCAGTGGGCTTGACTGTAGCCAGCTTGACTGGGAGTTCCTGACCACAGAACCACACACTGCAGTCTTTATCGGGGGAGTAAATTCAGATGGTTTTCTGGAAAGGGAGAGGGCTGGAGTCTAGGGAAGGGCACTGGAACGGTGACCTGCTGGGCTTAAGTCTGGAGCAGCGTGGCGTGGCAGGAAGGGGCTCTGGAAGCTGGCTGTTTTGGTGTGTTTTTCACCAGTGTGCTGGGAGTCGATGGGGAGGCTGGCTCAGATCCCAACAGATACACATCTCAGCCATGATTGTCGTCAAGCGATTCTGAAATGACCTTTCTTACTTCATTTTCCTGTGAGCTCATAGTAGTCTGCAAACATGAATTATGTCATTGATCCTTGCTCCTTCTTTGTTTGATAAGGAGTCATTCTTTTGCTCAGTATTTCTGGAAGAGGAAAGTGAGGCACAGGTCGGTAGTGATTCAGAAGTTGATTTGGGATCTCCTCTCTTTGTTCTTCCTTTTCCGGTGGGAATTCACAGTATAACTCGTTTGCTAGGGTTTCATGTATAACAAGCTAACAAAACTCTTACTGGACTGGGAGACCTAGTTAGTAGGATAATTATGATTCTTAGCATGACTCAACCCCTTTTTAATATTCAGGAGGGCTGATGGAGAGCTTCTGTCTGTAGCTCTTCGCTAGGCGCTAGGGTTACAGGGCATATATTGTATCTTTGCCCTTAAGCTCACAAATAAGTCAAGAGACAGGGAAACAGATACAGTTTTTGTATTAGGATTTGAATGGATGTATTTAAGGAAGGGGGGGTGCTTTACACACCTGCAAGATGGAGAACACCTGCCCTCTCTACCCTGGAGTTGCTGTGAGAATCAGTTACAACAAAGTGTATGACCCCTATGAAAAACACAAACTCATCAAATCTAAGAAATTTTTATGGGGAGAAACAAATGTGGAGGCTGTCTTTGTTCTCAGGCCCACTCAACTGGTTTGATGTCTGTTTGATGAAGGAAACACACCTTTCCAGTCACAATAGCCAGCATTTATTGAACAGTTATGTTCCAGACTCTGTGCTATTTATTATATGCATTATCTCATCCCCTCCCCACACCTCCCCCACCCCCCCAATGCTAGAGATAGGGTCAGGCATTATCTCTGTTTAAGGATGAGGAAAACAAGGCTGGAGAGATGAACTCCCTTGCCAAATGTCATACAGCTGCTAAGTGGTGGAGTCAGCCTTCACACCTGGCTGTCTGTTCACAAAGCCCTAGCATTAAACCATTACTTCACACTGCCTATCCAGAGATAGTTATCGTCTTGGGAGGATTTAGGTGTGGCTGGGTGTGGAGGGAGCAGTTGGACCAAAGTCTTCTAACAGCAGCCTGCACCGTTTCTTGAGTCTATTTTGAAGCCATTTCCTCACCGCCAGCTGCTCAGAAAGCATCCTCCCCTCAGAGTGGTGGTATTTATGATGTGGTTTCCTTCCTCCTGCCTCTAGCATTCAGCTTACCCAGGGTCAGAAGCTCAGGGGTTGCTGATAAGCTGCTGTGCTAGCTAGTTCAAGTCACTGTGTGCTGCCCTGTTTTAGGATGGGTCATGCTTGTGGCAGTCACTTGGTGAACCGGTGTCCTGTGGAGGCAGCACGGTGATCAGTGCAGTCTGATTTGAAAGCAGAGGTCACACCCTTTCCACCACATTGCTCATTAGTCTACTGATGCCTGTGATGTAAAAGTTAAACCACAAACATCTTTCTCCTGTGTTGAGCATGAGTTTTAAAAAAGTTTACAGGGGCTTTCTAGCATGAGCCAGGTATAAACCAGGTACCGTCACACACATATTATTTATGTGAGTTGGGTGGTATCTGCTCTGTGGATTGAGGAACTTGAGAACCAGAAAGGTGAAATGAGGTGGCAGAGTCATGTAGCCAGCAAGTGACAAAAGGGGCAACTGAACTTCTGCAGCAAGAGCGGGCCATTTTCATCGTTTCTTTGAACCTAAAGCGTGTGCTTGGTCTGAATCAGTGGAGTCACATAACAAGGCATAGCGTACACATCCATCAGCACGTAGGTAGGTTGTAGCAATTTTAATTTTTTTAAACCCAGAGCATTGTGTCATTCTTATTAGGGAGTCACCCAGATTCACAGGTGTTTGAAAGTGTCATGCTTAACCTAGCAACAAATTGAATACACAGCTGAAAAACGGAAGGCTTACCAATCAGGTTTTTCTACTATCAATTTCTGATAAAGCTCTTGCTATTGATGAGTAAATCTTTCCATTAAAAATGATACTTATATAATTTGCCTATCATTAATATTGCAGGAGCATAACATTGGGATGAGTAGCACATCTGCATATCTTGAAGGACAGAACTGACATTCACCCACATGTGGGATACAGTGTTGTAAAAGCAATAAGGGTATTTTGGGGGGATATAATTTGAACCATAGCTTAAATTCAGATGATATTGAGCATTGGCACATCAGGATCCTTTTGAACACAGAGACGTGGATATAGACCGACTACTAGTGACTGTGAGGGCTCTGGATTTTGAGATGCTGGGTGAAACACGTGCAGCCACACATCTGCTGTGATGCAATGAAGTGGTGACTCTGAAGCAGCCAGACTGTGATGGCTCAGCTTCAAGGTATCAAGAACAAATTCATCTGAACCTGTCCACAAACCTCTGAACCAAAAGGAGAGGGAAAATGTGTACATACATTTGGAAAGCTGGGTCCCAACATTCCTTTGCTTAGGTAGTCCTGAGAACCTTGTCTTTCTTCCTGTTTCCTGACTGAGACAGGAATTAACCTGTAGCATAAAGAAACACGTTTGGGTAGGTACTTAGGGCAGCACCCAGAATTTGGTACAGGTAGGTCAGGGCAGCAGAGTTGAGGGAAAGGCAGGTGATGGTAATCGTCTCTGTTTTATTCCTGTTGTCACCCAGGTCTGCCTCTTCTTTCTGCTGCTTCCTTAGCTCAACTAATGACTTAAAGCTAGAACATTGATGGCAGGTATACGTAGGCCTGAGAAAATAGCTATTGCCTTGGTGAAGGAGCAGTGCTTTCTGGAACTTGTCCTCAAAACTCAACTGACAAAGCCTGCCTGAAAGCCAGTTGCTTATAATGTGCTTGAGTTGATGCACCATTGCAGATTGGCTGTGGGAAGAGAGTAGCATGTACCTGCTAATTAGCCAAGAATAAATGCTACGGGTAACTTATAAAAACACTTTTATAGCTCTAAGATCTTTGAAGGAACAATCAAATCCATCCACCTTTTAGCAAGTGGGTGTCATGGTGAGCACCTTACAATGCTGAGCACACTGGAAACACGGGTATGTTAGGGACAGCCACTGTCTCAAATTGCATTCTAAAAGGGAACACTAGGTAGAAAGTGGCAAGTGTTCCAAGACATGCAAATAACATTCCTTGGTTGTGGGATGTGGGAGAGGCATTTTGGTGGAATTGGTGTTCGATCTGCAGTTTTATGTATGGCCAGGATTGGATTATGAGATGAGGGGTGCTAGAGAGAGATGACACTGTGGAGCGTATAGGGTAATGGCTAGAATTCTACCTGGGATACCATGTACATCTTTTTCCCTTCCATTTCAATTGTTAATGCTTACTATTATTAGTTGGGTTTTTTTGCCTCCTTTTTGTTAAACAACAGCCAGCTAATCTTGGCACTTGTCCAGAAAATCAGGTGCTGCTTAGCAGCTGATGTTGGTGAAATGACCTTGGACAAGTGACTTGCCATCTCAGTTCTCTCACCTGTTAGGAAGGGTTGGAGATCATCTGATACACATTTGAAGGCCCCTGCAAATGAATGCATGGCCACACCTTGGTTACATTTCACTGAATGCTCCTCCAGGGTTCTGCTGGGTAGATGCCCACTGCTAAAAATTCAAGTATTTTTGGCTTCTGGTTCTGTGGGCTTACAGTATTAGTCCTGTGGGTAAACTAAAATGCTACCAAGGAGAGGGAAAGCAAAAGAAAAGATACACGTGTCCTCATGCAGAGAGAGAAGGCAAGTAGCCTAACTCTAGCCCAGTGGTGGTGGTGGTGGTGGTTATATGAATAGCAGCTAACACATCTTAGTACTCATCTTGTGCAAGCACTGTTTTAAGTATTTGCAGTATTGATTCATATGCTCCTCACAGCATCCCTGTGAGACATTGTCTCCGTTTTGAGGATGAGGAAACTGAGGAACAAAGGATGCTTTGCCTAAAAACTCTTAACTTGGTGTAAGTAGAGCCAGGATTCCAACCCGGGCAGTCCGCACTGGGACTCTGAATTCTTAACCATTTTGCTGTGCTGCCTCTCAAGAGCATTTCCTGCGTGATGCTTTTGTAGATCTCAGATTAGCATTTTGTTAGGACCTGGGCCACAACCTTGATTTGGTGAAAGCAATTGCTGAGAGGTAGAAGTTCTTGATTCTTTTTCAATCTTAAAGGATGTGCTGAGACTCTCACTCTTAATTGGTGAGAGTAGCAAAGGGCTACATGGTAAATGCAATGTAAAATTCAAGCCTTGCCTAATCTTGGAAGACTTTATTCCCTTTGGTAGTTTGCTTTGGTGATTCTGGCAGAATAAAAGGGACTCAGCTCTCAATACAGACTCTCTTGATCTGTATTTTGCCAGGATACAAATTATTTGTGATGTACCTGTGAGAACCTGGAATGAAGGGTACTGGTATTAAAGTAGAATTTTGGAGATAAAAGTACAGTGTTCACTGCTAAGGCATTGGGCACTGGCTACACTGAAGGTAACCCTGGAGCACTCGTCAAAGGTGACAGCATTACCTAGGAACATGGAGTTGGGCCAGAAAAACCACATCTTAAGTTCAGATTCTTGGAGTTTACTAATTTTTCTTGACTTTAAATATTTTCAGCTGCTTTAGGGTTTGTTGGTGTATTTAGGTTAAGTGGCCTTTTGTTCTGGATGTCCATGTGTGAATAAAATAGATAATCCCTATTTCTGGTTTGAGTGAAGACTTTCATAGCATTGGGAAAGCTGACACAAATATTAAAAAAAAAAAAAACTTGCAGATGCTGTTTGCATTTTGTTTACAGGCCACCTTTTGAGTTTCCCCACAGCAGATATAAAACACCAGCTTAAGAGAGGCACCAGTTCATCCTTACTTGCTATACGCCAAAACCACAAACTTGATTTCGCTTGCAGTTCATTATGTTCTATAATTGGCATCAGAAGCATTTATTGTGTTTATTGTTTATATCTTGCCTAGTTCCAGAAATGATTCTATTTGGCCTAGGCAAGCGTTCTGATAATGTGAGTATGTATGAGATGATATTGCTGCTGCTCAGAGAGTCTGTAATCACAAGACTGCTCATAGGATTGTTGGGTTAGTGAATGCTGGGTTTGTTCTCTTCTTTGCCCTCTGTGTCCAGAAAAATGTAAATATCTTTCTTAGGAAGGCCTGACATTGCTAGACTGAAAGGTGCCATGGCACTGGTATATGTGTTTTTCCCAAGAAATTTTCTGTTGCACTCTTTTTCTCTCTTGTAGAAATGTGTATTTTATATACTCCCATTTTCCCTTTTGAGAGTAAAGCTTATTGTGGATTTATATAGTTCAAGTGATTTCCTTTACCTTTGCTTTGAAACACAATGTATTTAAAATATAGAAGGAGCTGTGACAAGCACATAATGAGAATGAGTTATAACAATTTCCATTTGACCTTTGGGACCCCTCAGGTGTAGGAGTGTCACCCAACGAGAGAGACTATAGGACCAGGTATCAACTACCATTTTTTGAGATTGGACTCTGTGGAAATGACAGCTAGTGTGTGGCCATTACTTAGGTAAACCAAATAATGTCACAAACCAAAAGTTTCTGAAAACACCTAAACTCTGTGTCTTTCGTACTTACTTACCTGTGGGGACTGTAGGCACTTTGTGTCTTTATAGTAGTGTTAGCACAGTAAGCAGTTTTCCTGCTTACTTGCTACGGCTCTCTTCATACCACAACTGTGGGCAGACCAGATCCCACTTAGCTGAAGTGCATAGCTGTAATTGAGCACATTAAGGGAGTCCTGTGTTGCTGTTTGGTACTGCTTGTAAACTGGAAAGATGTCTCTGCTGTATGGAGTTCGGAAAAGTACCTTAGTGAGTCCCAGTAACTCCTGACTGTTGACCTTTGGGTTTAGGTATGATACAAGTCTTAGGAGAATTGATGAGAATGCAGGAACCAGTTTTAGCCAATACATTAAGACTAAAATGCCTCTATTGTTTGTCAGAAAGTACAATGTGACAGAGAAATCCTAAAACTCTAAAAGTAAATAGCCTACAGCAATTAACTGTATTGACTTTGGAAACAGGTTATAAACCCAAACCTCTATGGTAAACTGTGGGTGTTTCTTTTCTCCTTTCCCAGAATAAAAGCTGCTAATGAGAACTGCTCTCTAGTGTTGCTAGGACAAACCTGTGTGACCTTCTTTATGTAAATAATTAACGGGGGAATATTTTCATTTACATTAAAGCCATATATGAAAGGTTTCCGGGCTGGGTCTGCCAGCCTCTGGCCTCCATGGGGGGAGGGAAGCCAATACTGGAAAAACTCAGGCTTCCAAATGGTCAGGCAGAGTCCCAGAATATCCTCTTTGTGACTGCGCTGGCAATAAAACCCCATTTGAAGGTTATTCTAGGGCGACTTTATTGTTATATAAGGAGCAGATTTTGTTTCTTGGTGGTATGTGGAGTGGTAGAGGTTAAAGGTAGAACTATGTGTGAAACTAAAAAGCCTCTGAAACTTTTTAGCAAACCAGCAACAGTTAGAGGCTTGTGGCCCACTTTGGCTGGGCACCTTCCATTTTGTTTGCCCACACTGCCTCTTCACAGCCTGTTTCTTGAATACATAAAGAGCAGATTTATCTACATTATTGGGAAAACAATTTGAAGCACAGGCCTTATGAATTGGGAGGATCAATGGTATTGCCATCATGTGCTTAAATTTGTGTGTGCCTTGAGGGTTTGTATTCCTAGTATATTTGTATTCCCACACTTTAACAAAAAAATTTTTTTTCAGTCTTCTTTCTCAGATTGTTTCTTGACAGCATGAGAAACTTACTGCCGGTAACTAGTTAATTCTAAAGAGATTTAGGTTCCTACTGTACACTTCCAAAAATACCAGACGTTGGGGGCAGCCAAGATGAGACACATACAAAATAAAATATCTTTAAAATTTTGTTTATTTTTGAATTGGCAAAATTGTATATGTATCACAGATAACATTGTTTTGAAATAGGTATACATTGTGGTATGGGGCTAAATTGAGCTAATTTACACGCAATAAATATAATAGAAATAAAGTGTAGGATGGAGAGCAAAGGGGTTGTGCATAGTCATTAAGTGCTTCTCCGCCTTAGTAATATTAATAATTACCCTCTTCAGAATATTCTTAGTGTTGGGGAAGAGAGGATGCTCTGAATATGGAGAATACATAAAGACACAAGATGGTGACTGTCCAGCTTGCCCAGGGCATGGGTGTCTTTTGGTGCTGACAGAATTTGGTGGTACTTTCTAGGGATTCATGGCTGGGATTGAGCTGCCACTCCCTCTGGGCTGCGTCAGTTACTCCTAGGCAGGCAGGCAGGCCAACCCCTCGAGAAGCCTGGCATTTAGCCTTCATGCTTTGGTTTCTTTGCCTTTTTATTTATTTTTGAAACTTTTATTTGCCCTGGGGCCACTTTGAGGCTGAAGGTACAGCCCACAGTTTAAGAACACTGTCCCAGGCCTGAGCTAATAACAAGAGTAAAAACCTTTTTCCCTTGTCATTACTGCTTCCTCCTCACTGAGTAATTAGCCAGCTGCTGCAGGTCTCATTAAACTTCATTAAACCTGAGCATCTGTCTATAGGAACTGCCTCCAGATAAAAAGAGGAAGCTCAGCTAAACATTTTTGTTGCTGTTGCTAATTACCCCAAGCTATACTTTTTATTAATTAATGGCTCTCCTTGCCTCCAGATCCTGTTGGGGGCCTTCACCCATGCCAGACAGCAGGCACTCCACTCTTCCCCGGCTGCAGACCTGCTGCTCTGTGGTTTGGTGCATGGGGTCCCCATAATTATCAGGGCCAAGAATAGGGTGGCTCTGGAAGCCAAGGTAAAGGAAAAACACATCTGGAAGTCTGGTTATATGTAACTTCAACTTATTCAAAGCCTCCAGTCAGTCAACACTGGTACTTTTTTAAAACAGATGCAATGGTCAGTTCATTCATCTGTTTGTTAAAATACCTGATGGCAAAACAGTTACAAAGCTAGCTTTCTTGACTCACTGGTTCCAGGGTCTAAGAAAGCATTTTAATGAGACGGGGTTGGGATGGGAAAAGTAAGGGATGTTTCACCGTGGCTAAGGTGACACCTAAAAAGGAAGATGTTGATCTTGGGTCTGGTCCGGTGGTGTCTGAGAGCAAGGAGTCCTTGATGGTGCAAGGTGAACTACACTCCTCCCAGATGTCAGGCAGGGGAGAGGAGTGCCTCCCGTGGTGGGATGGAAAGAGCATTGAGAAATGTAGGGGATTCTTTCTGATGAGGGCTTCTACATCGAATTATGTAAAACTCCCTGTTGTGGAATTGTCAGGAATTAAGGTTGCGGGATACCTTAAGAGATTTAATTCAGTGTGTTCCTTTTAGGTGGAGGGAACCTTAGCATTCAAGTTTGAATCCCATTTCATCTCCATTGCAGCTGAAGGTCCTTGCTAGTGTAGACATCCCTTCAGAATAGTGGGAGCTGTGGAGTCAAACTTCTGGGACCGTGTTTGCTTTGTGACTGTGAGCAAATCACTGAACCTCTCTAGGCTTGAGTTTGCTCTTAAGCAAAATATGTTTGTTGGTAAGAGTACCTACCCCACATAGTGGTTGTGAGAATTAAATGAGTTTCAGTGAGATGCTTAAGCGGATACCTGGCCCTAGTAAGCACTCAATGAACCCCCACTATGGGGTGGATATGGGAGATGATGATTTGATTCGTCTGTCATTTAGGGTCATGTCCAGAGCCCTTCCCACTTGTGTAGCAGCAGCACTGGTGGATTAACCCCCATTGAGTACTGATCTTATCCCTGCAGCTGTTGGATAAGAACAGTGAGCCTCATAACCTCAGCTCTGAAGCTTTGACCCCTTGACTTACCTCAGTTGGTCTCACCATGCTTTGCTGGGTGCTCTCTGCTGCCACCTGTTCCCGCGTGGCTGGTGTCAAACTGTAAACTCCTCCTGTACCTTACCCTTATTTCCTATTGCTCAGTACAGCAACGTACAAACTTTAAGAATGGAATTTACTTTTCCTGGACATGAAATCTGAGGTGGAACCCCAGTAAATAAAGGGTACAAAATGGGAGCTTTTCTGAGCCGAGTGCAAGTGAGAAGGTACTTGGAGCCTGCCCTCTAGGCTTCCGCTTTGTTCCTTTTGCAACCCTTGCTGGGAACATGGTTTGAAAATTACCCCCTGGCATCCTGTAGACCTCAGTGTTTCTTCAGTGAATGTCACTTTTTTAAAATTAATATCCTTAGTGGCCCCATCTATTAAAAGGAGGAAGTATTAGTGTTTGTTTGCCATATTATGCTTATAAATGTTTTATAAGGTTAAATACTGATTTAGTATTCCCCAGAAGGAAGACATGAAAATTCAGGGTGGCATTTTATTTATTTTGGAATACTCATTGAAGATAGCAGTTCACATATGACCTTTTGTGGTGCCCTGTGAGATTTGTATGCCTCCAGCGAGTGTTTTTTATTCCTTCCCATCAACCTCAGACACATTGGTGAACCTTAGTTCTCTTATCAAATAAAAAAGAATTTCATATTTTCCCTGAAATGGAAATGCTCCTTAAATTTTTCAAAACTGATACTTGCTCCTAAAAAAAAAAAAAAAAAAAAGAGAGAAGAGAAGAAAGCCCAGCAGTGTAAGAAATACAGAAACAGAAATGCCTCCAGTCTTTGCTTCTAATCCCTTGAGATAATTACAGTTAATAGTTTGGAAAATATCCTTCCCTACCTTTTTATGCAGTTACTTACATTTGAATATATATATGCATAGGATCATACTAAACATACACACTGTTCTATAAGGGACTTTTTGCATTCAGTAATATGTATGGCCACCTTCCTGAGCCTGTATGCTGCTGGTTTCCCTTACTCTTTTTAATTCATACATGCTATTATATGGACATGCCATCTTTTAACTAATCAATCTATTAATGTATATTTAGCTGTTTCTCATTTTTTTCTGTTTTGCTTTTGTTGCTATTCCTTTTTACAGTTACGTAAAAAAATCTGTAGTGTACATCCTGTACATCTTTGTGTTCTTGCAAAGGTATTTCTGGAAAATAGATATCTACAGGTGTGATTGGTAGGTGGAGGAAATACATATTTTAAAGTTTGAGATTCCCCCTTAACCGCCCTCCCACCAGTGTAGGCACATGCAAGTGAGCCTGTTTCTCCACACCTTCAGTAAGTGTGAAAGGGTTTGTCTTTCAAGTGTAAGGAATGGGGTTAAAGTTTATTTTCATCTACTTCCACCTAGTCACGAAAGTAAATTCTGTCTGCTACCCCAAAAGAATGTCTCTTAGCTCCCAGCCCTTCCCACCCAGATCCAAGATTATTATCTTTATAGAGGCTGTTGAGGAGCAGCAGCCAAGGTCTGTATTAAACAATAAAATGCCTCTGAAGAACAAATCAGCTAGAGCAGTAAGCTTCCTAGGCCGTATCTAGGTAACAAGCAATAATACTCCTCTTGTGACAATGTTAGTTTACCCTCTCCCACCCCACCCCCAAACTGGCAAAATTACAAACAGCCAGGTCTCCACACCTGTTGGAAGCACCTGACTTTGTGGAGTGGGAAGTAAAGCCTTGCATGTGGGGATGGGAAAGAAGTTCGGGGGGCGGTGCTGCACATGGGTGCACACTCACGGACGTTGTAAAGATCTATATTCTGAGTTTAGCAACACTGTGCAAGAGGTTTAAGTTTCCAAAACAAACAGAACAGAAAAACTGATCTCCCGACTTAAACTCTCTTTTGTTCAAAGCTTTCTTTTTTCATTTGGAAAAAAAAAATTGAATTTAGATAGATGACCAGTTTTAAGCTAAGAAGATTCAGTATAACCTAGGTCGTGCCTTATGCATTGTTTTCTATAAAAATGGGTTTAAAGCTTTGATTAGTTTTCCTATTAATGCAGAATAGGTTTTGATTAAAAACAACAATAATATAAATTGTTAACTGTCCTGCCCTATTCTGATCAGTGTGAGGGATCCTATGGTGCTACCCTGCCTGTTAGGACTAAATCATCATGAGGTTGAATCTGAGGTCATTTCCTCCTCCAGTTTTTCTGTCCTCCTTTATTAAAACAAGGCGATGGACATTGTGTACGTATAGGATCTGCCCGCCAAAACTCCGTATTTGGCTTTGAAAGAAATCTTGTGTAACCACTTATCGTATGGGTGAGGTTGAGGAAAGCCACAAAGGAAGTTACCAGAATTGTTTTTCATTGTTGACCCCGAATGTAATAACTTTCTCTTTTTCATTATAATATATCTTAAAAATAATGAAATAATGGTTGAATATGTACGTTAATTATCTAGAGTCAGAAATTGCTTGTAAACTTTTTAAAGAAAGAACTCTTAATGCTTTTAGGTGTCCTCCCCAGTGTCTATATTAGTTACTCAGTAAATGGTTGCACATTGGCTGATTGATTAACCCAAGATGAAAAAACTGGTGTTCTTTGTGGCTAAATGCTGGGTACTAGTGTGTGTACAACATTTGCTATTCTACATGGAATAATTTTTCAGGCAGTGGAGTAGTTGGGTGAGTTAAATATATATTCGTGGATTGGGTCAGAGCCTATCATTCAGTAAATTACTTCCTGCATGTAGAATACTCTGTGAGAAGTGAAATTTTGGTTTGAAGCACTGAGATATCACTTAGAAAATAATGCTAAACTCTAAAATTTCTTAGTTTAGGCCAGGGAGCAGCTCACCACTATAAAATTATGCATTTTGTTTTTCAGTCTTGTCACAGTTATTCTGAAATCCAAGTGTAGTTTGGACAGTTCTCACGCTTACTCCTCCCCAAACACACATGAAGTCTGTGGCTTACTTGAGTAGACAACTGTAATTTTGGAGTTTGGCATGGAAGTTGAGACAGTCTTACTTAATTTATCAATCTGTCATTTCTGTAGTGGGTCATGGTCACTGGGGCCAGAAGGGGGTTTAGGTGACTAATTGGTAATTTTCTTTAGAACAGAAGCCCATTTTTACATTCTTTGTGTTTATGTTCATTCGTTTTTAAATACAGTTCCTTTTCTCACTAAGTAGAACCATGTCATAACTCTGTAGTTCCAAGTGATAACTTGGCATTGCTGTGGCTTCCTTTATTCCAAAATGCTAGTTCTTTACAGATTAAGTTTATTTGGAGGACTTCTGTGATATCTTAGATTATCTTAGATGGGAACTTCTGTACTTAATTCATCCAGGGAATGATTATTTTAGTAAATGCTTTACTGGCCATGAAAAGTAGAGAGCTTTGTGTGGTGGCCTTTAGGTCTTTTGACTTTTTCTTCCTTCTTGTCTGTGTCTCTGGTTTAAAAAAAAAAAAAAAAAGTCCCTCAGACCTTAGCCTTTTGGACTCAATGAATTACTGTTAACTTTGACATCCTCATTAAATAGGAGAGCTGTCAGAAACTGTCACAAGCCACTAGAATTGGTACAGTTATCTTGGTGGCATCACCCTCTCTAGGCATCTTTGTGAAAACATTAAGTAGAGCAGAATCCTCTTGTATCTTGAATGTCTGATGACTCTAGTAAGTGAAAGAGAGTTCTCTTATTTCCTCCTTGCACTTAATTCTTTTGGCCTTAAAAATTCTGGAAACCTGGAGACGATTGAAAATCATAAGTAAGGACCAGGGAGCACATTATTTGATTTTTAATATTAATATAGTGCCTTAGTCTAGCTACATGGTCCACAGAACAGTAAGGCTCCCCTTTTTGCATTGCATGAAAAAAGAAATATAGTAAATTTGAATTCTCTCTTACTACCTCCACTTATTCCCAGGGCTCCTATAATAAAAAGTCGAGCTGCAGCTCTCAACAATGAAGTAAAGGATTTTATCTTTACCAGTGAATTTGTGTGGCACATGATAAACAGGTTTAGAATGTGATATTTACTGCTTCTTTAGTGTTGTTTTGAAAAAAAATACCACACAGATGTTATATTGGAATTAAAATACTTTTATAAAGTCTTATCTTCAGTTTACCTATTATGGTTGTTGCCCCTTAAAAAATTCTTTCCTAGTTTGTCTGTATTAGTGTTAGCATTCTGCTATATAAGTTTAATAATTAAGGATATGGTATCCATTTAGTTCCAAGCTTTTTCTAACTTTTAAGGATATCACAAGTTACCCTCAGTCCACCTTGGACTTAATATGTTTAGTCTCCTTCCAGGGAAGATTGTGGGAGGAGAGGTGATGGTGAATAAAGTATCCATCCAAGTAATAGCAGAAGAGCCTTCAGCTTGTGCAGAGGGGATTAGAAGTTGGTAAATCTGGCCTCAAGCCATCCAACTCTTCCTACTCCTTTG
Source organism: Eulemur rufifrons (assembly GCF_041146395.1). Classification (NCBI taxonomy): domain Eukaryota; kingdom Metazoa; phylum Chordata; class Mammalia; order Primates; family Lemuridae; genus Eulemur; species Eulemur rufifrons. Next base: position 73,443,838 of record NC_091001.1, on the reverse strand, counting down.
ACCGTGAAGACCTTGAGTTCTAGCCTGTGGCACTCACCATGGTTCATCCTCCTGACAGCTGGGGGTGGCACACAGTTCATCCTATTGTGTCAAGACAGCCAGATGAACACCTTTGAGCTAGGGAGGGAGAGGGCCCTGGGTTCACCCCCAACTGACCTGACATGTGGGCAGAGGCCTCGTAACATAGAACTTAGCAGAAAATGCATGCAGCCGCCGAGCATCAACCTGGCAACATGTGTAATAGCGAAATTTAAAATGGTACCCAGTATGTTGCCTTGTTCATAGCCAGCATTTAGTACATGTTTGCTAAGCTGATTTTGATTTGAAAGTGGAATCTAACAAATAGGATATAGGGTAAACAATGTTATTAAAATGTTTTAAACCAGGAAACAGTAAAATTTTTCTGTAAAGGGCCAGATAGATAATTGTTAGGCTTTGCAGGCCACTCAAGGTCTCTGTAGCGTATCATCGTCCCCCACCTCTCACCCCCACCCACAACAATCCTCTCAAAATGTAAAAACTAGTCCAGCTCCCGGGCAATACAAAAGGACTATCGGCCACAGTTTGCTGACCCCTAAGAACTGACCTAAAATGGATGGTCATGATTTTTTTCCTGTTGTTTTGGGGAGGTAATATCTTGTTTTCCTCAGCCAGTGTGGGATGGTGCTGTGAGCTGGAGAGCTGGGATTCTTTAGGGTTTAGATAAATGTGGGCTCTAACTCTGGATTCAGGTTTGCTAGCGGCATGCCCTCAGGCAAATCACCAAAACCTTTCTGTGCCTCACTTTCCTCAGCTAGTTAAAAATAAGAGGTTGTAATAAACAAGGTTAAGTTAGTGAAGATCCTAACACAGCCTCCACTGGTGCATAGGAACAGGCTCAGGCTTGTTTCATCCTTCGCCCTAACTGTTCTCCCTGGCTGTGGTTCCTGTCCTGCAGAGATGGAGAATAGCAGATTAGCAGGCTCAGGGTATGGCTTCCTCTATATAAAAGCAGTTTTGAAGTGTGCCACCTATTTTCGGTCAAATACAGTGAACAATTTCTGAATAATTTTTTCATAAGATCCTATTTCTGTTTCTTTAAAGCATTTACTGTTTCCTCCGGGTTTCGGCCCTTTATGCTGTTGTTAATTCACACTGGTTCTCACCTTACCTGTCATCTTAGAGGAGCTAGTTGTGTTACTCTGCCCATTTGTTTTTGGAGTAAGCCCCCACCGTAACCTCACCCCTCTCCATGGTCTTGGCTTCTGTGGATTGTGACCTTAAAGTATGACATTGAGAGGGAGGCAGGAACCCAGGAATTTAGCCCGTTTTCTCAGTTCATTATTGTAGGTCTCCTCTTGGAGGTTCTCTCTGCAGTGCCCTGGTTTCCTGGCCCATGTTGGAAAAATTGGGGGCTGTGCTGCTCAGAAGAAAGACCTTCTGGAAGTTGCAACCAGGGACTATTTGACTTATGTAAACTGCAGGTGCAAGGTCATATAGAGGTCACAGTTGGTTTTATAGTGTGCCTATCAGTTTGTAAGTATTAGCAGAGAATTGTATATTTGCTTCATGTGCATTCAGAACAGATGTTTATATGTGTTTTGTTCATGGTTAAACTGTTAGGAAAAATATTTCAACTCAAGTTCTATTTATATACAAATCAGCAAACATGAATTTAAGGCCCCCAGACTAATCCGTCACAGAGAGGCCTTCAGTCAAAAGATTAGTTTCCTTCCTCTTGCTGCCTCAAGATAACAGTTTGATTCTCTATTATCAATACAGCCAGTTGCCTGTTTCCGGTTTCCTGGTCTGTGTATTTTGTATGTTGCTCCTGGGAAATGATTTATTTATTTTTTCAAGCTAAGGCACATATGGGGACTCCGCCCTACTGTATTCTTTTGTTTGGAATTGGGGTTTTGTTTTTTAAACAACTCAAGAATTCAACTTTAATAGATAAATTGTGAAAATTGTTATAAATTAAGTCTTGTGACGATTGGCCTGTTTGGATCATGTTAAAATAATGTTGTAATATGTTAAAATAATGTTGTAATTACACCCTTGTGTATCTTGCAACTTCACTCTACCGCAGAAGTCTATGGTGGCAATTGCCCAAAAACAAAACAAAGTAAAAAAAAACAAAAAACAAAAATTGTCAAACAGTTTAGTTCGGTGGCTTTGGGCCCCTTTTAATATCAAAAACAGTATTACAAAATTGCGTTTTTATCATATTTCAGACATTGAGGAACAATTGAAACAATTAGTTGTGAAAGATTTTTAGTGTTATGCAATGATAACATTTAATTTCTTAGGGTATGTCTATGTGGTTTGAAATTTGTCTCCTCTTCAGCAATTTCATTGAGACCACCAGGAACAGCAGAATTTATTAAGAGCATATTTCTTGGGCACTGGAGGCTTGCTGATTGATTCAGCAAATGTTTATTGTGCAGCTATTCTATGCCAGGTGTATGCTAAGGTCTTAAACAGGTGTAAAATTGTGTGTCCTTGCCCTTGAGGCAACTGCAGGCAAGTTGAAGAGATAGGACACAAGATATGAAACAAAAAGATAAGAGACCACATCCCATCAAATGATGATTACTGGCACCCAACAGGAGAAGGACTCTTGGAAGAGCTAATCTTGGCTAGGTCTTAAAGGGGAATGGTAAGAGAAGAGAAAATGCCTTCCAGGTTAGAAGAATGGTGTAAGCAAAGGTAGGAAAAGGCCGTGTGCAAGGTGAGAGTTGAGAGCATGATGAATGAGACCTGTTGTGTTGGAACGCAAAGATGGTGTGTCAGGAAAGTTCCCAGAGGAAGCTGGTGCCTTAGGAGAGGTTGAGGCTGCTCAAGACCCTTGAATGCCAGGCTCAGAGATTTGGACTGTCTTCTGGATAGCTGGGGACCATTGAAGGTTTTAATACAGTGGTGCAACTTTTCAAAACTACTATTTGGGGAACATGACTATGGTAGTGCTGTTGAAGGTGGATTAGAATGGGGAGAGAGGCACCAGGCTTGGGGGCTCCAGTAATTGATGGTGGGTAGGGCCTGAAACCATCCTGATTGTGGTGAGCTTTTTCTTCCAGACACACAAAAATACATTGTCAAAATCATTCTGGCAACTGATCCTGTACTTCTTTGTAATACTTTTTCATTATTTTTTAACTTTTCTTTTTGTTTCCCCAGCTAGACTTCTGGTTCCCTGAGGGCAAGAGACCTTGTCTTAGACTCCCTACAGTATGTGCTTTGTAATATTGGAGCTTATTAATACTCTCAATTTCAGATTGGTCAGCTAGCAGCTACCCAGGATTATTGATTTAAATAGCCAGTTTTGGAGAGATGTTCATAGAATGATTGCTTCCTCATCTTTTGATTTTCTCAGCTTCTTTCTTTGATTTCTCAACTCCTTTCTTTCCTCCTTTGAACCCATATCTGTACCTAACTTAGCCATGTGTCTTTGCAAAGTGAAAACTGCATGATTACTCATCTCTTACTTAGGGTGTAGGTTATTATCTTAACACAATGGAAGAAGAACGTGGTAGGAAATATTCTTGGGTTACACCCTCAGGTTTAGAGTATTTGAAAAGTGAAAGGAAGAGTAGTTCTCTTAAGCCAGGTATAAATTCAGTCTTTGGGAGAATAATGAATAGGGTCATTTGACAGTTCCTGTTTCTGTATTTCTGTTGTTTTCCATCCAGAGGTATTTCATGCCTTAGGCCTTTCCTTCTTCCCTGGCTCCCATTCGTTTCCATAGCCAAAACTGTGGCATATGGTGAATATGGTTGTGTTCAGCACACTCTGTGCAGAGGGCATTGCAGAAAGATGCTGTACAATCATTTCTATAACATGATGATGCTCTTATGTTCATTAGTAATCAATAACAATAAATCTTTATTTCTGTATCCTGTAACTTAATGCATGCTAACAGTGTTCATTTTTCCAGTTGTAGCAAATTCTCCAGAGTAAATAAATATTGAAAGATTAGAGCCTTCCAACATTGATAATATTCCCTAAAAAGAAAAGAAGTATATGAGCTGCTTTTAGAAGGGGATGATGATAGAAAGGATAGTAACATTCTTTTGTTTTAACCATTAAGCAAATGTATTTCTCAGCTCTAAATATCTCATTTCTTTTTTCTAAGACACCTTCTGAAAATTTCACATTATTTATCAGAAACCAAATAACAAAAAACAGTGAATTTGAACACATAGAGGAGAATGTGTAGCTATGCGTCTTAATCTCTCTTACCTGACTGGAGAATGGGAGAGACAGCAGCACCCAAGGACCCCACCACTACTGGCTGGTGACACTGAGTGACCCTTAACCTCACTGAGCCTTGGGCTTCACTGGAGATAACTCTTGTGTCCCACCTACCTAATAGCTGCCATGAGGATCTAGTGAGTTTTGAGAAAGTATGAATTGCATTTCAGATGCATGGTGCTATTATTGCAGGCACACCCTCTTATGAAATCTGTTTGCAGAAAAGAACACCATCATGGCATTTCACTTAAAATTCACTCCTTCCTTGGATCAGAAGCTGATGTTAATGTTGCCACTCACTTGAGGGTGGGTTTCTTGTCTACCTCTCAGCAGTTCTCATTGACCAGTAGTTGGCTAATGTATCTCTGAGCCTGTGGAACTGAAGACTCAGCTGGTTGGGTCTTCACACTTGGAACCACTTCTGGCTCTCAGGGCTCTAGGGATATTTTGGTAGAATTTGTGGTCCCAGGAAGCTTATTTTGAGAACACAGTTAGGAGTCCTCCTTCCTGACTCCCACCTTTGCATTGCCACAGAGCCCGCCTCACCACGCCCCTCCCACAGAGGGCTACTGGCTCTCTTTGTCCTTCCCCCCACTGGGTCCCTGTGTTTCCTATCTCTGGACGGCCAGAGCTGCAGCTTCCTCGAGTCCTGGGTTGTATTGCTAAGTGTGTGACATCTGGCTGCTAAGAGGTGGTGGTGTCCTCAGGTACGATCTTAGGTCCCATGTGTCATACCACATTGGGCAGTCATTGCAGAGAGGGGCTGGCGAGGAGTGTTGGAACCTGAAGGCCTTTGTGTGAGGGAGTGAGGAAACCTATTCCCTGTACTTTGAAGGTGGAGCAAGCGTCAGTGGGCCACAGAGACAGATGTAGTCTTGATGGAGACACCATCCCAACTGATGTAGTTACCCAGGGGTGGAGCAGACCCTTTCACAAAAGAAAGACTTGGGTTGAGATGGTGAGATGATGGGTGATTCTAAATCTTGTATCATGGAAACACGTTTCTTGTAATGTTGTGCATGAGACATTACTGTGTGGTGATTCGAGAAGCCAGGCTCTGGAGCCAGCCTGCCTGGAGAGTTAGCAGTTTCTACATCATGGGGCATTGTGAGGATTGTACAGTGCAGTCAGCCCTCCATACCTGCGGGCTCCACATCTGCAGATTCAACAGACTGTGAATTGAAAATATTTGAAACAATAAATAATAAATAATATAAACTTTTAAATGCAGTGTAGCAGCTATTTATACAATGTTTATGTTGTATTAGGTATTATAAGTAATCTAGAGATGATTTAAAGTGTTGTGTAGGTTATATGCAAATACTATGTTATTTTATATCAGAAACTTGAGCATCCATGGATTTTGGTATCCAAGGGGGTCCTGGAACTAATCCCTCATAGATACCAAGGGGTGATTGTACTTAGAGAGATCGGTGCATGGGACAGTGGCAAGTGCTCAGTGAGTGCTAATATTATTTTGATAAAAAAGAAAGAGCAAGTCATTTTCTCTCTATACAACTATTGAACAAAATCCTGTCACACATATGCACATATAGTTCCTCTCCCTGCCTCTGGGATTTTTAAATAGCTGGCCCAGATGTTAAAGAAGGGATTTTTTGATTTTGAAAGAAAGTTGATTTAGATGACTTCTCAAGGTTTGCTTAGCCCTGAGATTGTGTGATTCCATGATCCCTGGCAAATTTCTCAAAGTGTTTGAATTAATGAGACTGCTTCTTTGCTGACAGAGGGGAGATGGAGCTAATTCAGAGCAGTTCATGCACTTTACCTCCTCATAGTTAATACTGGGCAGCCTTTAGGTGAGTCCCTATAATATACTATACTAATATAATGAATGGCAGGTAGGAAGCAAACACAACTGAGAGATAAGCACAGGGGGCGGAGGAGGGGGAGGCAAAGGTGCCTGTTCTTGGAGGTACCACCTGCCCAGCTCTGGGCAGGGCTGGATGGGAAGAACATCCTGAAGCCAGTGTCAGGTTCAGCTGCGTCAGCTTCTTGAGAGGAGATGCAAGAGTGATTTGACTTGATAACAGCAATACCAGGCCCATAAAAGGTAAAAGGGGAATGGAAGTGGCTGGGGACAGGAAGCACCCACTACCACACCGAACCAGACCGGGCTGCCCTGTTCTCCCTGCCCTGCTGTAGCTCCTGCTCCCTGACATGCCCTTTGTGGAACACGTGGGCCTGAGGCAGGGCATTTCTGCTGCCATCAAGCCGACTTGCAGACCATCAGGATCAAGATGTCTTTGCTGTGGACAAAGTGAATGATGAATGAATAGCACCCCAACTTGGTGCCCCTCTCTGGGGAGTGCCATCTGAGACACTCTGAATGTCAGGTCCAGTTGGCGCATGCCCAGAATGTTTAAACCAGGGTTTCTCAGCATTGGTACTGCTGACATTTGAGCCAGATCATTCTTTGTTGTGGGGGCCATCCTGTGTGCTGTAGGATGTTTAGCAGCACCCTTGCCCTCTTCGCTGGATGCCAGTAGCACCCCTGCCCCAGTCATGACCATCAAAAGCATCTGTAGCTGTTGCCAAACATCCCCGGAGGCAGGGGGGTGGAGATGATATCACCACTCGTGGAGAACCTCTGGTCTAAATAAGCAAACCAATGTGGAGCTTGTAAATTCCCGTTTTCACATCACCACAGTGGCCTCATGTTTATAGGACTGGAAGTGGTCTTGCTTCCTGCTGCTGCTCCAGCCATCTCCTTACACAGCTCAGGCCCAGCGACAGCAGCTTGAGCTTGGAAACACTCCTGGGCTGTCTCTCGTCTGTGCCAAGGGCCTCCTGCTCCTCAGATGTCTGGCCTACCCACCCCAGCCTCGCTGGGTGAGGCGGGCAGGGGTGATGTCATGGTGCCGCCCCAGGAAGGGTGGAACAAAGGACCAAGTCCCCTCAGTAGAGGATGAGGCTGTGGGTCCACTAGGTAGATTTTTCCCCCTCCTTTTCCCCGCTTCCGGCTTCAGAAGTGTTTGTTGTTCGCTGGGCGCTCCATTGTAAGAGGACACGCTAGCTGGCTGGGCTTTGTATCTCTTGAGTCTGTTTCCTGCCCTTCATATATCATAAGGGTGTTGATTCTGGTACAGTCCCTGGACAGAACCTTGCGTGCCTTTGCCATCGTGGTGATGTGAGCCCAAGGAAGTTAGACCCCACGTGATTTTTCCAGCACTGTTAGGCTACCTGGGGCCTGCTTCTGAAGCTGCGAGGAGAGTAGGGGTGGGAAACAGAAGAAAGGGCAAGAACGAAAGCTCTCGTTCTTTTTATTTTTTTACTTCTCTTTCTCCTCTTCTCTCCTCCCTTGAGTTTCTGAGGACCATAGCAGCCCTGGGGAGCTGTCCTTGCACAGATCTCTGTTTTGTTTCAGCTCAGTTTTCTCTGCTCCTGCCGGTGACCTCTCCATGGGGAGGAGGTTGGGACGGAGCTATAACTCTTTAGGACGAGGGACTGAGGGAGTGTGTTTAATGTTGTTTGAAGCAAATCCTCAGAGTTTCCTCAGAAAGGAACCTGTTAATTCAGAACCTTAAAGAAGACAAGGGTGTTCCTTTAATGAGAAATTCACCCAAAAGAGTGACAGTTGGCTGAGGAACACATTTTGTGCTTATTTATTTAGAAATACTTTAATCCAAGCATGTTTTCATTTTGATCTTGCTGGGTGTGGTAGTGATTTTGAGCCCAAAACTCTATATTAACAGCCTAGGATACCCATCGGGGTCTTTATTAAAGACATTTTCCATCTCCAGTGTAACTCATAAAGGATTTTATAATTTTTAAAAAATTAGTTGACCCTAAATACATTTGAACCGGGAGTTACTCTTCCGGCTGCTACAGGCCGTCTGTGAAATGTGCCTTATGTATTCTGCTTAGCCCTGCTCTTTCAAAACAGCCAACCTTAGGCCAAAAATTACAGCTCCCCGAGTCACTGTAGTAAAGCTACCATCCATCATGATGATTGTGTGATTAATAATGCATGTGGTCTTTTCTGTGGGACCTATCATGATGTTATTGGTGAGCTCTTTTTTCAGTCTGCAGCCTGCCCCTCACGGCCTTTTTCTCCTTCCCCCAATCCTGTCCTTTTTGATCCTTTGTTTCTGATTGGCCTTTGTCCCTGGGGAAGGGCCCTCTTTCTGTCTGTTAGGGCTGTTCCTTTAGGGAAAGGCTGGACCTCGAGGAGCTGCTGACTGCAGCAGGTGGCCGGGCATCTTGGCAGGTGCCCGGGCTGGCTTGCCTGCCAGGTTGGCAGCCGAAGCTTGTGTGGCGTCTGCCTCGCTCCCTCCCCTGTGTGGGGCTGAGAAGGCATTAGCAGAGCCTCCGCGCAGACCTTCCCAGGGTATTGGGCTGTTGGCCATCCCTCTGGCCACCGGGCACATGCCCCATCAGCAAAGGGTGGCTTTTTAGTTGTCACCCAGTGGTTTTGAGATACAAAAGAAATTGTTGGGCTGTCTGCTTCTTTTTTATACGTTCACATGTAAATGTCTTTGTGGATTTGGGTTTGCGCTAGGAGAGGGCTTGGATCCTTTTGTCGCAGACTCATGCTGGTGGAACTAGAAATGGTGTGTGAAATTGGCAGAAGGGTGGCTCTGTAGAGGGCAGAGTCGGGAGTGTGAATGGGTGGGTCCAGGGCACATTTTGTGCATGTCTATTGAAGGTCTTTGGCAGCCTGGATTTAGAACATTCTGCAGAAGCAAGAAGTTTGGAAGCCCTATTTGTACGGGATGTGATGGGCCAGTTCTGGGCAGATGTATTTAGAGTTTTATGCTCTGAATTGGACAGAACTTGATCACTGAGCCTTGAAAAGCTTAATAATATTTCAAGAATAGCTTGAATGTGCAACTATCACACTTCAGACCATAAACCAGAAGTTGCCTTTTGAACAAATGGTGGAAGTTTGGAGATGATAGTTGACCTTTTGTTTTATAGAAGAGGACACTGAATCTAGTGTCTAATCACATTTTTGTTGAAACCCTGGGTCCCAGCCCTGCCCTCTCGATGCTCGGATCTCCTTGCACTCCACTATATTGCCTGCCATTTTCTGATTTATGGCACGTGTGACTGAGCAGGTGAAGGGGTCATTGCAAATCAAGGTCATGGGTAGATTTATTTTGTCACGTGTTACCTAGTCCTTTGTAGATGAGGGAAATAGTTTTCTGCTGCCTCCTGAGCTTTTCTACCCCACACCCTTTCATATACTCTGGGTTTCTACCACACTCAACCTTTTGGAGTAATAATAGCTATAACATGTATGTTTGAAGCTTTATCAGGCAAATAGTGTTGGGTGGACTGCAAAGGACACTGTTGTGATCTGCATCCTGCTGCCTTTTCAGCAGGGATGAGAGAAAAGGAAAGTGAGCAACGGATATTCTACCAGCAGTTTGCCCTGGGAGCTCACGTGTTCCCAGACTGTACAATTCCTGTACAGTTGCTCCTTGACTTATGATGGGGTTACGTCCCAATAAACCCAGCGGAAAGTTGAAAAATGTTAAGTTGAGCGTGGTAAGTCTGGGACCATCTTGTACTCTCAGAGATGACCGCGAATAATAGGTTCTACGTAGCAGTTTCATTGGAGTTTAGTTTTGCTGATCTTCCTTTGGCTGGGGTCTTGGGCCCTGCTGGCACGTACCTGCTGCCACTGCCGCTGTGGTTGGTGGTAAAGTGAGCTCCGTTCTGCTTGCAGATGAACGCGAAGCTGTGCAGAAGAAGACCTTCACCAAGTGGGTGAATTCCCACCTCGCCCGAGTGTCCTGCCGGATCACAGACCTGTACACTGACCTTCGAGATGGACGGATGCTCATCAAGCTGCTGGAAGTCCTCTCGGGAGAGAGACTGGTAAGTGGGGTGTTACAACGTGCCGTGCATCATAAATGGGAAGATATTATTGAAAAATCAAGTGTGGGCTTGTCTCCTATTGAAATCTGCAATTAATGATTGATATTTTTGAGGAGACTCTGATAAGTGAGGTGAATGCTTTGGGGAGAGCCCCAGCATTACCTTCTGCATCTGGGTGATGTTCTTGACCTGTAATAATGCAGCCTCGTCTTGGTAATTTTGAGGTTACTGCCTTTGGTCAGAAAGTTCTTGGCTACTGTCCCTGTTAAACAGGGCATGGTGCTGGAATTTGAAGGGCCAGGCTTGGGCGCTGGCTTCAAGATGAACCTGTATCCCACATAAGATAATGGAATGTTTTCTAAATTTGTCTTGATTCTCTGGAAAATCTGAGCTGTCAGCTTAAGGTGGAAAGAATTGAATTCAGTAGTCTCTGACATTTTCTGTTTTCTTTCCTGCATGCTTTTTATTTTGGGGGTACAGGGAGAGGCTGGTATTTTGTCGTCTCCTTGGAAACGAAGCTTCTGATGAATTCACCCTGCCTTTTTGGGCAGGGAATTTGTCAGCCTACAGTGAAAATTTTATCCTCATTCTGTTTCCCAGACCTGCTGCGGCCCTCTCTGATGTGACTTTTGTTTATGCACCTTAAACCAAAGAAGCTTAAACCAGTCACCGTGACTGACCCAGCAGGTTTTGTCTCGCCTTGGCTTGAAAGTGGATGCTGTATTCTCCCAGAGCACATGCAGTGCCATAGGTGGTGGTGGGGCTGAGCCAGCAGCCGCCGCCCAGGGATAGAGCCCCACATCTGCACTGACATCACCAGGAAAATATGATGCTGGCGGTTGGCAGGGTTGCCAGAAGCCTTATTTTTAACTTGATCTCCACCCTGTAGCTTGCCAGCCGCAAGGGCCTGTGTGCAGACCGGCCCCACGCCTCTGACTGCAGGCAAGGGGCTCAGGGTATGTGTTGTATTTATTATCAGCCCACGGACGGAACTGCCTCTTTGAGCCTGGGAGAAAATGGAGCCAGAGTATTCTCTTCCCTGTCCTTCTGTTCAAGAATAGGGACCTCCGAATGATAGTGAAGCCCTGTCTTATCCGTAATGAGTTTTGTCCATGCCGTTTGTTCCGTGAGCATGTAGGTCTTGTTGCCTCCTTCCCTGTGAGTTTGTGGATCAAACTAGACAAATAAAGATGGCCCCTGCTCAAAACCATGACGACTGCAAGAAGGAGGTTGGTCTGTAGTGTGGGGAGGGGACAGTGGGCCCATGTTGGGAGTGCCACTGGGCCATTTATTGCATTTTGATTTTTTTGAAGTGAGTCTTGTTTGAGAGCCTAGGCTAGAATTTTTGTGATATGCAGCTTTAAATATAATTTTTACAATCAGATGTTTTCTCCCTAACTCTCAACCTTTTCTGTTTTTGCCTCTTAATGTTAACCTAGTATGATTGCTTATTAATTTTTTTTTTTGAAATGTTGTTTTGAAAGTAGCTAAAAAAATCATTAAAGGTCATGTGGATAGGAATTAGTTAGAACATTTATTTTTGTTCCAATAGGGTCCAATCTTCTATGCCATAGTTAGTAAACTGTTCACTTTCAAAGACCCATAATTCTTTTATATCAAGAAGATTGTGTCCTTGATAACATCCACATAATAAATGGGATCAGGCCCCATTGTCCTTTATTCTGAACAGGATGATAAAAATATTAGTAGAGAGAAAAAAAAACAGCCAGCAAAGAATAATTCCTATTTGTGTGTGACTGTGTCTCACTCCTCTTTATTTGCTAGCAATGAAATTTTGTTTGCAGTGACCCAGAGACCTAGGAGGGTGGGATAAAGAAGGTATGAAGGCTACGATCTCCAACCTCTTAGGCAATCAGCGTCGGGAATTTTGTTGAGCAATGACACAGTACTTTGTAAAGTCCCAAGTGCCTTAACTTTTATTACCCATTCCTCACAGCCATTGTGGATTATAGATTGAGCAGTCCAATTAATTTTCTTATTCCAAAAATAAGAATACCACAGATGGAGTGAGCTAAAGCTCCTGTTCTTGACTGGAGCTTTTCAGCCTCTCAACTTGTGGTCTGTTTGGTTCATAGAACTTTTTGGAAGGGACACAAACCACACTGCTGTTGGCTGGAGAGGCTCAGGTTAGAGACCTTCCCTGCAGGGGACCTCCATGAGGGCTTGCCCCAAAGGATCCTTATATATTCAGATTCCAAAACTAATGAGGTGGTTAGAGCTTCTAGGCCTGGGTAAATTAACATCCCCAGCTAAGTGTGTCATCAGATAACATTAGCCGGGCTTTCTGCACCAGTGATCCAAAACCTGGGTAACATAAACATTTGCGCTCTATCTGGAGCCGACAGCCAGCCAGCATTTCAGCCCCAGCACTTAACCACCTGCTTGGCAGTAGATAGTTGATAAATGTTTGAGGGACTACATGATTCAAATTTACTTTGTTAATAAATTCTTACAGCTGGTTTCTTTACAGAGGAGGGTAGGGGTGTGTGTGTTTGTGTGTATGTGTGTGTGTGTGTGTGTGTTTTTCTGAGTGAAGTTCAAAGAAACATTAGTTTAGTGATCCAGACAATTCCACCCTAACCCTGTTGTGGATTTTGGCTCAATAGTGTTTGAGTTAAATTTGAGCAGGCTTTAGGTAGGCATTTGGGTTATTAGGGAACCTGATTTATTCTACTTGGTAACATCAGGAGGCAGAAATTCTCATCTCTGGTCCTCGCCTGGTCAGGATCTATGTCCAGAAGTAGCCACCCACTCTTCTCAGGTGTGTCGGTTCATGGCGTGACGAGAAACTGTGGGACTGAGCCAGGACACTGCTGCTGACTGGACTGATGAGAAGGAAAACCATTCCTTCCCAATACTTGTTCTGACATCACTGTGCACTGTAACTCCTCATGAAGGTCTTGCTTTAGGTAAAAGTGTGAGCACAGAACCTGTGCTGGTCACTTTGTAATTGGACCTAGATCTCAGGACCAGACTAAAACAGGACTAAGGGGTGAAGGTTTGTCCCACAGCAGCACTGACCTTTGGAGGGAGAGGGACCCTGGGATAATATCACCAGGCCTGTTGTGCTTTAGGGTGAGGAGACACCCACAGGTCATAACTCAGAGGAGACACTTGGCTGTGCCTGCTGCCTTCCCCATGTGGGCCTCCACACCGAAGTAAGATGGCCAGCTTTTTGCCTTGCCCCTGCCAGGCTAAGCCCTCACCTCTACCTAAGATAGAGCGAGGTTTTGCAACCCCCAACAGTCAGTTATCACTGGTGTTTGCTGGCCTGTTGTTTCCTGATATTCTGCCTTCTTACTCCATCAGTCCATCTCTAAGAAGAGAAAGCAGCAAAAAAGGCTGTTTTGTTTTGTTTTTTGTTTTGTTTTTTTGTCCACCATGAATTCCAAAACAGGCTGAGCTAGGTGGAGAAGATAGATTTAACATGAGATTTGTTAAGCTTTAAATCCCACATTGAACTGCTGAGTTTTTTCATAAAACCTTTGTTAAGAGAGCCAGGCTGGTATGTATTTATTGAAACAGGGTTTGTGGTCTGGCCACAGGACCTAGCTGATTTTTTTTTTTTTTTTTTTTAAGTATCATTCATATGGGAGAATTTACTTTGGTTCTAAACAACAGACCACAGAAGAACTCCCCCGTAAAATGGGGGTCTAAATCACACAAATTTGAAAGGTGGAATAATAGAGTTACCATAAAAATGAATGTCCCCAAAGCCTTAGAGTTCAGAAGGGGAAATGAGCTCCTGGATGGGGTGTCAGGAAACCTTAGTAGGTGGTTGGGGTTCCTGCTGGGTCCAGGAGGAGAGGTTCAAATATAGGTAGCCTTGGCCAGACTGGTGGCTCACACCTGTAATCCCAGCATTTTGGAAGGCTGAAGCAGGAGAATCACTTGAGGCCAGGAGTTTGAGACCAGCCTGAGCAAGAGGAAGATCCCATCTCTACAAAAAATAGAAAAATTAACCCAAGCATGGTGGTACAGACCTGTATTTTAGCTTCTCGGGAGCCTGAGGCAGGAGGATTGCTTTGAGCCCAGGAGTTAGAAGTTGCAGTGAGCTATGATGATGCCACTGCACCCCAGCCTAGGTAACAGGTGGAGACCCATATATATAGGTAGCCAGAGGATTTTGAGTGTCAGCTGTGAGATAAGCTTGTGTGACAGCTCCTGGTTAAGATGAAGTACAGAGAGCATTTGGAAGAAGGCATCAGTACTGTGATATCGGGCACATTTCCTGGCTAAACTGACGTTCATTGGTAACTTCAGTATGTATCACTTTTAGTGTTTACAGAGTACTGTCACACTCATTATCTCGTTCAGTTCTTATAGTCTAATGAAGTGGGCGACTTACTATTACTAACTCTGCTTTATAGAAGAAACAGGCAGAGTTATCAGTGACTTGCCCAAGGCCAATATTGCTGGTATGTGATACAACGTGGCCTGCAGCCCGGCTTCCTATCCCACTGAGTCCTTAAGAGTGGGTCCCTGCCAGGGAAGCAGGAAGTAGTGGGACTTGACAATGAGGCATTCCTTGATTAATTCTAATTGGGCAGAAATCACTAATACTGTTCTGAAAGTTGAAAGTTTGACATGAAAGAAGGAGTTGGGGCCGGGCGCGGTGGCTCACGCCTGTAATCCTAGCACTCTGGGAGGCCGAGGCGGGTGGATTGCTCGAGGTCAGGAGTTCGAGACCAGCCTGAGCAAGAGCGAGACCCCGTCTCTACTAAAAATAGAAAGAAATTATATGGACAACTAAAATATATATATACAAAAAATTAGCCGGGCATGGTGGCGCATGCCTGTAGTCCCAGCTACTAGGGAGGCTGAGGCAGTAGGATCGCTTAAGCCCAGGAGTTTGAGGTTGCTGTGAGCTAGACTGACGCCACAGCACTCACTCTAGCCCGGGCAACAGAGTGAGACTCTGTCTCAAAAAAAAAAAAAAGAAAGAAGGAGTTGGGGGACTAGTGTTAAATGAGTTTGTATCTACGGCATATTGAAAGAGATTTTGGAATTAGTGTGTCCCATCCTAGCCTGTGCATTCAGTAGAGGCATTTTTGTATATGTGTGTAGTGAAAATCTATTTTTGATTAAAAGACAAATAGATAAACAAGCTTCCATCGCACTGGTACAGTGGGAGTCTTTTCTCTACTTCCTCTTTACCTGAATGAGAGATCAGTGGGCACTTTGGAATTCACCTTGGGCACTAGCTGATCTTCTACCCTGCAGCATCTGTATATTGTATATTATAGCTGGAAGTGACTTTAGTGGCCACGAAGTTAAATCGCTTTACTTTGTAGATACTGTAAGTCAGAGAGAATAAGTGACCAGCAAGGCTGTCCAGCTAGCACAGCAGACCTCTATGTCCAGCACCACAACCCTTGGAGAAGTGTCACTCCAGGGAGCTGCAGGGGTTGCTTTGGACAACTGTGGAGGAAGAGGAAACAGGGATTACTGGGGTCGACCCGGGCAGCCCAGCTCCCCAAGGGACCTCCCAAACACCCTGCCAGAAACCTTCCCTTGTGTCTTACTCTCCCATTCAAAAAGGAAGTGAAATCAGCTCCAGGAAGGATTTGTTTTCTCTTTTCCATCTCTAGGCTCTGACAAAAACCCATGCCATTGTAATTATTCCACAGTTCTCCAAATCCTGATGCCCCACAGAGTGTAACTTAGGCAAACTCAAGGCTAGGCATGCAGGTGGGGCACAGCTGAGGACCTGGGAGGGACGGTCCAGCTCCCTCCTTCCTCCCTAAGGGTTTTGGGTGCACTGGGGGAGGGGGGGAATTTGCCCAAGGCCACACTGCTTCTCAGAGGCAGACTTTGGACTAACTGCTCTGATAAGCCATTAGAATTATGTTTTCACAACTTAGAGGTAGTTGTTTAGCCTCATAATTCCCTCTCCTCCTTTGGAATCAGAAGGATGGGTCTGAAATAGAGGTGTGGTTGGTAAAGATCTGAGACTAGAAAGGGACCTCGGGAAGGGAAAACAGGAAAAGTGCCTGCAAAAAAAACACAGGGACTGTGGTGTGGGAGGGGAAGGGAAGCTTGTTAAAATGATTTAAAGAAGGATCAGTAAAAATAGGCATTTCCTCAGAGGAACTGCCTCCTTGCCTGCACAGCCGCCTTTTCGGTAGGTCCCATGAGCCTGGTATCGATCTTGTCTCCACATTAGTGGCATTTCAGCCTGTCCTGTCAGAAATGACGTACAGGGCAGAAATGCACATGTTGCTGTGGGAACGGACACGTAGGAATCTGATGATAATTAATGGAGGCAAGACAGGGAGCGCTTTCCTGGACAGAATGAGCCACTCTTGGGGCGAGGCTTTCAGAAAGTGTTTATCGCAGAGAGGTGCTCCCCTCCCAGGCCCATTGTGTTTAGTTTTCTCCATTGTTATCTCTTCTTCCTTTTGAGAAGATGAAGTTTAGTAATATAAAAATAGCTCTTTATAAAAATGAAAACTGTCTGCCAGATGGGAACCGAGTCTCTAATTTCCTTTCACATGGAAATGTGTATTCTGGGTTCTGGGTTCTTGTTGTAGCATAAAGAGGGTGAGCTTTGAGTCTCAGTTCACCTCGTACCAACTAGCTGGACAGATTATTTCATTTCTCTGAGCCAGTGTGTCCTCATCTGTAAAATGACAATAATAGTTATCATAACACAGGGTTATTGTGAGGATTAGATGTGATCACAGCTATAAACCACCCAGCAGAGAGAGGCAAACACTGTAGTTGCTCAGTAAATGGCAGCTAAGAATTTTTAGATCTTGGAACCTATGCAGTTTATGTGACCAACATGTTTCTATGTTGAGATCATTATCACCTCTTGAAATAAATTTCTCATAATTATTGCTTCCTAAACTTGTCTAAGTATTAAGCATTAAAACATTTTAAAAGGCTTCTCTAAGGCAGATAGAACACAAGTCATGAGAGTTTGGTGTACTTGAGTTTTAGTCTTGATCTTACTGTCCCTCGATTTGTGCCACCAGTACGTCATCTAACCTGCCCATATCTTGTTTGTTCTTGTTATTCTGAGGCTTGCTGGGTTCTTGGGTTGCATCTGGCATGGCCAGTCAGCATCACCATGGAGTCCCTGTGATGTGGCATTTGACTTCTTCACCCTACGGGAATGTGTTTGGGCCCTAGTCCCCACCCTCCCTCACCCTCACACCCCATATTCATGTGGAAATGCACACAATTTCCACTGAGATTTTGTAGAGAGAGAGAATAGATGCATGGAATGTCTCACATGTGTTTCCTGTTTGTGGGGAGAAGATTCTGAGAGGACCACTTTCTCTACTGCATAATTTGAATGTAAGTCAGACTTAAGTGATTATTTGAGATCATGGTTTCAGGATAGAGTCTGGAAGAATGGTGGTTATGTCATGCCAGATGGAGCCTGGGAAGATACCGACAGCCCCCATCTGTTCCTTCTTCTTTTCCTTAGCTTCTTCCAGTTCCATCCACACTGTTCCCCTCACCCCCAATTTGGAAAATAATCCTCCTAAAGATGGACAATGAGAATGTCTGCTGCAGTTAGAAAGATGCCTCCCTCCTCCTTGCTCTGCGATCGCAGCATGAAGACACTTTCTTTGTGAAGGAAACAGCACGTGTAGGTGGACCACTCACTATCTCACTATTCAGGTGCACAGACTGACAAGAGATGAGAGGGAAAGGTCCCTGAACGCAAAAAGAAGTGTCAGAAGCCGCTGGACCAGAATTCACACACCTTTCTTAGAAACAGTTATTCCCCGTCTCTCAACTTTGAACAAAGTTTTAACCAGGAGTTTCATTGAATCTAGAAGCCACCTGGATATTAGAAGAACAAGGGACTTCTTTGAATAGTCACCTTTTCCAGCTGTGAGAAATGATCCAAGAGACAGAAGGAAAGACCAAAGAGCACGCATAAGAACTATATGCAGAGTTCTGTGACTTCTTACTCCAGGGAGTGGCCCTACCCACCTCCTCACGGACAAGGCTGATTCCACACACGTCTCTTTGTTGAGGAGAGAAGCATGATGATGTCCAGCATCGCCAGCTTAGGAGGCTAATGGGTGTGCCTTTGAAAGAGTGAGCACTGATGTGGCCTCAGGCAGCAGTAGAATCAGAGACTCAGAATTTTACATTAGGCCACCCCCATTCTATTTTATATCTATCTTTTCCTACTTCATTAGATAGCTTGATTTTGATGTCATATAATCACCTGGCATAACAAAAATAACAAATCCTAGCATTTCTCACATATCTGAATTAAATTGGTTTTAAAATTTCCGGAGAGAAAATTCTCCCCAACCCCTTTGGTGTAAGGAAGTTTATAATAATGTGAAAAACTTGATGTTTAGAGACATTTCCTTTCCATTGTTATTGCAATCGAGTTCCACATCTGTGTATTTAACCAACTACAGGTCGAAGATATTTGGGATGAGGGAGAACAAAAAATAACAATATAACAAAAAAATACAAATTTAAAAAGCAAAATAGTATAATAACTATTTACATAGCATTTACATTGTATTCGGTATTATAAGTAATCTAGATATGATTTAAAGCATACAAGTGAATGAGTATAGGTTATATGCAAAACACAGCATTTTATGTTAGGGATTTTAGCATCAGGGATTTTGGTATCCTTGGGGGTCCTGGAATCAATTTCCTGCAGATACTGAAGTATGACTGTATTTGAATATAGAATTTACCACTTGTGGTGGGCCTCTGCTTATAACCTTACTTCCTCAGGGTCAAAGCACATTCTTTTATTCTTGCTTGTCTTTTTTTGTAGGAGAAAAGAAAGTAAAAAAAAATAATAATTTTAGACTGGACAGACCTTTTTTTTTGAGACAGGGTCTCGCTCTGTCCCCTGGGCTAGAGTGTGGTGGTGCCATCATAGCTCACTGCAACTCAAACTCCTGGGCTCAAGCGATTCTCCTGCCTCAGACCTCTTAGTAGCTAGGACTAAAGGCGTGTGCCACCATGTCTGGCTAATTTTTCTATTTTTTGTAGAGACGGGGGTCTCAGTCTTGCTCAGGCTGGTCTTGAACTCATGGCCTCCAGCAATCCTCCTGCCTCGGCCTCCCAAAGTGCTAGCTGGGCAGACTTTTAAAGTGGCCATTTGTTACCCAAATAATCTTCCTATTGGATGTTTCCATCTAGCAAGTAACTGAGGATCTTAGCTGGGCAGACTTTTAAATGGCCATTTGTTACCCAAATAATCTTCCTGTTGGATGTTTTCCACCTAGCAAGTAACTGAGGATCTTAACTACAGAGGGAAATGTGGGGAATGGAGAAGATATTAACATAGGGATGGCTATTGCCCTTACCTGGGTGTGCCCAGTTTGCTGCATACCTGGCCACCTTTCCCTGGTGAGGACAGCTCAGAGCACGCACCAAACCCAATCCATCTGTGTGCATTCAGTTCACTCTGTACAAGCTCTGTGCTCAGAACTGAACCAAAGACCCCCGAGGATATATTAATAGTAGAAGTGTAAAGCATCATCCCTGCTTTCAGGAAGCCAACAGTCTAGTTGGAAGTAATGAAAGCAACATATGAAATAACAGCAAAAATATAAGATAATGATTAGTTCCTGAGCTGTGTTGTCCAGACCATTGTGTAGAGTTGCAAGGAAAGGGAGACTTGTGAGAACTGGATGGTTAGAAATGTCTCCAAGAAGGAAAAGACCTGACCTGAGCCTTGGAAGGTGGTGGGTGGGGTGTGGGGATATATCTGAGGAGATGCTGGGAAGCCAGGACAACTGCCACCAAGTCAAGCAGGCTAGGTGCATCCTTCTGTCAAATGGGTGTGTGCATCCTGGCGGCATCTTTGTGACATGGTGACACCAGCTCTCTAGGTGCACACTCTCCTAGAGGAGGAGTGATAAGAAATAGGAAGATGAGAAAGATAGAGCTAGGTGGAGGGGAGAGCATGAGCTTGGTCTTGCATAGTAGAGATTCGTTGAAAATTATATGTATTGTGGATATGTATGTTTATGCAATTGTCCCTTGAATAAAGCAGGGGTTAGGGATGCCAACCTCCACTGTCAAAAATTCGTGTATAACTTTTGACTCCCCAAAACTTAACTGATAATAGCCTACTGTTGATTACAAGCCTTACCCATAACATAAACAGTTGATTAACACATATTTTGGGTGTTACATGTATTACATACTATATTCGTATAAAGTAAATTAGGGAAAAGAAAATGTTATGAAGAAAAGGAAGAGAAAATGTATTTACTATTCATTAAGTGTGAGTGGATCATTGTAAAGGTCTTCATCTTCAGTGTCTTCACAGTGAGTAGGCTGAGGAAGAGAAGAGGGGGTTGATCTTTCTGTCTCTCAGGTGGCAGAGGCAGAAGAGGTGAAGGAGGTGGACAGGGAGACAGGAGAGACAGGTACACTAGGTCTGACTTTATGGAAATACATCGTAATTTGTCTGACTTTTTTGCTTTTTCATTTCTCTAGAAATGTTTCTATATGGTACCAGTCCTTCTACCACCTGCTGTAGTTACAGTGCTGGTATCATAGAAGGGTCCACGTCATAAAAGAAGTCAAAAGCATCTTGAATAATCAGAACCCTTGTGCCAGGTTGTCTAACGTCAGTTTGTTTTCTGGCACTGCTGCTTGTGTGTCGTCTTCCCCATTGTTGGCACTTGTTCAGAAGCACTTATCTTCATCAGGGGGTCTTCAGTTAATTCTTCTGGTGTGGTGTCTGCTAGCTCTCGAGTTTCTCTAAGATCCGTATCTTGAAAACCCTTCACCCCCGCCCCCACCTTTTTTTTTTTTTTTCTTTTTTTTTGCCATTTTCACAGTATCTTGCATGATTTCCTTGACTGGCTCTGTTATAAATACTGTGAAGTCAAGCACAACATCTGGACACAGTTTTCACCAGCAGAAAGTTATTGTTTTGGGCTAGACGGCTTTTTCTATAACAAGGATGGCATCTTCAATGCTGTAATCCTTCCAGACCGTCATAATGTTCTCTCTATGGGGGCTCTCTTCCACAGCGTTGACAATCCTTTCCATAGAGTATTTTGTGTAGTGATCCTTTAAGGTCCTTATGACCCCCTGATCTAGAGACTGAACTAGAGATGTGTTTGGGGGCAAGTAGACCACATTGACACCTTTAGTGTTGAACTCACGGAGTTCTGGGTGGCCAGGGACATTATCCAACATCAAAAGAACTTTAATAGGCAGTTCCTTACTGGCAAGGTACTTTCTGACTTTAGGGACAAAGCATAGATGGAACCAATCCAGAAATAGTGTTCTCATTATCCAGGCCGCCTTGTACAACCAAAAGACTGGCAGCTGGTGTTTATCTTTTCCCTTCAAGGCTCGTGGGTTAGCAGCTATATAGATAAAGGCAGTCCTGATCATAAACCTGACTCATTAGCAGAAAACAGTAGAGTTAGCCTATCCCTTTCTGCCTTAAATCCTGGTGCTTGCTTTTCTTCTTTACTAATAAATGTCCTTTGTGACTTTTTTCTCCAGAATGGGGCTCTTTTCGTCTTCATTAAAAACCTGTTGAAGCAGATATCCTTTCTCCTCAATGATTTTCTTAACGGTGTCTGGGAATTCGTCTGCTGCCTCTTGGTGGGCAGAAGCTACTTCTCCTGTTACCTTGATACTTCTTAAGTCAAAACCTCTTTTCAAAATTACCAAATCATCCTTTGTCGGCATTAAATTTTCCAGCTTTAGATCCTTCACCTTCCTTTTGCTTTAAGTTGTCATGTAATGACTGCTTTTTCTTGAATCATGTTAGTCTATAGGCTTGCTTTTCTTATAGCAATCCTGCACCCACATAAAAGCTACATTTTCAATATGGGATAAAAACGTATTTCACAAAACGTGCAAGGCTTCATGCCTACTAGTGTGGCTGCAGTGATGGCTTCATGAATTTTTTTTTTTTAATATTTAATCTTGAAAATGGCGATCAACCACAGCTGTAGGCCTCAACATATGATGCATAGCAAGCAATTCAGCTTTTGCTTGTAATATTGTGACTTTTCTCTGCTTTTTGGGTGCACTTTCAGCATCACTAATGGCACTTTGTATCTGTCCCATGATATTATTCAAGGTTTATGGTATTATATTAACATGATGAAAAATACCCAAGAACCATGAGAGATCACTTTTTATTGCAATACACAATTTACTGGAGACGATGTAGAGGTGATTAACATCATAGGCATTTTAAGCAGATACTGGCAACACTTGAGCTCACCATAATAGCAGCAGGAGGTGGCTATGAAATTATTACAGTAGTGCAGTAATAATTGTGCACTACAGTTCATTTATGCAGTTATGACTTAATACTACATCTTTACATTTGTTTACATTTCTTTTGACTGCAAATTGTGCCAAGTGTGGTCTGTGTTTGTGTAAGTTTTGACACATTCTAACATTATATTTGTATATATTTTATGGTAGTGATAAAATAGACCAGCATCTACATATATTTTATGCATTCATGACATAGCTTTTTCTTAATTTTTTCGCTGTTTCTAGGCTACGCCATTCATTTGAGTTTATTCTAATTGTTGCAAATTAAAAAATTTTTCCAATATATTTATTGAAAAAAATTCTGCATATAAGTGGCCCTGCGCAGTTCAAACCTATGTTGTTCAAGGATCAACTGTGTGTGTACATGTATGTAGTATATATTTATAGTAGATACATATATCTATTACATGTAGCAGAGATACAGGTAGAGATATAGTAGAGATATATATAGTAGATGTATATACACTTTGCTTTATTTAAATGTTCACCTTCCACGAGCCTCTTTTAGATTTTGATATAACTGGGTAAAAGGAAGAAACATACGGAATATAAACAGATTAGACTACTCTCATATATTTTTTCTTTTTCCTTTCTTTTAGTAAGTTACACCCTTTTGCTTAACTGCTTCCTCATGCCCCTCACAAAACCACCACTTGGAAATTATCCTGATTTGGTATTGTGTCCTGTTTCCATTTTGAGCCAACCTTAGGAAATGACCCAAACCAGCGGGTGGTAAACCTATTTTTACGCATAAAGCAATCAGAAAATCCTCACAGGTGTTTTGTCATGCGTCTGCAAAAATTTGTATGGATAGCAGCAGTAGCGCTGAAATTCGCGATGAAAATCGGGTTCTCTCTTCTCTAAATTTCCACTTTCTATGCTCATTTTAAAATTGTGTAGCTTCCTTGATTAAACACTCTCTAAAGAAGAATTTGTTCCCATCCCCTTATGTAAACTTTTCTCTCCTGTAGCTGTTGGATAAGTGCTGTCCTTGGGCAGAATGAGCACGTTTGTTAATGTTCTGATTTGGGTGGAAGAGCACCACAGGAATGGGTGTGTGCAACTCTAGACAGTAACTCGGGCTGCCTCTTCCCTGTTGGGTGATCTGTCTCCACCTCTGCTCTCCTGTTTCCAGCCTAAACCCACCAAGGGGCGAATGCGCATCCACTGTCTGGAGAACGTGGACAAGGCCCTTCAGTTCCTGAAGGAGCAGAGAGTCCATCTTGAGAACATGGGGTCCCACGACATCGTGGATGGGAACCACCGGCTGACACTCGGCCTCATCTGGACCATCATCCTGCGCTTCCAGGTAAGGGATGCCATCCAGGAATGCTCAGGATTTAGGCTGCCCTCCCAGGTATGCGTATCCTTGCGGAGTCCCATTCAGAGGGACCAGGAAGACCAGGTTGAAAGCACTTCTGAGAGTTAGGTATGCTGAGCAGTGTGTCACATCCAGCCTTCAGGATTGATTGCTGCCCTGTCGGCATGTGGAAGCTACCACGTCCTCCTGTGGCTTTCCTAGCCCCTGATAGTCTGAGGTCTCCTGTCAGATAGGTCTCAGCAGCACAGGGGTTTCCACGCTGCATCCCAGTGTACCATTTCACTGCCACCTCCTCTAAACATCTGGTCTCTGCCGCTGGCTCTCAGGAGCAAAGGTGTAAGGATGTAGCTGGTGCTTGATTACTAGCACTAAACTGTCTGAACTTCACCAAACTGTGGTGTATATTACAGAATATTTTTAGAAGCTATTTAGGGATTGTGGGCTCCATTTTCATCTTCTCATTCTCCTTTGGATGTGAGGAAGCAGTTTTCAGGGGGAAAGTACAAAAACCTTATGCTTGTTTAAATTGATGGTGATTTTATGGGTTTTGTTATACTTGAGGGGAAAGGCTTTAAATGAAGAAGTATTTTTAAGCCAGAAGGTGTTCTCAAGATCATTTTGTCCAATTCTTTAACTTTTTGAGGAAACTGAGGACCCAGAGAAGTTTGGAGCCTTGGCCCAGATTCCACAGCCAGTCAGGGTGTGTCTGACCCCTAAGCGAGAGCACTGAGAGCTTCAGGACTGTTATTTCAGGACTGGTTATTTCTCCAGGCACGTGCTTCAGGATCATGCTTTTCAATGAAAATTTGAAAGGCAGGAAGAACTTCTTACCATAGTGTCAGGTTACTCTGCAAACAAATATTCTAACAGTCCTGTCTCCTTAGTGACTGTGTTCTCTGTGCCTTTCCTTCCCATTCTGCCTCTTTGATAAAGATCTGCTTGATTTTTCTGGGTAAATAAAAACCTTGCATAAAAAGAGAAAAAGAAAAATCACATTAAAGCTCTGTTTTCTTATTGAAACTCCAAACTTAGACTATGACGAATCCCTTTTCCTTCTCACTTCCCCTAGGATTGGACTTGAGCCTACACTGCTGTGGGTGTGGGGGGGGGAGGAAGTGGTGGGGGCTAAAATGGAGTTACAGAAAGAAACAGCTCCCTGACGGGCTGGTTCCCAGACCTGGCTGATTATCCGACGCCACTGGAAAAGCTTCGTAATAATTGAGGTCCCCAGGGCCCAGCCCCAGTGGTTCTAAGTAAGTAGGTCTGAGAAGGGAACCACTGTTGAAAATGACATCGTTAATGGAGTTAATTACAACAACCAAGGACATTTTTTTTTCCAGACAGAACTCTTATGTAGGTTTTTGTCATTTAGTTCCTGCATGATTTGAAAATGGACTGGATGGCATTGAATTCACTAATTATAGCTCTCGGGTCTTACGCCAACAGAGGTGAGATTAGCAGGACACTCCTCGAGTTTCACCCCATTTTTGCAGAGTGAAATGTTCTATTTCTATTGCCTTTGGCCTGTAGTAATCAGAGCATGGAGGGGCATTCTGATCGCGGCCTCTCTTGACAGTGGGTCAGTGCCCAGGTCGGGGAGCTGGCACACACAGCCCTTTTCAGGATTCTCGGCATGAATTGGGTTGAGTCATTGACTAATTTAGCTTCCTGTCAGCTTGTTTGTTCCTATACTTCAACCTGTAAATGCTGATGTGTATTTTCTCACTTTCCTTTGAGAAAAGACACATAGACTGTCGATGTTACTGTATGACCTGCAGTGCTGATACCTTAACATGACTCAGCTTCCTCCGGCAGCTTTATTAAATTATCACCTGTTCCACAAACACGTAAGATTCCACATCAGCCAAGGCCCAGCTCAGATTTTTGTCTCCTTGGTGAAGTTTCCCCACATAGCTACAAAGATCTCCCTCTGCCACAGCTCCTGAATATGTGCCAGCACATGTGTGCGTGCACACACGTGGATGTGTACCCCTGAGCTCCCAGGATGTAGCCTGCCCTGTGTGTACATAGCAGGTGTCCATTAACTACTGATGACAGACAGGTGTTAATGCTGCTGTACCTTTAAAAGAGAGTAAAACACAATGTGAGAAACTGGAATGAAAGTCTTTGAGTTGAGTCAGGGAACTGTCTTCATTTCAGAAGGGTAGACTGTGCTTGTATATGAGCAAATCTGTGAACAGATACTCGTCCTCACACAGAAGCATAAGAAAGCTGGCGGGGGCTGCTGTGTAAAGCTGTAGCCTGCCTTTCCTAGTGAGTCTGCGTCTCGCCCCTTGAGTGAGGGTGCTGCTTTCACATTCCTTTTCTGCACATAAGCTAATGATCCTAATAATAGAGATTGGGGTTTATGCAAACTCAGTTATCACATTCTTAACCACAATGAAAAATAGAGAAATTTTTTTAAGTGTAGTTTCAATTCTTAGATATTATTCCTAGTTGTAAGTTTCTGGCTTTTAAATATTGTATTTATATATTTTGTCCTCCTTCTCTTTTTCAAGAAGAATTCTGGGAAGTATTTGTAGATTGAACGGAGAGAGGTGGTTTGACTTGCAGGGCAGAGAAGCTTGGAATGGTTACGGCTGGAAGGCAATAGATGACCTGGCCAACAGCATCCACTCCCAACCCCGTCCCACGTTTTATTATACATAAGGAAACATATGTATTTACATATTATACATAAAGACAAAGGGGTACTTGGAACATTTGTCTAAAATCTTATGGCTGGTAGCTGGCTCCTTATCTAAGAACTAACATTTATAGGTGCTTACCATGAGGAGCTCAGTACTATATGTTTTTTTATCTCATTTAAGCAGACAACAGTGCTGTGAGGTAGCCACCGTTTTTATTGCCACTCCTCAGATGAGGAAACTGAGGATCTCACCCAAGGACACACAGTAGGTGGTAGAGCCTTAATTCAGACCCAGGCAGTGTGATTTTTGTGTTAATAGACCAGGCTGTATGTATAATGTTGAAAATGGGCCGTCTGTGAGTAGCTTATGAATGCAGGCTGTGGAAGCACAGCATTTCAACATGCTCTTTCTCTGAGAGTTTGGGTCAGCTTTCAGGAAATGGTGCACACAGTGTCCTCATCAATGAAGGTGGCACCCTGGTTTAAAAAATGTTTGGTTATGAAAAGCCAAACTTAATACTTTTCTGGGGTCTGATGAGGTTTCAGATGTACTGTATGAACCACTGTGCTAGCCTGTAGTTGGAAAGATGGGCTATCTTGGGTGCAGACATGACCTCTACTAGGTTCTGGGAACTCATGCTGGTAACTAGTCTTCCCTTCAGCCTCACCTCTGTGCGAAGTAGAAAACCTAGTTCTGGTTGTGTTTCTGAAGTAAGCCTTGACTTCAGGAATTAGTTTTCACTGACATGGTAGATAGTCTGCCAGGCAAAGCTTTGATCCAAAGTTGATTCTTTATGTATATGCAGACTTGTTCTTCAGTGGCTCTTGTTAGGCAGCTGACCCACCTAGCCGTATGATATTTCTTTGTAAATCTTAGATCCAGGATATCAGTGTGGAAACTGAGGACAACAAAGAGAAGAAATCTGCCAAGGATGCATTGCTGCTGTGGTGCCAGATGAAGACAGCTGGGTGAGTGTGAACTTGAAGGGCTTCTTCCAGGACTGAGTTCCACTGTAGTCATCACTTAGCAAGTGTTGACAGGTATCTTTTCCACTGCTTCCATTGAGAAGTCTTGTTAGCTTGTAAGCAGTTGATATTTGACTTTTAGCTAGCTCTCAGAATGGAAGGGGTTCTGATTTATATTTTGGACCTGCCACATCGTCACAATCAGATTCCTTATCTTTATTAAGGAAGCTCCAGAGTGCATTATATTCTGAATTTTTAAACCATGGAAGCATTTTTAGGAAGCACATCCATGACATTTTAAACATACAGTTGTGGGGTTTTTTCCTCCTCTTGATTTCTGCTGTTTGGGGCAGCTTTGTGTGATAAACTTTAATCTTTTTACATTATCTGTCTCAGTTTTCCTTCCTTTTATACTTCCATTGAAATTTTAGTGAAGATATTTTTAGAGAACATCTTTTTTGTTGTTCACTGAAGCTGTCAAGGCTCAACTGATGCTAAACCTTTAAAGTTCTCATCAAATTGGTTTAGGATCATAAGTACTTACTGAGAACCAATTTTCTATCAGATTAATTAGAGTTACTGTCAGACTACTTTAAGGGCAGATGTAACTGTAATGAACAGGAAGTGTGGAAACTATAAATTATTAATAGCTATTGGCCTAATAAAGGGGTCAAGTCAGATATGAACCTTTATCAACCACAGATAAAAAGTTACTGATAATCAACATGGTATAGAATGTCTGATTTATTATGGATAAGTTTCAAACATGTTTTTCAGGGAGGTACTTGTTTTACAAAGCTTCATCCAATTAAGTGATTTAAGGAAAAAAGAAAGATGAGTGTCACCTGAACAGGTAATCCCCACATTTGTTGTCCCAGAGTAATGTGTGAAGTTGGATTTCAGTGACTACAGATCCTGGCGTATTTGCAGGTGGAGTAGAAAGTCAGAGGAAGCAGTCCTCAGAGGTGTCTGGTTGTGGTCACTATTTCCTGAGTAAGAATAGTATTTTAAATCCAGGATACAGTTCACATCTTTTGTGTGATTGAATTGCCAAGCAAGAAAAGCCACGTGGATTTAAATATTTTATTTTTATCTTATAGCAAGCTGGAGTTGATGGGGTATTTGTTCTGACTTGATTGTCCTTTTTGATATTCATTGCCTTAGGTTTTATAACAAACTTTTTTTAACACTGCATTTAGCAAAAATATAAACCTTTATTTAGTAATTCTGTTGTTTTTGTCTTGTGTTTTGTCCTTGGCAGGTACCCCAATGTCAACATTCACAATTTCACCACCAGCTGGAGGGACGGCATGGCCTTCAATGCACTGATACACAAACACCGGTAATTCCGTAGAAGTCACGCTAGCAATTATGGGGTTTCAGAATGTTGCCATCCTTCTATAGCACATCTGGGTGACTGTTGATTCTCATATCCATTGCCTTGGATGTTGTACCATGGTCGAAATTCATACATTCCATGTGAGGAAGATATGGAAGAATATGTAAATTCTCCCAAACAAAATAAACAAATTCACTCACCATCTCTTCTCTTAATAAACTTAGAAGTGTTTTATTCAAAAATGAGGTTTCATTGTTTGATGATTACATAATATTTTAGAGTTTTACTCCACTAAGAGGTTATTTTAACATTTTTGGAGCAATAATTGCGTCTCGTTGGTGACATGATTTCTTTTCAAACCATGATTTTTGTTATATTCCACTGTTGTTGTTCTACACAGGCCTGACCTGATAGATTTTGACAAACTAAAGAAATCCAATGCTCACTACAACCTACAGAATGCATTTAACCTGGCAGAGCAGCACCTGGGCCTCACCAAACTATTGGACCCCGAAGGTAAGGACTCAAGGGATAAAAGCTGGGACTTTTAGCATCTGTAGAATCGAAGTGTTAATATAAAATCTGCTTTGTGTCAGTATGTTTTATTTGTACAACATGTTTTGGGAATTATCAAAGGAAGAGGAACTTAATTTTGGTTATGAGAATTATTTGAGCATTTGTAGAAAGGGTGACATTCAAAAAGGCCTTGAAAAGATGAGTATGATTTAAACAGAATCTGAAGGAGAAGACATGCAGGCTTGCATGAGCAAAAGTACAGAACCAGGAAAGAGGAAAATATGTTTGAGGACCAGCAATCCAATGGGAATGGTGTTTAGGGTAACAGGGAATACCACTGGAAGGTGAATGGGACCCCCACAGGCTAAAACTTTAGAAGTTATTCAGCATGCAGTGGGGAGTCATTGAAGGTTCTTAGCAGCTGTGCTCAAAGTAGAGAACCTGGCCTAGGCTTTCAGTGAATGCTTGCTGTCTGACATTCATCTGAAGATGGCAAGCAGGTTAGTTTTGGATGGGTAGAGATTGGAGGCAGGGGACTCGTGAGGAGGCTATGCTTTGTTTGCTTATGAGCAAGTAAGAGCTTAGATGAGGAAGGCGTATTCTGGAAAGGGGAGTGTGGGGGTGGGAAAAGGAACAGCACTCTCAGTCCTTTATGGCTGACCACATCCCATTCTCTGCGGCACTGATACCTCTACTCGTGGGTCCCTGTGTGACATGGAGCTGACCTCCGTGGGACAGTCCCCCAGCTTATAGCTCTCTCCTTAACAAAATCCTAATTCTAGGCTTCATTTCAACTTGAACTCTCATAAGAACTTTTTCTAATTTTGAGAAGCATTTAAAATATCAGAGGATTTGATTGTAGTGCTATAGGTTTATAGATCCTCTCAGCTGTGAGCAAATATTGGAGAGAAAAAACCATGTGTATGTGAGTGAAAGTTTAGTTTTTATAAATATAGAACAGGAAGTTTAACTCCCCAAGGACGCATCGAGGTCATGAGGCTGCCAAGCAGGATTCTTGCTGTTTTCCAATGCATCAGATTCACTGATATGTTCACTACAGGAAGCTGAGATAAAATTATCTTTGTGCTAACCCACTAAGTGATTTCTCAATATAAACAGAAAACTGAAATTCCTTGGGTTGTGATAAATCTTCATGCTTAACCTCTACCTTATTATGGGAAGGAATTTTTCCTTAGCTTTAGCTCTTTATGCTTTTGATAAAGACTCTTTTTTTCTATCACAAGGACAAAATTGTTTATTAACTTGCTCATTAGTTAAGCTTTCTAATCACTGCCCAGTATGAAAAGGGGATTGATGTTCCCCAGATCACAAGACAAAGAACTAAAAAATGGCAGCTGATGTCACTTATCCTTTGAGTTTGATCTTGACTATTAGTTGTCCAGTGCCCCGAAGAGCATCACTTAAAAATTACTTGTAGACAAGTAGAAAGTTTTGCCTACTCACTCCTTGCAATTATGTGGACATTTTGCGTTGATTAAATGGGATACAAGACTGGCATTTTTTTCTGGCTATCTGTCCTCCAGTTCTCTCTCTTTTGGGCACACTTTGATGGAGCTGAGCAGACGCAAGAGCCCTGGGGTGGGAACAGTGGCTGTGATTCTGGCCTTGCTGCTGTCAGCTGCCTCGGTGACCCCACACGGGGAGCAGCCCAGCACTGGGCCCTAGTGTTCTCACGTTTAAAATACAAGAAACAATCTTGCTTCATACAGGGCTGTTGGGAGGGTAGAAATGAAGGTATATGTGAGAATATATCTTGAAAAAAAGCCTGATGCATCTGTTAAGAACTATCCTGTGGTTTTTTCTTCTCAATCTATCCCAAGTTGAACACTTTACTCAATATTGCTGTACCTCAAAGACTTGCCATTTTTGTTCATTTGCTCCTTCTCTCAGTATTTATTGACCACCCACTTTGTGCAGGACAACACTCTAAGAAGGTGGTAGGTGAAGTGGCATAGGGGCTTGCCAGGACGGACTCTTATTGCCCTCAGGGATTGAGTCTTGTAAGGAAAGTAAAGCAGGCATAAATAATTATAATACCTGGCAGAAGGTGACCCGTGTGTCCTTGCAAAGTTCTAGGACAACAGAGGAGGGAGAGACAGTAACTCCAGCTTTAGGGATCATAAACGGTGTTGGAGTGGTAACTTTGAGCTGGACCTTGAAGGATGGTGAGATAGAGATGTGGTAGGGAAGACCATCTCAGGCAAAGAGAAGTTATGTGTGAAAGGAGGCATGTTAGAAATTTTGGGGTGTATATGGAGAATGGTGAGTAGTCAAGTTTGGTTTAGATATATAGTGCCTGAAAAGAAGTAGTAGGCTGTAGAATTAAAATGTCCAGAACAATGCTTGACACATAGAGGAAGCCAATAAATATTTGTGGAATAGAAGGATAGAAAAGAGGAAAGGAAAGTTACAGCCAGATTCCAGAGGACCAGAGGACTTATACTTTATTTTTCAGACTGAAGGGCACTTTTGAGTAATTTTGAGCTAGGAGGAAATCTGTTCACAGCTGTGCTTCTGGAAGATCAGTCTGGGTACACCATGTGAGCAAATTCTGTAGTGGGGAAACACCAGGAGGGAGCTGTGTTTCAGGTGTGGTTGTGGGACCAGGAGGGTCTGAACCACAAGTGACAATAAGGCTTCCCATTATAAATAGAGCCATCCAACATTTATAACTTTGACTCAAACGGTACAAAGCAATTTATGTAGCCAAAACATTTGTACCCCCATAATATTCTGAAATTAAAAATAAATAGAGCCATCCTGACTCAGATTAGTGACTAGCTGGATGCAATAACAAGGAGATAAAGATGTCCAAAGACTGAGTGGCTGGGGGAGACGCTGGTGCCATAAGCAGAAATGAGGACTTAAGAAACACCAGCCTAGTTTGGTAAAGTAGGGACAAGGGGAGGAACATGATGTGCCTGTAGATGGCATTTTATGAATATTCACTTAATAAATGGGTCACTGAGATGGTTTCATCCTCGTTGTCCTTACAATTAATGCACTGATGGCAGAACCCTCAGGTATAAAAAATGAAGATGCTGGACTGTTCAGTGTTGTCAGTCATTCCGTTTGTTCCTGCTGCCTGGGTGGGGCAGCGAGCAGCACCCTGAACAGAGTCTTCTCTGGGTTACAGACATCAGCGTGGACCACCCCGATGAGAAGTCCATTATCACTTATGTGGTGACTTACTACCACTACTTCTCTAAGATGAAGGCCTTGGCTGTTGAAGGAAAACGAATTGGAAAGGTGAGCAGATACCAGTTTTCTAAGTTGTGAGACATGACAGGTTCCTGCCCTACTGTACTGCCGCTGAGCACCTCGTTCTCCCACGCACTCAGGACTTTGCCAGTAGCAGTTTGTGGCAGACTCTACAAATGGTGGGGAAGCAGGCAGAAGCCTCTTCATCCCAATGGGAAACTGGAGGTGTAGGAGTGATGGCTAAAATATTTCGGAAAGGATTTGAGGGTGGGGGGGGGGGGTCTCAGATCCCAAAACACCTCTCTCCTCAACCTTTCCAGAAAATTGGATATTGGAAATCCAACCAAGTTGGCTAACGTCATGGATGTGAAATCCTACTTAACACAGTTGAAAAGACTCGGTATTAGGCTTTTTACTTTCACTTCTCATTTGATGTTCACCTGCCTTTTGTTTGTTTGTTTGTTTTGTTTTGTTTTGTATTTTGAGACAGGGTCTCACTCTTGCTGGCTAGAGTGCAGTAGTGTCATAGCTCACTGTAACCTCAAACTTCTGGGCTCAATCAATGTACCTGCCTGTCTGAGACTCCTGAGTAACTGGGACAACAGGCACACATCACCCGCCCAGCTAATTTTTCTATTTTTAGTAGAGACGGGATCTCACTCTTGCTCAGGCTGGTCACAAACTCCTGACCTCAAGTGATTCTCCTGCCTCAGCCTCCCAGAGTGCTAGGATTATAGGCATGAGCTACTGTGCCCAGCCAATCTGCTATATTTTTCAAAACACCTCAGATCGGATGACATTATCCTCTGGATGCAATGTAATGGAAAATTCATGGGACAGGACCAAGCGAAATAGAGCCCTTTTTGTTTCTCTAGGAATTTCGGAGGTTAGGCTACAGAAGTCATTCAGAAATTCTTTGCCTGGGGGTTGGGAGGATACAGAACCAATTAGAGTTGAATTAAGCTGTCATTGTTCACAAAGAAAAGCTACAATCTGGGTGCCTATTAGCAAATGGTTCCTTGAGTTAAAATGCTTGTGCCAAAGTAGGACAACCATTTGAAAGCCAGTTGTTAAGTATGCATATGCTCAAGTAGGGTTGCAATTATGTTTTCCTTACGTGGTGATACGATCTTTTCAATTTTTTTAACGCTTGTGTACAGGTGCTTGACAATGCTATTGAAACAGAAAAAATGATTGAAAAGTATGAATCACTTGCCTCTGACCTTCTGGAGTGGATTGAACAAACCATCATCATTCTGAACAATCGCAAATTTGCCAATTCACTGGTCGGGGTTCAACAGCAGCTTCAGGCATTCAACACTTACCGCACTGTGGAGAAACCACCCAAGTAAGATGTAAATTGTAATGAGTGACCATCAATATGGGAAGAAAGGTCACTGCAGCCAACAGACCCCTGTTTTATGACCTCTGTGATCTCATCTCTCAACTGAATGCCTCTCACCAGTGGCCTGTCTTACTCCTTTCATCTGATTCTGTGTCACTGAGATTTATTATACATCATGCCCTCTCTGAGCGGTTGCCACTAGGAATGTGCCAGTGATGTACAGGACACATGAGAATACTAAGAAACAGTACAGGTCTCCAATCCATTATCCAAAGTCCTTATGCTGGTGTGTTTCAGGACTCCATAGTTTTTTGATTTTTAGAAAAGTAGCGCAACGCATATGTTGTATAAGATCCCAGATGGGTCTGAGGCAGTAACTCATAATCAAGCCCACTAAATATCTGCAGCAAAATATGTAAATATTCACACTGTGTTACATAAAAAAGATAATAGTTTCATAACAGTTCAGATCAGATTTTGCTGATTTTGATTTTTCATATATTTTGTAAGTTCATAATTGTTGAATAAGGATTGTAGACCTTTATCTCTTGCTTACTATAGTTCCAGAGTCATTCTTCCTTTCTTTTGAAAGCTCCACTCAGTTGTGGATTCCTTGGTGAGGTCTCGGAAACCCTTTGAAAACTATATCATGTAGACATTTGAAATAATCCTTACTGAATGCATTCAGCTGTGCTCTCTGAATGAAGTAAGTCTATTGTCCAGGACTTAGGGTTTAAACCTTGATTGAGGTGATTAATAAAAGAGTATTGTGTGCCCTTGACACCTTCAAATATAAATCTCAGCAACAACAAACAACCAACCACAAAAAATTCCACCATTTGGCATATTTTGAGGTTTGTGATACCCAATAACTAACGCACTGCTGTCTCTGTGACATGCATTTCACATAAATCAGACCAGAGATTAATGGCTTTTAAAATTGCGTGACTGTGTAAAATGGTTTTTTTTTCTAGTAACAAATGAATTTTTCTCCTTGAAGGAACAAACTATAATAGATAATATTTATGGCTGTTTTCCCCTGTGCTTAGATTTACTGAGAAAGGGAACTTGGAAGTGTTGCTTTTCACTATTCAGAGCAAGATGAGGGCCAACAACCAGAAGGTCTACATGCCCCGAGAGGGGAAGCTCATCTCTGATATTAACAAGGTAAAAATGCATCTGGTCCTTTGGGGCCTTGACGTCTTATAGGTTTCAGGTTCTATCCCTGGGTCTTGATTGCCAAGAGGACAGGAGACTGAAAGAGTCTGTCCCTGCCTGCTGATCTGATAATTGGCAGCTGGTGCTCAGGTGTGGCAGAGGGCCAAGCAGGTACTTGAGGTAGGCCAGTCTGCTGGGGGCTCTAGGGGAGCAATGTTAGATTTTATCAAACTAGCTTTGGCTCAGGCTATTTACCTTGCTACTCAGATGATATCGGTTTACCCTCATCTATCCCAGGCAATCATCTTAAACCTCTATAAATTACAGAAAGGAAAAATCAAAACCTTATTTCATGTGTTTAGAAACTCTAAAAGTTGTGGGGCTTAGCATGTTGGCTCCTTCCATCAGAGAAGCTCTCAAGTAAACTACTTTCATTATTGTGGCAATTATGGAATTTCACAATGGCATTATTTCCAGCTAGAAATTGGAAAAATCTAGAGCTCTGTGGTTAGTTGTACACACTTAGATTCCTTTGAGTGGAATGTTTGGATTTTTTTAAAAACGTGAAGACAGACATTTCATAGGAATAAATTTAATGTGGACAATTGGTCAGGATTTTGAAAGAAATACGCAGATGTGTCAATTTTTAAAAAGTGGCTCAGGGTAGAGTGAGTGAGAGAGTCATAGTTTTTCTTTCTGAGAAAAATCATTTATCTTTTTTATATGATGAGCTATTTAAGATTATCTATTTCCTCTTAAAGTAAGAGATTTTAACGTATATTGCTTCATATCTATACTTTTGTTTTCCAAGTACAACACAGGATCTTTAGATTTAGATAGTGGGAGAGTGTTTTCATGAGGCTACTCTGAGAGAAAAATATTTTTTTCTCAAGGCTTAAGAGTCAGCGAGGGTGGGAATGGGATTTCCCTTTCAAGTTCTCAGATCTGTTTGAGAAATACTAGCTGTTGGCTGTACCAAAGAAAGTTCCTTGAACATTGCAGGAAACTTTTCCTCCCCCATTTCTATAGGCCTGGGAAAGACTGGAAAAGGCGGAACATGAGAGAGAACTGGCCCTGCGGAATGAGCTCATAAGACAGGAGAAACTGGAACAGCTCGCCCGCAGATTCGATCGCAAGGCAGCTATGAGGGAGACTTGGCTGAGCGAAAACCAGCGTCTGGTGTCTCAGGTTCTGTTCTCGACATTATTAAAGAAACCATTCCTGGGGTAACCTAGAAACGTAGCCCAAACCCAAGGGGCGTAGGGCCACAGGACAGCTGCTTATCAACATCCAGTATTCTGAAGTAACTGCCAGGTCATCTTGCCTACTTCCCATGGAAAGGATGTTTATAACTTGTAATATACTTTCTCTTCTATTTATCTAATTTTTCATAGATTTGGAAGCAGCTCAAGCAGAGTTTGTTTAGAGCCAGTGAGTGTATATGAACCATTCACGTTTATATAAGTTTTAACAGTTCTTCCCTTTCCCTCAGTCTTTGACCAGCTAACCCGTGAGGCAGTTAGACTGGTCATGAGGTAAACAAAAGTGGCTTTCTTTTCCACTTGGCTTGACATAAGCGATCACCTCCTCAGTCTCTTAAGTCAGATGCTAGATAGGAGCTGGGCCCCTCTACAAAATGAGAAGCTACTGGTTTGCTTTGGAGAGGGCAGAGACCAGTGGGGCAGGGACTCAGGGGTCAGGTTTAGCTTTAGCTCCACCAGGGATTAAGGTATGCTCAGGATTTTAGCTCTATTCTCTGTTTCTTTTTCTTAGATTGGGTGCCTTTATAATTTCATGTTTCTTTTTATTTCATTTCTCTGCAGGACAACTTTGGGTTTGACCTTCCAGCAGTTGAGGCCGCCACAAAAAAGCACGAGGCCATTGAGACCGACATTGCCGCATACGAGGAACGTGTGCAGGCCGTGGTAGCTGTGGCCAGGGAGCTCGAGGCGGAGAATTACCACGACATCAAGCGCATCACAGCAAGGAAGGACAATGTGATCCGACTCTGGGAATACCTACTAGAACTGCTCAAGGCCCGGAGGCAGCGGCTCGAGATGAACCTGGGGCTGCAGAAGATATTCCAGGAAATGCTCTACATTATGGACTGGATGGATGAAATGAAGGTAAAACCTGACCAAAAGGGGGCTGGAGCTTATCCTACCAGACCTCTGTTTTTCAGGACCCATCCACTAATGCCCCAGCATACAGCCATGCTCCTTGTCTAACTGCCCACATATAAAGCCAGAGAAGGGGCCACGTTACCCATGGGAAGATTGTTAGCTCATGGGTTAAATGAGACGTGAAATGTGAAAAACTTATAACAAAGAGCAGTTCAGTAGCCAGAGGTCTGTTACTGTGATTAAGATCTAATTTAGATATATTCCTATAGGGAATCAGTCAAATTGTGGTTTTGTTTTCAACTTTTTAGGGTGGAACTAGCTTTCTGTCTCATTGACCTTTGTATGAGTGGGTGATACTGCTTTGGGGAGAGGCCCACAGAGGTAGTACGAGCAGGTGGGAGAGCGGTAGGTGGTGTGGACAGAGCACAGGTCAGGAACCAGGTGGCCAGAGTCCAAAGTGGCTAATCTCTTTTCACCTCCTTTCTTTATACTTAAACAGAGATCATACTTGCTCTCTACCACATCCGGTAGTTACAGGGTTAGAGTGCAGTAATGTGTATGGATCATAGGGCCAGCTGGATGGCAATGGCTGCTCATGCTGGTTTGTGCTTCCCTTTCCATTATTGACAGCTCTGAGCTTTCCCCCCGTGCAGGAAGAGACCTGCCATCATGCCATAGCAGTGTGCCTGTTGGTGTCCTCTGATGCAGGCCATGGAACACTCATTCGTGTCAAGCAGTTCTCCAACTGGGATACATTTAGCCTTGTAGATAGAACAGAATAGAGCAGTTTTCAGACAGTCCCATGAAGCCTCTTTTGTCTCAGCACACTGTGTCCCCAAGCTTGACCTTATGCAGGAGATTTCCTTCCCAGGACATAAGCTCTCATCTATTGCTTAGCTCTTGAACTGTTCCTGGCAGAGGGGCAAGGTCACCTGATACCATCAGTTTTCTCTCCCTTTGTCCCAGATTTATGGTGTTCTTAGGTATGGTCTGTCTTGACCTCTTAAAATAGAAATGTTCATAAAATGTAGCAGATGTGCTTTTCATTTTATAAATCATGCTGCACATGCTAATCCAGGTTGGTCCAGAGATTTCCTTAGAAGAGGGAAGTAGAAATTCCACCAGGAGAGGATATAGGGATGAGGCCCCCATGTTTGGCTCATTGATAGAAGAAATAAGAAAATGTCAGTAATGTCAGTGGGTTCAAACTTAAACCCAGGAAGTTGCTTGGGTTCTTCTAAGCATGGCAGCCACCTGACCCTGCTCTCCTTATTGGGTTAAAGATGTGGCTTATAAGCTTTTAAGCTAGATTCTTTTCCTGTTTGTGTAAGTATGGTAGAGGCATACCAGTAAGCTCTTAAGGGAGGAAAAGCATCTACTTAAGGGGCCAGCAACTTCTAAAAGATTTCTTTTAAGTTTTCAAGTGTCTGAGTCTATTATCCTTAACTCTTATCTTCCTGAAAAGTTGTTGCTGCAGCAGTTTCTTCTTGAAGCCTCAGCTTATATTTTGGAATCTCTCCTGTAGGCCCCTCCCCCCTTTATTTTATTCTGTTCTTTTTAGTGTATTTGACTTGCTCATTCTGAGGTAGATGATCCATACAGTAGTTCATTATGTCTCTGCTGATGCTGGCTTTCAGGTTTGATTTGTTTTGTTCTAGTCTGTTCACCACTCATCTTCCCTAGAAGATATGGGGTCCATGGCAGACCAGAGGGCAGGTGAAGCTCAGTTGCTGGCTCTCTGCTTGTCCAAAGATTGTGTGGTGCTGAAGTCAAGGTTGTATTCACAGATGTCCTTTCTGTTTCCTCTTGTGCACAGGTGCTATTATTGTCTCAAGACTATGGCAAACACTTGCTCGGCGTGGAAGACCTGTTACAGAAGCACGCCCTGGTTGAAGCAGACATTGGCATCCAGGCAGAGCGGGTGAGAGGTGTCAATGCTTCTGCCCAGAAGTTTGCAACGGATGGGGAAGGTAAGGATGGCCCATTCCAAGCTTAACCTCCTGGTCACCGGAGATCCATCTTTATAGAAGTACATAAGTTGTATGTGCTAATGGGGCTTTTGAAGTCGCTGCACCATTGCAGGTTCTGGTGGGTTTGTCTGCTGCTGTGTCATGGGGCGTGAGATACAGTGGAGTGGCCTTCTGAATACACGTTCTGTCTTGTCTTTCTGAAATGGGCACATCCTTTTCTTAAATTACGCACATGCTGCTTGGTTTTGAGTGGCTTGATGTTTGGCATTGAAGCTTTGCCAGACCACACTCTGTGGCCGTGCACCACTATGCTGGTGTGGCCACTCCAGCAGCTCCTGGCTTTCACACCTGGTCGCACATACCTGTTTGGAAACTGTTTAGAATGATTTGGTTTTGCTGCTTATACTTTCAGAAACAATTAAATGCAGCTGCCTTTCATATGATTTATGTGCTTTCTCGATTCATAAGTGATCACTTTGTGGTTGGGCCAAAATAATAATGGTTATCGTTACTCCTCCCTCCTGTTCTAATCAAGATTCTAGAAGGTGCTGCATGGCCTACACATCCTGCATTAGATTTAGAAGTGAACTGGTAGTCCCAGAGTGAGAACATGGGGTGTAGGTTACTGCCTGCAGCTGAGCAGGAACCTGTGCTGAACTTGGTCACACCCACATCCCTTCCTTGGTGTAAAACAGGTTACAAGCCCTGCGACCCCCAGGTGATCCGAGACCGCGTGGCCCACATGGAGTTCTGTTATCAAGAGCTTTGCCAACTGGCGGCCGAGCGCCGGGCCCGTCTGGAAGAGTCACGCCGCCTCTGGAAGTTCTTTTGGGAGATGGCTGAAGAGGAAGGCTGGATACGGGAGAAGGAGAAGATCCTGTCCTCCGATGATTACGGGAAAGACCTGACCAGCGTCATGCGCCTGCTCAGCAAGCACCGGGCATTTGAGGACGAGATGAGTGG
The DNA here is from genome assembly GCF_041146395.1 of Eulemur rufifrons. Classification (NCBI taxonomy): domain Eukaryota; kingdom Metazoa; phylum Chordata; class Mammalia; order Primates; family Lemuridae; genus Eulemur; species Eulemur rufifrons. The sequence continues at coordinate 73,403,903 of NC_091001.1, read as the reverse complement.
CCGCAGCGGCCACTTCGAGCAGGCCATCAAGGAAGGCGAAGACATGATCACGGAGGAGCACTTCGGGTCGGAGAAGATCCGCGAGAGGATCATTTACATCCGGGAGCAGTGGGCCAACCTGGAGCAGCTCTCGGCCATTCGGAAGAAGCGCCTGGAGGAGGCCTCCCTGCTGCACCAGTTCCAGGCGGATGCCGATGACATCGACGCCTGGATGCTGGACATCCTCAAGATCGTTTCCAGCAGCGACGTTGGCCACGACGAGTACTCCACGCAGTCTCTGGTGAAGAAACACAAGGATGTGGCGGAAGAGATCGCCAACTACAGACCCACCATCGACACGCTCCACGAGCAAGCCAGCGCCCTCCCCCAGGAGCACGCAGAGTCTCCGGACGTGAGGGGCCGGCTGTCGGGCATCGAGGAGCGGTACAAGGAGGTGGCAGAGCTGACGCGGCTGAGAAAGCAGGCGCTCCAGGACACCCTGGCCCTGTACAAAATGTTCAGCGAGGCTGATGCCTGTGAGCTCTGGATCGATGAGAAGGAGCAATGGCTCAACAACATGCAGATCCCGGAGAAGCTGGAGGACCTGGAGGTCATCCAGCACAGGTGAGTGGGGTGCTGCTGGGCACTGGCCCTCCCCTCGTGACCACCAGTGGCCAAGGAGCTGACCACCCCGTTGAACTGCCATTTCAGATTTGAGAGCCTCGAACCGGAAATGAACAACCAGGCTTCCCGGGTGGCAGTGGTAAACCAGATCGCACGCCAGCTGATGCACAGTGGCCACCCGAGTGAGAAGGAAATCAAAGCCCAGCAGGACAAACTCAACACGAGGTGAGTGTGAGGCCAGCAGCGTGCCAGCCACCCGTGTGTGGGGCTGGGGTGGGTGAGGTCACTGGTAAGGAACTTCCTGCATAGGGTTACTGGCTTCACAGGGCTTATGTCATGGCATTGGCATCTGCCTTTCAACATGTCCTGGTTTCACAAGAGGTGTCTCAGGGCAACGTCATTCATGGCAGGCGGATGACCCGTGTCAGCCTGGCACCTGCCCCTCCCCACATTAAAGTTAGTAGGGCTGTGATGTGGCCTGAGCCCAGCATGGTAGAAGGCACTAAGATGGTACCTTTTTTAAATGATTTTTAGAACAGGATTCTAGCATGTTTAAGACTTACTTTGCCAATGAAAGCCCTGATCATCGGGGCAGACCTTTGTCCTAGTCTTATCTTTATGTTGAATAAACATGTTTGAGTAGGTTGTGGTGGCCGACTGTCTTGATTCTGAGGGTTACTATCAGCCTTAGATTTGGAAGGTGTTCTCAGGTGCAGTTCAGAGGTGAGTAAAATGTCACAAACATAAATTAATTGACTCTGGGGACAGATTGTTGTAACTGCTCACATTGGAACTCTTTAATACTTCCTCTCCATGTCAGGCTTTTTCCAGATTACATTACATCCCTGAGCCATTTCTGGGTATTTGGTATTCACCTACTGAGTGAGATGATTTTCCAAAAAGCATGTGTTCAAAGTAAAGATGGAGAAAACAAATGTGTGGCATTGACCATCGCTGTTCATTTCATTATCCAGCCATAGTCAGTCCCCCTTCTTCATGCTGCTCTATCATCCCTGCACTCACAGGTGGAGTCAGTTCAGAGAACTGGTCGACAGAAAGAAGGATGCTCTTCTGTCTGCCCTGAGCATCCAGAACTACCACCTCGAGTGCAACGAAACCAAATCCTGGATTCGGGAAAAGACCAAGGTTATCGAGTCCACCCAGGACCTGGGCAATGACCTGGCTGGCGTCATGGCCCTGCAGCGCAAGCTGACCGGCATGGAGCGGGACTTGGTGGCCATCGAGGCGAAGCTCAGTGACCTGCAGAAGGAGGCAGAGAAGCTGGAGTCGGAGCACCCGGACCAGGCCCAGGCCATCCTGTCTCGGCTGGCCGAGATCAGCGACGTGTGGGAGGAGATGAAGACCACCCTGAAAAACCGAGAGGCCTCCCTGGGAGAGGCCAGCAAGCTGCAGCAGTTCCTGCGGGACTTGGACGACTTCCAGTCCTGGCTCTCCAGGACCCAGACGGCCATCGCCTCAGAAGACATGCCTAACACCCTGACTGAGGCGGAGAAGCTTCTCACGCAACACGAGAACATCAAAAACGAGATCGACAACTACGAGGAGGACTACCAGAAGATGAGGGACATGGGTGAGATGGTCACCCAGGGACAGACTGACGCCCAGTACATGTTCCTGCGGCAGCGGCTGCAGGCCTTGGACACTGGGTGGAACGAGCTCCACAAAATGTGGGAGAACAGACAAAATCTCCTCTCCCAGTCGCATGCCTACCAGCAGTTCCTCAGAGACACAAAGCAAGCCGAGGCCTTTCTTAACAACCAGGTAACGTTTGTCACTGCCTTCACTCCCTTTCTGTTAGAGAAGGCCCTGGCTGCCTTTTGAAATGTTTTGGCCAGGGCTGCTGGTTTAAACCACACCTGTATAAAATTAAATGGATAATTTAGGGGCTTCCCCCGCCCCCGGCTCTTAAAGCACTGAAACTCGTCACAATGTAGGGGACAGGAATTGAAGATTTCCACCAGGAGCTGCCTTGCCTTGCAAAAGTAGGGTCCAATTTCAGCTACTATGGAGGACCTCTTCTGTTCATAGTGTGTTCTCATAATTTAAAAGATACCAGTGAGGATTTTTTTTTTTTAACCGAATGGTTCTGTCTTCTTGCTCTAGAGGGGTTAGGGACTTCACCTGAGGACACAAGGCAGATCAGAGAAAGAAAAGTAGCTGAGGATGGTCACCAGCATCAGGGTTGTTAATATTCCTTAAGCCAGAGTATATGAAGGATATGTTGCTGCTGCCTTCATGGGCACCTTAGAGAGCTGTTGTGGCTGATACACAAAGCTTTGGTTACTTTCCTTGCTCACTTTGGGAAAAAAATTTAGAGCATTTAAGCACTTACAGAAATTTGGTTTTTTCTTCCCCACTTTTAGTTTTATCTCAGTTGATAGATTATTTTATGTAAGTGTAAGGAGCAAGTGTTGCGAAGTATGTTGCATGGAAATGTAGAACATAGGAAAATGAGTTATGGCACTGATATGTCATCCTGCTGTGATTTTTTTTTTTTCACCCTCTTTTTAAATCAGGAGTATGTTTTGGCTCATACTGAAATGCCCACCACCTTGGAAGGAGCTGAAGCAGCTATTAAGAAACAGGAGGACTTCATGACCACCATGGACGCCAATGAGGAGAAGATCAACGCCGTTGTGGAGACTGGCCGGAGGCTGGTGAGCGACGGGAACATCAACTCGGATCGAATCCAGGAGAAGGTGGACTCTATTGATGACAGGTACAGTTTTCTGAGGCTCCTAAGGTAGTCTTGCACCTTGGAACTCTCAACCCTCTGAATCATTGGCCAGAAATTCTTGGGACTGTGGGCATAAATTTCCCAGTGGGCAGAACATGGGCACCTAGCCAAGTCTCATTTACACACACAGAAAATTAGAGCAGCACGTGGCTGCCTGAGAACGTGATTTTCATAAGACATGTACAAGTGTCCACAAAGGAAAAGAAAGCCTGTGAAGCCAAGCCAGTCCTTAACCAAAGACCTGTAAGAGCTGTAATGCTGTGTAGCCATCTAGTATAAGCCATACACTTTGAGAGTGACACATGGCGTGTCACCTGATGGGACCCCGAGAGCCAGACGTTTTCTCAGCCAACCCCATGTTCGCCTTCATCCATATGAGACTTCTCTTCTGAAGCCTGCCAGGAGAGAGTGGAAAGGGAGGGTGAGGTTTGCTTGTCCTGAGTACCTGGCAGAGCCTCAAAGGACCATTATCTAGCCTTTTTTAGAAAATTGGCTTGGATGATGCTGTAATAGGATCTTTTTCATGATGAGAAAAGGCCACTTTCCTCTTCTGCCAGGGCATCTCATTTCTTTCTTTCTTTCTTTTTTTTTTTTTTTTTTGGCATTCTGAAAGATTTCTCCCTGGCTAAAGGCCAGTGTACTCCCTTTGACCGTAACTCTTTGATTCACCCCTTCCTCTTACCCCACCCTGGTTACTAAAGGTGGTGATCAGGGCAGATCGAAGGTTAGATGCACCAGAACAGGGGCCGGTTCTGGGCAGGTCACCTCAGTCCTGGGCTGACCCATCTGGATCACTAGCCTCTGTTGCAACCAGTCTTCTCTGGTCCCAGTTTGGTCTGGATTTAAGGGCTGATTGTGAGACTGATGTCATCAAGGAACAAGCTCTTCCTTGAGGCTTCTCCTCTGGCCTTCAAGTGCATTGAGAAGGAAGAACTTCTTGCTGAGATTGTTCCTTGCTTACCACATCCGAGAGGGTCTCCTGGGACCCTTAGATTAACTTAAAATAAGATGTGGGGTAGAGTGGAAATGCTCTTTTTCCCATAAAGATTGAGCTCCTGGCTGTAACACTTCCACTGCTAGTCTGTCTTTTTTTTTTTTTTTTTTTGCTTTCACTGATTCAGAGCCTAAACCATATGTTCCTAAGGGTGGTGCTGGGGAATAGGGCATAACTTACTAATTATAATTCTGTATCTTTTGCTTTTAAAACAGCTACAAAAAAGAAAAAAAAGATCCTTCCACCAAACCCTTCTTAAACGAGTGAGAGAAACAAGGATTGGGCAAGGCATTCTTAACCTAAAAAAAAAGAATTTCCTTTTTTCTAATGTTAACTCCTTATTTTGTAAATATGATAGCTTGCATTCAGACAGACGTGCAGCTGCTTTGCTGCTTCCTTGGTTTATTTGTATGCCCCAAGTGCTGCAGCTGCATGGGGTTGTAGGAAACAGGTGATGCTGTCAAGACCGGAGACTCCTGGACATTAGGGAATGTTTCAGCAGCCCTCGGTTGTGGCTTAACCTTCCTTTTGCTCTTGACTGAAAGCCTGGGCTCCTGGAGTTCCAGAGCTTCCTTAGGATCTCTCAGTTTTAAAAAAGAAATGTAAAGAGGATCCCATACTATTGGTAAGCTCAAGGAAGACGAAAGGAGGGGGTCTTTCTGTTGATCCGCCATCAAGGGAACTACATTTTCTTATTTTTCTCAGCTGGTGTTAACTGAATTCTGGTTTCACTTTAATATCCCCAGAGGCCTCAAGATCTGAAACTGACCCTAGAGGATACTTGTCTGTTATAAAAACATACACATCTGTGAGTTCCAGGTGTTGTAGGAGCACAGCTAAGTAAACATCTAAACCTTCAGATCTAATCCCCTTGCCCAGAAACATTCTGACGCTGTGGTTGAAGCTATTCTTGTAGAAGGTAAAGTCATTATAATGTGCTTACGTTCAGGAAATGTCCTGAGTTGAAATGAAAAAGTACCAGAACAAAGACACTGACTCCAGTAGATGTGGGTGGGGCACAAGTGGCCTTCCAGGTGCCTGTGACTGGGTGGAAAGGAGCCTGCTGCCCACAGCCTGCCCAGGGGGTGGTGTGGATGAGGAAGGAAACCTCCGGGCCGAAAGGAAAATTCCAGCCACAGCATAGTCCTTGGGGAACAAGGAACAGTGTCCAGCCTCATGAAGCAAGACCCTATCTCACAAGGGAAAACAGGCTTAAAAATTAACCAGCCAGTCCACGCAGGTGCCTGAGATTCTTTGCTGTCACAGAAACCGGTTATACCCAGCGTCTGCTTCATGTGGTGGGGGAGCTTTTGAGTCTTGTTGTGGAGGTAGGAGGTGAGAGATGGAAATAAAGCAAGAGAACCTTGCCCCAAACAAAGAGCATTCTTAAGACTGTGGAGACTACAGCCAAGTTTTAGAAGGTTCTTCTCAGGCCCTTGCCTATAATTGAATCCGTGATCCAACCTTGAGAGGATTTCCTGAATTTCGCTTCCCATGAGTGCTGTCGGTTGCCACTAGTAAACCGTTAAGCCGCACTCACTTCTTTCGAGTGTTTTCTGAGTCAGCGACAATCCCAGCTGCCTGCATGGCTGTTTCACTCTTGAGAGCAACAGCATGCAAGAGAAAGGGTGCCTGGGCAGGGACTCGGGCATACGTGAGACTTGATTACATAAGAAATAACATTTCAGGATTCTATCTGGTTGTATTTCTCCCTTCGCGAATCTTCTCAGATAGAATTTGGCATTATTTTCATCTTCATTATTTCCATGAGCATCAGAGATGCTCTGAGATTCTTCCTTCCCATCCCGGCACTTTGGTGGGAGGCCTTGCTGAAAGGAACGGAAGCTTTCATTCAAGGCCCTTGATTAAAGGCAGGACTCCTCCTACATTTTGTCACTAACTCCAACTCATGTTACCTCCCTCCTGAAGATTTGCTTTATTTTCTTATACTCCCCTAGAAATGGAACTGGAATTTGAGGGCAGGGGACTTCAAAAACCTTTCTTGACGTTCCTTACCCACCCACGTTTTTAGATGACTAATTTTTTTTAGCCCAGATTCACTAACAATCTTTTATATTTTATTTATTTTTTATTATTTTTGCTTTTGGATGATAGGTAACAATGATATAAAGTGACTCTGGCCTTTATTATTGTTTGTTGTTATTAAAGCAATAAACATCTAATATTTTTGAGGGAGATCTGCTCTTAATCCCATCTCTAGCACATGCCATTTTAGTGCTGGCTTTCTAGTCTGTGCCTTGGGAGTTTTATGTCATTTAATATGCGTAAGCTCTTTTCATTTAGCATTATATAATAACTCTTTTTTTATGTTTGCATTTTACCTAAGTGGTATAAGCATATTAAGATCCCTTTTCTTGAAGCTATGGAACCCCTTTCAACTTAAAAAAATTAAAAAGGCATATGTATCTGACAATACTATTTCTATTTATCATACTTTATATTTAATAAAAATTTATCTAATACAATTTAAATGTGACATATAAGCATTCATAATTCCTGGTACCTGCAGGAGCCACAAGAACAGAGGGCTTTTTCCTTCGGTTCCCCAGGCCGATGGTGGCTGCGATGCTGCAGCTATCCTTGGTTTCATCCGCTTTCAGTGAAGGCCTGTGCGACATGTGTATCACTACAAGATCTTTCTTTCTCCTGGGGAGGTTTCTTCACACATCATTCAGCAGCTCGTGTTCACAGAGCTGCTCTTTCTCAGTATTGTCAAGAATCTGAGGCTGTGTTCTTTCTCATCCCTGCCATAGAGGCTGGCAGGAATGGAGGAGAGACCTTGTCCAGACACAGGCAATGAGAAAGTGCTTTGAAAATCAGGGCAAAAACCCAACTCTCCTCGTTTGCACTCTGCTCCTTTACCTGTCTTAATACCCTGAACGTAGTCTGGCTTTCTTGCTTAGGTTACTCAGGAATATCAGGCAGTATGTTCACTGCAGTGCTTCATGGCCCTCAGCGCATCCCCCCCTGTGGCAGCGGAGCGTGGAAAGGCAGTCCTTCTCACAGCATTCGCACTGCCCTTCTGGGCGCGTGAAGGGAGCTTGCCAGGGTGCTGGCCCCTTCACGAAAGCTGGGGAAGGAGCTCTGTGTGTGGTGTTTGAGCTGGGGAGCAAGCGCCCCAGTTCCCTTAACATTCACCAAGTTTAGCCGCTCCTTCCAATTCTTACAAGTTTTTTATTTAAGGGTTCGTACTTTTACTTCTCTGAACCTTAGTTATTACCCTTATCTGTTAATTCCAAGTGGGATTGAGTAAGTTTGGGATCTCAGCAGTTTGAAAAAGTTTTATTCCTATGTTTTGTTGCTTTTGGTGAGTTTGTTTCAAGATGGGCATCTGTTTATCAGGAAACATTTATTTAAAGGCAGTTACATGATCATATATATTTTCTTAGCCTTGTATGTGTTACCATTTAAGAGTTTCTTGAAGATAAGTTTCAAGTTTTCCCACAGTGCCTAAAGGGGGGGACTTGCACACAGTGCGTACTCAAAATCTTTTCCCAGCTCTAGATTGGGAGGCAGCAAATTGACACAGATCATTTGACTGTATGTTTAGTCTGCTGTGTAGCTTGGACAGGTGTTTGGGTCTCTCTTGTACCATGGCTTACTCATTTAGAGGATGCTAAAATCCCTCGTTTATCTTGTCTCCTTCACATAATTAAGAACTGTAAGCAAACTCTTTTCAGCATACCTATAAACCTAGGAATTGATTTATAAATTCTGTATTTCAAGATTATCTTTCTTTTTTAAAAATAATTTTTATTATTATAACCAGACATAGGAAGAACCGTGAGGCAGCCAGTGAACTTCTGATGAGATTGAAGGACAACAGGGATCTTCAGAAATTCCTGCAAGATTGTCAAGAGGTATGTTGCCCTCTAATCCCTTCCTTCTTCATTTCCAACAGTTGCTAGCCTGCATTTAGCAGAAGAGCCTCTTGAATTATAAAATTAATGAGGCCAGAAATTCCTATCATCCATTTGATTTGCAGGTGGGAACGTGTGGCACTTTGTTGGTTCTCCAGCCTACAAGCTACCACTTACAGTTACTAGATTATTATACTCTAGAACATTAGAATATAGAACTTCGCTGTCCATTATAGTAGCCACTAGCCACATATGGCTATTTCATTTTAATTTGATTAAAATTAAATAAAATTAACAGCATAGTTCCTCCATTATGCTAGCTATATTTTAAGTGCTCAGTTGCCAGCTATGACTTGTGGCTACCATATTGGACAACACAGACATAGAACGTTTCCTTTGTCATAGAAAGTTCTGTTTCATGTCCTAGAATATTCTGCAACAAAAGCATTTAGTGTTATGTTTTAACTCTCTAGAGCAAAGTACATTTAAATGGTACAGAATGAAAGAACTAAAAGGAACTGAAACTGGCTACCAAGTAAGAAGTAGAGATCTTAAAAACACAAATTAAGTTCCTTATTTACTTAGGACCTTAAAATACCATCTTTCAGGCTCCTTCTATGTGTATCTAACATGCAAAGAGCAGTAATCCTAATTCCAAACACTGAGTTTTAGCATGTGGTATTGATCTGATTCTCATACTATTTCGTGTTCCCTGATACATACATAAACAAACTTTGAAAACTAAAGTTGACCAGAAAAAAGCATCTAGCAGACATCACATTTGTGAGTTCCTAAGAACATCATATTTCTCTGTCTGCCAGAGAACAGTGCTAAGACTCTGTTCTCTCTGGTTTATTAGAATAAATACCCTTGGAGGTAAAAATGGAGGTGATGAATATCCACATGAAGCTTCAGGGACCTTGAGGGGTTAAGAGTGTGGGGGCAGGGACGGATTGTGTGCTCAGAATATGACTCCAATCATCACAGACACCCTGCATGCAAATGTGTGGCTGTGTTAAAAGTAATGTGGCTCTAATGACATCTGTTAGATCATCTGTGACAGAAGCGATCCTTCATGTCCGTTCAACTGCTGTCTTTTTGTGAGTCTTTCAGTGTGCTTTTGCAGCTAAACCTTAAGAAGAAAAGCCCCTAAACTGTGTAGCTTTCGGTCTGTCAGCTTTAAGCACCACATTGACAAATCTAGGTCTTTGGGGGATTTGCCTGGAGCCAGACAGGCTGAAGACAGGAGTGCCTCTTCTAAGTGACATCCACACATTAGAAACCCATTTGATAGGATGCTCACTTAAGGAGGCTTTCACATCCCAAGACAGGGCACAGCAGAGGGTGGTGGGCTCTAAAGTTAGCTGCGTGGAGTTGCATGTTGTGCTGCAGTGAATGCCTATTGGCCATTTCCCATTGGAGGGAGTAAAAGGGTCGAGGTGTTTGCAGGCTGGGCTGTGCCTTCCACAGATTACTGGTCCCTGTGTCACCTTGGTGTTTCCCTTGCAGCACCATCAGTGACTCATTTTTAACCTCAGGCCGTATTCTAGGGGCATGTGGGACCAATGGGATCCCATGTTCCTGCTTTTAAAGGGCAAGTTGGTAAAATGAAATTCCTTCACCTAACCATGTTGAAGCTCAGGTTAAATGTGAGAAAAACAATGCCAGGGAATGAGCAGTTGAGTAGCCACGGGGAATCCCATTTATATTTGGAATTTCCTGTCTGTCCCGTTTTCCACTTACACATGTACAGATTCATAAAAAGAAACAGAGAGAAAAGTAAGTAGGTAAAATGATAGTCCTTCCTGATGGCGTCATAGGAAATGGTCTTAGCAGGTCTTTAGATGTTTGTTTCCACTTGCTTTAAATTAGCATCCTTGGTGACAAGGAGTTCTCTCCTTAACACACACATTGGCTGGGTTCCAGTGACTGTCAGGCATGCCCGGGGCCTCTCTCCTGTGTGATTTCCCTTCAAAGTATGTAGGAAATTTGGGCTGGGCTTTTTTATGTCCACTGGGAGATGATTTGCAGGTCTCCTTGTGACTGCTCTGCCAGGTCTCCCTGGTTTATCTTTTCTTCCCTAGTTGTGCGTTTCTCTCTTTGAGCATCATCAAGTTAGTAAGTACAGCCACACTGTCTGCCTGGAGGTGTCAGGGTCCCATGCCAGCATGTACGGTCTCTGCATGGTGATGGCGTTTAGGTCAGGTTTAGGGCTCTAAACTCTTGGTGTAGTAACACAAGCAAAGGAGTGATAGGGTCTTTGGCTGTGAACTTGCCATCATTCGGCCTCATTAAAATACACTCCTGAGAATGGAGTGTATTTTAATGGACTAGCCCTACATTTGAAAACCTACCTATTATTGCAATAGATACAGAGGTCAAATTTAATACCTTTACTGGCTGCTGTTGTTGCTCAAGGTACAGGGAATCCAGGGGTTTTTCTCTTTCAGATTCCTTTCCTCAGAGTGCCTTGGCTGGAGGAGCTGTGGATTGTGAGATGGGCCCCTGCTGCCACCCCCATCAACACTCTCTGGCTGGGGACAGCCATTGCACCAGCAATACTGTGGAATGAGCAGGGGACCCACCTGTTCCCAGTTATAGATGGGAATACAAAGAGCATCATAATCTTTGTAGTGTTATTTTAACGTGATATCCTAAAAAATGAATGAATAATTTAAAAGATACCGCTTTATTGTTTTACTCCCTCATACTATACCTGCTATTTTCTGGAACTGATTATTTTTTTCAGGAGGACAGTATGTGTACATGCGTCTGGCACAGAGATCTGAGTTTGGTGCTTTGCTTTTAGCTTAATTCAATGATCAAAGTATTTTTTCTTATCTTTTCCTAATCCACATAGTGTTCTTTTCTGCAGAGAATGAGTATATTCTTAAATGATCTTTATAAATGCCCACAAATAATAACTGTGGCTCTGGTTCCAGAATGCTGATGAAGAGCTGATGAACTAGCAAGTTCCATAGATCATTTCATTGTGCTATATCGCATGGTGCTTCATGTGTAGGATGATGTGTTCAGCAAAGAGCAGATTTGTTTATAAGCCTCTGATTTTTATGTAGCTCTCTCTCTTTTTTAATCTTTCTTGGGTAGGTGGTTATGAATAGTGAAAATATGTGAATGTTCTTGGCACTTTGAATAAAAGTGCCTTCGAGAGAGAGAGAGAGAGAGACAGTGTGTGTGTGTGTGTGTGTGTGTGTATGTATGAATGTATGTAGAATACAGGGGAAAATGTTGTCATTTGGTTTCCTTTTAACCTTTTTCCCCCTAAGATTGGCCATAATCTCTCAGATTTTAGCTGCTCAGATAACTGGAACATATATAATTCTTTTAAAATAAGAAATTTACTGTCTTTATTGTAGAATGATCTCTATGGTCTTTGATTATAAAGGACTTTATGAGATTTGCTAGTTTTTTCCTCAATAACAAGTGACATCAAAGATCTCACTAACTTTTGCTTTCAACCTCCTCCCCATTCCCCTGCATGGTGAATAGCCTGAGAAGGTAAGGACGGTGCCCAGGAGTTCACCTGCTTTTGGAACCAGGGGTGTTCCTGTGACCCTCATTGCCCTCCTTGACATCATTTCCAAAGAACAGATCTTCTGTTGTTGAAGCAAGTTTATGGGGGAGCCTTTCCCAGCAGCAGGCCAGAGCAGGAGTGAATGGCATGGGAAATGTTGATTTTATAAGGATTTCTATTGGTTTTATGTTTCATTTCTAGACCTTGGAGATAGAACCATGAAGGAGTTTAGGTTCAAATTTGTTGTAACAGTCACATGTAAAGGTGGGTTTTTCGCAGTCATTCAGGAGAAGAGACATATTCCCTGAGGATTGTTGCTTCTGATTCTGGGCTAACTCCTCATTCCTTTGTTTATCTTTGACCTGGGCCAACAGAAGCTCTTTCTGGGGTAGCACCATGACTGGGGTAGGAATCAGGACTCTGGCACGGCCCATCACAGGTGGGCAGTAATGAGCCAGGGCCCAGTCAGGATGGAGGGCAGCAGAAGTGGGTCCAGCCTGTGTTTGGCTGACCCTGGTAAGAGAATTCCCCTCTCAGATCCGCCAGCAGCTGCCAGCTTTCCAGACTTCAGATCCAGGCAAACATGTTAGGTCTGAAAATCAAGTCCTGTGAAGCATTCTTGGTCTGAATGGAAGGTTCTTTAGAGAACTAGAGGCTACGGAAAAAGAGGTTGAAGGTGACTCAGACTTGAAGGAAACATTGAAAGGCCATCATTGTTGCCTTACCCCTACAGTGAGCAGTTATTTATGCTTTTTGGCATTCCCATAGATGTACCCATGAAAGCGGAGGGCGGTAGATCAGTTTGTTGGATTTGGGTTTGGTTTTTTTTTTAATAAAAGGAATTAAAAAAGTAAGAAGATTGCCAAATAGAGTAAAAGGTAGTCAATCATGATTAACACAGCGTAGCTGACACAGGTATTTGGAAGAGAAAAAAGGTTGTGTCTTGAACTGGTTACAGCAGAATTTTAAAAGCCTTTGGGAGGAAAGCTGGTTAAGAGTGCCAAACACTTTGAATGCTGGCTCGTAGACCTTTTATACCTCTGGATCGAATGTTAAACATGTAGTTTGGACAAAGCTTAGGTACAGGCTCCAAATAATGGACACCTGTCATAATGGATCCGAATTATAAAGTTAAATATTTGTTGCTCTGGAAACGTGTAGCATGCATAGTATGACGTGAACACACCCCTTTCCAGGTAGGATCATGACTTCTGAAAACTTCTTGATTTTTTTTTTCCCCATAGCTGTCTCTCTGGATCAATGAAAAGATGCTTACAGCCCAGGACATGTCTTATGATGAAGCCAGAAATCTGCACAGTAAATGGTTAAAGCATCAAGCATTCATGGCAGAACTTGCATCCAACAAAGAATGGCTTGACAAAATTGAGAAGGTGCGTTAAAGTGTTGGATGAGGGCCCCCACGTCCACAATGTGGCTGTGGTAAAACAAATAGAGTGGAAATGAGCTCCTTTTTATTTAGCACGTTTGCCAACTCTTCTGGGTCTTATAATTTACAAATGTTATACAGCCAGTAGCAGTCCCCTTTCACTTACCAGTTCCTGACTTCAACCCACCAGAAGGGAGAAAAGCAGAAACCCAACCAGGGTGGTTTTCAAAACGCTTGATTTATTTTAGAGTGGCTACTAGGTGTTTAGTTTCTGTTGTGCATCTCACCTGCTGTTGCTGCTAGACCCTATATAGGGTCCCCACTATCTTGGTCATATTATTTATGTTGCTTTGTGACAGATTTATCAGATACAGTTGCATACAATTTAAAAATATTATATATTTTAAATTTTCCCTGTTTTTCTTATGTGACTACTGTATACTAGTCACTACAATAATCATTATAATGTATTATTTTGGCACAAAGAGATTCTGTGCAGCTTAACTAAAGATGAATGTGGAGTTCCCCACCCTCCCTTCTCTCCCTTCACACTTTTTATTTTGTTTCAGACTCCTAGTGGTTAAAATAATGTGTCATATATGGTCTTTAGGCATGGAGTGGAGGGGATAAAATTTTAGGTTATTTGATTAACTGTCCCATTGCCCCAGTTGAAACTATTTCAGCATGGAGCACTTACTGCTTAACTTCCATGAAATCCATGCAATGTACATGGAGTAGGCCATTGTTGATTTTATTGATTGGCAACTTCACGTGGAAAGATTCTGTGTGTGTGTGTTGTGTATGTGTGTTGAATGAATGGGTAAATCACAGATCAAATATCTTAGGTTTGTTTTTCACAGTGACTTTTTTTCTCTAGCAAACTATTTATTTATAACCACGCTGGTTTGTGTTTTCCAGGAAGGAATGCAGCTCATTTCAGAAAAGCCTGAGACAGAAGCCGTGGTGAAGGAGAAACTCACTGGTTTACATAAAATGTGGGAAGTCCTTGAATCCACCACCCAGACTAAGGCCCAGCGGCTCTTTGATGCAAACAAGGCTGAACTTTTCACCCAGAGCTGTGCAGATCTAGACAAATGGCTGCACGGCCTAGAGAGTCAGATTCAATCTGATGACTACGGCAAAGACCTTACCAGCGTCAACATCCTGCTGAAAAAGCAGCAGGCAAGTGGGCAGGGTGAACACCCGGGCTGTTTCTGTTTCACAGCCACAGTCCTCATAGTTTTTGTTCGCCGCTGCGTCCCCAGTCGCCCACCTTCTCGTGAGAAGGCTGTTAGTTCAGCAAAGTGCTATCTCTGACAGCATCAGAGAATGTGCCAAGAATCAACTAGAAAAACACAATATTTGTAGACGTATGGGGTGTCTCTACACGGGAATGCTTTTTTTAAATATCATTTTCTTAGCTGATGGGTATCATCACCATTTAATAGTTGAGTAAATATTCATTTCATTCAATTCTGCGTTTTACACGAAGGAGTAATATTTGCGTACATTGCTGTAGAAGGTCTTGGTATGTGACAGTAATCTGAGTTGTTCCGGGTACTTTATTGATAACAAAAGTAATGTAACAGTTTTTTTATATCATAACAGAAGGCTCTAAGGGCAAATGCATTTACCCAGAATTTATGGGAAAATAGTTCCATTCAGGTTGAGAAATCAAGTCAGTGCAGACTCCCCCAGTGGCTTCCCTGGCTGCTTTACAGCGGCCAAGTCCTGGTGGACCTAGCAGTTCTGCTTAGAACCAGTCCCTGCCAAAGATAGTCTTTGCCAGGTGTTGACCTGCTTTTCTTCTCTGCCCTCAGATGCTGGAGAACCAGATGGAAGTGCGGAAGAAGGAGATCGAAGAGCTCCAGAGCCAAGCCCAGGCCCTGAGCCAGGAGGGGAAGAGCACTGACGAGGTGGACAGCAAGCGCCTCACCGTGCAGACCAAGTTCATGGAGTTGCTGGAGCCCTTGAATGAAAGGAAGCATAATCTGCTGGCCTCCAAAGAGATCCACCAGTTCAATAGGGACGTGGAGGACGAGATCGTGAGTAGACCCTCGCTGCGTGTGTGACTTTGCTGTGAACCTTCTCACCTGTCCTGAAGCCCCTGTTCTCACTTGTCTTGCTTACCTTGGGCCACATTGGTGAGCTGAGCTGTCGAAGCCCATGCTTATGTTCTGAGGGTTCTTTCTGTTTTCATACAAAGTGCAACTCCATTTTCCTCTCAAGTTATCTAAAGATACTCTAGGGTTTTATTGCCCCAAGAACAATGCTATTAAAGGTAACTAATGAGGACTCACAGTGAGCCTGACCTTGAGGATGAGGTAAATTTGGAAGACTAGCTCTCTCCCTGTCTCCAGGCAGAAGGGCACGTTTCCTCAGACCACCCTCCAAGGGGCCGGACGAGCTTGCTCTCTGAAGATGGCTCCCCAGCTCTTCCTTGCTGCTCTTGTTCGTATTACATGTTTGTTCCTCGGATTGGTCCTGATCACTTATTCACAATTCTTTTCAGTTATGGGTTGGAGAGAGGATGCCTTTGGCAACTTCCACGGATCATGGTCACAACCTCCAGACTGTGCAGCTGTTAATAAAGAAAAATCAGGTAAGTGTTTCTGCTCAGGCGAGTTCAGTCTGATAAATAATTTGTTCCAAACTACAAGACAGAAAACGAGAGAGCTTTGAAGGCCTGGCAGTTTCTTCTTGGCCCTGATGGCTTGACATAAACACCAGGCTGCTGCCATTTAGCAAGCCCTCATGTGTGTTTTTCTACCCCACACAGACCCTCCAGAAAGAAATCCAGGGGCACCAGCCTCGAATTGACGACATCTTTGAGAGGAGCCAAAACATCGTCACGGACAGCAGCAGCCCCAGTGCTGAAGCCATCAGACAGAGGCTTGCCGACCTAAAGCAGCTGTGGGGTCTGCTCATCGAGGAGACGGAGAAGCGCCACCGGCGGCTGGAGGAGGCGCACAAGGCCCAGCAGTACTACTTTGATGCGGCCGAGGCCGAAGCGTGGATGAGTGAGCAGGAGCTGTACATGATGTCTGAGGAGAAGGCCAAGGTGAGAGAGGGCTCCCTTCCTGAGAGGAGGCGAGAAGCATCTCCGTCCCAAGAGAGCCTCAGACTCTGACCCTGAGCTTGTTTTCTCCTGGGGGCTCTGTCTTTTTGAAGATTTCCCGTGTTGCCTTTGAGTGTTAAGGGGGCACCATGGTACTTCAAGGTGTCTAAAATCTGGCTGCTATTTCCCCCTTGACAGAAACTTTCCTTATCCGAGTCCTGGTGTGTCATTAAGACTGGGTTCATCCTGTCATGTGTGAAATTTGCCAGAGTCCTTGCTCTCTATTTATAGGTTCCCTAAACTTTACAACATACGAGATGGTTTTGAGATCTTTGAAAAGTATTTTAAGGTTCCAAAATGCTGTCGCCTATGTACCTGATAGACCATGAGGAGTTTCAGCTAGCCAGGACACCCTGGTTTGCCTGATTTGCTCTCCATCTCAGAGGGGTCTTCCTCAGTCTGCATTTTCCTCATGTGTGTCTTTCACAAAGGCCTCCTGTGGTCCCGTCCACGTGGATGCTCTCGGCACATCTGTTCTTCCACTGCCCACCTCACACTTCTGGGGTCTTTCTGCTGGTCTTTCCTCCTGCCCCACCAGGCAGTCAGCCTGTCACTCCTTAAGGTGGTTTTGGGCCAGAGGGGACAGCTGTGGTTGTGACAGTCCCCTCGCTTTGCAGGATGAGCAGAGCGCTGTCTCCATGTTGAAGAAGCACCAGATCTTGGAACAAGCTGTGGAGGACTACGCAGAGACAGTGCATCAGCTCTCCAAAACCAGCCGGGCGCTGGTGGCCGACAGCCATCCTGAAAGGTGAGTGCCATTTTATGAAGGTGAGACCTGGCTGTCATTTCTTCTCAGTGAGGCTCTCTTGCTAACCCACACAAAAAGAACATGGCAGCATTCGTTGTGAATCACTGGTAAGACAGATCTGTGGGAAGCATTTTTAAAACAGACCCAGTAGGTCTATGGTGAATAGAAGGTGCGAACTGTTATTTAACCCACAAGAGCAGTTTTCCTAATACATCTCCTATTGGACAAGGCCGTATTGAAAGATTATTCATGTCATGAATCAAAAATACAGGTCGATTTGCACAGGTACAGATAATCACCACTGCACTTGGATAGAAAAAGTCATTCAGTTTAGGAAAGTTAATTACTAGCTTTAAGAGTAGTAGATAAGAATACGTGGACCTATAAAATAAAAGGGCTCCCAGGAAGAACAAAGTGATACCACTTCCAAACTCTTACACATCAAGTGCTTAGAATGCCTTGGAGAACAAAAAAAAACAAGTGTGGTACTCATCCACTATATAACAGGCTCCTGTACTAACTTTGAGAGCTGTCATTTTAGGCTTTCTCTGAAACTGCCCCTTATGACTCAGAAAGGAAAGGAGTCAGCCTTGTGTGTTTAACCGAGGCAGGTTGAGGGAGATGAGGTCAAAGGCTGTGTTGGTGCAGAAGGACCTTAAGATGCTCACGGTCAGGATTCCCAGGAAAGTGGCTTTCCTAATCTCCAGGGATGGGTACAAGCAAGTCCGTGTCTCTGGTGTCCTGTTTTGAGACTGTCACTCTGAGAAGTTGGAGGGGAGGGGATATAGTCTCCTGACTGCATACCTGGGACCTGAGAAACCGGAGCATCTGGTCCAGCCCTCCTGACAGGGAAGAGCACACAGCCCATAGCAGGTGCTGCAGGGAGTGGAAGACCACTCGTGGATTTTGCACTAACTTTTAACGTCAAAGCAAATCCTGACCTGCAGAGCCAGCTCTGCAGACAGGGTTTCTCCCTGCAACCCCACCCCGCCAACCGCCTTGATTATATTCAAGATGGCCTTCGGCCTTTAATTACTGTGTTTTGTTTACATATTGGCTCTTCGTTACTTGAAATTGAGGCCAATTTGTGAGTTTTATTTTTCAGGTTAAGTAGGTTAACCAGAGTTTCTTCTGGGAAATTTAGTGTAATGTGTTCTCCTGTTACCACCACCTCTTTTGTTTTTCCCTTGAAGAAAATTGACATTGAAGATCCTTTTCCTCTGTTGCTGCCTCTCTTTTCCAGTGAGCGCATTAGCATGCGGCAGTCCAAAGTGGATAAACTATACGCTGGTCTGAAAGACCTTGCTGAAGAGAGGAGAGGCAAGCTGGACGAGAGGCACAGGTTATTCCAGCTCAACCGGGAGGTGGACGACCTGGAGCAGTGGATCGCTGAGAGGGAGGTGGTCGCAGGGTCCCACGAGCTGGGGCAGGACTACGAGCACGTCACGGCAAGTACACCGGGCAGAGCACGAATGGCTGTGCAGCTAGCGATGGTGTGCACAGCCACTTGCGTTCCTCATCTGTGAGCAAAGATAATGTTCCAACTCACATCAAAGGGCATGGGGTTTAGTTTCAACACAGTGTTCTTTATAAACAGGTGACTTTGAGGTTGGCTAACCTCTCTGTACACCCGACCCCTGTAGTAAAAGGAGGTAGAGGCAGTGCCTTGCTCTGCTGCATTAAGCGAGAAGGAAACCCGATTGATAAGAGGTTCTAGAGCTAAGATCTGTTCCCAAGCCATGAGTGTTAGTTATGAGTACTTAATGAGAGGTAACTACTACATGATTACCTCTTGCTTAGAGGCCATTTCTTTGCAAAGGACATTCATGTGATCAAGAAGTAAGGTGTACACAACAGTCTCACTGATTTCTTTATGCGTATGCCCATTTCAGATGTTACAAGAACGATTCCGGGAATTTGCCCGAGACACAGGGAACATTGGGCAGGAGCGTGTGGACACAGTCAATCACATGGCAGATGAACTCATCAACTCTGGACATTCAGATGCCGCCACCATCGCCGAGTGGAAGGACGGCCTCAACGAAGCCTGGGCTGACCTCCTGGAGCTCATTGACACAAGAACACAGATTCTTGCCGCCTCCTATGAACTGCATAAGTTTTACCACGACGCCAAGGAGATCTTTGGGCGCATACAGGACAAACACAAGAAACTCCCCGAGGAGCTGGGGAGAGATCAGAACACAGTGGAGACCTTACAGAGGATGCACACCACATTTGAGCATGACATCCAGGCTCTGGGCACTCAGGTGGGTAGGGCTAGGGGATCTGCCCAGCGGTGGTGGGGAGATTTTCTCTCCATAGAGTGTGTCTTTATGCATCTCTGAGTATCTCTCTATTGCTTGGCTCATCAAAACATGTCTCAAAGAATTGCCCCAAATTAAGCACATATGTGCACACCTTATAATCTTCATTTGGGAGAACTTGTCAGTCCATAAAGTTCTGTTTGCCACATTTTCAGACAGCAGATAAGCATCCCCATGATTAAAACAAATAAATAAACCAGATGCATAGACAGACATTTGCAAGTTATAGGCCTCAACTGGAGTTTGTATTATGTTAGCATATCTGTCCAGAAGAATTTCCAAAAGGATACCTTATTATTTTCCATCAGCCAGGGTCTGAGTTATGTTTCTGGAAAGAGAGAAAACAGGATTCTAACGTTTTAATATGCCTGGTCTTCCCCCACATAAAATGGATAAACACTAAGACTTTGTTTAAAAGACATTTGACAACGTACTAACAGTGTAACGGTAAGAATCTAGTGTAATCACTCTCTAGTTTCCTTTCTAATCTCTCTATAGTTTCTTGTTTAGTTTTATGCTTTTCAGTTGAAAAATAATTATTTTTTTTTCCTAAATTTCATGATCCTAAAGAAGAAGCCAGTTTTATTAAAGATGTCCCTGAGTATGTCTAGCGTTTTGTTCTTGTTTGTTAAGAGTGTATTGATCATATATTAATAGTACAGGGGTTGGCAGACTTTTTCTGTTAAAGGCCAGATAGTAACTATCTTTGACTTTATGGGACACATAGTCTCTATTACAGCTCTGCCCTCTGCCATTGTAGCGTGAAGCAGCTGTGGACAGTGAGAAAAGTTCTAATAAATTTTCATTTACAAAAACAGGCAGCCCAGACTCGGTTTCGAGCTGACCCAATCTAGTGCATCAGCCCCCAGACAGCTTTGGAATTTGTTCTGTGGAGGGACCACCTTGACAGCCATTGTCGCCTCACTTTCTCCTAATTCTTAATTCCTGTCATTCTCTATGGCTGCAAGTTTAATTCATCTCTCTAAGCTTCAGTTTTCTAATGTTTTGAGGATTGAGATGATGCTTGCAAAACATATAACAATAGTAAGAGCTCTATAAATGCATTCTAATTATTGTTATATAACAAAGCTCAGGGAAACTTTTGGGATGCCTAGAGAGGGAGTTAGAAAATACCTTAGCAGCACAGTTCTTCCCTTGGCAGCTGTAAAATCATTTACTCTTACAGCTGTGTGAGAGACTGAGAAACTACGGAGTTGCTCCCCATTTTTTTCATGAATTCCTTTACCTCATGACACTCAGAGGTGAGGGCGCCCAGCAAGGGTCCAAGAACACCCAGGGCAGACATCCACTGCCTCAAGCCTGGCAGCCTCACTGTACTCACTGGGCCTGGCCATTGTAGCGTAAAAGGATGTGTGCCCCTTCTGCAGTATTGACGTTTACCATCACAGAACGGCGGAGCAGAAGGGAAGGCTCTTGGCACAGATCCCCAGGCGCACGCGGTGCTTCCTCCTAGCTCTTTCCTCTTGTGCCAGCTTGACCTGCCGCCGCCTCCATTCTGCACAGGAGCCCCAAGAGTAAACAACACAGTATTTGCACCCAAGGATGGTCTTGAGTGGCTGTGCAAAGCAATAGTTAATTTTTATGGGAATTTTCGCTTTTGCTGTCCTCTTGCACCTTACTTTTTGTTTTGAGAGCAAATTAAAAAACAAGCAGAGGCGGCTCAGGCAGGAGGATCACTTAAGCCCAGGAGTTTGAGGTTGTAGTGAGCTATCATGATGAATGCCACTGCATTCTAGCCAGGGCGACAGAGCAAGACTCTGTCTCAAAAAAAAAACAAAAAAAAAAACAGAGGCTCAGAAACAGGTGTTTGAGAAGATTTGGTTAGTCATACAGGAAATTAGCTTTTCAAATAATTTCCTAGGAGCTTGCTTGTTGTAACTTGAGTTATACCTGAGCCATAATTAAAGAATAGTTCCAAAAGTTCCTTAAGGTATGGAAATCAAATCACAGTGGAAACCAAATTCCCATTGGTAGTTCTTTACATCTTTTGCAGAAACTTTTTTTTGACCTACCATCACGTAAGGTCTTTTCGTGCAGTCGGGATCAGTAATCCACCTCTCCCCAGCCCTGATGCTGTCTGTTCCCACCCCTTACCCCACCTGCATCCTCACATAGCATTTCTTCAAATATTTTTCTCACAGACATCTGAAAGCTCTTACCATCCAGGACTGCTGTCTGCAGACTTCTTTGATCACAGTCTCATCAGTGAATAATGATTGAGTGTCCATTCTCCCACATGTGTCTATCTTTAATTAGACATTATATACATGTACGGCACTACTAATGTTTGTACTTTATACAAACATACGAGAAGTAAATTTAAAGATAAAATAGCTATAATTATTATTTTCCATTATAAAGGCATATGTGCACCCTCCTCCACAAAAGATGAGAGTGTATTCTTGGTTTTTTCCACTTTTTTAACATAGAAAGTAGAATATTGTGCACATCATCTGCATTTTGCTTTTTGCACTTAGCCATCGTCTTGGAGCACTGTTCGTATGTGCACATAGAGCAGTTCCTCATTCTTTTTCATGGCTGCATCAGAGTCTCTTGCTGGATACCCCATCATTAACCAATACTTCATTGATGGACATTTACTTTATTTTTGGTCTTTTGCTTTTACAGACAGTGCTGCAGTAAATAATCTATGTGCATTTCATTTCCTAAATATGCAAGAATATTTGTAGACTAAATTCCCCAAAGTAGGATCATAAAATCAGAAGGTGTATGCATTTATAATTTTCATGGATACTGCCCATCTACCCTCTATAGGAGCTGTAGCCTGCTAACTCCTGTCAACAATGAATGAGCTCGCCAACAAATACATCATCAAACTTGGGGTTTTGCCAACTAATAGATGACACATTACATTATCTCCATGAAGCATCTTTTCATATTTAAGACTCATTTGAGGCCGGGCGCAGTGGCTCACGCCTGTAATCCTAACACTTGGGAGGCCGAGGCGGGCGGATCATTTGAGCTCAGGAGTTCGAGACCAGCCTGAGCAAGAGTGAGACCCCATCTCTACTAAAAAAAAGTAGAAAGAAATTAGCTGGACAACTAAAAATATAAAGAAAAAATTAGCGGGGCATGGTGGCGCATGCCTATAGTCCCAGCTACTCGGGAGGCTGAGACAGTAGGATTGCTTGAGCCCAGGAGTTTGAGGTTGCTGATGCCACGGCACTCTAGCCCGGGCAACAGAGTGAGACTCTGTCTCAAAAAAAAAAGAAAACATTAAAAAAAAAAGACTGATTTGCATTTCCTACTCTCTGAGCTGCTCCTACATGCTAATTTTGTGTTGGGTTGTCAGTATTTTTCTTTACTTTTGGTGACTGTCATAGTTGAAAAGATAGCTCACCAAAAATCCTTGTAGTTAGAATCCATCATTGGCTCCACTTACCAAATCACAATTCTCAATGTTAATTTTCAGTTTTGTAAAGTGTTTATTGAAATTTGGCTAGTTGAAATTTCACCTTCTTTAACATCAATCAGTAATTTTAACCACATTGGATGCTATATTTTTATACTTTTTGAGTGTATGTGTCCCATGGTGAGAACTGTTATAGGCGACTCATACATTGTTTTCTTCAACATCACATATCAGTGGAAAGGCATTTTCAAAATGTGTTCTTCGTGGCAGTTTGTCACTCATGATAAAAACATTTATCTTGGCCCTGAAGGAGCAGATTAGGTATTTATTTTTTAGAAATATATCTATGTCCTACTCATATATCTCAGACCACCTCCAGGGGACTTTTCCTGACTAAGCTGTGCTGCCTACATCCCTGTAATATTTCATTTGTTGCATCTCTTAATGATACAGAACTTAATAATGTAGTTCAATGGATTTATAGAAAACTTGCATTTTCATGACATGGATCTTCATGAAATTGAGAGCTCCTTGAGGAGTCAGAGCCACGTTTTGATGTGGCGCTCTTTCTGTGTGTGAGCAGAACGGTGTGTGGCACGTGGGAGGAAGGACATGGGGTGATGGTGGGAGGCCACAGTGGACTCACCTGGCTCGTCTCCCCCATGGCTTCACAGGTGAGGCAGCTGCAAGAGGATGCAGCACGCCTCCAGGCAGCCTATGCGGGTGACAAGGCCGACGACATCCAGAAGCGGGAAAATGAGGTTCTGGAAGCTTGGAAGTCCCTATTGGACGCCTGTGAGGGCCGCAGGGTGCGGCTGGTGGACACAGGGGACAAATTCCGCTTCTTCAGCATGGTGCGCGACCTCATGCTCTGGATGGAGGATGTCATCCGACAGATCGAAGCCCAGGAGAAGCCAAGGTAGTAATGCTCCTGGCCTCATGGAGAGGAGGAAAACGGGCTCACTGACCATTGGTTAATGCAGAGAAGGGATCTTTTGGAGAGAATCGGGAGCCTTGAGAGCAGTTCTTGCCCGAGAGCTTCAAGGCCAGAGCAGGGTTGAGGAAGTGCTTTGGGGAAGCTGCCACTCGCAGCTGGTCTCCTACACACCATCTCCAGGGACGTGGGGCCTGGTGTTGTCAAGCCCTTCCTGGTTCTCCCCAACCAGGCTGCCATATTCCACACTCAGAGGCCCTCCCGCCCAGGTCTGTGCTCAAAGTAGGACCTCATGCTTCAAGCAGCCACATACCTTGGGCGCAACTAACTGCCTCATCTTTGCAGTGAGATGGCTTTTCTGAGTTCTTTTTGTACGTCTGGGTAAAAAACCATACTGTTCCTTTCCATACACATTACTAAAGGTGTCTCTTATCCTCAACATACGCTCTAATGGTGTCCTGGGGTTATTATTTGTTCTATAGCTTTGGCTTCATTTCATGCATATTAGTAAAGAGAAGTTAATAGATTAAGAAGCAGGTACATATATAATCTCCAGTTCACCTCTGCCAGCTCCTGCACCCACTGTAATTGAGACATAAACTATGCTGCAATAGAAGAAATATTTTGTTATATATACTTTTTAAAAATTGTATTTCCCAGATCAGGATTGTTAGGTTTTGATGCATGGGGAGCTCTCACAGCTCTATTGGTCGCTGATGTCTAATCTAATTCCCACTCTGTGTATCTCGTCATGTGTGAATAAGGAGACTATATCAGCTGCTCTTTAGAACACATATCCCGAACCTTTAGCAGCTAACTCATCAGGGTACGATTGGGCCACCTCTTACTGCTTCTGTGCCTTCTTGAAGAGAGTCTTTCTGAATTTTATTTCAAAGTAAAATTTTAAACAGAAATCCGGTGCTTTTTCTGGCACCCACCTAGAAACCATTTTGAATTGAACCATTCAGGCACCGACACGAAAATAAAAGTAGCCGTATTCTAAATGTTTGTTGGTATAGCTAGCCCTAAATTGTGCTGTCATTGTGCTTTGGCTCCAGTGGCCCAACCTGAGCTCAGACAGTGAATCAGACATGAAAGGGCATCAGGCAATTTCCTTGAAATTAATTATGTGTTTTAAAACCTACACACTTACTTGAAAAGCTTGATCTCCTAAAGGAGGTAATGTTTGTCTAATTTTAGGGATGTATCATCTGTTGAACTATTAATGAATAATCATCAAGGTATCAAAGCTGAAATTGATGCTCGTAATGACAGTTTCACCACCTGCATTGAACTTGGGAAATCCCTGTTGGCGAGAAAACACTATGCATCTGAGGAGGTAGGATACTGCTTTGCTTTGGGGCCATGGGGTAAATGTAGGTCATGTTAAGATATAAAATGACTTTATTTGGGGGTGGTTTATGTACATAGATGTATATAAATACAGAAATATGTATTTACGTTCATATACACATGCACATACATATATTTCAAAACTCCTTCTTTCCTATGTGTCTAGAAAAATACAATTATGCAAGACTCCAGGCCCAGCACCAGTAAATTTATGGCACAGAAGATAATTTCTAAGGGCCACAGATTGAAAAACAGCCTCTCCCACCTCCATCAGTACCCTTTCTAGTTGATACCTCTTGTCAGTCGCATATGCCCTAGATCTGCTTACTCTTTAGTGGATGGTTGCCAATTCTGGTTAAGATGATGGCAGTAAAGAGATAAATGATCCGTTGAGTGTGTGGCCCCCTGCATGGGAATGGATGTCCTCCTGGAGGTCAAGGCTTCTTCGCCCCCTTGCTGTGTCTCTTCCCGAATGTGTTTGCTCCAGGGAGCCTCCTCACGACAGAGTAGCTTTGGGCAGGGCCCCTGCCATCCTCCAGCTGTTTCTAGAAGGAGCACTGCCATGCTTCTCTCTCCTCTCCCAGTGCACAGATAGACTGAGTCGTCCGTAGGTATCTCCTGCCCTACTGGTGGTCTTTGCAGAAAATGTATTTTTCTTATGTGAAGCGACCTATCAAGAGGATGTGGTGCATTGTATTAAGATGTCCTGGGGTTCCTCCTTTTCATACAGATCAAGGAAAAGTTACTACAGTTGACAGAAAAGAGAAAAGAAATGATCGACAAGTGGGAAGACCGATGGGAGTGGTTAAGACTGAGTAAGGACAGACTTTGCTTATCTTTCTGTTCTTTTTGGGTATTCATGGAAAGCATGCAAGTTTATTTTTCTGCTTTAATTGATGTGGTGTTATCAC
Organism: Eulemur rufifrons; assembly: GCF_041146395.1. Taxonomy (NCBI): domain Eukaryota; kingdom Metazoa; phylum Chordata; class Mammalia; order Primates; family Lemuridae; genus Eulemur; species Eulemur rufifrons. The sequence goes on along the minus strand of NC_091001.1, from coordinate 73,377,963 downwards.
TTAATGATTTATGGAGTTCTAGATGCTTTTGTAGTGTCCTGTTTCACCATTATATGGTAATATTATTTTTAAGAAGTTTCTTGTGGCATAGTCATTATTTTTTGCCCCATGACTGATCTTAGAGTCATAAGTAGAATTTGGTTGTTCTTTAGGAACAACATGGGAATGACAATTCAGCATCCCTGGGGAGGGCACAGGCAGAAGCCTCCTGCCCCCACTTGTCTTCAAGAAGAATTCCTATTTCAGAGTCAAGAAGGTGGAAAGTTGGCCGATTAAGTCTTATGTTTGGTGTTCTCATTGGAAGATTGACAGCATAATTAAAGCTAACATCTGTTAAGGTTTTGTTGTGAACTGGAGACTGTTCTAATTTTTTTTAATGTATTTTTGTATTTACTCCCCACAGTGATCCTATGAGATACTAATAGATTCTCTTTTTAATCCTCATTTTATAAAGGAATATTTGAGCCAACAAAGAGTTTATAATGGGTAGTGTTGGGAATAGCATTTCATAATTGGTATGAACACCAGAAGTAGCCCAGTCCAGGAGTGTTCACCATACTTTGCCATTCTGTGCTGAAGCTCTGGGCTCTGTCCTCATGTTCTAACCCCATCCATGCATGTCTGATGCTTAGTAGAAACTGAATCCAAGGGGCCTTTTCTAAGGTAGGCCCAGAGCCCTCAGAAATCTTGTTTTTGACCATTCTTTGCATGAAGATTTGGTCTGTAAGTCTTGAGAATTCCAGGGCACTTTCACTCAGGTCAGCAAAACTTGTGTCACAAACTGTGAACTAGGACCAGGTTGTACACAGGGGACACAGTGATGACTTGCACAGTCCCTGCCTTGAAGAGCTGATGAGTCCCTTGTGCAGAGGTGGCTGTGCTGGGGGCTTCCAGCACGAGATACTGGAGGGAGATAGCTGACTGGCTCCCAGGGACACCGATGCTGCCCGTGGCCCATTTCTTACCCACACAGCCCCAGGCACTGCTGCTCTAAACGCAGTGAAGAATCAGTGTTAGCAGTAGCGGGAAGCCACGTTCTGTCCTCCCTTCTTGTAATGGTGGTGGAGCTAGTGATCTGTGTCTCCTCACATGTGGAGGAACAGAATGAAACAGCAAAAGCCTTTGCCCCTGTTGTTCCCTGACTGCTGTAGTGCTCCCATATCCTGCCCTCCCTCTCAGCTCCCCAAAATAAAGCATAGAACTGCTTCCTATTGGAAGGGGTAATTTATGAACGCTTGCTCTATCCACACAGTCTGGCTACGTGTAGACTGTAGCCAGCCGAGCTCTGACGTAGGGCTGAGTGAGCAGAGTGTACATTCTAGACCTGCGCTGTGCAGCATGGTAGCTGCTGTCCCACGTGACTCCTGAGAACTTAAAATGTTCTCAGTTGAGATGTGCAGTAAGTGCTATAAGTATAAAATTCACATCGGATTTAGACTTAGAAAAAAGAATGTAACATCTCAATTTTTTAATACTAATTACATGTTGAAATAATTTTTAATATATTGGGTTAAATAAAACATACCATTAAAATTAATTTCACCTGTTTCTATTTACTTTTTAATGTGGCTACTGGGAAAGTTAAAGTTGCATGTGTGACTCACATTTCCTTTGGACAGTGCTGATCTAGAGTAGATGATAAGCTGCTTGTGCAGGTAGCTGCCACCAGAGGGCAATGGTGCTGGGACGTGGGGCCACAGGGACTGCCAGGTCACCTGCTGGCCAGCCTCACCCTCTCTTGGTACCCCGTGCAGTTTTGGAGGTCCATCAGTTCTCAAGAGACGCCAGCGTAGCCGAGGCCTGGCTGCTTGGACAGGAGCCGTACCTATCCAGCCGAGAAATAGGCCAGAGTGTGGACGAGGTAGAGAAGCTCATCAAGCGCCACGAGGCATTTGAAAAGTCTGCAGCGACCTGGGACGAGAGGTTCTCTGCCCTGGAAAGGCTGACGACAGTAAGTGGCCGCGGGATGCTTGGGGTGCTTTGCCTGTTGGCTCCATGGGCAGCCTTTGCTTCCCGCTTGCCTCTTAGACCTGGGAATTCACGTAATTGCTTGGTTTTTGAAAAGTAGTAAGCATCTTCTTGAAATTGGTGCGTCTCTTGGAATAGAACCCAGAGAGGCTCGGGGCTGCTGCCCTCTCAGTCACCGCTTGGCACCTAGATTTATGATGGCTTACAGTAGCTTCTTGTCCAGGAATTGCTCTCTTCATTTGCCTTTCTCCTGTGTCTCCTAGAAGCTTTGGTTTCCAGGGGGCATGGCCTTAAAATTTTCCTCAGAATTTCAGAATTAATACTCTCCTCAAATAGTAGCTTAATCCTAGTCCATTATAAATTCCCCATTCCTTACGATCTTTTCTGCCCAACATAAAGACCTTTGAAAATGGCTTGTGTACTAGTGGTTTCTCTCCCAAGACTTTTGCATTCCTGGTAGGAAGCTGATTCTTTGCAATATACAATAACGTTTCTTTCTGATTTCTACAGTTCTGAGGATTCAAAATGTACCTGCATACTTTTGTGTTAAAACAGAGTACTTTTGGTGCATGCATATTGCTCACGAGATGGCTTCATTTCAGTTAGACTATTCTTTGGCTTTTTTCTGTGTCATTTGGGTTTTGGCTGAACACAGATCCCTACCACAGCACAAGCAGCTTCCTTGAGAATTGCTGCAGCTCTGTCTCGGGTGCTTGTCTGAGCTCTCCTGGGGAGTCTGGCATGAGCCCTGAGGCTCAGGTACTGTCCTCAGCAAAGTTGAGAGCCTGCATAGTTAATTTAGAAATTAAACCTAAGTTCCCAGAAGTCACATAAAACAACTCACAGGAATTTTGCCAGCCCACGGAATAGAGCTCCATTTCCTGTGGTTTTAGGTTGTGGCTGCTGTTCCTGTGAACCTAATACCATTCTGCTCAGAATGTCAGAGCTCCTGGCTGTCCAGTGTGGTCCAGTGTAGAAAACTAGACAGGAGAACTTCCTGGGTTCCTAGAACCCTTCCCTTAAAAGAGGCAGAGTTTGGGGCTCTGCTGAACATCTCTGTGTTCTCCCTCAGTTGGAGTTACTGGAAGTGCGCAGACAGCAAGAGGAAGAGGAGAGGAAGAGGCGGCCGCCTTCGCCCGAGCCGAGCACGAAGGTTTCAGAGGACACTGAGTCCCAGCAGCAATGGTGAGTCACAGGCAGCTCCAGAGGCTGTTCTCTTAGCTTTGGTGGCACATGAGTTTTATGGGGTGTCTTTCTGGTGCCTTGCTTTGCTAGGCCTGACCAAATGATCTTCCTGTTAATTGCTTTTGTAGACTATTTAGAATCTGTGTAGTCACCCCTGAATAATATCTGAGGACACTGACTTGTCCACAGTCACATAGCTACCGTGGGTGGTAGAAGTAGAAGGTGAGCAGCACGCTTCCTACTGCCTGCACACGTGTGTGCACACACACAGGAACACTTAGCATTTCCTCGTGATTAAATGGATGGAGTGGACTACCCAGACTTCAGGTCGGTGGTTTTGTGGTGATCCTTTCTGAAAGTTTTGACTTCACACAAAGGGCAGGGATTTCTCTTTCCGATAGGCTAATTATTTTGCCAGGGGAAGTGCTCCATGACCGCCAATAGTGCTGCCTTTATTTGGTGTGAGGCAGGGGGCAGGGCATTCCTCTAGTCTTAATTTCTATCTAGGGTCTATTTGAAACACTTGAAAGTTAGTTTTTAATTTTTTTAAAAATTGCATTCTGTGAAAGGGTTGCTTATGTTTTTCTGAGAGAAAACTTGTAATAAAATGGAATGATGTTGTTTTCCCCACCCTCTGTTACTGTTTCCCTCTTTCTCTTCTTTCTTCTTCCCTTCCCTTTCTTCCCCCTCCCTTTCCCTCTTCTTTTTTATTTTTCCCCCCTCATCTAACAGGGATACTTCAAAAGGAGAACAAGTTTCCCAGAACGGTTTGCCGGCTGAACAGGGATCTCCACGGGTTAGTTACCGCTCTCAAACCTACCAAAACTACAAAAACTTTAATAGCAGACGGACAGCCAGTGACCAACCATGGTCTGGACTGTGAAGTTCACTACCGTTTGTCAAGAACCACCCTTTCCAAATCCTCTTGATTTTGACTTTTCAGCTTCCACCTCACCCAAAATGTTAAAAATTTTTACTTAATTCATAGCCTTCCCTGGTTCCATATTTGTTTGCATTTAATTCATGTTTATTTGAGTCTCTTAACTGATGGATGCCCAATTGCCTTAAGGCAACATACTTATTTTTTGTTTATTTATTGTGAGCTTTTTACTTTATTAAGATTTTTACAGCAAAACCCTTACATGAGTAATTGAAATGAAATTAAATGAGATTACAGCATAATGAAGAAGAAAACTAGAATCTTAACAGGTATGACACATCTAGTTATACTAACAGGGCATAGTACTGTGCTATATGTAGCCCTTTTTAGAGATGTTATTAACCTGCAGTAGTTTAGTAGCAACTAGGAAGACTGGTATATGAGGAAGGAGACATTCAGTAACTGAGATTAAAGCCTAAAGTCAGCTGTGTAACATTCCATGAAGGATACATTCATTTATTGAAGATGACAAAAAAAGGAAGTCAGATATACTCTGGAAGCTATTTTAATTTTGGGCGCACAATCTCAAACATTTTGAGACCCTTGGGTCATGTATTACTTTTTACAAACCAGTTCCTCTCTCACTACTCTCTGCCAAGTCCTGAATTGAGAACCGCAGGCTTACTTGCAGCAGATGTTGCACCCAGCCTCAGGAGTAAAATGCCTACTGACTGCTGCTGCCACCTCTGTCTCAGTCACTGTCAGTACCGTTGGGACAAGGGATGCAGCAGGTGATGGCAGTTCCCAGTGTTTTGGAAGCCTGCCTACCAGACTTCACTGCCTCTCCATTCATTCGATGACTTCAGGGTGTCAAACTGTTTTAATTTTTCAAACAAATGGAACAAAAGCCATTCTGGTTCATCCTGATTACTTGAACGTTGCACTTGGTGGACCGTGCCTAGGAGCACTTGCATGCCTCCTGGCTGCAGAAGTCATTGTAGTGTCTGTAGACAGAACTCCGTTGTACGTCTCAGATGAATCTTCTGATTCATTATTCATTTGCTCCAGACTTTTTGTGGAATTCCCTGATAAAGGAGTCTTTTAGGATGGCATTTATCAGGCTACAAGCAGGGGTTGCAAGTATTTTACTAGAAATCCTTTTTCTTAGAAGTAAAAGCTGGTGAAGTGGTAATTTCCTGGTACTGATAAAAACAAAACCAAATCCATTATTACATCAAAGCCTTGTGAGACATTCACTTGCTCATTTGCCATATTTAGATGTGTTAGTAGAATCAGAAACCTGTTTTGATATGTGTTTTCCATGAGTTAAGTCTAATTTGTCTTTTTATTTCATGATGCATGTCTTTTTTTTTCTTTTGTCAGGATAACATCATATAGCATCTTGTTTGTTTTTCCTTATCTCTATGTACATATCTATCTACTTGCAACTGTAGATAGGTATATAGATAGATGCCAAGCTTCTTATGTTCTGGGATTAGTGTGCACCATTATTGAGTCTCTGCCTTACAACACACAAAAATTCATTTTAGAAAAAAAATTGCTGCTTCATCTTCGGTTATTAGGAAGCCCTTGCATACATTTCTGGCTCCAAATTACATTTTGTGTGTCATTGATCTGTATGTATATATGTGATGTTTTCATATATATATGTGTGTGTTTAAATTTTATATCATCAGGACAGATACCCAATTTTATGTTTTTGTATTTAGAAGACCCCCCCCCCCCCCAAAGAACCACATAAGCACAAAAGAAAGCAGTGCTAGGATACTTCTAGCATTTGCTCTCATTCCTATTTTTATCTAGATTTTTAAATTGTAGCTTGCCAGAACAAATTTTAATTATAATTGGATTGCACTGAAAGAAGAAAAAGCCTTTTCATTGTTTTGAATGATGGTGCAGAGACTCAAGTTAATGAACTTGAAAATAGTGTTGCTTGGTGCACTTTGAAAACCAATCGGGTGTTTCCTGTGCTACTAGTTGTCACGTTACATTTATGTTCACCTCCTGATTTAAGTATCTCGGGCATGCCCGGCCGCTAAAGTGCTCTGGACTAATTGCTAAAGAGAAGCAATGTAGGGTGCGGGGCGGGTGGGGGGGTTATTCACATGTACCCATCATTTGATCATAGCACTACGATTTGCTTTTGATGTTTGTCTCTAGTGGTGTGTTGTCTGTTGGCATGCTTAAAGCACATGTCCATTAAAATTCATTTTGTTTCTTTTATTTTCCTTGTTTTCTTGGTTAGTGATTCATTTGCATAAACATTAATTATCTCTGCATACTGGTTTGGGGTTTTCTCTTTCCTTCTAACTCTAAAGAAAAAATTTTTGCTGCAGAATTTCCCTCAGAAGAGGCTTCCCTGGCCTTCATCTACCTTGAAGTCTGACCAAGTATGATAAATTTTAGCCTTTTTCAAGTAAACATCTCTCTATCCAGGTCATTGCTGTCACTAGCAGCTTTCAAGTCAAACCTGCAGCACTAAATTTTTTTTTAACCTGGTTTCTGTACATACTAACCCCATGTCTCTCTGGACTCACCCCTGGCTCAGGCCTTCCAGACCAAACTCACACTTCCTCCTCACCAGAAGTTTCCTGAAGTCTCACATTAAAGGAGATTTGTCAACTTTAAGATCCACTCACATTCTTTTGACTCAGGGTTTTGTTTTTTTTTTGGTTATTTCCCTTCCTGCAACTCTCCTTTAAAAGTGAAAAGAGAGAGAAATATTTAAATAGGCTGTTGTTCATAAGCACATGTCTACAGGCTGTCACCTACAAGGCCTGGATAATCACCACATACGCACCCTCCCCTACACCACCACCACCCCCTGGTGTCTTTCTGCCCTAATAATCCATTTTCCACATTGCCATGAAGATAAAGTGTTCCAGTCAAAAGCACCTTTAAATTGTATAGCCTCTAGTCTCACCTTAAACCCTAATGATAATTGTGATAATTTGCGTAGATATAACTTAAACTTGTGATTCTCCCTCCCTTCCCAAGTTTTTACCAGCCCTTTTCCTAAAAAAGTTATTTTTGTTGAGAGCCCAGCCATTTAGGTAAGACCTAATGAGTGAGAGATCCCAGTTCCCAAGAGTTGACAGATCTGAGTGTACAAGTGGTGGTGGCCAGTCTACCGTTTATCCTGTCACAGTTGTTGCTGCTAATTTGGTGTCACTGGTTCTGGGCAGCAGTGGTGGGGGAAGTATCTAATGAGCGTGCCATTGACTCCTCCATGTTTGTCCGTGTATGAGGGGTGCAGGTTGTCTGTAACCCACTAAAGTGTCAGCCACACCCAGCTTTAGTAACTCGCTAATCCCATACCCTGGGTGTATCAGCCGGGGGCTGCTACAGTTAATGGTACACAGTTGATGGTACACAGGCTGAAAGTGATAATGAATCAAGACCCTACTACATTTCCAAAGCCGAAAAGCCATGAGGGTTACAATTTAAATGAGCTTGGGAAGGAACGCTCCGGAAGACGTCTCCAGCCCGAAGGGTCAGAGCCGCTGGAAGCCTGGCGGTCTCTGGGCTTTCTCGTCTCAGTGCAGCAAGGCACCGTGATCAACCAGCCCGTGATGGGGAAGGCCCTGGTTCTGTCTTTGTTTGGGGGTAAATAGCTGTGTGGTGTTGAGTGACTGCGATTGGCTTTTCCAGCTCCTTTAACACAAACTACAACCCACTCACGATACAAACTTCGGCAGATGTGGTTAAATTGATGTTTGTTGACTTGCCTCATTTCCTTCCAGCTCTTAAGTTCCAAAGTCTAACTGGGATGATAGATGTGAAATGCATGATTGTCATCCTAATTTCTGCATGTGTTTATGACAATGTGTTGAGGGGTGGGGGAGGAGAGCCAGAGAGCATTTTCAGAAACCCAAGTTCTTTCCTTTGTCTTATTCTGGGGGAATGCTGTGTAGCTCTGATAGAGTTGTCTGTCGGTCTGTTTGTGAATGCCCTTTCGCTTAAACTTCAGCCCTTCTGGTGGCATCCTTGGTTGTAAGGTGGCTGCTGTATAACGTCCACTCTCTCTCATATTTAATATGTGTGATTGTTACTGTTGTCCGTTTGTTTTAAAGTAAATGTAAGAGGAGATGATCTGAGTTATATTAGAGAAAATGGATTGATCAGAGGAGTAGAGTGCAGTAAAACTCATACTGGCATTTCGCTTTTCTCATTTCCCCATAAACGGGCGGGTATTAATCCATTCCCACCTTCTAATGTCCTTGGTGTCCAGCTGGCTTTGTGGGGTGTGCAATGGTTTTACTGTACTGCCTCGATCTGTGCCAGGCATTTATACACAGCCACGTGAGCGAGTCAGTTAGAGCGTATGTGGTCACCCCTGTGGCTCACGGAGGTAGCTGAATGGCCTCTCCGCTGTCCCTAGGTGGCAGAAACGGTGGACACCAGTGAAATGGTCAACGGTGCCACAGAACAGAGGACGAGCTCTAAAGAGTCCAGCCCCATCCCCTCCCCGACCTCTGATCGCAAAGCCAAGACTGCCCTCCCGGCCCAGAGTGCCGCCACCTTACCCGCCAGAACCCAGGAGACGCCTTCGGCCCAGATGGAAGGCTTCCTGAATCGGAAGCACGAGTGGGAGGCCCACAATAAGAAAGCCTCAAGCAGGTAACATTAGCAGTGGCTGGGGCAGTGAGGTGGGAAGTCAGCCCGCTAAAAGGTGGCGTGGGCTGCTCTCGAGTGGGAAGGAGGGTGTGCTCACGTAGGTGCCTTCATTTGGTAGCTTTCTGGACATTGCATTCTTCTGGGACTGATGTTAGAAAGCAGGAGTAGAGTGTTGCCTATTCACTGAGAGAAGAAGAGCTAAGTGTGGATGGGAATAGCAGGAAGGGGCCTTAGTAGTGCATCCTGAGAAGGAATTTGCTAGATGGAGATTGAGGAGTCTGAAGTGAAATGATTTCATTGTAGGACCTCTTATGGAATTTTTAAAAAGATACCCACCATTTCCCCTGGCCTTATCTCCATGTCATATTCTATATATATTCATTATCTCTCAACAGCCCTAATTTTACTATTTAACAGATGATGGAACAGAGGCTCTGAGAGATTTTTTAAAAGCTCACTTTCTGTAGAAACCTAGTAAATGGCAAAGCTGAAGTGAAACCCCTCTCTGACTCCAAAGTCTGTGTTTAACAAGTAAACCAAACTACCTGGGAACATGCACAGTTGTGCAGGTTGTATAGTGTACAAGGGGGTCACACCATCCAAGCACTGCTGTTCACACTGAGATGATGTAGGGGTTTATATGTTAATACAGGCAGGTGTTCTAATAAAATTAGTGTATTATGACAGTTTGCCATATTATAAGGAAAAAAACACCTTATTCTAATTTACCCAAAAGTACCATAAGTGCTGATGTCCCTGAATCTGCCTCCCCTTCAAGTCCCAGGCCACATAAAGACTGAAGCTGAGGCTGGAAGAGCTCCTGTTTGAGGACAGTCATGTTTCAAACAAGGAAGGAGCCTGCCCTATGCCCCATACCGTAAGAGGGTACTACAGCAAAGAGTACCAAACACCAGTGAAAATGAGCTAGGCGTACCTCTTTTTACTACAAGAGGGTACCGTGTTTTCCCCCAAATTCGGAAAAAGATACAGCACTCAAACCTGCCACTGTGGCAACGCATGCCCTGTCCCCGGTATCTCCACGGAGGAATTTTATTCCGTTGTGAGCGTTAGCAGCATTTAGGAAGGGCTGTTAGTAGGAGTCATGCCACACTGTGTGAGGATCATTTCCATATTGATCACATTTGTACTTCTTTAAGGGGAGTGTGATGTGGAGCCTTGACACCCCTTTCTTTACTGCTCAGGTCCTGGCACAATGTTTATTGTGTCATAAATAACCAAGAAATGGGTTTCTACAAAGATGCAAAGACTGCTGCTTCCGGAATTCCCTACCACAGCGAGGTCCCTGTAAGTTTGAAAGAAGCCGTCTGTGAAGTGGCCCTTGATTACAAAAAGAAGAAACATGTATTCAAGCTAAGGTGAGAGTTGCTTCACGGCTGGCAGAGAATGGGTTTATTTTTGCTCTGGGGGTTGGTTTCCTTAGACACTGTGATTAGTTGGTTCTTTACCCTGTCATTTTAAATCCCCAATAAAATGAAAAAACAGCTTGACACATGTCTCAGGATTGCTGGGTCTTTGGGGACTGTGGCCAGCCGTTAGTTTCCCTGTGGTTAACAGTGCAGGTGAGCATTGAAGAAAAAGGAACTTTCATTTTTATAACCTGGAACTAACTGTTCCCTGAGACGTAAGGTGAACTATTCACATTTCTCAGTTTAAGGGAAGCTTAGAAAAATAGTTTCCCCATCTTTTCAGCTTACCCCAGGAGATGCTATTCTTTGCTTATGACTTATCTGGAGATGGGTCAAGTGAGTCATCCTGGAGCCAGATGGAGACAAACAGGAAATGCCTGGATGGGGCCTGGGGTCCTGTCCTCCCCTGACTCTCCAGCGGATGTTCCAGCTGCCACTGGAACCATCCAGTTCCAAACACACACACCTCCCTACAGAGTGGATCCAAGCTCGGAAGTTCTCCCCATACTTGATCGTAGGCAGAAAAATTATTTTATCTTTTAAAAATGTAAAAAACATTTCAGTGGTTAGGACGTTAGCTTAATACTGATTTTGCTCTTTTGCTTTGGGATCTGAAAAGCTCTGGTCTTCAGTTAATGTGTGTGTTTCATGCCAGTTGGACTAGGCCAAGGACATTAGGAGGAGAGAGTTTCAAATGGTGTGATTTATTAAGCCCTATTGCTGTGCAGTGTAGGGCCTTGGAACACTTCACATTTTGTAAGACAAGGCACAGACAGCTTGACTCCTTGGCTGCGTTCCCCTTGGTACTCCCTTCCTGTCGCTTTAGAGAGACGGGGTATTGGCAAAGGGCAGTTACCCTCTGCCACACCAACAATACCCTCTTCCTCGTGACATCAGCAGAGTCACATTGATGGCCTCGCTGGTTTCTTTCATTCCAAGACATAGGTTAGAAGAAAAATCTAGGAGACCTTTTCTGTATGTCTATTCTGAGACTCTGGAATTTGGACATGGAGGAGATACAAGCTCAGTAGCAGAATTTCAAAAGGGTTTTCTCCTGGATTCAATTCCGACCATTGATTAGGCATCCAAGTGGTCTTTGCCACAACAAAGCCAAATGTTGTGTTCTGGGCTTTTTGATCATTCCACTGGATGAAGCACCAAGCTGCCTGTGTATATTATATTGGCGCAACTATATGGCGTCTTGATATCGAGGGGGCCGTTGCTGGGCCTTTGGGTGCCTGGCTGGTGATGTATGTAGAGATCCCATTGACATTCTGATGTGATCCCTGTGGTCTGCCTCTGTTTCACAAAGGATTTGGGAGTTGGGGGATTTTTATTTTTCTGAAGTTAAATCGTAACTTACTTTCTTCCTTGAAATTGCAGATTAAATGATGGCAATGAGTACCTTTTCCAAGCCAAAGATGATGTAAGTTTCTAAATTTTATTTCTCTCAAATACATAGGAGTTTTCAAGTGTTTGTGGGGTGATAGACTTTACTCATAGTGTTAATTCACATAATGACCAGTGATGGCTTCTGTCACTGGGATCCACAGTCACTACTAACACCAGCTGTTCAGTTCTCCCTCTGTCTCTAGAAGGCAGTGAATATCGTCTCACTCTCCGTGACCGAGGGAGCGGGGCCGGTGCAGGGTCCCCAGAAGTCGATGGAGGAACACCTTGCACACCCCCCCAGTGGTTGGGACGCAGCAGGGTGGTCTCAGGACTGGGCGTGGGTCCTGATGCGCAGTCAGTGGCCTCCCCACCGCACCCCCCTGCCTGTATCGGCCATTTCATGGTTCTGCTCCACCTTGAGAAAGGAGGGGCAGTTGATGAAAAAACAACGTATATAACGCCTTCAATTTGAAAAAGCACCCTCTATGGTGGGATCTGACATCCCACAGATTGAGACCAGCCTTACAGATTTGTAGGACCTTATACCAGAATGATGACCTTCAAGTACCATAAAACTGAATTCTTTTGAGAGGTCAAACCATGCTCACTCTCCTGTACTGATAAAGCAGAGGTACAATCTGGGGACAGTGCCCAGAAGTGACTCTGCTTACCCCTTAGCCAGATGTGCCGTTCCCAAGCCTTCCTACTAACAGAGGCCTGGACAGTCCCCCAGGTGGAGCCAGAACGACCCAGGGCCACACCTCTTAGTCGGGTCTCACCTGTGTCCTCTCGTCTGTCCAGGAGGAAATGAACACGTGGATCCAGGCCATCTCCTCTGCCATCTCCTCTGATAAGCATGAGGTGTCTGCCAGCACCCAGAGTACGCCAGCATCCAGCCGGGCGCAGACCTTACCCACCAGCGTCGTCACCATCACCAGCGAGTCCAGTCCCGGCAAGCGGGAGAAGGACAAAGAGAAAGACAAAGAGAAGCGGTTCAGCCTTTTTGGCAAAAAGAAGTGAACTCCTTTCCTTCCTCCTGCCCTTCTCTTACCTTTTCAGTGAAATTCCAGCATGCAAGCTCAGAACCAACACATTACTCTCTGTGCCTAATGTTCCTCAATGTGGTTGATTTTTTTTTTTTTAATTTATAGAGCATTTCTGGGGGGGTGGGGGAAACACACCTAAACACTTTATCTCCAAGTTACAAAAGTTTGAGGTGCAGAGGGAAGGCCAGATTTTTTTAATGAAATTATATAGATTAGATCTCAATATTTAAACTGTTCCTCAATTTTGTGAGGCTGTGTTGGAAATAACCCGCCTCTAGTGCTGTTGGTATGCAAGGCAGCGGTGCTTAAACAATATTTCCTGTGCTCAGCTCACCAGAGACAAAACGTACCAATTTCCTGACACCATTCTCTTTCATTTACTTCCGGTGGTTACCCTGAGTCTTGACTATTAGAAGTGCCCACGATGGGTCTAACCTTTATTAAACAGATCGTGTATTCTGATCTCGCTGCAGCCATAGTGCAGCCCCACGTTAACTCTACAGACCATTTGTATCTGGCATCACTTACTAACACACGACATGCGGCTTTTCTGCATCAACTGCTACGACGGTTAAGAATGTCGGTATACCAGAAGGAATATAGAAAACTGATACTGTTTTAAATAATCTGTAATTTCAATTTTTTTTTTTTTGCTGAAATACATTATATTGTATGTTTGAGATAATTCTAGTACAAAGTATAATAAAACTAGATGTATAATAAACCCTTTAAATCATTGGTAAGTGTACAAGTGGTGGAACTGAAGCATTTACTGGACAAAGTAATGTTACTCTAATGGTTACTTGCTCGTGCGTTGCCACACTGTGTTATAATTTGCTTCATTACCTTGCTATTTGATACATAGTGTGCATTTCTCTGTCACTGTAACTATTGTAATGACAAATTTTCATCTTACTGCACAATCAAAATGACATTGATAGGAATGAACTTCAGAGGCTGGGCCTGAACAGGGAGGTGGTCGCTCAGGCCTGGTGCTCAGTCGTACGACCTGTACCTCTCAACTTGTGCCCTATCTGTTAAATATATGCTATGTCATTAAATGCTTTTAAATCTAGCACGGTGACTATTGTTTTTTTTCCTCTGCTGCGCATCCGTGCCAGGTAGAGAAATTGCAAAGGAGAAATGGCCAATGGGAAACATACCATCAGTCTGGGTTCCCTTTTGCATTTTTGTGCACATATGGTGCACCGACTTTGAAAACTACAGTAGACAGGGCAACAAATGGGAGAGTTTTTAGTTACACATTCACATTTTATCTTTTATAAAAGAGTTATCTGAGAGCTGGCCAAACCTGAGCTCTGAGACAGGGATTGGCCCCCTTTTTCCATAAAGGGATAGAGATTCAGTAAGTATTTTAGGCTTTGTAGGCCATGTTGTCTCTGTTGCTCAACTCTGTTGTTGTATGGTGCAAAGGCAGCTGTTGACGGTATGTAAACAAAATAGGCATGGCTGTGTGTTCCAGTAAAACTATTTAGGGACACAAATTTGAATTACATTCAGTTTTTACATGTCACACAGTATTCTTTTGATTTTCTTAAATATTCAAAATGTAAGGTCTTTTTTACACAGATCATACCAAAAAAACAGGCACAAGAGGCCAGATTTGGCCTGTGGGCCACAGTTTGCTGACCCCAGCACAGAGTCATGGGTTATTTATAAGAGATATGCTTGTCCTGTGTTATCTGGGTATAATGACTCCATACCATGTGCATATTTTCTTGCATAAAGCAGCAGCGGATGTTAGCATTGTGGATATCCAGTAAGTTATCCCACAAAGACCATTCCTACTGCTGCATGGGTCCTGGGCTGCACAGCTGAATGGCGTCCCTGATTTCTCTTCTAGATGAACTGAGGCCTCACCATCTTCTCCTCTCCCACTTCTCACATGGACCCAAGGCCATTCATCTCACCATGATAGGCCTTGGCCTCTGCCTTACTCAGGGTTGCAAGTTGTTCAGTTATCAACAGACCAAAATGTTTAGTTAAGAAAAGTATCTTGGAAACCATCGTGGTTAATTATAGTCTACTCTTGACAAAGCCATGCACGTGGCAAGAAGGCCACACCAGTAATCGCAGAATCCCATGAGAGATACGCAGACATGGAGCACTTTGCGTAATTTCGGCAGTTCACAGATCTCTGGTTATGAAGCCTGGTTGGGTGGTACTTGTTCTCTCGCTGCACTTGCTGAGCGTCCGCAGAGGCCTGAAAGTGGAAAATGATGGGCCGTGAGAGGAGAAGCGGTGTCAGAAGACCTCAGGTGAGACGTGTTCACTGTCACAAGTTACAGGCCACACGGGGTCATGAGCTTCAAGCCTGGCAGGGCAAAAATGATGGATGGTTTGGTTAGGTTTTTCATTTTTTTTTATTCTTCCACTGTCTCATTTTGAGGATTTTACACATTTGTTTTTATTGCTGTAATGCTGTGCTATTTTACTGCAATGTTTGGTGATAAGGTATGGGTGATAATACTGCTCCCCCCCACCCCCCGCCATGGATAAATCTGAAGCGTGAGAAACAATGAAAATAAGGCTTTCAGGATGTGCAGTGGCATTCTTGATTGAGTAAAAGCCACTTCTTGTCCCACTTGAACATCTCATGTTGGGAAGCATCTTCTGATGGCACTTCAGTGTTGGCTTTGAGTTGCATTGGCTGTGGTTTCCTTGACGGTACTTAGAGTGATGGTGCTTCTCACAGTTCGCGGCATCTTGAGTAGGTGAAGCAGCATCAAAGACTGGATGACGCCACATCTCACCAAGTTTCTGGCATTCTTAGAATTGGCTGTGTATGGAGATCCTCTAGTAGTTCCCCTGGGTACATTCTTTCCATTTGTTAGTTGGAATTCTTAAATATTTTCCTTCATGTAGTGATATAGTCCATTTAGGAAAGGCGGGATAAATGTTTGAGTCTTTCCCACTATTTACATTGTTTATATTACTTTCATGTAATTTGTATTATAGTAAATTGGTTCCTATCTTCTAAAGAGCAATTTTTAAAATATCATTATGAATTCATGGGCTTAAGTATATTAGAGTTTTTTTCAAGTGAAATTATACCCCTTTTTTTTGCTGAATATATTTTTTAATTTTGAAGTGACCTTTCTAAGCATGACCTATAGCCCAAAAAGGTATTAAACAAAAGAAGGAGAAAAAAAAAAAATCCATCAAAGCTCAAGACTTCTGTCACCAATGATGGTCATGGTGAAATCTTTGACTTTTCATCTCCCAACACTATCCATTGATCAAATTATCCTTTTTGCAACTTAAAATTGGCCCATATTTACTGGTGGAAGCCTCTTCAGATTGGCTTCAGAGTCCTTTTGATACAGCCCTAGTAATCTCTGTTTGTTAGCTTCCTCCCTATCTGGGATGACAAGATGTTCCAGGGTCATCTAGAATATTTCTTGCCCCCAGACCCACAATCAGCCATTTGTCTAAGAAACACTGGATTCTTGTAGTGGAAAATGGTATTTGAAGACTACAGTTTGAGTGCTAGGAATGCTCAACGCTACGTGTTGGTCCTTGTCATATCAGTAGATAGAGCTAAAGAAAAAATAAAGTAACTCGTGAGTTGATACTCAAATTCTGGATTACACGGTTTTTTACTTAACATTGTCTATGTTACATCAGAATCTCCTTTTTCTCTCAGAATTTTGACTCTCAAGGATACAGGGGACACAACATTAGAATATCCTGTAATTACTCATTTGCTTTATTCCATATTACAAACTGGGAAGAGCAATACTAATACTACCACCACAGATGTAATCACTGAGAACAGTTCTTTTTTAATTAAACTTTTTATTTTGCTATTCTTGTAGATTGACATGCAGTTGTGAGAAACACTACAGTCCCCTTTACCCAGTTTTCCCCAGCGGTAACGTCTTCCAACACTGTAGTACAATATCACATCCAGAATATAGCCATTGATGGTCAAGATAGGGACCATTTCCATCACAAGAGTCCCTCTGTTGCCCTTTTATAACCATACTCACTTTCTACCTCCACCCCCTCTTTAGCCCCTGGGAGCCACCAATCTTCTACATTGCTGGAAATTTGTCATTTTTCAACAAATATTGAGTACCTTCAATGGGCTGGGCTCTGCGGACCCATGGAAATCTGTCATTTCAAGAACGTTGTGTAAATGGAATCATAAAACATGCCACATTTTAGGGTTGGCTTTTTTTCCCCCACTCTACGTAGTAATATTGCTTGTATCAATAGTTCGTTCCTTTTTGTGGCTGAATCATACTCCGTGGTATGGCTGTACCACAGTTTGTTCAGCCATTCGCTCACTGAAGGACATCTGGGTTGCTTCCAGTTTGGGGCTATTATGAATAGTTCTGCTATAAATGTTTATGTGTGGGATTTTGTATGAACATAAATCTTTCTTTCTCTGGTATAAAGAAATGTCCGGGAATGCTGAAAACAATTTTTTAAAACATTTTGTATGTGGTCTTTCCATTCTCCTCTTTGATCCCATTTTTTGGCTTTACTGTATGTGCTGTGTCTGAGCAAATCGCTCTATTTGCTCTGTCTCTCTTAGCCTTCATTCATTCTAGTTAGTTCTACACATAGTTGTGTATTTAACCAGTCTTATGTTGGTGATCCTGGTCATTCTGGTTATCTGATGCTCATTCCCTGCATGGTGTGCCAAGTTGGCTTCCACTCCAGCATTTTTTTTTTTTTTTTTGCCAGTTCTCTGGGTCAAGCACTTCAAGGGATGTGCTCTTTTCAAAAATGAATAAAGATTTCCCAAGAGAGAAATAAATGTGAGCTTCAAAGTTTTTCAAGGTATAGACCCAACTTAACAGGCTGCCCTATACAAATGGGTTTTTTCAACTTAGAAAAATCCAATTGACCTGACTGTGAGAAAGAATATTATATCCCATTTGGAGCTTTGAATGCTCTTTGTGAAAGGTCAGACTTCTAAAAGACGGGTTTCAGGAAGCAGAATCAGAGGGACCTCTTTTCCTTTCATTTACGTTAGGGATCAAGATGTATGAGACGCTACTGCTTCTCCTCCGTGCTTTTCTGGGGATTTCCACTCAAGTTGAGGAAGCTCTACCAACCCGTGATACCCATGAACTGGGCTGATTTGGGAGAGTCAGTGACAGTGGGTAGAATTATTTGGTAGAACTCAAGTTCTTCCGAGGTAACACCTCCTTTTGACTCTTCTCTGCAGGGGAGCTTGGAAGAAAGCTGCCTGGAGTTGCCTGAGCTGCGCTGGTTGTCAGCGCTCCTCTCAAACCTGGCCTAGGCCGGCAGCTTTGCTTTTCCTATGGTCGGGCCGAGTCACAGCAGGGAGAGGACACATAGGCATAGACAGTGCTCTTTACTGAGGCTCAGAGGAGCTGGCAGGACCTCCCGTCACTCCCTTGCCCGCCCTGTGCCCACAGGCCCACGGCTGCTCCCTGGTGAGCCTGGTTCGGTGTGTTCTTGTCCCAGCACTGACATCCTGAAGGGCAGCCGCGTGGGGGCCACAGGGGCCTGTGAGCTTGTGCAGGTTTCCACTTGTCTTTCCCTTGTCCCTTCGGATGTTTATCACACATGGGAGACCGACCCATTGTGTCTGGGAGTGGGAGTGGGCGAGGCGGAACATGGATGGAGTTTCCTGAAGCTGGTGCTTTAAAGGGAAAGGGAATTTTCTCTTACATAAGCCCATGGGGACCGCCGGGTGGGTCGCCCTGCGTTCCAGAGTCGGGGCTGGGCGGAACCTGGGAGCTTTCCCTGGAGCTCGGGCCAAGGCTGAGCTCACGGCATTTCCCCCGGGGATCCGCTCAGTTCTCAGTCACCATTTCAGTTTCTCTGTCCTGGTGAATTATTTCCAGTGTTGCTGTCTTTAAGCTTTGATTTTGTGAAGGAAACAGGCACTGCAGGTTCAAATCTCCCACCCAGGGCCTCCACGTTAGGGGAATGTCCTCCAGCCCTTATTCAGATGGCCTGACAGAGCGTGCGTCGGGGCCAGCTCGCGGTGTGCAGGCCAGCCCGGTCCTGCTGCCGTCTGTTACACACGTCTGTCACGTCTCTCCGCTTGGATTTTGGGAGCCTTGTCTTTCCTGGGCACACGTGACTGGATGACTTCATCCGGCTTGCTCAGCCTCTGCTCTGCTGGGGAAGGAACTCGGGCTCTGAGGCCAGACTGGTTTGAATCGTGGCTCCACCAGCTTCTAGCCCTGTGACAAGTGTTCCCGCATCCCCTCTGCAAAGCACCCACTACGCGCCAGCCGCCAGCCGCTCTGGGGAACGGCCCCTGTGGTGCTTACAGAATGCTACGCTCCTGACTGCTGCTTCCTATCCTTGAATGAGGTGATGAACACTGCACTCCATAAATCCGTTCCTTCTCTCCCACGGTTTTCTGCTCTGCCACGGTTTTCTGCGGGGCTGGGGGCTCTTTTGTCTTAAAGCACATTTGTTTACTAATGTACTCAAGGCTGCCCCTGACTTTGCACGTGTTGATGGCCCTGTGCCCTCCCTCCCAGGTGCTTGGTTTGGGGCACACCTGGCTTTAGAGAGCAGATGTGGGTTAACAAGCAGGAAGGACCTCCAAGGGTCTAGTTGCACTGGCCGCCACCTACAGCAGTCACTGGGGGTTACTTCAGACGTTGTACAGCCCAGCAGCAAAGGAGGTGATGCCGGGATGCTGTGCATTTACAAGTTACCCAAATGCCAGTCTAAGGAATTGAATTACTTTTTTAACTAGGCCCTCCAAAAGGTGCTAATTATCTGTTTCTTTGGGGAGTCCGAAAACCATTTAGCTGCGAAAGAGCCACAGCCACAGCCACGTGGGTGCACACGGTCCCTGGGTGCCCGCCCCGTGGCTGGGTGCAGCTCCCTCCGCACTCAGCACCTGCTTTCTTACAAAGTCTCCCTCTCTGATGGAAACGAAACTACCGGAGAATTAATGACCTAAATGCGAAGGGTGTCCTGCGTGCCTGTGTGCTTCGTGGTAGACCCGAGGGTGACTGGGTGGGAGGTGCTGAGGCGGGGGACAGAGGAAGCCATTTTGTCAGGGCTGAGGGCTCGGTGAGGAGGGTGCAGCCAGCGCCTGGAAACGGAGAGCAGGCAGAACGTCTGACATTCCTCAGGAGAAAGAATTTAAGTTCCGCAGGAGAACAGTTTGTAAAGATGAACCTGCCCTTGTGTTATATTTTTCTTTCTGACACTTGGCGTGTCCCTCATTTCTCTGTCACAGTTGCCTCTGGGAGGTGGGCAGGAAGTGGGGGCATCCCTGCTGTGGGGACAGAACTTCGTGGCCCCTTGGGTGCTGGGACTAGTGGAGGCCCATGTTCCACCCATGGCTGTCCTTGTAGCACTCGGCACCCAGCCAAAGGAGTGCCATTTCTACACTGGCTCTCACAGCCAGCATTCGCCAAGCGCCTACTGTGCGCATCAGGTGCTGCCCTTAGCGCTTTACACATGTTAACTCATCCAGCCCTCACGGTGACCCTGGGAGGTAGATACTGTCAGAGCTGAGACCAGAACTGTCAGCACAGGAAAAAGAAGACAGCCAAGCCAGGGCGGGTGGAACCGAGACCACAGCATCTCAGAGCGAGCTGAATCTCTGACAAGGGCTGGCTGACCCCAGGACCCACCGTCCCCCTGCCTCACCTCCCTTCGAGAAATGAGGAGCTCAGGCTGGAACTGAACATGCCAGAACAACTGATTGGAAAAAATCAGTCAGTGGTTTAGGTATGGGGCCCTGAATAACTGGTTTTACTTGTTTCCACCCTTTGTTCTTCTCCAGACAGAATGCCTTTATCTTGCTAATAATAATAGGTAACATTGGCTATAACGTTGTGCTGCGCACTCAAGTTGGTTATCTTATCAAATCCTCACAGCAACTCTATGAGGTAATGTTGTCTTGATTGTACAAAAGAGAAAACTAAGGCTAGAGAGTTAAGTGCTTGTACAAATAGCAGCTGGGGATTTGAATTCTGACACATCTCTCCACAAGCCACACAAGTAGACTATATTAACTGCCCACTGATGTCCCTCACCTACATTCTTTTCCTACAGTTCTCTGTGCACTGAAAAAGGACTGTCATGGAACCAGTGCCAGCCAGTGGCACGTTTCATGTATGTAAACCACCACTCTAATGCTGGGTCTTTAGGGAAAGGACTGCGATGCTCAGTATCTCACTCTGTCCTCACCCAGGCTGGAGTGCAGTGGCATCATCATAACTCACTGCAGCCTCCAACTCTCAGGCTCAAGTGATCCTCCTGCCTCAGCCTCCCAAGTATCTTAGGACTACAGGACTGTGCTACCACACCCAGCTAATTTTTAAAATTTTTTTGTGGAGACAGGAGTCTTGCTATGATCGTCCTGCCTCAGCCTCCCAAAGTGCTGGGATTACAGGCATGAGCCTCCACACCCAGCCAGGCCTGAGTTCTTAAAG
Organism: Eulemur rufifrons; assembly: GCF_041146395.1. NCBI lineage: Eukaryota > Metazoa > Chordata > Mammalia > Primates > Lemuridae > Eulemur > Eulemur rufifrons. The sequence goes on along the minus strand of NC_091001.1, from coordinate 73,357,010 downwards.
TCACAGCTCTTCGCTGACTCCTTGAGCATAAGTTTAGATATGCAAGTGCCAGTTTTGCTCCCAAAGATGTGTGCAATGCAATCGGAGGATATTGATGCCTGATTCACTGGCCTTACAAATCTGTAGCTGTCCAGATTTGAACTGTCAACATTTGCTAAAGTCCTTTTGGGATCAAATTGAAGTTCAGATAAAGAGCGCGTGGTGGAGACACAATACATATTTGTAAGAAAGAGAAGAGAGAAGGAAAGAGAAGGAAAGAAGAGAGCAAAGAAGGAAGGTAGGGTGGAAGGGTCCTCCAACCAGCTGGGTACTCCGTAGCCTCTGAAAGGTGGTAAAATAAATCATGGCTCAGCATAAAACCCCTGCCTGTGGTTGGTGTTTAGAAAGGAGGGAGGAGAGGCTCAGCCCACAGCCTGTGTGGATAGGCTTCCTTTTATCTCCTTTACAGCCAAAGGATGTGAAGACACGCTATGAGAACGGTGGGCTCCAGCTGAGATAGGTCAGATTTTCACTCTAGCTCCCTTAACTGGCCACAGCGCTCCTTTACTCTCTGACTTCCATCATTCCTCTTTCCTCTGATTTCTGTCTCTTTCCACTGTCCACACATCTGACTCCTTGCTGTCCCTTCAGCCCCTGTGGCCTCCTCTCCTCCAAGCTCGGAACTGCACAGGCATCTTCTGGGGCTCGGGTACCTAGTGGACTCTTCCTTCAGGTTTTTAACAACTACTTCCCTGACCTCCCTCAGCTTACAGACTTTCATTTCAGCAGAGCATAAAAAAGACCTTTTTCCTGGGACAGGAGGCTGAGCTCTGGATGCCCAGTCATCATTTTCACCATTAGTTCCATTTTACAAGCCAAAGTGCCCTATCAAAAAAAACAGGGCAGAATAACTCTGGTCTTCCAGCCACTAGCAGGGAGAGCACAGTTATCATAACAAGGCTCTTTCCCACACTGGTGGTGAGACCCCCATTTTGCAGAAGGGGGCAGTGGGGAAGGGTGAACACACAGAAGAGTTCATTTTCTGTTTGTTAAAGGAATAAATGGATTGAGGATCCTTGCATTTCAAAACCTCCTGTCAGAGAGGGAGACTGTAAGAAAGCAGGTGCTGAGTGGTGAGGAGGCTGCACCCAGCCACGGGCCGGCACCCAGGGAGCGTGTGCACCCACGTAGTTTCCCAGCCACATCACCTTCTGACTGTCAGGCACTCAGACTCCCCAGAGAAACAGATAAATCACATCTTTTGAGGGGCTTTATTTTAAAAAATAAAAATTCAGTTTCTTAAGCAGGCATTTGGTTAATTCATTTTAGTGAAACATTGGTAAGAGATGCAACATTTTTAATAGGAAAGACAGTATGATAAAAGCATTCTTAATTTTTTAAATTCTCTAATAATTCCACTGGCTCACATCCATCAAACCCTACACAGTTAAACGTCCTAAGTACCTATTCTGAGTAGTATTTTTCTTTCTTTCTTTTTTATTTTATTTTATTATCCCAAGAAGCTGTAAGCATAGTATTTTTACTTCAATTTACATCATAAACATTTTGCTATGTTGCTACAAAGTCTTAGTGGTTCTTATGTCACGGTCCATGTATAGTTTTCGATTGGGTCAGTGCAGCATCCGTTATTTTAAAATGTTCCCCAAATGCTGGGTATTTCAAATCAGATCACTCCCTGCCAAATAGGCTTGTGTTCCTACAGCTACAGCTCTGACTTGGTTCTTTCCAAGGCATGAGCTACTTCACAGACCATACTCCCCTTTAATCACCTCCCTTGGTGCAGGGTACACAGCTCTTGAGCACTTTCCCTGTGGAGATGTTCTCTCAGGAGGCCCATTGCCTTGATCTCAGCCATTCTGGCAGCTTCAGGAACTTCACATTTCAGGAAACTGAGACTGGTCCTAATCTCTTCGCTCCCTAAAAGCTTCCGGGCTCCTAATGCAAATTTTATCACCCCCACATTTTATCACACATTTGAAGCCCACATCGATAGTTTCTCTCTCACACACAAACACACAAATAATTTTCATTTTACCAGACACCTCCCAATCTTCTTGGGAATTGCTAGGTGAGGTGCTAAGAAAATGTTTACAGATTTTGTTACCTATTCCTATCACTGCTTTCAAAGGTATATCCATTTATTAATAGTTACTTGCTATAAAAAGGGTACGGTAAGTCCTCACTTAAGTCGCTAGGTCCTTGGAAACTGCAACTTTAAGCAAAAGCACTTATAAGGAAACCAGTTTTGCCATGGGCTAATTGATAAAAACAAAAGTTAAGTTCCTACAGCATATTTCTGGTCTAAAAACATCACCAAACTTCTACCTAAAGATCAAAACGTTTCTCATATCAGACACTGAAATACATGTGTGCTATACATACATTTAAGAAAGATGAATAAAAACAAGTTAGGGTAATGATTTACTCGCTTATTCCGATTCAGGGGCGTAGTGGCCGGAGCCTGTCCTGGCAGCTGAGGGCGCACGGCAGGAACCAGCCCTGGACAGGACGCCGGCCCATCCACGCTCACGCACACTGGAGACACGCCAGTTCGCCACCTGTGCCCGTCTCTGGGATGTGGACGAAGCCAGAGTGCCTGAAGAAAACCCACGCGGACACGGAGAGAGGGTACAGACGCCACACAGACAGTGGCCCCAGCTGGGAATTTTTTTTCAAAGTTAAAATGAAAAAACATTGAATAAAATGACGTTATTTGAGGACCTGCTGTAATTGTCTTGCCACAGAAATAATTGTTTTGTGTGTGTGTGTGTTTGGGGTTTTTTTGTAAGTATAATATGGCATCTTAAGCTTTGAGTTTGACTACTGGCCAGGGTAAACTTTTTCTCCTGTGTCTGACATTTCTTTTTCATTCTGAGTGAATTGTCCATTCATATTCGATTCACTGAAGGTTCTGAGCCACAAACCACAAAAACCAACTCTGGCTAATTTAGCAGAAAAGGAACTTATTAAGGCTCCCGGCAACTCCACGAGGGCCAGAGCACCAGGCTTAGGGCTTAGACAGCTGGGAACAAAGTCCAAAGTCCTGCCGTACGGCGGGCTCCTTGAACTTGCCACTGGACTCAGACACTGCAGAGTGCCCACCGTAACGCCATGCTGTGCGCAGACCTTGCTGTGCAAACCGCTGCCTTTGACAGCAACATGGCAGGACAGATTCTGCGCGGGCTCCCCTCCTGCACGTCATCAGCCGCTGCTCCACAGTCACGCAGGTGTGTGCAATTGGCAGCTACGGGCCACGGCCCTGTGCCCTTGCTGCAAAGCAGGCTGAGAAAAGACATCCTCATCTGAAGAAGGAAGGTTCTGCCCCATGAGGTGACAGATTCTGCAAACACAGGAACAGAGTTAAAAAAAAAGTAGGTAACTGTATGAGTTTCCCTTTACTGCTATACGAAGATACCACAAACTTAGTGGTTTAAAGCAACCCAAACTTATTATCTTACAGCTCTTCTGTAAGTTAGAAGCCTGACACAAATCTCAGTTAAAATAGAGGTGTCAGCAGGGCTCTGTTCCTTTCGGGCTACTCTAAGGGAAATCCCATTTCCTTGACACTTCCAGGGTCTAGAAGCTGCCCACAGTCCTTGGCATGTGGCTCTCTTCCTCCATCTTCAAAGTCAACAAGTGATCCAGTCCTCCTCATGTCACATCAGGCAGAACTCGGCCTCCTTCCATTTATAAGGACCCTTGTGATTAGATCAGGCCCACCGGCACAATGCAGGCTGCTCTCCCTATTACAAGTTCAGTTGATTGGCAAACTTAATCCCATCTGCAACCTTCAATTCCCTTTGCCATATAATGTAACATATTTGCAGCTTCTGTGGATTAGGACGTGGACATCTTTCAGGGACCATTATCTGCCTATCACAGTTGCCAAGTTGCCACAAAAAAAATTAGTATAGCTATCCATTGCAACATCTTTATTTATTTACTGGGGTCATTATGATTTGGTTATAAATTGAAATGCCTTCTCTAGATGTTTACCCTTTATCAGTTACACAGAATGAAAATAATTTCCCCAGTCTGCTGTTTTGTTTTTGTATGAAATTTTAAAATGTTTTAATATTAAGATCCATTCATTTCCTCGTGGCTTTATTACTTCAAAGCTGAGAAAATTAATCTTTCATAGATCTGACAACCCACTTATTTTGTGCTTTTTTATACAATGTTTAAATTTAAATAAATTCTCATGAAATTTATTTTGATGTCTTTCATAAGAGGTACCTCTAAATTATTTTTCCTGATCTCTAGCGAGTGACCCCAATACTATTTAGTAAACAATTTCCACTTGTCCTCTTTTCCTATACTAATGTTAATATCTGATTTTCACTGAACATCTAATATTTACTATACACCAGGATTGGAAAAGTTAACATTATCTCATTTTTGTCTCTTAACAAAAACGCAAGGTGAGCCCAGGTCCACGTCTGCTTTGTTCGTCCCTGAGTCCCCTGTACCCAGTGCAGCTCGTAAGCCTAATACATAGCGGGCACTCGATAAGCATTTGTTGAATGATTAAGTAGTTAATAATAACTTTATATTTGAATCAGTCCTTGTTGATGTCACCAATTCACTCTATCATCCTCTTTTCTGTACTTGGGGGCCTATTTCTAGTTTCTTAACTTTGTTCTATTATATATACTTTTTTCCCGCTAGCACCACACATTTTATTTATTGCCATTCTTTAACTCCAAGGGTTTTAGCTGTTGTTTTTAAAAGCTTTATTTTGTTTACATAGTATAAATATCTGTGTTCAGACGTAAGTGCCGGTGGCAGATGGGCTGGTACTGGGGGAGGTAGAGCATGTGCTTGGTGGGGTTTGTAATCTGGGGTGGGCAGACCTTTTGATTCAGAATATTGTGATGGTCACTAGTGTAAAAGAAAGGGTCTAGCTGAGTGCCACAGCTCTTGATAGCTTCCTTCCTATTGACCATTCAAAATTGAATTCATTTGGACTTGGCTTGTCTTTGGACTTTACCGGGCAAGTAGGGCAGGTATTTAAACTTTCATTCCTCCCTGAAAATTTGTAACAGAAGAGGGGGTTTGTGTTTATATCTGGGGCCTCTTTATAATGTTTGCATTTTATTTTTGGAGTATTTTATTATCATATGTTCTCATGTCCTGAACCAACTGAAAAATGAGACAAGAGGTATGTGGATGAAGGCCAAAATATCAACTTTATTATTGGTCAAGGATAGGATGCAGGAGGTAGCTTTGTGTTAGGGCAAATGGGTTTTGTAACTGCATCTGAGCATACTGTAGACAGTTACGGAAGGTGCTGGACCATCTCAGGCCTCCTCTGATGAGGGCAGGATATTTGTTGTTAAGCCTGCAGCTTGGCCGAGAGCAGACAGCCTGAACTCCATGCAGGCAAGCTGGGTTTTCAAGAGCAGAAGGGGAGGGCTTGAGCTGGGCTTGCCGTCTCCAATCACATAAACCACTCTACTTCCACAGGGCAGACTGAATACATGGGACAGAGAGCAGAAACCACCCTAATTTAGCTCCAGAAGGGGGTGGGTACATTTCCTCTTAATATTATCCAGCTTTTTGTTCTGATGACCTATCAGGTTTAACCACTGTTATGTATTCTATAATTTACAAGTACTTTAAATTCTTCAGCCTAGGCGCTGTAATGTAAATATGCATGTTTGCTTTAATCTATACTCTGAGTATTCAATTTTCCTAATTCAAAAATGTACACTCCAGGTTCATTAGGCCACTAAAAATGCTTGAGCTCTCTTTATCTCTGATTAGCAAGAGAGGCTCTGTTAATTAGCCAAATGGAAATCATCAGTCCAAATGAGCTGTAGCCAAGATGTGCGTTGGAAATTACAGGCAATCCCACTCTTACCTAAACAGGGTTTAAAATTTTTGTGATAGTGGATTATAGCCCATTGAATAAAATAAAATTGCATGAGTTCATACTAATACAAATAAATGAATAAATAAATGGAGGAGAAAGGAAAGTTTTTTTTTTATGCTGTAAAAGAAATTCAGCAATAAACAGAAATGATGAAATTAGAAAATCATCAATGTTGCCCAAAATCGTGGGTGAAAGTTTCATAATAAACAGTATATTTACATAGTCTCATAGTATGTTCCTGGGTATTGCTTATTAATTACAAAAGGAGAAAGCAGTAACTTTATAGTGAAAAATATTGGAGTGCTCTCCCTTAACCAAACCATCAAAATAAGCATCACCAATATAAGGCAAACCAATTTCATACGCCTTCTGATTGGTGCCCTGAGAAAGACACATCATCATTTCTGTGATATTCCTGCCAAAAATAAATAGCCTTAATCTAATCATGAGGAAATGCCAGGTAAAGCCAAATGAGGAACATTCTCCAAATTAACTGGTCTTTATTCTTCAAAAATGTCAAGGTCGAGAATGACAAAAAAATTGGTGGGACACAGTGGCTCACATCTGTAATCCCAGCACTTTGGGAAGTCAAGGCAGGAGGATCACTTGAGGCCAGTAGTTCGAGACCAGCCAGAGCAACATAATGAGACCCCCCATTTTTATAAAAAAATTAAAAAGAAGGCCGGGCGCGGTGGCTCACGCCTGTAATCCTAGCACTCTGGGAGGCCGAGGTGGGCGGATCGTTTGAGCTCAGGAGTTCGAGACCAGCCTGAGCAAGAGCGAGACCCCATCTCTACTAAAAATAGAAAGAAATCATATGGACAGCTAAAAATATATATAGAAAAAATTAGCCGGGCATGGTGGTGCATGTCTGTAGTCCCAGCTACTCGGGAGGCTGAGACAGGAGGATCGCTTGAGCTCAAGAGTTTGAGGTTGCTGTGAGCTAGGCTGATGCCACGGCACTCACTCTAGCCTGGGCAACAGAGTGAGACTCTGTCTCAAAAAAAAAAAAAAAAAAAAATTAAAAAGAAAGGCAAAAAATGATTGAAGAACTGTTCTAGCTTAAAGGAGCCAAAAGTGTCTTTTTTTTTTTTCTTGCAACTATACATCCTATAATGCAAGGAGTCTTGATAATTAAATGCAATGTGTGATCCGGGAATGGATCCTGGACCAAGAAAAAGAACTAGCCACAAAGCACACCACTGGGACAATAACAAAATTTGAATATGGACTGTAGATTAGATAATAGGTTTGTATCAATGTTAAATTTCCTGCTTTTGATATAATATTTCTCTTACGCAAGGGAATGTCCTTGTTCTTAGAAAAAGACTCTGAAATATTTAGTGACAAAAAGGCATGATATCTCCAATGTACTCTCAAATGACCAGGAAAAGGCATGCATGGAGAGAATGATAAAGCAAACAGGAAAAAATGTAAATAATTGTTAAATCTGGATGAAGGATATACAGGAGTTCCTTGTACTATTCTAAAGTTTAAAATTACATCAAAATTAAAAGTTACCAAAAAAAAAAACCCTGTGCAATAAAAGAAACAAAATTAATATTGTAAATTTTAATAAGCCTCTCAGTAGTCTATTCCTCTTGGGATGGTTCTTCAGATTCAATTGATTCCAAAATGGCCCTGTGTTCAGCCAGTGGCTTGGATGATTCTTCTGCCTGAATCTGACTATCTGCTGCCACCAGAACACTGTCACACTGGCATCTAGTCAACCTTCCATGCACAGAACAGAGCTGGGACTTCACCAAGTTCTCAGAACGGGTTGTGGAACTGTTTTGTGCCTTCTTGCTAATACACATTCATATGTGTGGCAGAATTCAATCTAGGACTTAACTTTATTACCTGGTGGGGGGGAAGTTACGATGGAAGCCATAGACACTTATGAAAGAAGTCTGTTGTGAATAACCAAATTGTCTTAGGTGAGTTTGCGGCAATTGCTAAGCCCTGGGTCAACCAGGGGTGTGGCTATCCTGGGAGAAGAGACCCATGGCCCATCAAGAGGCGCCTGCTCCCGTCTCTGTCGACAAGCCACTGCTTCTCTGGGTGCCCTGCAGACCCGCTGCTGCCCAGACAGGTGGATTTATCACAGCGCTGCAGCCTCATGGCCCTCACGTGCTCAGGCTCCTTCCCAGGCCCTACACCTAATTTTGTATTCACTGTTTTATGTTCTTTTTCCCTTAAACCACTCCGTCCTTGCAAATTGTATAAGCTTCAGGCCCCACAAAATCTGCTGGGTAATTTAAGTTTGTCCCCAGAAGGCTCTGAAATGGGTCAGACCAGCACATTAAGCTCCAAGGTCACTGTTACACAAGGCTGAAAATTCATTTCCTCTCCTGTTTCTGATCCCCATTTAGGTCTAGTCACAATGTCCATCACCAGAGGTTCTGCAACAAGAGCAAGTAATAACATTAAGATACTCCAAAAATAAAATGTAAACATTTTAAAGAGGCCCCAGATGTGACTGTAAACCCCACTTCTGTTATAAATTCTCAGGGAGAAATGAAAGTTTAAAGAATAGAACTACATTGCATGTTAAAGTCCAAAGACAGCAAGGTCCAAAGGAATTAAAATTTGAAATCAAATTATCCTGCCCTCATGAGTTAAAGTTTAAATAAATGAAAGTCTAAAATTGATGAAATCCATCTCCCTATTCCCACCCCCAATTCCTAGCAGCTGGGGGGTCTCAAAGCCTGGGTAGAGTGGAGTTTCTCTTAGCAGCTGCGGTTGAGGCCATCTCTCCCGGGAATGGGGTAGTTCCTTAAGGCACAGCCTTGGTTGTCACCAAATTTAGATGAGTGAATCTCCAGCCCTGAATCAATTTTCTCAGGAAAAAAAAAGTATATGTTTTTAGTTTTGCCAAAAACCAGAGCAGAGACTCAATAGTCTCTAAGAAAAAGAAGATAGAAGAGAAAAATCCTGTCTTCCTCTGGGGCAGACCACAGGTCTGAAAGAATGTTCTGAAGGACAGAAGGGTCCTACGGAGCAGCAGAAAGAAGCACATACGGGTCTAAGACATTGAATGGTGCATGCCTTCAGACAACACATGTACTGTGTGTCTAACGGGGCCACGCGCTATGTCACCCTCTGGGGATGCAGTGGTGACAAAGCAAGAGAGGCCCTTCCCCCGCATGGATGGGGTCCACGCATCCCCAGATGCAGGGTAGCCAGGGTTTGCCCCTAGTTTAGGGGAAGAACAGAGTTACCAAGACTATTGGTCTGAACTCCTCACTTCTCCTGGGGTAACAGGGAATGATGGTTCTTCCTGATTTTATAGCAGAGCAAGCCACGAAGAGAGCAGCCATCTGGGGGCGGAGGGGAACCACTGGGTTAGAAAGCAAAAATAAAGAAGAATAGCAATTGCACACGTGTTTCTCTGGCCTTGCAGAGACCAAGCTGTGTCAGCGTGAGTGGGCTTCTCCTTGGAGAGGTGTGCCACGCTGCATCCCCATGCCAATTTTCAAATGGAGAGATTGCCCACTTTACTGTTTTACTGTTATTAAAAAATAACTTTTTTCATAGACAACTGTTGTGTACCCATAATAATTAAAAATAAAAAAATTTTTTAAAAACCGACTTTTCTCTATCATCCCCCCTGTTTCTCAGGGCCCACATCATTTCTCTTGCCTCCTGCCCAGCTGTATTGCTTTGAAACTCCTGGCATTTAACTGGCCTTGCTCAGTGGAAATATCCTGACTACTAATGCATGTTTATCACTTGAACATTCATCCTCTGCGAAATTACTACTCCACCCTGCCTTTTTGCCTTGACTAAGAAACAAAAGTTTCGTGCAAATACAGCTGTTTGCGTGTCAGAGTCCCTTCTCTTCACCTTTGTCAGAAGGATGAGATTTATGTGAGTTACATAACTTCTCAACCAGGCCTTTCACAGCTGGAAGACAGGAAGTTGCAGCCAGTAACAGAAGGAAAATCTGACTTTTAGATGCTGAAGCATACAGGGAGTGCAGGAAATAGATTACAACAGTCCTTTATTTTACCCTTAAGACATGTATCAGTCCATACCGAGGCTTTCTGTTTCCCTACCTTCTCTTCCCACTCCTAAGGGTCCTCTCAGTCTGTTCAATTTCTTGGCTGAGATGAAAGGAAAGCAGTATGAGTATGTCCACAGCAGCACCAGATGAGAAGTCTCCATGGAGCCAGTGTCTTTCTGGGTCTCTAAGGAATCTTTGTCTGTACAAAGGTGATAAAGGTAGAACCAATTAAATATAGAATGGGCTGAGACATCTGGGCAGGTAATTACAACCAGCCACTAATTAAATTGTTCTGCTGACTTCTTCAATTTCCTTTCCATTTTAGAATTCTCACTTTTTCTGACCTGTGATTGTCAAAACAGTGTGAGAGTTAACTGGGTGCACTCATATCTAAACCAAGAACTATTATTGTACCTGTAGTTTATCAGCATAGGTTTTATTTCTAGTTTTGCAAGGTTTCATGGTAACATCCTCAAACACAGGCTGTTTCCACAAAACTTTAGAACTGATGGAAAGTAAACATTCAAACCAACCATTTGATTGCCCATTGTGATACCATTCACGATATGGTTGTATGTATTTGTGATTACAAAGTTTATGCATTAAAAAATAATAGTGGTGGTTGGATTAAATGGTGGGACTCTCAATGGATTTTTTTTTCCTTGATTCAATAATTTTCAAATATTGCTTTTAAAATTATGCAGATTTTTGCAGAAAATATAGGAAATATAAATAAATAAAAAGAAAAAATACATGAAATCCTATATCCAGAGGAAATTACTATTAATATTTCAGTTCACATCTTCCCAAACTTACTTTATATTTTGAATGGTAGTATAGTCACATGGTTTAAAAACCAGAAGTATAAAAAGTATATAGTGGAAAATTTCCTTTTTGTGCTTATTCCCCAAGTACCAGTTTCCCACTCCTGTGCTTAGATTTAAAAATTATTATGTGTGCATGCAAATACAAATACAGACTTTCCTCCTTTCAGTCCAAAAGGTAGCATACCACACGCATTGTTGTGAAAAATTTTTTTTAATATACTAATATATCCAGGAACCCCTTCTATATCAGTACTTAGAGAACCTGCTTTTTTTTTTTTTCCTTTAGTTACGTAGTACTCCATTGCGTGGCTACATTTAACCAGACCACTGCTAATGTTCATTCTTTTCCTATAGGTGAATTTTTTCTCCATCGTTTTCTGAAGTTTCATAATTACCTTTAATAAATGTTCATTTTAATGAAAAAGAATTTGCACTTCATTAATAAATAAACAATTAATATTATTGATTAGGCTGTTAAAACTATGTCAGATTCTATTGCTGTTAATTTAAATCCAGAAATATTGAATTTCAAATTTCGGGGATTAAACATAAACACACAGTCATAGAAATCTAAGATCAATCCCTGCAGAAATTTGCTACCATGAAGGAAACTCAGGATTCAGTGACACGATATTATGACAGTATTCTGTGAAACAATCTGTCAGCACCTTCAGAAATATGACTCACAATGCCCAGAGTGCCAGCCAGCCAGGCTCCTTGACAGACATGTCGGTGAGGACAGGGCTGCACTGGGGTGACATGTGTTTTTAAATAGATCAGAGGGCAAAGCACACTGCAGGGTGTCAGGCATCCCTCTGACATTTGGGTTGGATATAAATTTAGAGCTGAATCTTTGTCAAAATGAAATGTGTACACTCACTAATGCTTTCCTAAGAGAAAGCCCAGGGTAAACACTCGGTGTAATTAAGAAAGTCACTTATTACCATGTGTCTCAGCTCTCTATTGCTCTGTAATAAGCCATCTCAGAGTGCAAGAGCTACATGATTTATTACTTCTCCTCATTCTGGAGGTTGACAAGGTTCCATTGGGAGAAGCCTCTACTCCACTTTGAGTGCCACTTGGCATTCAGTTGCCAGCTTGGCTGGAGCCGGAATGTCCAAGTGGCCTCTCATCCTCCAGGATCTCTTTCACTTAGTTTTTCACCCTTCAGCGGTCTAGCTCCAAGAAGGAGCATGTGAAGAGGATAAGTCTCCACGTGCAAGTGCTTGTTAAGCCTCTGCTTGCAACACACGTGCTAATGTCCCGTTGGTCAAAGCAAGCCACGTGGCCAAGGCCAGAGTCAAGGTTGTGAATAGGCAAGAGCATGAGTACCAGGAAGTGAGTTTCACTGGGGGCACTAAAGTAACAGCCTGCGATGCCATGGTTTTCTCGAATGTTTTACCTGAAAGAATGATAAAGTCATTACGAGCAAACAAGAAAAACACTGAAATAGTGCAAGAGGAGGCCACGTAGGTGAAGTTTCTCTGACTTTAAAAATCATCCTCCCCAAATCTCAGAATGCAAGTAATGTTGATTACAAAAGTGAAATGTGTAAACTGCAGCATAATTTTAGAAAGTGTCAGTTTATCCAGCTAATGGGAAAAATGCTTTACTACATGGATGAGTCCCTTTGACTCTCCCTGTCCAGGGCTCTTAGGAGAATCTCTGCTTGTGGGCCCAGATTCCTCTGGAGAGCCTGCCGTCAGGCCGCTGGGGTCTGAGTGGGACCATGTGGATGGCACAGTGCCAGCCTGCGTTACTACCAAAGGGCCAGTCTCACTGGTGGTAGGCAGACCAGAATGAGGAATAATTCCATCAAAAGCAAACAAAGCATTTAAATTCAAAAGACAGCTCTGTGTTAAGAATGAATAATTAATTCGTTAAGGGATAGTAGCAAAAAAATTGAGGTTTTGTAGATAAATTGAATTTTTCAGATGGAAAAACAAACAAATCAACCAAATCAACAGATTTAACTGAATCTCTACCAGCTGGGAGTAGGCATATTGGCTGCTAATATGGAAAATTATTCTGACAGTTTTGAAAAATTAATAACAGTTAAAAGGATGAATGTTGAAAAAACTGCTTAAATATTGAAAAATATCAAGAAGAGGAGGCAAAAAGAGGATAATAGTAAAAATAAAATGCAAATATATTAAACTTTCCCATTAAGATCATGTAGTATGGAAAATGGGGCTTATTTTAATTTTCTTTTTTTTCCTAATATTTTAAGAGTAAATGCTGAAATAGAAACATGGATTGGAATTTCAAATATATGTAAAAATCTATTTAAAAGAAGAAATAGATTGGTATAAATGTAGCATTCTGGATAAATTTGATTTATGCAATTTTTCATTAAAGCAAAAACTATGAAGCTTCTAAATAGCAATTAGAGTTATTCATCAATCACATTAGTTGTATCAAACTGAAAAACAGAACAATTTGACATTTTAAGAAATGTGTCAAAAGATATTCAAATTATACATTTTAGCCCCCAAATATTTTTCCCCTCGTGTGGGATTGGCCAATACTGAGAACCATGCCTCTTCCTAAAATGTGGTGGACGAAATGTTTTGAAGTCTTCCTAGATCACGTAGAGACATGGCCCTGGTGTGGTTTGGTGACGAGAGCAGCCATTTATGGAATGCAGAGTGTGTGCCAGGCACTGCACTCATTTACATGCTTGTTCTGTTAATTGCCATCCCCATTTTACAGATGAGGAAACAAAGATGCAGAGATAGATGTTAAACAGCTGTTGAGACTCACATATGTAGAAACTAGTGGAGATGGAGTCTGAACCAGGCCGACTGATTGCAGCTCCAACTTCCCACTGATTTTGGAGCTGTATTAAAACAAGGGCTGGGATAAGTAAACTTGGGAGTAGCTATAGCAACCAAAGAAAGGACCCTGAAGAACTGTTGACATGCCCAGCTCAACATATAATCTGCTACCCCAATTTTCCTCTTTCTACTCATATCCCCCCCTTTTATTCTATTGCTGCTATTACAAAGTGAGTGGAGCTATCCCAATAGTCCACTCCTTTAACTGGAGACTAGAAATATCATTTATTTACACTTTTTTTCATCCTGTAGATTTAGCAAAGAAAGAAAGTCTATATTTTCCACTTAAAAAGCATGGATTGATCTCTTGGTCATTACCCCGCTGTATTGTTATTACAAACACGGTCTTCTGTCGCCATCTTCTGGAAGAAATATGTATGTCTCCTCTGTCTTGTGCAGTTCATTTTTAGTACCTTCATGACTCAACCAAAGATTGTTACGCACAAAGAAATAAAAGCAGAATTAAAAAATGAATTTCTTAGTGCATTTTGCAGCAGCCCAGTATTTAAAGAGGATCTAAAAATTAGACTACAGTTTAGAGAAAGAGGAATACTGTATTGTAAAAAGCTGATTCTAACATTTTTAAGGACATTTTGGGGTCTTCATCAAGCTCTAACGTTATTGAAATATTTCTTCATAAAATACATCTGTAAGCATGGTCCTTAATCTCTAAAGGTTTATGGTCAATGAGCAGAGAACAAAGTGCATCTTATTTCTGTTGGTGTGGAAGCCCCTCTTGCCTACTGTGTTCTGTAAAACAGAGGATTTTGCTGATTGCATCCTTGGGGTATTATTTAATACGCTCTAATATGATGACTAAAAAAAGGTTAAGTTTTAATTTTTTTAACTTTAGGGTCTATCCTTATGGATGCATAGTTTTTATTCTTTTTGTCCTCAGGTGTGTCCTGAGAAATGTACAGTTTTTCATGTCTTAAAATCAATGCAGTTTTAATTTATATTTCTTTTATTCTGAGAATTCTTTTTATATGGTTAAGGGCCATTTTAATTTCTTCCTGTGTGAAGTGCCTGTTCATATTTTTTCAGAGTTATTGGTTTTATTTTTATCAAAAGAATCTCTGATATATTATCTGTATTTATCTTTTCTCTGTGATATTGATGACAAATATTTTCTCTATCATTTTCCTTTTCATTTTCTTATGCTATTCTCTGCCGTGCAAAAAGTTCTAAATATTTTGGTAACAGAGTATCAGTTTTTGCCTATATTGCTTCTGGATTTTCAGACATAGTCAGGAATGTATTTCTCATATCTATGTTGTAGGTGAATTTACCCACGTTTTCTTTTAGTGCTTGATAGTTTTACTTTCACCTTTATTTATATTTCTGACCCATTTGAAATTGATCCAGGTGTCAAGTGTAAAGAATGAATCAAATTCCGTCTTCTTCAGAGCAGGTTTTAAAATTCAGGACTTTATGAAGATGACAGAGGGGTCTGTTCAGGACAACCAAACCACATTCTCTGGTGTGATCCAAGTCGGGGGTGTGGACAACGGGCGGGTTCTGCTCTCTCCACTTCCAGCCGGTTCTTACTGAAGAACTAGTGCTAACGCCTAGTCCCTCGGGCCACGAGAATAACTCATGCTCTGCCCCATACAGGACTAGCTTCCTCTCCTGCATCTGCCAATCACCCCTACAGCCTGTGCCACCCAGTGCCGGAAGTGGGTTTTCTCTGTTACAGAGACTTTCCGGGGGAGTTCTTATTCTCCGCATTTGGGAATGCTGAATTCTCCTTTAGTATAGAGAATTTCAATTCCAATGTTAACTGATGTTTGCACAGGGCTTTGCTCTAACCGCCCTGTCATACTCACCAACCTGAGAAGTGGTTTGATCTCTTTACCTGGGCCTTTAGAAATCTCCGGCTGAGTGCTTGTACGTGAGACTTCTCTTGGCAGACTGTGTTCTGCCTGGGAGAAAAGAAAGATTTTATTCTGCTACCTTTACAGAGAAGAGTCACTTTCTCACAGTAATAATAATCGTCATAGCTAAAAGGTATTGACGGCTTACTATGTGCTAGGGACCAGGCTTACCCCTCATACTTGTCAGGCCACGGCCACTAAAGAAGGCCCACATTCCACAGGACTACACACTTCAAAGAAAGGTATCAAGTAAACTATTAAAAAGGTTCTCCTACCTTGTCAAATGTGCCTTCATAACAGGCTGGAAGGACAGATTCAAACGGGGAGTTCTTGGACTCCCTTGGGTTCCATGCAGGAATGTAGCTCTGCAAGAAGTGGCTCCTGCCTCCAGGCCATGCCTCTTCTCGTCCCCCTCCTGCTCTGGTCACACCACGAGGGCCCTTAGACACAGGTGTGTGAGCACTCAGCCCATACACCTGAGCTCCAGGTGCATGGTCCCCTACCCTACAAATAGCTGTCCCTTTAAGTCATCCTCTGGCCTAGAACACACTCCAGCACAGCAGTCCAGAAGACAGCCCTGTAAGTGGGCCCAGGCCATTTCAGTAGGAAATTCCAGGGTCTCAGGTACCAAGGCCAAAAGACTACGAAGTGGCAAAGTAAAGACTCCAATTTGGGCAGTCTGTCTCCGGAATCTTATCTTCTGAACGGAAAGGATTTCCCTATCACAGTATTCCACGATTCTTTTTCTGTGTAGCAGTACTGATCCCTCCCCGCGTTAGTACTCAGGTATTATCTCTCTGAGTATACACGCACTCAATAACGTTGTTGTTGTTATGGACTCTCTTTATTCTTGGCAATCACCTGGGCCCCTTTTAGAATTAAGGTATCTCTCACATACTTTCTAACTTTAGAATACTGATTTTTAGGTGGAGATTATTACAATCTACTCTTCAGTATAAGCTTGAACGATATTCTAGAATGCATACCTGAAGGTAATATAAAATTATCATTAATAATTATTTTAGGAACCTACCTAGCCATGAGATTACTGCACATCTTTAAAATTTTGAAACACAAATTCACACTTTCTATAGGAATCTCTCATTACTCTTACTAGCAAACACTGGAAAAACTTAGTATCTAAGAAAAGATTAAAAATTGGGGGATATGTAGTAAAACTTGGTGTAATAGGAAATTTAATATATCTAGAAGGGATTATCAGAAATTGTCCAAAAATGTAATGCAAATAAAGTATTTCTCAGTATGGTTTTTAGAGACATTAATTAGACTATAGGGTCCACTTAGGAGGATTATGTAATGGTATTAGATCCAGTGGCCCAGGTCTAACAGCTGGATGTTATCCCTATTATAACAGACCCAAAACATTTGAAATGTAATGAAAGTATAGCATGTGTTATTAGCTATATAACTACTTTTTCATATTCTTTCTTTGGGATTAGATCTCTAACACAAATATTTCAACAGGGGCTTTATTAGAAAGGAACACTAGGGGCCGGGCGCGGTGGCTCATGCCTGTAATCCTAGCACTCTGGGAAGCCGAGGTGGGAGGATCGCTGGAGGTCAGGAGTTCGAGACCAGCCTGAGCAAGAGTGAGACCCCATCTCTACTAAAAATAGAAAGAAATTATCTAGCCAGGCATGGTGGTGCATGCCTATAATCCCAGCTACTCGGGAGGCTGAGGCAGTAGGATCGCTTGAGCCCAGGAGTTTGAGGTTGCTGTGAGCTAGGCTGACAACACAGCACTCTAGCCCAGGCAACAGAGCGAGACTCTGTCTCAAAAAAAAAAAAAAAGAAAGGGACACTATGACTGGAATATTACCAGGAGCAGAATAAAAAGAATTATTACCAGGGATAATGTCTGGATTAAGAAATATCAAATGATGTGCTGAGGTTGTAAATGTCTATACACTGCAAGTTGGTCTGCAGGTAAACTAGACTTTACGTAGAGTCCCAGCTAGTTACATCTGAAAGACAGACTCTCTCTGGGAATCTGGGAATGCTTTTTAGAACAGATCCTTTTCAAACAGGGATTAAAGATGCCTTTTCTCACTTGTCTGACCTGGTTCTTTTATGTTATCTTTATTGTACAGAGAATATAGGGGAACCCTATCTTCAATAAAAAAATCACAAATACTTTTCATTGATTTGATATTCTCTTAGACTGTAGTGCGTACCACAGCTCAATAGACAGAGCTTCTTCATCCCTTGATGGAAATGTTTGAAAAGAGATGAGGGGGAGACTTTGAAATGTTTTCCTCCACAAATGACTGATAATTGCCCATTTCCTTTAGCCCTAGCATTTTACATCTTCTAATGTGACTTGTATAGCTTAATCAAAATGTTTCATATCCCTGTAAAAACATTAAACATAGGATAAGTTCTGGATGATAGATTAAACCCATGAACTTTAATGTAAAGATCAATCATTTCCTTTATGAATGAGAAATTATTTCAGCTCTAAAAATAATGGGCATTTAAGGAATCAAATAGAAAGAAATGATTGATATTTATAGTATAATATACAGGAAATCAACCTGTAACAACCAAGTAAAATGAATTAAGCTTTGTTTTCATTTTTATTTTTAATAGTTTTATTGAAATATAATTTATATACCATCCATTTCACCTATTTAAAGTGTTGCTTTATATACAAATATATGAAGCTAAGAATAAACTTTTGGTGTAACAGAACTATGGCGTTTTTAAAAAGTGTTGCTTTTTAGTATATTCAGAATTGTACAGCCATCATCACAATCTAATTTTAGAACATTTTAATCACTTTCCCCCCAATAATCCCATACCCATTAGTAGTCGTTCACATTTCCCCTACCTACCCACCTCCAGCTCCAGGCAACAACTAACCTGCTTTCTATCTCTATATATTTGCCTATTCTGGACATTCCATCTGAAAATTGAATCATACAATGTGTGTTTTTTGTGATTATCTTCTTTCACCTAGAATAGTTTTTTTTTTTTTTTCTATGTAGAGATTCGGTCTTGCTCTGTCACTCAGGCTGAGCACAGTGGCATAATCATAGCTCGTTGTAAACTTGAACTCCTGGACTCAAGTGATCCTCCTGCCTCAGCCTCCTGAGCAGCCGGGACTACAGGCATGCGCCACCATGCCCAGCTCATTTCTAAACTTTTTTGTAGTGATGGGGTCTTGCCACGTTGCCTAGGCAGGTCTCAAACTCCTGGCCTCAAGCAACTCTTCTGCCTCAGCCTCCCAAGTGCTGGGATTACAAGTGTGAGCCACTGCACCCAGCCTAGAATAATGTTTTTAAGTTTCTGTGTTGTAGCTTGTATCAATATTTCATTCCTTTTCATTGGGAAACAATAATATTCCATTATATGGATATACACATGTTATTTAGCTATTCAGCAGTTGGTGCATATTTAAATTATTTTCACTTTTTGGCTATTATGAGTAATGCTTTTGTGAGCATTCATGTACAAGTTTTTGTGTGGATGTATGTTATTATTTCTCTTACGTATATACCTAACAGTGGAACTATTAGGTCATATGGTAACTCTATATTTAACTTTTTGAGGATTGTTTTCAAATTGTTTTCCAGAGATTGTTTTCCAAAGCAGCTGCATCATTTTACATCCTCACAGGCAATATATGAGGGTTTAAATTTCTCCCTATCCTCTCTAACATTCATTACTGTCTTTTTTATTATAGATATTCTAGTGGGTATAAAGCGGTATATTGTGGTTTTGATTTGTATTTCTGTGTTGGCTAATGATGTTGAGCATCTTCTCATGTGCTATTTTAAGTCTTTTACTTAAAATGTGGTTAAAAATGTGGATGCTAATCCCATTAGTTTATAGCTAGGAACATATCATTGTCAATTTTAGTAGTTTAATGGTATCTAAGGTATAATGCTAATGAGGTCAAAGCTACAAGTTCTAGTTCCAAATAAATTGGTTAGGTTTGTACAGAGAAAATTGTGGTTAAACAGCTACACTCATACCCCTTAACTCTGTTCGTTGATCCGATAGGCTCTTGGTCTTGCCAGTTATCAGTGTGTGGATGGATCAACCAAAGGATATGTCTTAATGACTCCAAATATCATTTCAATAAAAATACAATTTATTATCAATAGATATTTTTAAGAACAATGGCTTATTGTTTTAATAAAAAGGGTACTCATTTCAAACATTTCATGCTCTTTTCAAACATTTTCAAACCATCAAAATGGTACAAATAAGAAAGCAGTAAGTCTTTCAGAATCTCACTGCTCCAGACATGATTAGATTAGGTTTTGTGAACTATAAGACAGTATCTGGATGCATTGATAAAATTAGATACATGGATAGATGGTTGAATGGATAGAAATAATTTCATGAGGATATGATTGTATTATACTACTTTTTAAAATTAAAAGTCCCATGTCAACTAATTTCACTTGATTTAACTACAAAAGAAAAAATACTTAAGTGAAACTGAAGAATGAATGGAGAGAATTATTTCCCTATTAAATTGAGTCAATGCTCACCTTTCATCTCTTTACCATGACTTCTCCATTTCTGATTCTTTTGTTCACTTTTTGGATGGCTGAACATCATTGTCAGGTAGGTTTTTCAAAGAGGTCTCATTGGTGTTCACTTCTGATGAACACCAACATTATTTTCCCCTTTTCTTCTTAGTCAAATATTCATAATTTTAAATGTACATGCTGCCCCCAAGAATACAGTGTACAATTCTGGCCTCCCTTGCAGCTAGATGCACCCAGTAACTAAGTTCTGGCCAATGGGATGTAAGCAAAAGTGTTGTATGAAACTTACAGAAAATATCCTTAAAGGGAGAGGATATAACCATCTTCTGTTCCCCTCTCTGTTAGCTGGAATGCAAATATAATCACTAAAGTTTGATCTGTCATCATAGACCATGAGGTGAAAGACCTGTGTTGAATGTGGTATAACAAGACAGGAGGATTCTGAGTATCTGACAATGTTCTAAAGCTGCTATACAAGGCCTGAACTGCCTATCTCTGGACTTTTTCATGAGAAAGAAACTTCTACCATCTTTAACGGTGTATTTGAGGTCTTTAGTCATTTGCCATTAAACTTTATCATAACTGTCACAGTGCTATAAAACGCCCTAAGTTCATTAATGTTTGAGATTATCTGCCTGTTGCCCTTACACTTAATTTGGCTAGGCATAATTCTGATGTTACACTTCCCTTCTTTCTCAGAACTTAGAGACACTGCTCGATTTTTTTCCAGCATTGCAGGTTGCAGTGTAGTAAACTGAAGCCAGCCTGATTTCCACACCTATCCTCCATTTTTGTTTCTAGATCCCTGAAACAAATTTTAATAACTTTTTATAAAAAAAAATTTCAAACAAGTAGAAAAATGTCTAGATTCAGCAATTGCTAATATTTTCCATATTTGCTTTATCTCTTATGTGTGTCTGTGTGTGTATGCATATATCTACCTCCACCTCCATCTCTGTCTCTATCTCTGTTTCTTCCTGAGTCAGCTGAAGGTAAGTTGCAGACATATTTTACTCCTAAATACTTCAGGATGTGCTTCCTAAGAAAAATAATAATCATAATTCCTTAATATCCTCTAGTATCCATTCTGTATTTCAAATTTCCCCAATTGTTGCTTCTCCCCCCACATTCTCTTGTGGCCTTTAAAACCAAAAAGAAAACAGGATCCAATCAGAATTTATACGTTGTATTTGGTTGCTAAATCTCTTCAGTCTCTTTTACCCAAGAATAAGTCCCTATTTTTTTGTTTTGTATTTTTTTTGTTGTTTCATTGCATTTTTTTTTTTTTAAATTGAGACACGGTCTCTGTTGCCCAGGCTAGAGTGCAGTGGCATCATCATAGCTCACTGCAACCTCAAACTCCTGAGCTCAAGTGATCCTCCCACCTCAGCCTCCCAAATAGCTGGGACTACAGATGCACACCACCACATCTGGCTAATTTTCCTCTCTTTGTAGAGACAAGGTGTCAGTAGTTGCCCAGGCTGGTCTTGAACTCCTGGCCTCAAGCGATCCTCCCACTGCAGCCTCCCAAAGTGCTGGGATTACAGGTGTGAGCTGGTTGGCTTGCATTTGCTTTTTGATGAGGCCAGGCCAATTGTGTTGTATACTGTCTTACCTTCTGGCTTTACTTGATTAATCGTTTCCTTGTGATCTCAATTATCTTGTTCACCTACCCTATTTTTCTGTAAGCTGAAAGTTAGATCTCAAGGCTTAATTAGACTAGGGTTAGATATTATTTGGTAAGAATATTTTATGCAGTATTTCATATTGTATCACATTAGGAGGCAGGAGGAGCAAGTTGTTCTGCTACTAGTGATACTAAGTTTAACAAATTGATTGAGATGGTAACCTCCAGGTCTCTACATTTAAAGGTACATAATCTGTGGGGTGATTCTTTAGCATTATGAGAATATCTTTTCATTTAATAATTTCAGTATATAGTTGACCCTTGAACAACATGGATTTGAACTGCAGGGGTCCACTTTTTTTGTATTATCTTTTTGTTGTTGTTTGTACTTTTTATTTTTCTTTTCTCTTTCTTTTTTTATTTTTTATTTTTTTGTTGTTGTATTTTTTCTTCTCGGGTCCACTTTATACATGGATTTTCTTCCACCTTTGCCCACCCTTAACATAGCAAGACCAACCCCTTCAATCTTTTTCCTCTTCCTCAGCCTACTCAATGTGAAGATGTTGAGTATGAAGACCATTATGATGATCTACTTACACTTAGTGAATAGTAGATATATATTCTCCTCCTTATGATTTTCTTAACATTTTCTTTTCTCTAGCTTACTTTATTGTGAGAATACAGTATATAATACATACAATGTATAAAATAAGTGTTAATTGTCTGTTTATGTTATTGGTAAGGCTTCCAGTCAACAGTAGGCTATTAGTAAAGTGTTCAGGGAGTCAAAAGTTATATGTAGATTTTTGACTGCTTGGGGGGTGAGTGCCCCTAAACCCCCTATTGTTTAAGGGTCAACTATACATTTACGACCTTTGCCTGAATCAATTATATCACTGGGATGATTTTCTATTTTTTTTTTTTTTTGAGACAGGGCCTTGCTCTTTTGAGTGCAGTGATGTGACCATGGCTCACTATAACCTGAAACTTGTGGGCTCAAGCCATCCTCCTGCTTCAGCTGGGACTACTGGTGCATGCCACCACACCAGGCTAATTTTTTTATTTTTTGCAGAGGCTATGTTGCCCACACTGGTCTCAAACTCCTGGCCTCAAGCAATCCTCCCTCCTTGGCCTCCCAAAGTGCTGGGATTACAGGCATGAGGCACTGTACCGGCCAATTTTCTAAATCATTTTTTTTCCACATTTATTAGCTAGCATTCTTAGGTAAATATTAATAGCTTTCTCTCATTAACTGATGATAAACTTCAGTTTCTCCAAAAGAGTGGGGTAAATGCTTAAATTTTCCCCTTTAATTATTAATTGGCAGATGAGATGGTATAATAGTCCTCTCTAAAGATAGCAAATGATTTTGAAATATTATTTCAAAATATTTTTTGAATATTTTTATTATTTCAAATTATTTCAATAATATTTGAAATATTATTTACCCTTAATTTAGCTAGGATATGCTTCCATAGAGACTATATCATTTTTTTTTCTGGTATGCACTGTAGCCTTTAATCTGCAGATTCAGTAATTATATTCCTATACTTTATTTCTGAATACTTTCTGTTCTGTTGTTGGCCTCTCTAATTTAGGACTACCAATGATCTGTATGTTGGGATAGATTTGTCTCAATCAATCATCACTTAACAATTTTAATCTACTTGTCCTTTTCCTCTGCATTGCTTGTGATAATTTCCAGTGTTTCCTCCACATTGATAATATGGTTTCCAGTTTTTCTCTATTGCTTCAGATTTATGCATTAGATCTGTAACTGTGTTTACATTTTTGGATTATTTCTTTAGCTTGGTTTTTGTTTTCAGTATCCATCTTTAGGCCCTTGATATTTTAAATTCATAGTAGAGAATGTTTCTTTAACATAAACGTTCTTCTAGATGGGACTTTTCATCTGTCTTGTTCATATAGTGTACCTTTCTTTCAAGATTTTAGTTTGCTTTTGCTATGCCCTTTTTTTTCATCTTGCTCATATTTGATAGGGGCAGCTCTTTCTAGATCATTCATCTATTTTGATACACTGTATATAAATTCTTTACATTCTTCCCACTTTTTCTGGAAATGAGTTGATATTCTCAAAGCTAAAATTGTGTGGCTGAGTACAATTTGTCTACTTTTCTGTAGCCTAATATTAGAAAAGGTGGAGTAGGAAATAGGGTGAAATCTATTGGGAATAAGGGTAGCCTCCATCACTGGACGTGACTTTGCTTTTGTGTAAGATCCTATGAAATGACCAATTCCAGGGCATAGTCCATGCAACCAAAGGTGTATCCCATGGAATCTGGATTATTCTTTTGACTCTGTAGAGTGCTGTGATGATGGCAGGTCCTGGATAAACTTTCTATTTTTGCTGAACACCTAAGGTAATACATAGAGTCTTCTCTAAAAGTATCTCCCTTCCTCACCTCCACCCATGGAATTGTATACTTAACTCTCTCATTTTACTTTTCTAAATTGGAGCATTTTAATTAAGAATGAGCTTTTCAGCTTACTGTTTGTCCTTAGTACTGTTTCGTGAGAATCATCTTCCCTCTCATTACCTAAGAAATTTTGGGAGGCAAATTCTATGATTTTGCTTTACTCTACTATTATTTTCTTATTAGATCTCCTTGCAGCTAGGTATGGCCATGTCTAGACCAATAGCATATAAACAGAAGAGAGTTGGGGTAGCTTTTGAGAACCTTCCTTTTAAAGGCAGTCAACATGTGCCCCATGCAGCTTCTCTTGTTCCCTGAAATGTACCTGGAATTGTATATGTGATGGTTGGTGCTCCATCTTGGACCATGAGGTCTAGAGCAAAATGCTGGCATACCAGGAGTAGCCTGAGTACTCAAGTATCCCTTTAAGTAGAGCCATCATACTAGGCCTGTACTATCTCTAGGTTTTTGTGAGAAATAAAGTTCTATAAAGTTTAAATCACTGCTATTTTGGGTTTGTCATTCACAGGTGAACCTACTCTAACATCTAACCAATTTCTTTCATAATTCTTAGTGGTTAAGAGCAGCCTGGAGCCAGACTGCCTGAGTTCAAATCCAGGCTTTGTCACTACTTTGTGCATCCTTGGGCAAGTTACTTAAACTTTCTTTACCTTGGTTTCCTTATCTGTAAAATGAGGAAGTAATAGTAACTACATGGGATTATTGCTGAGATGAATATTAAATTATTTAATACATGGAAAGCACCATTTATAGTGCTCGGGACATAGTAAATGCTATTCATTATATCATAGGGTTATTGTATTATATGAGTTTTATACATGCTCTTCTAGACTGCTTGTTTCCAAAGGGTATTACCAAGCCTTATTTCACACTTTCAAATAGAAGTTAATATATACTGCCATATAGTAATAATTAACATTTATGTAATGCTTTATAAATTAACTTTTCACATGTGTATTATTTTGTTTCATTCTTACTATTATCCTGTGAGATAAGTATTGTTATGCTTGATTAAATAAGGAGACTAAAAAAAGATCAGACTATTTAGTGATTTGCCTAAGGTTATAATTTTTTTATTTCAAAATATTAGGGGGGTACGAGTGTTTTTACTACATGGATATCTTGTATAATGCTTAAGTCAGGGCTTTTGGTGTGCCCATCACCAGTACAGTGTTCATTGTACCCAACATGTAACTTTTTATCTCTCACCCCTCCCCCTCCCCTTCTTGGTTTCCAATGTCCTTTGTATGTTTTTGTGCCCGCATGTACCCATTGTTTAGCTTCCACTTGAGTGAGAACATACGGTGTTTGGCTTTCCATTCCTGAGATACTTCACTTAGGATAATGGTCTCCAGATCCATCCATGTTGCTGCAGATGACATTATTAAGGTTATGATTTTAAGTGGCAAATCCAGAAATTATTCCTCCAATTCATTTAACAATCTGGTATAGCATGGCGGTCATTAGTTACACTAAAGATAACTTAGGAAATGAACATGTTCCATCCGTTTCTATTTGTTTAGGACACTCCTTTCAACATACTATTATATTTTCTCTGGAATGTGTCCCTTCCTTTCTGGACCACTGCCACTATCTCTGATGTAGTACTGCAAGCACTACCTCAGATCTCTAAGGCCTCATGCTTTCATTACTACTCTTTTTATTGTTATTCCCCTCTTTAAAAAAAATTCAATGATTCTCCACTATTTTAAGGATGTAGTGAAAATCTCTAGATTCAGCTCCATCTACATTCTAACCTTTCAGGGTTAAGTCTCCTTCTCATCTTACATGAATTCTCTTTTACACCAAATTGGGTATTCTCTTCAGTGTTCTCTAAATCTGTATTTTTCTGTATCTACCCTTTTGTTTATTCCCTAGATCCATACAGAATGCTCTTTCAATTTATCTTTACTTAATTCTATCTATATTTCCTCCATGAAGTTTTTCCTGATGTATTTTACGTGGGAAAGTTCTTTCTTTTCTGAATTCCTTATGTAGAACTTACTATCTGTATATAATTCATTTGGCACTGTTTTATGGCATGACATCATTAGTCATCTATATTTTTGCTTACGTCTCAAACCTTTTTCAGGCCATATTTTTGTTTTTATTTTTGATAGTGTTCGTGTTGCCTAGCACAGTGCCACCTCACATATTTGTAGATTGTTCCCTTAAAAAGAAAGATGAGATGAATTTAAATCTTCTTCATTGCTGCAGGCAACAACAGCTCATCCAAACTCTGGCCTTCTAATCTTCAAAGGACTGTATAAAAGCTTGAGGTAGACGAAGAACTAAATAAGCGATCAAATAGAGTATGGAAAGGAAAGGACGTTGCAAACGTCCAATCCATCATCCTTTTGCAGCCTCTTAGTCACTGGGATTTTGAAATCTCCTCTTCCCAAAGGCCAGTTCTGGCCCCAATTTGAAAACAGGCTACTTCAGAACATAACGGATTCATAGTTTACCTTGGGCAGTTGTAGGAGAAATGCCACAGGCTTTTGCATTTGAGGGCCAAGGTTAGTTATTATGGCGCGAGCACCGTCCCGCTTCCAAAATCTGGTTATCTTTACCCAAGTCCTTTACCTTTGGACACAGGTGATGGAATGGCACTGGTTGTTCTTAGGGCAGAGTGAGACCACACTCGCAGCATTTTTCTTAAACTTGGCAGCACTGTACTTTTAACAAATTAGAATCCATTTGAATAAAAAATGAAAACTGAAGTAGAAAACAAACTCGAGCTTGAGTCAACTACAGTATGGTGAGGATGTCGGCTACAGGAATCCTCAGGGACGGGTGCAGGAGAATGCTTGAGGTGAGCTGTAGCGATAGTCTCCACTCCACTGCTCTTCTCCACAGACACAAACGCACGCCAGCCGCCCCCTTCAGTCACCGGGGAACGCCGGCGCCGGTACGCGGTCGCCTTTGGTGAGCCGCTGTCTCCTCCTCACTGGGAGAGCCGCAGGCTCTGATGAAGCCCGTACCGGCCTCTCCGCGACTCCCTCGGGGCGCGCGGAATCCTGTGACTTGTGGTCCGTTCCGCGCGCTCCCCGCTCTGGCTGGTTCAGAGAGGACTACAATTCCCAGGATGCATCGGGGGAAGGGGCGACCGAGGCAAGGAGTGGGAGGGGGCCGTCCCCGCCCCCTAGGGCGTCGAGGTTTCTAAGCGCCGCGATCTCGCCTAGTAACCGGTCGCCGCTTTTCCCGAAAGCGGCTCTGGGGCCCCGCCCCCGGAGCCCGGGCAGGAGGAAGAACCTGTCTCCCGCGGCGCCCCAGTGACGAAGCCCATCCCCGGGTGCGGGAGGCGGGGAGGGGAGGGCAGGCAGAGGATCTCGCTCGCCCGTGCGGGATCCGGGACGCGGCGCTGGCGTCCGCCGGCGGCAGAGGTTAGAGGCAGAGAGAGCGGGGGTGCTCCGCGGGAAAGGCTGGATCCGAGTGGGAGCAGTGCAGGACGCCACAAGGGCGGCGATGCGCGTGGCGAGGTGGCCCTAGGGGAGCATTCCTCGGACCGCGGCGCTGACGCCGGGATGTGTGTGCGTGTGTGTGGGGGCGGGGGGAGGCTGTCCCTCGTGTCCCCCGGGCGACCCCGTCCCTAGCCCGGCTAAAGGCAGTACCCGGTAGCCCGCGGGACCCGGTGTTTAGCACAGACCTTCCTGGAGAGAGATACACTATTTTTGCCACTTATTAATTATTTAATTTTTTCTGGACCGGGAGCGTTTGTAGGTAGCGCTCTCTTCCCTCCAACTGCACTAGTGTCCAGTGTTTTTTTTCCGATTTAGAAAATCTTTTATGACGCTTGCGATTGGAGTTGCTGATCAGTGAGAGCTACTAAGTTCCATATGGCTTTCTCGGTGAAGAGAAGGTTTACGGAAGATGTGAATTTTGAA
The DNA here is from genome assembly GCF_041146395.1 of Eulemur rufifrons. NCBI lineage: Eukaryota > Metazoa > Chordata > Mammalia > Primates > Lemuridae > Eulemur > Eulemur rufifrons. The sequence goes on along the minus strand of NC_091001.1, from coordinate 73,329,101 downwards.
CACATACATGACAACTAATTGGAGCATCTAAAAAATGACCATTGCATATTTGCCCTGGCTTAATGGGGAAACAGCAAATATGCTTTCAGAGCATATCAGCAACTATCAGCCTGCAGCATTTAGGGCATATTACATGCCATTAAGAGGATGAAATTGGAGGGAGAAAGGGAGAGTAGTTGACAATTAAAAAACAAAACACCAAACTTGGTTTAGTTTGGGGATCATTTTCTTGGGTTGAGTGACTTATGCAAAAAATCTGTTCCTTTTTTCCTCGCTCTCGCATCGTGGATATAGACTGTCAGTTTCGGATCCAAGGACGGTGATGGCAAAGCTTACGCGGGTTGCCTGTCAACTCAAAGCTATCACAGAATAAATCCCGCTGCCTGCTGCGAAGCCCCGCGCACTGCAAACTTAAGTGAGCGAACTGGGTAATCAGTGTTTGGATATGCAGATCCCTGATTTAAGAGGCGGGGTGACCCCCAGGAGAACCTCTCCCGGGGGCCGAAGCCCGCAGGTGCAGTGAGGCGTGCGCGCGCGAGTGCTGGCGCCCCCGAAGCCGCCTAGCCGCGGGAGAGGGAGCCGGGGCGCCCGGCGGGGTCTGGGGCCGCGCACCGGCGGCGGCTCGTCTGCGGCGGCGGCGGCGGCGGATGATGGTGGCGGCCGGCGCGCTGGGCTGTGCCTGTGCGTCGCCGCGGAAATCAGCGCCCGGCGCTGCACACTGAGCCCTTGCAGGTCAGCCGCAGCCCGAGCCTTGGCGAAGAGAGACCCGGCGCGCAGGGGCAGCGGGCCCGCGCGCGGGGGGGCCGGGGGGCGAGTGGGGTCGGCTTATCATGGCGGATCGGACAGCTCCCAGCTGCCAGCTCCGGCTGGAGTGGGTGTACGGGTACCGGGGTCACCAGTGCCGCAACAACCTGTACTACACGGCCGGCAAGGAGGTGGTCTACTTTGTGGCTGGGGTCGGGGTGGTTTACAACACCCGCGAGCACAGCCAAAAATTCTTCTTGGGACACAACGACGACATTATCAGGTAAGGGGGTGGGCTGGGCGGTGGGAAGGGGCCGAGTGCGGAGGTTGGAAGGGTGGGAAGAGGGGTGGCCAGCCGGGCTTTCCCGGGGTCAGATCCGGGAGCCCCGTGGAATAAAGGATTCTCTCTAGAACCGCATGGAATTACAGAAGGGCTGCTGATTCTAGGCTAGGGCACAAACAGAGTGGGGGGAGCAGGTGAGGACCGAGAGGTCTCGTCTCTATCCCTCTGGAAGGCTTTTAAATCTCTAAGGAGTTGAGTGTTCTGATGCGTTTTTAGTGTTCATTCCTGCTACAAGTGGAAGGAGCCTGGGTTACTATAAAACACTTCTTCCTCCCTTCCCTAACTGGGTAAATGATAGGACTAATAGCCTGAAGGGTGGGTGTCATTTTTGGGAGGTTCCCCAGTGGGTTTCTCAGTAAGCAAGAGGATTAAAAAAATCTAAAAGAAATTTTGCTACAGGTAATTTAGAATCTTCCTCCCAGATGCTTTGAACCTGTGAAATTTCTGCAGTGGGTGGGGAGTTTGTTCTTTAATATTTCACTTGGCAGTGTTTTAGTGCCAAAAGCATATTTATACACTAAATGGATGTTTCCACAATATCATTGAGGTTAATAAAAGGCTGGCAGTTGTTGGACCGCAAAATCCTACCACCTAGCCCACAGAAGGACCAACATCTGGTAGTGAATGGTCCAGGACTCACTGATAGGAGAACTCAGTTGGAGGAATAGCCATTTTAGGGGCCCTCCCTATTAAATTGAAGGGGGGCATATTTTGATTTTTGGCCCTATCCTCTCGTCTTTAGACCAGACACATTTTCCTCCAGCCCTGGTCAGCCTCTTGTGTGACCAGACAAGGTGTGGTCCGGATGCTGGTCACAGGGAATTCCTTTCAGCTTTCAGCAGTTAAGGAAGATGTTCATGATATGGGAGCCTCAGCCCACAGGGAAAATGACTTGCTGAGGATGGACTACGGCTGACAGAGACCATATTTGTACCTTCCAAACTTGTGTGTTTCATTGATGTAGAACAACTTCCATCAACATTTCAGAATATTGCCACTTTTGCTCTAAGTTTGCCTTTCACAATGAAACAAATGGTTAAGTGGTGTAATGTCAATGGGCCCAATTTTTCGGTGGGGAGAATGATTTTAAAAATTAGCACTTTTTATCCCTCTGGATGTTGTGCTTACATTCCAGAGCCTTTTTTACCCTGAGACCTAAAGTTGAAAAATTGTTACGGAAGGTTAAAACTTAATATTCAAAAATACAGTAAGATATTTTTTTTTAAAAAAATCTTGACTTTTAAAAGATGAAGATTTTAAGTACTGGGAGCTCTAATGTTCTCAAGATTTGGTGGGACTGACATGTAAAACTTTCTTCAGGTCACATACGACAAAATAGCTTCTTTTCTTCCCTCCCTGATACGGTCACAGTTGCAAATGGAGCATCCTTACCTAGTCGTGTCCTGCAGGTTTTGCTCCTCTAGTTGCCAGGTGGATTATTAAAGTTACAGGTGCAAATGATTAACAATGACTCATGAAAAGGTTAGATGTTTAAAAATTTAAACCCACTATGTTTTTGCTTTCTCTTAATGCAGTGCTTTCCATTACAACATCAAAATAAGATATAGTCCTTTGGGGGACAGGAGAGAGTGGCAATTAAACAGAAAATTCCCTGGGGCTTAATATTAATGTGGCAGTTCATTGAAACCACTTTGACGATTTGACCTCTTAATCCTAATTTTTTCTCTAATGCAGGGAAAAAAATCAAATGCACTGTTGAAGCTGAAGGTGGGAAAAGGGTGGAGTTGCAGTATACCGTTGTTATGACAGGCAGCTGGGCCAGGGGGATGTGATGATATCTGGCTTGGGTGGTTAAAGAAACACTCAGATTTGAATAAAAGGTGAATGAAGTTATTTGTATAACTGGGTTTGCAGGGACCTCAGTTGATTAAAAGAGAAATAAAAAGACGGTTTAGCTTCTGGTCTATTTATTAGGATAGTTATCTCTTTATGCTGAATGGTGACATAGTAGTAAGCCTGATTTCAGAGAAAGGACTTTATTCATAATTCTTCACAATATTTGGTTGGGTCTGAGTATGTGCAGATGAGCAGAGTTCTTCAACATCCAAGTATATCTTTGCACGTAGGAATAAAATTAAGTGCAATGAATTAAAAGATACAAACCACAGATCATTGTGAAATTAAGAACTATAAAACCATAATATTTATGCTGTTTATTTTGCTTCATCTTATACATGTAAATATCTTTTCCTGGTGAAGGCAGTGCACAAGTCACAATGCACAATCTTTTATCTTTATGAATTTCAACTCATTTTTGTATATCCCAGTATACTACTGTTTTTCCACTTGAAATATTAAAGTTTGTCATTGAATGGGGAGGACTATAGCTAAGGTTTTCAGGCAAAAATATTTGGCTTTTTTTGAATCATCACATGAACATTAAAACTTGTAACTCTTGATACCATCAAGTGAGATAGTGTAAGTAATTATCCACTTAGTACTTAGCTTTTGCATTAGTTTAAAAGATAAATTCACATGCATACATTTTCTACTGCTTTATTTTTTGTGCTGCTTTGCCTAGAATATTAACTGGAAAACAGCGCAACAAATACTGATAACACACTCCATTTAATAAAACCATGTGATCACTGAGATCATGATGAACCTTAATAATAATGTAGGATTTGGCAGAGCTCTTTAGAGCTCAGCATATGTGTCTTCTTGCTCTGATGGGCTATGTGTTTAAGTCAGATTTTTTAAAATATTGGCATGTGAGGTATAATGTGATTTATTAGATGTGGAGGCTTAGTTTTATTCTCTTGAATGATTACCTTTCAATACAGATAACAGATTAGAGGATGATGACATATTTTAGCCCTGATAACATTGTGATGGGGCAAGGAAATACTTAAAGCAGTATTTGCTCTTGGCCTAACAACAGGACTCAAATCAGGGCTTGAGGGCAAGGACTGGAATAATTACTAACTTGGTTTCTAGTTTAGGTAGCAGGACGTGACACAGAAAGGGAGTAAATGAAATAAAAGGTCATGAACATGTTCATTCTCTGTCACCTCCCTTCCATTTTCATAGTGACTCCAGTTGAGACATTGATCTCCTCACCCTGGTCCCTATACATATGGCTTTTGACTCGTGCCCTGTCTCCATTTTCTTCTCTCTTGTGTTTTGGGTCTCGATTGCAAAGAAGGTTTATCCCCAGTGCTGTTTTAGGGGAAAGGGCACTGACTTTGACATCATGCACACATGGGTATGAACCCCACTCTGCCGTTGACTGGAGGTATCCAAGAGAGTGGCTTGACCTTTCAGGGCCTTGTTTATTTGTGAAATGGGGGTGAGAATACCTTAATTGTAGAGTTGTTGTAACTACTAGAAATAATATATGCAAAGGGTTTAGTGTGGGGCCTGGCCCTTAGTTGGTGCTCAATAAATGTTCTCAGTTGTGGTCGTGGTAGTATTTAATTAAAGACATACAGCCCCAAAACAAAACGATTCATCATTGTCCACAAGTGTAAGTCCAGACTCCTTGGCTTTCTATTCTCTCTGTCCGTAACCTACCATTCCTACCCTTGTTTTCCTTTTTTAAAAAAATCATAAATTATTTATTTCCTGCATGCCAATAATATGATTACTCTGTTCTTCCCTGCCTCATACAGAAATGATTTATCTCCCCTCTTGGCCCTTCTTCCTCTGTCCAGCCCTCTCCATCCCCCAACAGCATAGCGGTGGGAGCATGGGCTTTAGTGTCAGACAGACCTGAGTTTGAACCTATATCTGCCACCAGTTGGGTGACATTACTAAAGCTCTCAGAGTCTGAACTATTTCATCAGTAAAACAGCTTCTCACTTATAAAATGGACTTTTAAAGGTGTCTACCTTGTAATTTGTTGTGAAGATTACGTACGAGGTGCCCCACAGTGTTTGGCCGATGGTAAGTGCCCGCCAGAGGGGACCTGTTTGCATCCACATCCTGCAAGGCCCCATCTGCTTCAGTCTCACCTCTCCCATGAGACCTTGTGCCATTCTCAGATTGAAGGGGTGTCTTGTACTCCTAAAGTTTTGCATCTTTTGTGACCAACGCTGCTCACTTAAACTGTATCATTTAGGGCCATTCTTTCATGCCGAGCATTTTCATTTGTAAGTGCATATGAGCCTTTGCAGCTGAGAATGAAACTTAACATAACCAGAGCTAACATTTCCTGAGTGCCAGACTCAGAGCTAAAGTGTGTACAGATCAAGCTCATTCACCCTCTTACAACCCCACGAGGTAGGCACTGTTGCTAACCCGAGGCTACTGGGGGGGCCGGCTGAGGCACAGAGAGGTTAAGGATCTTGCCTGCGGTTACTATCTAGCAGACTGTAGAGTGGGAATTGGAACCCAGATCGGTCTGATTCAAAGCCCACAGCTATTGCTCTGCTGCTTTACGGCCTCTTATTTTTCTCAGTCACTGTGGTCCCCACCACTGTGCCTTGGTCCTCACCAGCGCTTAGTAAGCTCGTTGCTCTTTGTAACTCTGTTTATCATCTGTTGGTCTATCAGTCCTGTGCTTTAAATTATTCAGCCGTGTTTGAAGCAGATTGCTGGAACTCAGTCTAGAAATGGAACCATGTTCAAGTTCACTTTAGGGATATCACCAGCTTTGAAACGATGATCTATTGGAGATGTTTATTTTTTAATTTTTATTTATTTATTTTGAGACTTGTTCTGTTGCCCTGGGTAGAGTGCAATGGCGTCATCATAACTCTTTGCAACCTCAAAGTCCTGGGCTCAAGCCATCCTCCCACCTCAGCCTCCCAGAGTGCTAGGATTATAGGCATGAGCCACTGTGCCCAGCTGTATTGGAGATGTGTAATTAAAAAAAATTTTAAGTCTAAATTGTGACATGGCCAAAATAATCTAGTGCTGCAAATACAATTGAACTTGCTGAATTTAAAGAGAGAGGTCTAATAGCTATGGTTAGGCCTGGAATGTCAGGTAAGCAGGTTCACATGGAGATACGATCTTGTATTCTTTAGTCCCTTGACCAGTTTGAATAACGGAAATGTGGAGGCAACTATAAAGAATCAAATTCGTATTGAGTTGAGTGCCTGCCCTGCACCAGACGTTTTGTATATATGTCACCTCATTGAATCTCTCCTCCCCCAACTCTGAGCAGTAGTCTTCTCGTTTTATAGGTATGGCTCTGAGAGGGAAAGAGATTTAAGCAGGGTTACTCAGTGGGACCATCCCATTCATTGGAGCCCACTTACTCGATGCATTGACAAGAGCATGAAGCGAAAGCTTTTGGTGGAAGCTTATGGCTTACTCATAAATGATCTCATTATTGCTATTCTTATTAAAATACATTGGAGTTTACCTGTTGATTTTTGTTAATATTTGTCTATGCTCTAAGTTGGGTATATTGTATTCTTTCTCATTTGTTAATTCATCAAAAACTCATTTTACATCTATAATGTGCCACGTACAGGAGGTGCAGCAGTGAACGTGACAAAGTCCCTGCCCCCTTGAAGATGGGGGAGGCTGACAACAAATGAGCAAGAAAACAAAGTGAATATAGATTATGATCAGTGCTAAGAAGGAAATAATCATAGAGAGAACTGGGTTGGGTGGGGCTATGGTAGCTACCTTAGATAGGGTTTCCAGAGCGCCTCTCTAGAGAGATGGCATTTAAGCTGAGACCTGAGGGGTGAGAAGGGGCAGACAGGTGATGATGTGGTGGCAGAGGAGAGGTTACATGCAAAGGCACCAAGGTGGGAAAGAACTTAGCATGCCTAGAATTCTGGAATAGATACCCAGAGAGAGACCAAGGTCATCGTAATTCTCATCCAGGTCATTAATGCCTCATGGGTTTTGGTACCATATGTCCTAGATTTCCCAGGACAGTCATAAATATTCCATTCAGTTTTTGTCATAGGTACACTTGTTCCTGTCATGCCATGGATTTCAGTTTCTAATCAGAAATATGACCACATTTTTATTTGGAAAATATGGTTACCAAATATGGTCACTGCTTGAAAACATTGCATTAAACTATATTATAAAGTATTATATCAGTCTCACCAACAATCAGACAAGTGGATTACACTTTGTGTGGTAAGTGAAAAACTGTTCCCATGGCATCGTCCCTAATTGGGACTGTCCTAGAGCCTTTCCTGTCCCATCCCACCAGCAATGTAGGGGAGTTCCAATCCCTTCACATCCTTGCCAAGACTTGTTATTGTCTGTCTTTTTGATTATAGCCATCTTACTGGGTGTGAAATGGTATCTCGTAGTTTTAATTTGCATTTCCTTAAATGACTAATGATATTGGTCATCTTTTGATAAACTTATTGGCCATTTATTTATCTTCTTTGGGAAAATGTCTATTCAAATCCTTTGTCCATTTTTAAATGGGGCATCATCAAAAGATAAAATATTTCACATCATAGGATGGCTATAATCAAAAATACTTTTCCCATTCAGTGAGTTATCGTTTCACTTTTTTGATGGTGCCCTTTGAAGTTATTAATTTTTTTTTTTTTTTTGAGACAGTCTCACTTTGTTGCCCGGGCTAGAATGAGTGCCGTGGCGTCAGCCTAGCTCACAGCAACCTCAAACTCCTGGGCTCAAGCGATCCTACTGCCTCAGCCTCCCGAGTAGCTGGGACTACAGGCATGCACCACCATGCCTGGCTAATTTTTTGTATATATATATTTTAGTTGGCCAGATAATTTCTTTCTATTTTTAGTAGAGACAGGGTCTCACTCTCGCTCAGGCTGGTCTCCAACTCATGACCTGGAGCGATCCACCCGCCTCGGCCTCCCAGAGTGCTAGGATTACAGGCGTGAGCCACCGCGCCTGGCCTAAAGTTATTAATTTTAATGAGGTCCAATTTACTTTTTCTTTTGTTCTGCTTTTGATGTCATATCTAAGAAACCATCACTTAATCCAAGGCCATAAAGATTTAATTCTATGTTTTCTCCTAAGAATTTTTATAGTTTGAGCTCTTACATTTAGGTAGATGATCCATTCTAAGTTAATTTTTTTAATATGGTGTGAGATAGGAGTCCAACTTCATTCTTTTGCATGTGGATATCTAGTTGTCCAAATGTTGTTTAAAAGACTATTTTTTCCCATGAAATTGTCTTGGATCCCCATGGTCTTTGAAATTCTGCTAGCAGGGGGCTTATTCCTCCCACACAGAAGATGCTAAATGTTTGGGGACCCAGAAACAGAAACAACCATTAAAATGATTAACCTAGAATAAATAGAAGTCAGAGGCTTTGGTTGCTATCCTGTACTTGTAAAGATGCTGTTAGATCCTGTGAAGGATATATGATTTTTATAAATTTGTAGGATAAAGCCATTTATGCCTTGAAGAGCTGCTAGTTTAGGGACCAGCAACAATCTATACATTGGATTTGTTTACTCCTAAAGGTTCTTGCTTTTTAAAAATGGTTTTACAGCCTTCAGCCTCCTGGCTGGAGACAGGTCTGTTGAGGCTTTTGAAAGGGTGGGTGTGGGATGGAAAGCAGAGGGAGTTGTGAGACAGGCTGCCTTTTGACATCTACTCCTTTACCCGTTCATTCGTTTTTTACCCCCAAGAGAGGCAGACATCTGGATGACCTCAACCCAGAAGGTAAAGGGTTCTGGGATTGCCCACTAGTTCCCTGCCACCCCCATCAGCCCAGAGGAAGGGAGTGGCAAACCAGCCTACCTCCTGGACATGAAAGAAGCTCTCTCTGGACTGGTAGTACCTAAATAGGCTGGTCAGAGAATTATTCTCAGGCTATTGAGAATTATTTTAAGGCATAAGCGTTCATTTTTAGTTTAACTGCTATTTACTTATGTGATTAAAACATTATTCTGTGTTCATTGTGAATTGATTTTATGGGTAGGAATAAAATAAGACCCACAAATGACGGGGATGTGTCCTAAGTAAGAGATCATCAGTTGCAAGAGAGCTGTTCAAAGCAGCACAGTTAAGGAGAGGATTATAAGGTAACAAGAGAGTCCTTTGGAACTCAAGTACAGGGAGTGTGGCTGGCCTTTCAGGCACTGCATGGATATCAGACAGCAAGTCTTGTCCTGCTTCTCTCTCTTGCAAGCATCCCTATGCATCACGAGGATTCACATCTCTTCTCTCTTCATAACACATGCTTTGAATTCCTCTGGCTGCTTAACTCAGTGATTCATTTTGCCCATGGCCACCCCCCAAAAATCCATTTCAGCCCCTCAGTACACATGACTAGCCAGCTTGGTCCTACAAAACCAACTGAATCAATCTCTGAGTCTTAATTTCAAATTTCCAGTAAAGAAAACTAATTGACCAATTAAAAATGGGCAAAGGATTTGAATAGACATTCCTGGTCCAATCAGCTCTAGCCTAGAGGGTGGGACAATATTTCCAAGTTTGCCCCTTTAAGGAAGATTATCTGATAAGGGAGTTGTGGACTGAAAAGGAGTGAATGGCAAGTCTACTGTAGAAGGGGAGGAGGCAAATGATCTCTTGATGCATAGAAAGGAGGAGGACAATGATAAGAAATACCAAGTTGAGGACAAGAAAAGGTAAGGAAGGATACTAACAGGGCTTAAATTAAAAATATAGGTGATATGGTATATCACAGAATTTTCAGTTATCATAAGAGGCCATGCCAGGGTATCTCTGGGGAGTTCTGGCCAATGTCTGGTGGCCACAGCCTTGGAGGGCAGGTGGGCATCAAGTATTTGCCACTGGGGTGCCAATGCTACTGTTAAGGGTGTTCTCTCCCCTGCTAGGGTCTGGTGTCAGGGGTGGTGGTAGAGGGAGCATATGGGAATGGCAGGCACAAGGGAGGTGGCTTGATGGTGCTCACAGGAGGCTTCCTGGGCTGGTGCAGCTGCCAAGGTGATGGAGGTGGGGCCAAGGGGCAGTAGCTGTTTACCAGCTGGTGAAGAAATATCTCCATATTTTAACGGGCAGAGATACTGGTGCACACCTGCTGCCACCAGCCAAGGCCATGAGTGAAAAGGGTGCACAAGTGAACCCTTGGATGATTTGGTGAGCTTGGCCATTTGGCAGGTTTTGAAAACAAATCTTCCTAAGGCTAGACTTAAAATCTGCCAAAGGCAGGAAGCAGGAAAAGACTAGCTGTGTGATATCCACGCAGTGCCTGAAAGGCCAGCCACACTCCCTCTACTTGAGTTCCGAAGGATTCTCTTGTTATCTTATAATCCTCTCCTTAACTGTGCTTCTTTGAACAGCTTTCTTGCAGCTGATGATCCCTTACTTAGAAGACATCCCATCATTTGTGGGTCTTGTTTTATTCTTACCCATAAAATCAATTCACAATGAACAGAGGCCTATTATGATCTGGTCCCTGGATCCTCTTCCAGCCTGATGTCCCTCCCTGACCCTCTAACACCCTCCAGCCACATCTAGCTCCTTGCAGTTCCCTGAACTCAGCATCCTATTTTGTGCGTCCTTATCCCTGCACATGCCATTTTGGCTGTCTGAAGTGACCCCTCCCTTCCCCTCTCATACAATCCTTTTTGCTTTCTTCAGTCTTAGGCAGGCGTCATCTCCCCCTGAAGCCTTACCTGACAGCTCAAGACTGTCTCGTGCCCTTCTTTCTCAATGTGTCCAGACCACTGTGCGAGGTCCTCCCTTATGGAGTCGTTACGTCATGTTGCATTTGTTGACTTACCCATCTCTCCACCTGATTTGAGATCCATTTGTGTGTCCCTGTGCCTAGCACTTTGTCATGGGTATAGTAAATGCTTAATATATTATTTGTTATTCTTCACATTTCAAATTATTTGGAAGGAGCAAAGTGTGACAGAGGTGTGAGATTTCTCTGGAACTCATTTTATACCTACTTTGTGAGGAGAAAATCCTGAAAAATATTATTCTCAGGTGTCATTGAGAAGCGGAATTCAAAATCGTCTTTTAAAAAAATATTTGGATGGCAATAATGACTAATTACTGCAGTGCTCTTAGTCAGTCACCAAATTCCATGTGACTTCTTCCTTCTGCTGCACTCTTGGTCTAGATGGAAAATACAGCCATTAAGGGCATAACGTTTTCTACTGGATTGGCCATGGGTCTCGCAATGAATGAAACATTCCTTTTGGGTGACTTGCGCTTAAGGTTTTTTGACTGTATTATAATGAGAATCTTGATTCACATCCCTTTCAACTTAGGAAACACACGGTCTTTTAAGCAACTTCTGAAAATACGATGGGATGTTTGTGAGAAGGCAATGAAGTCCAGATGTCTGCAGAGATGAAGGTAGCACCTGCCAGCTCTAAATAAATTTGTCTTTCGTGGCTCAGAAGAGTTTCGCCCAAAGGTACAGAAGTAGGGGTTCAAGGGCTGATCCCTGGGGAAAGTGACTTTTGAAGGTTGAAGAGCAGTTTGGCAGGCAGGTGGAAAGGGAACGGAGAAGGAGGGAACGCCAGAGGGGGAACAGCTGTGCAAGGGCTCAGGGGCTTAGAAAAGCAGAGACCCCTGAAGGGACAGTATGGAGCGGAGCGCGGTACTGTGAGGGCAAAGGAGGAGAGCGAGGGGTATTGAGGGCCATGGAGCTAGGTGAGCGGGCTGGGTCACTAGGAACTGACAGCTCATTCCACACGTTGTAGGGACCTGTGAGGGGCTTTAAACAGGGCAGGACAAGGCCAGTTAACGTTTTAGAAAGGTCATTGAGAGCAGAGGATTTCTACTTTATTTTTATTAACCCATTATTCAGGATTTCTCCCTACTCTTTTTTTCCTTTGATGCCAAACTTCTCGGAAGAAGGAGCGTGGCGTTGTACATGGAGATCGGGTCCTGTGGAGCTGAACCACTGCGCGGGCTCTGTCTCTAACCAAAGGCGTGACTTTGCGCACGGCACTTAACTTTTCTGGGCCTCAATTGCCTCATCTAAAAATGAGGAGACTATGACTATATGATCCCTAAGATCCTTCTAGGATCTCTTCTATAACAGTGTTGGGACAATTGGTGAAATTTGAATGTGGGACTATGTACTACGCAATAGCATTGTGTCAATGTTAAATATTCTGGATTTGATTGTAGCATTGCAGTTATATAGGAGAATTTACTTATCTCAGATGATGTGTGCTGAAATATTTAGAAGTGAAAAGTCATGATGGCTGCAAATTACTCTCACATGGTTCAGTAATGGTGACAGCAGCAGCAGCAATGACAATGGTAATGTGTATGTTTGTATGTGTTGTGTTCCTCAAGGCATCTATTCTCTCTTTCCTTTCCATGCCGTGCTCTTACCCACTACCTCCTCCCTTCCGCCCCTGCCCCTCCATTCTATTCTCAACACAGCAGCCAGCGTGATCTGGTTACACTCTAAGTCAGGTCGTGTCAATTGTTTGTCCAGAACCCTCGCAGTGAAAGCCAAAGTCCTTGTTATGGCTTCTGAGCCCCTGTGGGATTTGGCCTCCTGTTACCTCTGTGACCTAATCCATTTTCTCCCCATCCCTTGATGTACTCCAGCCACACTGGCCTCCTGGCTGCTGCCTGACTACCCAGGCACTCTTCTGCCACAGGGCCTTGGCACTCACTGTTCCCTCTGCCTGGAGCCTTCTTCCTTCAAACATCCTCACCTCCCTGAGGTCCCTGCTCAATGTAACCTTACCTGACTACCCTATTTAAAATTCAAGCTCTTCTCCAGCACATCCCTTATTATTACCCATTCCTGTTTTATTCTTCTCCTTAGCTCTTGTTTCTTTGGGCCTTTTTTATGTCTCTTCACCAAAAATATAAGCCCTATTTGGTTGGGACTGTTTGGTTCATTGCACTGCCTGGAATTCCCATAAAGGGGCCTGGTATGTAGAAGGTGCTTAGTAAGTGTTTGTTGAATGAAAATGAATGACTTGTACATGTTGACTTTTATGTGTTTTAAGATGACCCCCTTAGAATTTTTGCTTAGACCAGGGCTTCTTTTTTGGACCCTCTTTGATAGACTATGAAGCGTATGGACCCCATATCAGAATAATAGGCTTGTTTGTTCTGTTTTACGCTTTTATCGAAGTATAATGTAGACACAGAAAAGTGTATATATTATAGTGTACAGCTGGATTAATTCTTACAAACTCAACACACCTTAACTTTGCCCAAACTTTGATTGATGTACTTTGAAAAGGAATGGTACAGTATGCGTTCTTTTGTGTCTGGCTCCTTTCAGTCAACATTCTGTTCATGAGATTGATTTGTGTTTCTGCATGTTTAGTCTCAGTTTTATATTTTCATTGTGTGGAAATACTATAATTAATTTATCCAGTCTACTGTTGATGGGCATTTGGGTGGTTTCTGGTTTCTTTTGGCAACTGTCAGCATTCTGGTACAAGTGAACATACGTATGCAGTTCCATGTGGGAGTGGTATTTCTGGGTCATAGGGTACACATATGATTAGCCTTGCTAGGTGCTGTCCAAAGTGGCTGTATCGATTTACACTCCCACCATCACAGAATAATGTTTACTAATATATAAAATAAAATACATATATAGGACTACACCGAAAACTAATTCTTTTGAAACAGAGTTATAAAAATATTTTAATATGTGGTGATGTATTATATATGCTTCATTATTAACACATACAATTATAAGGTTTATTGGTTCTAATAATTACCATGATTTCAAAGTAGTGACCAGTATACCTGATGTTTGAGATAGCTGCAACAACCATAATATGATATGACAATATCTGTCATTTAACGAGTCACAGCATCACAGTTATTGTTAGTACTTCTGTGGTTTGTTAACTACATTCTAAATGATAGGACATACTAAAGTCTGTTACAAGTTAGTGAAAATAAAGGTGTAATTTTTAGTCTCTCTAAGGGTATAAACCCTCCTAAGTTCTATAAAGGGGTTCACGTACCCCCAGGTTAAGACCCTATGGTTTAGAGGAACAAAAATAACTTATAAGAAAGATCTCTTGAGTGCTTACTATGTGCCAGGCACTGGGGACCCGACAGTGAACAGCACACATCTCCTTTCAAGGAACTTGTCATCATGAGGGCGATACTCAACACTTAAGAGCAGCTGCATACAGTGTGCTCAGTGCTATGGTAGTTACCAAAGTATGTGAGAGCCTCAGGACATACATCTGACCCATTTATGGGAGGTGGGTTGTCAGGGAAGGCTTTCTGGAAGAAGTAGCACTATTAGATTTAGGCTCTAGACTGGTCACTCTGGCTGCAGTGTGGACAATGAATGGGAGGAGAGAAAGTCTACAGGCACTTAAAGTAATCCAGGTGTGAAGTAATTATGATAGTATGCAAGGGAACAATGAATATATTCTGGAAATTGTAGATTCCTGGTGATTGACTATAAACAGTGGTGGGGACATTGGAAGGGGACAGAAAGAAGGAAGTTGTAAGGTAATGGGCAAGTTTCAGCTGGTTGGATGGTGGTGATCATTCACTGAAACAGAATGAAGAGCAGGTTCAGGGTCAGGGGAGATGAGTTCAGCTTTGAACATAATTAGATGGAGGTGTCTGTGAGATACCCAAGAGATAGATGGTTTATACACCTATGTGAGTCCCTTGCTCAGGAGAGAGCTGTGGGACTTGCAGTGTGTGCGTAGGGATGGGTGAGATGACCCAGAGAGCGTAGGGAGGAGAGAGAAGAGGCTGGGGTATGGACTTTGAGGAAGATAACTTTTAAGGGACGTGCAGGGAAAGAGGTGCTTGTGAAAGATGGGAATGGTCCTGAGGGTAGGAGGAAAACCAGGAAAGTGGAGTGCCCTGGAAACCAAGAGCAGAGAGGAGTCACGGAGGAGACTCTTAACAGTCTCGCTAATAGAGTAGAATAGATGAGTCTGGGAAAAGCCCAGTGGATTTAGCGGCGAGGTCATTGATGAATTGCTTTTACTTAAACACTGGGAATGATTATTTTTCTGTGGATTGGATTTTTATCTGGGTTTTAAACTTTCTGTTGTAGCGGTTAGAATGTTCAAGGGTCATTTCCTTTTAGCTTTTCTTTTCTTCTTACATTTCCTTTATATATTTTGCTCATGCTCCAGTGAGTTTTATGCTGCAGTGGTAGTAAGCCGTCATCTCGGCTTAATGACTTCTGTCTCCAGCAGACTCCGGCTCTTTTGTTTTTGGACAATAAGAGATATTGTTACAGACACTGGTTCTTGGTAAAAAGCCTTCTAGGTCCATTTTTCTGCATAGCAGACATGAACACAATCACTTTGGCTGGGAGAGCCTGGCCTGCTGACAATGACTTCCCAAGTCATCCTTCTTGCCTTGAGTAAAAGTCAGTTTCTAGTCCATATGACAAAAATGTAATGGAAGAGATATAAATTTTAGAATGTTTTATAATTATTTTCTTTCCAGAGTATCACTTTTTATATATTCTATAGGAGAAAAATTAGAAGATACTTCAATTAAATAAATATATGTCCCTTGCGTACTGTGTAAATGACAGTGTGCAGGCCACTGCACTGACGGTTATTCAAGCAGGAAACATTGAGTGCCTGGTCATTCCCTCCCTTTTTCATTTCATTGTCCAGTCGGCCCCAAGTACACTCCATCTTGTCCTCTTCGTCTTACTGCTGCTTCCCTGATTCAGACCCCTGCCCAGTTCTGTGTGGTTACAGTAGTCTCATAACTGGTCTTCCTGCCTCAACTACCACTCCCTAGTACATCCTTTGCTAAAAACGTGGAAACACTTTCAAAAAATACAAATTTACGAGACCACTTCTAAATATTCTGATTCAATAGGTCTGGGTGTGAAGCTCAGACCTATTTTAAAACTGTATTTAAAAAAAAAATTACCATAGACATGTAGGTGTATAAATGAGTATGCACACATACACACATGCGTTTCCTTGCTCTGTTTGTTGAGAGAACCAAAAAGCAATGACACACAGTAGCAGGAACACACCTAGCACCCAGAATTCAGTTTCTAAATACTGTTTTCCACAAAAAAAGACCAGAGAACTCCTTAGAGAAAAAGCTGACTCTAGGCCTGAGGCAGTGAAAGCACAAGATAAATCTGGAATATCTTCTTGTGCTAGAAAGTACAGCAATGCTCAGAGAATAAGGGGTGATATTAAAATGACACAAGAGCCAGCTTGAAGGGATGTCCACTGGCCACATCTGGGATAATTTGAGCATGAATTATAATCCACAGAATAAAACAAAACTCCATGCATCCATAGTGATATAAATAACTCAGTTTTATAAATATATATATTTATAAATAACTCAGGGAAAGCTCTTCCTTGAGTAGAAAGCCAAGTATTAAACATATTAATAGATGGCGTGGTGGAATTAGGAAAGTAGTGGAAGCTGTAACTAGTGATAGAGGTTTGTTGAGGAACATGATATTTACGTTGTACTTCACCACAAGATACTTATTAACAAAGGACAAACACCACAGTGGAGAAACCTGGCAGATAACTCCTTAATCAAAGTCAAAGTTGACATTCACAATAATGGGACAAACCAAGTCATTAAAAAAGATTCCCCAGGTGGTTTTAGGTTCTAGAATTCCTGTGCTGTGTTAGCACTGGGATTAGCCGCCTTCTTTTTTTTTTTTTTTTTTTTTGAGACAGGGTCTCACTCTATTGTCCAGGCTAGAGTGCAGTGGTGTCATCATTGCTCACTGCAACCTCAAACTCCTGGGCTCAAGTGATCCTCCTGCATCAGCCCCCCAAGTAGCTGGCACTACAGGCGTGCACTACCACGCCCAGCTAATTTTTCTATTTTTAGTAGAGATGTGGTCTCACTCTTGCTCAGGGTGGTCTTGAACTCTTGAGCTCAAGTGATCCTCCTGCCTCGGCCTCCCAGAGTGCTAAGATTACAGTTGTGAGCCTATGTGCCTGGCCAGGATTAGCCTTCTGAATCACAGATCTGATCTGTCCCTGCATTGCTTAAACACTCCTGCTGCTCTGTTGCTTTTGGAAGGGGGCCCTGCCCTGGCTTTTTCCTGTGGTCTCCTACCACATCTCTCTTCCTCCGGCCTCCCCCACTGCTGCTCCTATAACCCCGTACTCCTTGCAGTAACTCAAAGGGTTGTTGTCTCCCCATGTTACTGCACGTGGCCCTGCTGCTTAGATGCCTGCCCAGATCTCTCTGTGGGGCAGATGCATGTAATGCAAGAGACAATTCCAGTGCCACCATTTCTGGGGAGCCCTCCTTGATTTCTTGGGCAGAATCAATGTCTCTTTCCTCAGTACCCCCATGGCATTTTCTCCATACCTCTCTTATAGCACTTCTCACATCATGCTATGATTTTCCATTCCTGCGTCTGCCCACCCCACCCACCAAGGCTGCTGACCCTCTGGGTCCTGGAGGCGCTTTCTGTGGTGGAAAGAGCTAGGGCTTCAGAGCCAGTCTGACCTGGGTTTGAATCCGATTGTATCACTCATTGGCTGTTACCCAGCATCCTCAGCTTCTTCCTCTAGACCTACTGGTAGGTTATTGTGAGAATTCAGTGAAATAATGCACGTAAGGAGCTTTGCAAAGTGAGTTGAAGAAAGACATGAAAGAAAAAGAAACCTCACTAGGCCCTGAGTCAGGTGTTTTATATAGTAAGTCCTCACTAAATCTCGTTAATAGGTTCTTGTAAATTGCAACTTTAAGTCAAATGACGTACAACGAAACCAGTTTTACCACAGGCTAATTGATATAACAAGTTAAGCTCCTTCAGCACATTTGTGGTCACAAAAACATTACCAGAATTCTAAATGAAGACCAAAATGCCTCTCACATTAACCATTGAGATAAATGTGAGCTGTATATACATTAAGAAAGATGAATAAAAGGAAGATAATTATTTATCTGCTTATTCCAGTTCGGGGTCTTGGGTGGCAGAGCCTTTCCCAGCAGCTTAGGGCACAAGGTGGGCACCAGCCACGACCAGGACGCCAGCCGGTCGCAGGGTGCGCTCACGCACGCCCACACTCACCCGCACCAGGACCCTGTAGACACGCCAGTTCACCGAATGTGCGCATCTTTGGGTGGGAGGAAACTGGAAAACTGGGAGAAAACCCACGCAGACACCGGGAGAGTGTGCACACTCCACACAGACAGTGGCCCTGACTGGGAATCGGATTTTTTTCTCATCAACATTATGACAAAACAACGTTGAACGAAATGATCTTATTTGAGGTCCTGTTGTACATGTATATACATATGCAAACAAATATTTTACATATGTACATTTTCCCTGCAATCCTGTGAAAATTTGGAGGGTTAGTTATATAGTTAGTAACTGACAGACCCAGCTTTGGACCGTTTCTATCTGACCCCAAAGCCATGTTCTTTCTATTATGAGGAAGCTAGTAAGCCAGGACAGAGCCAAAACTGCCTTAAATAAGAAGCCCGTTGTGAAAAATGTTAAGCTAGAGTCGTAGTCTCTAAACTTTTTTGATTGTATACCTCTCTCAGTAAGATAATTTTGAGCACCTCCCAATGTAGGAATATTTGCTTATTTATATTTATAAATTATACGTCTGTACCACCATGCTAATATGTTATTGATATTATAAAACACATATAAAAATAGCAACTTACATATAAATTATAACATTTTCTTACTATATCCAAAAAGATCATCTTGTGCATCATCTTTGAACCCCTTCTGTACTAGAGAATAGGGGAAGGAAGGTAAATTTGACTAGGGGAATTTTGGAAAAACCCATTCTGGAAGAGATGGCATTTGGGTTGTGTCTAGAAGGACGCTGGATGGCGGAAAGCATTACAGGTTGAGGTCATAGTTCAAGTGAAGACAATGCCCCGGACAGTTCGGGGCATGCGCATTGAACAATGAATAACTGGGCCAGAGGAGAATTGAGGGGGGCAATCTAGAAAATAATGACGTGGCATACTTAGAATGTCACTCTGACACAGCTGGCCTTCTGAGCCAGAAAGACTGCTTTATATTATCAGTCTTTTGTGGGGAAAAGAAAGACGCATTAATGGCTGGTTATAGCTCAGAAGAAAACAAGAGCTGGATGAATACCCAAAGAGAAAGGGATGTGAACCCGTGGGAATGGCCTTGGGTGGCAAAGGGACCCTGAGGGATAAATTTACAGAAACATGGCTGATTTTGCAACACTGGATAGGATAAAAATCCAAATGCAGAGGGGAGCCATCAAAGCTTTACAAGAAATCAGTCTTCTTTTCCTTTGGCTGGAACTTAAGCATTATAAAAGCAATCCATGTAACCTAAAACATTTGTACCCCCTAAATATTTTGAAATTAAATTAAAAAAAAAAAAGAAAATAGGAGAGCATATCCAAAATCTAGTGTCATATTTTTCCTATACCAAAAAATATGCAAAAAAAAAAAAAAGTCAGTGACTGTGATTGGATCTAGTTTTTAGAAATACAGAAGTATAAAAAAATAGTAACATGGGCAGTGGAGGTGGAGTGCACAGAGCCAGGGAGACCAGTGCGAGGGAATGACATCTGCAGGGGCAGGAGGGACAGAGTGGAGAGGCAAAGGGAGCATTCATGGGGTGAGGAGGAGCGGGGGGAGGCAGCATGCACTGAATGACTAGGAAGGGGGTGGTTCTGTTAGGGGAGACAGTGACCATGGGGCTGTGTGGGTTCTGGGTGGGAGGGTGGGGTCCTGTTTTGGACATGCTGAACCTGAGATGCCTATTGAAAATTTGTGGAAATCAGAAGTGCCCAGAAGAGACCTTGCCATTTCTTTAGTCAACAAATATTCTCTGAGAGCTTTTCCAGGTGCCAGGCACTGTGTTAGGTGCCAGTAGAAGGATGGAAATGTGTGCATACACCCCTCCGCCCCTGCAGAAGCCCTTCCCTGGAGGCCTTTTCAGTGAGGGAATGAGGGAAACGGTGCATTGTGGGTGCGGAGAGGAGGGCATGCCTGCCTGCACACAGAGTTTGGCTCACAAGAAAGAGGGATGCTGGAGGAGAGTCTTTAAGGTGAGAGGGATTCTCCAGGTACACAAGCTTTAGGAGGACTCTCCTGCTTCTGACCTGGGGTGGGTGAGAGTTGCCAGTTTTGGTGGGGGTAAGAGTATTACAGGAACACTGAATTCAGTGTTGAAGTAAATTAATCCTGAGGCACGCTAATCTTTTAAGGGTAATGTCCCAAGGATAGAGCAGATCACGGTCTTAAGTGCAGATCTGACCCTCAGGAAGGTAGTTGGTTGGAGATCCTGACGAGATAGTCTCTTGGATGCGTGGTGGTCAGATGGATGAAGGAGAGTCGTCACAGACATTTATTTGAGTGCCTGCCAGGAGACACTCACGTGGTTGCCATATGTGTGAGGTGAAAGGAAAACATGCAATGTGAAAAGGGATGAAGGCTTAAGATAGAACCCTGGGGAATGCCTTTACCTTGGAGTAGAGAGGAGAGAAAAAGGAGCATGAAGGGGCTTGAGAAAGAGCAGAGAGACGGGAAGAATTGGGGAAGTTTAGGGTCTTGTAAACCAAGGAAGGAGGAGACGTCTCTGTGTGTTTTGGTGGGGCTGGTGGTAGAGGGGTCGACTGTGGAGCTCTGCAAAAAGATGGACCAGGATTTGAACTCAAACGAGGTCATTCCAGTGGTGCGGGGCAGAATCCAGATTGCTAGAACAATGAGTAAGGATGAAAATGTGGAGGCAACAGGAAAGTGTAGCCTAATTAGGGCAAGGCACTTCCTGGTATCTGGAAGATTTAAGAGTCGTCTTGCTCATAAGCACCTATTCTGGGAGATGCAACACCCCCAAGATGCCATCTGTTTCAGTAGGGAATACTGAATGAAGGTACAAGTTGACCAACAACTCTGTCTCTTTTCCCCAGAATGATCCTTAACCAAGGGAGAATATCTGCTTTAACAGAGCAATAAATCAGAGGTTTGAAAATCTGCTTATTGTTTTCCTAGAATACAGGCTTGTGATTTCAGCTGGTTTTATATTGGTTAATTATTTCTTTTCAAGACTTACACAACATTCCATTTAAGGGCTTTAGGGAAAAAAAAGAGAAACAAGGAAAACAATTTTGTTGTTATGAATCCTTATAGTGTATCACACTGCGAAGACTGAATTATAGGCTCAAATTTCACATAATTCAGAATTTAGTTTTTTTCTGAGCTAGAGCAGCTTTTCTCTTTAAGCGATAATTTTTTGCCTTATAGATGGAAAATGATTGATCTGTTTATAGGTATATTTAATTCCATACATGTCCTAGTTTCATCTAAATCTCTCTCAAATCTCAAAAGCTAATTCAACAGCTAGCTTTTTCCTTCTGGGTGCCACAAAAAAGAGGAAATCAAATTTTCAGCACTAAATCGATCCAAGTATTGAGCAGTGCCATGTCACGAGTGATCATCCAGAGATGCCACATCAAGGAAGTAGTCACTCAGTAGACATCCCAGAAGTGGTTACTGGATGTCAGCTACTGCATGTCTGTTCCTTTCCCCCTGCACTGTAGGGACTTCAAAGAGACTGCAGTATGAGCACTGTGCATTTCTACAGCCTGTGCTCATTCAAAATGAACGCAAATCCTCATTTGACCTTTTCCCTTACGTGTTCATAGGGATTTTAACTGTGGGATTTTTACAAAGTGATTTTTATGAAATATCAAGGAGATAGGTAACATGTTGGCAAATATGTGTAAAGTAAAAGTAATCATTCATTAAAGAATTTTAGAACTTCACCAAATGTCAGCACCATGCTGGTAGATAAAATGCTTTGCTTGTTTTATAATGAGACTATCCTATATAGGGACTTGAGAGTCTGAGGCCTTCACATTTTCGGAGTTGGCCAGATTAGCTTTTCAACCACAGCAGAAGCAAGTCTAGCAAAGAGCAGCCTTCTTTTCATGCCAGCTGTGCTTTCTGGGTAATACGGTCAAAGGTCTGCTAGACTGATGTTTGAGTGGCAGCAGAGGAAAATAGGTAGCCAGAAAACATACTACAACAGGATAAGATCCCAGAAATTCAGAATAGTGAAAGTTAATAGTGACATCTTAAAGCTCTGTTTTTTTTGGATTGAGATTAGCCTTGTTTTGGGGTTCCAGAAACCCTGATACAGGAAGTAAATCAATGTTTATGAAATCACTAAAAACAAAATCATTAACTCTCTATACATTCTGCTGTAATCTTACTTGTCACTAGGCTGGGAGAAAATTAGTATGTATGTCTAAAGCCCACATACAAAATGAACTTAATTCTCACTTAAGACTAAAATGGCAATAAAAAGTAGTAAATGTAAGGGGAATTAGAACTTTTAAGTAAATTTTTTTCAGGTTCTTTGCTTTATCTTATTTGGGCCCCAAGCAAAAATTACTGTACTAATTAGAATGACTGATTTTATAACTTGTTATTTATCCTTAAGATATGTGAAGTTATGAAAAAAACCCTTGAGATACATATGAAAAACTGTTTAACAGTTCTTGTTTCTATTAGTATGTTCATCTTAATCTTCTTTATAAAGTACATTCTAGAAATTTATCTAGAATTACTACTTTGTATTAATACTTAGATTGCAGAACTAAGTCATTATTATTTATTCTAATTTTGTGCGTGGTTAAGTTTTTTTTTTAATAATTTATAGGTTGAGAAACTTTAATATGTACAAGGTGTTCCAGTAATTCTGGATGAAATGGGTTCCTTTCAGTGACATTTATTGCAAAAATTATAAAGGGTAAAATTGTTTATTGATTTCTGGCAAACCACCAAAAAGAAATTATAGCTATTTACCAGAAAACTCAGGAGAAATAAACTGTAAGATAACATAGGAAATCATTGAAACTGTGATTATGTGGTATCAAAGGAAGATGCAATAAAACTTTATTTCCTTTCCACACACAAGTTTGCCCCACTGCTTTGGGTGGGCATAATTTTTATACGAATCTTAATTGAAGTTATAAGCTAAAAATCATGGGTCTTGTTAAAAACAATTTTATTAGAACTTATGGATCAGGAGAATATGGAATCTGGTTTTTGTTTTCCTTCTTCAGGCTAAAGAGCCAGAATCTTTCTTGTTCCCCATCATCATCACTGGGCCAGCACAAGGCCTGGCACGGGGAAGACACTCAATAAATTTTTGTTGACTTGACTTGACTCAGAGGCCGGTGTTTACCTACCCTGTGGCTACCGGAAGGACCTCCAGACTTGTAATTTTTCAGCTCAATCTCTGTTTTGTGTCTCAGCATTCATATTGATGGACATTTAGATCGTTGACTATTACAAACAGGACTGTAGCAGACATCCTTATATATGCTTTCTAGAGTACAGATGTGTTTCTGTGGCAGATATTTCTAGAAATAGAATAGCTAGGGTCAAAGAATGTATTTTATATTGTGATAGATACTGACAAACTGTCTTCCAGAAAGAGATATACCAGTGTACATGTAGGAAAATGACATTCTCTACAGCTTCTGCTGCTCTTGTATCAGATTAATTTTAACTCACTTGAAGTTAGATGGAACGTGGAAATTTTATAATTTAAAAAAGTGAGGCATTCATGGATGAAAGTAAACACAAAGTTTCTTTTCTCTTTGGTCTCTCTCATGGTGATGCCCACATTTACACATGTTAAGACTCACAGGAAGAGATTCCATTAAAATATTAAATAATAAATATTATATTCAAACATTTTTGTCTTGGTGATTTCATATGTGATTGTTTAATTGTTATAACAATGTAAATACGGATTTCTCTTATAATGTTTTCTATAGAATAGTTCTACTAATAACATACATTATTGATGCAGAGAGAAGATAAACGTGTATACCTTATTGATTAATAATCTGTTATTATGTGGTAGGAACTTTGCTGCGCATTTTGCATACATTATCTTATTTAATCCTCACAAAAAGTCCTTGAGGTCGACACTGTTATTCCCTTTTATAAAAGAAAAGAATGAGGCCTAAAGAATTTAAGTAATTTGCCCAAAGACAACTAGCTAATAACTCAAGCTAGGATTGAAATCCAGGCCTGTCTCACCTCAGACCCTTGTTGCCTAATTTACCTAATTGCCCAGCCTATTTCTATCACTCAGTTATTGTTATCTGATGGTGAGAATCAGGGATATTTTCCAAAGAAAAATAATGACATGAATCTAACATCAACACACATCTCAGAGGGGTCCCAGTTAAAAAAACTAGGCCTCTTCTAAGAACTTGTGCTTGGTGCTAGGTCCAGATCAATGTTTGTTTGTTTGTTTTTTGGATGGATTTGCTGAAAGCAAAGACAACAATTCCCATCACCTCTTTCTTGAACAAGAGGAGATCAAGTTTTTTACACAGAAGAGACATTGCTTATGAAAGTAATACTGTGCCCTCAGCACAGAGCAGCGTCCGCCATGGTGAGCTCCAGGACCGCCCGTGGCTCACTGCCCACCCAATCCCCTTAGCCTGGCTGTCCAGCCTGAGGGCCTGGTGTCTTGCTTTTGGGTGGGCCCAGGAAGAACTCGGGTGACATGCAAATCAATAATCTTCAATTCCTGGGACTGGACTCAATTTTTAGACCTGGAATGACCAAGCTGGAACTCTGCCATTCTCATGGCTCCACAGCCACCGATCACCAGCCAGTGCACACTGTGCTGTGCTCGCTCCTCTGGGAAGCCATAAGGAGTTGGTGTGAGCAGTTAGCTACTGGCATCAAGACTTTGGTTTAGGGTAACAGAACCCAACTCAAATTGGCCTGAGGAAACAAGGAAATTTAGTGGCTTATGTCACTGGAGAGTTCCAGATTGGTGCTGACATCAGGGCCTACAGGGACTCAAATGGTAGTGTCAGTACTATCCCAGCCTCTCTTTCTCCATCTCTTGGCTGTGTTTGTCTCTGATCGTTGGTCTCATTCTCTCCTTCTGCTGGCAGATTTCTTTCAAGCCATGGGGGAGAGTGGTATGACGATGCCATGGCTGTCAATGGCTTCTGGTTTCCAGCCTCTCAGCTCAAGACCTTAGAGGAAACAGGGAGCTTTTCCAGCAGCAGATTATAAAATTATAGGGAAGGGCACTCTGGCCTTCCATGGGTCATGTGACTGTCCTTTGTACGTATAACTGTAGCCAAGAATAGGTATCATGGTTTTCTAGCCAGTGCAAGGAATTGTGATTGGCAGTCCTTCCAGAGCCACATGGGTTGGGGAAGGATTAAGTTCTAAAAGTGGGGAGAAGAGTTATTACTAGAAGAAGGGGAGAGAAATGTTGGGCTTACTAAAACAGCATATATTTCAAAGTGGTAGTCACAAAAATGCCTGAAAAATGATAGGGTGTTGAGCTTGAAGTATCATTTGGAGAATAGATGAGTCCAGGGAAAAATAGATCCCTGTTTGTTAACCCTTTGAAGGGGATAGTCACCTTTCCCAATATGTTTTTAGGCTGAGAATCAGAGCCATTTTATATGGTGACAAAGACCATTTACTTGGGCAAAGGGCAGAATTATATGGGGCATGTTAAACAGCAAATATGAAACCTGCTTGCTGGATTACTGGTGTGGAGGACAGGGATCACTTCCTTGGTGTAATCCTGAGAAACCTATAAAGATATAAGGGAGTTTGGGCATGAGTTTATTTTTATCTTGGAGGGCTTTCTTGGGAGTACAGATAAAGTGGAATCCTCTGAACAGAAGATTCCCTTTGAATACTGAACAGAATTTTCACAAGGAACTTCAGTTATGCAAAACACAAGGGAACAGAGAGGATTAAATTAGAGCTTCTACTTCTAGAAAAAGGAAAAACCCGGATATGTTTAAAGAAAGAGAAACTCTCAAAAGGAAGGACAAATGCTTTGCAGCACACAGTAACATTCCCCCCTCACCTTCCATCCCCCATACCCTTATTAAACTTTTAGACTCATTTTTTAAAATCACTGAAGTTATTTTGTAGGTTTATATTTAAAATTTATTTTGCAGTTCAGACAGAACATGTTATTCCATGTTGGTACACAGTAGCCTAAAAGTTTTCTTGGTTGATTGTACAAGGTTTGTGATGCTGAATATATGGTGCCATTTATTGTTACTTTCTAGCTAAGAAGTGTCTTCAATTTGTTTTCTGAAAACTAAGGCAGTAAGAGTATCAAAAACAGAATGAGACTTTTATAATCCAGTTTCGAGAAATAAGGGCAATAGGCCTTTGGGTTTCATGATGATACCTGGAATGCTTTAAAGCTTTGTATTTTACATGTTAACATCCTCTATTTGTAACTTAGGCTTCTGAAACTCTCCTCCTTCTTCCCCACCTTAAGGGTAAGTTCACTCTAGGGCATCATTTTCAGCATGTCTAGCGACCCAGTGTTTTTCATTACACTGTGTTTAAATTACATGCTCTACTTAGATTTGTTGGGAACCTCACAGAATCTCAGTTCTGCTAATTTTTTTTAAGTTGTTTTCCATCTTCCATTATAATACCTATATCTGTTCATTAAGCAAAATTTTGAAAATAAGACCAGAAAGAAAAAAATATCCATAATTGGACATCAAATATCTGTTTACATTTTTGTAAACTTTTAAGTTGAAATGTAATATATATTAAAAAGCACACAGATTGTCAGTGTTCAGCTTAATGGAATTTAGGAAAGTGAATACACCTATAAAACTACCACCAAGATCAAGAAATAGACTATTAATGCACCCCAGAACCTCTCACCTACCATTCCCAGTTATTATCCCCTCTTGAAGATAACCACTATTCTGAATTCTCTTAATATAGATAAGTTTTGCCTAATGTTAAACTTTATAAAAATTGAATCATATAGTATGTGCTTTTTTGTATGCTTGAATTACTCAACATTTTGTCTGAAATTCATGCATGTTGTTGCTTATACCATTAGTTCATTCTTTTTTGTTGCCAATCAGATAATGATAGTTTTATTTATTCATGATCAGTCCTTAAAAACTGAACAAATTTCTTTATCATGCATTATTGCACATACTAGTACCACCAGCATAATGTCAAACAGAAGTAGCAGTACCAAGTATTTTTTCTTCTTCTTAATCTTGGAGGGAAAGCTTTCAATATTTCCAATTAAATGTGATGTTTGCTATAGGTTTTGTGTAGAAGCCCTTTATCAGATTGAGAATGTTTCTCTTCTGTTCTTAATTTGCTGACAGTTTTTAGCATGAAATTATGTGAATGGGTTCTTATCTTTCTTTCTTACACAAAAGGTAGCATACTATATATGCATTTTTACTTTGCTTTATTCACTTAGCAATATATCTGGAAAATTACTTCTTACCATTTCATAGGAATTTCTCTAATTCTTTTGTTTTATAGCTTCAGAGTACTCCATTGTGTGGAAGTATCATCATTTATTCAACCAATATCCTACATACAGGTATTTAGGTTATTTATAATATTTTGTAGTTATAAATAATGCTATAATGGATAACCTTATGCATATGTATTTTTGCATTTTGCAGGGGTTTCTCCAGGTGAATTCTTAGATGTATCTTCAGGTAAATTTCTAGGAGTGCGGGTTCTGGGTTTTAAAGCATAAGTGGATATATAGTTTTGTTAGATGTTGCCAAATTCCTCTCCATGGAGACTATACGATTTTATATTCTCTCCAGCAATATATGAGGATTGAAGTTTTGTCGATGTGATAGGTTGTGAATAATACCTCAGTGTCGTTTTATTTTGCATTTCTCTTATTATCAGTGAAGTTGAGTATCTTTTCATATTTAGGAGAAATTTTATATGTCTTTTTTGTGTGTTGCCTACTCTGATGTTTCCCACAGTTTTTAAAATTAGGTTTTCAGCCTTTGTTCTTGATTTATAAGAGCTCTTTATATATTAGTGATATTAGCCCTTTATCTGGAATATATGTCAGAAAATTATTTTATCTTAGTTTGTCATTCGTCTCTTGGCTTTGCTTATGGTATCTTTTGACATACAGTATTTTTATATATTAAATACATTATCACATCCACATTTTAAGTCATAGTTAGAAATCTTTTACCCATATCTAGGCTATAAAGAACTTCACCTAAATTTTATTCTAGTACTTCTGTGGTTTCATTTTTTACCCTTAGACCTCTGATCCATTTAGAGTTTATAATTTTGTATTGTGTGAAGAGTAGACCCATTTTTAAAATGGTTATCCCATTGTCCCCAAAGCATTTATTAAAAGTTCCTTCCTTGTCCCAGTGTTTTGAGATACCACTTTGTCAAAACTAAATTTTCCTATATAGTTGGCTCTATTTCTAGACTTTCTATTCTATTGTACCAGTCTGTCTATTCATACACCAGTGTGCCTGGTAATTTTTGAAGAAATTCCTAACGTTATGCGTGAAAAATGTTTAAGGATATAGATGATGTTACCTTTCTCCAAAGGGGATTTAATTTTCTTCTGGTAGGCATTCATAGTATGGGGCAGATCACCTTGATTTAGTCAGCAATTGAGATGACTTGGGGCTAGATTTCTAGCTTGTGTGTTTGCATTTTGCCCTTAGTCCTAGTTCAACTGAAAACCTGGGGTTCACCACAGGCCTACCTCTCCTTTGGTAGGCCTTGAGCTCCAGCTTTTGCCTCCCTGCCACTGCGAGGCTGCTGAAATCTCTGCTTAGGTTTTTAACCTCTCAGCGGCTGTTTTCTGCTTGGCTAAGAAAGCTTCTACTTCATGTGTGTACTGGTTAGGAATCAGCAAATGCCTCCAGGGGAAATTGTGGGCAGAAGCTTGGGCTTTCCTCTCTACAGTACCATTTTCCTCTAGGTCTTGGCGCCTATTCCTCAACAGGCTGCCTTGGAAGCCCTGAATCCTGTTATGTTTCCCCAATTCAGAGAGAGTGCCACAAGCCACAGCTGGATGTTTCTGCTTAACCTGTGGACTCTGCGCTGCAAACTGGCAAATGTTTCTGAAGAGGAAAAGCGGGTAAAATATAGGGCTTACTTCGTGTTCTGTGCTTTGACCTTCCATCAAGGTCTTTACGCCTCAAATTCTGCCTGCTCTGGTTAGTTCTTAGTGCCTTGAATTGACTTTGTTTGTTTGCTTTCTTTAATTTCATCTATTAATAGCTTTTATAGTAGTTCTCAATGGAAAGGTTGGTATAATAAAAACCACATTGTCAAAGACGGAGTGGACGTCTCTCTCTGTTAACATTTTAGTGGATTTCCATTCTGTTTCTTTCAATATGCTTATGTTAGCATGCTGTTTATACAAGTTTGGGTTTTGGTCCTGATTTTATGTTGTTGTATACAACACTTTCCTTAACTATTTTCCTTGTATGTGAAATGCAAGATGTTTCCTTTAGTTTCCTTTCCATAAATGATGCTCTCATGAGCATTTTCTCTACAAAAAGACTTTTCTGGATTTGGGATTATTTTCTTAAAAAGTGGAATTATCAATTTATTTTTGTTGTTGTTGTCTCTGAAGTTTTTAGGAACTTCTCTTTATTCCTGGCATGATGGAATTTAACAATAATGTGCCTTGATTTGGGTCTCTTTCCGTCCATTTTTCTAGCCTTTTTGGGAACTTTTCAATCTATAAACCCCTGAGTTTCAGTTCTGGAACATTTTCTGGCATTGTTGCTGTGATAATATTTTCCTCTCCATTTTCCCTGCTCTTTCTTTTTCAAAGTCTTTGTAGTAGTAGTTTTGGGGCCTCCTGGATCTATAATTGTAATCCCATTTTCCATATCATTGTTATGTTTCCTATTTTCTGGTAGATTTTTCTATTTTATCATCGAAACCTATTGAATTTTTATTTCTATTATCATATTTTATATTTTGAAAAGCTTCTAAAAATGTACTGAATGTTTCTTTTTTATAGCTTCTTGTTCTTGTTTGAATATATTGTAATATTTTCTCTTATTTATCTGAGGATATTACATTTTTTTTTTCTTTACTATCCCCTTCATTATCTCTATTGCCTCTGCATTCCTTTTTTCTCCTGTATATTTGTATTGGTCTTTAACTTTCAGGTTCAAAGCTTTCATCAGATGTTGGACAGTTTGGCTTTCTTTTTGTATTTAAGAGCAAGACCCAGGAAAGGTGGTTGGAAGCTCTGTATGAGGGGGTAGGGCTTGTCGAGTGGCTTTGCAGCAAAGCGTTAAGGCAGCGTGCCAGCTTTTGCAATGGAGGATAACATTAATACGGTATCAGAACTGAGAGATATTTTCTCTTGTTTCAGTAAGTTTTCCCAGGAAGGAACCCTCCAATCTCTTGTCTGGGGGTGGGGTGGGGTGGGGTGTGCCCTAAGCCTGGGTGCCAGTGTTCTAGCAGCCAAGTGGGAAGGGGTTTTGTGGCTGGGGAGCAGATTCTTACTTAGCCCCCTGCATGGGCCTTAGCCCTCTCCTCAGCTGGTAGCCTCCCCAGAGAGTAAACCTCCAGACTTACGCTGGGGTGGGAGGAGGATATCTGGTAGACTAACTGCTCTTATACCAGCTCTCAACTAGTCCTACTTTCACCCCCACCTTCTGCTCTTGCCTTCAGAGATATCTCTGCAAACCAAAAATAAAATCATGAGCCCCCTGCCAATTGAATGGACCCCCTCTTGGCCAAGGTGACCCCAGAAAAACCTTAAAACTTTGAGTTCCCAGACATGATGGAAATGGAGATCAGACATGCCTCCTTGTACCCCCTCTCTTTTGGAGTTCAGGCACACCAGCATTAATGTTAAAACAGAGATCCTAAGACTGACAAAACAGACTCCTTGTGGCAATAAGATACTATATTACAAACAGGACGTAAGGCCATGCAAGGCACAGGTTAAGTCAGGCCTTACAAACCCTAAAATCTCATTAAATAGATTTTTTATTAAGGTGGTATAATGTGGCTTACTTTCCAACCTGACTCTGATATAGCATCATGTGACAGATAGCAGACCCCTTGACCTTAACTCAAGCATTCCTTTCTACGACTCCAAGTCTTTAGACCAAGCTTTATTTCTTTAACCAAGTATAAATCAAAGAACCTCCGAACCTACCTATAACCTGTAACCACTCCCTGCCTCCTTTGAGATGTCCTGTCTTTTCAGGCCAAACCAATGTATGCCTTCCATGCACTGATTTGTGATTTTACCTGTAATTCCTGTCTCCCTAAAATGTGTAAAACCAGACTGTAACCTGATTGCTTCAGAACCACTTACTCAAGGCTTCTTTGGTATGGATTCCTGGACCATGGTCACTCCTATTGGCTCAGAAAAAATTTCTTTAAATTATTTTAGCAATTTGGTTTTTCCTGTTAATATCTAGTATCTTTAAGCCTCTGAGCCTTTCCAGGTTCTGGCTGTGAGCTGGCTCCTTCTTTCTGGCTGCCCCCAGCCTCCTCCCACCCTCATCCTGGTAGGCTTAGATTTCTCATGACTCTAAAATCAGTCACCACTTACTAATTTGCCTTCCAGCTCCTTTTTTTTCAAGGTTTCTTTTGCATACTTTCTCCCTTCTTGTTGTTCTCTTTGTCTTTGTGGGTTTGTGCCTTTTAAAATAACTCACTATCTTTTTAATTTAGTTTTGGCAAGAAGCATAGATAAATGCTTTAAAACAAGATGTCTTGCATTGGGTTTTGAATGCCAATGACCATATTTTTCATTTCTATTAGTGCTATTTCATTTTCACTTTTCTTTGTTCTGTTCTCTTCTGTATTAGTCTTGCCATGTGGTATCGATACATCCATCTTTTTATTGATTTTAAATATATTTAAAATCTTTCAAATTGTTCTACTATTTCCAAGTATTAGGAGGGAGGAAGGAGTGGAAGGTGTTAACTCTTGTTTGTTGTGTCTCCTAACTCTTCCTTTGTGGTGGTTTGTTTATCTTTTTCCCATGTAATACTGTTTCTGGTTGGAGTCCTATATGCACTGGTGCTGGAGACATCCCTACAGAGTAGGTTTTGCTTTGGTTTAGATTGATCAGAATGTGCCCTTGTGGTTTCTCTTATTCCTGGGCCTCTATACATGTGGTTTCTGGAATGTTCTGTTTTCTCATCTTTGCTTGGATATCTCTTACTCATCTCTCAGATCTCTGTTTAAAAGTGATTTTCTCTGAGACACTTTTCCTCATCCCCCATTCCCTGTATTTCCCGCATCATAGTACCTACTACCTTGCAGTAGAGTCATCATTTTACTTCTCTTTCTTCTGTGTGATTAGACTAAATTCTGTGAGGCAGGATCATGTTATCCTGTTCACTGTTAAATACCTAGTGCCTAACAATATACCTGGCCCAAACTAGGTGTCAGTAAATATTTTCTAAATGAATATGATGCAATATCTTGTTTTCAGAGGCTTTGCAGGAATGGATTACAGATTGGTCTGAGAGCATTGTTTTTTGTCCTGGTTTTGCTACACTCCAAGTGACACTCTTTCATAGAGCAGTGCAGGGTAATGTAGGCATCATCTGCAAACATAAAATGTGAATGGTTCGTAAGCTGCCTTTTAGAGCTATAGATTTTCTTCCTGTTATCATCACTTCCACATATAATACATAAGTGGGTCACACGCTTGAAAACAATAAATTGGGATGGAATGCTTGGCACTCAACGTAAAGCACAGTCTTCCTGTGCGGCTCACTCTTGTACACAGTGAAGCAGCTTCCATTAAGTGAATGTTTTCAGTTCCATTTGTGAAATGTGTGACTGTCAAACAGCTATGTTACAGTCTGTTGTTTCTATAGTGCCCTCTTTTCAGGTAGTAAGAAGTGACAGGTTCATATTGGATAAATCATAATATGTATATCCAATAATTAGGCCTGCAGTTTACAGTGGCTTTGACTGTTATTTCCTATAGGTATCCTCAAAACTTGGGTTTAGGAATACTGTCTACATTTTTTTTATAGTTAAATGAATGAATGACTTTGGTTTTCTGGACTATTTCTATGGTAATACTAGAATGAAGAGTAGCAGTGGTAACTATCATAAGATTGTGGGAAAGTACTAAAAAGATTCACTCATTTTGGAAATAACAATAACAATATTTGCTAACATTACTACGTAATATTGCTAATATTTATTGAATGCTTACTAAGTGCCAGGTAGTCTTCCAAAAACTTTACATGTACCACCTCGTTTAAATCTAAAGAAAAGTTGGGTTTATATCAATACATTTTCGTCATCAAGCTAGAATGTGAATGTTCCAGAGAGAGCATTCAGAATCTGCTCAAAATGAGATACATCTTAATTATATCCAAATGCTAGGCTATACTAAAGTGATAAGGTAATAACTATGGCTATAACCTACTATTCTTTGACTGTTTTTGAGTACACTTACTCTTAAGTTTCCAGTACTGCCTAGTAATGGCAAACTAGGTAATTTGGACCAATTTTCCCAATGAAGACACTAAAGAAGCTGGATCAAGTATGAAAAAAAAATCTTCTAAAAAGCATCAAAAGGTAATAGAGCTCTATATATCTATGTCTATATCTATGTCTATCTATCTAGGAAGAAATTTATTATAAAGTTTTATTGACTCACATGATTATGGAGGCTGGGAATTCTCATAGTCTGCCATCTGCAAGCTGGAGACTCAGGAAAGCCAGTGGTGGTTAGAAGGCATGAGAGCTAGAGGGCTGATGGTGTAGACTCTAGTCCAGGTCGGAAGGCCGAAGAGCACGGAGTGGGAAAAGATCAATGTCCCAGCCCAAGCAGTCAGGCAGAGTTCATTCGACTTTCCTGCACCTTTTTGTTTTAGTCAGGCCCTCAGTAGATTGGGTGCTGCTCACTCATATTGGGGAGGGCCACTGCTTTACTCAGTCCACCAATTTAAATGCTAATCTCTTCTGGAAACATCCTTAGATACACCCAGAAAAAATGTTTAACTAGCTATCTGGGCATCCCACAGCCCAGTCAAGTTGACATGTAAAATTAGTCATCATACTCAAGGAACCTTAGGTGTGGAACTTGGATTGATAGGGTTTCCAGGGTTTCAAGAGCCTGCTAGAAGCAAGCAGAAATCCTCTGTGGAGAAAAATAGCATCCACACTTCAAGTTATTTCTACAAATAATTTTTCAAATACAATGCCTGTCTATGAGCAAAGATGACCATATGAGTAGACAGGACAAAAGGAACAAAAAACGCTAAAAACATCTAGCATATATTCATTTGGTGATTCAGAAGAAGAGGAAGGGAGAGAGAGAATGGGCTAGAAGCAATACTTCAACATATAATGGCTGAAAAATTTCCAAAACTGATAGAAGACATTAAACCTCATACTTAAGAAGCCCAAAGAATTTCAATCGGATAAATAAAAATAAATTCATACCTAGACATATAATAGTCAAACTGCAGATAATCAAAGATGAACAGAAAATCAGAAAAGCCATCAGAGAAAGAAGATAGATTACCTTCACAGGAGAACAATTTGACTGATAGCTGATTTCTGAACAGGAACAATAGAAGAAAGAAGGGGCAATTAAGACATTTTCAGACCAAAAAAAAAAAAAAAAAAAAAAACAGAAGATTTGCTACCAGCAGACCCACACTAAAAGAAATTCTAAAGAGTGTTCTTTAGGCAGATGGAAAGTTAAAGATACAGGTAAGGCCAGTGGTAAATGTATGGATAGATGAACACTGATGCCTTAGTCTGTGTTGTAAAGGAATACCTAAAGCTGGGTAATTTATAAAGAAAAGAGGTTTATTTGGCTTACAGTTCTGCAGGCTATACAAGAAGTGTGGCACCAGCATCTGCTTCTGGTGAGGGCTTCAGGAAGCTTCCCCTCATGGCAGAAGTTTTAGTGGAACTGGTGTGTGCAGAGATCACATGGTGAGAGAGGAAGCGAGAGAGAAGGGGGAGGGAGGTGCCAGGCTCTTTATAACAACCAGTCCCAGCAGGAGCTAAGAGTGAGAATTCACCCACTCCTGTGAGAATGACACCAAGCCATTCATGAGGGGTCCACCCCCATGACCCAAACTCCTTCCACCAGCTCCACTTCCAACATTAGAGATCAAATTTCAGCATGAGACTTGGCAGGGCTAAAGAAACCATATCCAAACCATAGCACTGACTGTATTAAACAATGGTAATAATATCTCTTTCAGTTTTAAAAATACGTGTAACATTTTAAAAACTGCATAACAACAATAGCATTTAAGTTGAAAGGCACTAAATGGTTGTAAGGTGTTCTAAGTTCTTTCTGGGAAGAGGGTAAATGTATGGATCAACATTAACTTTTATAAGTCAAGAGTTTATGTTGTAATTTTTGAAATAACCAGCAAAAGAACTTCTAAACTAATATGAAATAAATGGAATGACAAACCTCTTACTCTTTATAGAAAATATAAAATTTGCCAACATAGCTAACCCTCTTGTGTAATCCTGGTGCTACTTTCTTTAAATATACATATATGGGAGAACAGTACATAAATGTTACTAATTAAATTCAGAGTAAGATGCAAATAAATGTATCCATCTTCTCTCAGTGGAAATTATCGAGAAGAAATGGATTTCTTCATCTTGCAAACTGCCTGCATGTCCTAAATGTATTTTGTTAGACACTGGAAGTCATTTCCACACCCCCTACTGAAAAAGATCTGCGGTTTCCAACTCTCTAGAATCTGGCATCCTCAAGGTCTCTGTAGTAGAAAGACTCTCCTCCCCACCTTTCGTTTCTGTTTTATTTTAAATTTTCTGCTGGCACTCTTCTCCCTACCTCTCAAATGATCCAAGATCAAAGTTTAAATTCAGACAAATAAATTTAGATATAATACTTGGGGAAACTTCCTTCCTTTCTAATTTTTTTTTAACGCTTAGGTACAGATGAGGAAATGGGGCAGTTAACTTCCTCTAGGTATTAGTAGGATTCATTATGTACAGCAGGATCAAGGCTCAGACTGATTCTGGGCCACTGCTCTGAAGTACGAGAGCTGTCCGGAAAGTATCAGCCATTTTACATGACTGGATACTTTCCAACAGCCCTGGTATATTAAAAATGTTAGCAATTCAAATTTAGCCTAATGAACAGTATTTCTCAGTTTCCATCACTTTATAGGCAAATTGATCTCTGTCTTAGATTTACATAGTGTTTAACTTGGTCCATTTTTTTTCTTAATCTTTGAAAATTAATTTTTAATTACTTAAGTAATACATGAGTAAATTTTGTTTTAAACTTCAGAACATCCAGATAAAGCTTTCCTTTCCTTTCCTGGTCTCCCTTCTTCCTCCCCCACTGCTGTGAGTTTGATGTATATCTTTTCAGACCTTTATATTCACAGACCTACCCAAGAACGTGCAGAGTATTGCTTCGTGCACATGCTGCTTCTCGTTACCGTAATTTCCCCTGTAGATAGACTTTTAGGTTCTTTTGCTTTTCAAACAGTGTTTCATGAATACTTGTGCACGTGGGGGTGTGTCCATCTAGGGAGATATCTAGGGGTGGACTTGGCTGCGCATAGGTACGCCCATTTTCAGTTTTAATATCTTCTGCAGAATTGCACTACCACTACCAAGAGGCAGCAGGCTCGAAGAGGATCTTTTTCCTCACCATCTTGCCAGTATACGACACTATCAGATTTAATTCTTTTTGCCAAATGTGATTCTATCTGGGTTTCCTTTATCATGTGAAGAAGTAAGTTTGCGAATGTCCCACCTTCCGTCAAACAAGCAAACCTTGACAGACAACCACTGCTCTTGTCCTGGAGTTTAGAAGATTTCAGAGGTGGTGGAGGTATCCCTGAGATCCATTCTCTTCCCCTACTTCTTTGAAAGTAAGGGAGCATATTTTTTACTAGAAAAAGCATCTGAGACAGATCGAAAGAATGGAGGTGGCCTTCTGTGTCTGGGCAATACAGACCTGAATATAGAAGGATGAGGCTTAGCATGATGAATGGTGACCAGTGATGCTTTTATTAATCTGGGAAATGCTGAGTTTGATAATCAGTATTTTTGAGGTTTATGCTAGTGAAGTTAATCCCAAAGCATTTTAGAAACTAGATTTCAGT
The DNA here is from genome assembly GCF_041146395.1 of Eulemur rufifrons. NCBI lineage: Eukaryota > Metazoa > Chordata > Mammalia > Primates > Lemuridae > Eulemur > Eulemur rufifrons. The sequence goes on along the minus strand of NC_091001.1, from coordinate 73,292,281 downwards.
CTCTTTGCTTTATGATTTTAATTACTGCTTTATTCTTAGTGATAGTGCAGCTGAATAACAACGAGTCTCATCATTGCTGAGAAATTGCTTTCCATATGGTTATTTCATCTGAGAATATGATTTTAAATGGATTACAAATGTCATAGTACTCCCAGTTTGTGGAATGGACTTATTCAATATTATAAACTTGAATTTTGTGTAGTTTTGTGAACTGGAAAATAGTAAGCAATATGCTTTGTTTTTTATGAATACTTAATTGAAAAAAAGTGTAAATGAAGGTGCATATTTCCATTAACCTTAATGGAATTAAATAAATCTCGGTACTTTTATGTTTATAATTACTAATAAGAAAGTCAAATAAAATATTTTCCATTTTCAGAGCAGTTTACTAATTTTATATAAAGTATACTTTAATATAGGAATGCAATTACTTACATTCAAATGCAATTACTTACAATCAAAAGTTTGGTTCATCATTTTGAAAATCACAAAGGCATAAAAATAGATATTTATGAATCACACTGTAATTTGGTTGAAAGTGTTTCTTGCCCTAATATGTCGTAAATACTGTGGATGTACCTTGACTTTAATTTGGATTATAATATGGAAACATTTAAAATGGTAACAAACAACAACTAGTTATAGGTATCTATACTTTAACTTCAAAATATAAAGTTTTTTTCAACTGATTTTGGAATAATTTCAAACTTACAGAAAAATAGCAAGAATAGTCTCCAGATTTCATCCATTTTTAGTATTTTGACATATTTGCCTTTATATTATTAGGTACGTATTAATATCGCTTTTTTCTGAATCATTTGAAAGTAGGTTGCTTACATTATTCCCCTTTACCCTTACTACTAAAACATGTATTTCAAGAACAAGGCTATTATTCTCTTACGTAACCACAGTACAGTTATTAAATTAGGGAAATTTAATATTGACATAATACTATTATCTAGTCTATATTCTAATTTAGTCAGTCGTCCCAGTAATTGCCTTTAGGGCCATTTTTTTCTGGCAGAGGATCCAGCCCAGATCATGTATTGCACTTCATTGCTGTGTCTCTTTCGTCTCCTTTAATCCGCAAAAGTGCCTCAGCCTCTTTTTATCTTTTAAGATATAGACATTTTTGAAGAATACCAGCCAGTTCTTTTACAGAATGTCCCTCCAGTTGGGTTTATCTCATGTTTCCTCCGGATTAGATTCAGGGTAGGCATGTGTCCTCCTCAGAGCATCCTGTCTGAAGGTGCGTGACATCTATTCAGTCATTGTTGGTGATGTTAAATCTGGTCATGTTAAAATTGATCATTAAATGTTATCCATTTTCTTCATTGTATAGTTACCATTTTTCTTTTTACAATTAATAAGTAATTTGTAGGGAAATGCTTTAAGACTATATAAATGTGTTATTCCTCATCAAGTTTCTGTCCCACCCCCAGATTGAGTATCCATTGCTAATTTATGTCTGAATTTATGAATTTTTAAAACTCTGTCATTCCTTCTACATTTCTTAATTGTCATTCTGCTATAATGAAGTGCTTCCTGCCCTTATTTATTTTGATGCTAATAGGAGCCTCTTTAATCTTATTTCCTGTGTCCTTTTGACATGCCCTTATAATTTTGGGGGGATTTTATTACTTTTTGGAATAATTAGCTCTACCAGATCCATCTTGGACTTTCTCTTCCCCAGCACTGGAATTGACCATTTCTCCAAGGAGCCCTTGTTCTTTTAGTGGGACTGGTATTTAAAAACTGTTACCTGTGATCATTGCCGTCCTAGCGTGTCATTGCTTCTTGACCTATCAGCAGGTGGAGCGAGAGAACACATCCTCTCACAGATACAGCTAAAAAGATGGAGATATGTTTAAAAATCATGACTTATACTGATTCCCTCAATTCCAACATAGCTTCCCACCCGGAATTCTTCCTTTTCCTCCCCTATTTATTATTTCTCTCTTCTTCCATTTTTCTTTTCTTCCATAGTGAGAAGCTTGGCTGGCAACAAGTATCAGTACATTACTGATTTGATCAGTCCTGCAATACACTTAAAATAGTTTCAGGATTGGCTGGACCCATTGAGTATGAAAAATAAACCTACCAAGAAGAGTTCAAGATTTATTTTCAGTACTTTTATTTGTCTTTATAGTAAGAGTAAATGGTCGTCAAAGATGTTCAGAAGATACTTGGATTAGTTATGTTTTTTTTAAAAAAATTCATCATGGTTGTTTTATTCATTTTAATTACAGTTGGGTTCACATATTTTGGTTTGCATTCAGTTTCAGGCTGCTCCCCATCCTTATTGATTTGATTTTATTTTCCAGTGTTTGTAGAACATTGACATGTTCTACATTAACATGATTCCCAAACTGAAGACTATACAAAATAAAAGAGAAGATATAATCAGAGAAGTATTGCAAGTTTCTTTTATTTTGTTATCTTTTAAGTAATTTTCTTATAAAGAATATTGATAATTTAAAATGAAACACAGTGTATGGATGGGTGGGTGGGTGGAGGATGTTGATGCCTGTTTCTCCAAGGCATAGAAAATATGTAGAATGAAACAGTCTTTCTCCTTCTACCAGGAGCCTAAAAGGGTGAATGTAGTTCAAAATGGTTAAAACGTTGGATATAACATTAATTCCTTTGGAAGAAGCCTCAGCAAGGCTTAGGGTGGAGCTTGGAAAGCCCGTGGTGCTTTCCTTGCGTGACACTAGGGGGCGCGCTGGCTCAGATGCTGCCTGAGCCCCTTGAGGCCCCTTCTCCGCCAAGCCGAGGCTGGGGAGTGGGTTCAGGATTCCCAGCCCTGGAGGTCTCCCAGAACTATCTTGGTTGTTCGGTGCCATCTCTTAGTGTTTTGCCCCACGAGTGGGGTGGCAGTTGGAGAGAGGGGCATTCTCAGGCCTCGAGTCTTCTCTCCTTTTGGCCTTCTTATCTTCATGCCTCCTAGTCGTTTTATTTTGTTTAGTAGAAGAAATGGTTGAAAAGTAACCTGTCCAAGGTCATAATTCAAACCCCAAGCTGTCAAATTATTTTCACTGTGCCATTTTAGAAAGGTTGTAGAGAGCAACCAGGTATGCTGTGTGTCTGTCTACCTATAAAATAAGATCAAGTCCATATAATACAAAGCAAACTAGCACGAAGTAGCCAGTCAATATGTTATTAGTCGTGCATTATGAAATCAGAAAATTCAAATCCGAGTCATTTAACAGAGTGGTCCCAAACCTTTTTGGCACCAGGGACCAGTTTCACGGAAGACAGTTTTTCCTCGGGCAGGGGCGGGGAACCGCGCACGCGGAGTTCCGTGGCTAGGTCCCTAAATAGGGGGGTTGGGGACCGCAGATTTAAAGTAAATATGGAATTAATGAGATTAGACCAAAAGGTAAAATGTTGACCTGATAGTTAACATCTGATTCCCCTCTCCCAAGTAATGATAAATAAATTTATTACCGCTATTGCGCGTAAAACCTTGGGGCACTGCACTTGTATAAGGAATTGGAGGTGCGTTAACTTTAAATTACACTTGTCTGTCTCCTGTTGCTTGTATAGACTTATTTGCATTGCTTACATTAATGCTTAGCATAATGATTCAGTGGCTAACATGAAATCCTTGGGCTTTAACTTTGGGAAAGACAAAATTAAATTGTCCTTTCATCAGTAAATGAGTTGCAAGGTGAACTTGATTTTTAAGAACATCACCTATCTTATCAATGTAGAAACTAGTTAAATAACTTTCTACCCAGGGCAGAATCAACCCCAGTGGGAAGCAGGGCAGCAAAAGGCCAAGGTGGCTTTTTCAGCTTTATTTCTATAGAGTATGTGAGCGTAGGAGATACCAGATTCTCCTATTTAACCTCTTCTGTTTACAGATTGCTATGCTAGAATTTACCCATGAGTGCCTCCATTAAAGATTTTAGTAGATTTTTTTCATCTGAGGTTGTAAACATTTGATTAGTGAGAAATGATTAAGTCACACATATGAATACTTGGCTAATGTTTTTGCTTTCAGTGTTTTTTTGTCTGGTTCTGTTTTTTCTTTTATTTCTCTCTCTTTTCATTAGAATATTTTTCTCCATTTTCCACTTTTTTATGACAACGTATTTTCTGAATATCTTACTTTGAGTGGAAAAACCACCTGCATTTCAAATCCAAGTGATCGTAGAGGTTTTAGAAGCAGTAAATATTTTATTATATTCAGGCTTGTGTGTAATTATATGTACATATAAACAGATCTTTAGAAATTGTTTGCAAGGATATTTTTAAGAACAGAAATGCTGATCTTGTTTTTTAGTATGGTTTGTCATTATTTTAAATCTTCATACACAGTGGCTCAAAATTATTATGAATGAATATGCACACTTATAATTTTAGCATTTAATTACATATCTGTTCTTTTAGACTGTTCTCTGATTATTTTATTATATTAATCCTCTTTTCCCTACAAGTTTAAGGGCAAAAAAATTCATGCAGTCTTCTAAGTTTAGTCCCTATAGTACCTAGCACTATCTCTATGACATAATAGGTGATTAATACATAGTCAATTATTTTTTAATTCTTAGTAAATACTTTAACCATTACTTATGTACCTACTGTTTTCTGTTTCATTTTACTTTTTATATTAAAGTAATTTCAGATTTATTGGAAAGTTCCAAGACTAGCACAAAGAATACCTATCAATATATTCTTCACCCAGATTCCCCAAAGGTTAATATTTTGCTACATTGGCTTTAATATTCTCTCTCTTCTTTCTAACTCCTCCTCTCAGCCCTTCTCTCCTTCTCTTCTTCATCTGTCTATCCACCCATACACATGTATATCTATATAAGGATACATATTTTTTTCATTGAGCCATTTGAGAGTAAGTTTTTGTAGAACATCTGTTTGCTGTTGCTATTTCTTTGAAGCATCTTGAATAATCTTTTGACATTGTTGTTATGACAAAGTATTAACTGATGCAGCATAAACCCAGTTTAACTCAGTATTAACGTGACAGTTTAGCAGTTCCTGATCTGTTCAGGATGCTGTATCCATGGAGAAGAACCTACAGCTAGAAAAAACCTAGATACTCATGTATCAACAGAGAGATAGTTTTGCAGTTGTATTATGTGGTGATAAAGTAGAATCTACTAGATAAAAATAAATAAAGTGTAGTAAGTATTTTTGTCAAGACTGGATAGCATAATTTATTTTATTTTAAAAAATACCCAAGCTATACTTTCAGTCTCCAGTCTAAAAAGATATTTCACATGGAGATTATTTTATTTGTACTGTATCTATTGCAATTCAGTTCTGTATAATACACATTTATTAAATAGTCTGCCTGGGCCTGTACAGTAATTAGGTAATGTGAAAAAAGGATATATAATATTGTTATATGTATAATATAATACACTCTTGCTCAGGCTGGTCTTGAACTTCTTTTTTTTTTTTTTTGTTGAGACAGAGTCTCACTTTGTTGCCCAGGCTAGAGTGAGTGCCGTGGCGTCAGCTTAGCTCACAGCAACCTCAGACTCCTCGGCTTAAGCGATCCTACTGCCTCAGCCTCCCAAGTAGCTGGGACTACAGGCATGCGCCACTATGCCCGGCTAATTTTTTTCTATATAGATTTTTAGTTGTCCATATAATTTCTTTCTATTTTTAGTAGAGACGGGGTCTCGCTCTTGCTCAGGCTGGTCTCGAACTCCTGACCTCGAGCGATCCACCCGCCTCGGCCTCCCAGAGAGCTAGGATTACAGGCGTGAGCCACCGCGCCCGGCCAGGTCTTGAACTTCTGAGCTCGAGCAGTCCTCCTGCCTCAGACTCCCAGAGTGCTAAGATTAAGGCATGAGCCACCAGGCCCAGCCATAGTTTTAAACTATACTTGCAAACATCTGCATGAGATGCATTCTGGGTAATGATTCTTAGATATTGCTGAGATTGTGGAATTCTTGTTTAGGTCAATTTTTACATTGATTCAGGTGTGGGCCTCCTGAAAGGTAACATTGTGGATGAGATTGATCATATTCCAAGGCTACTCCTGATTGGTGATATCCTGTTTCAGTTCTCATCATTGTTCTAACAGACCAGAAAAACAATTTTTTTTGATGATTCATTGGTCTTTGAGAACAATGAAAACATTTTGTTTCAGTCTTAGCTGATCTCAAAGATGCCACTCATTTATGTACTTATTTTTTAATTAAAAAAGATTCAGCAACTCTCAGAGAATCAAACTGATTTAGCAATATTTTGGCATCTTATTGCTAGAATCTACTGAGAGATTTAGCATCTCAAGGGTTACATGTGACGACCTTTCCTAGTTTGTTCCTGCTGCTATTTTCCTTCCCAGTGTGAGCAGAGGAATTCTGAATTGCTTCTTTTGTAAAGTTTTCAGGGTGGTAGGCAACACAGTGACAAGAACACTTGCAAACAGTTTATTAACATTAAGTTGATTATATTTTATCAGCATATATTCAATTTGCATAAATATCTCTCTGTGGAATGTCCCTGAGAATTTATTTTTTGGTGACAAGCAACATAGTGGAGATGCTAATAAGGAGACCCCAATTCTGCTCCAAGATCTGCTATCAACTTTCTGTGTGGTCTTAGGCAAGCCACTATCTCTGTTTTCTCATTTGTGACAGAGAGATTCTATCATTCCTAAGGATTCTTAAGGCTCTAAAATTTATATATATATATATATATATATTTGAGAAAACAAACAGTCACATAGTTGCTTTTTTATGGGGGAAAAAAAGAAGAAAATGAACGGAATTTTAGCTTCTATATAAATAAATAAAAGTCACGCCAGAAAATCTAAATCCAAATCTATGATCTGTAGGTTCCAGCTGAAATAGCTCATGTTCCTATCTACAGAATGCCAACACATGTGGATAATAATGACTTTGCATAAGATTTTGGGTGTGTGGGTTTCAGCTTTAAGCTGAAAGCTGGACAGGTAAGAATGACGTTATCCAAGAAGCTGGAAAAATGGCTTATTTTAATTAATCAAAATACAATGTACAGATGAGCAGGTCGAGACACCAGAATCTGACAGGACTTTTAAAATAAACTAGCAAAGATTTATATGAGCCCGTCTGGCTGCGCTGTGCACCCGGTGGGTTGTCTGGAGGCTTGGATGAATTAGTAGTGATGTCAGAAGACTTCCGCAGAATTCTAGGCTTGACTATTGCCATAGGGACGCAGCAGAGGACATCTGGTTTCATTTCAGTTTATCTGTCAGAGCCAACAACATCGGGTACTACAGGGACTACAGTCCTAGATAAATAGATTTTAATACCATGCACCTGATCTATGATAGGTTCTTATTTTTGAGAAATGGATAGGTATACTTAAATAAATTTTTAAAAATTATATCACAAAAGTAACACATGCTCACTATAAAAATAAAATATTGAAAACTACTGAAATGTAGAAATTAAAAAAGTAACAGTCCTCACCTCCACCTACCCAAACTCTCACTCCTCGAGGGCATCCAGTGTAAGCAAAATTTTAAGGTATTCTATTGAGGTTTGATTGACATAGGAAAAGCTGTACATATTTAAAGTATACAACTTGATGCATTTGGGGTAAGTATATACCTGTGAAACCATCACCACAATCAATGCCAAAAACGTATCCATCACGTCCAAAAGTTTTCTCCTGCCTTGTCCTTATTAGTAGTATTATTATAAGAACACTTAGCATAACCTCTTAGTGAATTTTTAAGTGTACAATACAGATACAGCATCATTAACTACATGCACTGTGCTATTCAGTAGATCTCTAGGGCTTCCTTATCTTGCATACTTGAAACCTTGAACCCTTTGACCAACTCCCTCCTGTTTCCGCCTAACCCCAGACCCTGGAAAGCCACCATAAATAATTTGATGTAGATCCCGCACAGGTAGGCCTTTTTCTAATTATATCACTATTTTTGATATACTGTGATTTAATATCAACTGTTACATTATGTTACTGTAATTTAGGAATCAATACCTTACTGAATATAGATAATTTTGCATTCTATGGAATGATATGATGATATTCAATATTTCCCAAGTAAGTTGGTAGTCTATCAATTTATTCAGGTATTTGCCCTTAGCTGCTTGCCCTGGACCAGCCTGGGCAGCTTTCCAACTTAAATGGTGATCTTGGCTTTGCCTAAGTGATATAGAGCTTGTCCAGTGTTGGATAAGGAGATGGTAAACTATAAATAGGGTGAGAATATAATTTCTCATCCAAACTGGGACACTTTGAGAGTCCTTAATAATTACACTGGGACAACAGGTGTTAACTGCGGCTGCATGGACGTGTGGTCAGCACACTTGGGACCACTTGCCTTCCTGTTCTGTTACAGGGTTCTGCGTTCTTATTGGATGGCATGGCTGTGAACTCTACTTCATCTGGGCACTGACCCTAAATGAATTGATGGTTGATCGCTTTCTTGCCCTTTGATTTCTCTAATAGGGGAACTGTGGTAATTCTTAGGGAGACCTGTAAGCTCCCAGAGCTCAAGACTGTTTAGTTTCTTAGATCCATAACAATCTAGTATCTGTCTTTTCCACTTCTCACCTCCTGTTTTCTTCTCGGTCACCTCCAGCTGGTCTTCTCTTGCCACCACTCCACCACATCTGCTCTTGCTAATGCCATTAATGACTCCCAGTTCACAGATTCAGGAGTAATCACCTTTCTGCTCTTATTTGATGCAGTTGATCATTCCTTCCTTCCTAGAACATGTTCTTCTGCTTATTCCTGTGGCCCCATACTTTTCCAGCTCCTACCCCATTTCCTGTGTCTCCTTCTTACTCTCCTTTGCTGGATGCGTCTTTGCTTGAGCTCTCAGTGTAGAGCTGCCCCAGGGCTCTTCCCTGCCCACATCCTCAGCTTTGTGGCTGTGATTGTCTTCATGTCAGTGAATAGTGGAACCATGTGCTGAGATGGAGACTGGGAGAGGAGCAGTTTTAATATGGGGTGGGGGCAGGGGAAGGTCAAAGGCTCTGTTTGACCATGGTGCGTTTAAGATGCCTGCCGTATCCCCAGGTGAAGATGTCAAGTGGGCAGTGAGATGCATGAGTCTTCAGCTCAGTGGAGGGATCAGTCCTGTCATCCAGCCTGGGTAATTTACTGAGCAGTTAATCTTGATGGCAGGCTACACATTTTTGCAGTTATAATTACAGTTTAGGCTCACTACCTTCTCACCAGATCATCCCTAAAGCCTTTAACCTGGACTGGTTAGATTAGGTGTCCCGTGGTAGTCTGTTCCAATTCTTTCTTTCTCATCATGCTCATATTCTGTAATCCTCTGAGTCACCGTGTCACCTGTAATGCCCCAGGCAGCCATTCCTTACTCTTACAAGAGCAGTTACATTATCATAGATACCTTATACCCTGTCAGCATTATTCAAAATCCAATCTTTAAATGAGACAGCTTTTTTCTCAGTCTCCATGAAGTGTTTATCAGCTGCTTCTCTGTTGCTAATTGCATAAATGAAGGCAGATGCAGGAAATTCTGGGTGTGGGATGCTTTCTGTGATAGTGATGCTTTCTGCTAAGGCCTTTTTCAGAACGTCTGCTACAGAATGTCTTGTATAAAATGGCAGCTATCACATATGTGTGTATGTATTAATGTGTATACATATGTGTATATGTGTGTGTGCACATACATAGTTGGGGTTGCAGCTGGTCCTCACAGTTGTCCAATAATCTGTTGACTGGGGTAGTGTCGATACAGTTTCTTTGAGGCATGAAATGACTATACACTGGGCAGCAAAACTGCAGCCTATTTTTCTACTCTGATAGTTTCATTTGTGTTACCTCTTCAAGAAGAAGATTAGAATTACATTGACTAGGAAAGCAAAGCTGAAAATTAAATTAATTTCAGATTTGTAATAAAAAATGGAATCTCTTCTACTCAGTGTTAACTAGGACCCTGTGGGCTATGCAAATGAGATTGACAGTCTCTCATTAAAGTGGAATTTTTCTCCAGTAAAATGTACTGGCACTAAATAGTCTCTGCAATGCTTTATGTTCCGGGACCACAGCTGCCATCAGGATCATGCCACTGAGGGCGGTTCGCATGAAACCGGGGAAGCCACACATTTATCAAATTGGTGCGACTTCACCGAGTATTTATGGGCGGGATTCCTACTCTGTGCCAGACATTGTGCTAGGCAGTTAGGATTAGTAATGAATAGCTCAGATTTTTGTCATCAAAGAGTTTCCAGTCTGATGGGAGAAACAGCTACACACAAAAGCAAGCTTAAGGTGACTTGGTTAGTGACATGAGAGAAGTGCTGTGGAAATATGAATGAAGAGGCGACTAATTCCACCTGGTTGGTTTGGATAAAAAGGAAATAGGTGATAAGAGATGTGGACTTTGATGGATTTCACCAGGAAGAGAACAGTCATCCAGAACTATGGGAATTATAGAACATTTCATGTAAAGTTAAATACTAGGGAACTGATTCAATTTCAGCTACATGGGTTACCTTTAAGGAGATTTGATCATTTCATTCCAAGGTAAGATTTCCCCTAAACTGAGGCTACCTTTTTTTTTTTCATAAGGATGGCGAACACTTATTAAATACCTACCCTGTGCTGAATGCCTATGTACATCTCCTCCTACTACTCGCAACAGCAGCTCTGCAATGTCAGCAATATTATCAGCATCATTTAGGTGAGCCAGGTCAAGAGATCTGTGTATGGTTGCACAGCTGGTACATGGCAGAGCTGGGCTTTGGTCTGTTCCACTTCAGAGGCCATGCTTTTCCCCACAGAACACTGCCTCTCTCACCCAGCACTGGTCCAGCTGTGACTGCTGGTTGGCGAAGGTGCTGACAGTGGCAGAGTCCATGTGCACTATTCTGGATTAATTTAACCAGCTGTTACATTTAGGCAAATCTTGGAACCAGGCGCATTTCAGTATTTTATTGGCTCAGTGACCTGAGAGCTTAGGGGCTGGGTAGGCCCAGGGCAGAACACCACTGGCCTGTTCTACTGTCCCCATGTCATCAGGTAACTGAATCTGGGGGAATAAGACCCAAAGGCTCAAGAGAGTAGTGAGCCCCTCAGTGATCCCAGGAGCGGCAAGCTTGTGGGTGGCCTTGGGAAGTTAACTGTCCAGCTAGGGGCTGTGGCTCTCCCCTGGGCTACCAATGCTGAAGGCCCTGGCTGTGTGAAGAGAAATATTTTCACTCTGGAGGAAGCAGAGCTGCTGTAAGTGACCTTAGTCCTTGAGGGTCAGAAGGCTCCACTTAGCAAAGGCTCAGTGTAGCCTGAAGCTGGGAGGACAAGACGCTGCAGACAAGTTTCAGAACTGCTTTCCCGAGTGCTTCCAGCACACATGCCCACCCCTCTTCCATCAGCGTTCTAAGCCGGGCTGGATCGCTTATCTTAGATCCATAACTGAGCCCAGTCTTCGTCTTCTGGAACAATAAAGCATCATGCCTGAAGGGCTGAGATTCCCCCCGCCCCCATCACTGAAGAAAGGAGAAGATATTATTCATCTTCAGAGAAGAATTGCAAGCCTAAAGGAGATTTACTAGCGTATCAATCACTGACATCTATATCTCTAGGCAAAACCTCACTAGGTAATTATTACTATTTCCAATTTACATTGTCTAATCTCTCAGATCTCCACGGAAGGAGCCATATCTCTGTCCTCTCATTAATCTCCTACAGTATTTACAACTGGGAACTTCTTTCCTGTAGCTAAATTAAAGTTTGCATACTTTATTTGAGCATTCATATTTCTTTATTCCGTGCTCAGAAGAGATGGGTGGTCATAGTTTTGCACTTCTCCTAAGCAAAATTATCACTGAATTTTCTCCCAGATGCAGATCAGTGTGGTATAAGAGCATAAACTTTGGAGTCAGATCTGGATTCAGAGGTGGTTCTGCTGCTTACCATTGGTTTGACGGTGGGTGCACTGTTTCTTCATTCATAAAGTGGGGCAATATGATCTACTTCACGGGATTAAATATAAAGTGGCCCCTACTGATGACTGGCACCGAGCCTCCTTTTCTCTTGTTCCTTTGCTGTGCCCAGTAAGTGGGCTGCTCCCACTCCAGCCTTCACGTCTTCATTCCAGCCACCTGGAGGAGAAAGGGGGCACACAGAAGGGCGCTTCTCCACTAAGACACATGGAAGTTACACACGTGACTCCATTTTCATCTCACTGACCAGAGCCTGGTTGCAGGGGCACACCCAGCTGACTCCACGGGAAGCTAGGAAATGTAGTCTTTATTCTTGGCATTTATTCATGTGCCCAGCTGACCTTTAGATGTTTTATTTCTGAGAAAGAAGAAGAGTGTCTGTTGTAGGTTGAGTTTCCCAGGAAGCAGACTCTGAGACAACGTATAGCTTGCAGGATGTTTGTTGGCTCGGTGATGATGGAAGGGAGGGCAGAGGGAGAAGTCCAGCTATGATGCAGGCCCCCTGACAGCCTCAGTGCCCCCCATGGGTGCTCTGGAGCTAAGATAGACAGGCCTTTATGTTCCTACATTGATCAGTCCTTCGTGGCCATGGGTAAGGCAGCTCTCAGCAGTTGAGGTGACCCCTGATAAGACAGACAGCTGGAGGCCTTCTGGCCAACAGCACTACCAACAACTGGGGCAACAAGTCCTTCATGGAAGGGAGTTCTGGGTGATGCATCTTAGCGTGCATCACAGGGAGAATGGGAGAGTCAGCGTCTCTGCCCCATATATCATAGGGTGGCTGTGAGGATCAAATAAAATAAAACGTAGAGGGCTTTTGCAAGTGGACCTGGCTTAGGGTAAGCACCCAACCATCTTTAGCTGTGGCATTAGCATTTCCCAAGTTATTTTACAGGATGTTTCCTCCTGGAGCATCTTGCAGGACTAAAAGAGTTGGCCATCCCTGGTCTAATGATCAAATTTAGGAAATATTCTATTGCAAATTCTTTAATTTCTACTCCATGTGGGTCAGTGTTTAGTCAATCCCTTTTCTAATGATTTGCATTAAAAAAGATAGTGTTAACATTGCTTTTGCCTTTGGTTTTCACCAAAGTAGAAATATAAAAAGTGCCTGCTATATATACGGTTCTGTGTTGTTGCTATTCATTACTTCTGTTAACAAATGTGTCACATAAAAATTTCCTGAAAATAAGATCAAGAAATGAAAAAATCAATTCTTTAAACTTAATGAGCACACACTCTGCAGGTGGGCTTGTCCCACCCAATGCAAGCCAGAATTTCTCACCTGTGCCTCTGTGCCGGCTCCTAACTGGTGTCCTTGTTACTACTTTCACTCCCTCTACAGTCTGTTCATTTCAGCAGCCAGAATGAACCTTTAAAATTTTTAAATCAGTCTTATCAGTTTCTTTACTCTCAACCCTCCAATAGCTGCCCAGCGTATTTGCAGTGAAATTCAAAGTCCTTGCCATTCCCTGCCAGGCGCTGCAGGCTCTGGCCCCTAGCCACCTCTCTGACCTCATTTCTGTCCCAGTCATTTTGCTGTAGCCACGCTGGCTACAGACCAAGCAAGGGTCTGCATTTGTTCCTCCCTGTGCCTGAAACACTCCCCTAGATCTGCCCTTGGCTGATTCCCTCACTTCATTCACTTTTCTTTGCCCCTGTCACTTCATCAGAGGCCTTTTCTGACCCTTCTACCTCAAGTGGTACCTCTTGTCACTCCCTATTTTTCTCACTCTACTTTGTTTTTATTCATAGCACTTATTACTACCTGAAACTATGTATTTATCTGTTTATTGTTCATTGTCCATGTCTCCAATGAGACTGTAGGATCTGAGAGATCAGAGACTGTTCTTGCTTACTGCTGTATCCCCTGGCACCAAGCAGGCACTCAGCAAATTTTTGCAAGTGAAGGAGTGAGTGTGCTAGTTTCTGGGAATACAGTGATAATGTGAACCCTGCCTTCGGAACAGATAGTCTACAACTAAGGCCCATTCCAACAGCAGGTGCAATAAAAACTGTAGAATTTTCTCTTTGAATATATTATAGTAATAAATGCTTATAATAGAATTTCTAATATTGAACTATCCTTGCATTCCTATGATAACTTTATTTGGTTGTGATATCTAATTCTTTTAATATAGTATTCTTAAGATTCAGTTTGCTATTATGTATATAATTTAGTGTTGGCAAGTAAGAATGGTTTTCTGTAGTTTTCTGTTGTCTTTCTCCAGTTTTGATAACTATATGCATTATTATGGTTATTCCAGCCTTATAGACTCTTAAAATCTTGGATCTGTATTTCCTAATATTGCTTATTTGTGCTTTATTTCATTGGTCTTAATCAAACATCCCAAAGTTTTAACTACTTTATTGTTATTTCACAAAAACACCTTTGATTTTATTCATCAAGTTGTTTTGTTCTCTGTATCAGTTGGATCTCTCTTTATTCTACGACAATAGCCAAAGGAAGGATGCAGCTGTGTTGCCCAGCTCCATCTTCACCCTGTGAGACCTGGTGTCACTGGAGCCTCTAACCTGCTTCTCTTTGACCTCAGCACTTATAGAAGGGAAGTCTCCCAGCCCTGAAGATACGTCGTTCATTTGGTGCAAATCTTAAGGTTTTAGCCAAATGCCTTTTCACTGCCAGCTAATTATTTGGGGTGAGGTGGAGCGTTGTGGTGGTCAGGTGGTAGAGAGGAGCTTGCAGTTGGTCCAGGTCTTCTGCAGGAGGCCATTTAATTGAGTATTTTGATGACTTCAAAATCACTCCCGGTTCTTTTATTGTTTGACTCTCAGCTTAGACTGTTACACCTATTTTTTATTGCAGGGATTTTGCTTTGGGTTCCATGTAAATTTGAGTCCTTTGCTTTCTATCTTCCACATATACCTTAAAGTTTTTAGTCTGCTATTAGCACTATTTTTCCATATTTAATTTTTAATGAAATAAGACTCTCGTGTGATCTTGCTCTGGAGACTGGAAACATAATTATCATCTTGGTGTGTCCTTTTGGGCCTCATTTAACTTCTGTGTTGTAATTGGTCACTTGGGAGAGACAGAAGTCATGAATTCTGCCCAGCACCAGCATCCTTTTCTCACCCCAGAGTGACGATCTGCCCTCAATTCAGTGATTCCAGAGGCAGAAAGAGCCCGTTCCATGCTTGGATATTTCAAATTGGCATGAATTATTATATTAATGTGAGTTTGTTTGAAAGTACCTATATTTTCTTTGGTAAAGAAACTATTCTAAAATTCAAGAAGTGATAACATGATTTATTTATAGCAGATTTCTACAGCCACCAAGTTAATGAATTTAATAAAATTATTGAGAAATATTTACATATGAACAAATACCAGCTTATAGAGAAAAGAAGGTAAAGAAAAAATGCCTAACCCAAAACATATTCTAGATTTTTATCACCTAAACATTCAAAGAGTGTGGAAATATATTGACTAAACTTTCTGTTTTCTCTCCAACTGTTGCGGTCATTTAGACTCGTCGGGGTATGAGTTCTTTCCCACCTTTATGTAACTGTGAATCTCTAAATGTTTGGTGTGTTTGGGATTATGTCAGAATGTGAAAATCCAGAGTTAATTCTAA
Source organism: Eulemur rufifrons (assembly GCF_041146395.1). NCBI lineage: Eukaryota > Metazoa > Chordata > Mammalia > Primates > Lemuridae > Eulemur > Eulemur rufifrons. The sequence continues at coordinate 73,276,770 of NC_091001.1, read as the reverse complement.
AAAAAAAAAATGAGATAAAATCAGCTTAAGGCTGGGCACAGTGCCTCATGCCTATAATCCTAGCACTCTGGGAGGCCAAGGTGGGAGGATCGCTTGAGGCCAGGAGTTCAAGATCAGCCCGAGCAAGAGAAAGACTCTGTCTCTACAAAAAATAGAAAAATTATCCAGGTGTGGTAGCGCACTTCTGTAGTCCCAGTTACTCAAGAGGCAGGAGGATTGCTTGAGCCCAGGAGTTTGAGGTTGCGGTGAGCTGTGATGATGTCACTGTACTCTAGCCGAGGCGACAGAGCAAGACCCTGTCTCAAAAAAAAAAAATCATCTTAAGATGATAGGTTAAGGATTTATAAAAGATTTCAGTGAATCTTAAGTGTCAAAATTTATTACTAAAAAAGGCTCTGAAGTTTGTGCTAAATATATTAATAGAAGAGAGAAAGAGATGGGAGAAGAGAGAGAGAAAAGACTTTTCTCTTCAGTCTGGGATGATGAGAAAGTTCTACCACCCCTCCCAAATTGGAGCTGAACCATAATCCTGACTCCTTGAAGTTGGCTACATTTCCAAATGATGGCTATGATCATGGCCCATTTATCTCTCTGTGCAGGATGCTTAAGCCATGCACTAAGTCTGGTCCCATATATTTCTCACTGTGGAAGAGAAAAAACTAAAATATAATTAGAATTACATTGTTAGAGTAAAATTAATGTATATATAATATAAAAAAGATCTTTCCATACACTTTTTTTTTTTTTTTTTTTTTTTTGAGACAGAGTCTCACTCCGTTGCCTGGGCTAGAGTGAGTGCCATGGCATCAGTCTAGCTCACAGCAACCTCAAACTCCTGGGCTTAAGCGATCCTACTGCCTCAGCCTCCCAGTAGCTAGGACTCCAGGCATGCGCCACCGCGCCCGGCTAATTTTTTCTATATATATTTTTAGTTGGCCAGATAATTTCTTTCTATTTTTAGTAGAGACGAGGTCTCACTCTTGCTCAGGCTGGTCTTGAACTCCTGACCTCGAGCGATCCACCCGCCTCAGCCTCCCAGAGTGCTAGGATTACAGGCGTGAGCCACCGCGCCCGGCCTCCATACACTCTTTATAATGATGATAGTAAGAATGAATTAATACTTTGCACTTTTACCTGAAAAATGACAGAGCTTCAGAATTTGATTTCTTTAAGTACAGTATTAATGAAATCTGAGAAGGTGTTTTGAAAGAAAGAGCAAACAGCCAGGGAAAGCCATTTTCATGATAGTCTCTGAACTTGTCAGTGGTTGAACTAGAAAAGACAATTCAAGATTTTTGACATCTCAGTTTCTCTCAACTTTATCTGACATGGCACTAGCTTATGCTTTTAGAGAATTAGGAAGAAGAGAGGGAAGGAGGAAAGAAGGAAGGAAGGAAGGTTGTTTACAAAAGTTTAAATAGTGAAGAAAGATGGTTGTAAAACCTTCAAATAGGACAGAAATGTGCAGTGTGAAGTGAGAGTCCTCCTCCCACCTAATTCTGCTTTCTGAAGGTCACTGCTATTCATAGTTGTGTGTACATCCTTGCAGACAAATTTATCGATGTAGACACTAACATACATGTGCTTAACCGAGAAGACATTGAATTGTTTACAGGTTTTCACTATTACAAATAGTAACATGACTAAATGCCTAATGTAATATCTATTGAAATGTAATTAGAAATGAATAATTAATTAGATATGGCAAAAATGATTTACAGTCTGGTCTGTAATCTTACTTAAGTCTAAACAATTTGCTAGACTGAGTTGTTTAAAAGTTCAAAAACCCGAGTGATTTAATAGCACTTAGCTTTTAGTGTGCATTGGCAAAAATGACGTTTGTAGCTTTAGACTTGCACAGATCGATGGTTGATTGTCCAGGAAAATAATTGGCGTTCTAATGCAGAGATCTTCTTTTCATGAGCTGTGCTGGAATGAGTGCTTAATAAGGCCTCTTAGTCCTTCGTATATTCTCTATTAATTTTCCCCAGCAATTAAGGAAACTGTGTCTATGATATTGGAGATCTGGAGGAGAATTCACAGTTAAAAAATAAATATACCATAATTATGTCATTCTCTAAAATGAGGTGTAATAATTTTAATTTTTTAGGGAAATACCTCAAATGTACTACACAGTTTTCTGATGGAATATGTGCAACCTGGTGTAAATATGGAATAATAACCTGAATGAGGTATTTTCATAGAAACATGGTAAAAGGATAGTGCTTAAGCATAAGCTGCATTATGGCTGTGTGTCACGTGAATAATGATTTGAATTTTGTGAATGCTGGGATTGTTGCACGAATATAATCGACGGTTCATTCTTGCCTCTGAGCATTTGACATGCTACTTATTATGAAGACTCAAATCCCATGCTTATTTATAATTTTTTAGTCAGCAGGAAAAGAATTATTAGCTCTGGTATCACAGGTTTGTATGTAAAATTTAAAAAGGTAATACTAGTATACAATTTTCCATACATGAGGATATACTACTGGATAATAAAAATAACAGTTTACTTTTATTAAGTGCTTACCATGTGCCTGCACTGCTCTGAACACTTAAACATGGAATGATCCAGTAACCCAACTGTACACACTTACTATCATCCCCACTCCACATATGAGGCATGGAAAAGGTCAGCATCTTGCCCAAGGACACACAGCTAGTGAGTGGCAGGCTGGGATACGTGTTGAGAGGTTTTTCTGGTAGTGATGACAGATTTGCACTGAGCCACCCATCCATTCACACTCTTGTCCAGACCATTTTATGGCCAATGGATGGCATGAGATTTTGAAAAAAGTAGTTTAGGTAAGAAAATGTAGCTGATGGTTATAGAATGGGAAATAGTTTCATTCTCAGATAACTTAGTCACATAGGAATTAAAATATTACCCTTGTGCCTAAATTATGACACATGCCCAAATTATGGCAGTTTCCCCATACTTCACCTGACTAAAAGTTTGGAAATATAATTATAACCAGACAGTATGATAAATTGTTAAAGTTAGGGAGTCCTAAATATGTTTTAAAGCTTATATCTAACACTAAAAAGCATACAAGTATTATAGTGAAGTACATGCATAAATTTATAAATATATTTTTAATTTGAAAAATGGTTGATATTGCATTATCTTTGCTACTTTTAATTATAGTACATGTATCATAACAAAAGGTTTATATCTTTTATGGCAACCAAATTGCATTCTATATTATATAGAAACTATGCATAAAGTAATAAAACATTTTAAATAAATCTATGTTCTCACCAAGTTGTATGTTAAATTTCTCTACCGCTTCATGAATATCTTTCTACATTTACGTTAAATTTTCCTTCATTGTTAATATTATTTGTTGATTAGTTCATTTCCTTGATCATTCCCCAGTAGTAAACAAAACCTTTAAAAATTTTTGTAAAATATTTTATCTTGTGAAATATTATTTTGTGTTTTTAAAATCAAATTTATGTATTGGGAAGCATGATAAAAATTAGATTTTAGGGTAATTGACATATTTTGAAGTATTAGATTTCTTGGAGAAATTGAAAAAGACAATTTTCCTAAACTGGGGTTATTTTATTTTCCTTGATCAAATTCAAGGCCTTGTTTTTAATTTCTTAGACTCTGTTCTTGTTCCTGGAGCCCAACTAAGACATAAACACTGATTATCTGTTAATTACTTTGGTCTTGTGGATACATAAGGGATTGTAAATAACTGGATCATCTTGAGTTGGTTTTTTTTTGCCCTAAATTCTGTCTTCTTACCCTCTTCCCCAAAATGCTTTAGCATTCCTACCCTCATTCATTGCTCATCCCCACCCACATATCCATTTTGTTAACCTCTTACTCCTTAACTAAGTAAGAGCCACAACCTCTGCTAATGAGAATGGTGGGTTCAGACCTGCAACACCACCTGTCTACTATGTAACCTATGGTGAGTCCCAGGTGCCTCATTAGTAAACAGACAATGAGGTTAGCACCTGACTTGGGGCCGTTGGGATGATTAAATTAAATGACATAATCTGTGTAAAGGGCTTAGCATCCTGCCCCGTGCCTAGCAAGAGCCCAGTAAATTATAGTTGTTTTTATTGCTGTCAGTGCCCATTAGTTCTGTCCCTGTGGATTATTCTACATGGTAGGGAAGTTAATATATGCATGTAAGCATGCACATATTATGTCAATCAGTAAATAATTAATAAAAGTCACATCATATTATATCACATCCTACATGGAAAGTGCTTTATTATTATACAATGCCTGGGAAATGTCATTCACTGACCTCATATCTTGTCTCATGAAACAAGTAATTATTTAGATTCCATGGCAATTGATGTATATGCATTTTTTTTACTGTTATGGATGTTATTAATATAAGTATGTAATGAAACTCTAGTGTAAGTAGAAACCAAGCCTAAGTCTAGATTTTTAATTTATCCTTTTAAGTCTTCCCTTTAACAAGTTGATGTTTTAAATAATCCTCAGAACATCACAAATAGTTTTCTGTGTTACTCTATGGTCAGTTTGTACACAACTTTTAAAAGCCCTTTCCACATCTGAAGCAAAATTATATTTGATTTTGGGAGTTTGTGTAACTAGATAAGGAGGTGAGACATACACCTTTTTTCAATCTAATTTTAAAAATGTAGTTGAACGTGGATATCTGGTGTTGCATAGAAAGAAACGTCTGTGTAGTTAGCTGCAGTTTATGCTGAATTCAGGCTAATGACCCAGCTGTGACAATTACATCAACTGAAAAATTTTTGAGGCTGGATATTTTAAAAAAGATTTTAGGAAGACAAGATTTTTTAAAAATGAGATTAAAATCATTCGTATTTTCACCACCCTAAAAGTTGACTATTTTTCTTTTTGCATAATGCTGTGTCAATATATATCTTAATATAGTTGTAGTGAGACTGTACATGCTATTTTGTATTCTGCCATTTTCCTTAATATAAGTCCACATTGTAACATAATTATTTTAAATCTCTACATACTAGTGTTCAAGTGTATCATGTTCCATAATTTATTAAACCATTTCCTTAATGTTAAATCTTTATGTAGTTATACATGTTTAATTAAATTAGCTAGTAACTAACTTTTTTGTGCCCATCTCTTTTTTGTTGAGTTAGGATAATACTTATGAGTAGAATTACCAGGTAAAACAATATAAATATTAATAAAGCTTTTGCTACATATTACCATATGCATTTCTAAAAGTGTTAAAATGTTTTACTGTATACCCATAGTAAATATGCTTTGCCAACATTGGGTGTTATATTTTTTATAATTTAACATATGGTTATGGCCAAAAGGAGGAGGAGCGGCTGTCCAGAGCGCTGCGGTAAAGGAGTTAAGTGAAAGGTCCATAGTAAAGAGCCTCCTGGTTTTCTAGTGTAATCAGCTGGAGACGTCCAAGGTTGGCGATAGAGAGGATTCCCCTGTGGCTCCTCTGCCTATACCCTGAGAGTCTTTTTCCCTGGGAGATTTCTCTCTGCTCTGTCTTCAAGGAAGGCTGCTGCCTCCTTAAGCCCTTGGTTCCAGTCCTTCTCAGCTGCTCTTGTCTTAAGCACCTAGGGCAGCAGAGAATTACCTGGACTGAAGTCGCAGAATTCTTGAGAGCAAACAATATACTCTAGGTAGTATAAGCAGAAAAGTAATTTACCAAAGGGTATTGGGACATTCACAGGGTCTCTGGGAGAGCTAGAGACCACGCGGCCAAGAGCAGTGCCTGGCCACACCGATTGTCCCTCCCCTGCCCAGGTGCTGCTGCTGTGCCCCCACCTACCCCCTCCAGCCGGTCAAGGTGAAGCAAGACTCTGCTGTGCTCTCTCAGGGAACATAGTTGGGGGGTGTAGGTGAACAGTTCACAGAAGATGGGACCCACAACACACATTCCTCTCCATTATTCTAAGGAGTTTCTGCCAAATACTGGAGGACGCCACTGAGTCCAGATTTCCATGAGAAATGCTCCCAGTAGCGTGAGCTTCCGTATTGAATCCAAAGGCTCTGTTAAGACAGCTGGTCTCTAAGGCCCAGGTGAAAACCATGTTCTTCCCTTCCCTCAGAATCCATCCCCACGCAGATTGCCCAGGTTTATACTGGCCAAATGAAACTTGGTAAGCTTATACAAGTTTATAAGTTTGCAAGATGTTACCATTCTTTTGATGTGTAAGCCTTTCATCTTCTGGCCTGACTTTTTATTTGACCCCCAGTGCAGCTGGAATCTGACTTTGATTATGGATCTGGAAAGAATGGGGCAGGTGGAGGTTGGAACATGAGAAGACTTAGGTTCTCCTTAAAAGATAAGTGCATCGGGTGAGCCCACTAAGGCAGGTACTGCCTAAGAAGGCTCAGCAGGGCTCCAAGGAGAAAAGAGGGTTAGGGGAGGTGGTTCAGCAGTTGGCAGTGCTCAAATTGGGCAGATGCTCTCATTTTCCCATCAATTTCCTAACTTTCATATAAAGACTTGGCTCTCTCATGGTCTCAGCCTTGTCAATGAGAGAAAGAAAACTTTATTTGTACCTAGATGTCAGGTTTTTATGAGAATTTTAAGAGTCTTTATGTTTTACTTATTTATTTATTTAGAGACAGGTTCTTGCTTTGTTGCCCAGGCTGGAGTCTGGTGGTGTGATCATAGCTCACTCCATCCTTGAGCTTCTGGGCTCAAGCGATCCTCCTGCCTCGGCCTCCCAAGTAGCTAGGACCACAGATATGTGCCACGAAGCCCAGCTAATTTTTTTGAAAAAAATTTTTTATAGGGATAGGGTCTTGCTATGTTGCCCAGGCTGGTCTTGAACTCCTGGTCTCAAGTGATCCTTCTGCCTCTGCCTTCCCAAAGTGCTGAGATTACAGGCATGAGCCACTGTTCCCAGCTCATATTTTAAAAGGGAACCAAAGGAAGATAGAATTGTGAAAAGACTTTGAAGTCATATAGACCTGAGTCTGAATCCTGGCTCTGCCACTTACTACCTAAGTGACTTGGCAGGTCCCATAACCTCTCTGAGCCTCACTATGCTTGTCTATAAAGAGGGATATGTATGTTTATCCTAGTGGATGGTTCTTAAGGATTCAGTGAGATAAGATGTAAAGTAGCACATAGCTATTGATCTAGAAATAGTAGATAATAGTCGATGATTAACATGCTTGTGGAACTGAATGCAATCTTTAACAATTAAGTGGAGCAACTTGCTAATGGGGAACTTGGAGTCGTATCTGGAGATGTCTTTCGGTCTGGGGGTTTTCTTGAGGTCTCTTAAATCAGATTTGATAGGAAAAATTTTGTTGTACCTGTTTAAGGTACCCAGTATGTTCAAATGGAATTTGATCAAATGTCCTTGGTCATAAATTTAATACAGTTGCTGCCTCTGTATTCATTTTTAGGCCTGATGTAAGTTATTGAAACCCAGTGGTACTACCTCATTGCGTTTGGCCTAGCTGAGACTTGCCCTCGCCTGGGTGGTCGTTTGCACCATAGCCTGCTTGCTCCTCATCCCGCAGACCCAAAAAAACCCAGCACACGCCACAGCTGCTGACCATGATAAAGCCTAATTGGTCAACACCAGAATCAAGTAAATAAGACCCCCCCCCCCTCCTTTCGCACGTGTTTTCTTTGAACTACCCAATCCACTGCCCCCAGGAAAGCCTGCGGGCTGACGCCCACGGACCTTAATAGAGGCGGAGGCCACAGTTCCTCTTTGGCTCTCTCCTCACTTGCCGGTTGAGCGCCTGGCCCTGCGAGGTGTGCCGCCCGCTTCTCTCTGCGATCTGTGAGTAATGGAAGGCTTCTGTTATTTTATGCGTTTTATTGTGCTGCCTCCTCTCTCTCACCTGACCAACCCAGCTCGCCCGAACCCAACTCCTCTCTGGGTCGGGGCTGGACCCAAGTCAGACAAGAGCCACGAGGGCGTCTGCCAGTATAAACAAGTTTCCTATGACAGGGACACCTGGTCATGTGTGCACGTGTCAGACGCTTAGGCACTGTGCTATCCGCCTGGGTAGCCCATGAAAAGCACACTATGTACACCCACAATCCCCGCCCCCAGAACCTGTCCAGGGCAGGGCTAGGATTGATGGCCATTCTCCAGGGACCTCAAGACGGAATTAGAGGAAAACACACCATCCTTGAAATCTAGTAAAATGATCAACGTTTTTCACCAGAATAACGGTTATTTGGCTGGTTTTAGTAATTTTTAGTGTAATAGAATGGTGTATCAGGCACTTAATTAGAAATTCCTAAAGTTGTGGTTGTACTTGTTTTGTTGTGAGATGGCAGTGAACATTAATTGGCTTTTTAAAATAGGAGTGAACGTCTCAGAATGTCGAGTTCATAAGTTGAAAAATTATTTCTACTGGAGTTTTAATGACTCTACTAAATATGTTTCCATTTTTATTGTAGCCAATGAAAATGACAGTCATTTTTGATTAATTGGCATTCCATAGAGTTAACACTAAATCTAGTAACATTAACTTTTTATTCCCTGCCCCGACCCCCCCCCTTTGCCACTTGCATACATTTCTTAATAAAATAAGGCAGGTTTGCTATCTTTTTTGCTTTTTATTCTTTCTCATACCCATCATCTGCTGTCTTGTTCATTCATATGTTCTCTCTCTCTGCCTGATTCATTCAGCATCGTGGTTTTATTCCAGTAATAGCTTTTGAAAGAGACTTGCCCAAACAAAAAGAATAAAAAATCAATTTTTAGCTGGTGTTAATGGTGGACTCTAGAAAGAATATGCTTTCCAAAGTAGACATGGGCGAGAGGTAACTGTCTCACCCAATGTTATATCTTCAGTGCTTGCATTGGTTTTCTTCTCCTTACCCGTTATGTGCCAAATACTGTCTTGGCTGCTTTGCAAACTAGTCCTTATTTAATTCAATCCTCACGACAACCTGAAGGGAATTAGTAGTAGTCTCATCTCACAGGTGAGCAAACTAAGGCTCAGACATGGTCCTACGATTAATAAATAGAATTGAGGGAATTTGAATGCAGATGTGTTTAACTCCACGTGCGTGCTGTTTGCCTTACCAGGGCTTTCTCAGGCATTCAGTCAGTAAGTACAAGGAGAGCTTTAGAACAGAGTATCCGCAAGTATTGATTGACTCTCTGGCCATAAGTTAAAGTGAGCTTCATGATGTGGGTTTACCTCATTTTTGTAAAGCTACATACACACTGTAACTTTTAAGTGATTGAAAAATGTAAAGGTAGCCTTTATGTTATGGGGTCTAACAAGAGGGAGATCTGAGAATTGTCAGTATTCAATAAATACCTGTCCAAAGAACATCTTCCGAAGATGCTGCATAGATAACTTAAATTCATATCTTAAACTCATGAAGTACTAATGATCCTAATAGGAAAGATTGAATAGTGGGTGGTTATTTCTAATGAGCCAGTTGAAAACCAAATTCGATAACTTGCTGTGTGTACAATGGCAATTCACTCATTTATAATACTTTATCTCCCACTGGTTTCTCTTGTATATATTATTTTCATGGATGTATTGGTGAGTTAATTAGGTTAATTTCTATTGTCCCCAGAAAATGTTTCAGTAATTTCAGATTCATTGTTGAGGTAGGAAGTACCCCGTGAGTTGTACTCTGAATCATGCAATAAATTTCCAATGAGTGGGAAGCATAAATGACATTGATGGGTCAGACACTCTTAATCTGTGTACACACCACCACATGTGCTCTTCACTGTCATCGCCCATTCTAGGCTGAAGGGCCTATTCTTGTATCATGACATTCAGGTTTGAGCATTTGGGAGCCAAGGACAGAAGTTTTAATAGACTAGGAAGCAAAGAGTTGGTGATATTTTAAAAATACTTAACCATTAGGCTTTCCCACAATTGATAAGTGACATTTGTATCAGTATCAGGACCCTATAATGTGTAATGGACACTTGCAATTTAATTTTAAACTTTGAAATGACCACAGACCTAAGTTACAGCATTACCACTAGCATTTCTTCTGAATAAAGAATACAAAAATATTATATGGAGATAAATTCAGGGTGGGGTGTAAGATGTTCAGCTTCGTTTCCAGCCTCTCTTGCATTGTACTTTGGAACACAGATGACCTGGTGAGTAAATGTCTGATCAGGAAGGACCAGCACAGTTGTAGTCCCACTAGTATGCTCATTGTCTTTTCTCATCTTTTTTCGAGATAATTTATCCGGGAGGTGGTCACGTTCTGTCCTGTTAAAATTTCAATGGTGGTTTGCAAAGATCAGAATGAGTCCTAATTTTTCATTGAAATTTATGTCCCTTCAAAATGAAAAGAAATCTAGCGGTGTTAGCCCTCCCTTTTGTACCTGTGATACAAGATTATCCATCATTGATGGAGTTCTCCAACAACGTAAGCCCTGAAATTGATTGGTTTGTCCCCGCTTCCAGTTCCGGTCAATGCATTCTATAGTTAGAATTGCTGAGGTGCCGTAATAAGATATTTACCTTAAAGAAAAACACACAGATACTCCTTTTGTTCCTCTCTCCATGTACCTGGGTAAAGTAAATATGTAACTGTGATGTTAGCCTGCATGCTGGAGCCATTGAGAACTGAAGACAAACGAGAACTATACTGAAGATTAAGTAATGTTCATGCTTCTGTTTGCCCTGCCCTCGTGCAGTCTGGCCCCGGATTATACCACAAGAGCTTGTGCCTGTGGACAAGTCATTTCTCTCTGGCTTTGGTTCTCTTCAAATATGTGAGGTGGGAGGATGAGATTTTATTTGGATTTCCTTTTAGCTGCGATTCGGTGAAGGAGTAATATGTCATGTTTGACTCAGAAAATCCCGGCAGATCTCTCTGAAGGTTTTTGTAGCATTTATTACAGCAAGTTCTTCCTTCGAAGCTTCCACGTAAGCAGACATGAGAATGCACCAGGACCTCCCAGACTCATCCCCATTTTCTTCAATCTTTCAGAAGTTCAGAAATGTGATTTGTAGGACCAGTAATAGAAGGGAATACAAATTACAGTGGGAAATGGGAAAACATTAATCTTAAAACCATACTTCCTTGTTCTCTTCCAGCATCTAATATTTCCTTATTTCTATTGTGTCGGGCAGGATGAAAAATGGATCCTGATATATTTTGTCCCTTCAATTCTAGCCTACTTTATTAATGCCCCTTGGGCTGCTGCCTATAGTATTGGTGCCAATTTCTCTTTTTAGTAAGTCATTATGCAGATCTTTGGGGATGACTGTCAAGGTGCTTAATAAAAACTTGAAAGCTAAGGTAACTCTTGATTTACAGCTTTGAATAAGTATCTGGTAACCCAGCAATCCCTCTCCTAGATACTGAACCCAAATGAAAGTTATGTTCACATGAAAACATGTACATAAATGTTTACGGGCAGCTATACTTGTAATTGCTAAATACAAGGCACGGGGGAATTTGGGAGGGCAGTGGTGATAGAACTGTTGCATGTCTGGGTTACACTAAAGGGTGAATTTTCCTGCATGTAAATTATACCTCCAAAAATGAAAAATACCGCTAAAATATCTAAAGAATACTTAAAATATTGAAAACTTTTTTATACCTGCTACTCTGGGATAAAATAGAAATATAGATGTTATAGAAATGAGACATTGTTCACAAGGAACTTACACTTAAGACTGAAACTTTGGATTTTTTAAAAGGCATGTTATTAGAACACAAAGATTATTGGAAGCAGCCATACTTTTGTCAGGCAACTGATGTAAAAATAGTTAAAAAGAAAAAAAAAAAACCACACTCAAATTTTAAAGTTATATCATCTGGTTTTTTAAAAATGTTGGTTTAAAATCCTTCCCCACCCCCAACACTTGGGGCAGGAGAGAGGGGAGGAGAACTAAGTAGTAACACAAGTAATAAAACATGGGGCAATATTGTTTTCTTGAAAAGGTGAAAGGCAAATACTTATGAGTTGACTTTTTTGGTCACAGCATATAACTGCTTCTGACAATTTCCATTTCAAAGAAAACTTACATCACATGAGCATATCTGTGTATATTTTTCTGTGCAATTCAAGAAAGGCAAATAGTTACTGTGAACACTAAATTCTGTTGAACTTCCTACACCCAGTGTAGGCAATTATCATTTCAAGGGCTGTGGAAGAGACTGCCAGTTGCCCACCAAATACCTATTCCCCTATTCCTTAGCAACAGAATCCCAGCTTTTTTTATTTTTTTTATTTTTTTATTTTTTTAAGGGAAGCAGTTTGCCCCTGGAAAACCATATTTCCCAGCTTTCCCAGATGTGGCTGATGACTACATACCTGTCATGTGGACTTCTATAAAGGCACTGACAGGAAGCTGACTCGGCTAGAGGGGGGGATGGCAGCAGTGGCACAACCTCTGCCCCGCCCGGCCTCCTGGTGCCTGGAAAGCAGCAGAGGGCTGCAACTCCAGCCTAGGTCTTTTCCCTCCCCCTTTCCCTCAATAGCCCACTACTAGACAGTTCCCTCCATCCACTGAGAGAAAAGTTGGCAGGGCATGGTAGCTCACGCCTATTATCCCAGCACTTTGGGAGGCTGAGGTGGGAGGATTGCTTGAAGCCAGGAGTTTGAGACCAGCGTGGGCAGGATAGCAAGACAGCAAGACAGCCCCCTCCACTGTCTCTACAAGAAAAATAAGAAAAGCTTAGCTGAGTGCGGTGGCATGCACCTGTAGTCCCAGCTACTTGGGAGGCTGAAGCAGGAGGATTGCTTGAGCCCAGGAGTTTGAGGCTGTAGTAAGCTATGATCAGGCCACTGCACTCTAGCCTGGGCTGATAGACCGAGACCCTGTCTCGTAGCCTTAACAGTTGATGGAGCTGTTGTCCTCACTGGTTTCCCTGAAAGGCTCGTGCTCAGTCCCCTAACATGCCTTGTCCAGTAAACATGAAAACTGACCTTCACAGAACACTGTCCACTTTGCCAGCAGAGCACTAAGCACATTCCGTAGTTCATCTCGTGTCCCTGTGAAGTAAGTCATCTTATTTTTACAGGTAAATCCCAAGGCCGACAGATTAGGCAGCAGGCCTCGTTGCTGGGTCCTGGGATTGCAGCCGAGGCCTGCTTGCTTCCAGACTGTGCCATTACACTATGCTGCCCATTCATCTTCACTCAAGCCCCTGGGAGGTCATTCAAAGAGGCCAAAGACATGAATTCATGGGTTCCTATCTGTCACCCGTTTATCCTGTATTATACAAGTTTTTCATAGCAGAAGTCTTGACCACTTGCTGACCATGTGATTTCGTTATTAGCACATCAATTTTCAGTCCTTTTCTCTGGTAGAAACATCTGGGGAAGCGGGCAGGGGGCAGGGGTCGATCCCCTTAACTCAGATCCTCCCACTGTACTCTGGCTTCTGGAAGCTGACTGGTCCTGATGCTCCCTTAAGGGATCCTGTCTGCCTAATGTTGTCCCTGTAAGAGCTGCTTGTGTCCCACAGCGCCTGCACAATGCCCCTTTTTCCTTTAGGCGACGTAAAGTCTGGGCCACCTATAGGTATTCAGTGAGCTCAGATTAATAGTGAAAAGTTCCTAAGCATTCTTAACTTGACAAGTGTCATAGTTGTGGTGTTTAGTAAATCCTTGAAGGAGGGTCATCGGAGATGAATCTGCAGCTTCAGTGGGTTCTGGTACCAGGACTGGCCCTGTTCTGTACAACAGTAACTGAACATCGTCAGGATGTTGATTCTGGTAGACGGAATCATTTAAACCAGCTCCCACTGACCCACTCTTCTTTAAACTCCTTTCTCATTTGTAGCCCTTGTCTCAATTCTACCATGCCGTTCTCTATGTAGTAGTATTTGTTGTGAGCTTCTTGAGGGCACAAAATAAGTACAGTGAGTCCCATCAAATGCACCTATTGTAGCCTGGAGGGGCATGGGAGGGGGGTGAATTTAAAAGCATGGCCAAGCACCCTGCCACTCCCTGCAAGGAGCACGTGCCTGGAGGAACTGTCTCGTGTCCTCATTGGGCCTCAGAGTCACACACATGAACCATGTGCACTGTGCTGTCCCTGATGGTGAGCTAAGGAACTGACTACAAGACATTTTGGAATCCAGCCCCTATATAAGATGTGACTTCCCTGTATCAGTACTTGATCATTGAGCCTGATTCCCAGTGAAAGCAGTGATGGATGCAGAGGCATAGGTTAGAGGGTACATCTTAAGAATTTAAGATGAGTATTACTCCTTTGGCTTAAGCTGCTTCTGTGGAATTTACGTGATTTCTAACTCACATACATATTTATCAGTGGGCTACAACTGTTAGCATTAAAAAGCCAGCGCCCAAATCCAGATGAGATGCTTTCATCATCCAAATTTATTAAAAACATTGGATATTAGATAAAATCATACAAATAAGTGAAACTATAATTTTTCCATATGACAAAGATTTCAAAAGATTATGAAGGAAAAGCATGTATGATACAAAATCCATCTAATGCATAAATGAAATCCTGGGATATCATATCTATATATGACATCTCTATCTATATCTAATTTTATCCAAAAGAAATCCCCTTGGGAATCAGTCTTATTAATGGCTTCTAAAAATGACCGAGCGAAAATACTTCCTCCTGAATTTCCCTATTCTATTCAGTCTTTACTCATTACACTCAAAATAACACAATAGGAGCATAAAGGAGCTAAATGACCTATTTCTTTCTAGAATATTTCTTAAAGAGAAAATGAAATATTCCCACTTCAGGTGGAATTCACATTTATGTAATTTGTGTCTTTTTTTTTTTTTTTGAAGGGTATTCAGTAAAGAGAGGGTTTTGTTTTTGTTTTGGTGGGGTTTTTCATAAATTGAATCATATTTTAAATATGCTTAGGGGGCTCACTAGTTTAAAGGAAACTTTAATCCTTTTATAATGAAAATTGAATATATGAAACATACACACACATTTAAGGGGCTAACATTGGCTGAGTGCCCAAAGACTTGAGTGACAGGGATTTAGGCACCCCAAGCATCTAGTAAAAGTGTTTTGGGATCAACACAGTCCCCATTTAGAAGGAAATTTCAGTTCTACTATGGTGACACGAAGTGAATGCATAGAACCTTGTAGAAGCACCACCAGGCCATGTGGGATTTAAGAGCAGGGGTAAACGATTCTCCCCCATGGCCATGCACTCCCGGGAAGAATCTTTTTAGCAGTAAGGGCTGCTGCTGTGCAGTTATGATAAGCCCCACCTGCGGAGGATGTGGTGTTCAGAAGACCACACTATGAGCAGCAAGGGGCAAGAGTAGGCAGTAACAAACACCGGGAGCTCAAGAGAGAAACCAACTATGGTCTGGCATGGAGAGACTCCTTTCTAACCCTCTCCCACCTCTAGTAATATGAATAATGTCTTAATTTATCTGCTTAGCATGCAAACATCTTAAGCAAACAAATTAAGGCATCATGATTTTATGTCAGGCATACCTTGGAGATACTGAGGGTTTGGTTTCACATCACTACAATAAAGCGAGTCAGACCAATTTTTTGGTTTCCCAGTGTGTATAAAGCTATGTTTATACTGTAGTCTGTAAAGTGTGCAATAGCGTGTCTAAAAAAAGTACATAACTCAAATATCTTATTGCTAAAAATGGCTAGCAATCATCTGAGCCTTCATTAAGTGGTGATCTTTTTGCTGGTGGAGGGTTTTGCCTCAATCACACGTATATCACGTATATATGTGATTGAGGCAAATATATATATTTTGAGGCAAAATATACATATATATCGAGGCAAAAATATATATATTTTTTAATTTGTTGGCTGCTTTTAACAGGAAAGGATCTGTGGAAAGTGATTGGTTTTTAGTGAGACTGTTTTGGGGACAGGCAGTCTGTGCGGTGGTTATGAGCACAGGCTCTAGAACCTGACTGCTGGAATATGAATCCCATCTTTGCCAATTATCCGCTGTGTGATCTTGGGTGAGTTAGTAATACTTGACCTCTCTGGACTTCAGTTTTGATACAATTGTTCAAGCCAATGCCACATTGTCTTAATTACTGTAGCTTTATAGTAAGTCTTGAAAACAATAGTGTGAGTCCTCTAAGTTTGTTTTTCAGGATTGTTTTATCTATTCTAGGATCTTTGCACTTTCATATAAATGTTTCGATCAGTTTGTCAACTTCTATGAAAAAACCCATTGGAATTTTGATTAGGATTGCAATGAATTGATCAATTTTAGGAGAATTGGCATTTTAACAGTTGAATTTTTCAATCCATGGATGTATCTCTTCATTTAAGTCTTCAATTTCTCTCATATTTTATAGTTTTTAATGTAAAGGAACTGCACATCTTTTGTTAAATTTATTCTTAAGTACTTTTTTGATGCTATTATAAGTAATATTAAAATGTTTTTCAATTGATTGCTACCAATATATAAAAATAAAATTGATTTTTTTGCATGTGATTTTGTATCTTGCAATCTTGTTATACATATTTCTAGTAGGTTTTTTGTAGATTAATTAGGATTTTCTATGTAAATAATATCTGAATAGAGGCACATTATTTATGCCTTTTATTTCTTTATTCTTTATTGCACTGATAGGACCTCCAGTCTAATGAATAAAAATAAAACTGAAATCCTTGCCTTGTTCTTCATCATAAAAGGAATGCACTCAGGATTTCAACATTAAATATTTTAGCTACAGGTGTTTCATAGCTTCCTTTTATAAGGTTGGGAATTTTCATTCTATACTTAATTTGCTGAGAGCTTTTATCATGAATAGGTGTTAAATTGTGTTCAATTGTTTTTCTGCACCTACAGTGATGATCATAGGTTTTTCTGCTTTACTCTGTTAATATAGGAACTTACCTTGATGAGGTTTTTGTTGTTTTTTAAACTGTTAAGTCAACCTTGTGTTTTTGGGATAAACTCCACTTGGTTATAAATTTCTAGATTCAAATTGCCAATGTTTGTTAGGGAATTTTTGCTTGCATATTTATTAAGAATATTAGTTATAACTTTATTTTCTTGGATTGTATTTGTCAAGTTTTGGTGTCAGTTGTGCTTGCTTCAAAATATGAGTTAGGAAGCATTTATTCCTTCTATATTTTCCACAGGAGTTTAAGATTGACATTACAATCATTCCTTAGTATATGTAGGGGATTGGTTCCAGGATGTTCAGGTGTCTTATATAAAATGGCATAGTATTTGCATATAACCTATGCATATCTTCCTGGGTACTTTAAGTCATCTCTAGGTTACTTATACCTAATACAATGTAAATGCTACGTAAATAGTTGTTATACTGTATTGCTTAGGGAATAATGACAAAAAAAGTGTACATGTTCAGACTTTTTTTCCGAATATTTATGATCTGAGGTTGGTTGAGTCTTCGCATGTGGAACCTATGGATGTGGAAGGCCAGCTGTATTTCAAGACTATTTTGGTTAGTCTGATACCTTTATGTTTCTACATAAAAATTTGAAGCAGCATGTTAATTTCTATGGAATAGCCTGTTGCAGTTTTGGTTGGGATTGTAGTGGTAAGTGTTTGTTGTAGTTCACTAGTAAAACCATCTGGGCTTAGTTTTGTTTGAAAAGTTTGTGATTACTAATTCAATTTTGTGCATATAGAACTATCCAGACTTTTGGGGTATGAATTCTGGTAGTTTGTATCTTTCAAAGAATTTGTGCGTTATCATCTAAGTTGTCAGATTTATTGGCATAATGTTTTTAAACATTCTTTTACTCTTAATGTCCATGGGATCTGTAATGACGTCCTTTCATTTCTGATATTGATAATTTCTTTCTTAGTATTTCTGGTGACTTATTTCTGGTGACTTATTTTTATTAATCTTTTCTAAGAATTTTTGACACTTAATTTTTCTGTGTTTTTCAGTTTTCTATTTCATCGATTTGTGTTTTTTGTTACTACTTATTTTTACTGTAATTTTCAGGAGCCATTTTAAGGGTCATGCATTCCTATATTTTCAGTTCTGTTTGCTTGCTGGGACTTAACATTTAGGTAGTCCTGAAATCTATAACTTTGGAGGGCTTTTTGGTTTTCTAATAGGTGTGCCCATTCATGCTTTAAAGGATATTATCTATTCCTTGGATGCTCCTTGTATAAGAAAAAGTAGCTTTTGCCTCCACTATTAGTAATTTAGATAAAACATGAGAGTGAAAAATTTGTTTGATAATTATGTAGAACTCCTATATTTTTTGCAAATGAAAGAGTGCAACTTTTGAGAAATGTAGCAAATAAGAAACTTGACCTGATATTTATTAGACCATATGTCATAATTCGATGTAATTCAGTGTAAGAAGTGATTAATCCCTATTGACATTAATTAGCTTTAGATGTAGAAAAGTATCTTGAGTTCTCTAGAGGCAACTTTAGCTTCAGTCAATAATCTAGAAACCATCATTCTGTGAGTTCGTGGGCCCTTTTTTCTCCCTGCCTCTGCAGTGCCCAAGTCACAGACCGTGTCTAAGCCTGTTGCGTCTCTCACCCCACAGACTTTGTTCTGGCTTAGCTGCTGAAACAACGCTGGAGATGGTCCTAGCCCCTTCCGTGGTTCCCAAACCTTCTGCCTATGGGCTCTACAGGTTCCCCGTTCCATGCGTGTGAATCAGAGTTGCTACTGTGCATTTCATTTTTAAGTTCCCTTAAGGCTTCCTGGGGGTCTCTGGACAACTGGAGCTTTGTCATGCTCTTGTTGGTCACTCCCCTCAACACTAGGGCCTTGTTTCTGGGCCTCCTCTGGGGCCTTGCTAGAGACAGGTGATTCTTCAGCCCTGCCTGCCTTGAATCGGGAGTATCATGCCTGACTGTCCTGTATCTCCCCACCTGCCAGACCGACTCCCAGGGAGCCTGGGTTTCCTCTCCCCTGCCTGCTTGTCGGCAACCCCTGTGAGCCTCCCCAGCTTCTGGCTCTTCCCGCAGAGATCCTGGGCTGCTCCGCACCTCTGCTTGCAGCCTTCCTCCCTTCAGGGACATAGCAGTGCTGCTCTACATCCTGAGGAACGACTGTTCCAAATTGTTCAGCTTTAAAATTTGAAATCTGATTGATTGTATTCCTTGGTGAAATTAAACTGTCAAATATCTGACATTATCATTTACACTGATTCTGTATAATCTTTTCATGCACATTAGAATTTAATCTTTGGATATATTCAGGTGTATAAGCATCTGATGTCTGTACACCCACAAAAAAGATGGTACTCAGTAAATACTGTTTTAGTTTCCTTCTGTGTGAGATAGAACTGTCTTTTGGATTTGTGATGGATGATATATCCCTCTTTGTAAACTATAGTTCTGTTAAAATACTCTCCTAGCATTAACACTTAACATACTAGTCTTGTCAAATCCATGATTTTAGTGAACACAGACTCATAACATTTGAGGTAATAATCCCAAGTTAACATGTATGGATTGATCCATTCCTATTATTGGAAGAAAATATACCATTGTCATTTCACAACATATAATCTTCCTGGGTTTATGAGAAAGAATATGCATCAAAGCCAGAATCCCTCAGGGTGTAGAGAAAGTGTGTGGGTTGAAAGAACAGTGCCCTAGGGTATCCTACAATCGGGAAGAGAGTGTTTGACATGGAATAACTTACGAGAATATTTTAAGGATGACCACAAAGTGGAGAGAAACTCAGGATGGCAGAGGTGACTTAGAGCGCTAAAACCAGGAAGGCGAGTTGACGAGAATGAAGACATATCCCTTGACTTTGGCATTGATGTGGTCTTCACTGTGTAACTTCCAAATCCGTGTCCTTAGCCTTAACTTCTCTCCAGAAATTTCCAGCTCCTTGCTGGACAGCTGAAGCTGCCTAAAACTCAATATATTTAAAATGGAAGTATTCATTAACACGTTATTCATCAGACCCTGCTACACGTCGGACACTGAACGCAAGAGGCACGGTCCCTGTCCTCAGTGAGCCTGCGGTCCATCTTCTCTCCCCCTTTCCAGACACGCCTTGGGAGCTGTTCCCCTGCTGCATCCACTGCTCCTCCAGCCTGTCAGTGCTGCTCCCGTCTCCTTGGTTTACCTCCCTACCCATCCTCTCCCATGCATCCTTCTATTAATAACACCACCTCAGGTCAGTAGCTTCCCAAACGTTCTCAGCATTCTCTCTCTTGCTGTTTCACTTTCCTGTGCTTACTGTCTGATACATGCATACATAAACTCATGGTATTTTCTTGCTCATCTGTCTCCTCAAGTGCACTTTAACCCACCTGGAATCACAGACGGTCTTACTCATCAGTATGTTCTCAGCACCCACCACGGTGGCCTTCTGTAAATATTTGTTGAATGATTGGTAGTGCGATTTAATGAACATGGTATAAGGAATGAATTCAAGCCCACTCTTTCCCTGTGTGTGAACTAAGCCTAAATTTACTCATATTTGTAATGGATATGTCAACACTGCATTTTGTAAGGATTGGTGTGAAGATTTAATGTAGATAACATTACTCAAAATTATCAAGCTGCTTAAATGTTAATGCACAAAACGTTTGCAGCGGCCTCCTGCTTTCTATTAATAGACTGAAATTGGTTAGCATGGCACTTATGCTTGGTATGCTTTGACTCCACACCTCTCTGTCCTGTGTCCACCTGAACTCTCTGCATACTTCCTGGTTCCCATTTTCTGAGCTCCCTGGATGTCCCCTGCCAGTGCACGCCTCAGCATTCCGGCTCACCTTGTTCCTCGGCCTAGGGCATCTTCTTGCCCCACATCCTTCACCTAATAAAAATCCTTCTTGGTCCAGCTCAAGTGGCATTGGTCGTCTTGAAGATCCATGTATCCCAGTCAAATTTAATCATTCTCCTATTCTCTAGCACCATCCAACACCTCCTTATTTTTCCTTTTATTATAGTTTTTGGTTCTTGTGTTGCCATTAAGGCTATTCAGATATTCCTTCTTGGCGCATGGTAGGCTCACACTTCCCTGCCCACTTAGGTGTGGCCATGTGACTTGCTTTGGCCAATGAAATATAAGTAGTAGTAACTTGTGTTGCTTAAGCCTTAAAAGTCAGTGCCTACCTCACCACGTTCTTTTTCCTCTAGCATGTTCAAAATGGTGTCCACTCCACCAGCCTGGGTCCCTGAGAGAGGCCCTCTGCTGACACATGATAGATATGTAGAATGAGGGAGGCTCTGGGGTTCTTGGTTACTGGCATGACTTAGCCTGTATTATACAGTTGTTTCCATGCATGTTGTCTTCACTGGATTATAAATGCTTAAAAGCAGGCTCTGTGTCCAACTCGCTTTATACCCACACTCACTTCTAACTTCCCTGCTCCCAGTGGGTGCTCAGAATAATTTTACTTGAGTCTTATTGGAACACTGGAGAACAATATTGATTTGGGGAGACCCAGGAGTGAATAATATTTTAGAAAAAGCATGTAATACATGTTGTAGTAAATATCCTACTTCAGAACCTTAGAAGGAAAGAAATTTGGGGAAAGAGAGAGTTACAGGGTGCAGCCATGGAGATGGGCTAAATCTGCCACAGAGGCTTGCGGCCTTGCTAGTGTTGCTGGGGAATGTTGGCTCTTTGCTTTTTAACGTTGGCAAACAAGTTCTAGAAAGACAGTTGAAGCTTTAGCTTTATCCTTACATATTTTCATGAAGTTATTAGAGATACGTGCCATGTCTTACTCTTTTGCTTTTTATTTCTAAATGCATTTTTCATTCATAAGTCAGTGATTTGCAGAATTTTAAAGTCATTAGTGTGAATTAATGCAACATTGCTGTACAAATGCTTTTCTAGATTAGTGAGATGTCTGTTGTGATGCTAATTTATAGAGGTTATTTTTTAATGAGGACCTGAGTCATTCTAATTAGATAAATGTACGGTTTCAATAATACTAACAGAACTGTTGATTTTACTGGCTTGAAATGATGGTTTATAATGCTTGATTTTCTCAATAAGTCAAGTCTATGATTCACTTATGTACCTTTCAAGTAGCTGGATTTGGACCTCCAAAGCATGGCTCTGTTCAGTCCGTTTTCACAGGGGAAACAATTCCAGGGAGTAACATTTTCCCCACCCCAAACTGCAGCCCCCAGCATTGTGATTCTTCACAAGAATTCACTTGTAGCCTCTCTTTCATCATCAGTGAACCCTGTGTGTATAAATCCGAGAAGATGTTTTTGTTAAAGGATTTTGGCATTTATTTTTAAACATCAATATATTCTTTATTAGCAATTCAATTTTAGTTAGAAATCTACTGTCTTTATTTCATTTAAATTCATTCCAGTATAGTATTCCACTGAATGAAAATACCACAATGTCATTACCCATTCTCCTGTGGATAGACATTTTTTTATTAAAGTGCAGCTATACCAAACATGGATGCAATCTCACAACAGTGTTGAGCGAAAAGAAGCAAGTCTCAGAAGAATATAGATAATAATATACCACTTAAATAAATTTGCATACATGCATCATAAAACCGTATATTAAGACTGGGGGATTCAGGAGAATGGTGTCTTGATGGGGAGGGAGCAGGGATACGACTGGGGAGGGTTGTGCAAGAGTGTCATTGTTAATGTGTTTCTTTGGGTGATGGGCCCAAGGGCATTCATTTCATTTTTCTTTATGCTTTTTATATATACACATGTATATTTGTATTTATGTGTTTGAAATATTTTATAAGTTATCTCTTATAAGCAAAGTCAAAAATCATGAATTTTGGTGCTAAGAAAAAACTCTTTGACAAGATTTTTTTTAGAAGACTGTTCAATTGACTGACAGCAGGTTGATACTAAAAGATGATGGTATAACTTAGGAATAAGCGAATACAGGCCAAATCTGGTATACTGCTTGTTTTTTGTTGTTTTTGTTTTGTATGGCCTATGAGCTCAGAATAGTTTTTACATTTTAAAATTCATTTTAAATGAAAAAAATCCAAAGAAGAAGAATATTTCATGACATGAAAATTATATAAAATTCAAATTTCGGTGTTCGTAGATGAAGTCTTCCTGGAACACAGATGCATTCATTCATATATTGTCTATAGCTGCTTTAACACTAGCATGGTAGAATTGAGTAGTTGCAACAGAGACCATAGGACCTCCAAAGAGTAAAATATTTACTATCTGACCCTCTAAAGAAAGTTTGCTGACCCCTTATATAATGGAAATAAACTGAAGTTTGAGGTAAAATTAATTACTCTAAGTTTTCGAAATCAGGCAAAACTCAGTTTAAATCTTTGCTCAACTTCTTACTAGATGGAGCTCTCTGACCCTTAGTAGAAATTATTTAAAAGGACAGTGCATGTGAAAACATCTAGCAAACTTACTGATACACACTTTAGGGACTTTAGCTGTTTGTTCCTTTTTGAGGAAAGGATTAGCCCTAAGGATCTGAGCAAGACTTCTCTTTAGTCTTGGCAAGTTTATATTAGTCATGTTTAGTTGACATGCATCTGTGGACTAGGCTAATCCTTCCTGAGGATTAGCAATGACAGTGAGCGTTACCATTACTGGCCCAGATCCCTTGCTCACAACCTGGTTATATATGAGGCACCATCCTCAGAGAACATGTTGCTCATTTGAAATCTAGCATTTCTTAGGCTAGCAGAAAGGCTGAGGTTAAGAGACCTGGGTTGTTAGTTCTGCCACTAACTGGGAGATTTTGGGCATGCCTTTTATCCGTTCCATGTCTTATTTTTCTTATATGACTTGGGAGTGTTGGATTGGGTGAGGCCCTTTCCTAAAAGGAGCCAAATAGCTCATCATGTGGGTTTTAAAGATATCACTCAGTATTCCATCAAAATGATTCTTGAATTCAGTACTCTTTAGCCAGATTTTTTTGAAGCAACCATGTTAAAATAAGGACTTTTTTAGTATCGGATATGTCCTAAAATAATCCTTGTTTTCAGAGACCCCTCCCACATGGGTGCTTTCATTGTTTTCTTCCTCAACACCAGCATGAATTGAGTCAGAGGCTGGCTCAAGCACAGAACTGCACCCTCCGCGATGGTTAATGTCCCTGCCCACAGCCTGCCTGCCTTGCACACCTACCCCAGCCCCCTAGCACATAAGATATCTGAATGGTGGCTGGATGCATGAACCACTATTCTGGAGAGAGTATAATCTTTTGGTTCCCAAGTAGTTTTTTTTTACCCTCAGTGTATTAAAAACAGTACTGGGGGAAGGGGGGAGGGGGAGGTGTTACTTACCTCTCTACATAGTGGATGTGTGTGAGCCTCAAATCCAACCCAGCTGGACCCTAACTGGGGATTAAATTTGATTTCATTTATATGCAAAGCCTCTGGAACAGGAGCTGACAGAGAACTCCAATTTCATTAGGGGTTGAAAAGCTAAAATAGAATTAGCCTTCATGTTCTGTTTTCTTGTGTTGCCTTGCCCTGGATGTTAATTTCTCCTCTTTAAAAGTTTCTTGTTAGGGTTGAAAATCATTTGCTATGACATGTCTAAGAGGACAAAGTAATTTAAAGAGGGCCAGGTTGGCCTGAAGTGCTGCTTGCGTGAATTGCCATCTCTGGGCGGATGCTTTTTGGAAGAGGGAGTTTATCCACGCCTCCTCCCCAGTGTAACAGGGATCCCAGAGGACCTGACTCCATGCCCCAGCTCTGCGGAGGGCACACTTGTCTTTCTTGTGGAATAATAGAGTATAGATGAAACTGTTTCCCCGTGAAACCACTTAAGTACAAAGGAAAATCAGTGACCTTGAGTTAGATTTGTTTGCTGTGTTCTTCGCTTTCAAAGACCCTTTCTTCATTTCCTTTTAACGTGTTTTTCTGAACAGACTATTGTAAGGACTCTAGTATGCAATTTTTCAAAACCAACGTCACAGACCTGCTTATTATTTTGTACCTAATTTGCTTAGAAAAACATGAGGCCCTATGAATTAATGTTATGCCATCACTTCTCAGAATGGCACTTTTGAAAACTGGATTTTGGTCTTTGGGATAATTTAAAATATTTTTTAGAACTATTAATATCAAGTACAAATGGCATTTTTCATGATTTATTATCTGCAGAGCTTGTGACGGGAATTTTGTACGTGATGGATGCCTATATCATTGAATGTGTTCTTTCATCCATCTTACTGTTCAGATACCTGGTGCTAGGTGTGTTATTTACTCATTCAACGTGTTATTTATAAAACGCATTCATTAGATGCTAGACACTCTGCTGTTCCAGGTGTCATCAATGGAAAAAACAGACTAAAATCCCTGCTGCCTTATAACTAACATTCTGTAAAAATACTGGTAATGGCAGAATTAGAACAAATGCTCCCAATATGAGAAAGAATGAGAAAAAGACAATCAGATTTTATTTTCCACATTTAAAAATCATAGGCGCCTTATTGGTACTTCTAAGGTTTTGACTCTTTTTCACTGGATGGTTAATAATTTTGGTTTTAATAAAAGGCCTTGTCACTGATGGCTACTATTTGAGTGCCTGCTGTGTCCTCAGACCCTGTGCTAAGTGTTTTACATTTACCCCATTTGGCAGGTGAAAGCTGCCACCGTGTCTCCACTCAGTGCAAACGTACTCTTACCCAAAAGGTTTTAATTACTCATTTGTGCAAAGTTCGCAATGACAGTTTCACCATATTTGACTCCAAACTGCTCAGAATGGAGGGTGGAGGTCAGGAGACAAGCACGGGCTCCCCGTTCTGGAAACCCGGCAGCCTGGAGTGGCACAGGCACATGCGTCCCCACCCACGCCCACCACTCCTCTCTAAACACATAGACATGCTCAATGAGATAGGTTGCATCTCCCAACCGAGGAAACCTTGAAAGGGAGGGAAAGCGGGAACAGAAGGAAGAACAAAACCAAAGGGGAGGAGGAGGTGCTGTTAACCAAGAGGAAAATAAAAGCCAGACTGTAAGTGTGAGTTGTCGTAGTGAGGTATCTGTAGTTCCCAGGTTGCCCTTGGAAGCAACAGTTTCATGAACATAAATGATCAGTTAAGCCAATTAGTCAAACTTGGCTTTATTAGGTTAAGCTGAAGCCCCACTCTTTCCTAAGGCTCAGCCGGAGGAATTGACAGGGTTGAGGGTGTCAATAAAATGTTGGCCTCTTTTCTAGACTCGATCCCCAGACCCTCCTCCTGCAACTCCAAGCCCCCTGTTATCTCTTAGGTTTAGGTAAGTAACTTAGGCACCGACTGGTGAAGTGATTCTTTTAAGTTGCCATTGTCAATGCTTTGGAGAACGCCTTGAGTTTTGACCTAGCTGGTTAGGGAATTGGTAAATTAAAGGTTAAGTCTGCATGATCAGAATGTTGAAACCAGTTTAAGATTCTCATTTTAACGTACTTTCACAAGGCTATGCAAAAAAATCAAAACTGGCCACTTTTCCACTTAAATGACCATACACATGGAGAAAGTACTTCCAGGGTTCCTCTCATCTTGGGGTGTTACCACATGGATGTGAAATATAGCCGGTCGCCTCTCTCTGTGATCCTGACTCTACTCACATATGGAGCACCGTCTGAAATGTTTGACGGAACATCCTGAGGAAATGGAAGTGATGAAACCACTTTGGATTCAACAGTAGAATGATAGGCCATTTAACACAGCCTTGAAATCTTGTGGCTCAGTTGATGTGGCCTAACATGCTCGCTCTGCTCACCTTCCACCTTCCAGATCCCTTTTAGTATGAACTACTAAAGTAAGACTTACTTTGAAAATGACTCTACAATAGAGGCAGAATATTCCAGGAGCAGAACAGATAAAGGTAGTAACATTCTGCCATCTGGCAAAGCCACTAGACCAGATGGATTCACTAATGACTTCTCTAAAGTATTTAATCAGACCTTACTGAAACACATGACTGGCATATTTAATTGTCCTAAATTAACAGGACTGCTGCCAGATATAACCCTCAGTGCTTGAGTCATACTCCTTGCTTACAGAGGGAGGAAAGAAAAGATGAATAGCTCCAGAAAGCTGAGTTTCGTATAGACCCCCCTCATTAGTGAAACTTCTCATTAGCAAATTGTTGTGTTACAGTCTCGGGTGGTATTTCTCCTTTTGGAAGAATGCAC
Organism: Eulemur rufifrons; assembly: GCF_041146395.1. Classification (NCBI taxonomy): domain Eukaryota; kingdom Metazoa; phylum Chordata; class Mammalia; order Primates; family Lemuridae; genus Eulemur; species Eulemur rufifrons. The sequence continues at coordinate 73,249,820 of NC_091001.1, read as the reverse complement.
TGTAAGATGAGCCATGCTGATCAAATTCTTTTTATCAGTAGCAGTTATACTGATGAGAACATCTGGGGGTTGATAAATCTGATACAGTCATCAGACATCCTTTCCTACTTCCTGCCTGTGGAAGACTTTTAAACTACGTTTTTTTTGGTTTTGGTATGCAAGTTAATTTTTCTACAGGATCATTTTTGTTTTAATTTTTATATTAAAGCAATACAGACACACACAAAATTACAGAAAGCATTATAATGTAAAACTGCCCTGCCCTACCCTTTCTTATCTGCAATCTACTTTTCAAAGGCACACTTCTCATTTTTAAGACTGTTCTTTCTGGTAGTAACCTTCAAAACAGTGTGATTAATGTATGATTAATGACTATTTCTTGATTTATTCACTTTAGACGTGATTGACTTGCACTTAAGATACATGAGGATGCAGCTTACATATGTGATTCTTATTTTTTCTTCTCTCTGTAGGGTTATTTTGTTTTTATTCCCTTAACATATGCCTTTTGTAGCTTTAAGGTATGTTTTTGTAGTTCTAAGGTATATTTTTATACCTTTTATTTTTTGGCTTATCAACTAGACAGTATCTCTTGGCTCCTAACTTTGTATGATGAAGATCTTAGTGACTTGAGTATGCCAGTGAATGCTCTAGGGTTCTTTCACTCAGTATAACACTTTGGAAATTTGTCCATGCTATACTTGTCAGTAATTGCATTCCTTTTTATGGCTGAGAACAATTCCATTGCATGATACATAATAATTGGTTTATTCATTCACCTGTTGATGGACTTGCAAATTATTTCCAGTTTCTGGCTATTATAAATAAAAGTATTTTCCTTTAATTTCTCTTGGGTAAATACCAAAGAGTGAAATTGCAGGTTATAATGGTAAATGTATATTTAACTTTATATCTATATATAAATATATATATAAAACTTTATAAGAAACTGTCAAACTACTTTCCAGTGTGATTTATCATTTTACATTCCCATTAGCAATGTATGTGCATTCCAGTTGCTTTATGTCCTCAGCAACACTTAGTATTGTCAGTCTTCTTAGTTTTACTTGTCCTTGGCGATGTTCTAATCTTTTGTCCATATTTTAAATTGGGTTGTATTCTTATTATTGAATTGTAAGCATTCTTTATATATTCTGTGTACAATTTACTGGTGAATTTTTTTTTTGTTCTCCTAGTCTGTGGTTCACCTTTTCATTTTCCTATTGGTAACTATCAAGGATGAGAAGTTTTGATACTTGAATTCCAGTTCATCCAATTTTTTCTTCTTATGGTTCATGCTTATTCTCTAAGAAACCATTATCTTTCAAAGATTTTTCCCCCCCTATTACACAGGCTAGCTCTTACATTTAGATCTCTGGTCCACTTGAGATTTTTTTTTTTTTTTTTTGTATATGGTGAGAAGAATTGAGATTCATTTCCCCCCATTTGGACATCCATTTGTCCCAGCACTATTTGTTGAAAAACCTATCCTTTCCCCATTGAGTTACCTTAATGTTTTTTGGGAAATAAGTTGACTGTATAAACATAGGTCTATTTCTGGATTCAGTTCTGTACCACTGAGCTGTATGTCTGTCCTTATAATGATACTGTCTTAATTCTGACTTCTTTTTATAAAGGCTCTAAGCAGAACTTCTGCTTCTGTTAACATTTTACACTCAGTTACACGCACACATATATATTTTTTAAAGTAGAGTCCATACCCTCACTGTCAGTCATGACTGGATTTTGTTTCCAAACCCCCTTTTTCTTGCTTCAGAGGCTTTCTCTTTAAAGTGGTGTCTTCAGATAGTTGATTTTTTTTTTTTTTTTTTTTTGGTCCACTTCATGTGGTTTTTACTAGTTTAAATCTCAGAGGGTAGTCTTATTTTTAAGTGTTGGAGGATAGTTCACTATAGCTCTCTAGTATGTGAGTTTCCCTGACTTAGAATGTTAATCCTCGGGACTAACGGGTAGGTTTCACATGCGTCTATCACATAACATTTAATTAATAACAATACCACCCATAGAGTGCCACTATGTTTTAAGCACTATTATTTTAATTACTGCCTTAGGATTTATTCAATCCTCACAATAATACCTACTTTCTTTGAAGTAGATACTGTTTTATTCCCATCTTGTGGATGAGAAACTGAGGCACAGAGAGGTTGAGTAATTTGCCAGAGATGATTTATGAGAAATTATTTGCTAATAAGTAGAGCAGACATGCTTCAGTGATGCTCTGGTAACTGTTGAGCAACCTGCTCTCCAAGAGAAAAACTATGTGCATATACAGTCATAAGTTTATTACACAATTTACTGATATGCATGAAATATAACACACAACTTACAACACTCTTTATTATGAATTCCATATTGCCAATCAATTATGATAGAATGCTTTCATCGGTGGTTGGTTTTTGTGGTGTTTTTTTTCTTGTTTCTTTGTGGAACTCCTAGATCTGTGGTTAACCTGTGGTTGCAGTTCACCCGTGATTGGACAGAATTGCATGAAGAATAAATGCTTGGTTACTGTCTGGTTCAGAAAGTCTCTCACGTCATTGACAAGCAAGTATAGTTCCATCATGGAATGTTGATAGTTTTATTTATGTTAGTAAGACAAAAGTGAAACAACAAAGACTTACATTGGAATTTAATTATTTGCCAATGATAGGAGCAACTTCTTTACTAAATTGGATACATTTTTGAATACTGAAAGAATATTCTCAATCTTTTGTCATTCGCAATGTGACAACTACAGACTAATACACTTCTAAGTTTATTCTGCATTATTAACATTTTATCCTTCTGTCTCTTAAGTATAAACAATCACCAAAACAATAAACCAGGCTCTGATTTGTAGCATTTGTTGATTTCTGTGATGTAAATACTCTGATCATGGCTGATTTCAAGCCACCAGTGTGACGTCATTGAAAGTGGAGTTGGGAAGAAGTGTGAAGTAATACACCATTCTATGGTATTTCTACCACATGGTTAGGGTGTAGCAGTAAATAACTGCAGGACTATAGATAATAGTGAAAGGTAAAATGGTTATGAAGTAATAAGTTTTGAGTATTTATTACTTTTGTTTTTAATATAACATATAATTGTAAATTTATATAATTTAACAGTAATTATGTTTAACAACTGGTTCACAAAGCTTGTTGAGGTTTAACAATCAGTTCTAAATGACCAGGCCAAGCAGGCTCCAGCCGTGCCACTGTACACTGTGATCCCAGGCAGCCAAAACTCTATCCTCTTAACCACCCTTTTATTGGGTATGAAGGTATTGCTAGAATATAGTTCCATACCAGTACAAGTATGGCAACACTCAGCTTGCAAGGTATTACATTTCTTCATTTTTCTAAATGACGTTAATTTTCATTAGGTGTACCACTCATTAAGCTTGTTGAGAAGTCCAATTTGAGGGACCCGTGTTCAACCAATGGATTATACAGGTCCCTTGGGGATTAGACAGTTCAGGAAAATAGCAGTGGATCCTGTGGTCTGTCCACATTGAGCTTACTTAAGTGTCATTCCCGTTCATGCCACCCAAGCCCACCTGGAAGGCGAGCCCTCTCTGTGGTGTCAGATGAGATCACAATTCTGGTGGTGGTACTCAAGTGCCAAGTGCATCTCTGGGGACCAGGACTAGAGCACAGCTATCCCCATCCAAGGTTCCACTATTTCCAAGACCTGTGTTCAAGCCTGCCTTGGCATTTTCTGCCTTGCAAATGAACGTTCACTGAGGTTGTGTCACTCCCCCTTGAACCCACAAAGCAGTGGCCTCCCGTTCTGCCCTCAGACAGTCCAGCCTAATGACCTTGATGTGCTTATGTTTCCAACATGGGAAAGCTGCTCTCGAAGTCATCCTCGGGGAGGAGAAGGGGAGATGGCTTAAATGCTTTCCTGGCGAGACCTTTAGGGGGAGAGAGAAAAACTAAACTACCAAAGTTATTACTGAGAGAATCACTGAAGCAGCCTGGGCAAAAATGAAATTAGGCTTTAAAAAGAAACATTAGAGTCATGAACATTTTTCAAATGCTGTACTTGGAACACGTATTCAAATATAATTTCTTGCCTCAAGGAATAAAAGATGATTAGTATTGATTAGTGATTTTTGTTAAACCTAAGCAAGTCTCCCTCTTTCCACAACCTTTTAATTCTCATCTTCTCCCATCCACAACGTATTTGGAAATCTTCCTGATCTCATCTGACATCAGGAAGACATGCTCCTGCCCTCCTGGCATGCTAGAGAAACAAATCAATTTCTTCTCCCAGATAGGTTGTTGAAAGTCCTTCTCTGCAGTGCTTTCTATTGCCATGGTAACAGAAGATGGGATTTCCCAATGGAACTAGATTTATACATAGAGAAAAGCAGTTCTTTCAAAGCTTGATCCCTTTTTTGTTGCCATGTGTATAATACAGTAAATACAATAAACTGAATACCAAAGGAAAAATAGAATGACACCAAACCTTTTTATGTAGGTGTGGAATGAGACTTCCATTGTACTGGGACCCTCAATGAAAAAGAGTCAATTTTAAAAAGGTTTTAATATTGTGACATTGCTGCTGTAGCTATAATGATTTGCAAAATTTGCAAAGTACAAGTTTTCTTACAAAAGCAAAGAGTTGAATTTAAAAACTCTCCGACTGGCAGACTTTAAATATAAGTAAGTAATCTCAATACTTCAGTGACAGTAAGAATCACAACTCTCGTATGGTAAAGAAAGTGCTGAGAAGCCCAAGGTGGAACAAATGTTTTGTGTGATGGTGGTCCTCTCTACTTCTGTCATTTCCTCGGTGGAAGGGCACAATAGTGGGCATTTCCCATGGAATCTTAACAGAAGCCCAGGAATTCAGGGGATGTGAGTCTGTATCGTGGCACTGTAATTGGACATGGAGACCTAGCCTTTGCTCTCTCTGCTGGTTGGCCTGACCGTATTTACTGGAGGGTGGCTGCTTAGGCTCAGGGCACTCTGTGGAGGGAGCAAACAGCAATTTTGAGGTAGGTAGAAAGAGATGGATTTAGGTGGTTTGTTTTTGTGTGTTCTTTTTGTAGACAGAGTCTCACTCTGGCACCCTAGCTAGAGAGCAGTGGCATCATCATAGCTCACTGTAACCTCAAACCCCTAGGCTCAGGATCCTCCTGCCTCAGCCTCTCAAGTAGCTGGGACTACAAGCATGTGCCATGATGCCAAATTTTTCTATTTTTAATAGAGATGGGGTTTTGCTCCTGCTCAGGCTGGTCTCGAGCTCCTGGGCTCAAGTGATCCTCCTGCCTTGGCCTCCCTGAGTGCTAGGATTACAGCTGTGAGTCACTGTGTCTGGCCTTTCTGCATTTGGTTTTATATGAGGAAAATCCATACGCATATACACCTGTCATTTAAAATGCTTCTGAACTAAAATTCCAAAGATGTTTTGGGATTAGATAAGAGCAGATGCTGATCATGAAATTCTTGAATTCCTAAATGCAGAGTTGTGGGAGGAAGGGAATAGATACCTTGACAGTCGCTTAAAACCTGCTTATTAAATAAATGCTTATGCAACTATATCATTACTGATACCGTATATTATCCAGAGATTAAAGTTTGTGAGGGTTTTTTCCCCCTGAGGTCTAAAAAGTACTGTTGCAATGATGACAAATTTAAAGCAGGAGTAAATGCCATTTGGCTGTGCTCTGGAAGACACACGGATGCTATCATTTTGTCACCCAGGTGAAAGGAGTGGAGTTTCTGGGAAGCTGATGGGAAAGTAACAAATGGTGGTAGAGTGCATAAAAGTTGTTCTCTCTTCTTGCTATTCTTGACATGGACTTAGATAAATAGTAACATTGTGAGTCACGAAGCAGTCCTGTTGCATCAAGCCAGAGAAGTGAGGTCAGAGACTCTGCTTATACAAGGAGAAATAGCTAACTTTGTTAATGTGCTCAAATGGCACAGGAGGAACCTGGAGAAATGGGTATCACAGGCTGGAAAGAGATGACAATGAACAGCATAAAGGAACTTGTTGCAAGAAAAAAATAACTACAGTATGAACTTTTTAATAAACTTATGGGCTATAGTATGAAAAAGAATAAAACAACAACCAGAGTAAAACTACTTTATATCCAAAATGGGATATTTTTGGGGGGGGGGTGGGTAGCACAAGTAATTGAATAATGTAGATTAATAAATTATTCTGAAAGCCTCTTTAAAGGTTTGCTGAATGCTGTTTGTTCCATGTCCCCTCTCCTTCAAAGAACTAACTAAGTACAGTCAGGAACCATGAAATAAAAAACAACTGTCACGAACAGTGACTTACTTATTTTATTTTGGATCCCAGGAATCTACCAAGTATCTCAGGCATTTTTAAATAGAATCTGTGATCAAAGCAAGAAGAGTTAATATCTCTGAAAACTGTTTCTGGCTATCCAGGGGATACTCTTTCCTCTTTAAGTTCTAGTCCCTGGGTAGAGCCCGTTGCCTGAAGGGGGAGGGGGAGATGAGATGGCAGCCAGAACTCGCTCCCTCCTCAGCAAATGCTCACTCTGCCAAGTGACATCCCAGAACTCTGTTTAGAGTGGTGGAAGAAGGCCCCTGCCCTCAGGCAGCATAGAGTCTAGTCCCTCCTTTTTCATGGCCTGTAGGACTCCAGGTGTGGTGCTAACCTGAGGAGTCTCCTTGGTTTTCCCACTAAAAATTGGATGGGGTTAAGGCCATCTTTTCCCGGGATCTGGCTCATGGGCTTCAAACTCCACTGCAGCCAAGCTCTATGAGTTATAAACCCAGTCTGCCAAGCAGAATCCTCTGTCAACTTTAACATGCCCACCTTTGCTTAGTCTCAAACATCTTAAACACGCCTTCCTTCAGCCTCACCTCGCTGTCTCTCACCTAGTCCTTAACTGACCTCCCTGCCTCTCCTGCTAACACCCTCACAGATCCATCCTTCCCGCTGCATCTCACCGCTGCTAGGGTTACCCTCCTAAACTGTGAAACTGTTCATTTTGCCCTGGGATAATTGTCAATGGTACCTTAACTTCCTGGCCTGGCTGAGGGCCTTCAAGAGCTGCCCCTGTCTGCCTGGCCCATCTCGTTTCCTGCTGTTCTCTATAAGACTTTAACTGTGGACATTGTGCCCTTTGCATCTTTCGTATGAACTCGTGTCTTCCCTGATCTCCCGGGCAGCTGGTCACTCCATCCTCCATCTTTCTGTGTCACTGCATGTATATATTGACATAGTTATCTGTTTACATGTCTTTACTCTTAAGGCAGGCCCCTTGAAAGATGGTGTTGGGTTTGCCCAGGGTGGGAACCTGAAAAGTATGTATAGAATGGAATAGAAAACTTAGATAGTGATCATAAGGCCTGTGAAATAATAGCCACAGGAGTCTGGAGATTGTAAATCTAACTGACCACAAACGGTTGTGGCGACGTTGGCAGGAATTAGTAAGGGGAAACTTGTATTCCTTATCCCTCCCTATCTCTGCAGGATGTGACCGAGCAGGGGTCCCAGAAATTGGTTGTTTGACAAGAATTTATTACAGCAGCTGTTCTGGCCCAATTGCTCACTACTTCTGGAAAAACCCTCTATAAAACCCAAGACTCTCCCCTTTCTGGCATGGACGCTCTTTTCGTCTTCTACCCATCTGCACCCAGATGCTCAAATAAACAGCATTTTGCTACACCTGAGGCTTCATGTGTCTCCCTCTTGGCTGCGGACCTAACAGATGGCGGTGTATTTATTTTCTTTTCACATATCTATGGGCTGTAACTGACATACTATAGGTCCATAAGGGTTTGTTGAATAAATGAATGAGCTCAAATACACCAGTGTGTCATAGATTGAGTTTTCAGGCTGCTTCCATCCACTTACTTTAATGAAACAGACATGGCGCACCACAACCTTGCAGTTTTCTGGGACATCTAGATGCTATCAAATACCAGGTATAGCTCAACAAAATTGAGATTGGGAGTGTCCTTTTATCCTTGTTGATCATCTGATCAACTCTGATGCTAAGGTGTTGTACAACCTTAAAAAGTTTTAAAGCCCCTAGTATTCACTTATTGTGAAAAAGTTGTCCTCTTAAGTGGCTTGTCTTTGCATATTACTTCCTTATAAAGATTCTGAGGATACATTTTCCAGCCAGTACTTGTTAGATGGCCAACTCATTTAAAGTACATAGTTTGTTTTTGGAATCCATACTATATTCATACAGACACGCGTATGTTGATTGTATCGATGTAATGCTAGTTACACAAATGATGATGATAGCTTGCATTGAGTGCTCACTGTGTGCCAGGCACTGTACTGAGTACTATAGATTCATTAGATCTATTAGTTTTTTTATATATTATCTCTATTTTATGGATGAGGAAACTGAGACAAAAGAGATCAAATTTGTCCAAAGAACCAGAGGTAGTAAGGGGCAGCCAACATGCAAATCCAGGTGCCTAATTCCAGAACATAGACTCTCATTATGATCCTAATCCAAAAATTGAAAAGGGAAAAAAAAAATCGTGTAGACAGATACTAAAAATTGAAATGGGGAAAATTCTATTTCTGTTTATTGTATAAAAAGAATTTTGGACAATGAGCTAGTTTTCCATATAGGTAATGTACCTTTTTTTAATTCTCAATACCTATTTTGTAGAAAGGCACAACTTCTTTACACAATGAATTTAAAACATTTGGATGACTTCTCATCTAGGAATAATACTTCTCGACTGCTACAGACTCCTCAAAATACTAGTTAGCATTTGACAAAGTTCTGTTCTTATTAAGCTCCCAAGAAACCATAATCGTAGTAATCTTCAGTTCTTTTGGTGTCATGGTGACTTACATAAAGCAGAAATTTTCATTTAATATGTATAATTTATGGCAAGGGAGACAGAAATAGCACTTGACTCTGGGACCCCTTGATACTTTGAAATCCTAATGAGTGTGGTATTCCAGTGCTTCTGCAAGCAGGTTTAATTCTGAGAAGTGAACTTTGTCCCTAGCAACAGCATTTTTTTCAAATCAAAGTCAAAATCTAGCTTGAAAGCTCAGTAATATTTTGAAAATCAGTAAGTAAATATCATGACAAAGCAATTATACAACCACATATATAATTTTAATCAGAGAATTATAATAGTGTCTAATTTTTCAAAGTAACTAGTGGGTAAGACCAGATGAAATTGGCAAACTGTGCTAAGCCTCTTTGCCAAAGTTGAACATTTTTATTTAGCCCAATCAGGTATTTTGGGGAAAGTTCAAGATTTCTCTTGCGATCATCTTGTTAAGTGATCAAAATGAGGAACAAATTTGGATAAAAGATGATCAATGGCTTTTTTTGTTTTTTGTTTTTTCTTTTGTTCAGTTGGAAGGTATGAAAAAAAGCCTTTTTCTCTTTCAGCCTTGCCTTACACCCAGATAAAACTCTTGTTGCAACTGGCCAAGTTGGGAAGGAGCCATATATATGCATATGGGATTCCTATAATGTCCAGACTGTGTCTATTCTTAAAGATGTCCATACACATGGAGTTGCCTGCCTGTCTTTTGACTCAGACGGACAGGTATGTATCTTTCCTCATTTATTTTCTTTAATGACTTTTCACAATTCGCCTGAAACGATAATGCAAATAGCCAATAGACTCAAAAAGCCCAGCAACTCTTGCTCGTTCTCATGGTAGGCTCCTAGAATCTCTCACCTTTTTGACACTTTTCCAAGGCATGGCACTAACACCCAGCTCTGGATAGGCCCCAGTTTGGGTTCCCCAAGTCTCACTATCTGGTTAAAAAGTCTCCATAAGAGAAGTCATGAATTCACACTGATGAGGTGTTCACCATGACTCGGCAATTCCACGTTTTCACCATTGTTAGCTTCCTGTTTGGAATAAGGGCTGAACCAAGCCTCATAGACCTCACGCCCTGAGCATTACCTTAGTACCCCCTTGCTTTCAGAAGATGACATCACCTTGTAATAATCCACCAAGAAGATTCTCTTTGACTCTTTACCTTGAGGCCACTTCTAACTCCTCCGGGCCCCCTTCCAATTGATTCACTCACCAATTTCTGTGTATTTATAAGTTTCTTTACAATAACTCTGACATTCATCTTCTCCTCATTCTCTCTGCCATCCTTTAAGTTCAAAGTCAGTGCCGTGTCTGACTTAAGTAACCTCTAAACTATTCTCCTCATGGTCAACTTCTTGCTGATGTATTTCACTAACTGAAAGAAAGTGTCAGAGCATCATTTTAAAACCACCAAAAGCTTTGGGGTACCCTCTGGACGAAGTCCACACCATGTAGTTGGGCATTCTAGGCTTACCAGCTTTGCCAGACTCATCTCCACCATCCCCTTGTCGTGGAATTGGATGAGTTTGCAAGAATCCTCTAGCAGGCCTTGTCCTTCTGCACCCCCTTGCCCTTTCCCATGTTGTCCTGTCCACCTGGAGTGCCCCACACACCTTCTTGCCCCCTTGGGTGAGTGACTCAGTCTTTGAAGACACTTCAAAGGTCTTCATGAAGCCTTTCCAATCCTAACAAAGTTTCCTCTCCTTCCTTTGACCTGTAGCAACACTTGGCAGAAAAGATATGTTAATATGTTCTAGCAAAGGAAGTGGAAACACAGATGCGTCATCCCTGGCACCCACTACATTCACCTCCTCGCTAGGGCTGCGCCTCTTCTCCCCAGCCTTCTCCACACCCCTACGCCACCCTTCCTCCGTCTCTTTCACCCTCCATGTTTCTGCCTGTTAATTCCTCCAGTCCAAGTTTTGGCAAATTTCAGAGTTAATTCTGTAAGTCGATGCCATGGAAAGATCTGTAAAATTACTCAGAGCCTTGACCAAACTGAGAGTTTGTGGGAAATTCAGGGGATTAAAAAGGAGTTAACCTGTAATGCTAGCACTCTGGGAGGCGGAGACGGGAGGATCACTCAAAGTCAGGAGTTCGAGACTAGCCTGAGCAAGAGTGAGACCCTGTCTCTACTAAAAAATAGAAAGAAATTATCTGGACAATTAAAAATACATACATAAAAAAAAAGGAGTTGACCTGGTTTGAGTCAGTTTTTTTTTTTTTTTTTTAAGGATTAGCATTTACTTAGTGTGCTCTACTATTTTAAGAGAGCATTGATCATTATTCACTTTTCTTTCTAGAACTAGATTAACTACATTGTTTAGTAAATGCTAATTCCTAGAGTTATATGTATGTTCTTGATTTTACTACTCTAATCTCAGTCTGGTTTAGTCAGGTTAATGCATACATCCCATTGTCTATCTATGGCTAAAGAGAACTAGCCGTATAGTGATATTTGTTCAGGCTCACAGTTATATTGACATGTTGATTAAACTGAATGAGTGTCAGAATGCATGTGTACATACAAGTATAAATGTATGCTCATGTTTTACTTGTATGCACATTCTCTAATCTGGTATTTGAGCCAAACATTCCTTATCAAAATTTGTTCTCGAGTGTCACAAGAAAATGTAACACAGCAGGGGGAAACCCAGCTTTAACTTTTAGTTTTTTGCCCAAGTTATTTCATGATAGAATCCTAGCTATTCTCCCAGCTCCCATTTGAAGGGGGCGGGGGTGGGGGTGGCAGTGGGCTGCATGGTACCTCCTATCTGTTTGGCCATGGTGGATTTCATGGCTTGTTGACGTCTATTGCTTCAGGTCCGCCTTATTCCCTGGACAGAGTTCAGTGGAATTGAATGATATTTAGAAAATGACAAATGGCCCATCACCTCACCATCAACAAAAGGCAAAAGAAATACTTTTCAGGTAGCTATGGGGCCTGTCACCACAAATAAACATAATAGGTTTCTTTTAGGCTTTTTCTCAATCAAGAAATGTGGGTTTTATTTTGGTGCCCCATTTGTTAACTGCTTTTTCTATTAAAAAAAAAAGCTAAATAGAATTCACCCCTTAGATTTTCTTATGAATGAAAATATAAACATGTCTTATTTCCATTGCTGGATCCCTCAATTAAAAATTACAACTAAGACTGCCTTTCTTAAGGGCACATTTTAAATCCTGTATCTATGTTTTTTATACTTAATATTCGTAATGAAAGCCATCTTCAGTGAAGAAACCTGAATAATCCCTGCATGACAACGTGCGTATACCTTTAGCCACACGTGGCTGTCTTTGCGCACACACCCTGTGAGTGTGCACATGTGCACGCACCACGCTCAGACATACTCAGTGAAGCGCTCAGTATACTTGGGTAGTACTATATTTAAAAAAAAAAAAACCTTTTGATTTACATTACTTCACTTGATCCACATAACAATCCTACAAAGTAGAAAGAACAAATACTTTTTACACTAATTATACAAATGAGAAAACTGAGATTTAAGGTGGTTAATTTTTCCAGGGTCTTATGTCTGGCTATTAATGCAAAGTCAGACAAGAAGCAGAATCTACTTCCTCCTAGTCCAGACTTCTGTTACACAATGCTGTCTCCTTGTAAGTGGTGTCCTGTAAGAACCTTAGATGTTGGTGTTCCTGATGCCTGTTTTTGACGCTTTTGACTTTGTATATAATCATGTGTGTTGAATTTTCTTTTCCCTTTAAGGACAAGTTCTGATCTGAACCCAAGGAATTTAGGCTGGGAGATGAAATACCAGATTAATTTTACTAAGATTATACATCCTCCTTTAGTCACTTTCAATGTTTGTGAAATTATAGAAAACTAAGAATGAAAATAGGGTTCACTTATTGGATTTGTTTTCTCAAACACTTTAATTTTAGTAGTTTGAGGCTTTTAGACTATGGATTTCTGGGCTCTTTTAAATCTCACATTGATTTTTAAACTAAAAATTTAAGTTAAACATTTGAAACCCTGCCTTCAAGTTCTGTTCCTATTGACTTTGAGAGTTTACATGTATGGTTCCTGTGTTTGAAAAAGACAAACAAGCTGTAGGTTTTAGATTTTTGAAATTTCAGCATATACTAATGGTAGTCATCTGTTGTTCATAATTTTGGGTTTAAGATGGATTTTGAGAAATTAGTTTGTTATAAGATAATTTAATGCGTAACCCATAGTAGATAATTAGTAACTATTTCTTAAAAGAAAGCATGAATAATAGGAAATCTTCCCATCACTGTCACGTATTATTATTGTTTTTAGCGTTTAGCCTCTGTGGGATTGGATGCCAAAAACACGGTCTGTATTTGGGACTGGCGGAAGGGGAAACTTCTGGCCTCAGCCACTGGCCATTCCGACCGGGTAAGACCTTGTTGGACCAAGCAGATTTCACAACTGTGGGAAAATTGTGATGTCACTTCTCAAACTTTAATATTTTTAAAAGTAAATTTGCCATGTGTAGACTTTTCCAACATATTCAACTTATAAACATCCTATTTCTTCATGATTGACAGCTAACTGTGTTGGTGTGATTGCTTCTGGTGCTCAAATACTTTATTTGAATTGTTACTGCTTTTTATAGGCAAAGCAAATTTTTGATGCTGGCATTTGGCTTCTTTATAAAACCAAAATAGAATTGAACTTGAAATTATATGTTTAATTTAGATGTATTCATTTAGAAATGGAAATAGAAAATATTCACAAAACATGATTACAAGGGTATGTATTTTAATTTCAAATTGAATATGACAACTGTGATTTGTTGTTATATTTGAGCATATTGAATCTAAATTGTAGCCTGCTTGTCATTCATATTGAAGTCAGTGTGATCAGAAATAATTCCATGTAGTCATAGCTGGTAAGACAGGGCATAAAATAGGCATAGACATACAATTGGTGAGAAGTCTATTTCTCCAGTGTCTTGTTTAATTTTAACTCCTTTATTGTCTTGATTTTCTAGTTTAAAAGAGAAGTGAATATGCATGACTATCTTAAATTCCCAGTTGTTTTGTATTTCTGCACAATATAAGTGTTCATATAAAATGAGGCCCTAATTCAACATTAAATTCACCTTCTCTTAGTATGAACTCTAAGGGGGGGGGGTGTGTGTGTTTATGGTACATTCATCTATGGAGTTCTGTAGTTATAAGGAAGACCCCACAGTTGTTGGAAATTCTCCTCCAGAAGTGACCAGCCATAGAATCTCAGTGTTGGAAGAAGCCTGGCACCCGTCTGGTCCAATGGCTCCAACCCTAGCTATATATAGAAATCCCCCAGGGAGACTTAACGCTTGACAGCATGGTGACACTCGGGCTCTATGCTGGGGATTCTAATTTAACTGATACTAACTTAGTAGTTAATGAATGTCTAGGTTGAAAAGACTTGTGACGCTTAAATCTCAGATGTTACTTTTTGTGCTTATACTATGATTACATTGTATCTTAAAAGGGAAGATGAATTGGACTGGATCAATAAGTGAATTTCCAGTGATCACAGAAAGTGGACATGAGATCAGTTCTCACTGTTGTGATGCCATACCTAGCTCTACTGAGAACAAACTTATATAGTATCTAAATTATTTTGCAATTACTACTTCTATTTCTGAATCATATTATATAGTCTGACCTAAATTAGTATACTGTATGACAAAATTTTGGTCCTATTACCTTGGAAAAAGTAGAAAACTAAAGTTATGAACACCTGCAACCAGTAAAATCTCTTAGGAAAATAGTCTAATGTAATCACCTTGTCTTGTAAATAAAGTGCTTTTAGTATTGTTAAATGCCTACTGGTAAACTAAATCTGGTTTAAGGCTATCTCCATACCTTAAGTACCTACATAACCAACTGAAACCTAGCTTGGTAAGTAAATAAACTTGAAAGCCTAAGAGTATACTTTTGTAACAAATAGCTGAGTTGCAGCTGAGCTTCAGCCAATCACAGGCTGCCACCTGATCAGACCATACCCAAATAAAGCTAACTCAAGCTGTTACTGTACCTCACTTCCTTTTTCTGTCTATAAGTACTGCCTGCCCTGATGCAGAACTCTCTGAACCTCTTCTGGTTCTGAGCTGCCCAATTTGCAAATGGTTATTTGCTCAATTAAACTGTTAAATTTAATTTGTCTAAAGTTTTTAACACTACTGAATGGCACCCAACCTGCCTGTCTGATGCCAATGACAGTGCTGAATTGCTTTGTTCCACCTTTTTTTTTTTTTTTAAGACAGGGTCTTGCTAGTCACGCAGGCTAGAGTGCAGTGGTGTCGTCATAGCTAACAGCAGCCTTGAACTCCCGGGCTGAAGTGATCCTCCTGCCTCAGCCTCCCGAGTAGCTGGGACTATAGGCACGCATCCCCACACCTGGCTAATTTTTTGTATGTTTTGTAGCGACAGTTCGGGCTCTTGTTCAGGCTGATCTTGAAGTCCTGAGCTCAAGCGATCCTCCCACCTCAGCTTCGCAAAGTGCTAGGATCACAGGCATGAGCCACCACTCCCAGCCTGTTACACTTCCAAATTAGGGGTAGACTGCAAAAAGTCCAATGGTACTCCAGTGAGAAGTGTAATTTTAAGAACCCAAGAGGTTTTAATGAAATAGTTTAAAATACTGTTCCTCCAGCCCAGACTCTATAATCTGTATCACACACAGTTTTGTTGATTACTGATACCTGGATGCCAGTTGACTGCTTGTGGTTAACTTCAAGATTATCTTCAGGATTAATCCATTCCATTTGTATAATGAGTGCTTTATAGCCTGCAAAATGATTTCATGTGCCTTATCTAATTGACCTCATAACAGAAGTGATGTTATTCATTGTGGAGATGAGGTTAAGGTAGAGAAGCTGAAACTTGCCTGAGCTTGATTAGTTAAGATGGACACTTAGACCACGTACTTTTTCTTCAGTGCTCTTTCTAGAATCCATGATTGCTCCTTTCCCTATGTGATGAGAAGTTGGTGGCCCAGGTTATTTCTTTGGTCTAGGCTTTGGCCCTGACAATTAGTCCTTCCCTCTCTATCAGGACATCACAGCATGTGATCCATGGGCCACCTACATCTCCTGGAGTCTGTTTAAAAATCCAGGTTTATGGACTCAGTTCCAGATCTACTAAATGAAAAGTATCTCAGGCCCTGGAAATATGCATTTTAAGCACTTGCAGCTGGTGATTTGACTCTCATGATGGACAGAGTCTTTTCTCCTCTGTCCCCCAAACAGGGAGAACTACCTTGAAAACTGGTAGCTCTTCTTAAAGAATTAAATAGTATTAGTAGGTATGTTTCAGTTCCTTGCATAATTGAAAATAGTATTTTGGGTCAGATTAAAATGATGGCCTAAAGGACTACTTTAAGTTAGTGTCAAACAAATGTGTCTGCCTTATGTTTATGAATATTAACTTCTATGATTAGTGGAGACTTTTGGCTACACTAAATTGTTAACTATTAAACATTTTCCTAGTTAAAAGAATTATAAAATCCTTCATTTTAATTTTTATTGAAAAGCTATCTCCAAAGTGTTTTATTAACACTGTGGAGAGTTATATAAAGTTTAATTAAAAATTATCCTAAATCGCCCATTTGTTTACCTCAGATGGACAAAATTAAAAATGATACCCGTTTGTTCTTGATGATTGCAGTTAATTATCTCTCTACTCAGGCCTGAGGTAAGTAGACATGAGATCACAAAGGGTGCATTAACAGTTTCTGACTCATTCCCAGGAGACAAATCTTCCATTTTCATTCTGTGCAGGTAGCATTGTGTTCTAAGCGTTCAGGTACAGTCTTGGCAATTGGACTGGTATCTGGAAGAAGGCAAGAACATAAATGATCAACATGGCAACTTTTAATTTTTTTAACAGATTTTTGATATTTCCTGGGATCCATATCAGCCAAACAGAGTGGTTAGCTGTGGAGTAAAACATATAAAGGTAAAGTAGTGAATAAAAAAAAATTTTTTTGGTACCACTTATAAAAAGAATTTTAGGTGTTCATATAGATTTGTTGTTCAGACTGCTTGATTTCACTTTTTTTTTTTTTTTTTCTTAAATGTGGAGCCCTCTTACCTGTTTCTCTGATCCTGAAGCAAGCTAACATCAGCTGGTGGGGCTCGTTTAGAAATGCAAAGAAGAGTGAAATGAAGTGCTCAGCAGGCAGCTGAAAAAGAAACTTCATGTTAACTAAATACTAAACTGAACACTCATACTTCATGAGTTTGCATGTTTTAAAACAGTTCTGATTTTAATGTTGTGAATTAAGTTTTTGCATTATAATGAATATCTGCATATATTGCATGTAAAAGCTCTGACATGTTGATGTGTTCCCTTAGAAGAAAGGTGCCTACATAGAAATATATTGCGCTTTACACAGAAATAGAGGGCTATACAGTACAAACCTATCTGGGCCTTTGGTTTTTAAATGCTCATCTTCTTGTAGTCTTCATAGCCCAAACTTGCCTCTAGCTAGGCCCACATTTGCTGCTTCCTGTTTTGTTCATAAGTAGGGAAATTAACAGCATCAACAATATCCTTTGCTCTGACATAGCAAAAATTTTTCCTGAACTATGAGATGTATGGCTTAGGATCTTCTGTCTATAGGCTTGTAAATAAGTTAAAGTCCACAAATAAGTGTGTAAGGATTACCTGCTTGCATAGAGCATCCATGGATCTCTGATAGTACAAAACTGGTACATTTCTATACAAGCAAGGTAGATAATCTATGTAACTTCTCCAACTAACCTCTCCTGTTTCCCAGTTCTTTTGTTCTTCTTTTGGTCTAGTTTTTCATGATTACTTTTATTCCTACTTGGTGGTTAAAAAGGGACAGATGATAAAATGCTCAGAAACAAATATAACAAGAAATATACAAGACTTGTCTAAAGAATGTTACAAAACTTTATAGCGGAATATAAAAGAATACTTAGAGTGACAATCTTGATTCTGTACATAACGTCTAAAATTTGCAAATGTATTGTTTCTCTCCAAATTAATTTGTTTGTTACAAATTCAGTTAAAATCCCTATGACTTCTGTTGTTCCCTGAGAGAATTTTCCTTTTAATTATTCTAAGTTAATCTGGAAGCATGAAAGAATGAGAGTAACTAGGAACTTTGGAATAAAAAAAATAATGAAGGGGAATATGCACGACTATTCACTCAAGCATATTAGAGGTTAAAATAATTTAAATGGCATAAGACTGGAATAAGGAGAAATAAATGAATTTTAAGAAGCTGATAAATAGACCTTAATATGTACGACTACTTAGAATATGATGGGGATCTCTAACTAGTAAGCACTAGAACAATTTATTTGGGGGGAAAAAGTTATATTATTACTTCATACTAAACACTAAAAGTCTCTGAATTAATGAGGTAAATGTTTTAAAAACTATAAATTAACTAGAGAAATATATAGGCAACTGTTTAACTGCTTAAGTTGGAGAAAGGCCTTTCTAAATGTAAAATCAAATCATAACGGAGAATATCGATTCAGCTATATAAACATTAAAACATTCTATATAATGCCTCGTCCTCCGCCACAATAAGAGAACAACCATAAACTAGCAAAAGTATGAGCAACCAGCATAGTTGACACTGGGTGGTTGTTGAAATGTGAAGACCTTTAGCAAATTGGTAGAATAGACAAAGAACATAGATAACTGACAAAAATAGAAGCATGTTGGCCAAGGGACATGAAAATATTAAATCATTAGTAATTAATGGACACAAATATTAAAATAACATTTCCAGTCTATTAAAATTATTAAAATGTATCCAATGTTGACCAGGATTCAGTGACTGAGCACTCTCAAACCTTGCTGGTAGAGGTGGGTTAATGGATATGGTCTTCTAGTCCAGAAATCTGGCAATATCTATCCATCTTGGAATTTTTCCCAAAGAGCTGATTCATTGAGTAACTTACCAATACCAAATAAAACCAAACAGAAGAAAACCTGAAACCACTTAACTATCCCTGGATGTTCAAATAAAATATGGTATATTCATATGAAATACTATACAATCATAAGTTATGTTTTAGGTGGTTAATGATCTTGGGAAATATTCAAGATCTGTTTTAAGTGGGAAAGTTTACAGTCTATTTTGGGGGGGTGGCAGATCTGTAGTGTGGGGAACAAAGCCATTGGCCCCCTAAAGGTTCACTGAAAAATCACTGACATGAGGCAGATCATTAATAGGAGAAAAGACATACACACTTATTTAATGTGTATACACAGGAGCCTTCAGAATAAAGATACAGGGGAAATTGTTCATTTTTATGCATAGGTTCAACAAAGTGTGGACAGCTATATAGAAATATGACTGGACAAAAAGGGTATGATCTAATGCTAACAGGCTGACTGGGGGGAACCCAGCAAGGCCGATCTTTCTAGATTCTTCTTGGCCTCTCTGAGCATGCATTCCTTCCTTCTGGTGTGGGGCAGGACCCTTTCTGGAATTTGGAGGTCTTATGACCTGTAGTCAAACAAGGTAGGTCAGATAATTTCTTTGTGGCCAGTTTTTACACAGAATAATTTTAGATTTCATGGCTGGCTTTTGTGAAAAGGAGTTCTGGTTTCTAGGACGTGCCTTGGGCAAGAGGGATTCTAGTTTCTCAGGCTAAGCCCCATCATTGGCTTTGGTTTTATTTTATTTTTTTACTTGAAAAGTACATTTTTGTGTGGGAAATACATTGGAAAGATATCCCCAAATGTTAAACAGTTATCTCTGGGTGTAGTGAGTTGGTGGACAACTTAAAGTTTTTGCCTTTTATATTTTATTTAAAAATTGTTTTATGATATATATTACTTCTAAAATAATGAAAAAGAAGACAAAAATAGGTCTAGAGGTTCTACTACTCAGAGATATAAGATATCCTACCAGCACTTTAGGGCTTCATAGATTAAATTTAATATTTGAGTTTATGCTGTGTGAGGGAACAAAAAACCCTATTTTCAATTTGTTTAGCGATTAAAACAGAACATTCTGTAAGAAAGGCAAAACCAAAAACCTCTATGGATAGAGGAGAGGTGCCAGCTGGCTGAGAGGCATGTAGTCCCAGGAAGGGCATATTGTTTAAGCTGAGCCCGGTGGGTGGATGAGTGTGGTAGGAAGGGGCTGGGAGGCGGCAGGGCCTGGGGGAGGGGTTGGCTCCAGTGGAGAGTTAATAGGGAGGCGGTGGTCACCATGGAATCACGGGATGGGAAGCTGGAAAAGTCCATGGCTCGTGATATGTTCCAAGATTGCCAATGTTTTCATCACCAAATGAACCTATTTCATAATCTTATTTCGAAAGGAACAAATACTTTGGGAGATTTTGGCCACAAAATAGCCATTAACTAATAGTCCCCTTAGCACTCTTCTATTAATCAAAGATATATATCTGCCAACATGATCTTCTGATTAGCCTAAAATATGCTGAAACACTGAGTGGTTCTTTCATCTATGAGTAAAGAAACATGTGAGCTCATGAGCCTGGTTCCTATCAGGCTGTAGTGGCTTTCTGGAAGTCTGGGACCCTAACCTGGCACATTCCACAGTGAGGAAGCTGAGGCCAAACCAAGGGGGTTATTTGACTTCGAATCCCAATTCTGCTTCCCTCTACTCGACTGTGGGCGAACTTTATATTCCCCGAGGCTGAATTACTTCTCCCTCGCCTCACAACAAAAAATACACACACAATCACTGCCTGCTGAATTCATTAAGACTGTTACGGTAAACAGTGTATAGAGCCAACAAGGATACAACAATATTAATTTCTTTCCCTATTTTCTAGTTTCACAAAAAATAGTGGCAGAGGTAAGATTTAAACTCAGCCTCTGGCTCCCTCTGTAGAGCTCTTTCCACTGAGAAATTATGTCTTTAATGATCTGTCTTGGCTTAACTTTTTTCCAAAAGAACAATACATTTATTGGGTTCTAACTAGATGAGCTGCTTAACTGGTAGAATTCTCCAGATTCTTCATTTCTTTCCATCCTTGGTTCACTCTAACTTTTAATTAGTTAATTCTAGAAGCAGAAATAGATAAAATTCTGGAATTTTATTTTAAAACACTAAAAGCTGCTTATCCTGTTAAATTTAATTGTTTTAGCAGACATTTTTTTCCTAAGCAAAGACAAACATTTTTACTTCAAATGGAAGAATCTGCAAATGTCCACCCAGCCATCCTTTATTAATTTTGTTTACAAATAAACCTGCAACAAATCTAGGCTTCAACAGATTATTTTTACTATCTATATTTTCAATATCCAGTTCTCAAGATTCCTCTACTTTTTCCCCCCTAAAACCTACCTTAACATTGAATGAATGGTTCCAGTAAGTTGAGTACGAAATCTTCACACTCTGAGAAAATATTTTTATGTGAAATGTTTGTACCTAGGGTGAGATGCTCTCTGGTTTTGCAAATCCCCAGTGCGTGGTGAACAGGCAAATTACAGTGATCTGAAATGAATACTTGAAAAACAGTAACAGTTGATCATTATCTGCCTCATTGGTTTTATAGCAAATGCGCCTACCAGGTTTGTGGGTACTGTTGAGTTGCCTTGAGTCAGAGACAGAAGGGACCTTGGGGATTACCCAGGGCCAGAAGAACGCCAAGCTGCCTGCCAGTTCTAACAAAATGTGCATTAGTCTGTGGATGGAGATTGGAGAAGATAAGTGTCTCTTCATTTGAGATGAATTTAATTATGCATTGTTACCCCAAACTGCCACTGTTTTCCAAATACAAAATCGTTCTCAAGAAATAATATTTCAGATATTTACCATTTTCTGCAGATAATCTCATATTTATCCTGGCATCTCATCTATATATGCATTTTTAGGCAATTATTTGACTATTTGGAATGTTTCATGTTGGCATTATACGATCTGGGTGATTTTTTTTTTTTTTTTTTTTTTCCAGAAAACCTTTGTGTAGATCAAGTCTAAGGGTATTGGTCTCTATTTTGAGGTTATCCACCTGGAAATATTGAAATAACTCTGGCCAGAGGTGCACATCCCAAGTTAAAGGACAAAATAATTATTCTCCTTTTAATCTTCAAGCAGGAGGAGAAGTAATGAGAAAGGAAAATGTCTGCCTTAAACATGAAACAGCAAGTTCTTTGGCATATTTGTACAACCAGTAATTGTTTATGTCAAATAGATCGTTCAGGTTCAGAGTTAAATATTTTCCAAAGCTTGTACCTGAATAGCTTTTCCCCAGATCTTTTCATTCCTTTGACATATACTTTAACACCTCTTCATAAACATAATCATATCCAAAGAAATGAGTCACCAGAATGGATACTTTCCTCCTTTGGGAGAAGAATCCTGTATTGCCTCAAATGGTTGCATAATCTGCCCTCAGTCCTCACCAAAAGCAAACCCTTTCCTCTGTCCCTCTCACCACCCAGCTGCCTGGATCCTGGCCAGCTTGATGAGGTGGCCATCCCAGAACTGCTTCCTCCAATATCCAACTACTCTGAGAGGACCACCATTTTTCCTCTCCTGCAGGCACAATATTAGGGTTGTTGCTGATTTTATTCCCCACCCCAGCCCCACATTCCCGCCACATGGATTTGTCCATTCCTCCTCTCCTGAACGCAAATGCCATTTCTTCCTCGCCACTGATCCAAGCCCTACTCTTGCACATTCTATTTAATTTAGCTTGGTTCTTTATCTTTGAATTTCCTTGCTACCTGTGTGTAGCCCGAATATGCTGCCTTAAAATCATCTCATTTTCATATGTATCTTCATGAGATTCAAAGTTCTCAAGACAAAGATGAAGATTTCAGTATCTTCTCAGGTATAACACCATTGACCTTCACCCTCAGCCAGCCTCTTCTGCTTTCTTCCAGATGGAGGTGACAGTATCTGCCGTAGCCTGTTCAAGGGTATTGTGAGGATCAAGTCATGTAATGCATATGTAAAGAGCCTTTAAACTGTGAGGAGCTAGATCAATGGCAATGAGGTTATTTTGGTTCATTAAAAACCATGTCAAAGCAAAATATTTTGTTTCTATAGAACCATAGGAGTGTCCTTGCTGCTTTCTATGAAATAGCTCAGGCCTTGTGCTTATGGCCTTCCATACGATGAATTTTGCAACTAAAATGGAAAACCCAATTATTTGGCTATGTGAAACCATAACTCATATTTAGAAACATTTCTGAGTAGCTTTTGCATGGTGAAGATTTATAACATTTTTAGTTAGAAATTATTTCTGAATATATACATTAAAAATGCCTAGATGATATATCAACATATGCTAACAGGAAGTTGTAGATAATTTCAGTTTTCCTTTTTATGGGTATCTGTATTTCTAGACCTCTCTACAATGAACCTACATTAATTTCATAATTTGACAAAATTAAACGTTTGTCTACTTTATCCAACTCTGAGAACATCATCTTCTATTAAAACTCTATGAAACAAGAAGCAAAGTTTTGAAATATTGGAACTTTAAAAATTTTTTTAAATATTTTAGGTTTTTCTCACGCTCATAATAGTTGACTAAAATGTTTTGTGATTCTGTGCTGTCACAACGAAGCAAGTTAACTTATTTGTGCCTAGTCTGGATTTAGCAAATTATGTAAAATGTACTGAAGTATAATCACTTGCTTCCTAGTTTTGGACACTATGTGGAAATGCCCTGACTGCAAAAAGAGGAATATTTGGCAAAACAGGGGATCTTCAGACCATCCTTTGCCTTGCATGTGCCAAAGAAGACATCACCTACTCTGGTGCTTTAAATGGCGACATCTATGTCTGGAAAGGGCTCAATTTAGTTCGCACCATTCAAGGAGCACATAGTGTAAGTATTGCCACACGGAAGTTTTGGGATGATTTATTAAATAAGACCACAAATCCCTGTATATTTTCCCCTGTTGCTTTAGAATCGAGGACTCTGCCGAACACTTCCAAAATACTTATGAAGATTTCCCAAATTATGTTTGTTCACCTAAAAGAAAGTACATTTCAAAAGCATCATAACCTAATTAGTCTTCACCTTAACTGTTGATAGACTGAGTAGTGTTTTTCATTGGCAGCAGTTTGACAGAAGACTAGAACTATTTCATCATCAGTTTCATCTTACAAACCAGCACTTGTCAGACTTTAATGTGCCTATGAATTTCCAGGGAATCACGTTAAAATGCAGATTCTGTCTCAGTAGGTCTGGGATGATGTCATTGCTGCTGATCAGTGGTCCATACTTTGAATAGGAAGGGTGTAGACAACTCTTGCTTTTACGTCAGTGGTTGATAAGGTAGATTTTTCCTCATTCTGTATGTGGAGGTGTAGGGCGTCACCTTTACATTAGTGTGCCAAGCTCTTAAAATGCAAATAGAAGCCATCGAGAATCTTCTATCTTCTGATTGTTCCGTAAGAACAAGGGCAAACTTCTTACCACACTGCTCTTTTTTGACACACGTGAAAATAGTTACATTGTTATATCCACAGTTGACAAAGTGGAAACGTCCAGGAGAACGGGGAGATGATATAGAAGGTAAAGCCTATTGTAGTGAATGGAAATTGGTTAAAACACTGTTGGAAACTTGACAGACCTGTAGCTTATTGCCCCCAAACTGATTCCCTATTACTCTTATTTAATAATATGAAGAAAAGTTTAAGCAACTCTTTGCAAAAGAGCTATGAAACATTAGATCTTTCATTGCCTTGTATGTTGCAGACTAATTTTCTTGGCTTCACTAATTATCAAACAGCTCTCAAAACAATTAAAAGGTCAGTGTTGTCCTCATTCATAAAACCAGCTGCCTTAGTAACCTAATTTCTCTTTACGCTGGTTCTTATGTCAACATTGTATTCTTGCAGCCCTTTTTAGAACAAACCAAACAAGGTATTGTCCTGTGGAAGAGCATCTTTAAATTATGAAACTATTTTACTTGTGAAAAGCATCTTCGGATGTTGCTTCACACACCAACACAAATGCTAGTTAACATTTCAGTTACGTTCAGGTGAAGCCTTCGTGAGCTAATTGAGATGGGTTCCAGGCACCTTTGCCACCTGTAAAAAGTGTTTATGTTCCTAACCTACATATCTTAATTATTTGGGGTAGCCACTTACATGAAGCACCTCCATAGTTCTTTTCTCTATAGGAGTCAGTTGTCATATAAAAGAATTTATTATTTCCCTATCTGCTTTAACCAAGTTATCCCAGAATTTTTTTTTTTTTTTATAGCTTGCCATCAGTTAAGTTAATGGCAAAGGAGCACTTGAACTAGTTTGCTTTGGTAGTAATTGTGATTATTTTTAAATTTAGCTGAGATGGAGAGTATTATAAATGACAACTTGGTCCATGGTCAATATTTCTACAGAGAACAGGGGTTTGTTTTTGTTTTGCTATGTTTTTTAATCATTGAGATTCAACTATACTATTTAGAATGGTTGCAACACTGAGTATTGCCTACTTTAATCAACAGGCTGGAATCTTTAGCATGTATGCTTGTGAAGAAGGCTTTGCCACCGGTGGACGAGATGGGTGTATAAGACTGTGGGATACTGATTTCAAACCAATAACAAAAATTGATCTCAGGGAGACAGAACAAGGATATAAAGGTAATATATATATATTAAAATATATCTATAACTCTGAGCATAAAATACAATGTAAAGTTCTATATTTGTTTCTTCTCTACCCCACCTTATTTTATAAAGGATTTTGGGTAGTTAATATATTGAAAACAAGATAAAAGTATGTTAAAAAAACAAATGGATACCCTCTTTCCTAATTCACACGAAAGTATCCATACGAACCAGCAATGCTGTAGCAAAGATAAACAATGTTATGGTAAAACTACTGAGGTTTCCTGGGAGATGAGATTTTTAGTGATAAAACTGAGAAGTTCCAGACAAGTTGGTCACCTAAATGTGACTGTGTCCAGCCTTGAAAACAAATGAGAGCAGAAATGAGGCAAAGATTATTTCTTTAAAAAAATAGCTTTAAAGCCATAGCTACCATAGTAGTAGAGGTTAAGAGCATGGGCTCAGAGGCGGGGGGCCTGGGTTCCAATCCAAATCTTGCTATGATAGATTTGAGACCTTGGTCAAATTTCTTAATATCTCTGGGCCTCTGTTTCCTCATCTACAAAATGCAGATAACACTAGCACCAGCCTCCTAGGGTTGTGTGAAGTGCTCAGGACAAGTCAGCACTCGTGTTAGCTGTTACTACCATACATACAGCGTGTATAGCAGAATACAGAGCAGTTTATTTACATCTTTTTAAAATTTAAAATTCTCACGATAGGCTTATTTTTTACAGATAAAGAATTTGAGGCTTAGGAATTAAAGTGGGAAATGTAAACAGGGAAGACAAGATGGAGTCACAGCTATGTTAGTACACTAAGTGAAGGTGGGGAAGTCCTGTCCACTCCCCATAGGCGGGCCCGGGCCTGGCTCTAGGCTCCTGTGGTCAGCGCTGAGGGCGGGGTGCTCAGCACCATGAGTCATGGCGTCCACAGGATGGAAACTTACCCACTGTTCAAGTGAAGGGGAATCTTTCCTGATGCTCAGATGAGCGAGATATTTCCTGAGAGTCTTCCTAGAGGAGGGGACCCTGTGACATAAGGCCCAGAGTCCTCAAAAGGCCTGGAGTGAGCTGTTACTCATCAAGGGTTCCTCTTGAGCCCCTCGACGTGGGCTGATTGATGGTAATGTTGCAGCAGAGGTGGTTCCATGGGCCAAATTGTGTGGCCATGTGTGGCACTCTCTGCCTGCGTTGGGTAGATTGCAGAGGACCGAGAGAAGAAAGCAGGGACTACATATCCTTCAGGCTATCCTCCTTAAATAGCACTGGTTTCAAGCAAACTTAAAAACTGAGCACCAGAGAAGTGAGCTGAGTATTGTACTTTCTGTTTGTACCTGGAGGCAGCTTCTTCATGTATCTGTGAAATACAAAAAGGTACACTTACAGCCAGCTAACGTGAGAATGGACTGTTACCCTCTTACGGAAGCTCAGGATCCCGGTGTGCATATGTTCCTGAACACCAGGCACGGGGGTCGTCGGCATAGGAAGTTGGAGAATTTGATGTCCACCTCAATGTGTCAACAAGGAGATGATCAAGTCCTTAAGTTCTGTTATAAAGTGTGGGCCAGTGAAACTTTATCCAGAAAAACATTTCAAACAGATAAAAGCAAGCACCTATAAGAGCAATGCGTTTTTTTTTTTGTTTTGTTTTGTTTTTAAAGTACAGACCAAAATGTTTAATCTTGAACCATGGAAACTAGAAGCAAAACATACTTAGAGAACTGGGTTAATTTGCTAGATGGGATTATTGACCATAAACTGGCTAAATGGTGTGGAGCATCAACCAGAAATGATGATTCCTTTTTGATAGTCAGTCACTTCATCTAACACACCCTAAAATTACATCGCATGATTAAGGTATACATTTTAAAGTGTGGAGATGAGGCAGAAGCCATCACTAATTTACCCTGCTATGCTTTTGTGCCTGGTAGTGAGTCCTTGACCCTGGCTCTCCAAGGAGA
Source organism: Eulemur rufifrons (assembly GCF_041146395.1). Taxonomy (NCBI): domain Eukaryota; kingdom Metazoa; phylum Chordata; class Mammalia; order Primates; family Lemuridae; genus Eulemur; species Eulemur rufifrons. Next base: position 73,222,525 of record NC_091001.1, on the reverse strand, counting down.
GCTCAGAGCTGGTTCTGAATGAGCATCTGTGTAACTGGGGGTTTGTGTTGATTGCACCAACTGCAGGGCCAGCTCCGTCCCCAATCTTGTGTCAGTCTCAGATTCCCACACACCCCCCTTGCCAAGATCAAAGCAGATCTGGGTGCTATGACAGTAGACAGGTGGAACCCGAAACAAGTCTATACCTTGTGGGACGTGCCCTGTGGTGCCTGGGCTGGACATTTGTCAAGGGAGAGAGTAGCAGGCACGTTAGATGACGTTGATGGGGCAGTAGCCTGTGTTCACAAGTCCAAGGGCTTCATGAGAAGGGGCGGGGGTAGGAAGGAGCACCTAGGAGAGTGGAGGGGGCGCTGCTCAGCGTGGAGCCCCACAGGTCGCCCATTCTCTAGACGTCTTGATTTTTGGAATCGCTGCTCATTATCAGTACTTAATATCTTACTTTAAACCGATGTTAATACATCTTTTTTAAAACTTCTCATGCTAAGCAGTATCTGTGAAATCATGGGTTAAATATGGTGTTTTGTTTATTAAGTTCTAACTATTAATTTTTGTACACATTGCAACCACTCCAAATTTCCTCCACCCCTCAGTGGTGCCCGTGCTGAGTAGTTGGCAACAGTGTCACAGAAGTCCACTGTGTACCATCACACTTCAACAGAGATGCTGGTGTTTGTTCCAGCCCTCAGTGGGACAACAGGATACATGTCTAGAGTCCACAGAATGACAGGCTCCTGCGTGAAGTGTTGGTAACCAACCGACACTCGGGGAGTTTTGAGCCTGGTGGACAGGGCCACACCAGAAACTGGCTGTGAGTGGCCCTTGGAGGTGCTCATTTGCCCTTGGCCGGGCTTGGTGCCATCATCCCACTGAAACCGGGAAAGAAACAAATTCAGGAGCCACTTTGCACAGCTCAAAACAGGGAGAGATCCTCAGAGTAGGCCCCTGCCGTGTTCTCTGAGGCCAGCTGCCAAGGCCACCCTGCCACAGGGACGGGCTCCCGAGGCGCGTGGAGGTGTGTGCCCCAAGGCCACAGTGAGGTAAAAGACCCAGCACAAGTACAGGAGTTAATATACAGCACTTGAGGAGGAGATGAAAAGTAATCAAAACGTAAATCGCTTTCTGTCTTGGCTTTGCCTTCAGCCAGGCGGTGCTGTGCCTTTGATCACTGAGCATTTGTCAAGAGTGTGGGGTAAGGAAAAGGGAAGGAAAGAGGGTGGGAAAAGAACAGAGGGAGGAAGGCAGAGTGGACAGAAGACATTCAAGTGTCCTTTGTCCCACCCCCGAAAGAAGTTGTGGCCTTCTGCGTTACCTGCTCTTGGCCTCAAAAACGGAAACAAAGTATATTTGAAAGAAACAGATTCAGGCAAAGCAAAGTTAGAACTTCCTTGCTCTCTGTTTGGACATAGAGCTACGTGTATGGATGGGTTTATTTTTAGAAGAATTTCTTGATATAAGTGAGCTTTCTTCCTTGTTTTTGCTGTTCATATAACAATGACTCTTGAATTCATTTCCATGGATATAGAGTGGTTTATAATTTTACTCAAACAAATAGCTTTCTAAACAAATTTAGCAGGAGAATTAATCATGACCATGCTCCAATTCCCGTGACATGGGACTGGTAGTTTTCTGTGGTGTTTAAATTTAAAAGTATTACTTATAACTAAGAAAAAAATTAAGTGCTACTTACTAGCATTTGAGAAGCCAAGTCTGGACATAAAGATCACACTAGGTGTGCTACCTGTAAAGACTTCTGCTTCTCCTATAGACTTGCAGAAGATTTATAAAAGGAATATGGTAATTTCTGAGTTATTTTATGAAAATCCTCGTAAGAGTCACATACATTTAAATGAACTAAGATGAATACTAAGCTCAGGGAAAAAAATGATATTATGGCTTTAATATAAAGAGATACTATTAATCAATTCTCTTACGTCTGTGTAGTCAAGCTTGAGCTAATTAGGACATCTGGCTTCCAGTAAAAACAATTAACCCTACTTTAGATTGAGGGTGAGTCAGCTTGGAGATGGATCATGCTCACATCAGCAAGAATCAGTAGGGCCAGACCTGATTCTCAGGGCTCCCTCCCCCTCTCCCAAGGCTTAGTCAAAGAAAATACCCCTCACATAATGAGGGCCATTCCTCAATTGGAGAATCATAGCGCTTTATTTACACCAGTGGCTTATACATCTTTTGTGACTTGGCAGATTTTGCTGAGTGCTCAAACCAGTTTCCTCTCATGGCAACTACATGTGAGGATATAAACCAATGACCTACTTCATCCAGGATCCTTTATCTGCAATTCCTTTGGTTCAGAATACCAAAATATTTTTTATAACTAAGTTGGCAGCAAAGTCTGACCTGAACTGCTATGAGGCTATTTACTATCTTCATACGTGTGACTATTCACATATTTTATTACAGAAATAATTGATTTCAGGGTGCTGCATCCGACCCAAATGAACATATTATGAGTCCAAAATCCAAATTGTTCTGACTTCTAAAATGCACTTGGCACCCAAGGATTTCAGATATATGCGATGGTGGACATCAGTGAATATCAAATTCTGGGCTTTTCAAGCTGGAAGAGACCCTGGATGTCAGCAAGTAGGACTCTGTAACTTGCTGGTGGAATGAGGCTCAGAGTCACAGCATGGAGCTAATTGTAGGCTTAGGGCTCTAGCTGATACCTCACACCAACCTTAGTAACAGTACAGTTTGAGTCTGATCATTTTAAAACAAATTTATGACCTGGGTAAAGTAATGAAGCTTTTAGATAACTTATAGTGGTGGAAAGAAAAGCCAAAAATAATTCCAAAGCAAGTGGATCAAAATGAATTACTTCTATGGTGACAATATACTTTGAGTTAATGGTTATAAATGGTTATGTCTAAAGAAATTATCCACACAGTGTAAGATACATTATTCATTTGCTTATCTATTCAGTAAACATTTATTAAGCATCTGAGTGCCAGATATGTGTGCCTAGGAACTAGATAGGCAGTCCTAAAATGTGTGCTTCAGTCATTGTTACATGTTATTGGGGGCCAGGGGGTGTCGGTGTTTTAACTACCAACACACATTTATTGAATGGTTGCTGTGTCTAATGAACTATAAACTCTGAATCCAGAGAGATCCTGCATTAGGTCAGTCACGGAGCAGGGGGGCACAGTTGAAGTCCCCAGGATACAAGGTGCCCAGTTTAGACTTGTCACCATTTCCACTGCCCCCTCCCTGGTCTGGGCCACCATCATCTTACACATAGGTCACTACAGTTGCTTTACAACTTGTGTCCTGCCTCAACTGTTGTTCTCTGCACAGCAGCCAGAGGGATTGTTTGAACTTTACAGGAGCCAGATCACATTATTCCTTCCCTCGGAACCCTGCAATGATTCCTCATTTGTCTCAAAATTCTTGTGATGGCCTGCCGCCCTCCCTGTCCTCTGCCCTGCCCTGGTGGTTCCCCCAGGGTCTGTATGACTGCTTCCTTCCTCTCCTGCAAGCCTTTGCTCAGATGAAGCCTGTCCTGATGACCTTTTCTAGAACTGCAACCTACTCTGCCTCCGCCACCCTGTGTGCTCCTGATCCCCTTCTCTCCAAGGTCTAGTTTCACCTTGTAACACACAATATTAATATAATATATGTGTTGTGCTCATGCCTGCTGTCTGTTTCCACAAGGTGTGAGGATCTCTGGCACTGATGCCTCCTGAGCACTCAGGATGGTGCCTGGCACGTGCTGAAGCCCTGGAAACAGCTGTCAGCTGAATGTCAGTGACTGAAGTGTGTGTGTACAACTGGAGTGTAGAACCTGAGCACAAGTGACGAGGATGCAGGGGAAGGAACAGATAACTTGGTTCCTTTGTGTCAACTCCTGGTGTTCAGGCTTGACCCCCAAGGGCCAGTGCTAGGAGATCACAGCACAGGTTCAGGGAGGCGAGTGGTGTGGTCAGATCTCCACTTAGACAGCTCTCCCCACCCCAGAGCAGAGAGCGGACTCGGGTGGGACAGGACTGGAGAGGGGAAGCCCAGGCTATTCTCCCCCACCGTTCATTTTTCTTACTACCGTTTTTCTTCCTCAGAGTATGTTGAGGGTCATGTGGTCTAGCAATCCTCAACTAGGGGTGACTTCTGTCTCCTAGAAGACATGTGGTATTAGAGACATTTCGGATTGTCAGAACTGCAGAGATGCTAGTGACATTTGTGGGTAGAGGGCAGGGATGCTGCTAGACATATTGCAATGCCCAGGATAACCACCCCAAATACTGGTAGTGATGTGGTTGAGAAACCCTGGGATTGAACATTCAAGAGACCAACTCTTAAACCTGAGGACGCCCTTGTTTCCAATAGAAGCAAAACAGGACATCCTATTGTTCCCCTGGTTCCTCGGGTGGCTTCGTCACACACCTCTCTGCTCTCTGTCTCTGCCACCACTCTCCCCATGTGCCCACTGTCTTCCTTTGGGCCATGTCTTCCTGCCTCACTGTCCTTCTGCTGAGAAGGTGGAGGAGCTCTGTAGAGGCATGTGGCTTGGGAGCTGGGCACAGTGGCATTTGCTCAGGCTCCACGTGTGATGTGGTTATCAGACAAGTGGAAGGCCGACTGGCTTGTTCCGTACTAACTCCTCTGTAAACATTTTTCCTGGGTGGGTTTGGTTGTGTGTTTCCATCTTCTGGTACCCTGTTAGGCATGTGGACCCTTCAGAGTTCCTGTATCTAAAGGATTTGGGGTCCTGTGGAGTGGGTCTGAGATAACCAGGGATTTTGTAAAGAGTAGCTTTCACTGTGAATTCTGCTGGTGACTGTCAGGCAGAGAGCTGGCCCGGCCTGCAGAGAGGCCCCGAGGCTCTGGTGCAGCAGCTCCCGGTATTGAATGCCGCTCTGTGGCAGCCTCGGTGCTGAGCACTCCCGCTCGGGGTCCCACTCAATCCTCAAACCGCCCTGGAGGTCCCCTGGCAGGGCAGCTTCTCGAGCCTGAGGTCTTTGCAGTCACACAAGGCTCTGTGCTCAGAAGGGCCCTGGGTTGGCTGAGTGCTTTGCTGTTGCTGCTTTGAAATTCTTAATCCTCGTTTAACAAGGAGCCCCACATCTCCATTTTGTGCTGGGCTCCAAAATCAGCTGCGCTTGTGAATCCCTGGGGGAGACGCATGTCCCCCCTCCTTCTTTTTTCTTTCATGTAAACTCTGGCTTCAGCATTACATTTAGGGTGTTTGCCCAGGCTCCAGACTCCCTAGGTGGCCTTAGCCACCCCCTCCTGAAAGGCTTCAAGGGGAGGGGATTTGGAGGTTCCTGCTGTCTTTCCACACCCACCTCCAACGTTCCCTCTTAAGCCTGAGAGAGGTCTCTCTCTCCATCTCTCATTACCTTTTGCCTCTTTCACCCAAGGTACTCCCTTGGTTTTGCATCCTTAATAAGGGTAGGTCTATAGGGGACAGCCATCACCCTGTCTTGCTGAATCTTTGGTACCATGTACTGGGTGCACCTTCACAGGGAGAAAACACCTTCATGGGGAAGGGTGTTTGCTCCAGACTTAAACTGCTGGAATCCTCATTTTATTTAGATTGCTTGCTTGCTCTGTGACTTTAGGCACATTATAAACTTTCTGTCCTGTAATTTCGTCATTTATTCAACAGATTTACTGGCCCCATCTAGGGCCCAGCGCTGTCCATGGGGTTAATGGTGAGACCACCTTCGAATTGGTCAGAGCGTTCACAGGCGCGGGGCTGTGGAACGTCGGTGAGGATCTCTCCCTGCCCGCTTGCTGCAGGGCTGGCTTGTTTGACTCAGACTCCACTTCTCAGAGTTGCACTATCTTTCTGCTGTTTGCTCATCAGGACTTGGGCTCTCTTATGTACTGGGGCAGAGTTTGCCATCGTGTGACCGAAGGCCCATTTTGTTAGAATCACCTGGTGGTACTGCCTGGCTCTCCGAATTTTCAACAATCTGACTGAAGTCTGAGAACATGCTAGCTGGGGAACGGCTTGGTAGACAGTGGTTCTCAGTGCTAGGGAGCTAAAATAACTATGCTACACTACTCTCCGGACCAGTCCAGAGGTATCTGGGTGGGGTCCAGGCATCTGTAGCTTTTAAACACCTTCCATGTAGATTCTATGCCCAGTGAGATTTGGGAACAGCTGCAGATGGTCCTTCACCATATATCAGGCATTGGAGCAGGAATAACGTCGAGTACCAAGCTTCTTCCTGCGGCCAGTTTTCCCCTCTTTTGCCAAATAATTGGGAAAAAGACCATTTTCTTCCCTAAATAGTATATTCTCTCCTTGTGTGTTGTAACATAGCCTTGCCTTCTGCAACTCTGCAGTGCCAGCACATCAAAATTATAATAGCAAACAACAAATAAGTTGCAACAACAAGGAAGAGCAACCATATTAATTATATTAATTCGCTAAGTACCAGACACCGGGTCAAGCATGATTGCATTGAATCCTCACAATGGTACGAAGTGTGAATGTTAATATTATCTCCACTTTACAGATGGGGAAACTGAAGATTGAAAGATTAAGTAGCTCGCCATGTCACTCAGCTGGAACGGGCCAGTCCATGTACTTAACTGTTCAGTGAACAAGAAAATAAGCAGTGTCCTTTAGTCTGTTTGTTTTCATGGACTAGACCTCCCTGTGCCTAGGCTTCAGAACTGTAGCAGAGGGGATTAGAAGGATGCTGGGTTTTGTTGTTGTTGTTTTTTCCCTGCTCTCTGGTCTGAATATAAGACCAGGGCAAAGGGCTGGTGAGAATTTGGTCTTGGTTTAGATGGGTGGTTTGCTCTCTACTGCCATCTGCTGGCGGTCTGTACCAAGCACAGTCCAGAGCTCCACATTTCTCATAGCAAGTGGCAGAAGCCATGGTGTCCAAATGTGGACAGCTTGTCAGTATGGCGAAATGCCTTCAGTTCGTACTGTCAAAAGTAACCATGACATGTATTTTTTCAAGAAACGGGCATTTCTGATGCTTTAAATAATTGTGGTAGTTTTTCCTGCTTTTTTCCCTATTGGTAGATTTCTAAACCTGTTCTAAACACTAGCTTGTTTTTCTGACTTCAGAGCCAGAAGATAAAGAAATACAGAAGTTTAATTACTTCCTAATCCAACAGCTTGGACATGGCTTCCCAATCCAGTGGGGACACCATGATTGCATTCCTGTTCTCTGAATTTGTGTCAGAAGAGTTAAAACCAAGCCTGGATAGATGAGAGAAGTGAATTACTGCCAAGCCTTGTCAGGGACCTGCCACCAGCATGGTCTCTCCAGAGTGTGCCCAGAAGATCCAGGCAGCTCTCTCTACCGCTCTTGTGTGCAGAAGAACAATTAGGTTTAGAGATGATGAAAACAGAATGATGTTAGGAAACTTGACTATAGTTTCTACCTACTGATGTATCTTCAGGAAGTAATTCCTGTTTAAAATGGTTATCTTGGGAACGAGAGTTACCCAGTATCACACCTGTCATCTTGTAGATGGACCCCTGGGGTTGACTTGTCTGATGTGACAAAAGATAGTTGATCTGTTTGAAGAACTCAGTGCCTATGGGGAAAACCGAGTTGGTCTCTAAAAGAAAATGGTCACAGCTCATTAAGTTTATGTTGTAAACAGTGTAGCAGTTCTCTCATCTCTCTCTCTCTCCTTCTGCCCATATTCAGCCAGAAATAATCCATATCAGTTTAGCCTCATTGCTTTGCCAAGCACAAAGCTTACACTCGCTTTCTACTCTCCTTGTATTGGTGGGTAGTTCAGTGGAACCTCTTTTCAAATGGAATGTCCTATAAAACATATATTTGAGGTGCTGAAGGAAAGGCAGCAGTGGGACCCTCAAACTCCTGCCTCTTGGTCTCCGATTTCCCAGCTCTCTCCTTGCCAGGCCCCTGAAGCCTTTTTGAGGAATCCAAGAACTCCCAGGACACAGTCTGAAAATGCTGGGTGCCATGTTCCTTGACTGGCTTATCAGTCTGAGCTGAGCTGGAAGGTTCATCTTTGTTCCTGAGTCTTTAAAAAAAAAAAAAAAAACCTAAAGCACATGTTTTTTAAATACTAACAGTTGTCGATTCCAGGTGGTGGGTTGTTTGTTGTAATATTCTTTGTACCTTCCTGAATCTGTTCCCACAAGTAAGGTTAAAAAGTAGTGGGGTGGTAGGGAGAATAAATGTTTGTACACTGGACCAAATACAGCACCAGGTCCCTGGGAGAATTTTTTATTTGCAAGCCATTTCGACTTGGATGACCAGACTTGCTTTTGGAGGCCAGAGGGAGAATTGGTGTGTTCATGCTTAAAGTGAAGACATGGATTCCAGGCCTGCTTGGGAAAGGGCAGTGTCTTTAAAGCAGCCAATGAAATTATAAAGGGGCTGTCATTTGAGTATTCAGTGACAATTAAAATACAGAACACATCACTGAGATGTATATGTATATATGGTACGGTATATGCAATTATTAGTATATATATATATGTATATGTTTATAACAACTTAGCTGGGTTTTGGTATATAGATATCTACTTATAAATATCTGGCCCTCCTTAAAATGTGTAAACTCCACTAGGGCAGGAGCCTGGCTTGCTCACTGTTCAGGCTCAGAGGTCGGGTACACAGTGGGTGTTGAATAAACATGTTTTGAATGAAAGAGTGGGATATATTCCTCCTCCTTTGAAGGTTCTTATGGAGAACAGGGATGGTATCTTTTATTCCTTGGTATGTCCGAGGACTCAAGAAATGTTTGTGACTTTGATGTTTTATTTCATTCATTCAACAATCCTTATTGAACATCTGCTTCATGACAGCAGCCACTGTGCTAGATACTGAGGACACGGCAGTAAGTATGAATAAAACTGGTAAAACTCCTGTCTGTCTTCAGACCTTCTGTTCTAGTGAGAGAGGAAGCAGGCAATAAATGTAATACGTAAACTATTTGATTTTTTGGCTGATGTTGGAATATTGACTCTCACTACTTTCTGGTAATGCTGAAGGGCAGTGTTACACCCTTCTCTGTAATAAAACTAAAGATGACACAGCGCCTTCTGGGGAGACGACCAATTCAGCCCCCACCAGCCAACCGCCTGCAGGAGCTAAGGAAAACAGGAGAAAATGGGACTACGTTGATTGATGAGTGGTAACTAAGCCCCTGGGGAGGGTGGGAAAGAGATGAAAGGGACCGTGTCAGGAGGGTTGGTGCTGCGAGGCAGAGGGGTCCCCTGCAGCTGAGCTGTGGGCCCTGTCGGCTTGTCTCAGCGGTTTCGCCCACATCCATCCTGCCTGTCCTCGAAAGCCCATCCTGATGTTTGCAGTGGAGGACATTGAGCAATTGACCGCGAACTGGCGTCCCGCTCCTAACGGGGATAATACATCTATCTGCCTGTGGGCTTTCTTCTTCCATCTCAAGACATGTAACCATGAACTCAGAGCAAGGAGTAAAGACAGTTATCTCATGTAAATACAGCCTTGTGCCTTTAAAAAAAAAAAAAACTTAAATGTATTTTCTCATTTGATCCTTATAAGACCACAGTGAGATGATGAAGATGAGGATTACAATTAGGGTGTCTGTGTACCCTAAATTACCCCTTTTGCCATCCCAGCATCCTATCTGGCTTAGCATTTGTCCTGGATTTTTTTAAATAGACTTTATTCTTTAGAGTGGTTTTAGGTTCAAAGCAAAATTGAGCAGAAAGTACAGAGATTTCTCATATAACCCCTACCCCCACATATACGTAGCTTCCCCTACTATCAACGTCCCCCACAAGAGTGGTACCTTTGTTACGATGGATAAACCTACATAGACACATGATCACCTAAAGTCCATACTTCACATTAGGGCACGGGCACTGTTGGTGGTGGTTACTCTATTGGTTTTGAAGAATGGATGATGACGTGTATTTTACCATTACGGTATCCTACAGGATGGTTTCACTGCCCTAAAAATCCTCTGTGCTCTGTCTGTTCATCCCTTTGTCCTGTATTTTTTGTTTTGCAATAAAGTTTTCTTACAGTTCTGTATTGGAAGATATTTTTGATAGAACAATTTAATAGATCTTTCGACATAGTAAAACTACTTTCTAGGTCAATAAATATTTCAAAAAACTATATAAACTTAAATATTTTTAGCAACTCCTTCTGTTTTTACAGGGATTCCAATTTGGATAAATTACATGGTCTCCATAATTATAGTCTACATTTTAAGGGGAGGAAAACTGGTCCCCAGAGAGAAAGAGACTCTTGGTCCTATGTCTGGCCAATTAGGCCAAGAGCCAGGGGAGAGTCTAGGTTCCCAGACTTCTGGGGAGGTAACTCAGATCTCAAAACTGATCAGATCCTCCCCTGGTTTTAAAGTAGTTATGAAAGTGGGATTGCTTCTGTATTTCTAGTTCATGAGGAAATTTATCATGTAAGTAAATACTTACCAAACCCAGTAAGAAACAGAATGGCCCACAAAGAAGTCTGAGAGATCATGACTCGGGCGGGCAAGCCCAGGGCCTGCCTGAGGATGAAATGCTACTACAGAGGTAAAAGTTTAGACTTAAAAGGAGTACTATGCTTTTAGAGAAGATTCCATAAATTAAGTTGGTGAAGAATAGCATCTTCATTGACAAATGTTTGATGGTATTTTGAGACTGAAATTGGAGTTTCATTTGCATATTTCTGGGACATAGTACATCTGTTTATCTAGTAGAATGAGTCTAGGTTCTGATCGAATACATACTAAACTTGCTTAATATGATAATTAACTGTTCTGTAGTATCACCCACATATAATTTTAACAAATGTTACCATCCTAAAGATTGAACTGATTACTTTTTCATAGCAGATCAGAAGGAAATTATTTCAAAGAAGGTTAGGTTTTCATAAAGTCTGATTTCTCCTCTTGTGTATATTTTAAGATGTATTTAAAATACACCCCACCCTGCTGTAAAAATACATCGTTATCCTAAGTCAGACAAGAAAAAGTGGTCACTGTTTTGCAAACTAGATCATGGGGTGGAGGATTGGGGGAATGTCCCAACACAAGTAAGGAAACAACACAGATTTGGGTGTGGCACTGGATTCTCCACCTCTGGGGGTCTTTAAGATGTGTTGCATTTGATGCTATCCCGGTGAGAGGGTATTGGCATTAGGTGTTTTCCTTTTCACGTGAGAACGGTGTGGAGATACGCTTTTGTTTTGCTTTCGTACTGTTGTCAGGCCTCTCTATCCGGAGTGTGTGCTGGAAAGCAGACCGCCTCCTAGCAGGGACCCAGGACAGCGAGATATTTGAAGTGATCGTGCGAGAGCGGGACAAGCCCATGTTGATCCTGCAGGGCCACTGCGAGGGGGAGCTCTGGGGTCTGGCCCTGCACCCCAAGAAGCCTCTGGCTGTGACCGGCAGCGACGACCGTTCCGTCAGGTGAGGCCCCAGCAGCGGCTACCATCACTTCCCTGACTTCCTGGAGATAGATTTCTTTTGCCCCAATGTGGTTGTTAATTTAGAGAAAGATAATGCATAGAACAGAGTGACATAGTTTCCAAATGGAATGTTAAGACATTTAACATTAACCAACTCAAGAAGTTGGTTTCTTGGTATTTTGTTGTTGTTGTTACCTTTTTTGGCTCTATCTCTAAATCATGAAAATGTTTTTACAAGTGGAAGTACATGAAGACCGACCTGTTAGGCAGACTTCCAATTCTCTTTCTAGCTCATCTGTGATGAAACCATGTTGCCCCCTGGTACCCTTGGTCCTCTGCAGGGGGTGCATGGTGATTTTACCGTCTAGAGCGTAAATTCTGATTTTCAAAATTGTCTTTCGCACATTGGTAAATTATTATTTGTAAACCCTCAGATGAAATGTTGAGCATTGTTACCACATCAAAGGGGAGAGATGACACCAGAGAAAATAGCAGTTTGATTAGGGCCTGAGGTTTCTTGATGTGGATCATTTGTTGTTCTTCGAGAGCACAACATTAGGTAAAATGAGCAAAATCGATAATCTTCCAGTTGTCTTGTGACTGTTGAAGAAATGAACACATGATCTAAAAGTTTGAGATGAAGACTATTAACACTGACTTTAGTGTTTTAGTATTTATTGTTGAGCTTTAAATGTGCTCAACAAGAAACAGGCCAGAGAGAGTGAGTAGCGGGAGAAGACTGATTAATGGATCAAATGGTTACTGAGTCTGGGTTTTAATAGCTAAAATAGAAACATTGTAAACTAGATTAAAGGTCACTGTTCTTTTCCACTTGTCAACCTGAAATAACCAAAAGGATCAGAATCCAGTTTTAGAGTTTATTCAAGCGCAAAGCTGAGAATGGCCATTTGGGTAACACAGACTAAGAGAATGGGGTCAGTGCTGTAAAGTTGAAAACTAAGTTGTTATATAGGCAGAAAAAGAAGTTTAGTAGCATTATAACATTTTCTACACAGACTGGTTTATGAATTACAGCAATTTAAGTAGTTATAGTTTGTTTTCTTTTCCATACAGCTTGTTTTCATTTCTTTTCCAATTTAAAAGTATGCTTAATATTCCATCTTAAGACAATATAATAACCATGAAATTTTTGTGTGAGAAAAGTAAGAGGAAGGCTAATCTATAAAGAAGATCAACAGTGGAGAGGGAAGGGGTCTTGCCTGGTGCCTTTAGTTATTTACATTTTCTAAAACAATGCAGGTTAGGGAGAAGGTGAATTTATAATCAGAAAAGCAAAGATTGTAGCTGCCTGTCATGTAACTCAGGCCCCATAACCACATTCCTTTAAGGCTCAAAATAATTAAAAATTCCGACAGCTTAGATTTTGAATTACTTATTTTCACACTCCTTATTTTTGTATATTTATGAAACTAATGAAGATACAATCTGCGTACTCACTAGTTCTATTTTTTAGTCTCTAGCAAGCACAAAAGCCTCATCAATCTAAAAACAGTGAAAACAACTGCATTTGTCTCCTTATGCGACGTTTGTTTGGTTTATACTTCTCTTCTTCCTTTTCTATTTCTTTTCCTTCCTTTACTGTAAGCTTTCCCAGAGCAGCCAAAACAATTGCCACCAAGTTATTCAGACACCTGTGAAATTCGATTCATGCCCATCCACACAGAAGTGATTTCAAGAAAACCCTTACCTTTTGTATTTTAAGAACTGTGGGCCGGGCACGGTGGCTCACGCCTGTAATCCTAGCACTCTGGGAGGCCGAGGCGGGTGGATCACTCAAGGTCAGGAGTTCGAGACCAGCCTGAGCAAGAGCGAGACCCCGTCTCTACTAAAAATAGAAAGAAATTATCTGGCCAACTAAAATATATATAGAAAAAATTAGCCGGGCATGGTGGCGCATGCCTGTAGTCCCAGCTACTTGGGAGGCTGAGGCGGTAGGATCGCTTGAGCCCAGGAGTTTGAGGTTGCTGTGAGCTAGGCTGACGCCACGGCACTCACTCTAGCCCGGGCAACAAAGCGAGACTCTGTCTCAAAAAAAAAAAAAAAAAAGAACTGTGTTGAGGCCAGGCACAGTGGCTCACACCTGTAATCCTAGCATTTTGGGAGGCTGAGGAGGGAGGATCGCTTGAGGCCAGGAGTTTAAGACCAGCCTGGGCAACATAGTGAGACCCTTGTCTCTACAAAAAATTTTAAAAGTGAGCCAGGTGTGGCAGTGGATGCCTGAAGTGCCAGCTACTTGGGAGGCTGAGGTGGGAAGATTGCTTGAGCCCAGGCATTCAAGGTTGCAATGAGCTGTGATCATGTCACTATACTCCAGCCTGGGCGCAAACGTCCCTGAGGGGAGCCCTAAGTGCAAGAGTCTGTCTTATTTCCTTTAGCTATTAGTTTGACTAAAACTTACAATGCATTTTTACACTGAATATTAAAATTTAGGAAGGGTGAAATTCATAATTTCTTGAGAAAGATTAGCTTAGCGACTTCGTAGGGATAGTACAGTTTACTGAGGAGTGATGGTTTCTTACTTTGCTAGTAAAGCAAAGCTTACATTGCTTAAAATAGTACAAGGCTAAAAACAGCATGAGGTTATGAATAATAAATGAGGTATTAAGAGCATATTCAGCTTTAGGCTGTGAACAGTACAGGCTGCCTAAGGGAACTGTAAACTAGTCACTGTGCAGTTCCACATTAAGGGATGTGCCCCCTATCCCTCCTGATGGCAGAATGTATTAGGAGAAACTGTGCCACATGTCACATATTCTTGTCCTTCCATTGCAGAACTCTAGGTTGTAGGTGGCCCTAGCAGACATTGTTGTTAGTGTGTAAAGAGAAGTCTGTCTTTATAAAAGTGCTAACAGATAGAGGTCAAATACCACAATGGCAGCTAACCCTTATTTGTGTTTTCAAGTGGTCGGGTTCCCTCAGTTTGCGGTGCCTGGGTTAGGTGTTTCTAGAGCTGGGAACGCGTGCGCCCCACGCAGCTGAAAGCTCCCTGTTTGCTGCACTTGCCCCTCGCTCGTCATTTTTCCATTGCCAGGAGCACTGGGAAGTGTCTGCCCCACCAAGAGCAGCCCCATCAGCAGGGTGCCCAGGGAGCTTGTGAGGGGTGACAGCACGTGACTGTGCAGCCAACGTTGGAACCATGCTGGGGAAGGGTAGCATTCGCTCTTTGCTATCTCGGATACATTTTCTTTCTAGGGAGGCCAACAAATGTAACATGTATCTCAATCTGTGTGTGCTTAAATAACTGTTCCTGGAAGGGTACTAATTTTTCCTTAAAAGCTAACAATAATAGCATCTAGTATTATTTCACATAAGTGTGATTAATGACTGTTGGTATAAGTTAAAGACAATATTTAATTTCCAAGAGAAAAGTAAGATTCGATGTGAAGTACTGTTTAAATTTTCCTTATTCTATGAATTTCAAAATCTTTGGAAATGTTATTTCATTTTATATCTCTTGCTGGGTATTTTCAAATAATGAAAATGACCCAAAGATGCACTAAACACCTTTCCAGATTCCCTGACAGGCCCTGATGAAGGACACAGGTGTGAAATTAATATGTCTTTTCTTCTTGTTACCACTGCGGTGAGCAGGCCTTCCCGCCTTGGGCTGGCTGATGACACAAGAAGTTGGTTTTGTTTTGTTTTTACTTTGTTCTTGTGCCCAGGCTGTGGAGCCTGGCCGACCACGCCTTGATCGCCCGCTGTAACATGGAGGAAGCAGTTCGCAGTGTCGCTTTTAGCCCGGATGGATCTCAGCTGGCCCTGGGCATGAAGGACGGCTCTTTCATTGTTCTCCGAGTCAGGCACGTACCAGTATTGAAAATGGTTTTTAGAAATGCTCTTTTGTTAAAAGCTAAGATTCTCTTGGTCATACATAATACATGCCAGGACCTTGGGAAAAATTCGTTTACTCTTTCAAATAGGAATACTATAGATCCACAATCCCCTATCTGTAATTCCAAAGTCCAAAATGCTCTGAAAATTCAAAGGTCTTTGGTAACGAATTTGGCATCACAGCCTAATCCAACGAACTGATGTGAGGCTGTTCATAGTCTATTAATCTTAGTAGGAATAATCATGTGTCATGTGATTTGCTGCAAAAATATTGTGTTTAATACAGGGTGCTACCCCAGCCTCCACTGGGGATGTTACATAATATATTGTATGTGAACCTTTCTAAAATCTAATGAATAATGAATTCCCAAGTACATCTGATCCCAAGGGTTTTGGATAAGAGATTGTGGGCTTTGTAGTAAGCCAAGAAAAGAGGAAGAAAGAATAAAGCAACGTCCAACAGCACCAGATGTTTAGAGGTGAGCTTGAGTAAAAGATTTCTTCCACCCATAATTGATACTAAAATGGAATATTTCCTATTTACTAACATCCTCTACTTTTACTGTACAAAAATTATGACCCACCCTTGTAATTCCTCTGAATGCATTAGTTCTCTTGGCTCATGTTTTGTGATTATAAAAAAAGAAGTGCAGCTGTAAATTAAATACTGCATGTTTTGCACACAGAAAATTCAATATAGGTTTGAAGAATACTCTTGGCACAGTTTATTACACAAAATTCTCATTACAAGCCCCATATTAACTCATTACTGAATTGGTAGACATTTTCCTTCTCTGCTTAGTGATGTGTGAAAAGATGGCTAATTATCAGATATCCTTTTTGATGGATTTCCCAAGCCAAAAAAAAAATCCCCACACACCTATTTTATGACATTATAGTTCACTATAATGCTATTAATAAATGATAACAAGCATGAGGAGTTATTGTGTAGAAGCAAGTAGTTGGCATTATTCATGCATTCCGTTCATTTTGAAGTTGATGGCACCATCTTTACTGGCTCATGGGACCTGCTAGTTACAAACCTCTCTCATAGTTATAGAGAAAAACAACCTCAGTGAGCTTTCAAATGTGAGCAGAAATTATCAAAAGAATCTAATCGGGAAGGATGCAAAATATTCCAGTGATTCAGTGTATTCAGGAATGACTTTTCATAGTGAAAGTTAAATGATTACATAACCATTTAACATTTAAACCGTTAATTTTCTTCTTTTTTCACTTGCTCTTTTTACAATAATAAGCACTAAGCTTAGCAGTCACAAGTTTCTTAAAGTTTAAAAAAGATGGTTTGTTTTTATGCTGACCTTGATATATTTTACCTTTCTCCACAGCATATTTTTAATACAATTTTGTTAACCCCAATTTTTTAACAAAAATTGTAGGGAAAAATGTATAGTTGAACATGAAAACAAACATGCATCTCTCTTTTAAGAATCTTTTTATTCATACATAGTGTACATTTTGGGGGGTACATGTGATAATTTAATACATTTGTCTAATTTGTAAAGATCAAGTCAGTGTAATTGGGGGTATCCATCACCTTAAATATTTCTTTCCTTTATGCTAGAAACTTTCAAATTACTCTCTTCTAGCTATTTTCAAATATACAAGAGATTATTGTAAACTATTATCATCCTACTGATATGTCAAACACTAGGTCTTATTTCTTTTTGTCAAATTGGACATTTGTACCCATTAGTCAACCTCTTTTTGTCACAAATACGCATTTCATTAAATTTTTTTTATTTTTACTTTGGAAACCCAAAATATTATTTAAAATGTTTATTTTCCTAAACTGGCTGTAAATTTTAAATAATACTATTTTATATATTTCCTCAAAAGTTAATCCTTTAATTCCTGTAGGTTTTTGCTCCTTTTCAAAAGACTTCTTTTCTCTGACACATATATTTTAAAACATGACTTGGTTTTTCTATTTCTAGATTTGCTGCTTATCACTTTGCCTTTTATTCCTATAGAGATATGACAGAAGTGGTTCACATCAAAGATCGAAAGGAAGTCATTCACGAAATGAAATTTTCTCCAGATGGTTCTTACCTTGCAGTGGGATCCAACGATGGCCTGGTAGATGTCTATGCTGTTGCCCAGCGGTATAAGAAAATCGGAGAATGCAACAAGTCCCTTAGTTTCATTACGCACATCGACTGGTCCTTGGATAGTAAATACTTGCAAACTAACGACGGTGCAGGAGAACGATTGTTCTACAAAATGCCATGTAAGTCACGTGGCGGCCCTGGATGTTTGCAAAAGCCAAAACTTTGAACCACGTGAAGAAAATGTAGAAGAATGTCCTTGTGACCTCAGGGCAAAGAATGTTTTCTGAAGTAAGATCCTCCTCAAATCATAAACTCTCAAAGAAAAGGTTAATGAATTGGACCACATTAAAATAAAAAATTACACAAGAGACCATGATTCAAATTTAAAGACAAGACCATAGACTAGCTATTAATCCTTGCAATTGTTATAACGGACAGAGGATTTATGTCTAGAATATACAAAGGATGCCTATGGATGAGGGAAAGGAAAAAAATAGTAGAAAAAATGGGCATATTTCAAATGACCGATACATATACGAACCTAGGTATGGGGGAAATGATTAAAACAACAGGGGGTTATAATTCTGCGCTATTTAGATTGGCAAGAAGAAGGAAAAGGGAAACCACATACCCTGCTGGTGGGAGCATGCACGAAGGCATATGCACAAGGATGGTTGTGGTGGCAGTGTTGGTAATAGCCAAAAATGAGACACGATGCCTAAATGTTAGCATGAAGAGAGCGATTAAATTAAATGGTGTACAGTCACATAATGGAATACTGTTATAAAGAACTTAAAAAAAATTAAACTGGAGAACTTATGTCAATATGGATAGATCTCAAAATTACTTTGCTGAACAAACAAAAAGTTGCACAATATGTACAGTGTACATTTATATAAAATTTTAGGACATGAAAACAAATTATATTTACGACTGTATATGTATGTAGTAAATGTTTTTAAAATGCACAGAAATAATAAACAATTCAGGGTGTTGGTAACTTCTAAGTAAAGGAGAGAGAAATGAGATTGGGGAGAAATTAACCAATAGATTTTAACTATCTGTAACATTTTCTTTAAAATTCTCCTGTGATAAAGACATCATATTAAGATTTGTTGAAACTGGATGGCAGACATACTTGTTATTATAGTAGTCTCTATGATTTTCTGTATGCTTGAAATATTCATAATTTTTTAAAATAGAGAAAATCTTGAAATAGTTATACAACCAACTTTCAAGTATACATGGAGGTTCATGACCCAAATGTTTAGTTCATTATCCAGGTCCTTTGCTTTATCTGTTACTAATGCTTTCTTCCTGCTATTTGCCTATTTCATTGTTCGTTAACACATCTCTAAAAGGTTGAATAAATGGTGATAATGCAAAATAGTCATACTTTTGTTAGTGTCTTGCACACACGGATTTGCAGCTGGGTTAGACATGAATGAAAATGAACTGGAGGTATAATGTTTGAGTTTCAGCTTGCCAGGAAATAACACTCCCAGGGGTGGAGTTGGCTACATTATCGTTAGGAAAACTGGTTTCTGCCAGAATGCCAAAAGGGAACAGTCTATTGAAACTTTGGAAAAGGTGGCCTGGGGAGAATTAGAAACCACCTCTGGGATCAGCTTAGAACCTCAAGACAACATTTCAAGATGTAAATCCTCAAAGATTTGAGGATCGTAGCCCTCATTTACTGTGATTGTTGAGTCCTAAACGTGCGTTCTTCATAATTAGAAGCCCTTATTATATGATTATTTGAAATGCGCTCATTAGGATTAAAAAACCACAATTTTTATTTGTGACTTCAAGATAACTTTTATAAGAGATTCATCTGACTTATATAATACTTGTTAACCTAAAAAAAAAAAGTTAACGAGGTTTATACTTTGGAAAAAGAAGAGCTTTATTTCTGGTAAAGGGTAGCAGCCTGTTGGGCGGCCATTCCAACAGGTTGGGAATGTACAGCCCTGGCCAGAAGCCAGGCACACATGCTTCAGTAAAGAGACAAAAGGGAACAGGATTTTCTATTGAGCAGGGTGGTCAAATATACATATTCAACAAGCTATAGGAGGAGTCATAAATATTTATGACGGGAAATCATGCATGTAACTGCTTTATCTCTCCTCTCCTGTCATGGCTGAGAACTCAGTTTTAAGGTGTTTCTGGGGGCCCCTTGGCCGAGAGGGGTCCATTCAGTTAGCAGAGGACTTAGCATTTTATTTTTGGGTCACGTACTTATTTAGTAAATTCTGCTTGTAATACTGAAATAAATCATGAATGAGACTCTGCCCTATCAAATTCATCAGCTTACCGGTATTAGGTACATATTTCTTTGTCTATTTTCTTTGCTTGGTATTTTATATGTATATATATTTTCCACATGTGGAAAAATATCAAACCTGTTTTTCATTTTTAATAACAAAATTACATCCTTCAGTGCTGATCTCATAATTTAGTTTATCATTGTATCATTGAGCAATTTGGACTTATTTCCAATTTCATTGCTCCAGATAGTGCAGCTCCAAACACCTTTGTACAGATGGAATTCCAAGGCAGGAGAATACAGTCCTGGGTCAAATACTAAGTTTCAACTCTAAACTCCTTGATTCTATGGTTGTTTTAATGAATTTTTACGTACTACTGTAATACAGTCCAGAATTGTTGAATGCCAGTTGGACAATGCACCGGTAACGTACAAGGGCATCTACTCTCACAGATTCTTTATCTGAAAATATTTGAGAGGGAAAGTATCGGGTAGTATGCTTAATTATCTTGATTTTGAATTTGGCAATCATGTGTGTGGCTAGACCTCCCACGCATTTCATTCTCATTTCTGTTTCCACCTTCCTGTGCTCTCTGGGACATCCCTGACCTGCTGCTGGTGGCAGCTGGGTGCTGGGCCGCACATGTGGGAACATACCAAGCACAGCTGTTGGGACTGTTTTCCCCAACCAGTCACATTTATTTCATCATCATTTTGTGGATTTTCTGAGTCAAGAACTTTTAAATAATAAAATCCATTAATTTTTTTCATTAACTTAGTGAGCCGCATTTAAAAAAAAATCACTTCTAGGCATCCTTAAGTTTGAAAAATAGAAGTTCAGGATGAACTTAGCCAAAGTTTTTTTAAACCTGGCAAAATGTCGGTGACTCAATGTGATGCCACATAATTTAATAAAAGTCATTTCATCAACAATACAAATAAGATCGAGTAAATAGTAGTTTGAGATATTATATTTAGTACAATAATTATTTTCCTTTTACTGTTTTTGATACATTATACATATCTGTGGGATACATGTGAAATTTTGTTACATGCGTAGGATGTGATGAAGTCAGGGTATATAGGGTATCTATCACTCAAGTATTTCATGATCGTTTTCTCTCTATTTTCCTTCTGAGTTTTGAGTGTGTTTTCATTAAATTATGCCCCCTGCCTGCCCTAAAATCACAAACTGGGTAGAGAGATTAGAATCTGTAGTTCCTTGAGTTATAGAAGTTTTTTTAGAAACAAAGGTTTTAGACCTCTATAAAACAGAAAAATGAATAAGGTAATATAGAATATACTTTTTATTTAAATGTAATATTAATATTTAAATTGATTATTTTCAGCTGGGAAGCCTTTAACAAGTAAAGAAGAAATCAAAGGGATTCCCTGGGCCTCTTGGACATGTGTCAAAGGCCCTGAAGTGAGTGGAATTTGGCCCAAATACACTGAAGTTACTGATGTCAACTCAGTGGATGCAAATTACAACAGCTCAGTGCTGGTGTCTGGAGATGACTTTGGATTGGTGAAATTGTTTAAATTTCCTTGTCTCAAGAAAGGTAAGGCTGAAGAGATGTTCCGTTGCATAAAGGTTTACTCTAGACTATATATGTAATACAATTAAGGCTTATTTTCCTGGTGTCTATTCCAGCAGACACTTCATTTTATCCTATATATTTACTCTTCAACAATTTTAAACAGAACATGATGTTATCGTCTATTCTTGACATTCTAAGATATGTGATTTTATGAATTTGTCAGGATTTGCTAATAGTTATGACCATTTTGTGATTCATAAGCCTCATATTTCACATTTCAAACAAGTTGTGTTTATTTGTGTAAATAAATATTTATAATTTAAATTATATTCTATTAAAATGTTGTGACTAAAATTCTTTTATGCTTCACAGCTACCTGTGCTTATACGTGGGAAAGCAAAGTAAATCCTTTCAGACATAATTAAAATCTGAAAGCGATTGTTCTGGTGATAATATAATTCTTGGACTCTTTCTTACGGCCCTAATTTTACAAAGTAGATTTATGTAACTGGTGAAATTTTTGAGAAGTTTGATTCAAAACAATCCTTCCTGTGAATCGTTTTTGTTATTGTTACAATTGTGTGACTTCAATTATGTGACACCTTCAGCTTTGTGGAATGTGATGAATTAACTGTGTAATGACCCAGTCCTCTTCTTTCCTTGCAAGTTTAGGCAGAGCCCATAAGCAGGCTCTTCTGAGACCCCTCAACTGTGCCCTGAAAATCTGATCTTAGACAAGTAATTGGCAGGGACATGCTGCTGCCTGAAAACTCTTTCACTTGAACACTTTTTAAATTAAGCGAGGAAAGAAATTGAAAAATGTAATCAGAAAGTCTTTTTCAGCTAGCCGGCAGTTTGGAAGCAGTGACAATTATGGTACAAAATGGAACATAAAATGTGCAGCAAAACCACCGTCACTTAAACTTGACAAAATAGCCATTAGTTTAAAACGCTCAAGGCACAAAATTACCTCAGCATGCCCAGTTCAAACTTTTCTCTCTCACTAATGGGCCTTTTGAGTAACAGGGCATATCTTACTAGATTGAGTAACGTACTTGCAGAGGGTAAGTCAGGCCACAGAAGGTATCTGGGAATTCAGAAGAAACATCATTGGGTCAGAAGCCAATACTACTGGTCTCCAGTGTCAGAACTTGGGAATGAACTTAACTCAGTGAGAGCTGATATCCCCAAGACTTGTAAGGTGGGCTTGGGTCTAGAAAATAGAAATGGAAATGTGGATCTATTATTAGAACGGGGAGGGGGTGAGTAGTTCTGTCCGTCAAAATGAGACAGCCTTACGTGGAAGCCACCCCTGTGGATGACGGCAGTGGAGGGCGTGAATGAGGAGAGATGGCAGCCAGAGGGACAGTGTGGTGAGGGTAGCAAAACCCCCCTCAGCAACCTGCCAAGTATCCAGGTCCTCATAGCACATTTGCTTGTTCTACTTCTCATGGCATATAAATCTTATGATTTGTCTTGGAGATATTCAGGCTTTGTGTCCTTTTTGTGCCAAAACTACTGGCGGGGAAGTTGAGAACAGAGCGTGGGAATTTTTGATGGGAATAATGACAGGTGGTGGAGTGTGAATGTGTCTGTGTGTAACCTCGGGTGCCAGGGACCAGCATTCCCCCCAAGGCATTTGAACCTGTAAGCAGCCTGATGCCCATGAGCAAGTGTGGGAGATGCGCAAACATTATTGCTTTTCCACTGTGATTTAAAAAACTCACAACCAAGTTAATTTGACACATTTGCGTTATACGTTTGTAATATTCTGTTACACAATAATCAGACCATGTGTTCTGTGGTTAAGGAAAATGACCACAATTGGTACTATTTTTACATAGCCAAACCAATTTGTTTTCCTCATTTTAACAGTCTTCACGTCTTAAAATAATTAGGATCAATGCTGACCTGATGGCATTTAGACTACATCCTGTTTGACCATCACTTCACAGGCAGTGACATGAGGTACAATCCAAAGCCTTGCTCAATGACATTTGCCATGTCTTAATACCCTTGGTACCTACTCCTACTCTAAGGGGAGGCTCAAAGGCTGACGATCTCCATATTTCACTGGTGTGTTCCCATTCCTTTAATCCTTTACACATACACAGTCCTTGAATGGCTCCCTCCCATGACAGGTGTCCTGGGTGTTACAAGACTTGAGTTGTGGAAACCTTGGACTTTGAAGAGGACAGTGCTGGCCTTCAGTATGGCTTGGGTGAGCTTGATGCAATGCAGGGACAGGAAGACCAGTGTGTCTAGAGCACATGCATGAGGGGAGAGTCATGTACCATAAGTTGGAGAGAGTGATGAGGCCATGTTGTGAAGGACCTTGTAGGCACTACTAGGAATCAGGGTTGTCTTCTAAGTGCAATGAAAAACTATTGAGTTTTAAGTGGAAGGAGTGACATGACCAACTTAAGTTTTTAAAAGACCACTTTGATATCTTGTGGAATGGGTTAGGAAAGGGGAGGCTTCACGTAGAGAGATAATTATAAGAGTCCAGGTAGGAGACAAGGTGGCTTAGATAAAGGTGTTAAGAACGGATGCAAAAAGAGGTGGGTGGGTTTAGGAAATAGTTTTAAGGTAGAACTGGATGTCTTACTGGTTGAATATGGGAATAGAGGAAAAGAAAGGAATCGTCAAGGATGACTTCTAAACTTTGGGCTTGAGAAATGGGGTGAATGGTGGTGCCATTTACAGAGCTGGGAAAACGAGAAAAGAAAAGGTTTTGTCTCTGTGAGTGCATGTTTCATGGGGGTAAGAGGGGAAGAGGAAGGCCTCCGTCTGTTCTATCTGTGACATGCAAGTGGACATGGGAGAGTTCAGAGCTGGAGATAAGCATTTGGCCATTGCGTTGACAGGATTTAGAGCCAGGGAAGAGAAGGTTGGTAGAGAAGAGATAAGGGCCAGGGCCTGAGTCCTCCTTGTGTGCAAGGAGCAAATGGAGATCTTGTGAAGTCACTCAGTGTCCTAAGGAAGCTTTGGAAGAGACAGATGTGGCCTTCATTTATTCAGTAATATTTAAGTGTTCTAGAGGATGGAGAAACGTCAGTGAATAAAACAAGCACAAATGCTTGCCTTCATGGAGCTGTTGTTCTACTGAGGGGACACAGTTAATACAGGAGAGAATACAACCATATCTGGCGGTGAGACGTGCTGTGAAGAAAAATCGAGCATTGGGAGCAGAGAGTGCTGGGGTGGGCAGCAGGGTGTTCCTCGTATAAAGTGGTGATGGAGGGGGGTGGCTCACTGTAGAAACCTGAAGGAGATGCAGGATCCAGCCATTCAGACATCCAGGGAAGGAGCACTCCAGATGGAAGGAACGCATATGCAAAGGCCTAGAGGCAGAGAATGTCGCGTGTGCTTGAGGAATGGCAGGGAGGCCAGTGTGCCTGGAGCAGAATAAGTGAGAGGGGAGAGTGCGCAGAAAAAGGCCAGAGACATAAGCCCTGAATGTTAATGACACTAATGCTTTGGCAGGTTCTAGTTCCAGTCCACAAAAGGGTGTGTTAGTTATCTATTTAATTGCAGCATAACAAATTACCCCCAAACCTAGCAGTTTAAATGCACAGACATTTATTATCTCATGGTTTCTGGGAGTCAGGTGATCCCCAAGAAGTGTAGCTGGGTGGTTCAGTTCAAGGGCTCTCAGGTTGCCGTCACCTGAAGGTGCGGCTGACAACAGAGGATTCACTTCCAAGATGGCTCACTCATGTGGCTCTTGGCAGGAGACCTCAGTTCCTGGCCACTTGAGCCTCTCTGTAGACTGCTTGAGTGTCCTTATGACACGGCATATAGAGATCCAAGAAAGAGAGCAAGGAAGAATCCACAGTGCCTTTTAAAACTTCCTCTTAGATGTCACCTTCATTTTTGCCACACTCCGTTCATTTTGTGTCAAAGAACTTGTGGACATATTTTTAAACAACTACAAAAAGAGAGGTTAATCAGTCTGTGGGGAGGGTCTAAAGGTCAGGGCAGTGGAGGACAGCCCAACACTCTAAGATCTGTAGAGATGCGGGAAGAATATACCCTGCTCCCCAGATACTGAGTTATCATCAGCATTTTCAACTCACTTAGCTGGAGTCAGTTCGACTTTATTATGAAAACTGACCTAGGTGACTCTTTGAAATAGGCACGGCTGCTTTGGAGACCCAGCGCTTCCTTTCCCTTTAGCAGGAGTATTCCCTAATCTTTTTGGAGGCCCTGGTATAATAGGGCTTCCCTGGTCACAGCATGCTCTCAAGAAAGGGACATGTAGCTGTAGTTTTCACCTTCATATAAATCATTACGTCTCTACTGGGTATTTGAATTTTAAACATGTAATAGTTGAACAGATAGATGCCCCCCCCCCCCCACCGCCACCATTAAAGGGATTTCATCTAGAGAAACTGTAAAAGTGTTTTTGAAGGGAGAGATGAGGTGCTTATTGACCTCCTGGAATCTCCCATAGACTTCAGGGTTCTAGGCCTCCATCTAGACGGCCCTGCTGTGTGCTGAGCGTACACTGGACACTTTGCTACAGTAGCGCAACCACAAATGCATCAAATAGCTTTCACTACCTGGGGATGGTGTTTACCAAGTAAAGCAACCAATTTAAGGGAAAAAAAATTGTCTCTCAACTCTGTCTACATGACCCCAAACAGTAATTTGACTTGTATTTCCACAGAATTATTTTCTGTTTCCATATTGCCAAGGACTGCCTGTTTTATCTTGCATTTAAATGAGAATGTGTAAGATGTTTGTTCTTTATCATTTATTTTCAGAATCAGTGAAGCAGTGGGCATTATTTGGAACAGGTTCAGATGTGTCGTTAGCTACAGGGCTTAAATTTTAAGATCTACTTTTAGCTTAATGCATCCTGGAATAATTGAGATATCTTTTGGAGCATTTGCTTATTTGCTGTGATACGTAAGACTGAAAACTATTTTCTAATACATTTAAAGATTTTACTCCTCAATGTCAATAGGAATATGATTTTTTAACCAATGAATTGTTTGTCATAACTAATCTTCTGCTTAAAAAATATCTTTTCAGGAGCCAAATTTAGAAAATATGTGGGTCATTCTGCACATGTCACAAACGTCCGCTGGTCCCATGACTTCCAGTGGGTGTTGAGCATAGGTGGGGCCGACCACTCGGTTTTCCAGTGGAGGTTTGTTCCAGAAGGGGTCAGCAATGGCATGCTGGAAACTGCACCGCAGGGTAAAACCAGTAATAATTTTTCAGTGCTTGTTTTTCCATAAACAATTCGAAGAATGTTCTAATATCTATTCTTTAAGTAAAGAGTTTAAGCAATTTTGAAAAATTTATTTCTATGATAAAGATTTTTCTTAAAAAACTTTTGAGATTAATATGGGTCAGTTGGATAATTTCTTTCAAAAGATTCTGTTGATACCAAATGCAAGTTGAGCAAGATGTCAGCAACATTAAGGAATAGGAAGCTCCTGACTCTCCCTCCACCCACGAGGCACCAGATAAACATCTATTCATGGATCAGTTCCCTCTAAGAGAAAGGCGGAGGCCAGTGAGAGGCTCCTACCCACCAGGCCACTGAGAAAACACCCACATCAAACGGGTAGGAAGAGCTGAGGCACACTCAGCCTCGGACCCTGCCCTGAGCACTGCACTATCCAATCGGGAAAGGAAACTCCAACACCCACCTTCTCCCTGTGGAGAGGAGGGTCTGGATCTCACGTGTAGCACCCTAACTCTAAAGTTGGCTGTGGATGATTGGCTCTTAATTCACCCACTCTAGGAGTGGAGAGTGTTACACAGATGCAGCAGTTTGATACAGGCACGCACATCCTGCCAGGGGCTTCAACACGTGGAAGCAGTGCAGAGAAGAGGCTTAAAAAAATGCAGCCTCATTTCTCCACAGAAAGGGTTTACGACACATTTCCAGTGGCTACTTGGTGGTCTGACTTCTAATGAACTTGCTTTGGGAGTTAAAGAGACAAACATTAGCCTGGCCTGCTCCCACACCCGCCCCAGTGATGACTCCAGGTCTACTGATCCCCCTGGAAGGAGTTTGGTTTGTTTTTTTCAAGACAGGGTGTCCCCCTGTGGCCCCGACGGGAGTGCAGTGGCGTCATCATAGCTCACTGCAACCTCAAACTGCTGAGCTCAAGCGATCCTCCTGCCTAAGCCTCTGGGTAGCTGAGACTACAGGCACATACCACGACGCCTGGCTAATTTTTCTATTTTTGTAGAGACAGGGTCTCACAGTTGCTCAGGCTGGTCTCAAGTGCCTGGCTTCAAGTAATCCTCCTGCCTTGGCTTCCTCCCAGAGTGCTAGGATTACAGGCACAAGCCTGGGAAGGAGTTTGGCCACATATCAAGTGCCCCAACTTTTACAGCTTCCATTCAAGGTACTACATCCTAATGCTCTTACCTCTGGGAACAGAGAGGACAAAGTATATATCAGTCTATTTAGACTACAGAAAACAGTGGCAGTTTTATATGGGCATGGTAAGTGCTTTCAGGGGCTTCATCCCCCAGAAGCAATGAAAAGGGTCTTTAAGAATGCAGCTCCCCCAAAAAACTGCAGCTCGCTGTTTTTCTCCAGAAATGGTTTATATTACACATCAAGTACACCAACTTTTACAGCTACCTTACAAAGGACTCCATCCTAAACCTCTAAGCTCTGGGAGCAGAAGGGACCTAGGTATTTTCAAGTCTTCCTAGATCACAGAACAAAGACGTTTTAAATGGGCCTGCAAACACTACCAGGGACTACAGTCCCTTGGAGCAGTGCAGAAAAAGGGTGGGAATATGCAGCTCTCATTTTCTCTCTGGAAGGGGCTTATAGCATGTATTTCTAGTGGCTACTCGATGGCCCGGCTTCTAAATAACTGATGAACTTGCATGGGGGAGCGAATGGGGGGAAAAAAAGCCTTCCAGAAGTCAGAGCCAGAGCTCAGAACTTTGTGAGCCTTCCCTCTGGCTCACTCCAATGATAAATCTAAGCCTACCCATTCTTCCTGGAAGGAGTTTGTGTATATACCAAATGCCACACCTTCTACAGCTCCCACCCAGGGGATTGTTAGTGAACTGGCTCTTGGGGCGTTGGCATTCCCAAGTGGCCATAGACCAGAGAAAACAAAAAGATGAATGTACTATGGGCCTGCTCACAGGAGCTATCTCCCCAAGATCAGAGGATGCAGCTTGAACATGAGTACAGGCATTTGTCACAGGTCCTATATCTGGCTTAGTGTAGAGAGAGTGGGAGATAAACACCCACAGGAAGATAGAAGGAATTGAAACACACAGCCAACACCCCAGCCCTTCCAGCTACATCTAGAGAGTCTGGCTTCTACCTTTCCAGTCTTGTGGTACTGACAGGACATGGCACATCCTAAGCTCCAGGGGGCTGCCAAAAACAGACAGCAAACTCCACAAACACAATGATTTGAGAGATATGTTAAAGTCTTTGGCCAGGCAGATGGGTGAGATCCTTCTCCTACATGAGGCTAGTCTGACAAGACTGGGAGAGGTAGTTATTTTATGTAGTGCACAGGGACTCATAGTCAAGGAAAATGAAAAAACTGAGGAATATATTTCAAACAAAAGAACAAGACAAACCTCCAGAAACCAACCCAAGTGAAGTAGAGATGCATGATTTACCAAACAGGAAATTCAAAATAATGGTCCTAAAGATGGCTCACTGAGGTCAAGAGAGCAATGCAAAAGCAAACTAAGAACTTCAACAAAGAGGATAGAAAGTATAAAAAAGTACCAAAGGGAAATCATAGATCTGAAGAACATTGAACGGAAAAATTCAATAGAGAGGTTCAAGAGCAGACTAGGTCAAGCAGAAGAAAGGAGCAGTGAATCCAAAGGCAGATTACTGGAAATCATCTAATCTGAGGAACAAAAAGAACAACAAGAAAAAAAAAAGGACAGTTTAAGAGACTTATGGGACACCATCAAGACAAATAACATATGCATTATTGGCATGCCAAGAGGAGAAGAGAGAGAAAAGGACAGAAAACATATTCAAAGATATAATAGCAGAAAACTTCCCAAGCCTGGAAAAGAAAAAGCCAAATCTAGTTTACCAAATAATATGAATCCAGAGAGACCTACACAAAGACACATCAAAATCAAATTATCAGAAGTTAAAAGCAGAGAGTATTGAAAGCGGCAAGGGAAAAGAGAAACATTGCATATAAGGAAACGTCCTTAAGACTATCAGCAGATTTCCCAAATGCACATTGAAGGTCTGAGGTTTACATGAAGAATTAACCTTTGACGATATCATGAAAGTATACATTTCAGCCTCCTATGACAGGCAGTAGGTCTGCTCAGTCAGCCTGCGGGATGACAAGGTAACCTTTGGAACAGAGCTGCTTCCAGAAGGGGTTCATGATATAGCAGGGTCCGCAATTGGGGCCTGTGTGTTCCAGTTCAATGAACATGTAGTCTTTTTTTATTTATATCCTGCAGCATCAGCAGGAATGAATAGATAATAAAATGAAAACCTATTTGACTAAATGTTTTTACTGGGAAGGGTTCTGCAGCAATTACTAGCACTTAGTAGGTACGTTGAAAAGCTAAAAATGATCCTTACTGAAGTAAGTGGTTGGGGTTTTTTCTGCCCCAGCTTTTCCTTTGGTAAAACCTGCTCTTTTTGTATTTTTCAAGCAAAGCTTAAAACCCAGGAATCTATTATCTAAATGAGTTTAGTTGGCCTATGATGGCGTTGGGGAGAAGTTGTCATAGTCTGTTAATACTTCTGAAAGGGTTAAGGGGTGGGCTAAACTTACAGATGAGGGAAAAAAAAAGATGGTTAAAAAAATCTATATTACATGAAAATTGTGATGTAGTTATTTATTTACTTTGCTAGAAGAAAATATTTTAAATTTTTTACCTATCTAGAGTCTCAGAATTTTTGGTTTCTCATGGGTTGTATTTCTGCAGAAGGTGGCACTGATTCCCACAGTGAAGAATCTGATTCAGATTTATCCGACGTGCCCGAATTGGACTCTGATATTGAGCAGGAAACTCAGATCAATTATGATCGCCAGGTCAGTAAGAGGGGAGCAACAAAAAATCATAACCCAGAAACTGGAACTCATTGAATTTGGGCATTGCACTAAATATGGCTGTTGCTTAGGCAAAAGAGAATTAAGGCAAAAATAAGGAAATGTGCCTACTTCTTGCCTTTAAATACAGGTTAAAACTAACCAATCACATCATTAAAAATTGTTTAAGTGTAGGGTAGTGGCAGAGTTTCAAAACTGAATGCCTGACGTTTGGGCTTTTTGACTCCCTAGCACCTAAAACTGCTAAATATTTGTTTTTGGAAGAAAAATGTGCAAGTAAGTTGCAAGGTTTTTTGTTGTTTTTTTTTTCCCTGTGTGTGTGTGTGTGTGTGTGTGTGTGTGTGTTCTCCCATTTTCTTAGCATATCATGAAACCATGTGTTTTCTTTACCGGATGGATACCCTCAGGGCATGGTAGTTTGCATGTTAGCTATTATCCTGGTTTCTCTATTAACGTACTATGACCAATTAATTCATTTAATTAATTATCCATTTTAAGTAAAAGCCCAAATGTGCATTACCTCTCCAGTCAGAAATCACCTCTAGTACAAAAGTTGGTCAGTTACATCCAGATTTTTCTGGAAGTTGATTCATTTTAGCACTACACAGTGAGTGTTAAAGCAATCGGTCCTTTGGAGGAATCTGGACACACACTGCATTGTTATGTGATATGTTATGTGATAACCTGAGGGGTTCTTCTTTCTTGCTCATCATTTAACAAAGGTACGTAAAGCAGATTCTGTACATGAACATGGAATGAATAAGACTTCATATTTCAGATAATCAACTGTCACTGTTGCCCGTGGAGACTTACATACAGGCCTATGGCAGCTACCGTGTATCAAATGTCTCTATGGGCTAGAATAGGTTCTGGGCTTTACACCCATCAAATCCAACTGCACAATAACCCTGAAAGGTCAAGCAACTCGCCCGCATCCACTTCACCTGTACTACTAGGATAAGAATGCCAATTTGGGCTTCTTTCCAAAGTGTGTATTCTATGCACTACTTGGTTTGCCTCTATATAAGCATTGAATTTATTGCTTTTCAGATGATTATGTTTTTTTCAGCCCATAATCATCATTCATGGATTCAGTGTTTGAAAGATTAGTACAAAGGCAGTCAAACTGATGATTTGGGTCAACTTCATGACAGTCAGCTTGACTGTACGTTGATAAATTGTATTATGCAGTACAAGTATGAAAGAAAAGAATTGGAAAGAATTACTGATGTGGAAATATGCAAATGCTAAACAATATTGTCTGATAACGGGGAAATAAAATTTAAGCAAAATGAACATAAAATTTAGGAGAAAAATGTCCATTAGTTGGGAAATTTTTAATAAAATGATGCTAGTAAAAGAATGAAAAGGTATAACTACTGAAATTCATGCCTAGAACTCATATAGGTTGAGTATCTGTAATCTGAAAATCTGAAATGCTCCAAGATTCGAAACTTATTCAGCACAGACATGACTCTCACAGGAAAATCAGAGCATTTCAGATTTTGGATTTTCAGATTTAGGGTGCTCAACTGGTAAATATAATGCAATTATTCTAAAATCTGAAAAAATCAAAAATTCGAAACACTTCTGATGCCATCCCAAGCATTTTAGATAAGGGATACTCAGCTTGTATATTTTCCATTACATCTGACTTTCCAATACTCTTATCTATATTATTTTTGGTTTATGCTCACAATATTCTTGAGCTATTCCTAAAGAGGAATAACTTTTTACTCCATTTACAGTTTTTAATCCATTTTATGGATAAGTATCTGAGGTCCATCGAGGTAATAAGACTTGTTCAAATAAGCAGTAGAAATACTAAGACTAGACTCAGTGCTCTAAAGCTGCGGTCTCCAACCCCTGGGCAGCAGACCAGACTGGTACTGGTCTGTGACCCATTAGGGACTGGGCCACAGGGCTCTGCTGCTCCCACCAGCAACCCTACCCCCAGCCATGGAAAAGTTGTCTTCCATGAAACCAGTCCCTGGTGCAAAAAAGGTTGGAGACTGCTGCTAAAGTAAATAATTGATAAACTGATAAAAGCATCATGAATTCTGATGAATAATTGTCTTAAATCTTAAAAGCTTAGTTATTGTATCTGTAGTAATAATGAAATATCTTCTGACTTTTTTAAAAAATGATTTTTGATGAAATCCTAAACAGGGATTTAATAATATGTCATGATGTTTTTAGCAGTGTAGCTTAATCAGAAACTTTCCTTCATGAAGATGAAAAATTATTATTAATAGATTGTATTTCATTTTCCATGTGTTGAATTGACATTTTTTGATAAAGCATAAACAACATGGTAAACAACAGATTGATTTTTATGTACACTTAAATTGTATAGTCAGCAGCACATTTTAGGTCCTAGGTTAGATCAAGAGTGAGCTTTGTTCTATATTTCAGGGTCTGATCTGTTAAGATGCACGAGACCATGAAAGGAAGATAATTCCAAGGAGTGATTTGTAGGAAAAAAAATCACCATTATTCATGAGGCCCACATTTGCAAATGCTGGAATCAAGTGATTTCGTGCCTTAAATGAAACAAACACCTATAGTAATAATTTAAATAGTTTATTTACTAACAATATCATATTTTCTGGATATAAATTACCTAAGAAAACAAGTCAAGAAAAAAATTATTTAAAATCCCAATCATTGGCCGGGCGCGGTGGCTCACGCCTGTAATCCTAGCACTCTGGGAGGCCGAGGTGGGCGGATCGTTTGAGCTCAGGAGTTCGAGACCAGCCTGAGCAAGAGCGAGACCCCATCTCTACTAAAACTAGAAAGAAATTATATGGACAGCTAAAAATATATATATAGAAAAAATTAGCCGGGCATGGTGGTGCATGTCTGTAGTCCCAGCTACTCGGGAGGCTGAGACAGGAGGATCCCCTGAGCTGAGGAGTTTGAGGTTGCTGTGAGCTAGGCAGACGCCACGGCACTCACTCTAGCCTGGGCAACAAAGTGTTGCCTGTCTCAAAAAAATAAATAAATAAATAAAATCCCAATCATTGAAAAAATATTTCATGTCTTGTTTATTAGGAGAAAGTAATATTTAATCCCATGCCTTTTTTCAAAAATAAAAAATAGTTGAAGCAATTAAAGGTTACACAGGAATGCCAAGATGCTGCTGTTTTTGAAACCCAAAGAAAGGAGTCTTATCTAAATGTTCCTGTTGTACTTGAAGGTTTACAAAGAAGATCTACCTCAGCTAAAGCAACAAAGTAAAGAGAAAAACCACGCAGTGCCCTTCCTCAAACGAGAAAAGGCTCCCGAGGACAGCTTAAAACTCCAGTTCATACACGGGTAGGTGGCCTGTCTTGGGAACCTCGTGCATTTTCCTGTGTCTCTGCCTGGCTGTCCCCAGGCTTCTCACCATGCTGAAGAGGTCCCCTCCTTTTGATGTTGCCCTACTTCAGGCTGGCTCTACTTTCCAGTTTGCACTTGTACCTGTGGTTGTTTTATCCATGATTCTTTGTCCAGTTTTCCTGGTGGATGTTGTGTGGCCCTCACAATGTGATTATCTCTAGATTTTTCAGACATCATGTAATTCCGCACTATAGATGATGCTGCTGCTCTTGATAATCTCTTCTTTCTCATCACCATCTCTTCTTCCTCTAGTCCTCCGATTCCCTGCTATATTTTACTGGTTCCATCCTAGGACAATATTTTTGTCAAATACTTTCCTCAAATATGCCCAAAATAATTTTGGATTTTGTAAAATTATATACACCCTTGCACATTTTAAGTTAACTTCTAAAAGTTTTTGACATAAGTTTAAATAGTTGAGAAGAATATATTTGGTACATTATAAATACATCAGTCATTCACATGGATCTAAAGGAACCTAAGTGCCATAAATATTTGATTCCCACTATTATTAATTTTAAAAATACATGACCGAGTCCTCTGTAACAGGATATTTTACATCATTCATATTTCTCCTTAAACTCATATTCCCATTCTAATTCTTCCATAAAATTTTACCCTAACATGTTTTTTTTGCTTGAGACTCCTTTTTGACCGTATCATACCCTCTAAGAAAAAAAATTGTATTTCCTGTGACCATAAGATTCTGACTCTGTCCAACACAGTATCCACTAGCCACGAGTGGCTACTGAGTGCTTAAAATGTGGTTAGTCTGAAATGAGGTGTGCTGCATGTGTAAAATGCACACCAGTTTTAAAGACAGCATGAAAAAAAATGTTAAATATCTCATTAAAATGTTTTTATACTGATTACATGCTGACATAATATTTTAGATGTATGAGTAAAAAATTTTTGAAATTTTATTTTTTTTTTCTAATGTGACAACTAGAAAATTTTAAATTACTTAGGTGGCTTACGTTATATTTCTGTTAGACAACGCTGCTGTGTTAACAATTTTTTTAGATTGCAGTATTGTTATAATAGTAAAAAATTGACTGAATCAGTATACATATATTACAAATTTTGATATACAGTGGTTAAACACAGAAAACTTTTATTGGAAATGATTTTGTTTTATTTTATTTTTGGAAATGATTTTAATAAAATGAATTTTTTTCAGTTCAGAAATCTATGCACATACTTACTGCTAGAATGTGGCAGAGTTTAGTTTTGAGTCTATTCCCATTTTTCCATTTTTTTTAAAATAAGTGTAAGCACTGAGAAAGTTTATTCTCATAAATAAGCGTGAATGGAAGCAATTTTATCATAGCAATGTCACTTGGTTTTTAAAAATCCTCCTGTATTATAGGCCAAAAAAATCACATTTTGATAATTATAGCACACAAAAAAATTTAGTGATGTATTAGGTGACAATTAAGTCTCTGTTCAATTTTGTTGAAAACAAAGAACTGGAAATCACTTGACTTGCAGGAAAATTCCTTGGCCAGTCATTAGAGTTGTTGACTGTCAGTATGCTCAGTTGTATTTTGAATTGTCCCTTTGTTTTGTTCCTGGAAGGTTCTATGCCCCAGGGTAATACACCATAGTAAGATTCCAGATGGACAAGAGAAATGACTTCCTGAAGTGGGAGGAAGGTGTCTGTGAAAGGGGAGATGGGAAAGGAATCCCTGCACCTCGTCACAGATGTGTTCTCAGACTGAGCAGTTTTTTTTTTTTTTTTCAGGATGAAAATACTTTATTAGATATATGCTTTGCAAATATTTTCTCCCTGTCTATGCCTTATCTTTCTTTTTTTTTTTTTGAACACACACAGTAGCTGAGGATCTGGAAACAGATTCTGTGACCATGCTCAGTGCCCATGTGCCTCTTAGAAAGTCATGCCCATCCCCCAGAGGTCCTCATACCCCCACTTGAACATGGCTGTCCCGTGCAACTATGGAGACACCTACGGCCCCACTTGTACACGTGCACATCAGCATTTGAGCTTTGCCTCTGACCGTTCATGCTTTATTCAGGGGCAATTTATTCAACCTCTGTGCCTTTCCTGGACCTGTGCTTCAGTTACAGAGGCTACGACTGCAGAAACAACCTGTTCTACACGCAGACTGGAGAAGTGGTCTACCACATCGCTGCGGTTGCTGTCGTGTACAACCGGCAGCAGCACTCCCAGAGGCTGTACCTGGGGCATGACGACGACATCCTCAGCCTGACCATCCACCCAGTGAAGGACTTCGTGGCCACTGGGCAGGTATATGTCTCTCCTCTAAGATGGGGGCCTAGCCAAAGAGAGGATTTAATTCTGAATCCAGTGTACATGCTAGAAATTTGAAAACTACTTGCCAGAACTAAACACGAGGCAGGAAGCTGAAGATTCAGTGACACTGGATCATTCCATGATGGTGGGAAAATCGACCAGTGCATTCCAGCCCTGCTGGGAGAGGCCTCTGAGGCATTCTTTTCCTGAGTGATGAGATCTATCAATGAGACCAGCTCAAACTAAAATAGTGGAAGTTTTCTAAAGGAACAGCTTCATATATTTCTTCATCACTATGTATAGGACATCCTAGGTACTCCGTAAGTATTTATTGAATGAACTTTTTTTTCTTCTTTGAGACAAAGTCTTGCTCTGTGGCCTGGGCTACGGTGCTGTGACATCAGCCTAGCTCACAGCAATCTCAGAGTCCTGGGCTCAAGCAATCCTATTGCCTCAGCCTCCCGAGTAGCTGGGACTACAGGCGTGCACCACCATGCCCGGCTAATTTTTTCTATTTTTAGTAGAGACAGGGTCTCACTCTTGCTCAGGCTGGTTTCAAACTCCTGACCTCAAGTGATCCTCCCGCCTTGGCCTCCCAGAGTGGTAGGATTACAGGTGTGAGCCACCGTGCCCGGCCTGAATGAACCATTTTTTAAAATACTAGTATAGCATCTAGAGTATAGTTATTTTTATTAAGACTTAAAGCCATAAGAATTTTGACTGATTTATTATATTTTAGCCTTATAGAAACTTGATATTTATCTGAACTGTTGTTGAAATGCCTAAACCTTGGACTGAGTCTGTAATTGGAAAGCTACTGAAAACAGAGGCCCTCTATTCAGTCATTTTGGGGTGAAGAGAGGAGAGTAATAAAGTCCATTAAATATACAAAGAATCTGTTAAACTCAGATATATCATCTTGCTAGTAAAACAGTAATATTGTCAAAAGTATTTTTAGTTTTATATTCTTCAAATGTGTAGATTATATTTTTGTTCAGTTTTATCATGAGCTTTTAATTGCAGGTAGTACTTTAACTTATGTTCAATATCTAAGTGGCAAATTCTAAGAAAAAAACCTTGGTATAGTGTCAAAGGTTAACATGAGACAACTCAACCCTATTTCTGGGACTTGACATACAGGTCATAGAAGCATTTGAACAGGGTTCATAACCTGGAGTTCGTGAGATCCATGAATTACAATGAAAGCATGAAGGGAGTCATCCCCCAGAAGTGTTTTTTTAGGGACAAGAATCCATAGCTTTTATACTATTTGTAAAGGGGTTGCAATCCCCCTGCAAGCCATTGGTTTATATACTAATTTGCTTATCTTCCTCCTGAAAATTAGAGACCTAGTCTGTGTTAGCTGACATTAAGTTTTACAAGTCATTCATCATTGCTTTGCCTTTTCACATGACCTTTGTTTTTTTGGTCTGTCTTAAAAACAGATGATGTTTGATTCATGAGTATTTAATAACCTTTTTTTTTGAAAGTAAAAACCAGAGATTGGTGCTTTACATACACGTCTAGGAGATGCTGCACTCAATCCTGCACGTGACGGGAGGCGGGCGGTGTGCCAGCAACCACCCCACGGGTGGGCGAACTGGGCCTCCGCAGACCTGTGTAGAAGTTTCCAGGGTTCGGCTCAGTTAAGCTCATGGCCTTTCCCATTTTCCCTTTTACAGTCGTCATACCCAATACATAATAAGTGAGGAAAACCGGCTGACTATTACAATTTTCTCTGTTGTTGGGAATTGGTATGATAGAAGCTTGCTGTCCCTGCAAGGATAATCTGCTTTAGTGAGAGACGGTTACAACACAAAACTGTCTTTCCCAGGGAGATACGCAGGGTCAGGCCTTCTTGAGGTGGGTGAGATAACTGAGAATGGGTAAAAGAACTCTGTGGATGGTGTCACAACAACATGCAGGTAACTTCCTCGACTGAGAAGTGGAGTCCTGTGTGGGGCTGAGAAGCCAGGAGAGGGAAAGGTAGAATTAACTAACCAAAAAACAAAAAAGCATAGTGGACATTTGAATTTGTCTTTAAAAGTCCCTTAACTGGGAGCCATGCCACAAGTCAGACTGTGCTGGAACTCATCCTGATTGCCAAATCAAGCCTCTCAGATGCTTTGTGCCTCAGTTTACTCATCTGGAAAACAATTGAGTTGGACCAGATGATTTCCAAGGGTCTTCCCACTCTCCAAATAATGTATGTTTCTTGATTTCTGACTCTAAGGAATAAAGTCATTCTTACTATAATCTATAAGTAGTTAATAACACTCATCCTGTTATTTAAGGTTGGAAGAGATGCTGCTATTCATGTGTGGGACACACAAACTCTAAAATGTTTGTCACTGTTGAAAGGACAACATCAGAGAGGAGTGTGTGCGCTCGATTTTTCAGGTAAGCCCCAGTTTTCCACTGGAGTTGTTGACCGATGGTTCTACATTTACTTTGTGTTTTTAAAAACATCCTCCCACTTAGTTGAGTTCCTCTTGTAATGAGGCTTAAGCTCGTTGTGTGTCAGCTACGCAGCCTTAGGCTGGGAGTCATACATGTGACTACCTCACCACAAAATGTGGCCTTTAGGTTATACACCCTTTCCTGTCTTCCGTGTCTCCTCTCCCAAGTCATTACCCAGAGCTCACACTGTGTTCTGTATTTGCTTGAGCGATTTGAAATCCAGAGCAGCTGTTGCTATTGAAAGACTTAGTTGCGAATGTCTGGCAGTGACTCACAACATCAGTTTCATCTCGCCAAGTAAGTGGGAGCACATCACTTCTGATGTGAAATATAAAGAACTCGAGGGAAGACTGCAAATTCTCGGCAAAGGGCTACTTTCCAATATTGGTGTTTTGGCAATACATTTCATATTGAAAAAATAGAACCGAAGTTTTCATTTCCCTAATTCAAAATTTGAACATGGTACTATAAAAATACTTAACTGATGGGTATAATTTTCTGTAGAGTAAGTTTTCTTTAAGCTAGAATTTGAGAATGAAGGCCTTATCCCAAAAAATATCTTTACCTAGAAATTTTTAATACTCTCATTTATAGAAATTAAATCAGTAGGAAAAAAAAATCCTAACCTTGCCACAGAAAACTGATTCTATAATTTCCTTTTTCTAAATTCCATTCAAGTATTAATAAGTACAATATGTGTAATATTAGTCATTAAATTCCATGACTCCAAACACCGATCTCTTCATATGTCCCTGCCTGTCCTTGTTCAAGCCCTCACTCCCTCTCATCTGTGCCATGGTGCAAATGCTGGTCTCTGACTGCATCCCCACTTTCTCAGTTCGTCCTACCCACTTGTGGAGTATTCTGGGAGCCTAGTTACTGGTTTTTTTTTTTTTTTTTTTTTTTTGAGACAGAGTCTCACTCTGTTGCCCAGGCTAGAGTGAGTGCCGTGGCGTCAGCTTAGCTCACAGCAACCTCAGACTCCTCGGCTTAAGCGATCCTACTGCCTCAGCCTCCCGAGTAGCTGGAACTACAGGCATGCGCCACTATGCCCGGCTAATTTTTCTATATATATTTTTAGTTGTCCATATAATTTCTTTCTATTTTTTTTTTTTAGTAGAGACGGGGTCTCGCTCTTGCTCAGGCTGGTCTCGAACTCCTGACCTTGAGCGATCCACCCGCCTCGGCCTCCCAGAGTGCTAGGATTACAGGCGTGAGCCACCGCGCCCGGCCCTAGTTACTGTTGATACCACACAGAGTCCCCTTGGTTGGACATTCATGGCCTTCCATGATCTGACCTCAGGTGTTCACCCAGCCGACCCGTTAGTGCTGTGTTACGTCTCCCTACCGGAAGAGGCCGTGTGCACGCGTGTCCTCCTTTTGCCCGTGCTCTCTGTCCTAGCTGTTCCCATGTGTCCAGGTCCTTCCATCCTTTAAGGCCAAGCTGGAAGTTTTCTCCTCCATCCTTCCAGGGAGAAGTAACCTGTGCCCCCTTAGCATGCCTTAGCCCACTGTTGTGTTGCTCTCGTGGCACCTGTCAGAGTCTATGTGGCCCTGTGGTTATTTGTGGCAGCATCTCCCATGCGCTTCACATACAGGAAACTGCTTGGCGGCAGAGCGGATCTCTCTGTTCCTCGCCGCCCCCATCACAGCACAGTGAACATAGAAGCTACTCAACAAATGTCGTGACTGAATGAACGAACAAATGGGGTTTTGCTTAATGCACTTTGTCTTGCCTTTCCCTATGACTACCAGAATTTTACATTGTAAAGCACGTTTGGGTGAAGATTACCTTTATTGCCTGACCAGTGCAACGTGGGGAAGTTTTTTATTTCTGTAACATGTGCATTCTCACATACTATACAAATATGAGTTGTTGTGCCGGTAGTAGAAGTTATTCCAAGCCTTCTGTGGTTATTAAAGTAGGGAAAATCAAGGCTCAACAGTTCATATTCTATACCGGGGGCATGTGAGGTAGGAGAAGGCGTGAGTGTTGAGGGAGAGGCCTGCTCGGCACACTACCTGCCAGCTCAGTGCTCTGGTGACACGCGGGAGGTGATGAGTATGAAGTCCAACGTCCCCAAGTTTGATGGCCATGCAGTTTTAAAACAGGTGTGCCATGTGTCATTGATAAAGCAGTACAGTCTAAAAGGAAACCATAATTTTAGTTCAAAATTGTAAAGATGTGAATGAATTCCTTCTGCTTTTACCCCCAGAATTCTACTCCTCAATGGCCAAACTGCCTTTTTTCTTAAAATTAAT
Source organism: Eulemur rufifrons (assembly GCF_041146395.1). Taxonomy (NCBI): domain Eukaryota; kingdom Metazoa; phylum Chordata; class Mammalia; order Primates; family Lemuridae; genus Eulemur; species Eulemur rufifrons. Next base: position 73,181,994 of record NC_091001.1, on the reverse strand, counting down.
TTTGCTAGTGGATACATATGCACGCATACTTAATATAAATAATTGCATTAATAAATATGCTTTAGAAGAGTGGTAAGACACCCATTCAAATAGTAAAAATAAATAAAAATAATATCTAAATATTTACAACATAATGGGGAATCCAATATATTCATGTTTTTGGTGGCATTGAAAATTGACTCAATAATTCAAACAGACAATCTGGCCAGGTATAATAAAGCTATAATTCAAAATTACAATTATACAGACTATGTGTATTTTATACACACTTCTGTGTACCAAGTTAAGTAAAAGAGAAAAAATAGAGCTCAAAATAGCATCTGTCGCTTAATTTCAAGTGAAAATGTGTATATGTGTATTAGCATATAAACAAAGTGGCAGGAAATTTAGAGTAATATAAAAAGAATTTAATCATTAGATTATTTCCTCTATAGAATTGATTAATTTTCTGGTTTTTAAATCAAAATAATTAGCTTATGCTATTTCAATGCCTGTAGAGAAACGGATTAGCAAATCAAAGACATGAATTATGAGGCAAGTTGGTAGCAATAAGCTGCTACCCAGTAACTTGGTCTCTGTGTTTCAGAGAGCTCACGTCTCTGAGCTTATTAGTTTTATAGAATAAAAAATAAGAAACCAAGTGAGCTTAGAAATCTTTTTCTCATAAGGCAGACCTTCAGCTCATTGCTGGAGTAGAGAAACCAGATACTCTAGAAGAGGCGGGGAAGCTGATTCTGTCACTGCTTCTAAGTCCCTTTTTACGCAAAGAAAGAAATTTCCAGATGTGAAGTATTTTTTGTATAAGAAGGTTATTTCAGCATTTTAACAATATAGTCTCCATTCCCCAGATACAATCACTGGGGAAGAGCCCATATACTCAGCAAATGTGTTAGTTTCGGTTGTAGGAAAATTACTTTTTTGCCTTATAGGTTAAGTACAATGTTAACATATAAATGGTAGAAAGGAATCTATTTGATAGTTTTAGAAAGCACTAATAATAAGGACTACTCAGGAAAAACTTTTACTGATGTCTATTGTGTGACTCATCACCGTGAAGTTACGTACAGATGAACTGTAGCAGTTGACTGATTTCTGTGATCTCTTTGGTGACTCCTGAAGTGTGAGCTATGGCCTCTTTGGTTTAATTTCTATTGATGGCACTTTGTGTTCTAATAATATAACTTTAGTCTTAAACCCCTGCACCACTTTACATGCTGAGAACAGAGATCAGAGAGTTTGGTGGTATGGCCTGGGTAAAAGTCAACAATGGCAGATCCAGGTCCCTTGGCTCTTGGTCCAGCACAAGAGCCACTAGGCCAGGGTTGTCGGCTGGTGGGGGAGGTATGCCAAGAGTTCTCTGTTCCCCATTATCGGGTCTTCTCCTGCCCCTGCCCTCTGCTGGTGCTGGTGAACTTTTGGCCAGAGAGTCATACCTGGAGCACTCGGTGTGCTCACTCCCCTCCAGCTGCCTGCGCCCACCCGCAGGGGCCTCCAGCTGCTCCCCCCGCTCCAGTATAAACATGGAGTGCCTGGTGGTGCACAGAGGCCACCACAGGAACAGCCCCAGTGAGGAGAGGCCCCTGTTCGGCAACAGCCCTGAATCACACACTTACCTCGAGTAGGAGCAGGGGCAACTATACCTGTCTTTTGGAAACTGATAGAAAGTGAGTAGCTGTAGTGGAAATCCCAAGAGAGGAGACTACTTGGGTATCCGTGTTTAACCGTGTCAACAGGCATCAGTTATTATCCACCTGGTGGTCAGTCTTTGTGTATCAGCACCCTGTAGACACCCATCTTACGAGTCAGCTCATTTTGGGGGTGTCTGGACACCTACTGGTAGTTTGTCTCTCATTAGAGAAATAAATTGTCCTAGCAGTATAAAGCAGACAAATGATGTGAAAACTGGACAACAAATAAGCAGTTATACATAGGGATTTAGATTATTCGTGCCACTTTTCTAAAGCGAACAAAAAGAAGAAATTTTTAATTAAAAACATTTCTTACAACATGATTCCAAACTCTGGATTACGTGGACAAGAAGGAATGAATTTATATTATCTCACTTGATTGAGAAGTTCTTTTAACTCTGAATTTATTTTCACTGTCTAGGGGGGAAAGGGGTGTACCGTCTTTGCTTTTGTGCGTACAATAAGGAAAGTGCTTCCACATGAATAGAAAACTAGACTAGAAAGAGAAAGTTCAGCCACATAAATATTTTCTAGCCTAAATATCATCCACATAATTTTTTAAAACCTTCATGGGCTGATTTTCCACAAGGGCACATCTAAGACTAACTTGATTTCATTGTGCTCGATTCAGAAAACCTATGCATTTTTCACGAGCCCTGAATAGAGGGAGCCAACTCGTAATTGTCTGAATAGAAATTTTCTCTTTTTAATTTGCCCTTTACTGTTGACATTACCTTAGAATTATTTCTGGACTGTGTCACAAACATCCATAATTAATGCATACTGTGACTGGAAAGATTTGAAAGGACATTACCTAGACTCTAAAAATATGTCTGAAAATCAAAAACTCCAACTAACTGGTCAGGGAGCAATAGATTTTTCACAGCTAAGGTCAAGCCTCTACAAGGGAAATGAAAACTAGAAAAAAAAGAATAAAAGGTAGCCAATTATATTTCCAAACTGTGTGGTATCCAGAAATAAGCTGCACCTGCAGAATTCAAGAAAAAGTCACCATCACAAAGAAGAGGTGTGGTCATTAAGGCACTTCTGGATTTGCAGTTTATCTATTGCTACCCACAATCAGGATACTTTTTTCGGTGTAGAAAGATGATAAAATAAGCTGATGGGGCCTTGCAGAAATTCTACCAAAAAGAAGCCCCCTCTCCCAGAAAAATCCACCTTACCCTTAGGCCTTCTTGAGATGACATAAACTTAAAAAGCTATTATTTTAAATGTGTAGATGCTTGCATTCCAAGAAAGATGTGTTAAGATAGCTACACAGACTTCAAAAGAAATACAGAATTAATGAATGCAAAAAAAGACATTGAATATTTGTGAAGTATGTTTGAAAGGAATAATAAAGCAATTACATTTTTAAAAAATTTTGTTTATACTTGATACATAATTTTACATGTTTATGGGGTACAGTGTGATGTTTCAAATCAAGGTAGTTAGAATATTCATTACTTAAACACTTATTTCTTTGTATGATAACATTCAAGATCCTCTTTTCTAGCTATCTTGCAATATATTATACATTATTATTAGTCACCCCAATATGTAATAGAATACCAGAACTTATTCTTCCTGTCTAACTTTGTACCTGTTGACCAACATTTCCTATCCCTTCCAAAATATTTACAGCTATGTAACATGGTACATTCCGTTTCTTTTTATACTATCCATAGGCACATTCCATTTTTATCTTCCTTCTTTTCTCCAATGTCACCAGTATTGTCAGCATTCATTAAAAATCAGCTAAGCATAAGGATCACAAAGGAGACGTGATAAGATTGCTATGAGCCTTAAAAGAGCTTGTGATTTAAAAAGGGAGAGAGAAAACACCAGTAAAACTAGAATCACCAAATACAATGGCATGCTAATAATAGAAACATAACCAGGCCATAATAAGAGATATGGAGAGAGTACCATTGTTGGTAATGAACAGGACATTGTTACCAGTCTCTTCTCTCAAATGCATAAAAAGAGACCTTGCCCAATTCAAAATCTGGTAACATTTAAGCATGAAGATATCGTTAGTTGTGATTAGAAAGACATAATTTGTTTATAATAATCACATTGTGGTGACTTAGCCCTTCAGGAAAGTGTTAATGTCTTCATCTAATACTGTAGTCTGTTAGCTTATAAGGGCCCATGAACCTTTCAGATCCTTATCTCATACTTAGTAGTGGTTGAGGAGGATTTGGTTGGTTAAGTCAGATTGTTCCTTCCTCCTACTCTCCTTTCTGCAGAGAAGAAGGAGCCAGACCACCATATCCAGTTGGTTGGAGGAGGGTCTCTGGCACAAGTAAGGACACTTAAATGGTGGGCATTGGTTAGCAGTTGAGGTAGGTTTGCCAGAGTTAGCCAACAAAAATACAGGAGGCTCAATGAAATTAGATTTTCAGATAAATAATTTTTTGATGTAAGTTCCATGCAATATAAGTATAAATATGTAGTACAAGTCTGAACATCACATAGGACATAGTTATTACTAAGAAATTATTCATTACTTATCTGAAATTCCAATTTGGCAAGGCTTTCTTTATTTTACGTAGAAACCCTAGTTTGGGGTCTGCCCAGGCCTGTCTTTGAAAATACCAGTTGAGGCCCCGAGTGGACCGGTGGCCGTTTGTCACATACTCGTGTTGCTTTATCCTGGTGGCTGCTCTTCTGTAGTCAGAGAACGGACCCTGATGAACTGATGGGGGATGAGCTTCATCACTCATCTCCTAGCAACCGCACAGCCCGGGGCCTGCTGCTAACCTGGACCTGCCTCTCCTGCGAATCTCGCCTTGCAAGGAGGCAGCAAAGGAAAGGCTCATTGACTGCACCTTTTCTTTTGTTTTGAAGGAATAAAGCAAATTAAATTTATTTTAAATTTAATTATATATCCAATATATTTTAATTTTGGGGAAAATAAGCTAAATGTCCAAATTATAGTAATCATTGATAATTATTATTCTCTTATTAGAGAAATAAATTGTCCTAGAAATATAAAGCAGGCAAATGATGTGAAAACCAGACAACAAATAAGCAATTATACATAGGGCTTTAGATTAATCTATTCTTGCCACTTTCTTAATATTTGATTATGAATAATACTTAATACTAAAGGAAAATGCTCATGATATAATAGACGAAGAAAGATTAGATGATAGGCTGCTCAGTGCGAATCTGGTTTTGTTTTTTCAAAGTCCATTGATATAGATAAAAGATTGGTAGGATATATTATACATCAAATATGGGCCCCAAAATGTGGAAGATCTAAATTTTTATATGTATTTTCTAAATGTCCTACAACAGGAATTTTCCACTTGAAATAGGGAAAATAAGAAATTAAGCTGTTGTAATTCTAAAATCATCTTTTGCAAGACTTTTTGAAGTTAAATTTAGTATTCATAATGTTCTTATCTTGGAGGGTTAAACTGAACCCAGTTTTTTAGAGCTGAAAATAGACTCATTGTCACAAAGCCAGATGGCTCTTCCAGTAAGTGTCATGAGATTTGTCATAAAATAGACAAGGTTTTTGTAACTCACCTGAGAGGTTCCCTCATAGCCCTGTGTCTTAGATTAGAATGTTGGGTCAGCGATTTACTTGAGAGACCCATTATTGTACGTTAGGAAGCTCAGCTATTACCAGGCTCACATTTCGTTTTGTGAAGTCCACTTAGTATATGAAATTTCTAATGTATTTGAGCCTAAAGAATATTCTTAAGGTCAACTTCTTATTCCTCTTTACAGCATATGAAATGTTTTGGTTTTTCATGGAAGAAACGAGTTATTTGACATTTGTGTTGTTTTCATACAGCCGATGGAAAATGTCTGGTGTCCGTTGGTTTAGACGATTTTCACAGTATTGTGTTTTGGGACTGGAAAAAGGGAGAAAAGATAGCCACAACAAGGTAAGAAGCTGCCGAGATCTCACGGCATCCTGCTGCTATCCTGCTTCAGTAAAGATCAATAGTTTTCATCCTCTGGTAAGATTTCATCTTCAAACTCGGATGCAATTCACATAGAAAGCTTAACACCCAAGTGAAAACATATTGTGGTGTTTCATGGTGCCAGCCTGGCTTACAGCAGTCAATGTTTGTGGTGGGGAATCAGAAAATTCTGAAATCCTTCACTAACATATGCGTTCTCTCTATCAAAGCTTTTTATCAACAATAGAAAAGCAGCTTTTCTCAGGCTTGTGCCTTGCCCCTTAGTTTTTCCTCTGTCTTAGCATCTGGTGAAGGATTGTCAATGTCACCGGAGTCAGAAGCACCATTTGTCATGCGGCTGTGGCGTGCTGGAAAGGAGGCCCCACCGTGTGCATCTGCCACTTGCTTTCAAAGCAGGCAAATTGTTTCCCTAATCTCCCCGTCTTATAAATAGACTTTTCAAGACCGACTGCTGTTTATAGACCACCTGTCCTCCCTTACCCCAGCCTCCCCGCCCTGCTGAATCAGCGCTAAGTCTGAACATGACTTTCCACTCCTACTCACACTGAACTCAGCTGTGTGCCCGTCTCTGGACAGGGGTCAAAAGAGTGGGCAGCCAAGGCCCAGCAGTCGAGTTTGCTGCCCAGGCATGTTGTCAGGTGCCTCCCTGCCAGTTCTTCCCTGCGTCACTGAGTCCTACCTTGCAATGTAAAATCATTTTGAAGTTGATGGCCTTGAATCCCAATATTCGCTTTTTAAGTTAACATTTTCCTTTACAATATTAAATAGGAAAAAAGTTTTTTGGCAATTCAGCTTTAATGAATGAAGATCTATAAATTGCTAGAGACCCAGAGAAGCAGCAGATGGAGGCCTGAGGACTCCAGCTGACCGTCTTAGGAGAAAAAGAGAAGCTTTTCTGATGACTGCTGTTGAGATGGAATTCTTGGCAGCAAATGGCAACTTATAATCTGCCTGCCCAAGTGACTTTGCTTTTGGTCTTTCTTTCTGGTGTTCCTCACTGTTCTACTACTCCTCTCTACTACTCAGATTCAGCTTCTTATCAGAACTCTGTTCTCATAGACTAAAATACGGAATTTTAGTTTAATATTTCTGATAACATACCATCTGCATTTTATAGATAATCTTGGGGAAAGTACATGCCTGCATTTCAAAAGCAACAGAAATGCAACTTGCCTGCTAGAAAACCCTCTGCAGCTGTGGGTGGCTCACCGATTGTATGCCACAAACATTACTAGAAATGAAAGAAATATTTTTTAATATCAAAAAAGTATGTATTTTTTTATATGCTTGGTGGATAGTGCTACTGTTACTTCATTAACACAGAGCTACTTAACACCATTATGTTAATAACACGATTTATATTTGGAATTGTTCCTGAGCCTTATGACACATTCCCAAAAACGAGATACCTACAGAATTGTCCTCAGGACATTTTTGCAATTGTGACATTAACCAGTACTCTTTCCAAGGATGAATATTAAGGATTGTTAAAGTTCTTTGAAAGAATACTAGATTTTACAATGATAAGTAAATAAAAATATTTGTATAAATTCCTATTTGCATAATATTAAGAATGATATTGGCCGGGCATGGTGGCTCACGCCTGTAATCCTAGCACTCTGGGAGGCTGAGGTGAGAGGATCGCTTGACATCAGGAGCTCGGGACCAGCCTGAGCAAGAGTGAGACCCCATCTCTACCAAAAGTAGAAAAAATTAGCTGGGCAACTAAAAGTAGAAATTACCTGGGCATGGTGGCATGCACCTGTAGTCCCAGCTACTCTGGAGGCTGAGGCAGGAGGATCACTTGAGCCCAGGAGTTTGAGGTTGCTGTGAGCTAGGCTGATGCCACGGCACTCTAGCCCAGGGGACAGAGTGAGACTCTGTCTCAAAAAAAAAAAAAATCAACTAGACAAATAAATAAAAAATTTGTGGCCTTACGTTAGAGTGCTTAAGTAGATAGAACTTTAAAAACAGGGGCACGAAAGACGTGACAAAGAAGTAATGCTTCACTGAATGGTACCTTCCCAGCTTCCAGGAGTCATCTTAGCTCCTGAGAGGGCCTGATTCACTCTCAGACAAGGGATGACACAGTCGCATACCTCACTGTGTACTTCTGTGTCTCAGTCATTGCTGGCCTTGCCTCCAGCAAGGCTCAAGACAAACCTGCTTTTGACAGCTGTGTTGTTCTTGCAAGGTGGTCGGTCGCTCTGCAGCAACCTCGGTGAGGCACACGGTCGGTGGCCGTGGTGGCATTGCCGGCTGTGCTGCTGGTGCCCGTGCTAATGTGTGCCAGCTGCACACGCTGCCCTGCATTTGTGAAATGTTTAAATGGACCTGCTCTTTATTAGCTCAGAGAAATGAGAGAAATTTGGAATTGGTACATAAAAATCGTATTACAAGAGGTCTGTGAGACTTGATCCAATCTATTTGAACAATTTCCTTGCTTCTTTGCTAATTTTAATAAGTGATTTCAGTTGCCTCCATTACAAATGAGTTTTTTAGTCTTTTATTTTCTTTTAAAGGTTATTCAAATTTTAGTCTAAGGTACAAGCAACCCATTTAAAAACCAAGGCCAATCTCTTCCAGGAGTAAATGGCCTAACATCAGTATGAGTGGGGCGGACGAGACAGTTAAGCGGGGGCCTTTATGTTCCTTTACCCTTTACTTGCATTACTCCAGTGAGGGGATGTAGGGACCAATGACTAATTATCACAGGCACACTTCGCCTCAGAGTTTGAACAGGAGTCATCTTAGGTGCAAAGTACAATCATCAAGGGGCCTAACAAGAAAATTTTCGATGTTAATCTGAAATAATTTTGCTATTAGAAAGTGTAGGAAGAAAACATGGGCCCACGTGTAGCAGATATATAGAACTTCAGCACGAGCATTTCTGTATTAGCTTCTTTACTTGATCTACTTTGGGTTCCTGTCCTTATGGACATTTAATGAATATGATAGAGTCTCCTGCATACCGTGTTGGCACCTTCTCTTTCTCACTTTCTTTTTAAAAAATGTGTATCTTTTTAAAATAACTTATTCTTTCTTCTGTTTTCAAAATAATATGCAATCATTACAGAAAAAGTAGAAAGCACAGAAGAGCACCCAGAAAATGAAAATCATCTCTAATTCTACTGCCCAGACATAGCCGTGGTTAACATTTTAGCATATATTTTTTAGTGTATATTCTTCTAGTATTTTTCTTCATTTTTATTCGTATGTATGGGATATTGTACAGTCACTCTGTAATTGGCTTTTGTATTTTTCACTCACCAGTATATCATCTGTCTTCTAATTTGTGTTACCTGGCTTATTCTATATTCGTATTCTATATTTTAAGCCATTTAAAAATCTTTTTTGGAGATGGGGTATAAATCATTCAGTCTTCCTGCTATGGGTTACTGTCACAAAAAGAGAGAAAACAAAATCTCACACAGGACTGGGCCTCCATGCAGATGAAAGGTTCTGAACGGACAGTGTGCAAATCAGGTCACCCCCTGTGTAGCTGCCTGGGCTTCCGGAAGAAGCGCCTTCCTTCCCTCTTCCCCTGTGCTTGCCAACAGGTGTATGTGGCCCTCCAGTGAATTACTTGTGACTGGGGCATGAGGAATCATTTAATATTAGGACAGCCGTGCAGGCTTCTACCTTCTTATTCTTTCAGTCTAGAACATGAAACTGCATTTTGTTTTTCTTTTTTTTTTTTTTTTATTTCATCTTGTTGTTGTTATAGGGGATACAGAATTGCAGGTTACATACGTTGCCCATGTACCGCCTTTCTCCCCAAGTCAGAGCTCCAGGCGTTGTCTGTTCCCCAGATAGTGCGCGTTGCACCCATCATGTAGGTATTTTTCTTACGCACACACACGAGTTGTAGACTCCTCCCTACAAATTTAACAAGTGTCTAAAAAGAAAGGTTTCCAATTCATGTTCTTTATTTGGATATTGACATTGGCTAAACACTTTCGTGCCATCATTAGCCAGTTTAGAACTTTTACCACAACAGAAACAACATTGGTGTTTTTATGGCGCTAAGAAATTAGATGAAAATAAGAAATTCCCTCAAAAAAGGTTTTTCTATATGTTCGCATAGATGTAAGCAAGCAAAACAATTTTATCTCTAGGTAATATAATTGGTTGTATCTGTCCTTAATTTTCATTCTGGTTTTCTCTAGCCTCTTCTCTCTAAAGTGTATATTAATGTTTTAGAATCCGTGGGGATTTTCCTCCAATCAAGAAATCTTTGGCTGCTTAATGCCTTTTATGGTTATCTGGTTCATGTCTCCTCTTGATGTTAAGCACATTTTCTCTTTTATCTAAAACTTTTCCTCTGTCCTCATTGTTCCTGATATGTCCAGTGATGTTTTGTGGCTTTAATGTCCATGTTCACTTTTAACTTTCAAAGAAACAGAGAGAGTGCCCCCAGATCAATTCCCTCTCTTTTCCCTGCCTCTCCCTGCCGGTCAGGAGACACCCTGTTCTTTTCTTTAAACTTTTTATTATGGAAATTTTCAAAGTTACACAGAAGTGGAGGGAATAGGGTGAGTCCCCTGTCCCATCTCCCAGCTGCAGCAATGATCAGCATTCTACAAATTGTGTGACTCTCTCTGCCCCCCCACCTTTTTGCAAGAATATTTTAAAGAAAAGGCAAGGCATTGTCATTTGAACTGTATGTACTTTCTTAGGCATTTCTAACTGAAAAGGCACATTTCTAAAGCCACCATGCCATTATTACAACTGACTCAAACAACAGTAGTTTGTTTCATGTTATCCAATTCATAATCAAACATTTCTGATTGTTTCAAGGATGAGAGTTGGTTTGTTCAAATCAGTATCTAAACAAGGCCCGTATGTTGTGTTGAGTTGTTACAGCTTTTAAGCCTCTTTGATTGTGTAGCATTTCCCGTGGACCTTTTTAATGCCATGGATGCTCTGGGTTCTCTGACCTATAGAATGTTGCACATTCTGGACTTGATTCTTCATGAAATCATTTCAGGCATTTCCCTGCATTTCCTGTAAATGGTAATTAGGCTTGATTAGATTCACTTTCAGTTTTTAAAAACGGTTTTATTGGTAAATAATTCACATATATCAACCTAAAGGAAAAAATGGAGGCAAAATTAATAGAGTTTATTTGGGCCAAGTTTAAGGACAGCAACCTGGGAGCATAGATTCAAGTTGCCCCAAATCTATGCTCCAGTTAGCAACAATTACAAGTGGATTTTTAAAGGAAAAGAAGAGGCGGTTCCTCTGTTGTTGACCAAAAGTTTACATGAATGTAATACAAGGTATTATTGGCTGTACATTGTTCTTGGCATCACAAATTCCAGGAACAGGAAATAATAGGCGAGGCAGCTAGCCAGGAACAAAATACCTCTGAGCAATTGCCCCCTGCTGGGGGTGGGTGGAGTGGGGGGCAGGTGACTGAAGTCTCTCTGGGCGTGGTAATTTTGGGTACCTCACATAGCTCACACTGCTCTGAGCTGTTTTTCTTTTTTCACATATGATACAAATTGCCCATTTAAAGTGTACAGTATAGTGGTTTTTAGCATATTTACGGAGTTGTGCGATTATCACCACTAATTCCAGAACATTTTCATTCCCAAAAGAAACCTCCTACTTACTATCACTAATTGGCCTTCTGTCTATGGATTTGCCTATTCTGAACATTTCATATAAGTGAAATTATGTGATACGTACAATGTAAGATCCTTTTTAACTGCTTTCTTACACTTAGCATAATTTTTTAAGGTTCATCTGTGTCACAGTATGTATCAGCATCTCATTCCTTTTTATCTCTGAGTAATACTTCATTGTATAGATATATACCACATTTTATTCACTCGTTAATTGATGGATACTTGGGTTGTTTCCACTTTTTAGCTGTTATGAATAATGTTGCTATGAACACTTGTTTACAAGGTCTTGATATATGTTGATTCTGTATTTAATTTTATGTACTGCAACTTTACTAAAGTATCTTGTTTGTAGTCATTTTTAAATTATTTTCTTTTAAATTTTTCTGGCCATATAATCAAATAATCTGCAAATAGAACCCAGTTTTACCTTTTCCTTTCCAGTTCTTCTGCCTTTGTCTACTTGGCATTAGTTAATATGTGCAATACAGTGTTAAATAATAGTGGTAATAGTTTTGTTCCTGCCTCTATTGGGAATCCCCTTAAGAATCTGACTTTAGACTTCATGTATGCGTGGCTGTGTGCACGTGCGGGCGCGCACGCGCGCGCACACACACACACACACACACACAGCATGAATAAGCTACTATTCCAGCATGTTTTGTCTTTAAAGAAAGGATAATGGCACACAGCTTGTCTAGAGAGCCAGGCTGTGTATAGTTGTCTTGCATAAATCTGAGTTTCTTAATGTCGGGGAGTACAGGGAAATACAAATGTCTAAGGGCCAAATCTGAAGCCTCCTTTAATTCCTACTTTATTGGGTGTTAATTGGTTTTTTGTTTTTTTTTAATCACGAGTGTCAGATTTTTGTCAAGTCTCTTAAGCATCTGTGAAAATGATCATGACTTTTCTCTTTACATATATTAATATGATGAATTGTATTATTTGATTCCTTAGTATTGAACCACCCTTACATTTGGTCCTAATGTATTATTGTTTAATACACTTTTAATATTTTATTTAAGATTTTTGTATCTGTAGGCATACAGGAGACTGATCAATCATGTTCTTTCTGTGAATTGCTTTGGTTTTACATAGTGAAAATTATGTCCTAATGTGCCAGACAAGAACATCAAATAGTCCATTAGGCCCAGGAAACCCTTAGATTCTAATGTGATGACTCTGTACTTTAAAACAGAAATTTCCCTGACACTGTGAAATACCAGGTCTACAGTCTGTCCGTTTATATTTGTCCTTCTGCCGCTTGGGTTATACATCTACATTTCTGAATGTACAGCATCCCCAAGTGCCTTGAATCAGTAGGTGACATCCTTTCTCCATGGCTGTGAGGGGCTTCAATTTTTAATGAATACATTTCTAGCCAAAAATTCATTGAACTCAAAGTGATGCCTTCCACAACAAGAATGATATGTTTGAAGCCTCTCGTTAATACGGTTGCATTGTCTTCTCTTTTCTCCTGCCCAAGATCTCTGAATCTGCAGAATGACTTGCATTCCTATGATGCCATTTGTTTTATCTTATGGAGACATTATGACATGTTTAAAATATTTCCTTAATTTCCTAAAAACATAAGTACACTTTGGTAGCAATATTAGGGTAAGAGAAGGTTTAAACTTGCAAAGAAAAGCCAAAACTCATTATTTTAACGTAGACCTCTGTGTGTATTTTAAATCATTTTCTAATTTAGTTGTCCTATTAGATGTGCTTAATGACAGTTAGACCAAATGGATGCTTTTAATAACACTCTATATCAGTACTTCCATACAAACTAGAATTTTGTTTCCTATTTGTCTCTTACAGAGGACATAAAGATAAGATATTTGTGGTAAAGTGTAACCCACACCATGTTGACAAACTGGTTACAGTTGGGATAAAGCACATCAAATTCTGGCAACAAGCAGGTACTGTCGTTTGGGTTTATTGTCATTTATGTGGTCCAGAGCTTTACCCCAGCTGCAAAGAAAGAAAAAAGACAAGCCATTGCCACTACCTGGCTTGTCTTGGCAATCTAAAATAAAAATATGCCTAAAAAATTCTTTCGAAATTCACTTAGGACTGCTTAACATCTAAGCTGTGAAACTTAGAACACTCTGTATGCTATGCATCTTCCTCAATATCTAGAAAGCTTTGGAAAATGTTCTGCTCTGAAAATAATTATTTTTATATTTAGTCTTCTGTTCTGAAAGTAGTAATTATGTTGGACTACTGAGCAGGAAATAATCTCTTTGGGTGAATAAAATGTTCAATATTTTGAAGGTTCCTTTATCTGTCATTGAATTTAGCACATGAATTCAACCCTGACTCTGTACACAGTGGTCAAAATAAATATTTGTGGATTATAATGTTGCTGATAATGATGAGCAAATAAGCATGGCAGAACATGGAAGAATATCTTATTCTTCTCACTAATAAGCCAGACCCATTGTTGCAGTTGTTTCCAAATTCATTGTATCAGTTTTTGTACCAAGCTCAGTCTTACAATGCACAAAACGGGAGTAAAGTACTGCTCAGGGCTTTTTGCTTTCAAAGAAAGGATGATGTCACCCAGTGTGTCTGGAGAGCCAGCCTGTAGGGAGTTGTCTTGAATGAAGCTGCAAGGAAACGTGCATGTCTAAGGGACGAATCTGATGGTTTGTCCCAGTACCTTCCCTTCTTCTCCATAATTCGTTTTTCTTACCTCAAAATTGCTGTGATAAAAATTGAGGCGGAACACGTATAACATTCTTACGTTTTGCATTTGTAGTTGGTACTGTTTTAGTCTTTTTGGTCAGTATTCTTGACTTTCCTCGCTCCCCCAGGCACTTAGTCTCTCCTTCCTCCGCATGGCACAGAACTTACCCTGAGCCTTGGGTAGACACGTGCCTTCGGCTGAGATGCGGCTGGAGTCCTCTCTCCAGCTGTACCCTAAGTTCCTTGAAGACAGGAACTCTTTCTTTGCATCTTCCTGTCCCCTCATGGAGCACTGGGTCCACCACAAAATAGGGATTCATTAAACACTGAATTAATGAATGAGTGAGTGAGAAGTCCTCTTATAATATTTTTATGATGATCTTCATAACTTTCATACATCTTTATGTGTATAAATAATGAAGGTTTTTCCTTGAAGGTAGTCACTCTACATGCTCATAGGAAATGTCAATTGATTTTTGTAAGTAATAAATACTCTCGGTCTACTCCAGGTGGGGGCTTCACTTCTAAAAGAGGAACTTTTGGAAGTGTCGGAAAATTGGAAACAATGATGTGTGTTTCTTACGGACGAATGGAAGATCTAGTGTTCTCGGGAGCAGCTACTGGAGATATTTTTATTTGGAAAGACATTCTACTGCTGAAGACCGTGAAAGCTCATGACGGGCCTGTGTTTGCGATGTATGCATTGGATAAGGTATGGCTTGTTTTTCAGAATTCATTTTCCTCCTCAGCTTTCTAAAATTATAAGGTAGTCTGAGGAAGGCCACCAAGAGGATGCCTGTATCTAAAAACACTCCTATCTGAATTAGGAAGTAGTTGTCATGAAACTCAGTTGAGGGAAGATAGCGAGGGGAACATAAATATTTTTATGATTTTTTTGTTTATGATTGTTTCTTTATATGCAATTTCTCTCCACTTTTTTTCACACTTGCTCTTCCTGGCTCTCACTTGTAAGGACACCTTAAGTGCCAGGATAAATGTGGACACACAGCAGCAGAAGAGTACTAAGAAGTATTTCAGTGTTGTTTTCTTCCTTGGTGGTACAATGAACAGAGACCTGGAAGTATCAAGTAGTTAGATTATTGGCCTGTACATTAATTTGTTATGACCAAAAGTTATGTTCATAACCAGTTTGCTCCTGTGTAGACAGGCTCAGCTTTAGCAAGAGTGTTAGAGTGAAGTGAGTTCACTGGCCATGCTTCCGCTCAAGCTCTTCATTGCCCCGGTCTGTCCACCTGCCTTGCAGTGTTCCTTTACAGAGATGACACTTACCTGTGTCTTGGTCCGTTTTTACTGCTATAACAGAATTCCTGAGACTGGGTATTTTATGATGAACAGAAATCTTTTGGCTCACAGTTCTGGACTGAAAGTCCAAGATCGAGGGGCTGCATCTGGTGAGGGTCTTCTTGCTGCATCATCCCATGGCAGAAGGCGGAAGGGCAAGGAACAGTGAGAGGGGGCCGAGTTCACTGTTTTATGATGAACCCACTGCTGCAATAATGGCATTAATCCATTCATGAGGACTCTGCCTCTTTTAAGAGGCCTAACCACCTCTTAAAGGTCCCACATCTTGATACTGTTACAATGGCAATTAAATTTCAACATGAGTTTTGGAGGGAACAGACATTTAAACCACAGCACCTTCAATGCTATTAAAACACCTTCTACAATCCACTTGCCAGGAATTACCAGTTTTTTCAATTTACTTGGTGGTACCGGTTCATCTGTGCTCTCTGACTTCTAGTCTAAGCATCCCAACACACCTAGCTAAGACAAGCCTCACTTTTCATTTACCTGTCCCCAGGTAAATACGTTGATCCCACTGCAAAGGTAGGTTCATGTTAGATGTGCAACTGTAATGGTTGTTGTAGTGGTTAAGCTGTTTTTTTACTGACAAATGTGTTTTTGGTTAAACTGCAAATGTTAGAAAAGATTAAAGCAGAATGCAGAATTTCTGTAGGCCCAGAAGTAGATATGATATAACTTGTGTAAACTCTCTTGTTTGGTAAGTTAAGCTGCAGAATCACGAGGAAAGACAAGGATGTCACAATATCATATACTGCATTTAAACTTAATTTGAGTATTAAATTTCCCTTGGTACAAATTCTATAATAAGAATAAGGATATTTAATGTAATATACTTCAAAATACTATTTCTTTGTGAACTTCATTGAAATGCATCAAATTAAAAGTTTCTGAGAAAACAGTGAGTTACTATTTTTCTTAAAAAAAAAAAAAAAAAATGTAACCCTTCTAAGAACAGTTGGTATATATGATAAACTACTGGAAAGGAAAACTAGTAAAGCCAAAAAATCATAAGCTTAGAACAAGAATGAAGATCACTGTTCAGTAAAAAATATATATATATATATCTCCAATAAATTAAACTTTGTACTTTCTAGGTTTTATAAAAAATTAATATGGATTTTAATTGTGGAAATTGATGTCTACTGAACAAAATATTTATAGTAGGATAGTTTCATTATATTAAGAACCTAAGTTACTCTTAAATAATGAAGTTTTCTTCCTTCTTATTTAACAATAATTTTAAATTGTGATGTTATTTCCAATCCATTTGGTAGGAGTATATGAGATACCAGAAAGTCTGCTAGGTTCGGGGGCTGGTCCTGTCCCACAGGAACTCATGTTCCGGATGGGAGACTGGGCACAGTGTGCCGACTGCCAACCGTGGTCTGAGGAGAGTGCAGTGAACACAGGGAGAATGTGCTTCATCCTGCTAGAGAAGTGGGGAGAGATGCTTTCCGAAAGTATTATATGAAGAATGTTCTTGCTTTAATAGCTTTTTCAGTCTCATATATTTAGGTAGATAACCATCACAAAGCTGCCTTACCCATGGGGGAATCCTCTTGGGGCTGGGTGGGTAACTGGGCATTTTGATGTGTATATAATACCCACTGTGTGTGCCTTCACAGGGCTTTGTAACCGGTGGAAAGGATGGAATCGTGGAGCTCTGGGATGATATGTTTGAAAGATGCCTGAAGACTTATGCCATTAAAAGAGCAGCATTGTCAACTAGCTCAAAAGGTGCCACTCTGAAATATGCAATAGAAATCTTTCTGTTCACGGGGATGGACAAGATAGTACTGAAGTTCTTGGAAAACTATTATCAAATCAATTCTTTCTCTTTCTCCCACGTTCAGAGATCTCAGCCCCTGATACAAATGTCAAGGATGACTGCCTAGTACCTAATACTTCAGAACTAATAAAAATCAAATTTATATAGTAATTAGTCTTTTTTTGGTCATTGTTCTATTAAATACAACATCTCCCCCTACTCCCAGGCTTGCTTTTGGAAGATAACCCTTCCATTCGTGCCATCACTTTGGGACATGGACATATCCTGGTGGGAACGAAAAATGGAGAGATTCTGGAAATCGACAAGAGCGGCCCAATGACGCTACTCGTGCAGGTACTGTGTTTGTACGTATTCTAAACCACAGTTCAGGGCTGGGATGAAGGAGAGGCAAGGGAGGTGCTTAGGGTGCAGAATTTAAGGAGGCACCCTTGGTTGTGCAAGTGTTGAATTAGTTACCTATTGCTGTGTAACAAATTGCCCACAAGCTTAGCAGCTTAAGCCAACACGTGGTTATTACCTCACAGTTTCTATGGACCAGGAATCTGAGCACAGCCTAACCAGGTCCTCTGCTCCGGGTTTTACAAGGCTGCAGTAAGGGCCAGGGTTGCAGCCTCATCTGAGGCTCAGTTGAGGAAGATTTTTCCCAGCTCACTGAAGTTGTTGGAAGAATTCAGTTCCTTGTGGTTGTAGGACTGAGGATTTTTTTTTTCTTTCTTGCTGGCTGTTGGTCAGAGGCCACCTCAGCTCCTAGAGGTGCCCACAGTTTCTTGCCACAAAGGGTTGCCCAACATAGCCTCCTGCTTCCTCAAAGCTAACAAAAGAGGAAGAAGTAGATACCATGATCTCATGTAACATAATCACATCATCATATACCGGTAATCATGAACATTCCATCACCTTTGTGATATTCTGTTGGTTAAAAACAATACATGGGTCATGCCACCCTGGAAGGGAGGTGACATGCAAAAGTGTGAAAACCAGGAGGGCCAAGAGGGCCACCTTAATCAAGAGCCTGTCCTTCATGGTCCACCTCTGGCCACCAGTTATTCTTGTCACTTCCACTACAAAATACTCCTGCCAAGGTCCCCAAGGGCTGTGTCCTATTACAGGATCTGCTCAAAGTCCAACTCTCACCGTCTAGATCAGGTCTGGGTGAGGATGAGGCACCTTAGGTACGTGTCCTCTCCATCTGTTGATCCATAAAACTAGCAAGACAAGTTACCTGCTCGCCACGCGCCAAACATACGACTGCCTCTTTGGGGGGTGTGTGTAGCTCTTGTCTCAGCCTTGATTCACATGAGCACATTGACTGCTCCTTACCCTCCTCTCCCCTCAAGAATCATATTTAGGTAAAATCAGGTTAAAATAAACATCATCGGAATCCTCAAGGAGCAAAGAAATGATAGCATCTCACGTCCTGGTGGGGCGATGCAGGATGTGGAGCAAGTAGGTGGTCCTGTCTGGTTTGGTGACGGATAGACGGCATTTTTAGGCACGAGGGGCGTGGGGAGGGGTGAAGGATGTGCGCCCAGAAGTTGGAGTGAAAATACATGTGCTGATTATATGAGCTTCAGGACTTCTGTGGGTCGGTGGAGCTGCTTCCCCTCCTGCCCTCGATCTGAGTCGTGGCTGCAGGCTTGCCGTAGCAAGGGTGAACCCCAAAGCCCCACTGAGAGGGTCCCTCTGATCTGCAGTACCCTGCACATAGGTCTGCACACACACCATGGCTCGGAAGACCACAGGGTTTTAAATATACCTGTATCCAAGCCTCACCCTGGATATCCTGAATAGATCTGTGTTTTTAAAAAAAATCTGCAAAAACACAAATCTCACAAGCAGCCAGGATGGAGAACACACATCCTTGAGGCATGACCTCTTTGTGCTCCAGCGGTTTCTTGTTTTTGTTGTTTCCTTCCAAACTGATTTTTTTTTCTGTCTGGCCATAACTTCTTATTTAATTTTATTGAAAAGTATCTCTTTTTAATCTCCAAATGTTTGCCAGTTATGCCAGTATGAAAATTGTTTCATACATGCTATATTGCTAAATGTCTTGGAAGATTTATACTGTGATATGATTTAAACGGCACTGTAAGATTTAAACTCCAAGTCTTCTCATTTTAACAAGTATTATGTTATAGCCAAGGCAATTTTATTTAAGTATGTTGTAAACTTGAATGATAAATGCTTTTTACTTTTTGGTTCTCTACAATTTTCTTCTTCCCTATATTTGTTTCCATTGCTCTAGTAATAAAAATAACCACAACTGCCACTTATTGAGCACCTGTTATGTGTCCGGCCATACTATTGTGCAAAATGCCTCTCTCATCTCCACAACAGATTTGCTCAGTTGAAATTGTTTTATAGATGAGGAACCTTGAAGCCCAGTAAATTGCCTGCAGCTACATGCTAAGAACTGCAGAGCTGGGATTCGAACCAAGGTTTGTCTTTGCACCAGGCTGTTCCTTCCCCACGTCTCCCAGCGTGGATGCTGTGGGAAAGCCCCTGAGCTATGGGGTGGCCGGTGGAGCTGGTAGAACCCACAGATCAGATGTTGGTTACACCGTTCTCACCTTACATGTGCACTGTTCTTTCCCTTTTCTCTCAGCATCTCTCTTTCCCTGTCTGTTCCATCATTTGCTGTTTCCTTTTAGGTAGAACTCAGTAGTTCAGTTCAACTGATGTCTGCTGGGCTCCTGCCAAGGTCAGCCCTGTGCTCTGCAGTGTGCACCGTGGAACAAGGGCTTCCTGCTCTCTCAGGGCTAACAGTCGCCTGAGCCCAGGAGTTTGAGGCTGCAGTGAGCTATGATCATGCCACTGCACTCCAGCCTAGGCAACAGAGCAAGACCCTGTCTTTAAAAAAAAAACCCGAAAAGTTTCTTCCAGCCTGCCTCACTTGCTGTTCATTCCTGTGTTATGCAGGAATTAAAATAATAAAATTAGATTGTGGAAATAGAATTTTGAAATCAGAATGAAGCAGTGGTTTTGAAAGGATCTCAGAATCCACAACAACCGTGTCCTCAAGCAGAACATACAAAGGGGCTGAGTCCGTAGAAGAGCGGCAAGCAGAGCTGGTCTGGGGGATGTGGGGTGGACTCCTGACCTGTCCTCTGACTGGGACCCTGAGTCTGAGAGGCTCCTGAAGAGAAGAAAAATAGAAAACTGGGGATGTAGGGTGCTCCCAAATCCCATAAATCTAATCCCATAAATCTGCAGCCCCTCATTTTCTCAGATATTTGAATGTCAGCTGTATTTGGAACTTTGCATCTTCTGCCAAATTACTGTTTTGCTCAAATAGCTTCCCCGTTAAATTGGAATCATCCAATTTCTCTTTGGAAAGCCACCTGTTCCCAAAAGCATTCCAGCTACAATGCTTTGGAATGCCTGTGTAAGTAAGGTCTTCCTTTTTTACTGAGCAAAGCGTTTTTATAATTAGCCATTAAAAGCAGAAATTCAGTAAATAATTTGGTCTGTTTGGCTGCTCTATGCACTAATCTCTTCTTTACACTGCATTATTGAGTGACAAATTATAGGAATCAAAGTCATTTTCTCCTTGGTTTTATTTCTGTTGTTATTTTAAGCCAGCCAAGCGTGTTTGTGATAAGATACAGGGCTGTGGACTTGCTCCAGTGCACGTTAAGCACCTTTCAAGTTTCTGGTGTTCATTGTTGGCACATGGACAGACCAACTTGTGAACAGATGCTAAACTCGAGCTACACCTAGGACTCTTGAAATGAAAATTCAGCTCTATTTCTGCTCTGCCAAATGCTCTGCAGTCAAAGCACTAAAATTGCATAAATAACGAGAATATTGCTGTCCAATTCCACTGACAAAGATAGGTGGCACCTACATCTTTTAGGATATGATTTTATTGAAGGAAGCAGTTTGTGTCCTTGTGATCAAGTTGCTTTACTTAGGAGGTATGTATATATTAAGTTTATTCAGTATCAACCAGGATAAAATGAGGGCATTTCACTCTTCACCTGGGTGTTTGTAAGTGAGAAGATGTTTGGCATCATATAAACAAAAGCAATAGGCAAGGAGTCCATGTTTTGCTTTCCAGATGAACGAGTTAACATCACATGGGCCCAGCTGTAGATTCAAGTTCAAGTGAAAAAATTTCGTGCAATTATTTTGGCTAAAGGAAGCCCAAACTGTGTGTGTCTTTGTACCTGTTTGGGTACTCTCAGGCCGAACGTGCAGCATGAGGCTGAAGAAGGCCTCGCCAAATAGCCGAGCAGAGATTATGTTGCCCCTCGTCCTCTCCCGCAGGGCCACATGGAGGGAGAGGTGTGGGGGTTGGCCGCGCACCCTCTCCTGCCCATCTGTGCAACCGTGAGCGATGATAAAACGCTTCGGATCTGGGAATTATCCGCCCAGCACCGGATGCTGGCGGTACGGAAACTCAAAAAAGGTACGTAGCATCCCCTTACACATCTGTAAAAGCGTTTACAAGCAACAGAATGTGTTGGGTTTATTCATTCATTCGGCTAATGTTTACCGAGAGCAGCTGTTATGTGCTGGGCAACGGGAATCCAGTGTGTGTTGCTGCAGTCATCGCTGAGCACAGGGAGAATCACGCCGGAAGGCTGGCCCGATCCGGCTCCGTTGTTCACGGCGTTTTCTTGCACTGCCGACACTTGCCACCTGGGGGCAGTATGTCCTTCCTCTTCTCATCGGGAGCTGCCGGACTCAGTTGAGGCCTATTAGCTCATAAGGAATGCGGTTTGTCTTTGTGACTAATGGTCTCCAGAACTTACTGATTACTGGAAAACAAAGGTCAGTTATGTAGAAAAACAATACTTAATGTCAAGAAGCAAGAGGTATACTGAAAAGCACGAATTCGGTGAACATTTATTGAGTAGCTTCTATGTGTCAGGCACTGGGGATCCCAACGTGAATGAATGTCCCATCTCTAGAGTGAGATGGACAAGACTTGAACAGGGTTCCAGCAACAGAAGGCCCACTCAAATTGGGCAATTTGAGGATAGTCTGAAAATACAGGTCTATTATAAAGGGATGGGGACAGCATAAGGAAATGGCCAGGTACAGTGCAGCGCCATGCGGCTGGGAGCAGCCGGTTCCATCATCAGCCCCAGCCTGAAGGAGCAGGAGGACAGAGTGATTCCTGCAACCTTGAAAGCGGCAGCTGTGTGCGATGACAGCCTGAGAGCAGCTGTGACGGTCAGCGAGGGGACCTGGGCAGTGTGCAGTGTGACCCGGCAGGGCAGTGAGGGGAGTAAATACCCCAACCTCCCCATCCTTCCTCCGTCCCTCCAGTCTCCTGCTCATGCTTCCCCCTGGACAAACCCGGCCCAGATGACAAGGGAGCCCACTGAAGCAGTCCACGCAGGCCAGCCCTGGACACAAAGCAGGGCGGAGAATGGCACAGAGGGGATGGGGAGGGACAAACAAGATAATCTGGCACAAACGAGGTACCATGGAGGCTCGGAGGAGAACTACTGGCTGGAACTACTCCATTAGGGAGGTGTCGTGGGGGCTGAGACTCAAAAGTTCTGAAGACAAGAGAGTGAAGGGATGGGCACCTGCCCCTAGAATATTTGCACAGAGTAGTTTCGTAGGCAGAGAGACATGAGGAGTGTATTCTAGGGGAGTAAAACGAAGAAAGACATCAAGACAGCAGTAAGAGTCGCGATGTTGGCACGCATCTCTGAGCCAGAGACGGTGCTAGCACTTCGCATTTAGTCTTCGTAGGAATTATGGAATTATTATTGCCACTTTCAGATTAGGAAACTGAGGCACAGGGAACTTAAGTTGTTTGCACAGCTAGTAAGTATTAATAAACTGAATTCAAACCCAGGCAGCATGGCTCCAGAGGGCACACCTGTGGCCACTGCTGGATGCTGTCTCCCTCTGCCGTGTTGCCTCTCTCTACCCCAGACTCCCGGGCCCTGGTAAGTAGGGGAGCCAGGATTCCAACCCAGGTCTGAATCCAAAGCCCGGGCTTTCAACCGCTACAAGCAACAATCATTTTGGACACTAATTTATATTGGGGAAATGATAGACCAGGACCTCATTGTAGGAGACTTGAATGTCATTCAATAGACTTTATTCCTCAGGTTAAAAATTTAGTTGAAAAGAATAACTGTTGACCCATCTTAATAGGATGACCATTCAACCCAGTTTACCCCTGCTGTTCTGGTGTAATTATTAATAGCTCTCCTTTTTACTCTCACACGTGTCCTGGTTTGTATAATAAATTAGAGTTCACCTAATCTTGATAACTCCTCAAGGGCAGGCTTGTTCTCCCAATACCAGCACTGTGTCTGATTCATAGTATGTAAATAAGTGCTAGGTCCATGAACCAATAAATACATGATTTAGATGAGCCAATTTCAGGTTATTGGTATAAACATAGCTTGCAGTGTACTGTCAACAGTGACAGTAATTTGTAGGGACACTCAGTATGAAATGCCACAGCACAAGGCTGAGTGGCTGTCCCCTCCCTGGGGCTGTGCTTACCAAAGTCTTGTCAATAAGAGGGGTGGCAGGGGGTGGGTATTCTCTTAAACAGGCTTCCTATTAAACATACCCCCACGAAGTCCATGTTCCTCATTGAGGAATGTCTCCCTGTGGCCCTACAAAGAGCTGGAAAACAGCTGGAGCAGCAATGTCATCCCGGTGCCAATGAGTCCTGCAGATTCCCCTTGAGAGGCTTTTGTCCATGTTCCATTCTTCCCAGGACAGAAGAGGCAGGAGCAAAACCTTTCACCCCGAGAATGATGCACTATGATCCATGGATCAGAGAATTGGAGTGGCTAAAAGTATTAATAGAACAAGGTTCTCTAAAGCCAGTTTGTAGATAAGGCATGACATCCAAAAAATGATTTCTAGAAATGTTATTACAGAGTTCCTGTTCTTAAATATTACCTCTTTTCTTGGAAGAAAAGATATTGGTTAATATTCTCCATTTTGCCCCACTTGTCTTTTGAAAATCTCAGGTATTGCGATACTAAGAAATGAATGAATAAACCTCATAGAAACTGAAAATGTATTTTTTACATTATGATCATTTTCCTTGGATTTGGGGGGAGGGAAGAGATGTTTTAAATTATGAAATTTTAGTTCTCACACGTGCAGTGTTGAAGACACGGTCACATGTCCATGTATAATGCACATAAGCAAATTTCTCCATCTCTTCTCTTGGTTCACTTGAGCCTGCAGTGCCTGATGGGAATGGCGTTCTTTGTGAATTCTTTCACAGGTGGAAGATGTTGTGCCTTCTCCCCTGACGGGAAAGCCTTAGCAGTCGGCTTGAATGATGGGAGTTTCCTGGTTGTAAATGCGGACACTGTTGAAGACATGGTCTCCTTCCATCACAGAAAAGAAATGATCTCTGACATTAAATTTTCAAAAGGTGATAATGACCACAGATACTTTTTAAAATACCACAGTCTGGGGACAAAAAAATTTACAAGAATGGACTATTTTACTAACCAATGTTTCCTTGATCTTTTCTCCACTTTAAAATACTAAGTTCCTGGAAGTAAACTCCCATATAAAATGTTTTAGTGCTAACTGCACCTTTTTCTTCATAGATACGGGAAAATACCTTGCCGTGGCATCCCATGATAACTTTGTGGATATTTACAACGTGCTTACGAGCAAAAGGGTTGGCATCTGTAAAGGTGCTTCTAGTTACATTACACATATTGACTGGGACTCTAGAGGTAAAGTATGTTGTGTCTTTTAAAATATAATTTCTGTGTTTAAAAAAATCAGTGTCCACTTATGGGTTGTTTTGAGAGAGAATGGCAGGTGAGTATTAGAGAACAATGGGGGGAAGCCCCCAACAACATAAATGGCTGTGATTGTACAACCCAGAAGCAGCTGCTGCTAACATTTTGAGTACTTTTTCCATCTTTTAATTATTATCATTATTAATTCAAGCCATTGAGTTTTAAGATGAAGATACATGAAGAGTTCTGTTATGTCACAAGCAGCACCTCACCTTTGGGTTGGGCGTTGGTGTCCTTGCCTTGGGTCTCCACCTCTTCCCCTGTTCTGACCAAAGCTCTGCCTCCTAGAGAGCC
Organism: Eulemur rufifrons; assembly: GCF_041146395.1. NCBI lineage: Eukaryota > Metazoa > Chordata > Mammalia > Primates > Lemuridae > Eulemur > Eulemur rufifrons. Next base: position 73,156,875 of record NC_091001.1, on the reverse strand, counting down.
ACCCAGAAGGTCTCAAGCCATTTCCCTCCTCTAGTGCAGGTAGAAAGCTACATGGAGCTTGCCTAAGGTTTCTCTGCTCTCCAAAACTCCCAACCCGCCCCCCCACCTCCTCCAGGTCATGCCCATAAACACCAGGAGGGTTTGTCATTTATTTAACTAATCACCTAATGCTACGTGCAAAGTCTTGAGCTAGAAAATGCGGAGCATCTAGATGTGAGTAGGGCGTGGTTCCTACTCGCTGTGGAGTTTGTAATTTAGTGAGGGAGGCACACACTGGTTAAGGCTTGAGAGCCAGAAGTGGCGAGTCACAGGGGAAGTGGTGAGCAGGGCTCAGAAAGAGTGCCCGGGGGACACCAGCACTGTCGTGTGGGTTGCTCTTACATCTAATCCTAGAGATTTTCCTGGTGTTAAGGGTCTGGAGCAGGCATTTAGGAATGGGCAGGGTGCTTGCTTTCAAAAAAGTTGTTGTCCATGGTGTTAGAAAGCACCACGCCTGATGTGTGCTCTGGGGGAAGAGCTCCCAGGGGACTCCATGGAGCTTCACAGGAGTGATGTTTGAGATGGATGAGCTGGAATTCACCAGATAGCAAGTCAAGGAAGAGCATTCTAGGCAAAAGGAATATGTGTGCAAAGATGCAGAGGTGGGAAAAACAGGGGCGTGATTAAGTAGTGAGTAATGCTGAGGGTGCAAGGGGAGGGGACTGGAGATGCAGACCTGGGCGGAGTGTGAAGGAACCTCTCTGTCATGCTAGGAAGTTTAGCACTGAACTTCATCCTGTAGGCGCCAGGTGACTCTAAGGTATTTAGAGTGAGGCATTCCCTTCTGTAAGTGAGCCTGGGGTTGGAGAGCAACTGAAATAAACCAGGAGAAAGAGACAATGAGGACCTCAACCAAGCAGGGGTTATTTCAGAGACGCCAGAACGTTTTCTTTCAAGTATTTCTTGAAGTAGTGGCTGTAGACTGGGGCTTAGGAAATCCTTCTGCCAGGCAGGTATTTAGTTGTAACTGTACTTGCCACCCTGGAATTGGGACTTTATGTCACCTTTACAACCTACAGGGGTTTTACAATAGATGGAGAAAAAAGCATGCGATTTATTGTGAGAGGTACAAGTCCCAACAAGGGCAAAGGGAGATCAGATAAGTCCCTCGCGCTTTCATGTCAGGGCAGTGACGGTGAATGCGGTGCCAAAGGCTTAGACTGGTGTTTGTCACCAGGCAGGACACGGGCCACTGGAGAGTGATCTAGGAACCAAGGAGGCTGATGGCAGCAGCTGTTTCTCAAACTCCTTCTTTGATATTCTCTGCTTTGTTTTGTTTTGTTTTTTCCTTAAACAGTGATTTCCCCCTATTTATTCTCTTGCCAGGTAGATGAACCTACAGTGAATTTTATTTAGAATCTACCACACATTAAAACACCTGATAGAATGTGTAAAATCCTACCACTACACTGCAAGGATCATTAGGGGGTTAGAACCCATTATTATTTATATTGGGGAGGGGAAGGGTCAAGAAAAAGTAGATTTAGAAAGAGTAATTTCTGATTGGGAGGATTTATAGAAAATTATTTTTAATTGTGGTAAAATACACATAACATAAAATTTACCATTGTGACCATTTTTAAGTGCATAGTTTAATGGTATTAGGAAAATTCACATTGTTGTACAACCATAACCACTGTCGATCTCCAGAGCTCTTTTCATCTTGTCAAACGGAACTTCTGTGCCCATTGAACAGTAATTTACCATTCCCCAAACCCCTGGCAACCACCAGTCTACTTTGTCCCTGTGAATTCGAACACTCTAGTTACCTCATATGGGTGGAATCATACAGTATTTGTCTTTTTGTAACTGGCCTGTTTCAGTTAGCATAATGTCCTCAAGGTAGGTTCATCCATGTTGTAGCAAGTGTCAGAATTTCCTTACTCTATAAGACTGAGTAATATCCATTGTATGTATCTACCACGTTGTGCTTCTCTGTTTATCTGTCGATGGACAGCTGGGTTGTTGCCACATTTTAGCTATTGTGAATAATGCTGCTATGAATATGGAAAAACATATCTCTGCAAGACTGATTTCAGTTCTTGGAGGTGGAATTGCTGGATCATATGGTAGTTCCAGTTTTAATTTTTTGAGGAACCACTGCACTGTTTTGCATAGCACCCATACTATTTTATATTCCTACAGTAGTTCACAGGGTTCCAAGTTCTCACATCCTTGCCAACACTTCTGGCTTTGTTTTGATAGTAGTCATCCTAATGGATGTTAGGTGGTATCTCGTTGTGGTTTTGGTTTGCATTTAGGGTAGGAGGAGGTTTGTTTCTTTCTTTCTTTCTTTCTTTCTTTCTTTCTTTTTTTCCTTTCTTTCTTTTTTTTCTTTCTCCTCTCTCTCTCCTCCCCTCCCCTTCCTTCTTCCCCTTCCTGCAGACGTGTAGGCCCTGTGTCAGTTGCTAGGGACATAAAGAAGAGTAAGTCCCGGAAGGAAAACACAAGGTCTCGGCCAGGATCAGAGGGTTGCTGCCATGGAGGGGCCTAGGTGAAGGTGTGTGTACAGTGTGGAGCCATCACTCGTGGGGAGAGAGGCAAACCTCACTATTTCTATAATTCTGCCCAAGGCCAGCCTCCCAGAGCTCTGGACAATGGAAAGGGCACAGGGAGTGAAGAGCAGGAGGTCAAGGTCTTTGAAAAGCCACCTTACCTCTCATCCTATGGGCTCCTCCTGTCAGAGGAGGGGGTTGGGCCAAGAGATTGCTGTGGATTGAGAGTAGAATAGAATACTTGTGATTTTTAGGGAGGAATTACATCTGGAGGATAAAAGAAAGCGTGCCTGTGAATCTTCCCTGGTCTAACTCCAGTCCCATTAACCAAGAAACATGTGTCACCCTGATATTGTTGGACTCTTGATACCTTAGCCCCCAAAATGCCTGATCTTGGGAATGTGCCCTGCTGCCTCGAGACTAGCCTCACTCTCACAGCAGGGGCCTTGAGGGTCTGGCCAGGTTTGAGAATGGAATTTAGAAGCAAGGATCTGTTTCATGCCTTTGATCCTGTCGAAAATGGTGACAGCATTTGCTGGAGCCAGCTGGCTTGTCAGGGGCGGGGATGGCACAGCCGCCAGCCGCAGCAGCCTCCCGTGCCCATGGCAACCACAGGTCCTCAGAAAAGCTAAAAGCACACCGATCGGGCTCTTGCAGGAACATCAGCTACCCCTCAATGAAAGCTTTTGCACAAAATGCTTGAGAAGGAAAAAATATATGGAGAGAGAGAAAACGTAGAAGGATATTTTCTAGACGCTATAAGTTTATTTCTAGAAATATCAGGACTATAAGATCTTTTACAAATTAACAGTTTGAGCTGTAATAGGACATTTAATTCCCATTTTCATTGCAAATATTCTGACATGTTTGCTATGTTTAGTACCGATTTTGGAATTAGTCTAACTTGTAAATTACATAGCAACCGAATTGATGTATGTGGATCACTCTCTGGACTACAAAGCTCTGTGTTACACCCTTAAGACGTGTGATTACCTTCTCAGTAATGAGGACGTGTGTCTCTTTCGGTTTTCTTATTCTGTGTGAGCAGACATTTCCAGTGAATAAAAATGTGATTCTGAAAGAATAGGTTATTGTTATTCTAGGGCAATTATATATGCATTAAGCAGATTTTTTGCTCTTTGCCCTCAGAATATTTCAGTGGTTTTTATATAGAGAGAGAGCGTGCTCATGCAGCAGGCAGAGCGAACAAAAAGAGTGATGACCTAAATATTTCCTCTAGGCTTAAAAAAAAAAAAAAGTGTAATAACAGCAGTAAAGAAAATTTTGGTGGGGGGGAGAAACCACACCCATAATTATGCCTTCCTAATAGAAGAATATTTTTGGTTTGTTTTTTTTCCCCCTTCACATCCTTGGTTGCAAGGAACAAGAACCCACTCAAACCAGCTTACATTTTAAAATAATAATAAAGGATGAATTTTTTGGAAAGATGTAGAGATATCTCATAAAATCCAAGAGCAGGAAGCAACACCTTTCAAGGAATTGGCTTTAGGAATGAACGAGAAAGTGCTCAGAAACCAAGCAGGTAGTTCCTCTCTCCTCGGCTCCTGTTCTTGGGCAGCTGGTCTTGGCATCGACTATTCTGGCTCTCGAGTCTGCCTCTGCCCCTCTGTCTGCACCAGCAGCTTTCCCTGACTCATTGGTGCAAGGTCTAGTCTCGGCTGCCCCAGTATGCCACACTCTGTTCCAGAATCTACATCTCATCCCGACTAGGTACCCACTGATCCAGCTTCCCAGATTCCAATGTCCCAGGAGAGAGAATTTGATTACCCAGCCCAGTTTGGGCCTGCGCCCTCCTGGGTCAACATCTGCCTCCAGAGTACAAATGTGACCTAAGGGGCCCAGCCCTTGGCAGGGGGCGTGGGCTAGGTAGGCACCCCACAAGGTGACTATGACGCTACACAGCACACGGCACTTCTGGTGCTTGTCTATGTCAGATTGTCAAATGTTCTGGCCATCATAAATTCCCTCACTGAGACGTTTTTCATAGTTTTGGGTCTGTTTGGTTTTTTTTAAGTGAAGTAGGATCTTTGAAACTATGGTGTAAAGTGCGTTGTTGGAATTATTCAAGAATTAACAGTCCTCTGCATTCTCTCATGGCCGAAAATCATCTAAAATTAGCCACATTCAAATGTCTTCACTGAATCCTTTCATCCTTTATGCACAAGCTTTGTTGTGTGCAATCGCTCTTGAGGGTCCTAAAAATATATCACACATACATTTAGTTCATTGGAAAAATATTGATTACTCATTTTCTTATAATGCTAAATGGCCAAAGATAATTAACATTCTTTTCTTTTCTCACTTATGTCCATTTAGCCATAAAGTCAGGAAGATGTGCCCATTTCAGAGGATACATTTGGAGATTCACTTTCTCCTCAGAGTCGAGGCAAAACTCGCTTATCATGTTATAACTCACCAAATTAGAAGTGATTCAGGCTGTCAGTTAAGAAAAGAGAGAACCTTGTTTTTAGTTAGTCACTCAGAAATAGACCCACACTCTGTACAATCTATAATAACTCCTTAAGATTAGCCAAGCTAGATTTCAGACCTAGGTGGTGCCTATTTGAATGTTAAAGAACATGATATAAACCACAGATTTCTTATTTTGTTATTATTGTTCCAAGAAGGACATTTCAAGGCTACTAGATACATACAGTTATGGGGGAAAAAGGGCGGGGGGTGGGGATGAAATGTTATAATGTGTGTGTGTGTGTGTATATATATATACTGAACTATTTGCAGAGGAAATACTATGATGTCTTAAATTTTCATCAAACGGGTGAGGGAGTCAGTAGAGGTTCATGAAATAGAACTGGCTATGTTTAGTTAATAACTGTTGAAGCTGAACACTGGGCACATAGGAGTCCTTTATACTACTCTTCCATATATTTTTTAAATGTTCCATAATTAAAATGCTGAAAAATGCTAGAACATACATATCTTGAGTTACTTAAATTTCAAGCCATAAGAAATAGTTGCCACTGTAGGAGGAGAATTAGGAAATCTAATATTTTTTACCATCAGTCAAAATGAATCCAAGGTTACAATTTGACATCAGACTGAAAGACTATTTTTGCTTACCATTTTGTTTGGAGAAAGTCTTGGATTTCTTTTCAAATTTTCAATAAGATGAGGGTGGGGTGGGGAGAGAATGAGCACTTACAGTTTGTTTTGTGTGTCCTTTCTGTTTCTAAATTTAAAAGACAAATTTATGGACCTAAGTAAATGTGAATGCTCACAAGAATCTCACTTCTTATGCCATAATTCTTGCCAAAGCAGTTTGCATTTACTACTTCTATGTGCTAGGAGGCAACTGGGAAAAAGAGGAAAATATTGATTTTTGTCAGACTTTAGAAAACTCTAGCTATTTTCAGTGCAACAGAGTAAAACACATCAAGCTTGATTCTTCTGTTATTTGAAACATGTCCAAGGTCAAATTTTAAGAGATTCATAGTCTAATAATCATAGCTTTGGAGTTTGTACCATGCCATGTAATTACCCTTACATGCCTTTCTGAATAATTCAACATGTATCTACTCAATTTGAGACTTAGATAAAATGAGTCAAAATAGTGGCAGCCATACTTATCATTTTATAATAAAGAGATAAAGGCAGAGTTTAATTGTCTGTTTCATTCTATCATAACAGGAAAATTATTGCAAGTTAATTCAGGTGCCAAAGAACAACTATTTTTTGAAGCTCCAAGAGGCAAACGGCACATAATAAGACCTTCAGAGGTAAAAATATCACACACATGATTTTTTAAAAACATTTTGTGAAGATTTAATGTATGCATCTTAATAAAACCTACCAGTCTTAACTACTAATATGGGTTACCTTTAGTATGCCTGTACGCTTGATCATCTCTTAAATCTGATTGCTTTGTCTGGCTTCCTGATTTCTAAGGACATATGGGTTTACTGTACCACTGATGTAGCAATGTACAGTTGGTGCTCTGCTTAATTTTTCTCTGCCTGAGGACAACGAATAAGCCAACAATTTGGATGCTACATATTCCTTTTCCACTCAACATGTCATTTTGTGCAAAACTTTTTACGAGCGTAAATTTTTAAAACATATTTTCTCCATGTTTATTTGTAATAATAAACAATATTATCTATAACAATAACAAATTTGGGGAACAAAAACTATCCACAATGTGACTATTATAATGTATCAAACTATTTGCTTTTTTTTCCCTATTTCCTCATGTCCTTAATTACATATGTTATTTTTTAATTCTTAAAATCAAAGCCTAGATAAAATTTTTGAACCCAGGCCTGGTATAGTGGCTCACGCCTGTAATCCTAGCACTTTGGGAGGCCAAAGGGGGAGGATTGCTTGAGCTCAGGAGTTCAAGGCCAGCCTGAGCAAGAGTGAGACCCTGTCTCTACTTAAAAAAAAAAAAAAATAGAAAAATTAGCCAGGCATTATGGCAGATGGCTGGTAGTCCCAGCTACTAGGGAGGCTAAGTAAGGTAGGAGGATCACTTAAGCCCAGAAGTTTGAGGTTGCAGTGAGCTATGATGAGGCCACTGCATTCTACCCAGGGCAACAGAGTGAGACTTGGTCTCAAAAAAAAAAAATTTTTCTGTAATCCATAAACACCCTCCTGAAAGCTAGGGTGCTTTGTGGACGAGTCTACATGAAAGGAACCCTGAAGACCAAAAGGTCATTGCCTGATTAAGTGCTAGAGAAGTCTTCTTAGTTCCTGGAAACAACTTGACTCGTTTTTTGCAGGTAACCTTTGATAAAATGAACGGGAATATTGCTTCCCTAGAGGAAAAGAAAGTAAGGGTATGCCACTGAGTGACAAGCATCTGCCTCTCTCTAGCTTTAGTTTGCCAGTATTATGAACGTTCCCAGTATTGTAAGGTACTCCCAAAGACATTCGGAGACATGTACATTCATAATATTTTCATTGTAAAGGAAGCATATGTATAGTACTTAAGAAATATGTTATTATAGATGATGGCATTGTATTAATGGAAACTGTTTACTGATGAATTGATCTCACTCCCCAATTTCAATTTATTTATCTCTTATTAGTCCTCATTTTAACTTTTTTATATGGAGAAACTTGTAAGGCCTTGAGTAAGAGATATTTTTAATTGTCATTGATTCACTGAACTTCTGTGGAATGTGCCAGGCCCTTTATATACCTACATTTTAATCATCATGATAGCGTTACGTGGTAGTTGTCAATCCCGTTTTACAGATCAGGAAATAAAGCCTCCATGAGAGTAACAGAATCACAGAGCTGTGATCCCAATCTAGAGGCCTCAGTGTGTGACTCCACAGCCTAGACCTTGAGGCCTGTCGGATTTCTCCTGTTATTTAAGCATCGTTTTACATCACTTCAGCTGTGTAGGTCATTGCCTTCCTGGTCTAGTGCCCCAAAAAAAGTATATGAGAATGAAGTGTAATTTCACCAAATGGTAGAGGGGGGTGAGGCCAGCTTGGGACAGATGAGCAGTTATTACATAAAAGAATATGCGCAAGAGGGAAATTCATGTTCTGCTTCCCAAGGTGACAGGCTCTTGCTCTGAGAGTTAATTTGTCCCTCTGTGGTGCACATCTGGAGTACTAGAGGCTGATTCCTGATGATGTTGGCTGGGGCGTCCCTTCAGTTAATGTTTCTTGGCTAACCCCTTGGTGGTGCCGCTGCTTTGAGCACTGAAGAGGTAGCATGTCATTTGGGTCACCAATATCGTTGGGCCCTTTGACTGAGTATGAAAGATTTTGGAAATCTCCTTTTCAAAGTTTTTTTTTTTTTTTTTTTTTTTAAAGAAACAATCATGGTGAAACTAATATAAAGCTTACCCAGAAACTTGTTAACCATGACAAATACTAAAATGTCCATTTAAAATCCATCCAGTGCAGCCTGGTGTAGTTAGTAGCACTATATCAGAAGGGAGACTCTTTGCAGCTCACCACCAAACTCCCACCCTCAGCATGCTGTCACTTACGTGCTGTGACCTCTCTGTGGGCTTTGGTGGCCGCCTCTGCAAAATGATGAAAAGGTTGTATCTGCCTGAGGCGAGGTGCTGAGGAAAAGACCCCTTGCAGACTCTCCTTCCTTCTAAGCTCCAGAGTTTTAAGAAAGTTGATTTAACCCTTTTGGGTTTTATGGGTTACAGGGATCGTTTGTAATGTTTCACTGGAAGTGCAATTTCTGCAGCTTCCGTCAAGTCAGGCGTTTGCTTCCCCTGGCGAGCGCAGTGTCCCGATCTGGCCACGGTGTGCTGTTGGGGTGACTGCCACTGCAGGGTCAGCAACACCAGCTGACCCTCCTTTCCGGTCCAGACAATGAAGCCAGCACCAGCCAGGGAGTGGGGCGGACAAGGAGGGTGTCAGAGATGGGGTGTGGACGGGAGGCAGTGGTCGAAAAGCCTGCTTCCCCCTGGCTCCCTTCCTGTGGAGGTCAGGGTAGCCTGTCATTAGGGATTGGGGACCCTACTTCCGCCTCAGAAAACTGAGGTCATTGCTGGTGGAGCCACCTTGAATCACCTTAGTGTGTGGCCCTGCCCGAGGCACCCACTTCACAGGACCTGATGCAGATTTTTGGTTCCAGTTCTGCCTGTGAACAAAAGAAACCCAGGACATTAAACGATGAGAAATTTAAGTGACTAAACCATGTAGAGCACCTTACCGCATTGTAACTAAAACCCTGGCTGTATTTTTATCTTGTGATTTCCCTTCTAAGCAGTAACAGCAAGCAGAAAACAACAGAACTGGAGGCAAAGAGCGTTAGCAACACGTAGTGCAGTCTCCAAATCCAAAGGGAGAGGTCTGGGCTTTAATGTCACCTACAGTTCTCTAATGATTTTCTATACTTTCTAAACAGTGCTTTAAAGTACTTGTCTAAAGGACTGTAATACTAAGATATGCTAGCAGATCTTGAATGGAAGTAAATGAGATAAATCCTCCAGGAAAGCCTAATATATTGTATTATTGTTTGTTGTTAAAGAAAAGTCTCAGTTTTGTCAGGATTTAACCTATATTAAGTTGCCATGAATTTCAGACAAAACAGTTTTAAAGGATAAAATGTATATTCATGGCAATACAATAGGAACAGCTTTTCAGATTTTTGAGATAGTCTCTATGGAGCGTAAAAGTTATTAAGCTAGCTGTAGAATCTTATTACTTTTTTCCTCCAAGGGAGCAGTCATTAAAAAAAATTATGACTTATAATTAAAAAAAAAAAAGTTTGCTAAATGATTGTCTCCATTGATCAGATTAGCTCAGTGATTGTCAACCGGGAGCAATTTTGCCCCGCAGGGACATTTGGCAATGCCTGGGGATAAGGGTGTGCTACTGCCACCCAGTGGGTGGGCCCAGGGGTTCTCTAAACATCCCGCCATGCACAGGACAGCCCCTGACAGCAAAGAATTGTCCAGCCTAAGATGTCAGTGCTGGGGTTGGGAAATCCTGACTTATCTTGTTGCATACACAATGATAAATGTGTGGTTAAGAACTAAAAAACTTCATTACTGTTAGATTTCCACAGTTCTAAAATGCTCATTTTATCTAGAGAAACATATCTGGATATTTGACAACAGCATTGGTTTATTAAGACAATGCAGACAGCACTTTAAATATGAAAATTAGAATTCCTGTACCTCAGCACTCAACACGTGCCTGACGCTGGCAAAGTCATCATTTAGAACTATTCAGCCACAAATTCTTTAAAAAAACACAAAACAGAAAACAAAAAAGCCCCACTATGTTATACAAAAATATAATTTTCTTTCCTCCTTTTTCAGATCGAGAAGATAGAATGGGACACGTGGACCTGTGTCCTGGGTCCCACCTGTGAGGGGATCTGGCCAGCACACAGCGACGTGACCGACGTCAATGCCGCCAGCCTCACGAGAGACTGTTCCCTCTTAGCCACTGGAGATGACTTTGGTTTTGTGAAGCTTTTTTCATATCCTGTGAAGGTAATATTGCATGTTCATTATATATACTTGCTCAGTCTCATTAATAACCTCACATCTATCTGTTGTATCTAAGTGGATTTTTAAATTTTGGAGGCATGAGCAATCGATGTTATTTATGGTACCATTTGTGCTGTATGAAAACTCCCTGACAGTGTGTTTGCGTGACTAATTTAAGTGGAATCCACATGGCATAGAATTTCTCCTTGAAAGGCCGTTAGCGGTCATCAAATCTAACATCTCATGGACTGTAAAGTAAGAGTCACTTTTCCACATCTTGGACCTGTGCCTTCCTACCTTGTACTTGCTACCTCGCAGAGCAGCCCGATTCATTTTTAAATAGCTCCAATTGTTAAAACGTTTTGTTCTACGTTGAGCTGAACTCTTCCCTCCTTAGACAAAGTTCTGCCTTCTGAGCCATCACTCAGAGGAATAATTCCCATCCTCTCATGGTCTTCGTATGTGGGATGATATGTGACTCCCTGAAGTCTCATTTTTCTCCAGCTTAACGTCTCCAGTTCCTTCAGCCATTGCCCACGTGCCATGGTTTCCAGCTGCCTCATCCCTTTAAGCACATTTGGTTTTATCAATTCCTTCTTAAACTGTCTCATCGAGAACTGAATTCAGTGCTTCAGATGCAATCTGACCAGCTCAGAGCACAGCGGGACTGCTGCCTTCTTGGTTTTGATTTTACATTTGTATTAAATCAAACTAAAATGGCATCAGTTCTTTTGGCTGCCACAGTCCACAATTGAATCATAAATGTCATGCTCAAAATGTTCATCCTGTACTCACACAATTGATTTTCTGAAATCTGAGTACAAAATTTTGTTTTTACCCAAAAAGTTTTATTTAATTTCATTGTTCCATCCTGTCAATACTTTTAAAGTACCTTTTCAAAATATTTACTGTTCCTTTCAGCATCATGCTACCTCCTGCTTTCACAATTGTTCTAAATCACGGAAAGAAAGAAAAAAAAAAAAAAAAAAACAGGAATAACCAAACACCAACACCACATACCTACCCTCCATTCAGTTTGATATTCTATTAATCCACACATTTAGTTATAGTTCTTCAATTACTAACGGGCATTTAAATCTAGCTGTATGATCATATAGCCTAATCCAACAGTACCCTTAAAGCCCTGGTAAATATCTTGCTAAAAGCCAGATTGATCGGGTCTCTGTCATTCCTACTCTCTCATTCTAATAAACCACGGGTAAAAGATGTGAGGTTAGTTTACGGTGAACCCGTGTTACTGCCTGGTAGTCACTACTTCCTTTTCCAAGTCTTTATTGAACTTCTGTGTAATATTTCATCCTAGGATTTTCTAGGGATTGCATCAGCTCATGAATCAATATTTGCCAGTCTACTTGTTTTCCCTTTGGGATACAGGAACCTTATTGTGTTTGGTGCTCTGCCTCTCCTGATTTCTACCCTCTTCAGCTATTACCAGCATTATTTCTGTGGTCACATTTGAGACCTGTGCCCATGTAAATAAACACTGTTTTACTCTTTCTGGTTTAAAGAGCATTCTCTTTGACAGATGAGTAAATCTGTTTTCTGTTCACATAAGCCATCTAATCTAAGAAGTGACCCTAACTTTTCTCTATATTGCTTCTGTCCCTAAATATAGCTTTAAAATCCTTTTCAGTGGTCTTAGTTTTTGACTTTAGCATTCCTGAAACTATATTTAAAGGTCAGTGTGAGACTTTTGTGTTTATCCTTGGTTGTTCATTCCTCTTGCGCTTTATACACTTTAACCTGAACACACCCATTCCCTCTGTAGCCACTTTGGTTACTTTGCATTCTTTTGTTCTTCTTTTGTTACTATCTGGTCAAATTATCATTTTGAATACCTTTTCTAAAATACACATCTGCTTATATCAACTCTTCCCTTCATTGTCTATCTCAAAAGCTACCTTGTTACCTTCTATCAATACCCATCATGTCTCTTTCACTTACCAGCCCTTCCTATTTGATCAGAATTCAGTTCTAAGTAGCCATTTTCGTTGCTATTTCTACTTTTTAAAAAAATTGCTAGCAGAATAAGTCAAGAGGTTAGTGATACCATGGTTTTAGTAGTCTAAGGATTTGGGAGATATTTAGATAGCTGAAGCCCCCAAACTATCAAAAAAAAAAAAAATCAATCCAATTTACAATAGCACCAAAAAGGATAAAATGCTTAGGAATAAATTTAACAAATGAGATGAAAGATCTGTACGTTGAAAACTGTAAGACATTGATGAAAGAAATTGAAGAAGATACAAAGAAATTACAGATATCCCGTTTTCCTGCATTGCAAGAATTAATATTGTTAAAATGTCCATACTACCCAAAGTAATCTATGGATTCAATGCAATCCCTATCAGAATTTCAATAGAATTTTTCACAGAAATTGAAAAAAACACCCAAATTGAAAAAACCCCTAAGATTTGTAGAGAAACACAAAAGACTTGCATAGCCAAAGCAATCTTGAGAAAGAAGAACAAAACTTCAAAGTGTCACACTTCCTGATTTCAAACTATATTATAAAGTTATAATAATCAAAACAGTGTGGCACTGGCATAAAAACAGACATGTAGGCCACCAATAAAACAGAATGGAGAGGCTAGAAATAAATCCACATATTTACAGTCAACTAATTTTTGAAAAGAACACCAAGAATACACAATGGGGACAAGATAGTCTCTTCAATAAATTATGTCAGAGAAACTGGATATCCACATGCAAAAGAATAAAATTGGACCCTTATCTCATACTGTATACAAAAATTAACTTAAATGGATTAAAGACTTAAATGTAAGACCTGAAACCATAAAACTCCTAGAAGGAAACAGAGAAAAAGCTTCTTGTCATTGGTCTTGGCAGTGATTTCTTGGATATGACACCAAAAGCACAGGCAACAAAAATAAACAAGTGAAGGCCAAGTGTGGTGGCTCATGCCTGTAATCCTAGCACTTTGGGAGGCCAGAGCAGGAGGATGGCTTGAGGCCAGGAGGTCAAGATCAGCCTGGACAACACAGTGAGACCCTATCACTATAAAAATTTTTTTTAAAAATTGGCCAGATGTGGTGGTATGCACCTGTAGTCCCAGCTGCTTGGGAGACTGAGGCAGGATGATCCCATGAGCACAGGAGTTCAAGGCTGCAGTGATCTATGATTGAGCCACTGTGCTCCAGCCTGGGTGACAGAAAGATAGATACCCTATCTCTTTAAGAAAAAAAAAAAAAAAAAAGACTACCTCAAACTTAAAAGTTTCTGCCCAGCAAAGGAAACAGGCCACAAAATTAAAAGGCAGCCTGTGGAATGGGAGAAAATACTTGGTCAAAGGGTATGAGCTTTTAGTTATAAGATGAGTAAGTTCTGGGAATCTAATGTGCAGTATTGTAGCTGTAGTTAATGGTACTGTATTGTTAACTTGGAATTGGCTGAGAGAGTAGATGTTAAGTGTCCTTAACCCCCTACACACACATACACAGATACACAAAATGGTACCTGTATGTGGTGATGGATGTATTAATTTCTTGATTGTGATAATTATTTCACAGTATATACATATGTCAAATTATCACGTTATACACTTTGAATATATACAATTTTTGTCAATTATACTTTTTTCCCTGTAGAACTGTGGTGGGGGGTAGTAATTTTTAGACATCAGGATACTTACCCCTAAATGTTTTAACATGCATATCATTACCTAGAATTCAATATTTGTTTATGGTATTTGTTAAGTAAAATTTAATTACAGTTAAGATATACACATGTTAAGTTTTCCAACTGATGAGCTTTGACAAACACATGCACCCAAGATACAGAACGTTATCTTCACCCAGGACGCTTCATCAGGGGCCTCCTGGGTCAGTCTCCACCCCCACTCCACCCTCAGGTGAAACTGTTCGGTGTTTTTTCACCATAGATTAATTTTACCTGTTTGAGAATTTCATATATAAACAAACTAATGAAATGCTGCTTCATATCTGGCTTCTTTCACTCAGATGACGTTTCTGAGACTTACCCATGTTGTTGTGTGTAATAAGTCTGCTTATTTTCATAGCTGAGTGGAATTCCATTGCAATAGGTATAACAGACTTTATTCGTCCATATTTCTATTGACAGACACACTTTCACAGTTTTGGGTTATAGTAAAGCTGCTTTGAACATTTTTGGCCAAGTCTGTGTGGACGTATTTTTTTTCTTAAGTAAATATGTAGGAGTGAAATTTTTGGGTCGTGGAGGAAAATATATTTAACTCTTTAAGAAACTGCTAGACCTTTTTCCAAAATTATATCCCTTTAGCTTCCCACCAAAAATGTTAGCGAGTTCCAGTTGCCCACATTTGCTATTGTCAGACACTCACAGTTTAGCTGTCCTGGGGAACAGACAGTGCTATCTGATTGTGTCTTCAGTGTATATTTCTCTGATGCATAATGATGCTGAGTACTTTCTCATCTGTTTACTGGCTGTTTATAAAGTATCTGTACAAATCTTTGGTCCATTATTTTAAACCGAATTATCTTCATATTCTGGAGTTCTATGTCAGATTTGATTCATCAATCAGATTTGATTGAAGAAATAGTGTCATAGCTTAAAAGCATTGGAAAAACCACTAACCAATATGAATTCTTTTGAGAGTATCATTTCTCATTCTTCTCTTTTTTCTACTCTGATTTTTCTGGCACGCTTTCCTTCTCAGATACATAAACCCCATGCCGATTAATACTTCCAGCTCTATAGTCACATTCTTCCAACTGCTCTGGCTCTGTTGATCAAAGTTCACCATCTGTTATGAACTAAATGTGTCTTCCCAAATTCAAATGTTGAAACCCTACTCCCTAATGTGACTGTATTTGGAGATAGGGCCTTTATGGAAGCAACTACAGTTAAATGAATTTGTAAGGACAGGGCCCTAATCTGATAGAATCAGTGTCCTTATAAGAACAGACAGCAGAGAGCTCTTTCTCTGCGCACACACCAAGCAAAGGCTGTGTGAGCACACACTGAGAAGGCGGCCATCTGCAAGCCAGGAAGAGAGGCCTCATGAGGAACAAATTGGCTGGCACCCTAGTCTTGAACTTCTTGGCCTCTAAGACCATGAGAAATAACTTTATGTTGTTTAAACCACCCAGCAGACTAACATACCATACCACTGCTGAACCCTGCCATGGAGCTCCATGTCATCTAGTCTTGGCGATACCTGGGAGATCTTATTACCACCATACAGCTCTCTTCATACCCAAAATTCCAGTTCCGGCCAGGCTCGGTGGCTGTAATCCTAGCACTCTGGCAGGCTAGGTGGGAGGATCACTTGAGCTCAAGAGTTGGAGACCAGCCTGAGCAAGAGCAAGACCCCGTCTCTACTGAAAATAGAAAAAATTAGCCGGGCCCGGTGGCACACACCTGTAGTCCCAGCTATGCAGGAGGATCACTTGAGCCCAGGAGTTTGAGGTTTCAGTGAGCTCTGATGACACCACTGCACTCTACCCAGGGTGACAGAGCAAGACTCTGTCTCAAAAAAAAAAAAAAAAAAAATTCCAGTTCCATTAGGTGCTAAGATCAGACATAAATCTTGATGCTTTTTCTCATACTTCTTTCCCACGAGTTACTAGACATCTCTTCCAGGCATTTTTCTTTCCATGACAGACATGATCCTTATTAATATTCAGTTTTACAGTTTGGAGCCTCCTCAATTAGGTCATTAGTTCCCTGACAGCCACATTATCCCAGCCTCCATGAGATAGACTCTACCCTTTGCCAGGGCCTTAACAAAGGCACTGCCCTACTTCACAAGTCCCCAACCCCCCGCCCGTTAGGAACCAGGCTGCACATCACCACCTGAGCTCCCCCCACCCCAATCCATGGAAAGATTGTCCTCCTTGAAACTTAGGAACCAGGCCTCACAGCAGGAGGTGAGAGGTGGGGGAGTGAGAGAAACTTCATCTGTATTTACAGCCGCTCCCCATCACCCGCATCACGGCATAAACTCCACCTCCCTCTGCCACCCTCCCTGCCCCATCTGTGGAAAAATTGTCTTCCATGAAACTGGTCCCTGGTGCCAAAAAGGTTGGGGACTGCTGCCTTAAACTATAGACCAAAAAACCAAGTTCTGTCCTTTGACACTATCTAGCTGGCCAACTGCTTCCCATAGCCTCCCTGCCCTGCCCTCCCCATGCCCTTCCCCTCCCCATGCCCTTCCCCTCCCCATGCCCTTCCACTAGATGTCATTTGCATTTTTAAGTTTCCTTCTATGAACGTCAAAAGCTCTGGAGAATGGTTCTGCAGAGAGAACTTTGCATGTAAAAGTTTACAGACACGTTACACACACCATATGTGAAACGTGAATGTGGGGAGGGGAAGCATGGCTTTCATAGATTCTCACGAATTTCTTACTTAAACATGGTTTTAATAACCGGTACTTGGGAGATACATTCCAGATTCTTCTGACTCTATCATTCATTCTTTCATGATTCACTGGAAGAGGAGAATTGTGGTGAAGCAGGGAGTCCTGATGGGTACACAGAAACGTAGTGTGGCCTGATGACCTAGGAAGGCGGTTGGTGCCACTAGCTGTGCCAGGTCTTGCGCAGGCTCCCTCCATGGGCCCTAAAGGGAACCACCAGACACCCCTGCCAGCCTCTTCCTCCTGAGACAGCAGCTGGGTTCCTGGCACCTCTGTAACTGTGACTTCCCTTTGTTCTTCCGTGGAGCGGTGATCTTGTTTCCTATTCTGAGACTCTTGAATCATCCTCTGCTGAAACTCAGCCTGGTTAAATCACTTCAGTGGCCTAGAAGTTTTTCCTCTCTGTTTCTTCCTCTGTGTCACTTTCTTTTCCTCTGCAACCTGAGTCTGATCCCTTAGGATGGGTTTTCCCCTGAACCTTTCTTTCTGGGTTCTTTGTTCCATCCTGTGTAGAAACCCTGTGTCCCATCTTACAAGTAAGGGTCTAGAGACATCTCTCAAGCTCTTTTACTTTCTCCCGCGCTAAAGAAACCAGCTTGCATGTGTAGTAGACGTACCGGGTAGGTTCCTGCTTCCAGCTGGAGGACTACTGGTTGCACGTGGCTGCAGCCACTGTGACTGTCCCATGTTTCTGTGCCTTCTGGACCTCATGTGGTCATGCAGGGGTTTCCCTCAGAAATTCTTCTTTTGCTTGCTAGTGGCTTCGAGGGGTTCTTGGAAATACTACCTGCCTGTTCACTGCACTGATCTTTCTAGATTCTGGACTCTGCCGCGGAGTGGGCAGTTCCACCCTGCTGTTGGGTGGGGGTCGGCCAGATACAGGGAGATCCTGGCCGAGAGCATTTCAGTCGTGAGCTCCCATATGTCTGTTTCCTGCTCTGTGTCTGTGCTGGTTTCGGGGTTCCCAGCATGCCAGTCCCAAACCCTCTGGAAGCCCCCTTGTCAGTTATTTAATAAAGTTTTCACGTAGGGTCCCAGTGGCCCTCTCACAACCTCAGAGCTCACGTGGCTTCCCGTGTTGTGTAAGGTATTCCCTGGGAGTCGCTGAGAGGACGGAAAAACTCTACCCCTCTACGTGGCTCCTACTGGGGCTGTTTTTGCCAGGCTGAGCCTCGCGAGCCACAAATGGAAGCTCTTTCTGGTGCCAGCTCCGGCTTTCCACCACCTGTCAGGCCGGCCCTGGAGCGGGCAGCTGGCCCACACTCTGCCTCCGCCCGCTGCCTGGGGGTAGACGTGGCGTGGCCTGGGCACTGCACTCCGAAAAGCTTTTGGTGGTTACTAACAAATTTGGTTTTATATATTTAGTTATGTTTGTTGAAAAGGAGCTGACTTTGTTGTTAAGTCAATTTTTGAGTGTTTCTGGTGTTAAAAATGCTTTCCAGTATCTGTGGCAGAAACGGTTTTGTTTTAAATCCTACTTGAGGCCCTGGGATTATAAGAGGTCCCTTGCTCTTCTGTCACTGCCTGTGCTGTGGGACAAAAGCCACTGTGGGGGAAGGCTGGGAAGACACTTTTGATCTCAAATGTCAGCCAGGCTCACAATCAGGCGTTTACACTAGAGACCTGTGGAGATGGCACATTTGATATTTGAGAGAAACAGAAACGAGCTTTTCATCCTTCCCCAGGCTCCTAGAAATAGGTCCTGTAGTCTAATGTTTCACTCATTCCCTCAAAAAATATTTACTGAGTACCTATTATGAGCCAGATACTGTTTTAGGAGAAAAAGAGACCAAGTCCCTGCCCTCATGGAGCTTCCATTCTGGTAAAATGTACGGAAATTGCTGCTTCATTTGTGTCTGGTAGAAACCACCCTAGAAAATGGGTGAACTTGCCTGGGGACAGGAATAGTGAGACCCTGGTTGGGGTAGCCGCCAATTTCTGCTTTATAGGGACAGCACGCAAGATTCAAGAAGTATGTGGGGCACAGCGCACACGTCACCAACGTGAGGTGGCTGCACAACGACTCCGTGTTGCTCACGGTGGGCGGCGCCGACACGGCCTTGATGATTTGGACCAGGGAGTTTGTGGGGACCCAGGAGAGCAAGCTGGTGGACAGCGAAGAGTCGGACACCGACGTGGAGGAGGATGGAGGTGAGCCCCAACCTGTCACGCGCCTCCCGCCGCATCCCCTCCCGAGCCACTGCCAACCAACTCGCTCCCCGATCTCTTTCTGTTGTTTGAGGCTATGACAGCGACGTTGCTAGAGAAAAGGCCATTGACTACACCACCAAGATCTATGCGGTGAGCATCAGGGAAATGGAAGGCACCAAGCCACACCAGCAGCTGAAAGAAATCTCGGTGGAAGAAAGGTATGGTGTTGTGAGGTTTGTTTACTTTCATTATGCTTGATGACAAGAAAGTTATTTAAACCTAAATGCATTTTCTTTGTCTTCAAAGTTGCTATTAAGCAAGTCTTTCATAAATCTGCACAGTCTTACCCTGTACCCAGGCTTAAGCTGGGGAAAAGTGCCCCCGACCCTCAGTACGTGGCAAAGGATGGGTTACATTTTGTGGAAGTTGGTTATGGAATGGGACTTGAATAAACATGGCATTTGGCTGGACTAGGCTTCACGTTGCCTAGAGAGGATGCCGGGATAGCCTAGAAGCCGTGCTGATGCGACGGCTGACGGGAACGCCTGCTGATGAGCAAGGCAGGGAGGGCAGGCTTCCGAGGTCATGGCGGAGTATTTGTGGAGTTGGGAGAAATCATCTTCCATTCTGACCGGAGTCTGTACGTCACTTTCTGTCACTTGGTGTACCTCCTCTTACTGTGTCTTCACCTGCCCAAATTTGTTCAGGTGAGTGTGGCAATTCCAGGCCTGTCCCATTTGATTTTGTTGCCTTGAATGCTCTGTGCAGACAGAGGGTTCCTAGTATTATGTTAGGGCTTTTTGATGTGCTGTTTCAAGTGTTGATAAGATGAATTGTCAAACACTTTAGGATTTCTGAAAAGAAAAGCTCATAATTAGCACAATTACTTAATTTACTAGGGGTAAATATCGATTAAAAACTCTAGTGTCTGAAGAGAATTTCATGGATGTCAAAGATGTTTTAAGAATTCTCTGTGGGCTCTTCACGTTGAGGTGGGCTCAGTGTTCACAATACACTGGTCCCACGATACATAATTTATGAGATGCAAGTTGTTTGCATTTGGTGTGGCTTTCTGCCTAGTTATAACTAATAAGTCTGATCTGTCACCTCTTACTGTTAGGTGGGGATTAAGATACAAAGAAATGAAATGTAACTTCCCCCTCCTGCTTTAGTTCGGCACCAGATGTTAAAATAAGCTTGGTAAATGGTGGGTGTGATACTGGCAAGAACATTGAGTAATGCAAAGAAACCCTGATTTTCCCCTGACATCATTGTTAGATGTTGCTATTGAAGGTTCAGAGTTCTCTTTTGATTAAAAAAAATTATAGAGACTTTTCCTGCAAAGTATAGTTTATTTTGCTTGCAACATGGTTTTAAAGTGGCCACAAAGAGAAAATATTAAAGAAACTAATTCTAAGAATTAAGGGGAAAAAAGAACCATATGCATAAGTGCATGAATAGGCCTCCCACTTAAACAATCCACTCTGGCCTAAATTAAACATTCCTTTGAAAAAAAAATTACCCAACCTTTCCAATTTCACATACCATTATGAAATGAGTTGACTTGGCTATTATTCCAAAAATATTTCTGGTTGGTTTCTACACCCCAGTGGTGTATGATGCTGAGATTTAGACTGGTCACTGAAATATAGTCATCTAACCAAAGCCCTAACTCTACAGCTGATTTCCAACCTAAACCGAGGCTCATCTAAAGCTCTCCTTATCTCGCTGGGTAGGTCTATAAAAATCTCAAACTGCCCAATTTAGCAAAAAGGTAGGAGGAGTGAGGGTAGAGAGGACCCTAAGAAGAATTTTCTGTTTTAAAATTCAGAATTTTCAAGCTACCTCATTTTCTTCATCACACCAGATTGAAAACTTGTCATATGTTAATAACATATGCTGGATTGACTCCAATTTTTTTAACAAAAGAAAAAAATGCTCATAATATTGTGAGATATAGGGTAGGTATTTTAGTACTTTATTGGCATTTTAAAAAAATAATTCACACCAGGATGCAATGAAAAAAAAAATGTAAAGAAAACCAACTTTAAGATAAGTATAGGGTTGGGAGGAATAATCAAGCCTTCTCTGTAGAGAGCTCCTTGCTTGATAACTTACAAAGTGTTGACAGCACCAGTTCCCAGGAGGGGCTGTAACCAAAGAGCCCAGTACCAGCTGCACAGCTTGGTGGGCACAGAGCAGGACGACAGTGGGAGGGGTGAGCTGGGGAGGAGGCTCCGTGGAGGCCAGTCATCATCAGACGCAAAAACAAGCAGTCTGCACCGGTCCTCGTCAGTCATTTCAGGGTGGCCTGGACCTCAGAGATTGGACTGTAGGCAGCTTCTGAACCACAGAAGAGAGGTGCGAGGCAAGGCAGGCATCCAGGGACTTGGGATACAGCAGGATGAGTGATGGAATATGGGGCAGAACCAAGCCCTTGAAGGGGCGCACAGATGCCAGGCCCACACCTCAGTCCTCAGCTAGGGTACCAGATGGGCCTGTGGATGCCAGTGTTCTGGAATGTGAGAGGGGCAGAGACAGAAAAAAAAAACTGCTAACATCAGGACCATATGAAACGAAGCAGCATCCCGCTTCTCCCTGGGAATGTTAGGGACTGTCAACCGACAGCCCTTGACACTCCTTGAATTCCAGCCCTGCTGACTGGAGAGGCAGTGACCTTCCCTTCATTGTTCCTCTGTGTACACCTGCAGATTCCTGGGTGCTCCTTCCAAACACTTGGGCCAAGGCAGGCACCAGGAAGACTAATGGGAGACAAGTACTCGAGGACCGAAAGAGATGTGAGCTTGGAGCAACCACTCCATGCCTGTCTTCTCTTGCAGCAGTGTTTCAGGCAGCTCTGCCTCTGGCAAACCCCTTCCCACCTTCTAAAAGCAGTTGGAAACCGTGAGACGAGGGCAGCATCTGTCATATTGAGAAAAATGCCTTCAAGGCAGCTGCACTTTATGCATCAATCACTTGTAAGCAGCTGAATTCCTAATTCCCAAATTTCAAGATAGTCATGGATTGTTTCTAATTAGACTGAGTTATTTGGCTTTAATATATCTGAGACTTTGGATCATGCTTCCTTGTATAACTTTGAATATGTTGACAGTTCTTATTTTTCAGAAGTCATAAGATCTTCAGTTCCAATCTTCTGAAAAGTGAGAAAACTGAGAAAAAAATTAGTAATTGGTCTCAAAAGAATACTGGGCTGTACTTACCAAATATATAATCCTTGTAAGGTGTTTACTGAGTATCCTTGTCGGCCACTTCAACTTTGCTCTAGCACGAGGGAATGCCTGGCCTCCTTGGCCTAGACTTGTGTGGATAGTCCCAACCTTGGGCAAGCTCTTGGGTGATCTTGCTGCTCAACTGTCACGTGCGACACATGGCTGAGGAAAGTCACGAAGTCTTCTCCAACTTGGGGAATCTGTGCTTTCAGACCTCATCTGGCCACTGCTCTCCTCATGCCCAGCCGACTTGAAGCTATTTCTGGTCTAGGGGAATCTTTCCAAACATCCTCTGCCTCTCAAGCTCCTAGCTCCAACCTGACACACCCCTGGCTCTCAACTTTTGACCTCAGCTCCTGCTTTGCCACATTTTTCTCATAATGCAATGGCTGCATATCCATCGCCAACTTAAATTATTTAATATTGAAAATGTCAGGAAGGTTCCTTTTGAAAAAAGAAAAATATAAGAAGGTGGGGGAAGTATAGTTTTAGCAATTGAAGGTACAAAATGCTTGTGTCATCACAGCACAAAAGATGGTACTCAAATCCTGTATTCTGACTTCAGTAAAATAGTTCTTCTCCCAAACTGATCAAGTGACTAAAATCCCTCAGTACCAAGTTGCTATAAAGTTAAGAATTTTCCTTTACCTCATTACCAAAGCCACACCTAGTTTACAAATTGTTTTTGGCTGTATAACATAGGGCTTTTCCAGGGGGAGTCACCCAACCCTAAGTGGCCTAAGCAAAAGGGAATTTTTTCGCTCACCTTCCTAAAAAATCCACGGATAGGGAAACTTCTGGTGTCACATGATTGGAGAACTCAAATCTTGTTGCCGGGATTTTTTTCTCCATATCTCAGTTCTGTTTCCTCTGGGTTATTGCAGTTCTTCAAGTACCAAAATGGCTGCGGTGCCTAGACCTTACAGTCTCTGTAATTCAAGATAAGCAAGAAAGAACTGACTGATTCACAAGTCCCCACAAATGTCTTACGTGCCGTTGGCTATGGTGGGTCACGTGACTGCCTTTGACCTAATCACTATGGCTTAGGAGGAAAAAGCCTTTGATTGACTATTCTTAAGTGAATAGTCTGCTACCTACAGATTAGCAAGGCAATCACCTCCACCAGAACCCCAAATCCAGAGCTGTTAACAAAATTAGAGTGGTTGATTTCTAGATGGACCCCAAACAACCAATCTCTACTACACTCCACCCTTTTTTTTTTTAATCATACATACGCTCTTAAAATGCCCTCATTTTAAACTATCCCATATATGATTAAAAATGCAGTTTACAACCTTCCCAAAAAGAGAGACCCCAAAGTCTTAGCCAGGAGCTATTACACATCTAGCCCCACATCTAGGACCTCAGAGTATTGTGAAGTTGTCTCATCCAGGTCCAGATAAAGCCCCTCGTGGTCCTGTGGCTAATGATAACATTAGTCATGTTAACATGCCTAATGGACAGTCATGGAGAGAGGACGGGGGACGATGATTTTTTTTGAACTACCGTTTCAGAGGAGGAAGAATGGGACACAACACGTGGTGGTCCCTGGTCCCTGCCATATTATCCTTAGCCAGACAGGACAATCAAGGATTCCTGTCACAGCCCTGTGCATGTTTTGTATGACTGGCCAATGATAAGAATGTTGGAGATGCCAACAGTCAGGAGTAAAGACTTTGTATGTTCTGAGAAAAGACAGACGCATGTGAAACAAGAACATTAAGTAGGAAGTAAAGCAATATTCTCTTAGAGGTAAAGCTTCCCAAATTCCTACTGGCATGTAAATGATGTCCCTGTTTTGTCATTCTCATGGGAAATTCTGTGTCCTCACATCTTCTTGTGAACTCCCCCCTGACTCTGGGGGAGACTGGCTCAGACGCTGGCTCCCCCCAGGTGCACACGGGCCGTCAGACGGGGGGAGGCAAGGTCAACTTGTAGCGACATCTCCCAGGAGGCCCACGTTTCAGGTCAGTCTAAATCCCACTTTATCATTTAATCCTCTGGCCTAAGATTTGGCATCTTGTAGTCAACTTAGGAAGAAAAACATTTTTTACATCTCAAACTGATAACTACTAAAATTCTCAAGGGGAGGTGGTATTGCAATTCAACAAATTATTTTATTTTTTAAAGTCCATTAAATCATTTGTCATTCTTTTTGCTTTTATTTTTTGGTGATGAACTGAGCATCGGCTCATTTATTATGGGTAGATATTCCTTTTTTAAAGCATAGTTTATATTATTGGTGATATAACCTTTTTTTTAGGTCCAGCAGATTTTAATTAACAGTTTGTTGTTGTCATTATTTCAAGTTTAAATTGTTACTATTTGGTCTTTAGTAGGCCTTCCTTTGGGTTGGTGTGTGTGTCTTTTTTATAATACCACTATGTGCCTCTGAAATCGTCTTTGCTTTTTGGTAAGAGATCCCACTCTCATCTTCAGTTTTCCTTTCCCAATAATGGCATCTGGGCTCCATGAGTACACATTGGTGTGTTCCCCGTAACTACTGTAGGTTGCTTAAATTATTGTACACCCAAAATAGAAAAAAAATTACTCTTTTTTTTTTTTTAAAGTCATGAGGTTACATTGGTATTTTTAACTTAAATTATGTTTTAAAATAATTTTAATAGGGTTGTTTTTGGTTTTGCTGTCTTTGATGTACCATGTTATATACAGATGGTCCCCAGTGGAACAATAGTTCAACTTAACGATGTCTTTACTTTACAATGGTGTGCAAGCAGGGTGTGTTCAGTGTGCTCCTGGACTTGTGATGGGGCTATGTCCCTATAAAGTCAAGGAGCATCTGGATTATAACTTTAAATTTCTTTTTTTTTTTTTTTTTTTTTTTTTGAGACAGAGTCTCACTCTGTTGCCCAGGCTAGAGTGAGTGCCGTGGTGTCAGCCTAGCTCACAGCAACCTCAAATTCCTGAGCTCAAGCGATCCTCCTGTCTCAGCCTCCCAAGTAGCTGGGACTACAGGCATGCACCACCATGCCCGGCTAATTTTTTCTATATATATTTTTAGCTGTCCATATAATTTCTTTCTATTTTTAGTAGAGATGGGGTCTCGCTCTTGCTCAGGCTGGTCTCGAACTCCTGAGCTCAAACGATCCGCCCACCTTGGCCTCCCAGAGTGCTAGGATTACAGGCGTGAGCCACCGCGCCCGGCCTAAATTTCTAAATATTGTATTGTATAGTGTTGTCTCAAACTTAGAGATCTTTCTTTTGTTTTACTGGTTTTGATTCTTGGCTCAAGCTCCCTGTAATTGGCTTCAAAGAATACAAAAATATAGGACATCTAGTATTTTAGATAGAATTTCATAAAGTTGGTAGACAGTGAAAGGAACACCCGAAGTCTTTGAAGTTTGGCCTAAACTCTCCCTGTCATTTGTGGCCCCAGGAACCAAGTACTCTGAAGAGGAGGTGACTGAGTCCTTAAGGGACTGTAACAAAGGTGTGGGCAGGTTTAACAGACAAGGGACCATTTGGGGACAGCAGCAGCTGGAAGCCTGTACCAGCCCTGGGCCTGAAGGAGCACGGGCAGGAAGCTGTTGGCAGAGGTGGAGAACACGGCTATAGAGGAGGGTCATCTTACGAGCTGAGACTTGGGGAGGGGGAGGGGAAACAACCTGAGGAGGTATACAGGGAGTATCCAGGGAGTAAGTGCCCCCTTGCATTTTCTCTCACCCTCTGATCCACTAGTGCCTCCCTTTAGCTGAGTCCAGTCAGAAGTTGAAGGGCGAGAGAGCCCGTTGGTGCAGTCCACGGAGGTACCTTCTTCTTGATAATTTTATAGGTAGTATCTGATAATATCTCCAAGTGTAGGATATGGTCTTTTACTGAAATCCAAATGAGCTGACCAGGCAGTAGTCTTTCTAGCTATACCTGGTGGGGCCACGGTTAGTAATTTATTTTCAAACCCCTACTGTTTGACATAGGTGTCCACGTCCCCTCCTCACTGAACCATCTACATGGGGGTTGGTAATAATGGATATTTTTATTTGCTATATTCAGTTGGAACCTACATTAAGACAGAAAACTAACTTTGCGATGACAAGATACAGAATAAATACAAATTGAACTAGTATTATGAAAATTGGCACATAAAATTCACTAAGTTTTATTTTTCTAAGTGTATACAACAGTTAGCTTGGGGATTGTTTTCTCAGTGGACCTCAGTTAAGGTCCTTTATTAACAAGTGCTGAGGCTTGCGAGTTTGGGCTCTCTATCCAGGGATGAATAAAACAATGCAGGACTGAACACTTTCAGTTTCTAACATTATTTTACTTATTATAGCATTTTTTATCTATTACTAAAAGGAGAGGTTCGATTGCCCACTCCTTGTCATCTTATGGCCACAAATCAAAATCCCAAACTGACCTAAAGCATATTTCTTTTTCACTCCTCAGAAAGGCCTTGCTTATCTCAGGCTGGAAAGGTCATCTCTCCCAAAAAAAAAAAAAAAAAAAGTCTGAAGCAGAAAAGTTAGTTTTTAACATTTAAGTTGTATTGTCTTAGCTCTAGTTGAATGTACTTCTGAATTACGGATAACTACAAACTATGATAGTTATAGTTTTAGTCACAAACTTATTAGGTATATTTAGTCCAGATATTTAACTGTTTTACCTGGGTAGGTGACATGTGCACAACCATCTTCTAAAAAAGTTTTTTTTCATGAAATATTGTTTTTATGTACTTTAAGTAATGTGTAAAGCTTGATTGATAAGCATTATTTGTTTTCCAGAGAGTAGATCCCTAATACGATAAGAAAATCATTTTAAAATTTCTTTTCTTTTTTTTTTTTTTTTTTTGGAGACAGAGTCTCTCTCTGTTGCTAGAGTGAGTACCATGGCGTCAGCCTAGCTCACAGCAACCTCAAACTCCTGAGCTCAAGGGATCCTCCTGTCTCAACCCCCCGAGTAGCTGGGACTACAGACATGCACCACCATGCCCGGCTAATTTTTTTTCTATATATATTTTTAGCTGTCCATATAATTTCTTTCTATTTTTAGTAGAGACGGGGTCTCGCTCTTGCTCAGGCTGGTCTCGAACTCCTGAGCTCAAACGATCCGCCCACCTTGGCCTCCCAGAGTGCTAGGATTACAGGCGTGAGCCACCGCACCTGGCCCATTTTAAAATTTCTGTCCCCTGAATGACATCTTTATTTACTTTTTTCCTAAATGACAGCGTTCTAAGGTTCAGCTATACCTGTAAAGGGAAATAGTACACATATTTAAAAGTAGAAATCCTCACAGATAAAATTTTTAACTTTAAATCGGTCTCCATCTGGGCTGGAGACTGATTTCTTAAAGCAAAAGTCAGTTAATGACAAGGTTTTATATCAACTTTGTTGCTATTACTGTTACCTCTCCAACATTTGAAGCTTTTGGCACCTTTCAATTCCCTTTGTGTTTTAAGCTCCAGAATCTCTGACTTCTGCCAGAAGAATTGGCTCAGTGAGAATCAAAGCAAAACTCAGCTCCCCTTGGATTTCCTCTTCTCTCTAAAACCTGAGAAGAATTCAGTGTTTACCTCTCAAGTGGCCAGC
Organism: Eulemur rufifrons; assembly: GCF_041146395.1. Taxonomy (NCBI): domain Eukaryota; kingdom Metazoa; phylum Chordata; class Mammalia; order Primates; family Lemuridae; genus Eulemur; species Eulemur rufifrons. The sequence goes on along the minus strand of NC_091001.1, from coordinate 73,129,051 downwards.
TGCATTCTGGGAAGGGCTGGAGAACGTCCTTTGTGTTAATCCCACTTCTGACACACCAATCTTCTCAGTCCTCACGTAGAACAGTGATGACAATGACACGAATAAAAGTTAGGAAAAGTTTCTTACAATTTTAGAGTCTATAGAAAGCCATAGTTTTGGTTACATAAGGCGGGAGCTAACAGCATTTCCTCTGGCGCTGTTATGACTTCCCAAGTCCCTAGTGTGCCCCAGTGAGACACATCATGCTCATTAGGATTTTCTCCAGCACAGGAAGCTTCCTTTACTATTTTCCTGAGGTTTTATTTTAAACCTTTCTACCTTTACCTTCTACGTCCTCCTGAAATATATACCCAAATGTTTAGGAGAGTCTGAGTACATGCCTACCGGCTCAGGAAGTATAAGTTAACTACTACCAAACAATTCTAGGACACTTCAACATGTCCACCATGAAATTAGAGATATGACCCACAGAGAATCATGCCTCAGCAGACCCAGACTTCAGGCTGTCAAAGTTTCCCTCTACCACAGCATCATGGGTTCCTTGGTCATCCTCTGGCTGCACCTGCTTATGTTCTCTGAGAAGATCTCTTTGTCCTTGTTCTGTCTTGCTAAGTCTGAGATTGGCTTTGGGGAGAATGATCTTTCTGAGGGCTTCACTTTTTCATCTCTTTATTATCTCACTTCTGTTGGTTGGAGGCCTGGGCATGGCCTTAAGAATTGAACAGTACAGGCCCTTGTTGTTTACTAGATTTGGGGTTACTCATAAAGCCCTCCTCCCTCAAGAAGGATGTCAACTCTGTGCAAGAAAAATTTGTTTTATGCACTGCTCTATCTCTAAAATTGAGAACATGCTGGCATGTAGTAAACATTTGAATAAATAAATAATCTCCTTAACAATTTAACAAGATTTAGGTTCATTTTCAGTCACTGATGCCTGTGGATTAGATATCAAATTTTGAGCTCTTGTTGACACTGTGTCTTTAAAATCCATAATCCCAACTTGAAAATTCCTGCCTCTAAGCAACTGCCTTCCAGCTCTCAGGTGACAGTCTCCATCCAGTCGCCTGGGCTTTGCCAGTTCTCTCTCGGTCCCCCTCCACTCCTCAGCAGCAGCAGGGGCTGACAGCTTTCACGTGAGGGATGGTCACCCTGGTTTAGTGGGGTTTGGGCACCCCCAGACTTGTGTGGGTGGTGTCCCGAGTGGAATCCCTGTCCCAATCCTCCATGATGAGGAGAGGGAAGAGGAGCCATTTTTCTTTCACACGGTACCTTCTACCACAAAAGCAACTTCACTCTCCATCCATCTCCGCTGCCCAGCATGAGGGAACACAAGGTGGCAGTGCCAGAGTTATTCTTAGCAGAGGATTATAAAGAAGGAATCTGAATATTCTGCATTAATATTTTAGTCCTTCTAGAATATATTCACTCTCAGTCTATGGCATATGTTCCTTACGAAACCAAGGAACTCTTACCAAACCAAAATTAGAAGTGGTTTCTAAGCCTTTTATAAATGGTGGTAAACTCATCTGTGAACTGATGGGCGCTCGTACCAAATGACCTCAAAATTCCACTCTAGCATTGGGGTTTTCCAAACATTTTCATAAACTGTGCTTGTGGTTAAATGGATAAGGCCCTAAGACTTACCTTCTACTACAGTCTCATATCCTTTCTGAGTGCATTTGAATAGGCTTATTAACTTCAGCAAAAGGAAAGTCATATAAAGAAAACTGTACACTGTGAGTTTACAAAGAAATGTTACGGGGTTTTTGTTGGTTTTATTAATAGTTTTTTATTTTAGCCCCAAATTAATAACCTCCTTTAATTCTTGGTTCCTTAATATACCAGTCCTTGGCATCAAGATAAAGTTCCACTGGACCATGAGCTTTGTCTATGAGACTCAGTTCCCCGATTGTCAGAACACAGTGCCTTGCACGTAGTACGGAGTGAGCAGATATTTCTTGAAGGAGTAGATGAGTGGAGGAATTTACGTAGCCTGCTTCTTTTCATATTTAAATCAATTAATATGTCCTCAAAATGCTCTGCAAGTCTGTGCTTTGTCAGCAACCACTTTTACCTTCATATGTGGATGGTCTTTGTGGGAAATGGGGTGACCCACCTAGAAACCAAGGATGCCCTAACTGGCCATGGGACTGTTCTTAGTTAAATGATTTATATCTTCATAGCATCTGTCCATTAGGAAGTGAAATTTGGAATTATTTGGTTTAAATCTATTTAAATAACCCCAAGTAAAAGGAACTGGGAGAAAATTCTGTGCTATTGTGGCCATCACACTGATTGTACCTTCAGAGCTTCTTTGTCAGCAGGTTTACAGTGAAACAACATGCTCCTAAGTGACAAAGTAAAAAAAATTGGAAAGATTTAGACAGATTTCTTTGAGTCTAAAACAAACCACAATATATAGGCAGTCCTAGTTTTTCATCTAACCTTCTATGCTATGTTTAGAGACAAAAGTCTGCTGGGAGAACTTGCCCCCAATTTGTAAAAATTTGTATTTTTAATTTTTTAATGGATACATAATAATTGTACATATTTATGGGATACATAGTGAGTTTCCATACCTTCAATGCATAGTGATCAAATCAGGGCAATTAGCATGTCCACCTTGTCAAATGTTTATCCTTTGTGCTGAGAGCATTCAAAATCTTCTCTTCTAGCTAGTCACTCATAGGCAGAAGCTGCCCCCAATTTTTAAAAACGCTTAATTTAATCAGGGAATCTGTGGGAATTTCGGGCTTGCCTGAGGCTCAATGAGCATGCTGAAGTGGGACCCAGCTCCCCTCCACAGTGATGTCAATGGCAAATAAACAGCTCTGCAGCCCCTGCCCATGACAGAGGCCCTTTGTCATCATTGATCAATAGCTGCTTTGTGAGCTTGTATTGTTAGAGTTGCTAAGAACTGACAGCCATGGTAAGCAAGTGCTGCTGAATTTACCTTACTGAGAGCGTCAACACTGCCAAATCCTGTCTTGAAGCTTGGTCCAATAAATGGGGAGCGACCTTTAATTCTACATTTCCATCTCATTTATAAGGATGGGGTGACCTTAAAGAGCCTAAGGGTGAGTGCAGAGACCTGTGGTTGTGTCTGTCTTGTGTATAAGCTAAGCTCAGGCCTCATCACAGGAGAGAGATGGTGCCCGTGTAGCATAAATGGAGTGGGGAGCCCTCCTGCTGCTCTAGGGACTCTCTCTCTCTGAACTAAATTCTCCTTCACTCCACCCCTGAATTCTCCAAGAGTCCAGCAATCAGAGCTGCTCTGAGCAGGTAGAACATAGCAAGGTTCCCCTGTTCTTTTTGAAGGTGGAAGGAACTGAAATTACAACATGTATTGAATCCTGAAATGCTGGAAATTAATCATTTGAAAAGCCTATCGTTTGGGTAACTCCACAAAGAGCTGAATCATTGGTTGATTTTTTTTAAGTGAATTTAACATTGCTTTCATAAATGACTTTCCTTATTCAAACCCCTTGATTTTCTGTATTGGTTTGTAGCACAGCAATGACTTCTATATAACTAATAATTTTAGGAATTAAACCTGCCATTCATTATAGAATACTTTGTACACCATTTATCACAATGTGTGGCCAGGGCTTAAAAATCCAGAGGTAAAGTGTTAGAAGATGATTTTTTAAAAAAAGATTAATACGCCTAGGAAATCAGACTCCTACAGTGTAATCATTGCATCAAACCTACTCACTTGTGGAGATAGAAGAACACATCAAAAATAGGTAAGCACTTTGCTATCAAAAGAGAGCGTCTTAGACCGTGGCAGAGTTGGGTCTGATTATTTTAGCCAAGTCTCTGAACATGTCGCAGACCCTCCATCTGGAGGGAGTGGGTGCTCCCAGGGCGTTTGCCCTCCTCTGTTGTGTGTCTGGCTGTGTGGACGGGATGTGGTGACTGGGGACGCATTTACAGAAGTGGTTGTTCAGGTGCATAGTTCATGCCCCCTGAAATGTCAGTGGCTGTCAGGGGTGGAGGATGGGTGCTCTTGTGGGTGTGTTTAAAGGACACTGACATACTCTTCTTTGAGTATCCCCCTCCTTTGAAGTTCACGTTGTGCTCTGCCATCTTCCACCCCTCCCTGTATCCACTTCCTGTCCCTGAGCAGTCAGGCTCACAGTCGACTGGTCAACCCCAGCTCCTGCCATGCTGTGGGTTATGCTATCACCTGGAATGTCTCTGACCCTCTGCGATTTACCCTTCTTCCCTCTGTATTTCTCATTCCTGATATACCTCACCTTCCTCCTCATTAAGACATCAGTGCCCAGATACCTCCATTTTCCCCCCGCATTCATCAGCCCCCTCCTGGCATCAGTTTTCTGCCTGCCTGAAAGCCACTCGCCCAGTCTTCTTGGGCCTTCACCCCTCTGTTTCTGCTACAGCCCATTTCTCCACCCCTGACTAGAAAACCCCACGTCGTCGGCGCAGGCTGCCACCACCAGAGCAGCCGCATTCCCAGCCACGCTCGCCCTCTACACTGCTGCTTTGTTTCCATTCTCCCCTTCGGTTGGTTCCCTCTGCTGCCCCTCAGCAGTCAGCCAGGTTTTGCCCCCTCCTCAGCTTCCTGCCCCTCCATTCTTGGCAGGTGACTTTTCTCTCCTCCTCCACTGAGAAAGCAGACGCCCCCGGGCATGAATCCCACTTCTGTCTCTCTCCTCTGGCTTCCCATCCTTCACCTCCATAAACCGTTCACCTCCTTCCTTCTCAGAGGAAGGGGGAGTCCCTCCTCCTATTCAAGACGGGTCCCTCGGCTGGCACTTGGACCCTGCCTCCTGTCATCTGTGCTCTCCATCATCTCTCTCCACTGTCTCTTGTGTCACTCCCCTCAGCAGGATCCGTGTCCTCAGCCAAGAAACACGCCACAGTCTTTCCCACCCCCACCCAACTCTCTTCAGAAGAAAAATAAAGATTCTTTTGGTCTTACTTATAAATTTCCTCTCTTCTCCCTTCTCATTCAGCCTTCACAGTCTTTCCTTCTCTCTCTAGCCCATGGCACCTGTCTTCTGTCCCTGCCATTCTGCTGACATGGGGCTTTCTAATGTCCCAGTCCATCCACTCTCCTCTGTCTTTGTCATGCTGAAAGAATTTGTTTCTTCTAGGGTAGCATTGTCCGATAGAAATATTGATATAATGGGAGCCACATGTGTGATTTTTCTAGTAGCCACATTAAAAGTTAAGAGACATGAAATTAATTTTTTGTGTGAAATTAATTTTAATTATATATTCTTATTTAACCTAATATATTTAAAATATTATTTCAACATGTGATTAATATAATTATTGAGTTATTTTACATTCTCTCTTAAAAAATTATTTTCACTAGGTGTTCAAAATCTGGTGTGTATTTTACAGTTATAGCACTAGCCACAATTCAAGTGCTTAATGGCCACATAAGACAGTGGCTACCATATTAGACAATGCAGTTATAGACATTCTTCTGTCACTCACCTTTTTGAAGCCACCTCTCCTGGCCCTCCTCCTGCCTCTTTCTTCTCAGTGTACCACCCTCTGCTTGCTCTTTTAGCCCCTCACATGCCATTGGTCCTCAGGATCTCACCTGTGGCCTCTCCCTGATTGAGCTCATACGTCCCACCCATTGGCTGGTGAATCCCAGGGTCATATCTCTGACTCCTGCCTCTCAGCTGAGCTTCTGACTAGTACAACCGTCTCACAGACGTCCAAAGGTTGACATGCCAAAACTAAATTCATTATCTTCCCTTGTGTAAACCTTCTCCTTCTGCCTTGGTTGATGGCATTGTATCCACCCAGATGCCTGAGCCAGAAAACTGGTATTGCACTGGATTGCTTTTCCTACTTCATCCCTAAAGACAATCAATTATGAAATGCTGTGAAGTCTATTTCACCAGTATTTCTTTAAATATTCTCCTTTCCTTCTCCACGACCACTGCACTAGGTCTTCATTCCTCCCTTGGATGACTGCAGTGACATCCTCTTGCCCACCTTCACTCTTAGTTCCTGCCGCTCCATCCTTTATGCCCTCACTCGTTCACCCAGATAATTTTATGTTCACCTAAAATGTCCAAGTCTAGGATTATATCCCCATTTTAAACACAAAAAAAGCCATGTTACAGGCTTCAGTCGAGCATTTTCAAGATGGCGGGTGTCTTTCAGGTCATCCCGTGGTTCTCCAGCCTTGACGCCTTTCCTTCAGCTCTGCTTCACCACTAAGCATCTCTGTACATGGTTCTGGAAGGTGTAGGAATACACTTAACAGAATCCAGCATCCTTCATCTTGATAACAGAGAGGCCCGTGGCTTTGGGATGTTCCCTAAATCTGGATTTTATACTAATTCGGCGATCATTAATCTCTCTCTCAAGTCACAGACATCTTTGAACATCTAATTGAAATGTGCCTCCTTTCCGCCAGAAAAATGTGCATGTGCAAACACAACTTTGTATGAGTATTGGGGTTCACTGAAGTCCATCCATGGGGTGACAGATCTTGCTGGAGGTCAGTTCTAACACAGATTCAGATGGCATACTTGTTCCCACCTAAGACCAGGATCAAGGGTAGCTGGTTTCCCAAGACGTTTTGAAAACTCTTGGAACATTTTATGGCAGACTTTGGAATCTGAAGAAAGCTATGTTTCTTCCAAGGACACTTTGAATGTCTGACTAACACCACTAAAAACTATTTCAAACCTGCATTTCTTAGCCAAGTAGAACTGAGTTCACCCACACCCCTCTTTATAGAAACTGCTTGGAATGACTTTCTCACCGGCTTTCCGAGCCTTACCCGCCCCCCCACCCCAGTTGGCTCTCACGTTGCACTTACCTTATGCAACTGACTCATGACTTCCTTCCTTGTTTGAGAAGCTTCCCTGAGAGCCATGGCCCTGACCTTTCCTACACATCTTGGGTCATCGTGTGTTTGTTCCACCCCTTACTCTGCCAGCCCAGCACCTTGCGGGGAGGGGAAAAGGATGGAGAGCTACCCAGGCATTGGCCACCCTTGGGGGCCTTGGCAGGGGGAGAGTCTGTGTCAGGATAACACACTCCACATCTTCAGCTGAGTTTAAGCTTTCTCTTCAGCAGCCCAGCTGCTGGGCAGTGGGGTTTCAGCAGGGATGGACCCTCCCCTGGTCCTGCCCTGCCCACAGAATGTGCTACCTGTTTCCACAGGGGAAGTTAGGGGTACAAGGTTGTGACTCCTCCCATGGGCACTGGAACAGGTTTGCCCTGTCTCTCAACACGAGCCACATGCTTGAGTGCACAGGCCTCTCCTTGGGCTTCCTGCCTTTATTCTCTCTTCCCTGCCAGGCTTCTCCTGTGCCAGAGCCCAGGCCTGTCCACTGCCCGCCCTCATGATTATCTGGTTTGTTTGCTCTCTTGCCAGGATCCTCCTTAAATTTCTTGCCCAATGGAAGCTCTCTTTCTCCTTTGTGTCCCTGAATCACTTCAAAGCCCTGCTTGCCCCACCAGACCCCTTGTGTCTCTGCTCCTTCCACCTCGTCCCTCACCCTCCTAGCTCTTAACCTCGCTGGGTCTCCCTGCCAGCTCCAACCACACTCGCTGTCTTCCTCACTCCCCGCCCTGTGCCCACTGGGAACGAGCAACTATAGAAAGTTTATTGGGCTAAAAGTGAGTGACTGTCCTCACAGCCTCCGCTTGTTCCCACCTCAGCAAAGCTTTTCGGAGTCACATGTTCAGTGAAATCTGAATCTAGAAGGATTTAGATCCACTGAAAAATGTTAAACCTCCAGTGTTTGGCTGTGTTTGAAACTTTTGGCAGTTCCTCCCACACCTGATGTTATGAACGCTGTTTATAGATGCCTGGAAAGAAGCCTTTAATACTTGTATTGTGTTTTAACTTGCTTTCCTTTGGAGGCAGGGAATTGTCAAGTGAGTATGCACACCACGCTGGAGAAAAGCACAGGTGTTTGGTGAACACCCGGTACTAAGTGTTCATGCAGAATCCGCAACCGCGAAGGGTGGATACTTAAAATCCGCTGACTTTGCCACAGTGCAGGTTTCCTCTCCTCGCTCCCCTCATCTTCAGTTTTGAAGCAGCACAGCTGTAAACATGTGCTTGTGAAATAAAAACATCCTGAGATTGCTTTACTTTTCAGTTTTTGGGGTTTTTTTTTACTGAAAATCAAGGTGAAAAAAGCATCGGATTGCCTATGTGTATATACACAGTGTCATGTATATATAAATACATGGTGTTTGTGCTTGTATGCATACTCGACATATACTGTATAATATGTTCAATATTATACAACCTGTGTGTCCCCTGAAAACGAGCCATGTTTAATCTCAAATTATGCCTTACGAACCATGCTATAGTTCTAGCGTCCTCTTGCTCTTATCGCAGACCCTGGCTTGCTTTTGTCATACACTTAAACATTCTTAGGTGAAAGAAGAAACCCACGGATTTCATTTGAAAGTCCCACTAAAACAGAAGAAAGAGCAGATGTCCTGGGAAGCAGTAATTAATGTGAAGGAAGTATCTAATTGAGCGAACTGGCGTGCCCCCAGCCTCCCAATTTTGCTCAATTTGGTAGCGATGATGTCAGCCGGGGGTGTCGTTTTGCAGAGATGTGCTCTCTACCCGTTCTTTGGTGGTGATTATAATACCATTTGGTCCAATTATCACTTATGATTACATAACATGTTCTCATTGAAGAGTTTCTGAGAAAATAAAAGGTACCTTGTTTTCCCCTGCAAAGAAAAAAAAAACCTGCAAGCTGTTCCAGCAGGCAAACTGACCTACCAAGAAACACTGGGAATTCTTAGGCTAAATTATGAGTTGAAGTTGATTTGGAAACAAAGCACTCATTGTGTATAAGTCCCAACGACATCCAGTAGGATGTCATTGTTTTTCTGACGAGTTTCTCCCCAGCACACTCTAAAATAAGCAGAGTCCCCAGGCGCATTGGTAAAGTCACAGAGAGTGTGCGGGAAGCATTGACAAGGCTTCCTTTTTTCTCCCTATCCTGTAGGCGCTTTAGTGCAGAGTTTGCCCAGAGACGCCAGGGTATGAGCTTTCTGAATTTGTAGACTGGTGCACTCTTTCCTTTCTGTTTTAGTTCTTTGCTGGCATGCTGGGGAAGCATGGTTTGTGCCACACAGAATGTCTGTTCACTTGGAAAATGCTTGTGCATGAATGAGGTGGTTGCTAATGCTACTCTAAACTGTACTAAGTTTCTCACTTGGCTTTGTCTGCTGCTTACAAGGGGATCAAGGTAATCCTTTCTCTTTGCATATCCCAAGAGCAATACCTAATGATTTTGGAACATGCCGTGGGAGCTGGAGCAGGGCTCCCCCATCCCTGGTTTCATAAACATCGAGAAGTCTGATTGAAGGGAACCCCACATGAAAAGAATTGGCCTACTCCTATGGGAGTCCATTAGAGCTAACGTATTACAAAATCTCAGTTAAATCTGGAGGCCCAAATCCCCAAAACTGAGAAGGAAAAAGCAACCTTTGGTATGACGGGAGCAGCTTAACATAGACAGTTGCCCTGAGGTACAGGGGCGAGTGGGAGGCAGGAGTTCTTTCTGTCTTCTGTCCCTATGCTTCCTTCTTGCCCTTTTGTGTAGCAAGGCCAACCCGGGCACCTGGCACATGGCCCTGAGGGCCTGTTCCAAAGCCAGGCTTGTAAGTCCAGCTTCACACCACCCTGTGATCTTGGACAACTCAATTCTGAATAACACTGGCACATCCTTGAATGAAAAATGGCCAGTGAGTTCAGGAAGTGTGGCCTCTTCCTTCTCGAGCTTAGGCTTCTCCTCAGTTTTAAACCAAGCCCCTCTGGCTCATGTGTTTCCTGCTCCCAGGATAATGCTAAGTACAGGGAGCAAGGGCTGACCCTGACTACGGCACCTTAGGTGTAGGGAAGCCCAGCACAGTGTCTGTGAATCCTGGCCCATCTCCTGGGGCTGTTAGTGTCAGCAGCTACTTTTGCAGGGGGTGGGGAGTGGGGAGGACAGAGCAAACCCAGGTGGAGGGGCCTGCGGGGCAAGCAGCCTCTGCCACGGCCGTTGTTCAACACTCCGCTTCCCCGGCCGCTCTCTGTTCCAGGCCGCCTGTCAGCCGAGCAGCTCCCCAGCCTGAGAAACTACAGAAGAACAACATCACCAAAAAAAAGAAACCGGTTGAGGTGAGAAGGTTAAACTATTTTGCTTTTCATCTGCTATGGATGTTCTAAGACCTGCCCTGTGGACGTCACCGTCTGCACGTCCCACAGATACCATCATGTGAACCTCTGTGGATCTGGTGGCCCTGTGGTCCCCTCTTGTCCCCCCTCCCTTCTACGTAGCATCACGTCCTCTGCCAAGATGGCACCTCTCATCTGCCCCACAGAGCCTTGTGTGTCTGAGGCCTTTTTCTCTTTCTCTGCAGACTTCTCGAACTGTTCTGCCTGCGTGTGGCAGACTGTGGGTGCCTCCCAGCACCTGAGGTTACATCTCCTCAGTTAAACATCTGACCTCCCAGTGTCCCTAATTCTAAATTCTGCATCTGATCAACCCAGCTTGAGTCAGTTGCTCACCAGGACTGGGGGCAGAGTCACGTGTTATTCACACAGTTTCGGGAAACATACCTTGGGGGCAGAAAGGAGGAAAAGTGAGAGATTTAAAAACAGAAAACAAACCAGCAAAATCATAAAGATAAGAATGTTAATGACATGCGGGCTAAGTGTGGCCAAAGGGTATAGGAGATAGATGTGTGGGTGAGGACTAAAAGTGTCAACTTGAAGAATTTGGGCTTTATTGGGTTTTATCCCATAGCCCGGTGAAAGACAGTGAATGCTTTTGAGTAAAAAAGTGTCATGGTATTTTAGGAACATTAATCTGATGTTTGCAATCAGTGATTTTAGAGAAAAGGCCGGAATCGGGAGGACCCGCATCTTCCCAACCTTGTCTCCTGCCCACAGGCTCAGGGCCAGGCAGAGCCGCGGCCTCATACGTGTGTGTTGAATTCAGTTAAGAACTGATCTGAATCAGCTGCTGCTCTTTATCTTGGAAGACAAGACAGGAAGAAGAGAAAGACTATAAACCCCAAATAGTATCGAGTTGGGGGAAAAAAATGCAAACATGTAGAAACTTTGTAGAGCAAGCCCCAAGCAGCGGAATGAGCATGGCATGTGCTCTGCTCTGCCGCCCCGGCCGCGTTTCTGGGAGCTTATCAGAGCACATCTCCAGCCACCATTCATTCAGCTCGCCTGAAGGGTGCCTGCCAGGGCGCAGACAGGAAACTTCTAGGTAACCTTTATCGGGCAAGTCTGTGGGCTTCTGTGTACCTAAGGAGCCGAGAAGTAAATCTGGTTTCTTTAGAAAAGTCACTGTAATTCTGCGTGTTAGCCTGCCACCCCTAGCGCTTCAGGGGACTAAAGAAAGGGCCTCCTCGTACCCTCAGCTAGTCAAGAAGCAAAATGTTTTCAGTGAGTGGCGGTTTGCCTCAGTGGCCATGCGGTTCCTGTGGCTGTTCGAGCAGTGCACCTGTGCGCTGACCTCCCCTAAGGGTCGCTTGACCGTGTGTGCGTGTAGGAGCTGGCTCTGGACCACGTGTTCGGCTACAGGGGGTTCGACTGCCGCAACAACCTGCACTACCTGAACGACGGGGCGGACATCATCTTCCACACGGCGGCGGCTGGCGTCGTCCAGAACCTTTCCACAGGTAACGGGGAAAGGAACCACCTTCGGGACACAGTTTTCTCTTTTAGCCCTTTTATCTACTTTTCCACTCTTTAGGTGCCCAGAAGCTTAAGCATTTTCCTTTGCTGTAGAGCCGTTCTGCTCAATTCCAGCCTGGTAGCACTTGGTCCTGGGAGCACCCAGAGCCCTCTTTCTCCCTGGCCCCGGCCCAGCCTTACCTTGTGGAAGGTCCTGGAAGGAGGTGTGGTGTTGACTCAGCTCCTCTGAGGCCACCACGGAGAGAAGCCAGAGAGAGGGTGTAGGGGGTGGAGAAATTCTTCGGAGACTGTAACCAAGAACAAAGCATAGGAAACTTTTCTCATTAGTTGTTAACAATGACCCATTTTTTAGTTTTGTTTGTTTTCACTATTTAGCCACATTTACAATGAGAATGAAAACAATTAAATAAAAGTACCCAAACCGCATGATGACATAAGATAAAAAATAAACATTTCAAACAAAAAGAAGCATTTATCGGGTGTCGGGCAGATGGGGGTTGGGGTATATTCACCCTAATGGGTGTGGTGTGCACTGTCTGGGGGATGGGCACACTTGAAGCTCTGACTCGGGTGGGACAAGGCAATATATGTGACCTAAACATTGATACCCCCATAATATGCTGAAATAAAAACAGAAGCATTCAGAAGTTAACAGAAACCCCTATCTTTATCACCAGACGTAAACATGTTAGCATTTTGCCTTATTTGCTTCATATCTCAAATAACCTTTTTCAAATTTTTATGTTCCTTCCCAATTCTGTAGGAAGGAACATAAAATTGCCTAGTCATACATAAATTTAGACAGCAAGATCGCCGGGCACATAATGATTCGTGTCTTTTTGGGGGAGGAGGACCTTGAAATTGTCTATATATTTGCTTGGTTTTCTTGTCGTGTATTATCATTTTGGTAGCAATGTGCTCTTTTTTGTGAATATCAGTGCCATCGTTTGCCTCTCGGTTCTTGGGCATTATGGTAGGTTTAAAGTGGCCACGTAGGAAGTCAGCAAACCCATTAGCTAGAAGAGATGATGAAGTGCTTCGTCCCCTTTCCTCCACTTCCTGTGCACATGGCGAGTTAGGGCTCTTGAGGGTCAGCCGTTGCCCATGCTGTCCCGGCACCCAGTGGATTGGCGCTTGGTAAGGGAATCATTTCACATGAGTAAGTGGTGCCATTTTGCTGGGTGGAGCATCATCTCTGAGCCCCAAGCCCACCCTGCCCAGAGGCAGACCTGAAGCAGTCACCAGTCCTGTGCTGTGGGGAGGAGGAAGCCTTGACCGTCATCATTTCAGACTCTGAAATCCTCTGCACTTGGACTGTGCTCTGGACCCCCACAGGGCAGCAGGAAGGATTGAAGTGGAGCTTGCATGTAACAGATAACAGACACCAGCTTTTCTTCTCCCAGACCTAGAACAGAACATATACGTTTTAAAAAGTGGTCTTCCGTCTCCTCCAGGATGATTCTGAACGTGAGAATTTGGGGAATTTAAGCACTCACTTTTGCAAGGAATTTCCAAAGACTCTGCAGGATGCTTTGGGGTTGCCCTGAAAGGTCTTTAGGTTCCACTGTTCACCGTCCCGTGGTCTCTCTCTCCTAGGGAGCCAGAGCTTCTACCTGGAGCACACAGATGACATCCTCTGCCTCACAGTGAACCAGCACCCCAAGTACAGAAATGTGGTGGCCACCAGCCAGATAGGTAGGAGGGCCTTGCAGCAGCTGAGGCTGTTCTGGCTGAGCAGGGACGTTGACTTAGCAGCAGTTACTGGGAGAGGGAGTGGGCAGGTCACTGATGTCCACCCTGTGGTGTTGATTTGTTGAGCTCTGAATGTATCTGTGGTGCCTGAGTTGATGCATCCAGCGTTTGGTGATCCTGAGGGACCATGAAGTCAGACCAGAACCCGATGGTCCAAATAAATGGACAGCCCCATCCCTGTGGACTTGCAAGAATAACTTTTCAGACCCCAGGTGTCAAGCGAAGAACCCTATGTCCTAAAGCCTGGTGGTGGTGCTTGGCAGGGGTAGATTGCAGTCAGTGTGCCTGGCCCTTCTGTGCCCTGGGAAACTGCCGATGACAAATGTGAACTGGTTCACATTTATGAAGTGTTTGTTCATTTGTCTGTTTTGTCTTTCAAGGACAGTTTTTACCAAAGTATCTTACTGCTTGTTTTCATTGAACCCATGTCCATTTTTATATTTAATTTGGAACTTTCTCATGCTGGTGTTAAGTGCTTCACTGTTAGCAACGTGACTTATCTTAGCTATTGTTTTCCCTTGACGCTTCCTCATTGCCATTGCCCACCCAATGCAGGTGATATTACGGAAACCCCAGGTAAGGCTGTGCCATCCGTGAGTAGCTCGAATCTGTACAGCATAAGCCATGTCGATGTGTCATGCTTACTGATTGTATCTGGCTGAAGTCCAGATACAAATCACTGACCACACCAGTTTCCTTTGTATAGAATCTTCCACAAGTGTGTGTGTGTTGGACATAAACCTCTGTGGGGCTCTGCCTTTAAAAGCAAGTTTCCTGTAGCCTTTCTCCTCTGGTCAGGTCAGACTATAGGTCTCTGATGCCCAGTAACTGTAACGGCCCTAAACACTTGTTTTAACAAGGCTTTTAAGTGTGGGCTCCGTTCCTCAGCCTTGGTTCTTTGTCATGCCTCCCCGCTCAGGAACAACACCGTCCATCCACATATGGGACGCCATGACCAAACACACCCTCTCCATGCTGCGGTGCTTCCACTCCAAGGGGGTGAATTACGTCAACTTCAGTGCAACTGGAAAGCTCCTGGTGTCAGTGGGAGTGGACCCTGAGCACACCATCACTGTCTGGCGATGGCAGGAAGGTAAACCAAGCCCGGCCTTCCGTCCCTCTAGGGGGCTTGCCTGTGACATGGGCTGGGCTTGAACCCAGATTGGCCTCCCTCCAAAGCCCGCTGGAGGCACTGCTGCCAGGTCAGCAGAACCAGGGCGCTGGGGCACTGGAGCTTCTTACCAGATGCTGCCCTGTCCTGGCCCCTCAGCCAGGGGAATGCTGAACCATCAGGGAAGGGCCTTTGGACACTTAGGGAAAGTGTCCCGATGGTGGCAGAAGGCAGCATCCCCGCCTCCCGTTTCTGTCTTAACCCCCTTCCTACCCAACCTTCCTTGTCATCAGTGTTCTTGCTGGTGGGCCCTGGATCCTGCTACAGCCTTATCACCTTGGGTGCTTTATTACAGGAATTTGGGGGGATGTTATACCATAACCTCAGAAGCAATGAAAAAACTTTTTTTTTTTTTTTTTTTTTTTACATTCTAACACTTTTGAAATGAGGATTCATCTTACAATCAAGGTTTACATTTACTATAGGAAGATTTCTTTCTTGTCCTCCCCAACACTTGCATGCTTGTGTGCACACATGCACAGGCAAGGTGCTACTATAATAAACGTGTGGTCATCTTAGAATGAAAGATGTGCAATCTTCTGAGAGTATTCTCAGGTTGGGTACTGCTCTGACAAAAGCAGATCTAATTAGTTAGGACATTAATGAGGTCTGTCTGCAGCCGGGCAGCGTGTATCTGGGACACGCTGAGCCAGGCAAGCACAGAGGGTGGCACATCTCCAATCCAGGGCTCTGGAGTCCCATTATCTGCTCACTTCCCATGGAGGGGGTGTGAATGGAGGCTGCAAAGAGATGAGCACAGTGGGAGGAGAGTCCCAATCCCTCTTGAGCCGCCATGTGAGAAAAAGAGGCTGATGGCTCGCAGACATTTGAGACTCTCTCATCACATTCCATCCGGAGCTGGCTGGATCCATAGTATTTCTAGGAAACCACGTTTTTCTCATTTTCTTGTTCACCAGTGTATCGTGTCCAGATGGCCCCATAATCCATATTTCGGGGATCATTCCTGATGAGGTCAAGGGGCCAGCTGACCAACCAGACTTGGCCCAGATGAGACATTGAGCATCTTAAATGGTAGATGCAGAGTGTCCTGGAGCCAGAAGGACTAGAGAAGTCTTCCCAGTCAGGATCCACCCCGGGGAGAAACCTTCCAAGTGCATTCCTGGCAGGCTGAGTTCCATCCTCTGCTTGAGCACTTGCCGGGATGCAGCTATCATCACTTCAGAGGCAGCCCACACGCTGTTGGAAAGCTCTTATTATAAAGCCCTTATGTGGGGCATGACTTGCTTCGTGATTCTCTTCTATGCTAACTCTAGATCCCTGCAAGAACTCTGTCACCCTGGCCCTGTGTGCAGTCTTGTCTTTTTAAGTTCAGGCTCACTTTCCCCACGTCCTCTACCTGTCCTCCAGGTGACACCTGCTCTGGTTGCCCCAGCACAGACTCCTGCTCTCCTGGGACCCCTTCTGACCTTCCCAAGGGGGTGCTGAAGAAAACAAGGCTTTTAAATAAGCTCCCAGGGAGGAGAAAACCCTGCTCTTTGGTAAAGTTCTCTCGTGGTCTTTGTGGGCCCTGGTCTGTGCAGAGGGTTTTGAGCCGGTGCTGATATCTAAGAGCCTGTCACCAGCTACCGCCTGCTCCGAGCTGACTGTGGACATGTCATCTCTTCTCTCTTTCTTCTCCAATGTGGTTTTTCCTTCATTCAAGGCCTGCTTAGGGATAAATAGCATGTGTTTGGGGAGGTTTGTACACATCTTTGTTACCACTAGAGAGTTTATTCATTCCTTGCTTGTTAGAGGATCATTTTGGGGAATGTGTGTGTGTGTGTGTGTGTTTAGGTAGGTAGAAATAAACAAAATAGAACTAAAAGTGAACTGGTTACATAAAATGCATGTTGCCAGTTCCTATATAATGTCTGGCGTAATTTGCTCTGAACAGACTAGAAGCCCAGTGCAAAGAGGGAGATTGGTGTTGCCATGATTAGAAGTGTCCATGAGATTAAAACAAGGAAAAAAGCCACAGTGGCTTAGACAAAATGTGCATCATTAGTTTGCATTTCCCCCATAGCTAGTGAGACTGAGCCTCTTTCCATCTCTTTATTGGCCACTTGTATTGCTGCTTCTGTAATTCACCTGTTCAAATACTTTTTCTCCTGGGGCTGGGAGAGTTGTTTTTCTTTTACTTATGATTTATAGTTCTTTATAGATTATCATTGTTAATCCTCTGACTCTCATAAGCATTGTAAATGCTTTCTCCCAGTCTGTTGTTTGTCTTCCCTTGTTTATGGTATCCTTGGAGACCATGAGTTTTAAAACCGCTTCGCCTTAGGTAGTGAGATACCTGTTACAGTGAGTCATGGAGTCCATCTGCAGAGAAGGACAGCTGGGAGGGGTTAACCTTCGGGTCTCCCGGGAAAGGGATTCCTCAAAGGGGGAGTGTCTGAGGGGTGGCTGCAGGCCCAGCTACTTTAAAACCCATCACCACCACTGTACTAGAGAGCCATGATAAAAACAAATGTGAAGTGATGAGAAAGAGGGAAAGAAAAAAAGTGTATGTAAATAATAAAGGGAAGGGTGACAATTAAGAGGAAATTACAGTGAAAAAAACATTAAGTTGGAAGAAAAAGTAACAGACTCTAAAAATTAAAAACTCAAGGGTTAAAAATAATGATGACATGAAAAGAGTTGGGTTTGAAATACAGGCTGAAAGAATTGAAGTGGAAGAGATTTTTGAAAAGCTAATGGAGTGATGATGATACTAGCCAACACGGAATAGGCACTGTATCAAGCACCGTGCTGACGGCTTCACTTACAGCAATTCTTTTAATCCTCACAGCAACTTATGAAATGGGAACCATCATTACCCCCAGTTTACAAGTGAGGAAACTGAGGCATAGTGAGCTTTTAAAAAAGTCCAAAGTTGTTCTACAAGTAAATGGTGGAGTTGGGATTTGATTAAGGTAAAGGTTAAATAAAACTGAAGAGATAGTCAAAAATATAAACAAGTAGGGTTGAGGAAAAAACTACTAATGAAATATAAAAGAGAAAAGTTTTAAACCTGAAAACCACAAAATAAAAAGGAATATGGGGAGCAATTTTTAAAAGACAATAAATGCAGAGAATCTTGGAAAGAAAGAAAAATGGAAAGCTGTCTAAAGGAATGAGTCCTAGTGACACACTGGGAGAGGGTGTGGTGTCCTGTGAGGTGGCTCCTGTGACAATGCTGGAGACCAGAGGGGGAATGGGGGTGCCCTTAAGCCGTTTCACCTTTTTCCTCATATCTGGAAACTTCCATTTCATGGGCCAGCCTTTTCTGCCACATTCGTGGATGCCGGGGTGGGGGTTCTGCTGGGGCACCTGCTGCTCTGGAAACTTCCCAGACAGGCTCTCTCCCCTGCCATTCGGGGAGGGTCCGAGGGGGAGAGGGTGCTGTTTAAGAGGGAACGTTGAAGCATGCCCTAGCCCGCTGGGGTGGAGAGCCATCCCAGGCTGCGGCTCCCCTGGCCTGGCCCAGGAAGTGAAAGGGGACGGCCTCACCCGACTCTGTCACCCACACAGGTGCCAAGGTTGCCAGCCGCGGGGGTCACCTGGAGCGCATATTTGTGGTGGAATTTCGCCCCGACTCAGACACGCAGTTCGTATCTGTCGGTGTCAAACACATGAAGTTCTGGACCCTGGCAGGCAGCGCCTTGCTTTACAAGAAGGGGGTCATCGGGTCCATGGGGGCGGCCAAGATGCAGACGATGCTCTCCGTGGCCTTCG
Source organism: Eulemur rufifrons (assembly GCF_041146395.1). Classification (NCBI taxonomy): domain Eukaryota; kingdom Metazoa; phylum Chordata; class Mammalia; order Primates; family Lemuridae; genus Eulemur; species Eulemur rufifrons. The sequence goes on along the minus strand of NC_091001.1, from coordinate 73,110,734 downwards.
GTGCTGTGAGTTCCAGCAGATGCTTCGTGAAGGGGACCCTGAAGGCATGGGGGCAGGGCGGGGGCGGGTGGCTAGTTTGGCCAAGAAGCTAAAAACAAGAAAGACATTTCCATGTTATCTCCTATACTGGCGTATTTGTAACCACTGTTCCCTTTCCTTAGTACAGTTGAGTGAGTTGGCCATATTTATTTCCCATGTTTTCCCCCTTAAAATGTTAACCAGGAAAGGTAGGCCGCCCACCCAGGGCTGCAGGGTCACTGTTCCAGAGGCAGGCCCGAACTTGCAGGCTGATCAGACCTGGGGGAGGCAGCCCCAGAGGATGCTGGGAACAATTTCCATGCCAGATAGAGCGCCTTTTTCTTCCCAGCCCTCTTGTGCCACCGGTCTCCCCAACTGCCACCCTCCCTCGAGTGAGCTCTGGGGTGCCCTCAGCCAATGCAACCTCCCCTGGGGACATTTTGGAACACGATCACCTCTCGTTCCTCCAGGCATGGATTTATCCACTTCCTAGTTAAGGTCCAGGCAAGTTTGCTCTGAGGCTGGAATCCCCCCTTGCCTTGCTGTCACCCGAATGCTCACAGAAGGGAAGTTTTGTTAATGCAGAGCTATGCTCAGTGGGGAAGGAAAATGCTCGAACCAACTAAATACAATGAGTTTCAAAGCCAGGCGATTGCCTTTTATGCTGTTTGTGATTTTTCTGCAAATTCTGCCTCTTTCCTTAGCACAGAAGATGAAACTGACTACATGTGTCTGCTTCTGTAGCTCTGGTTCCTTAATAAAGGAGTGGGTGGCTGGGAAGGACCCCCTTGGGGGAGTGTTCCTGGTGTGGAAGGTGTCCCTTTGTTTACAGAACAATCTCACTTTCACGGGTGCCATCAACGGAGACGTCTACGTCTGGAAGGACCACTTCCTCATCCGGCTGGTGGCCAAGGCTCACACAGGCCCTGTGTTCACAATGTACACGACCCTTCGGGATGGACTCATAGTGACCGGTGGAAAAGAGCGGCCGTAAGCAGAAGCTACCCTGGGGACGATTTATCTTTTGTTACCTTCTTGGGAGAAACCAACAAAAGCATCCAACTTGGATAAAATGCAGATTGTCATTCTCCTGCCTTTTTTGCATTAGGGAGATCAGTCTGCCATCTCTCCAAGAGGGCCCTAGGTCAAAAACTTAACAAGTAAGAGGAGTAAAGAGGTGGTTTCACGGTAGTTTAAAAACCTGAGAGGTATTCTCAAACAAACCTCAGTGACTGTTGATAAAATGTTACTCTTCCGTAGTTCTTTGGGGGAACGGAGGAAGGAGAAACGAGAAGAGGTGGGTAGGAACTACGTGAAAACAAAGCCCGAAGACAGGACAAACATTTCTCTTAATGTTGTAATCTAAGAAAAACAGAGTCTGATTTTCCAGATTACATCTTCTTTCCTCCCAAGATAGTAGCATCTGAAGGTGTTTTAGGAAATCTGCCAGTTCAGGAGGTATGACCCCCTCATCAGCAGGGGGAGGGCCTGTCTTCCTGGGCCTTTGGTGGCCAGGACCTTCCCGACTGGGAGAGAGGGGTGGGGGCTCATGGGGAGGTCTCAGGACGAGGCTGACAGCTGCGTGCCTTTCCATCTTTTTCAGGACCAAAGAAGGAGGTGCTGTAAAATTGTGGGACCAGGAGATGAAGCGCTGCCGGGCCTTCCAGCTGGAGACGGGGCAGCTGGTGGAGTGTGTGCGCTCCGTGTGCCGCGGCAAAGTGAGTGCGGGGGGCCTCGCCATGCCTCCCTGGGCCAGGGAAGGGGGAAGTGTCGGCGCCTACCCAGCCAGGCTCTTGTCCTGTGCTGGTTTGTTTAATCCTTGAAACAAGCCTTCAAGGTGTGAATTACACCGTGGTGGGGAGGTAGCTGAGGAGAGTCAGACAGACCGGGGTACAACGTGTGACTCTCCCAGGAAGAACCACCTGTGACCTGGTGTGTTCCTTAACATTTTTGTGTCCAGCATGTGGGTTTGTTGTAACGATCACATGCTTTGTACATGGCAGTGCCTTTCATTTTGCCTGGCATATAGTCGTATTCGGGAAACATTAGCTACTATTACTATACATAATATTCTTAAGAGCTCAGAGATATTAAACAGTTTGCCTGTGCCCAAGATTATGAGGCCAGTAAGGGGGAGAGTAAGGGCCACCAAACTGTCTGACTCAAAGCCATTAGCTTTCAACGCATACATTGGTCAAGTATCAAAACAACTGTGAGCTATTCTGAAATATGGATGTCATCACATCACATATATGCACCACATTTCATTAAACATAGCTCACTGCAACCTCAAACTCCTGGGCTCAAGCAATTCTCTCACCTCAGCCTCCCAAGTAGCTGGGACTACAGGCATGTGCCACCACACCTGGCTAATTTTTTTTTTTTTTGGCGGGGGGGGGGGGGGGTAAAGATGGTATCTTGCCATGTTGCCCAGGCTGATCTCGAACTCTTGGGCTCAAGTGATCCTCCCACCTTGACCTCCCAAAGTGCTAGGATTACAGGCATGAGCCACCATGCCCAGACTCTAATATTACTTTAATTATAACAGGGAAAAATTTTAGTGGGAACCAAAGATGGAGAAATAATTGAAGTTGGCGAAAAAAATGCTGCTTCCAACATCCTGATTGATGGACACATGGAAGGAGAGATCTGGGGCCTGGCCACACACCCCTCCAAGGACATCTTCATCTCTGCCAGCAACGATGGCACGGCCCGGATCTGGGACCTGGCTGATAAGGTGAGCTGGGCTCAGATGTCTGTAAGTGACCGAGTGGCAGCGGGAGCTGAGGGACGGGAGGTCCAGCCAGCTCAAGGCAGAGGTGGGGGATGGGTCAGCCTCAAGTCAGCAGTTAAGTTAGAAGCCAAGTCCCGCTCACACACACCTTATCTGTGTATCTTTTACCTGTATATCCATCTATAAATATTTATACTACGGGAATAATCTAATTGAGAATGAGTATTCTCTTGTCATGAAAGAACCCACAAAACCTAAAAAAAAACAGACAAATCATGTCTTCGCTGGATAAGAAGATTAAAAATGATTTAAAATGTCAAATGTTGCCAAATGGACTAACATATTTCCATCAAAATCCCAAAAAGGTTTCCCTTAAGGGTTTGGGAAGACAGTTTTAAAGTTCATCCGGGGTAAAAATGAAAAATAGCAAGGAATTGTCTGGCAGTGGGTGGAGAAGAAAGATTAATGTTGCCAAGCTACATCTAATGTTAAAACAAGCATTTAAGTTCTAATAATTAAAATACTTGAATGGCTAGTAAATGTTTCAGTCATATTTTTAGTGTAAGGGCCAAAGAGCAGACACACGAAAGCATAAGCGAAGTTGTTATAGTCCTAAGTTAATTTTTATAATTATTTATTCCATTTATTATTAAGAATAGCTATCATTAATTGAACACTATATACCAGATTCTTCATACACACAACCATTAATGCTTACAGCCCTGCAGGACCAGTATTAATGCCGCCTCTTATGGATGGGAAAACTGAGAAGTAACTTGTCCAAACACAACCAGCTAGGACGTGGCAGAGCCAGGATTTAGGATTTGAACTAGCAGAGGCTGAAGCTCACTCATTCCCATAAAGAAGAGGTTGGCAATCTATGGCTAGAAGGCCAAGTCCAGACTGCTGCCTGTTTCGGCAGATTAAGCCTCGCTCATTCGCTCAAGTGTTGTCTGTGGCTGCTTTTGTGCTGTGACAGCTGAGTTGAGTAGTTGGGACAGAGGCCACATGGCCTGCAAAGTCTAAGATATTTACTACCTAAGCATTTACAGAAAAAGTTTGCCAAACTTTCCCTAAAACATGTCCCCTGAACTGCTCTAATCAAAACATACTGCCCACCTCAGCTACTCAGGGACATTTACTATAAGGGGCAAAAGATGTGGTGGTCTACGGTGGCAGCAAAGGCAGCCTTGAGTACGCTGGCTCTGGCCTGGTGCGTGACTTCCCCTGGAGACCAGCTGAGCTGGCCAAGGGCTCAGGGGACTTTACTCCCTATCAATGTAGAAGCTGCTGAACAAGGTGAGCCTGGGCCATGCTGCCAGGTGTGCAGCCTACAGCCCTGACGGGGAGATGGTGGCCATTGGCATGAAGAATGGAGAGTTTGTCATCTTGTTGGTGAACAGCCTGAAAGTTTGGGGGAAAAAGCGAGACCGGAAATCTGCTATCCAAGATATCAGGTAAGTGATCTGGGCAGGGTGGGAGGAGAAAGGTGAGCATTTTCCCTACCAGTGGTTCCCATTCCAGAAGGGCTATGGCTGGAATGAAGGACTCAGCTGTGAGAGGGTCACTTTCAACAGGCCAACTATGAATGGATACCTTCTCACACGTTCATTCTCGGACATGTCTTTGCTGACTTCAACGAGTGTGGTAAAAACTACTTGTAAAATGTCATTCTACAAAAGGCTGCATGCATATATTTCCTTACTTCCGAGGGATTCGATCCAGAGAAATTGTCAAATTCCATAGACTGTCAGGAGATGCTAGCCACATGTGTCACGAGGGCGATCTCCTTGTCTTTGGGCCTAGAAGGCCTGACCCAGAGCAGCCTTCATGCCTCATCAGCCCCAAACAGCCCTCCTCATGGACCGTGCTCTTGGATTGCTTTTTCTAGAATCAGCCCAGACAACCGCTTCTTAGCTGTCGGTTCTTCTGAACACACAGTTGACTTCTATGACCTCACTCAGGGCACAAATCTAAACCGCATTGGCTACTGCAAAGATATTCCAAGCTTTGTGATTCAGATGGATTTTTCTGCGGATAGCAAATACATTCAGGTATGCTTTGAGTTTACTTATATTTGGGGCAACCAGTAATAATAGTAATAATAACAATGGCTTATATTGAGTCTTTATTAGGTACCAGGCAATGTACTAATTTATTCTTTACTCTTTAAGTACTGTTACTTTCCCCCTACTTTATAAATGTAGAAACAGACGCTAAGAGGATTTAAGAAGGTTGAAGAAATAGAATTTAAAATAGTCAAGAGTCATTCTTCAGTAAGAAAAGCAGGAAACAAGCCCTAATCATCTTTTATCTTCTCCTCATCACTTCTCCTTCAAACGCTTCCTAATTTCTAGTTCTCTGGGCTACACCTAAGCCCTGTGTCACTTTGTATACTTACTCATTTCCAAACTCTACTGGGTAGTGTGGCCCCTCACACGTGGGACCTGGACTCCAGACAGTGGGCCTGGGGAAGGGACCAGCGGGGAGGAATCAAGGAGTCCCCTTCTGGGACTGACAGCTAAAAACAGGATGATTTCTACAGTGCTCAACAAATAAGCATTTGTGAGCTGGCCTGGAGTTGGATATTCACTCTGAAGGGACAGAGGATGTATTCATTCATTCATCAATCAAATATTTATTGAAGCAGGCTAGGCTTTTGGATGGACAAAGTGGGACTGGTCCCTGCCTCCTGGGGCTTGCTCTGTAAAGGAGAAGACAAGCATTAAACAATCACAAAATATACCTAAAATTACAAACTGTGATGATGTACTGCAAAGGAAAAGTACAGGGTGCTGCATTTAACAAAGTGCTGAATTTAGATGCACTTCCTCTCCCAGGAAGTGATATTTCAGCTGAGGTCTGTAGGGTGTGTAGGAGTTAGCCAACAAAGAGGGGCGGGCACACTGTTCCAGGCCATCTGTGTGAAAGCCCTGATGTGGAAAAGATCTTAGTTCGTTCCAGAAGGAAAGTCGGGGGGCTGGGGTAGAGGCCCTGCAGGGAGAGGGGGCGGGAGATAAAGGCAGCAGAGGTTTGGAACAGTGGTCAGTTTCCCCTGGAAGACTCTCAGAGGATCCAGGGTCAAGTCCTAGACACTTCAGAAATCGCCTGTATCAGCTGCTGTGGGAAAACTTGCCTTACCTCTGTTGTACCAAAGGTCCTTGGTTCCCTGAGAATAAGGATTCCTGTGTATCAGAAACATCTGGAGGCTCTGTTAAAACACAGATTCCTGGGTCCCACCCTCAAAGTGTCCCATTTGGTAGGCTAACAAATTTCCAAGGCTGCTGGTCAGGAACCACACTCGGAGAACCACTGCCTTAGGACTTTGGAAAATAGGGATAATGATGAGAAGATTTTGCTGAGGGCTGGCTACAGGCTTTGCAGCCTGGAGCTGGGCTTGGACTTGGAGAGAAGCCCTAGGAGTGCAGAGGCTGGGCCCGTGTTCTGGGAAACAGCACACCAGAAGGGGAGCCTTCAGGACTGAGAGAGCAAGTCGATGAACAGGGGTTCCCTTCCACCTACAGGTGTCAACCGGAGCCTATAAGCGCCAGGTGCATGAGGTGCCTCTGGGGAAGCAGGTAACAGAAGCCATGGTCATTGACAAGATCACCTGGGCCTCCTGGACAAGGTGACTGGAGGAAAACACTTCTTGAAGAAAAGGTCACAAGAGAGTCTCTTGTCCCAGGTTCAGCCTCCAAGTTTGTATATGGCCAGGATCTGAAGAAGTTCAGAGATGGAGCTATCTTTACGTTGAGCGTGTGAGGGGGTGGGAGGCTTCTTTGTACCAGTTCAGATCACTGATTTTGGTCTGACCTGGGCTTTTGAAATGCTTAGTCTCTCTCTCTTTGTGTAATCTCTCCTACAAGTCCCCAACCCCATCCAGCAAGTTCAAAGAGAAACCATCTCCTGTCTCTTGGCCAACCTCAGGTGCACAGCGAGGCCTCCAGTCACCAGGGGAAGGGGTGTGGGGGCTAGAATTGCCATTTTGCAGGATGAGAACCTGGTTAACTCAAGGGAAAAGAGATCGTCCAACCTGGGAGTTGTAAGGAGCCCCCTCCCTTCTCCCCAGCATGCACACATTCAGGAGGACCATAGGGAAGAGGGAGAGAATCAAAGACGGGGCTAACTTCCTTTTGGAGTTTACGGGACAGAGGACGAGAGGGATAGTAAGAAGAGCTGGCACAAATGTACAGAGGGAAAGGGACAGGGGACAGATGCTTTCATGTTAAAAGAGCTGTGTGACCACATACTGAATTTTACAAAACGTCCCTTTCTCCGTCTTATCCCTGGGAGGGGATGACTGGCCCCAGGAAACCTCCTCACATGTCTTCCTCCTAACACCTCTTCCTGTTGGAACAGTGTTCTGGGAGACGAAGTCATTGGAATCTGGCCGCGAAATGCAGACAAGGCTGATGTCAACTGCGCGTGTGTGACCCATGCTGGCCTGAACATTGTTACAGGAGATGATTTTGGGCTTGTGAAGCTCTTTGATTTCCCATGCACCGAAAAATTTGTGAGTCTTCCTCAGTAACCTCGAACTGCCTGTAGGTTCTCTGTTCTGTAGTCTATGGGAGATAGGGGCCACCTCCAGATGGCTCTCTGGGAGATACAGAGGAATCTTGTCCCAGCTCTGTGGAGATCTGGCAATGACTGACTAACCTTTTCGTCTCCCTCTGGAGTGGGGTAGCCTTGGAAGCAAGAAGTGAGGATGGAGGGTGGACGAGGACACAAGTAGGGCAAGAACGAGAGGCAGGAAAGTCAGCCAAAGCCTGGCTCACAGAGGAGTCCGGACCCGGTGGGAATGCCCAGAGTAAAGGTTCGGGGAGGAGGGGACCCGAGTCCTGGAAGTGGTCTGTGGGTGCCGGGGGGAGCGTGGTCTTTCAGTTGTCTCCATTCACTTTTGCTCACAGGCCAAACATAAGCGTTACTTTGGTCACTCAGCTCACGTGACGAACATCCGTTTCTCTTACGACGACAAGTATGTGGTCAGCACTGGAGGAGACGACTGCAGGTACTAACCAGATTCATCTGGTTCTGACTCCCCAGGCCTGGCCACCTGTCCCTCCTTACCTCGGATGTCCCTGCCTCTCACCCAGGGGTTGGGGAGGGGCTGATGGGGTAGTAAACAGGAGACTCCATGAGTCCCAACGAAGGCACGGACTTGTCCACTGTAAGGTATAGTCTGGTGACTCTCAAGCCAGATCTTGATGGGCCTTTGTCCCAACTGGAGCTGTCCTGGGATTGCAGGGGCAGGTGATAGCTACTCTGGGCAGTGCTGGGGGAAGGGACAGGTGAGTGAGACCCGAGAGGGCCGACTTCAGTTGTGTATAATCAGGTTAGAATGGAAATTAACCCATATGTCCTTTGAAGAACTCCCAACTGAGCACCAGTGTTGGGCTTTTCTTATTTAGAGTATGGAGGAATGTGACTAGGTCATTCTAACTCATCCAGCTTCTCCACAACTGACATACTTGAAGTTTTACTGCAGAATGAATATAGGTTTCTGTTCAGTCCAAGCAAAACTCTTGAGAGGATAAGGAAGAAATACATGCATCTTGATACTGTTAGTGGTCTGAGTTAGGTTGTGGGAATGGAATCTATACAGAACATTAATCCACTTCTCACCTAAAAGCATTAGGAAATGACTGCAATGATGCTTTCTCATGCGCTGCCTGGGAGCACCCAGCTCCAGCCTGCCGTGCCAACCACTTCTGGCACTTAGAGCCCTTGAGATAGTACTGACAGCAGCTCCCTGTGGAATATAAAAACCCATTCAAAGCAGCACCAAATTGTGAAACAAGCTAGGAGTAAGATATAAACAAATTGGTCACCCTAGTGCAGGAGATACAAGGTGAAAAATGCAGGGCTCCTAGGCTTTTGTAGGCATGGGAGCATACCACGTTCTCTAGCTCTGTGCTAAACACTCCAAAGGGCTCTCCGACTCAAGTGGAGTTGATAAAACCTTTTCAAAAGTAACAGGAAAGATAGTATGAAGTCAAATTGCCAAAAGTCCTCACTAACCACATTCAGCACGTTCGAGCTGCCGAAAGAGTGAAACAAAACCCAATCTACCCCACCCCCCAAAAAAACCCAACGAACAACAGACCTTTTAAAAGGAGCAATAGCTCTTAAATTGGTGGCAAGATCTCTGGTTTACCTTTGGAATTGAAGTGCTCAGTATGGCTCCTGAGCTTGACTCGAGCACTTGGCAAGATTGTTTTTTGCCACTTGATCAAAGTACAATGTCCAGCCATGCAAAATGACCATTTGGTCTGTTTTTTCAGTGTATTTGTGTGGCGATGTCTATAAATGCCAGAAACTTCTTACATTATTGCTACTGCTGCTACCAACCAGCAACTGCAGAGGCGGTGCCGAGGCGCCTCCTCGCCACTCGCTGCTGGCTTATGCCTACATGCTGCGGGGACGCACAACCTCAACATGCTAGTGAAGTTGTATGACTGCTTCCGTAATCTGGACTCCAAACTGCGACGCCAAGAAGGAAGGTCAAGTTCTAAAATGTTAAGACTGCTTGCCTCTGTTCCTGAGACTAAAAACTACATACTAACTATATTGACAAATCCTGTCTGATAATGTAGCCCACTGACAAAATTTAAAGCCTCAGTTACCCTATATGTAGCTTTTAATTTGCATCAAAACTTTTACAAAAGATGTTTTGCTATTATGTTTCTATATACTTCAAGAATGTTCATTTTTACAAATAAGTTGAACAAAACAGCTTAAGTTAGATGCACTGAAGTACTAGAAATGTCCATAGCCTCTGTTCGTTTAGCTTTTAAAACCAAATGAGCCATGTATAAAGATATTGAGAGACTTAATTTTTTAACGTTTCATTTGCAGAGTTTTATATCCATTAAGTGCCTTTGAAAGTTTCCAGTTGTGTGGGCTGCTGTCTCACCTTCCACAAATTGTCTCCTTTCTACATATGGTGCTACAACTTCAAAACTGAGGAGGCTACAGGACCCTTAGCAGATACAGTCTGTTACCCACGTCCTGTGTTTGTGTGCCAAGGCTTCCTAAATGAAAGACATCAGTTACCTGCTTGGAAAATAGTGGTTACAGGAAGGTGAGTGGCAAAGAACTGAAGTTCAGGAGGGGGTAGAATGGGTTTTCATTATATTTAGTGCCAAATCTGCAAAATCGAAAATAGAATTCAAATTAAACAAATCTCTACTACAAAGTGGAAGGTAAAAAAATAAAAAGCTCAAGTAGGTCCAGGAGGATGAGCTGATTTTTGTTAAATCAAAAATGGTAATGAATGAGGTGACCTGAGGCGGCACCTTGGCTTACCACTCCCAGAAATGTAGTTGACTTGACCCCATTGATTTGCTTCACATGAAATATATATAGGTGAAGTCTGGATTGGGAAGAAAGAAAACAAACAAACATACAAAAAAAAAAAGCCTCTGCACTAGAAATTCTAAGCCCCAAGATACTTTTAATAAATCAAAACAAAGTAATTTAGCTTAGAGTTCCTCAGAGCTAGTTGTAGGACGGAATCTGACTTGGACAATATTACCAGAAGCTGTCCCTAACCCCTCAGTCACACTATATGCGTACAACCAGACTACAGGATGGGCTGACAGCGCTCACGAAAAGGAAGGCTGGTGAGGGACTGGTAGCTCTGCGCACAGACACCAATTAGTCCTTCTGGCCAGTGAACTAAAATTCTATATCTTGGGTTACTGGCTATTTGCATTGGTCAGTTTAGAGAAAAGGTGTAAGATGAAGCATTTTCAATGAAAGAATGGATTAATATTTACCACAGAAGTGCTTCAAGCATTCTAAATGGAGTAGATAACTCATTAAGCTATTTTTATATGCCAATTTATTAATGCCTTACATTAATCCACTGATAGGTTGTTGGGCCCACAGTAGAGTCCCCATGCAGTCCCAATTCTGTTTTCTGTAACCATGTGACTGGTGATGCTGAGTGATAACCATGTCTGCCTGTACTGTATTACTGACCTTTCATACTGATCGGATCTTGCATTGAAATAACCATGTGGAAGAACAATGAATTGAGCAATGGTATGTGCAACTATATTTAAAGAGCAATAGTGTCTGTGTGTCACACAACGTTCTTAAATCTTATTTGTAAACATTTATATGGTATGATTTTATGTAGGTTCACAAATGCTGCACTGTATTCTGTATGTTAATTATTGGTGCATGAATTTATTTTCAGCTATGAAAGTATAAAAAATACATAATTTAAAAACATTTTGTGTCAAATAAATTTGATTATGTAAACATGGTCATTGTTGACTTTTGTTTTCAAAGGAACCATAGCTGCAGCATGAGCCAAAAACCTTTCACCGTTGGAAGCAAAGGCTATCCTCTGTATTTTTAATCCGTTGCAGTTTCATGAAACCACACTACCAAACACGTTTTAAGTCTATAAGCTTTATTGATACTTCGCTTTTACAGTTCACAATGCATTCCACAGATTTAGTTCAGTACAGCTTAAACCACAATGGTATAAATCTTCATTTTATAATTTCTTGCATAACAATGGTTGATATTTGCAAACGCTTTTGGAAGCATGAGATTCAGTCCATAGAGTCAGAGTTTGTGACAAAATTAACTACAGTTAAGTCTGTGCAATGAAGTTTATGTTGAAGTTCTAAGTGCGTGGCATTTCATGTTGAAAACAGATGGTAGTGCTCCTAGAAATACATTTTCTTTTTCTAGCTTTGGAACTACACACACATAACCAATGACTTTCTGAAATATCAAGCACTGTGGGGGCGGCTGGAAGGTAAAGGTCTAAGCTTTGTGAAACACTATATATAGATACATATATATATAATCTATATTTACTTATATTGGCAATTAATATAACAGTAAAATCACAATACACCTAGAACATACCAGAAAGGCAAGCTTTTTCATTCCTGCTTTAGTGGTATGATCTTGTCTAAACATTTCATGTCAGAATATCTGCATCAATCTACAAAGACCATACATAGTGCACAAACTGTGAAAAGGGTTATATTTTTTTTTTTTTCAGCTCCACCATCTCTGCAACTTCCCCAAATACAGCAAGACTACCTGCAACAAAGTGTAATATACAACTTTCTCAGATCTTTTTTTATTTGCCAGTGCCTCATATAGGAGAAACAAATATGATTATGGTTTTAAACCCATACATAGCAGCTTACAATACTTAAAAGATATTGAACACATGGCAGTCAAGACAGGTAATTTGTCCTCAAACAGTGCATTGCTAAAAATAAAGATCTGTGAAACTGCACTGCAATGTCAAGGTTTCATTCTTCCCTGACCCTCCCCCATGTAATCAAACGAATATCCCCCTTTACAGATGAACTCCTATTATTACTCATTTTGGAATTTTTCATTCAGCTTTGCGCTTCAATCCAGGGATTTTCGCTTGGATTCTACAAATGAAAAGGAGGGGGAAAATGGCAATGTAAGTATTTTAAAATTTGAAGTATTGTGTTTTTCTCAAAATGCCGTCCTCCATACCCTTCAGCTTGTGCAAGAAATGAAAGGCTGAAGCTACCAAATTACAGGATATAATTTGCCACCTTGGCTTCATGAATTAGATTTAAACAAAGCCTTAAATACACATAGTAAACTTGAATGATCCAGATGCTAGGAAGAAACATCGTTTGGCAACTCTGGTGTCACGCTTAAGGACTCAAGGAGATATGTTACTCATTATGCCTGTAACAGGAGACCACTGCACTGTTCTCAAAATCCAGCACATCTTATCCTAGTAAAGTTGCAGATTTTAAATACTTACTTAGCCATGGCATCTTTAACATTCTTATTTGCAAGTCCTAGATAATGATCTATCTGTGCCTGAAAGAGAGGCATAGAGGAGTTATTAGATACATAATGTTGCTAAAGAATCTTAACCATTACTATATGCCAACAAATTAAAGGCTTAAGAAACCATCACATTTCTCATTTTTATAAGGTTTTGAGAACTGGCACTTATACATTTGTAAATACCACATAATAGAGTGAGCTCTGTATTCTGCAATCAGCAGTTAAGTTACCTGATGTCGTTCATAAATAACAGGAACACTGAAGAGTGAAATCAGAGCTGAAAAAGGAAATACACAACCTTTTAAAAAGACTAGAACGATTTAGGGGGAACAAACACTAAAAAACTATCAAACAGTGTTCCTAATGAATGAATAAATACACAGGATCTTCTGGATGCCTCTGCTGTAGAGGGGCCACTCCAGAGAAATGAATTTACTGCGTGAAGCTGTATGACCTGTTTGTAGCTTAAAGTCACATCACACAGATTTTATAAAATACAGGCAACCCCAGTTAGCCTTATGACTGCATCATCAGATGATAAGGCCACCCTTTATCTAGTTTGATTGTTAGAGCAGTCTTCAGGAACTAAAGCAGCACTTCAGTAAACAGAACAGCAGTAACACAATTTATTTAAAGAGATCACAACCTCAAACTTACATCCTTTATTTTCCTTACGATATGCTAGTCTCCAATTAAATGTCTCTAAGTTCCTTGCACACAGTATTTTTTCCAGCAATTTTTCATTCCAATGGTTTTATAGACTTACCCAAAATCAGTAGTGTCAGACCATTGAACAAGGCACCAACATAGGTAAATACCCACATCAACACTGCAAACTATAAAAAAATAATAGCCCATTATAAACAAAATTCAAGTATAGTTTCTTAAGCTTTTAAATAAAAGCATCCCTTCTAAATGCGAACCTACTAAAGGCATATACCTTGAAGACTTGGTAAAGTAATACTTTCACTTCTAGGTCACCAGTCTCGATTCAGAATTTCAGAATCCTAACAAAAACAATTAACAGAATTGACCCATTGTCTCTGGACTACACTATGAAGTAGTTGATTACATTTTCTCTGAGATCAGAAAATGTGCCATAGGTACCCTTTACCCCTTTCAGCTCCAATATCATTTGGTTCTTATTCATATTTGGCTTTTAAATGGAAAAGTATCATGAGAATTTGTTATTAAAATTGATTTTAAAGAACTACTTTAGCGCCTGAAGGTATATACAGCTGAATAATTAAAATCTCAGATATCTCACAAGCAATAATGGGGCTAGGAATACTTATCAGGGAAACTAGATTTCAGGTGCCAAAAAAAATCACCTCTAGCATTTTAAGGATCAAGCACTGTCTGCCCAGTGATTCATGTTTTAACAGCCATAGCTAACCTTGGGAATAAGGACTCAAACTTTTTTACCTATTAATAAAACCAACCATTGTTATTCTTTTAGCCTCGGCCCTTCTTGATTTGTTTAACAAACACTAATACACTTGCTAGGTGATGAGGGGCACTGTTTTAAATGCTTTATAAATATAAACTCACTAATTCCTCTTAACCTTATGAGGTAGGTACTATTATCATTACCATAAGAGATGCAGACATTAAAGAGTAGAGAGGTTCAATAACTTGTCCAGCGTCAGATTATAGTAACTATAGATTTCACTATCCCCTCTAGAGGCTGGGGACTGCAATGAACTGACTAAACTCTCCTACTTTAGTACCCTAGCTTCAAACTCGGTGGTTATTGTTTTTGAGGCACAGCCTTGCTTAGGCTTGCATAGTGGCCTCATCATAGCTCACTGCAACCTCCAACTCCTGGGCTCAAGTGATCCTCCCAAAGTCTTGGGATTACAGGCCTGAGCCACTGCGCCTGCCCTAAATATGTGGGATTTAAAAAAATCATCAAATGAGGCAGTTTGGAAAAGGCTTTGCTTCTAAAAAGCAATTTCATTTTGAGAAGTCCTTTGTTTATTCTCCATACTTTAGTTTATTCATGAGATGGTTGGATACGAGAATTTCAAAGTTTTCTTCCAGTTCTAAAACTTCACAACATCATATAATACAAAGGCTCAGTGACATTTCAAAGCAGTTCTTGAAAACTGACATGCACACACAGTCAGTCTGAATTTTATTAAACACTGACCATCAGCAATGCCTTTGGCTTCCTAATTCAAAGCCTTCATGTGAATGTCTGGCAATCATTCTGACCTATTTAGTAGGTAACAAACATGATGCCATCATCTGCAATGACTATTACAGAGTATATAACACAGTATAAATGAAAAGGAGAGTAAGGTTAGCACCTGCATTATATAAAGCAGGGATCAGCAGACTTTTTCTGTAAATATTTTAGGTTGTTGTAGGCAACATAGAGTCTCTATCTCATCATTCTTTGTAATTCTTATAACCCTTTAAAAATGTAAACCATCACTCTGAGCTCCCAGGCTACACCACAACAGGCCATGGCCCAAATAGTTTGCTAACCCTTGAACTAAAGTGTATCTTTCTCCATGTATTCATTCAACAAAATCTGACTGAATGCCTGCTATGAGCTGGGTACTGAGCATTAAGTAAGGTGTTCAAACTCTAGTAAGCAGACTTACTAAAGGTTAGGAAGACACAGTGGATTTGTCTACCAATTGTCAGTTCTACAAATAGCAACACTCTGGTCCCCCCTACAAGTGACTTTAACTCATGTTCAAGTGAGTAAATGAAGGCATTCTTAACACCTGCCAAATGAAAATTAAAAAAAAAAAAAAAATTGCCTTGTTCTCAGCAACTGCTGTGGAACTTCTGGCAGACAGGATGACTCCAGTTAGCAAGCCCTTTCCCTCTCACACAGTTTTATATACTCTTATTGCAGAAGCTAAATATAACTTCTACACTTGCGCAAGTTTACTACAGAGCAAGAGAGCTATTTTCATCCACCACTGTCCACAAATCTAAAGGGAAAAGAATTGACCGTCCACGTTTTAGAAGAAATTGCTTTAGCAATAAAGATACCCTTCACATGACAGACTCCAGATAGGAGCACACACACAAGCTAAAAATAAGTCCTAATTTGGTCATTACAATCACTGACAAGGCCTCACTCCAAATCCACAAGGAGAGAAGCAGCCCAAGACTTCACACCTGGGCCATCTAGGGGGCTCAAATATCACCTGCCTCTTTGAGGATACTCTTCCTAAAAGCCAGGCTATTCAGAGGTGACTATACTTTATATGCATTAGGTCAACTAAATCCCATAATAACCCCCAAAAGTTAAATATTGTTGTTATCCCCATAGAATGGTCAACCAAGACATAGAAAGATTACAGTGATGTCAGGTTTGTCTGACTACAGAACCTATAAAGCCACCTAGACAGTAACCATTATTAATCGGAATCTATCACAAATGTGCATGTTATAACAAGGCAGAAAAAAGGCAATAACCACCACTTATCTATGTCTTCAATGTGCATAAAAAAATAAAAATAAACTAAAAAATAAAAGAACACCCCTTGAAAGAAGTAACAGGCAGCTCTCATTTTGGACCTACAAATTCCATGCAATCCTATAGCAAATACTTTGCAATATTACAAGCAATACTTATTAACTGTGGAAGTCAAAGTTCATCTCTCCTTTGGGCAGTAATGAGACTGAAGGAAAGAGATCCAAAATGTAATGAAGATTTAACAAATATGTACTGAAAAAGGGCATGTCTTGTTTGTCTTTCTTCCAGAGTAATAAGGGAATTAAATTTAACTATGTTATCACCCAATTAAAGAGCTCTACAGATTTATGTCTCAATTTGGGGTTGAGGGACATTGTAAAGGGAAATGCAGGGAGAGAGTGCTTAGCAAAATTTCAGAAATTACTTTGGCAATTCTGACAATTTCAAAACTTTTCTGCATTCTAAAACTGAAAATTATTTGAGCTTTTGTGACACTTTCAGACTCATTCAGTAGTTAGTGATACTTTGTCTCTACATCCTCAGCCTATTTCTCTTCTAATATTTCTGTGAGCCTGAGAAATGTGAAAGGAAACTGTCAAAATGTATGTATGTTAATAGCTGCCTAAGAGCCTAAGGGCAAGATTTTAATGTTCTTTTGAGTCAGCTATTTCTGGAGCTCGGGCCTGCTTTTCACTCACTTTCAGAGTGAAAGATTTTAAGATTATATTCTGAAACATTATGGTTGCCTATTTAGGCAACTATAGCAAGAAATTTTCTTACAATTTTGGTTTCTCAGTTAAAGTCCCAGAACTAGTGTCATACAGAATCTAGTCTTTATTGTCCAAAACCATATTACAGAAAAACAAGAACCTCTGCTGAAAACACCTGGCTTTAGTCCCTAGAAAGTAAAATTATTAGATAACATTTTGGGATTTGGAGTTTCAAAAGACAAGAACCCTCTAGTAAGTCTCAGAAGCTTATTCAATTAGCCCTAAAGCTGAGTCCAGCAGGGCAGCAGTTCCCAACCTTTTTGGCACTAGAGACCAGTTCCATAGAAGACAATTTTTCCACGGACGCCAGAGGGTAGGTGGGTGGGTGGGTGGCAGAGCTCAGGTGATGATGCGAGGGGTGGGGAGGGGAGCAGCTGTAAATACAGATGAGGCTTCAATTGCCACTCACCTTCTCCCCCTAAGTTTCATGGAAGACACTTTTGCAATTTTTCCACGGGGGTGACGGAGGGGTGCGTGGAGCTCCGCGGCCTGGTCCCACAGCAGTAGGGACTGTCATATGTTTTTCTTTTATAATTGGGGGTGGGGCTTATGGCCCAGGGTTTACAGCTTCATGCTACACGCTTCATGACTAGGAAATGGACTGTTGCACTATCTATGGATGCTTAAAATCTTTTCTAGGACTTAGAAGTTTGTAGTTAATTGCAAAGGAGCAAAATGAATAAAATAATTTCACAAAAATTTAAAAGGAGAAACCTGCAGAACATGTCTCATTTTTATTTGCCCAAGTCAACCACCAGCAGACCTAGACCAGGGAGTGATGCCCACTGTTTCACATCAGGGCTTCTATAACAGGACTGATAAGCCTTGGAGTTTGGCTATTTCTTTGTGAGAACAGGTTCCTCCTTCACTGCTCAAAAGAAGGTAATAAGCAAGGAGAAGAAAAGCTTCACATGCTAGTAAGAGTGGCTCTAAAATTTTCAATTTCTGAGGAAGAAGGTTTCAAACAGAAATAGTGATAATTATGATTCAGAATCTAGAACTGTAGATAATATAAAATTTGAAGGCACCAAACAGATCCACATTTATGCAGACAGTGAGTTCTAGAGAAGCCTCTTTCAGAGTTTTTATTTAAAAGCTATTATTTTATATAAGCTACAGAGCTTGATACAATGTCTATTCTTCTAAATGACAAAAACTAAAAATGAGAATAATTTCCACTGCATTATCTTGAAATTAGGATGGTTTCCATTTGCCTAGCTATGATTCATATAAAATCAAAGTAATTCCAATAAAAAGCTTGCTCCTATAAAATTTTTAAAACTCAGTGTTATTTAAAGAAGATCACAAATTCATCTATCAACTGGGAAGACTGGGGCTACTTACGAGCAAACTTCCCCCAGATTTAAACTGTGCATATGAGGAAGTAAAATAAATCAGTCAAAAAGGGGTAAATGAACTTTTCCCTTTATGTTGAAAAGTAAAAAAAAAAAAGGGGGGGGGAATTGAAAAAAACATTTTTTGCTTGCTTTAGGGTGAGAGAATGATTTCTACTAGTTGCTGTGACTAAAGGCAAAAAGTAATACAGAATACACTCCCAGAATAAAAAATTTTATAAAGAGCCAAGACTGTTTTCTTTTTATTAGCTTCCCTTTTTAATAGAGACATGTTAAGGAAGTATTTTGTATTTATGTAGTACCCGTATAGTCAGTGGAAACAGGTGGAATCTATACTGCTCACATACAATAACATTAAGAAAGGGTTTAATTACATTTTTATGTAGCAGAATCACAAAGTTTATCAAGGAAGACCCTTCATGTATATTACCAGAGTGTGCATCTGAATTATCAAGGGCTTCTTACCCATCACACCTTGGCATGAGGAGACAAAGACAGATACCCTGGCCTTACTCTTTTGCCTCAACAGATTTTGAGATCTAAATACCAGGTTCACTTCATGTGCTACCTACCATGATGAAGCAACTGTTATTCATTTGGAGCCCTAAATGAATTGCAATCTGGGGAAGTCAGCAAGTAGCTTTCCTCGAGCTCTAGGATTGCCAAAAATACAACTCAGGGAAAACAATCATTTAAATAAGTTTTCTTCTCTTATTTTTTTTCTTTTCAAAAGTATTGCTAATCCTTGGGGTCGGGGGGCGAGGGGGGAATTAGCAAACTATAATTCTAATGCAAGTCTTTTTTTTCCCAATATTAATAAACAAAGGGTGTTTAAATAATATTTTAAAACATCATAAAACCAGTGTTCCAGAAAGGAAATCTATCTCATTCTGTGTTACTTTCTGTTATTCTCAAATTCGCAAAGTCACTCAACACAAGGAATTTATCAAGTTCAGTTTCTCTCATTTATGCTAGCTTCTTCATCTATAACATAATTGCTTTTTTCAAAGATGATTTTCCACAGAAATTAAAACGAGATTTAACAGCAAAGAAATTACTTCTCACATAATTTAGTCATAAAATTTCCTCATATTTTATTTTTAGATACCTGTGCAAAGCAGATTTCTCACTCCTCTTACCTTTGACAAATATAGGACTGTGTATGGATGACATAAGTTTAATAAAATGTTTTCTTTTGATTAAAGGCAACTGGAAACTTTACACTCAAACTTATAAAAACTGGAATATAATGAACATTCCTAGATCACTGTTTTGTTTTGTTTTTAAAGAGATTTCTTCCAGAGTGACTCTCCTCTCAGGAAAAATGTTAAATTACAGACATATAGCTGCCTTCATTATTACCTTGTACAAACAGAGGATGACTTTTGGTTTACATCTGTTGCCATTTTTATTAAGTCTGTAAAACCAATGACTATCTCTCCTTTATCAATCTCACAATGCTTCTGTTTGAAGTCACCTCTCTCCCTTAACAATCTTTGATTGCTAAATTCAGAGAGCCCTTTGCTGTTTAAAGCTCTTTATGACTAGTTATAGTGTTTCTTCTCAATTAATTCCTACCTACAAACCTTCCATCTTAAATCGTACTAGTATCGCCTTCTCACTGACTTTTCACATATGTTCTACCCCAGGAGTCAAGCTATATTGAAGGTATCACTTCAATGAATAGCAAATGGTTTCCTCTAGGCCATATGTACAAAGTTTTATTTCAATTCCTCCAAAATATTTTTATTTGTAATCTCTTAAAACTAATTAAACACGCCAAACAACATTAACACTGATCTATTTGTAGACTGACCTCAGATCATTTCAAAGCATTAATAAAGAATAAGTCACTAAATGCAACCACTCTATACAAAACAGTAAAGTGATAAACAAAAAAAGTAAATTATTTATCCCTGATGTTATTAGTAAGTAAATTAGGTTCCAAGACTTAAAATAAGAGAATGACACAGCTAAAATTAATGTATCATCTACTGGCTTATAAAGGCTAAAACATTTGTTTAAAAAAAGCATTTTAAGCACTTAAACCAGTTCAGATATTGTTTTTCTGAGTCTGAAGTCCCAATCATCTTACGTTTATGATATCCTTTGTTTGTATGATAAACTGCAAACTAGAATATTCCTCTTGGAAAAGAAAAAAAATTATTTTTCCCACCCCACACCTGGAAAGAAAAATTTTGATAATTACCACCATATTTCCTTTTTACCCAGGCTTAGATTGGAAACAAGTCTCTCTGACTTAAGCAGAGTGTCCCAGGCAATAGCACACAAAACATAAATGGACAAGTTCTATGTAAAGGAAAAGCACTACAGTTCCAGTGTCTGGGGCTCAAATTACATGACTATGGTTTAGCACTTGTTCTGAGTCAGTTACAACTTTGGGAGAGTTTATTTGCAAGGTGAAACTCTAATAGCTGCTTATGCAGTAAGATCCAAAAAATAAACAAAAATTTCCAATGATTACCAACTGATAATTTAAGTGTTTCAGAATACTAAATCTTTTCCAGCATAAACGCTGCAAAAAAGAGTTCAAGATATGAAATAGCTTACATGTGTATATATATGAATCACATACAAACTAAGAAACCAAAAGTGCTAGACTCTAAAACTCAAGAATAAATCACATCTAGTATTAAATGCATTAGATAATCTTTATTTTACAGTCAAAATCTCTCTTAATTTCTTCTCACTTTAAATCTTTATGATTTCCAAAAGTGTGAATTTATAATTTATTTTCCTTTAAAAAGAAATAGCACATTCCTCCATCCTTATTTGATCGGATTCTGAATTTTAGAACACAAGTTTATAGCACTGTGATTTAATTACATCTTTATCATTTACTTGAATATAGAAAAATAGAATTGTACATTCTTAACTCTTGTTATTAAATCCTGGGTGTGTAAAAAATGAAAATCAAAATAAACTTACCTTCAGAGAATCAACTAAATCATCAACTAAGAAGAGGCGCCTGAGTTCTTTTACTGTGCAGTTCACGTGACCAAGAGCAGAATTACTGTATTTCTGAACCAACTCCTCAGATATAGCAACATCAGATTCCAAATATGCCCTAGAAAACAAAACACATCATAACTGTCACTGACTGGAATGTCAATCAGCAATTACATATCTATAAAAGATTAATATTCTACTATAAAAGCCTATTGTTTCCAAAAAGCAAAACACAAAAACTCACCAAGTAAAGGGTATTTTATTGATACGCACTGTCAGCTGACTAGAATAAGGAAAGAATAAGCTGACTAGAATAGAAAAAGCATACACTTTGAAGCCAGACTGGTCTGAGCTTGAATCTTAAGTTCTGCCACTTACTTGGCTAGGTAACTGTGCAAAGTTACTTAGTCTTCCCTCTAAACCTCAGTTTCCTCATTTATAAGACAGAGATTATCATGAGGATTCCATGAGTAAATCACTGAACACAACTGAGCATAAAGAAGCACTCAATAAATGGTAGTTATCATTATCGATTTGGTTTTTTCTTTAAATTGACATTATGTTGTGTCATCAAGTTTTCCTAACAAAGATCTTACTGATTTCTAAATCCTAAACTCTTACAGACTATCCTTTAGGGGAAACTGCCCCATTTCAGGCACCAGAATGTAAAGTCGCTGCCAAAAGTAGACTGGCAATTCCAGCAATATCTAATAGTTACTGTCCATCTAGATGACTTAATCTATACTGAGATGGCTGGAATTGTTAAATTTAAAAAGACAACTGTAATGGGGGTGGGGAGAAGGTTAAGTCCACAGAAATGTAAGAAACTGTTTCATTAGTTACTGCTTCAAAGAAGCCATTTTATTTTGGCAGAGTAGAACCAACTCAGAAGTGTTCTCTCATATCTGTTGGAAGGAGTGCCCCCCACCCTGCTATCACCTGCCCATGTCTGTGGACATTAGTTACTTACACTGGAAGTAACAGTCCTCTTAGACAACTCCTTGTCCCATAGTTTTACCTCTACAATATGCCCCCGTATGCCTCCTTGTTTTTATTCACAGTGCTGTCACTCTATTTTAAGTGTTCATTATTTACAAACTAGAATATTCTATCAGTCACCAAACCAGTCTGATCTGTCTACATCCTAATCCATTCTGTCAGCCAATGCCAGATTAGCCTTATTTGAACTATCCCAGATGCTGCTATCTAGGCTGAGCTCAGGCAGGAGTTAGAAGACCTTCTACTACCTAGCTATGTAACTTTGGGAAACAAATTTAACTTCTCAGGGTTAGAGTTCCAATTCTGTAAATTAGAAAAACAGATCCTTATAAACCCCTTCAGGCTCAAACCTGTGATTCTGTGATTCCAACTTTTCGACCAGAGACTTTGCCTAAATCTTTCCAACCTTATTTCGCACTACTCCCTATGATGCAGCCAGAAATGAGTCATTCACTAAACATTTTTAAACTTTAATGTCTTTGTTCTTCACGCTGTTTCCCCAATCCACAATGCTCTCCTCTCACCTCTGGCAATAGCTTTTATCTAGCCAGTCAGCCCCATCTCAAAATCGCACCCATACATGAAGCCTCATCTGATACTCTCTTCCATAAGACTCTAATGTAATCTCTCACTCTGTGTATGTCTAACAATGCTTTCTTTTGTGTTATTCTTATAGTATTTAGCAGAGCCATATCTGAAATACAGACATGTATATATTTATATATTTTTCCTACTAGAGTATAAACTGTTAAGGACCAGGAATATTATCTTTGCTAGTACATGGTCTAACACACCATTAGATAATTGTTAATAAATACAGAAAAGTGCCTGATATAACTGTGGATGAAGTATTCTGCTTGTTTGTACTGCTGCTGCTGGTTCTTGCTAAAGACAAGACACCTGACCATAAGGCACAAAGACAGTATTTTCCATCAATGACATCCTGTGGATAATTACATTAATTCAACTGGCATTTATGAGGTACTAATGCAATGCCAGCACTGTTTATCACTCTTTTCCAATGACCACAGCTATTAGATGTGAACTATGATACTTTCTTCACTAGTGTGACTGGGGGAACTAGGAAAAACTGTCCAACTAGCTCTTCTTTAAAACCAAGTGATGTATAAAATCCATACTGTACAAAATTTAGAAGTTTTGGCTTGACAACATTTTTATATATTTCAATATAATTAGAAACATTTCTTTATGATTTGTGACATGATGTGTCCCTACCATTTTGAAGCTGCACTTTCAAGTTACTGAATTCCAAATTCCCCCCGCTCTGTAAAATGGTGTAATACCACCTATCTCATAGAGTTATAATGAAAATTAAATATGTACATAAAAGGCCAGACAATATAGGAGCCATTCAACAAATGTTGGTCTCTCCTCCAAACTCACAAAACATCATTAATTCATCAATTAGAGAAAGCTAGAGTAAAACAAAACACCAGTCTTTACAATATGCAAAATAATTTAGGAGGTCTCTTCTTTTAAACTTTATAAATCAATTTAGGTTTACCCATTAATATCAACTGGATAATGTTTTAGGCAGGTACATACTCATATACCCAAACAGAGACTTGCCTTACCCAAAACGGTTTTAAAATGCTCACAATGTATTTAAAGAAAAAGGATATCTATATATAAAACAATTAGAAAGCTTTCCAAAGCCATAGTGCAAGAGAAAAGGAATTCTCAGATCATTTTGGACAAGTGTTAGGGAAGTCTTCTTCAGAGCTGGGTCTTGAATCAAACACAGAACCAAATACAAGTAAGGCATCTGGAGAGCTAAGGAAGGCAGCATGAAAATGGGCACAGGCCCTAAACAGGGTCAGTAAGTGACAAGACAAAGATATCTGGACTTCATCCTATAGCGTATAGATGGCCTCTATGCTTCAAAATATGGTAAAAGTGGTACTTTAGAAAAATTACTCTGACAATATCTGTAAGAGCTGAAGTAATCTGAAGTACCCAGAAGTCAATCTAATCTGGTAACAAGTGGAGTCCAACCAGGGATCAGCAAACTTTTTCTGCAAAGGGCCAGACAGTAGGTATTTTAGGCTTTGAAGTCCCTATACTTTCTCTCAAACTGAAACCTGCTATTATAGTATGAAACCAGCCAAATGAAAGAGCATGGCTGTGTTCCAATAAAACTTTATTTACAAAAGCAGGCAGCAGACTGGACTTGACCATAGCTATAGTTTATAGACTCCTGGTCTAGGCTGAGGGAGAAGTGGTAAACAATAAAATTTAGTGGCTTTTTTTATGTGAGATGAAAACGAAGATAATATCAAAACAGAAGCCTGAAAACTAGAATAGTGGTGTTACTGATAGAAATGAACAAGTTTGAGGGAAAGAGTTCATTTAAAAACATGGTGAGTTAGTAGTTGTCAGGGACTAGGTAGGGAGTTAGTGTTAGTAAGTATGAAGTTTGTTTTTGGTGTGATGAAAATGGGGGTATTCATATAACTCTGTGAGCATACTAAAAACCAATGAATTTTATAGTATGTGGATTGTATCTCAATAAAAATGAGTGGGGGGAAAAAACATGCAGAGTATGAGGTATACCTCAATAGTAATTAGGTATGTAATGCTAGAGTATACCTGTCAAAATAAGAGTAGAAGATGACAATTCAGAGACAAAAAGATGCTGAAATAAAGCTCTCCAAGAAATAATAAAAAAGTAATGCATAGAGAAAGAAAGAAAAGACACAGCCATGAAGGAAAAGCATATGAGAAAAACATAAGCATACTACTGGAAAGAAAGGTATGAAACATCAGATAGCACATGCTACCACACAGCATAAAAAGTAGGCAATAAAAAAATATAACCCTCACCAATCTTAATCATGTTAAAAAGATACAACTTCCATTAAAGTAAATTAGATAACCAATACCTACTTCTAATAAATAAATATTCCAAACAAGTAATAGAGTTAGGCTAATGATACATAAACAGTCTTTTCCATCATAGGCCTTTGAAACAACTTTCAGGAAATCTCAAAAGCAGATGCTTTCAGTACAGCTTTTTAGCAAACATATACTATATAATTATCTTTAAGCAGAAAAAAAATGTATGCCTGTTACTCTACAGATAATAAAATGAAGTCTCAATACAAATCCTGTTTACACTGTTGCCACTGTGTGCTTTGTTTTCCAGACATCTCACCTGAATGGGTGGCCTTCATCTGATTTCTGGATAGCTTGGATCACACCCTTATATATCCTAAAGCTGATAGTCACAGAGAGCAGGGCCAAGGCAATGTAGGCTGTCACACTCACAATGCTGAATACTGTCAATGAAAGCAGTAGGAATAGGCTGGCACCAAACACCACTCCAGTCTTCTTAATATCTCTCCAGTAGAGGAGGTCAACAACTAAAAATTGAAAAAAAAGAAATCTCAAATTAGAACATTATTCTACCCATTTGGACTTGACACATTTTAATTTGCTTCACCTACAAAATTAAAAGGCCACTAAATAAAGTAAAAACCAAACCTAAAATGTTAAAGAAACTTTATAAACTACATTTTAAACTCACTCTAAATTGTGCATTAGTATAATACCTGCATCTATTTTTATTTTTTACCATAAAATGCTTTTCATTCAAACCTATTTTCTACATGACCAAATTATTCTGGCTATACACAATGATTAAATATCTCCAACCTGACAGACCTGTAACCCAAAATAAGAGGTTACTTAAAATCACGCTGAGGGTTTTCATTCATACAATGCATGATAAATATTCAAATAATTCAATAAATATATTTAAATAATACAAAAATATTGACACACACTCACTAAAATGAAATACAAAGCAAAAGACAGAGGAAATAGCCTTCAGATTACCTGAAAAGCTACTTCCTTCTAAGAGTAGATAAATATAATGCCATAAAAATTTAGAGGTCAAAGAAAAAAGAAAAACTAAATGTTACACCGTTACGTAACGTTTATTAATAGTAAGGAGTCAAACAAAACCTAACTTAGCAAGTGTTCTTGGCCTATGGTCACAGGGCCACTGTGGGGATCAAATAACCATAGGCCTATGGTCTCAAGATCGGGTTACGCTCAACCCATGGAGCATTCTGATGTGTGCCAAAGGGCTCTTGAATTCGCAGGCTAAATGTAATTCATCCCACTCTGGATTGTGAACAATTGGGAGGAAAAAAATTTCATAGTAATATGGATATACTCTTCATAGGAGGAATTTTAAATACCTCTTAATTTTTAAGATAAAGAAGTTGACATCAAAGAAAAATCACATTTTTAGAGGCTGCTTTGGTTTTGATCTCTAGGTCCCCTAAGGTATATATATATGACTTTCCTTTATTGTCAGGGATAATTCTATGGAGGAAAGCTATATACATGAACTGTAAACTGTTAGATACTATTACAAAGCCCTTAATTTCTGTTAGTAAATATCATTAAGTACTGACTGAGATATTTTAAATGCCCATCACCATGTCTGGCACATAGCAGGGATTCAAGAAACACTTATTCCATTCTCCTAAATACGATTTGAATGTTATTAATTTAAGATTCTAGCTATAATTTGGCTTTGTTTTCAAACTCTGATTTCAACTATTTATTCAAGTCTTTCCCAACTTGTTTGTTATATCCCTGCCTAAAACACTTAAATCAATTTAGTTCTAATTAACTAGTTTCCACTATTGTACTATCACACTAGCACAATGGAGGACTGACCAGAACTTGAAACACTGTATCTGTGTTGCCAAAATGACATTATAAATAATGTCATATCGAATAAAGAGATAAGAGCAATGCTAATAGTTTTCTGACAATCAACAAACACTGAGGTGATACTGTTCAAGAAACTCAACCTAGGCCGGGTGCGGTGGCTCACGCCTGTAATCCTAGCACTCTGGGAGGCCGAGGTGGGCGGATCGTTTGAGCTCAGGAGTTCGAGACCAGCCTGAGCAAGAGCGAGACCCCATCTCTACTAAAAATAGAAAGAAATTATATGGACAGCTAAAAAATATATATAGAAAAATTAGCCCGGCATGGTGGCGCATGCCTGTAGTCCCAGCTACTCGGGAGGCTGAGGCAGTAGGATCACTTAAGCCGAGGAGTCTGAGGTTGCTGTGAGCTAAGCTGACGCCACGGCACTCACTCTAGCCTGGGCAACAAAGTGAGACTCTGTCTAAAAAAAAAAAAAAAAAAAAAAAAAAAAGAAAGAAACTCAACCTAGTGAAGTTATAAAACCTGAAAATGGGGGAACAGACTTTTCTTTAAGGCCCTGTCCAACTCCAAAACACAGCAATTCTAGGAAAGATAATAAGACATGTAAAAACAAGTCAATGAAGGTATAAAATAAATATTGTACTGTCAGGAGAACTCAGGACAGGGAAAAATGGTTAGAAATTTTAAAAGATTTTGTGAAATACTATAAATGGAAACTGACCTGCGTCTCAAGAATGAATAGGATTAATTAAAGTCTCTTTCTGCTAGCAATGGTTCCAATAACTGTCATTTTTTATTAACAGGTAACAGTGAGAGGGTAGGGGAAGCAATGATAAAAATAGCCTGTGAAAAGATAATTCTTTCCTGTGAGGCTCCGGCTATGTCCAATAATGGTTTAAGATAGACAAACAATGAACTTAGGAACTTAGGCCCTGGAGTTGGATCACTTAGATTCAAAAAATGGCTCCCTAATTTAACTAACTATGTGACCTCAGGTCAGATCACTAAAGCCCTCTACACTTCAATGTCTTCATCTATAAAATGTACATAGAAATGGGAATGATCAAAGGTTACAAAGTCTGAGATAGACAGGAGGAAAAGGTTTTGAGATTTATTGTACCCAAGTTGAGTATAGTCAATAATAATGCATTATATATTTCAAACAAATAAAGAGTAAATTTCATGTCTCATCATAAAAACGGATAGGTAATCAAGGTGGATGTTCATTAGCTTGATTTAATTGTGTCACATTGTACACATATAGCAAAATATCACACTGTACCCCGTAAGTGTATACAACTATGATTTGTCAATTTAAAAAAGAAATACGAATGATCTCATTGAGATAATGAATAAGATTTTTCATTACAAGATAAATTAATAATATAAAGCACTAAATTTAGTACTTAGCATATAATAAATTCTTAATAAATGTCAGGGCTGTTATTTGTTGTTATTATTAGTACCACAATTACTATCACCCTTCTTATTCAAGTATTTAAATACTAAATATATAAAGAAAATTTCAACCACAATTAAGTTAATAAACTATATTGCTATGTTACATTGTAAAAATGTTACTTTATAAACCACATGAAAGGGATCTTAAACTTACCTAAGTTTTCTAAGTATTATAGGGTAAATAAAAGTTGATAGCTTAAAAGAATCAGTAGGTAAGGTACACCTTAAATCTATTTTTTTTTTTTTAAATCAACAATTGCTCCTTTATAAAGTGTCTGATTCTGGCTGGGCGCGGTGGCTCACGCCTGTAATTCTAGCACTCTGGGAGGCCAAGGCAGGAGGATGGCTTGAGCTCAGGAGTTCAAGACCAGCCTGAGCAAGAGCGACATCCTGTCTCTACTAAAAATAGAAAGAAATTAGCCAAACAACTAAAAATAGAAAAAATAAGCCGGGCATGGTGGCACATGCCTGTAGTCCCAGCTACCCAGGAGGCTGAGGCAGGAGGATGGCCTGAACCCAGGATGAGGTTGCCGTGAGCTAGGCTGACGCCACAGCACTCTAGCCCAGGCAAGAGAGTGAGACTCTGTCTCAAAAAATAAGATAAAATAAAATAAAGTGTCTGATTCTCAAAGTGTTCAAAAGCATTTAACTCCAATTAAAATCACTATTGGTGATAAGTTAAAATAAATGCAGATATATTCATTATCCATTACCATCATCAAAAACTACTCAGTAAAACCTGATTATGAAATCAGTGACTTCAGACTTGAGAGATATGTACTACACAACATAAATTATGCCTACTCAAATTACCTAATGTAACAGAGATACTGTTCAAACAGGTTTAATGACTAGATAAGAATTATTTATAATCAGTTTGTAATTTCTATATGAATGAATATGGTAGAAGGAAATATCAGGACTGGGATTCAAGAGACCCACATCCTAGCATGTACTGGCTCTGCAATTGTTTAACGTTGGATAAAACTTCATCCTCTTTAGAATTCAGTTTTATCATCAATAAAAGGCACTAGTCGGCTGGGCGCGGCAGTGGCTCACGCCTGTAATCCTAGCACGCTGGGAGGCCGAGGCAGGAGGATTGCTCAAGGTCAGGAGTTTGAGACCAGCTTGAGCAAGAGCGAGACCCCGTTTCTACTAAAAATAGGAAGAAATTAGCTGGACAACCAAAAATATATCGAAAAAATTAGCCGGGCATGGTGTCACATGCCTGTAGTCCCAGCTACTCGGGAGGCTGAGGCAGGATAGCTTGACCCCAGGAGTTTGAGGTTGCTGTGAGCTAAGACACCACAGCACTCTAGACCAAGCAAGAGAGTGAGACTCTGTCTCACAAAAAAAAAAAAAAAAAAAAAGACATTAGTCACCTAATTTGTCTTTTCCTTTCAGAAATTAACATGACCCATAGTTAGTACCAAGATACACATCAGTCCTGAACTGCATTCAGATTACCTGTCATTGGATCCAAATCGATGAGGTTTTGCCACTGGTATGCCAAATGTAACTGTAAAATATTTCCTTCCTTTTTAAATCCAGATTTTTTGGGGAAGATGGAGGCTTAAATATTTTTATTCATACCGCTCTTTTGAACTGAACCTTCAAACTTTAGAAAAACAATAAATTCAAATCCCTACCATTTTTCAAGCAGTTCTAAACTCTATCATTATGGCAACTGTATGCGAGAAGCTTGAAAAATTTGAAAAGCTCCACTTTTTAAGCTTGCCAGATGTTTTAGAAAGGTTTTCCAGGTTGCTGATCTACATTCTCCAATCTCCACACCTCCTTTTATTTCCTGAGTTAATATTTACTGGGCACTTAAATTATACCAAACACTGTTTATAGCCTATACAACATTCTCTCTCTCAACTATTAAAAAAATAAATGAGCAGCAGGCCTTTAGACAAGTTAAGTGAGACCCAACTCGTACGTCACTGGACTCAGATCACATAATTACTAAGCTGGCAGAACATGGATTTGAACCCAGACTTCCTATTGATAAAATTCATTATTCGCCACTGTATGATGCCATATTGAAGGCTCAGCTGATTATATAAGAGTCTTCAAAATGTTACACATTTGCATGCACAATGAATAGGCAAAGTGTAGGCAGATAATTATTATACATGCAATGTGTAATGAGTAAAGGCTAAGAAGAAAGTCTCAGTGAAATTAACAAGATAGGTTAATTAATAAGAGACACACAAATTTTAATGTGAATGCTTCGCCTACAGTTAGACCCAAAAAGGAGAAAAGAGCTTTACTCCAATATTATCTGAATTATAATCACAAAAATTTACCCTGCTCTATTTCTATTCAATATCACTAAAGAATCTTATGAGTGTTGTTTTTCCCAGTAAGCTTTCCTATTGGAAAAAGAATGCACTATCTGCTAGCTTAATAAATATTTGGATCCAGCCGACACTTAAAATTCTAACAATATATAAGAGAGCTGATAATTCTAGTGTTTTGGGTTGAAACAAGTCAATTTCCTCAAAGTTCATGATATCGGAATAGACATGTATAAGGTTCAGCAGTACTCAGTGATCACAGCTTAAAATAAACCACATGAAAGTACAGTAAACCCTAACCTACTACTTCCTTTCCCCTTATCAAATGGTTCCTAGGAATAAGGTCTTTTTAATAAATGGAAGAGGCTTGGCATGGTGGCTCATGCCTGTAATCCTAGCACTCTGGGAGGTCAAGGCGGGAGGATCACTTGAGGTCAGGAGTTGGAGACCAGCCTGAGCAAGAGTGAGACCCTG
Organism: Eulemur rufifrons; assembly: GCF_041146395.1. Lineage (NCBI taxonomy): Eukaryota > Metazoa > Chordata > Mammalia > Primates > Lemuridae > Eulemur > Eulemur rufifrons. The sequence goes on along the minus strand of NC_091001.1, from coordinate 73,079,682 downwards.
TCTCTACTGAAAATAGAAAAAGTAGCTGGGCATGGTGGTGTGCACCTGTAGTCCCAGCTACCCGGAAGGCCGAGACAGGACGATCACTTGATCCCAGGAGTTTGAGGCTGCTGTGAGCTAGGCTGATGCCACAGCACTCTAGCTTAGGAAAGCGTGAGATTCTGTCTCAAAAACAATAAAAAAATAAAATAAAATAAAATAAATGGAAGAGCTCTGAAAGTTACATATGCAAGCCCACACATATTGCATGAAAATATGGAAAAAGGTACATGAGAGTAGCTCAAAGCAGATACCACGACAGACATGTTGAAACAAGCCCTAGGAATGCTGTGGTGGAGCCATGAGACCCAAAGAGCACTGAAGGAGGAAAAAATGGGAAGAACAGCCACAGAAGATGAGGCAAGTAGGCACTGATAGTCACATATAAGACAAAATGAACATATCTTGGAATAGAAAAGTCTGAGAGGCAATCTATACTGCTACCAAAGTCACCGTACAAAAAGTATAGAAGGATTTCAATCTTTTTCTGTAAAGGAGTTTAAGAGATTGTTAGTGAAGATGCAAGAATGAAAAAATGCCATTTTCTAGCAAACAGGGTTGCTATCTTGCTTGACATTTGCCAGGAGTATTTCTAGTCTCTTGCAGATTCCTTAAATTGGTTTTCATAAAAAAATGTTTTGAAAGATTAAGTTTACCCAAGACTACTGATTCCCAATAGGTGGAAGGAGTCATAATACTTTATTAAAACCCCTTATATTCAAATACTGTTGCTTCCAATGGTCATCAAGAGATTTATAATCATTAGTTAATTCAGATGTTTTTTCAATTCAAACTACCAAAATCAGGCAATCACAAGGAAACTACAGATCAATATCCCTTATGAATATAGATGCAGTAATCCTCAACAAAATACTAGCAAACTGGATCCAGCGACATAGAAAAAGGATTATACACCATGGCCAAGTGGGATTTATCCCAGGAATGCAAGATTGGTTCAACGTATGAAAATCAACCAACATAATACACCACCTCAATAGAGTAAGGACGAAAACCACATGATCATCCCAATAGACAGAAAAAACATCTAACGAAATCTAATACCATTTCATGACAATGATAAAACACTCAACAAAGTAGAAAAAGAAAGGAACATCCTCAACTTGATACAGGGCATCTCCAAAAATCCATAGCTGACATCATACTTAATGACAAAAGATTGAAATCTTTCTCCCTAAGACCAGCAACAAGATAAGTGTATCAACTCTTGCCACTTTTGATCCAACATTATCCTGAAGGTACCATGCAGAGCAATGAGACAAGAAAAAGAAATACAGGGCATCCAGGTTGAAAAGGAAGAAATTAAACTATTTGCAAATAACATGATCTTATGCAGTAAGTCCTCACTAACACTGTGGACAGGTTCTTGGAAACCGCAACTTTAAATAAAACGACATATAATGAAACCAATTTTCCCATAGGCTAATTGATATGAACAAAAGTAAGTTCCTATGGCATATTTCTGGTCACAAAAACATCACCCAGCTTCCAAAGACACCAAACACTCCTGCTCTTAAACAGTGAAATAAATGTGAGCTATACATACATTTAACAAAGATTAATAAAAATAAGATAATTATTCACTCATTTTTGGTGAATCAGTGAGGGCAGTCATAGTGGTAGTAGGTTAAATCAAGGAATAAACATTTGCAAAGCAAAAATTCTAAGGAGCACCTCCTCCCACCACACAGTTCAAAAACAAGCAGTAACAAATATGGTAACTTGTGAACCCTTTCATAGTGCATCGTTTATTGTCATGCATTTGTATGGTTATCATATACTTCAAGAATTTTTATTTTATAATAACTTGTATTAATTCATTCCGTTCATTCATTATTTTCCATCCTGCTTATTACCTTTCAGGGTCATGGCAGCCTAAGCCTATCCTGGCAGCTCAGGGCACAAGACAAGAACCAACCCTGGACAGGATGCCATTCATTCCATCACAGGGCATGCTCACACATACACCCACACTCACTCATACTAGGACACTGAGACACGTCAATGAACCTAACATCTTAGGGATGTGAGAAGAAACCAGAGTACCTAGGGAAGACCCACAAAGACATGGGGAGAACATGTAAACTCCACAAAAGACAGTGACCCTAACTGGGAATTGATTTTTTTGTTTTCCTCATCATCATACAGAAACAACATTCAATGAAACAATGTTATTCAAACACCTGCTATATACAAAAAATCCTAAGGAAGCCACAAAAAAGCTACTAGAACTAATAACACTTTTTATTAATAAACAAGTTAGCAAGGTTGCAGAATACAAGATCAATATATAAAAATGAAATGTATTTCTATACACTAGCAATAAACAAACTGAAAATGAATTAAGAAAATAATTCCATTTACAATAGCATAAAAAAGAATACTTAGGAACAAAGATAAAAGCAGTACAAGACATACAAACTGTAAACTAGAACACATTGTTAAAAGAAATTAAAGACAACTTAAATAAATGGAAAGACATCCCATGTTCATGGATTAGAAGACATTGTTAAAGTGGCAATACTCCTCAAATTGACCTGCAGTGCAAGCCCTATTAAAATCCTAGCTGTCTTTTAGCAAGAATTATTGAGTCAATTGTAAAATTCATATACAAAGGCAAGGGATCCAAAAATAGTCAAAACAACCTTGAAAAGGAACAAAGTTGGAGAACTCACACTTCCCTATTCAAAACTTCCTACAAAAATATAGTAATCGAGACAGTGAAGTAGTTGCACAAGGACAGATAGATCGGTAGAATAAAACTGACAATCCAGGAAAAAACCTTACATTTATCGTCAACTGATTTTGACAAGGGCGCCAAGATAATCCCATGGGGAAGAACAGTCTTTTCAAACACATGGTAGTAGACAACTGGATATCCAAGCACAAAAGAATAAAGCTGGGCCTCTCTACCTCGTACCATATATAAAAATTAATTCAAAATGGATCAAAGACCTAAAGGTAAGAGCTTAAACTATAAAACTCTTCTAGGAAAAACAGGTGTAAATCTTCATGACTTTAGATTAGACAATAGTTTCTTAGCTATGACACCAAAAGCAAAAACAACAAAAGAAAAGCAGACCAAAACTGGACTATATTAAGATTTAAAAACTTTACTGCTTCAAAAGACACCATCAAGAAAGTAAAAAGACAACTCACAGAACGGGAGAAAATTTGCAAATCAAGTATCTGATAAGGGATTTATATTCAGAATATATTAAAAAAAAAACTTTTACAACTCAACAGTAAAGATAAATAACCCAATTAAAAATGGGCAAACGATTTGAACTGATTTATTTCTCCAAAGATATACAAATGGCCAATAAACACATGAAAAGATGTTCAACATCATTTAGTCATTATGGAAATGCAAACGAAAACCACAATCAGATACCACTTCACACACACTAGGATGGCTATAATAAAAAAGATGGACAATAACAAGTGTTGATAGTTGGCAAAGACTGGAGTCCTCACATAAGTTGATGGTAGGAATGTAAAATTCAGCCACTATGAAAAACAGTTCCTCCAAAAGTTAAACAGAGAGTTACCTTATGACACTGAAATTCCATTCCTAGGGAGTTCTACCCAAAAAACAAGAAAACCTATGTCCACACAGAAACTTGCAGATAAATGTTCACAGCAACATTATTCATGATAGCTAAAAAGGAGACAACCCAAATGTCTATCAATTGAACTGACAAACAAAATATGGCATATCCATAACAGAATATTATTGAGCCATAAAAAGAAACGAAGTACAGTAGCCCCTCTCTCCCATTTGTGGTTTCCCTTTCCATGGTTTCAGTTTCCTGTGGTCAACTACAGTCCAAAAATAGTTTAGTACAGTACAAATGAGATTATTTTGAGAGAAACCACATTCACATAACTTTATTATAGTATATTGTTTTAACTGTTCTGTTTTATTATTTATGCAGTTAATCTCTTACTGTGCCTAATTTACAAATTAAACTTTATCAGAGGCATGTGGGATTAAAACTATATATATATATATATATATATATATATGGTTTGGTACTAACTGGTTTCAGGCATCCACTGGGGATCTTGGACTGTATCTCTGGCAGTTAAAGGAGGACTACTTTATTGATACATGTTATAACATGAAAGAACCTTAAAAACATATGCTAAGTGAAAGAAGCCAGTCACAAAAGGCCATATATTGTATAATCATGTTTATACAAAATGTCTAGAATATGCAATTCTATAGAGAGACAAAAAGTAGATTAGTGGTTGCCACAGGGGCTAGGACAAAGAGGAATGACAGGGAGTGCCTGCTAATGGGTATGGAGTTTTTTAGGGGGTGATGAAAATGTTCTGGAAACAGATAATGGTGATGGCTGCAATATATTTTGTGAATATACCAAAAATCAATGAACTGTACATTTAATTAAAAAATACCTTTAATATGTTTCTCTGCTAGATTGTAAACTCCAAAAGGGAATGTTTGTCTTACTACCTACTACGTCCCTCAAAACAACTAAACTTTCAATAAATATTACTGTTTGATTAGAAGGAATGTGTATTTTATGACAGTTTAAGTCACACACTAATTCTAATTAATTTATTCAAAAATGTTTCTACACTTTGGACTTAACATTTTATTTACACTATTTTCAGATGTCTACATTTATTAAATAACAAATTAGAACACTTTCAGATAATTTATAAAACAAACATTGTTAAACAGGCTTATCTGCCCTTACTAGACCTTGAAAGACCAATGAATGAATGCCTTTCATCTTTATGAAAGATGAAATGATTGCCTGCATCATTAATGTTTGCAGCACTGTCTGAATAGTGGCCAGATGATTCCTAAGAATAGTAACATTTTAATTAATTTTCAAATTAAAATAAAGGACACCTTTAAATAAGAACTACCAGGTCACTAAAATGTTAATTTTGGATTCCTCTGTAATCACTTTATTAGTTCTGTTTTTGAGTGAAGAGTTTAGTGGCTCTTTATTTCTGAGAAAGTAAAATTAAGATAAAGGGCTTGTATTAATCACTTTTTTCTAAATTATGAGAGTTTGTTAAAATATAAGTGTTATTATACAAGGAAAGCTTACCTTTTCATGGTCCCTCCAGTCTCCTATATCGCAGAATAAAGTGTTAGTCATGCAAGGTAACCCTACTGTGGCCTCAACTTTGCTCTTATATAAAATGTTTGTGAAACATCCTTTCAAAGATCTGAGATTAACAGTGCCTTTCCTCTTACAACTGTGGGGAATGCTTAGGAATTACTAAAATAATACTGATATTTTAACAAACTCTTGTAATTTAGAAAAAAGTGACTTACTCACTGCAGTCCTTGCTGACTTTTGTTTTCAAAATAAAAAGTAAAAAATCTATATTTTGATTGTTTTTTATATAGTGCACAGAGCAATAGCATCTTTATCAAACTAGATTTTAATTCAAAATAACTCAGTATACTATAATCTTTTCTTTAAAATAAAACTTCTGGCCCAATGCAGAGTAAGAATAGTTGCCCACATTTGGTAATCACAAACTGTCATCTGCCATAGCTAAAAATAGTGACAAGCCTGCATGCTTTACATACAGAAGTCATCCACAAAGCAACCAACCTCAAAATTAATTTAAGCTCATAAGTATCCATTACTGTTTAACTTTACCGTTCAGCCTCACTCATCACCGAAATGTCTTGTCAGATAAAACAATCTAGATCAACCCCAGTGCAAAACTGCAAATCTTAATAATACAGAATTTCATAAGTTAATGTTACGAGTGATGTTGGAGAATTGCTAAAGAAGATTGACAATCTCCAACAAGCACTTCAAAACACAGTATCTGGCCTCAAAAATTAAGAGGAGCTCCTAGTTAAGTAAATAAAACCCTTGAACATTTTTTGTAAGGGGACATTACATGAGATTCCCTGTGAAATATTACCATAAAGTGAAACATGCCATTTTGTACTACTATACAATTTTGTGGGAAAAATTACCTCCCCAAAAAGCCTGACTCACCCTCTATTTATTCTACGAACTTAGGCACAGTGATGATTATAAAACCAAATTTTGTTGAGGATAAACTAAAATAAACTTATTGGCATAATTGTTGGTTTTGTATTTCAAGATAAAGTCTTTTTTTCTATTTGTAGCATAATCAAATATCAAGCAGAAGTTAAAGTCTCAATCAAATCTTTTCCCCTGTTATTTACTAAGAAATTTGGGTTCATTAAGTGGTCTTTTTCCCTATTAAGTATCTTTAAATAGAAAATGGTTCATTATGTTGTAGGAAGGTAAAAACCATCTATGGCTGTTGCCTTCTAAGGATAATACAAATTAAGATAGAGAGGTTCAACCATCACCACACATGCCTCACTTACAATTTAATTAAACTCACAAATTTACTTTGTTAGTTCATGTAGTTTTCAATACTTCTTTTAATCCCACACTCTACTTCCAGCTTTATTAGGAGAAAACAAAACCAAAAAAAAAAAGCAGAAAATAATTCTAACTTCCCACCTCCAATTTTTCTAAACCATAATAATTTTCCTTTCACAGAAGGGAAAATTAGTTCCATTTTCTCTAAGGTAAAGCTAAATAAATATCTTCCCTTCAAAGTATGTTGTACATACATATTCCAAGTCAATGATTCTCCCTACCTGTATCAACTTTAACAATCTTCAGTTGTAATAGATATAAAAATAAGAACTCTTCCTATGACAAGTCTATATTTCTGATAAAATTTTTATTAGCATGTAGTTATTTATTTTAAATTAGTGGAATTGATCAAGACCTACACAAATAGAAACCTAAGATTACAAAATAAATTTATCCAACAAATGTATTGTTGAAATTTTACTTTGTTGGCATCCAAGCATTAAAAGAAATAGGCACCAAACCTTAGAAATATGAAATCACTGCTCAAAATCCTCTTTTCTACTAATCAAAACTAAATGGAAAACATTCTGTCCTGTAAGTTTAGAAACTTGAAAAGCTTAATACCCTGGGGGCGGGGTGCAGTGCTCAAAGCAAATTACTAGTTCAAAAAACAGAATAAACTTCACTAATAAGTAAACCAGCTTTATTTCTATAACCCTATATTCGTATTATGCATACAGTATAAATGATCACTGAATAAACAGATAACAGTATAGACAATGAAACAAGGTACAGTATTCACATCATGGGCCAGAATAATCTATTCAAAACTATTTTAGATTATTTAGATGGAAAAAATAACTGAGTGTATACAACAAAGAACAGTTGTAATTCCTCACATTCTAGGGAAAAATCAGAATTTTACTGAGAGTTGAAATTTCTAAAGCTATCTCAATGCTCAACTCTTATCAACAGACTTGTAAGGATATCATTAATATTTGATCATTTTTTGGTCCATAAGCTGCTTTGAACTCCTTAAGTAAATACTATTTAGAATAAATAAGATAAGATAGTGGTGATATGGCATTCGAGGAAAGACAACACATAATGTTTTAATGTCTATCATACCTCACACAAATGCATACGTGGTAGTTGAATCGAAAAACTTGGCAAGTCATGAAGATTTTAAAATATACATATGTAGACACATATACCCAGTAATATTAGTCAGCCTCATCCATGATAGAGCAGAGAAATAAATAGAAAATTTAGGCTCACAACACTGCTCCAAGGATGCAAAGAAAAGCACTGGCTAAATTAAATTTAACAACATCCTTTGGCCCAGATTCTAGCAACATACGGGATGAAGTGAATACAACTGGCCCTCCATATCTACGGCGGGGACTGGGGGTGGGGAGTGGGGTGGATGCTGGAACCAATCCACTGTGGATACTGAGACCACTGTATATAAAAAGGTAATCTAGGGGGCACCCAGAGAATAAACTTAAAAATTCTATTCACTTCTTAAATATTCTTCTGGCATTCAAGCATGTAATCCAATCCTTAAGAATAAGGAGAAATTATTCTCCTGGCCCAGGGAATTCCCACCTGTACTAAACAACTAACCACATCTAACCACATCTAACCTTCTTCCACGACTAGTGTGATAGACTATTGCCTTTTTTTAAAATTAATAATTGCAGAGTGAGGACTACACAAAAGAAATATATACCATGTTCAATAAGATGCCACAGCTAGATGATGCATGAATAAATATCAAGCCACGGGTTATTTTAGCTTTTACATTTTTCAATCTTTGATTGTTCAAGTACAAATATAAATTGTTAAATAAAGGCCTCATGCCACTAGCTGAGGTAGTGACAAATAATTTAATCTCCTTAGTTTTCTTGGTTTCCTTATCAATAAAATGAGAAAGTTGGCATAAATGACTAACAGAATGCCTACTCTGCAGGTATCATCTAAAAATCCTGAAGTTATAAAAGTTCCCTAAATTACTTACTTGATCCTTTAAAAAGGGGGAAGGTAGGGAATTCCATTTCTAATTTCTCCCACTTGAAAACACATTAAAAAAACTTTCTAAAAACATATGTATATCAGAGTCAGAAGTAAACCTGGCTGAACATTAAAGCTCTCAGCCTCTCCCTTTATTGAGAAGCTATGCAGAGCCAACGAGGACCCCCAGTGATGAAGCTACCACTGTTTTCTGCCTTCAAAAAATTTACAGGCTGGAAATAGAGCCAAGATATATATGTATAAATAACTCTAATAGAAGGTACGAAGCTAAAACCAAGAAATGGAAGTTCTGAGGAACACTGGATTACCTCTACCTGGGAGGATTAGTGAATTTATCATCAGGGAGAACTGGGTCTTTGATAAGTACTACTTGGGCAAAATGCAATGGGAAGAAAGGGCATTCTAGATAAAGAGAAAAACATGAGCAAAGGCAAAGAAAAGACATGTTTACAGAACAAGTCCTTCAATGTGGCTGGAAAAAGGGAGTAATGGGAGATGAGATTATAAAGGTTGGGACTAGGCCATGGAATGCCTTTTGAAGTCCAGGATAGACCATACAAACTTAATTTGAAAAGTAAAGGAAAACCCCTTAAGTGATTAGAGCTGTACTTCAGGAAGATTAATTTTTATTTGACTGTGACACATGAGCTTTAGTATAAAGACCAGTTAGGAGTCCTGGTAAGGAACTAGGAGTACACACACTTGGGTAAATAAAGAAAATAGGCTATTTCCAACATCGCTCTCACTACTTAACCATACAAGACTATGAACCACATATAGGAGAAAACATTTGCACATTATTCTTTCTTAATACAAACCTGGTTCTTATCAAGTAACTAACTAGTTAACATTGACAAAATAGCTATCTTAGAGTTAAAACTATCAGAAATGCATATATACTATTGCATTAGTCACAGTTCCATAATACTCCCATGCATTGTTCAAAGTAATTACTTGTACTATCTTTCTGGAAGGCAGTTTTGTAACATGCACCAAATCACTGTATTATTACCATAATCTAGCAATTTGGAAATAATCATGGATAAGAACAAATATTTAAATTCAATTATATTCATTTCAGAATTGTTTTTACAGGTTGAGTATTCCCTATCTGAAATGCTTGGGACCAGAAGTGTTTCAAACTTCAGATTCTTTTGGATTTTAAAATTTGTACATGCATAATGAGATATCTTGGGGATGGAACCCAAGTATAAACACGAAATTCACTTGTTTCATCTACACCTTATACACATAGCTTCAAAGTAATTTTGCACAATTTTTGTTTTTTCTTTGAGACACGATCTTGCTCTGTCTCCTAGGCTAGAGTGCAGTGGCGCCATCATAGCTCACTGACCTCAAACTCCTGGGCTCAAGTGATCCTCCTGCCTCAGCCTCCCGAGTAGCTGGGACTACAGGTGCACACCACCATGCCCAATTAATTTTTCAATTTTTTGCAGAGACAGGATCTCACTCTTGCTCAGGCTGGTTTCCAACTCCTGGCCTCAAGTGATCTTCCTGCCTTGGCCTCCCAAAGTGCTAGGATTATAGGCGTAAGCCACTAATGATTTTTTTGTATAAAACAAAACTTGTGGTTAGTACTTAGATGTGGCATTTTCCACTATGACACCATGTAGGGTAGTCAGAAAGTTTCAAATTTTGGAGCACTTTGGGTTTTAGATTTTCAGGTTAGGGATATTCAACCTTTATTTATAAAACTTTAGGAATAACTTCATTATTTAACTACATGGCATTAGAATACTGTGGTCATTAAAATGATGTAGAATATTTAAAAAATAAAAAGATACTTCCCCATTTAATGGAGGAAAAAGATTACATAAGAAGAGTTTTAACACCCCCAACCCACATACCCTATTAAAAATATACCCCAAAACCATTTTGTGTGAAGTGATAGTTTTATTCTACCTTCTAAGTTTTCTACAACACATGCATATGCAGTGAAACACTACTAAACCAAGATCTAGAAGAATATCTAATGAATGCCTAAATATTGAGTTTCAGCTAAATGTAGAATTAAAAGCAGGGGCCTTCCTCCAATCAGTAGGTCTCATAATTGGCTAATACCAAAATTCCCTTCTCAGTCATTTTTTGTCATTCCCAAGGAGAAGTAAGGCATTTTAAGCACCAAGACCCCTGCGCTTCTCTCTACTGAAATGTCAGTATATACACATACATCTGTACTCACACACTCAGCAACCTTAAGCTATCAAAGAAATTAAAAGTGGCTTATCACAGTATCAGGAAGCCCTACAAGAACCTCTGGGAGGAAGTATGCTCCAGAAATGGTCCAAAGCCAGTTTGTCTTGAAGTATAATTAAATTGAATTTTAATGCTAGAAGCATTTCTTTCCCCATCCTACACAAACTGCTCTCAAAGGTCACCTATGGCATGTTAACTGCCACATCCAAAAAGCACTGGTAACAATAACAGGCCATGTTGTACCTACTCCTAAAATTTAACAAGATTCACGTTCATTTCTCAATCTTCATATTACCCAGCTTCTCTACGGCATTTAATCACCCATTCCTTCTTGAAAATTCTCTCCCCACCTCTTATCAGTGAAACTACACCATCCTGCTTCTTTTACTGCTGACTATGACTTCCTCATCTTTGCTGGTGCCACATGTCCCCAAACGTAGGTTTTAGGCTGTCCTATCTTAATCTTCAATTATTTCTATGCAAACCTCCTAACAATATTCATCTGCCTCACTTTGCATTTGACTCCCAATCCTTTATCATTAAACCTGTCATTTCTCTAAGCCTCAGAGATATTCTATCATCACTTCAAATTGAAAGTGTCTAAAACCCAACTTCGCATCTTTTCTATCTACTTTAGCTCTGTTCCTACTAATATAAAAGCACTATGGTTGCCAATGTTTCACTCAACTCCCTCCCTCGCCCTCATCATACCAAATGTCAAGTATTCCTTCCTTGAGTTTTTCAAATCTGTCACTTCCTTTTCATCCCTATTTCAGGCCAAATTCAAGCCTATCGCCTTTAAATCTAGGCACAAGTACAGTCATCCTCTCTGGTCTGCCTCTAGGTTCTTCTCCAATTCATCTCATACAATACCCTAAACCAGTCTTTCAAAACTGCTATCATTTATCACTCCTTACTTTAAAATTCCAAAGTCTTTTTATTTCTTTTATGATAAAATCCAAAACCCAACATCTTCTGCAATCTGGCCCAGGGTATCTTTTCATAAAACCAGAGAACCTCAAAACTGGAACCCTAGAAATCATGCATATGAAGAAGCTGAAGACCATAAAGGGTAAGTTTCTTACTCTGGTCAAATCAAAATATACCAAAACTGAGATGTGAAAACCTAAATCAGTGTTTCCCAAATTTTCCCAATTATAACATGAACTACAGCAGGATGCTTAATATACAGATTGCCAGGCCCTTTAAAATCTGATTTGGTAGGTCAGGATCTCAGCACTTTGTATTTTTAAGAAGCACTAGAAGATTCTCATCTACAGATAACATTAAGGAAACCTGACCTAGATCTTCCAAATCTTCTATATTCTTTGACCACACCAATCTTATCTTTTAACTATTGTCCTATATATTCTGTTCTATCCAGGAAAGTTCTATTCACTGTCTCAATTATAGCTTTTTAGCGGTTACATCATTCTTTCACCCCACCCAAACCCCCAAGCCTGTACATTCCTTCCTATTTTAAGCTCTTCAAAATCTTTTGACTATCTTAATTTATCAAAGTTTTCATATAACTCCAATAATCAAATACTATATAAACTTCATTTGTCATTAAGTATCCTACTAAGGAACAGAAAATATGAAGAATATATAAAAGAATACAAATTACTAATATTGGTGTTAGCCTGAAAGAGCAAATGTCTTTATTACGAGTTAATCAGCAAACAAACAAACAAAACCAACCACCTTTTTAAAAATATTGAAATCAGAGCATCTCTCACTTCCATTATACTGTACGGGGGGGGGGGGGGGGCAGAGGAAGAATGCAGTAGAAAATAATATGGGCCTAAATATATTTTTAAAATTTACACTATATTATGTTCCTTCCTCTATTGTAATATATTTTTAAATAAGGAAAAATTCCATAGTAGCTGCAGATTCTCAGTGATTTCCAATTTAAAAGTTACTGTATAATCTACAACATTAACCCAACCACTGAATCTAAGAAATAGGTAAAGTTAGTCTAACTGACCAAAACAGCCAAAGACAAGTAGTAAAAAAATACTAGGCCATTCCACTTACATACAACTTGATTGCCCAGAGACATTCAGGAGTAAATCTGATTTTATATTTGGTGTCTAAAAATAATCAAACAAATCTCTGGTAAAATACGAACTACACTGGATCGTAATTTCTCCTATCTCAAAATATCCCTAAGTTACTTCAACAAATAATCTCAAGGTGTTATTAAATGGCCTATAATTTAAATTATTAATCTAGTGACTTAACAGTTGCAAAATGAGCCCTGATATGATTTTTCATCTATTTTAAAGCCTATATTTATTGCGTTATCACTAGTATCATTTTTACTTAGCAAAAGCTACAGCATATCAATTCATCTTTCACTTTGTAATGCTAATAGCTAGAAGGATGAAGAAATAAAACTCCTTATCAAGTTCACATGTAAAGAAACCATAAAGTTGAAAATCCAAAGCTGTATTGTTTTCTATTGTTTTTTAAGTTGCAACTTGTAAAATCCTCTTACATCTCAATACGAACTCAATCTTAAACTCACCTTTTCCCCACATCTTTATTGAACAAATTTTTAAAAGGATGTTGTAAGCTACTATAATTATTAGGTTCACATATTGCTTTTAGAAACATTATCACCAACACTGCTCTTGAAGGAAATAACATTTTTTAAAAATTATAAAACTTGAATGTAGCCTGAAAAAACTGCTCATGTGGAATGTCTATTTAGGCTACTTAAAAATAGCTCTAATAATTTTTAAGACAGTTTATTAAAAGTGCACAGATATATAGCCTACCGACCTTTTAAAAAAAAAAAAGGCACCTTTAGACACCTACATAATAAAACATTTTAAAAATAGTCATTCCAGTTGGCATTTTACCACTTATAGGCTTAAATTCTTACACAATGATCCACTGAGATTTGAAAGGATCTGGGCTTTCAAGGGGGAGGAAAAGGGATCAAAATTACTGATTGGTTATTACAAGGACAAAGGTTAGTAACTTAAATATAGACATGCACTTAAAACTGTGTAATTATACTGTGTATAATGTGAACAATTTCAAGATATACACGAATATAATCTGATTAAAAGGCAGTTGATAATAATTTTAAAGGTTCAAGTCAGACTTCCAAAGAAGAAAAAGAGGCTTATTGCAAAATGCAGTACCTTGCTACCTACAAACCTTTGGATAGAATTTCAACTACACCAAGTAAGCTTTTTATAAATTCTTAGTCACAGAAAATATGTCATTATGAAATACAAAGTTTATCACACAAAGTGACGAATAAATGAAATCTGTTAGACCTATATTATTTACAATATACAAGATTAAAGAATAGGAAGGACCTAAACAACCATAAGACTGAAAATACTAAACCAATGCCAGTGAAACCGAACAGCATGACATTTTCTAGTATACAACCAAATGTAAAAATACATATAAGATAGCTGTTTTAATCCTTTAGCCTGACACCTTTCATGGGTTTCACTTTCGATCCAAAATGTATCTAAACTGGAAAGCTTATTCATAGAAAAATATTACTGTTCACATATAAAAACTGAAGAAATAAAAGATTAAAAAGCAGATATACCCTTATCCTTCCAATTTTTCTTCTGACCGTCCATCTCTTGTCACAATCCGCCCTCCAGCTGCAATTATCAATTATGCATACCAACAGAAAAGGTGTAACTGCAAAAATCTACTCCCCGAGACATGAAATATCCGTTTCCTCAACCGAAGTCTGCAGTCTCCTCTGCTGCACAACTGCAGCAAGGACTGAAGTCACCTGACGTCTTCTGGGTGTGGAGCAGTCTGACGCAGTGCAATCTGTAACTAGGCTACTAATACTCGGGCATTAATGCCTTCCTTCTATCTGTTGATTGTTCTAGTCATTTGCTTGTTGCTCATACCAAATGGAGCTGCATTTTCAGGGGGAGGGGCAGGCTACCAAAAGAAAGGAAAAGCGGGTTTGTTCTTACAGCAAAACTAACCACTTGATATATCTGAAATGACTTAAAGCTATATGCAGTTTTTCTTTTCTTTCTTTTTTTAAAAACAGATGGTTGAATTATGCTGCTCGTTTTCAGTTTAAAACTCTAAAATTAATGGTTACTCAATAAGGTAAAAATGACTGATTCAAACAAGGGTAATCGCTTAAATTTCAAGCTTGGGCAATGAGTCTCTTTTTACTTTCTTCTAAGTTTACTAAGGCTTAAAATATTCAGCATTTTGCACCCTTATGAGGGTATGGGCAGAAAAATCATAGTCAAAATAATATTAATGTTTTTTGATATATTACTGCAATAGAAAAAAGTTTCAATTTGAGCAATCTAATCTTTCTAATCTCTTTTTTCCTCTTTTATAATTATAAAAATCCAAAGACCTACAAATATACACTTATTCTTAATCATCACCTGCTCCAACGCAATCTTTCAATAAATATTTATTAGATACCATCACAGACACTATTAATAGATTCAAGCTTGGGGAAAATATTCATGTGCTAATTATATCATTTGCCTTGCAAAAATTACATAAGAGCAAACAAATTTTACTGATAAATATAAAAACAAATCTAGCATTTAGAATTTCTAAAATTTTTCAACTTTATAAAATGGGCATTCATTCCAGTGCAATGTCTTTACTAATGTTCCACAGTTTACCTGATGTTAATATATGCCTAAGCAGAAAAGGCAATAAATAATGACAAATCAGCTAAAATATTTAAAAATGTATATGGCCAAAATATTTAAAGATATATAGCCAGCTACAATGAAATAGGGATAATATTTTCTGGAACTTGCTATAAAAACTGTATGGACTGCAAAAGCCTGCAAAATCCTTAATATTAGAAGTGGCCTGAAACCAATGACTCATTTCTTTCCCTATTTGCCTAACTCCAAACATAAATAAAGGAAAGTAATTTTTAAAGAGAGCCCAGTATTTTCAGCTCAAGAGTTAATATTTAACTTTAAACTTTATTCACTGAACCCTTGCATAATGTGATATTTGAGTACCCTGTTACCAAGTCATATCATGGCCTGGAAATGTCTGTGCTCTTTGTGCAACAGTTTGGAATCTCAAACTATTTAGTAAGTACAAAATATTTTCTAGTAACAAATCCCTTAAAACTGAAGGCTGAAAAATAGCATTAGAAGAAAGTACTAATACAGCACCCCAACATTATTTTGAAGTCAGAGATGACTACACTAATAGGAGAAAAAAGGTTTCTTGAAATAATGGTATTGGTCATTTATACTACTCACATCTTCTGTGGTATCTGATTTGGTCTAAGCATGAAAAAAAAAAAAGTATGAGAGTGGCAAGTACGTGTAATAACACATACCTACTATGATATTATTTTTAATACATATACATGTTTTCGTCCACAGTTCCTGGGTCCTAACTCTCATAACCCTTGTTCCAGTAAACAGAGCGCCTCTCTGACCTTCCCCTACACTCCCTTTCACTTACTTGCCCATTTGGCAGGACTCTAATCTGATCATAAGTCATAAAACCCTCATTTCAGAGAAATACCCTGGAGGAAGGAATGCTGCACAGAGAGGCCAAGAAGAATCAGAACAGACAGGACTTACTGGGTTTAGGTCACACCCTTTTTGTCCAATCACATTTCAACAGGGTTGTCCATGCTTCAATCATGGACAACCAATGAAATCTCCATAAAAGGCCCGAAGGACAGGGTTCAAAGAGCTTCCAGATATCTAAACACATGAAGTTCTCCCACACCTCACCCTATGCATCTCTTCACCTATATAATAAACTGGTAAATGTAAGCAAGCGTTTCCCTGAGTTCTGTGCGCCGCTCTATCAAATTAATTGAACCCAAAGAAGGAGTCATGGGAACCCCAAACTTGTGACTGGTGGGAAGGGGGTGGTCTTATGGGACTGAGCACTCAATCTGTGGGATCTGACCCTGTTGCCTAGTAGTGTTGGAATGGGAGGACACCCAGATGGTGTCTGCTACAGAACTGATTGCTCGCTTAGTGGTGGAGAGAAGTCCTACCCCCTACATTTGGTCATAAAGTCTTCTGTGTGGATGACTGTGTTGGTGTGAGAGCAGACAAAAAGCGGTTTGAATATTCTTCACAAATTCCCACTCATCTAAACATTAAACATACTTAATAGCATCCCTGGCAGATTAAAAGGTCCAAATAGGAGTCTTTAAGTTCCATAAGCATTTCTACCCTATATAGCGATAGCTAATTCATTTTTACTGTCTTTATAAATGTACGAGGAAAACTAGCTTGTGGGGGGGAAAAAAAAAAACCAAAATCAATCAACTTTTTGCCCATTTCTTTCTTAGAAAGTTTTTCAACTAGAGTTGTTTTAAGTTTGATAAGCTAAGTGAAAAAGGGTTTAAATTTGAAAAATTGATATGAGACAAAGTTTTTAAAAATATAAAGCCATAGGGCTTTGTTTATTGTAAGGATCATGAGTTACTATATGCAAAAGGCTTTAGGACAGTGCCTGACAAAAAGTAGGCACTATAAGTGCTATTTACTGTTATTATGGTTAAAAAAAAAAAAAAACAGCCAGCCTACAAGGGAATAAGACATACAAGACCCATCTAAGAAAGTTCATATATTAAGTCATTTAATTCTAAGCAATAACCCAATAACTTTTTAAACAGAACTGTCGCCCGTCACACAAATTATTGTCCTTGCTGTATATATAGTTCTGTTATTCTCCAGCTGAGAAAAATTTATATATACCTACTTTATTGGTGCTATTCCAAATTGAACCCCAACTTAATGGGTCAAATAAAGGAAGGACACAAATATGTCAAAAACCTACCTTTATTTATTTAGTTTTCCTTTTAATACTTCACATTTTATTAAAAAAAAAATGAAAAATTCTTTCAGGTACAATTTTCCAATAGAGTACATATGTCCCAATTTGCAAAATGACATTCTGATTATTTAAGACGGGAACCTATTGTCCCATAAAAGTAAAGGTTCCCAAAGGAGAGACCACAGAAAACTCATTTATAATGCATGTAAATAAAAGTGTTATCTGAATTCTAAGCCCTGCTGCATATTGTGTGTATGTGGAAGGGACTGGATGGGGGAAGGAACGAAGTATTCTCCTTTCC
Source organism: Eulemur rufifrons (assembly GCF_041146395.1). Lineage (NCBI taxonomy): Eukaryota > Metazoa > Chordata > Mammalia > Primates > Lemuridae > Eulemur > Eulemur rufifrons. The sequence goes on along the minus strand of NC_091001.1, from coordinate 73,061,904 downwards.
CTGACTTTAACATCAGACTTAACATAGAACTTTTCAAATAAACTGTTCTAATTTCCTATTTGGCAATTCCCCACTCCTCAGTGTCCATATCCCCAGTAGCCCCTTGCCCAAGCATGACAAAACCAAAGATGAAAATCTCCCCAAGCATATCCCTAACTCCTTTACAAAGGGTACTATGTTCTAAACTTACCTATACTGTTTCTCTTCTCACATCTCAAACTAAAACTCGTTTTCTTAGTGCTATTACCTCACACATAGGAAAATTATATGATTAAATCCATTACTATATGACAAAAAGACTCTCTCAGAAACACTGTTTGTATGTATGTCAGAAATTGTATGTATGTATGTATGTATTTGTTTGTTTGTTTTTGGCTTGTATCTAATAGGCAAGATTTCAGACAGTAGAGAGCTATTCTAGAACAGGCAGCAAGCAAGTAAGCCATAAGTCCACCTCAGCCAACTCTTCTAAGATATTCCTTTCCCATTTCTTTCCTTCTTCTGCTTCTGAGCTCAAGAAAAACAAGCTTTTGTTTTCTTTACAATATTTAGAGATACAAGAGAAAGAAGGTGGGAAAGAAAGTCATTTGGATTGAAGTACTACTCTTTAAGTTAGAGATTGCTTATACACTGTTGTTGAAGGCTAAAATAATTATTTCCACTTTCCAGCCATGGATAATCTTTTTAATAAAAAAAAAAAAAATTATAGCTACACAGTAGTTTTAAACTTATTTCAAAATTTAATTAGTCCAAGTTACACAAAGGTATGAAATTAAAAATGTTTCACTACTGAAACGTGTTAAGCAATTAAAAAACCCTACCATATGCTGTAATACAATGCCCTCTATGGACTAAATTACAGTACTTCAACATTAACTACTGAATTAAATCTTAAGAAATGGGGAAAGACTAGTCTAGAAAAATCAGTAACAATACAAGTTAAAACGGTAGAGTCTATAAACAATTAGCTAAAAATGAATGCTAAAATCCATAGAGAAAGAAATTGAAAGTGATAGTATTCAATGAAAACTAAATGCTGACCTCCTATATTATAAAATAAATATACAGATATCCCTAAAGAGCCAAAGCATCTTTAAATTCAGAAGTCGAAAATTAATAGTCATTAGGCTCTGAACAGATCTTTTTAAACTTTCATGTTTTTATTGAAGTACATACGTTCGGGAGAATATTTAAGGTCATTTCGTAATGTCTACAATAACAGCATGATTCAAGCATTTGATTCACTACAAGACGTCAATATTCAAACTTGTTAATAAAATCATTTTTAAAGTCATTTGTTACTGTGAACCATATCCATAGCTCACTAAATTTCTCCCTCCAACTGAATTTATTCTATATGGCCAATTATAGATGATCCCATAGACCTGATTTTGTATCTACAACACTAGATGGCACCAATATCCACAGTCTACAGTTGATCACCCAATCCACAAGGGCAGTCTGGCAAAGGCTATGCTCTGAATTTTCTGGCTCTTCCATAAGATTGTTGTTACTGGGCACCAGGGAACTAGATTGGAGTATATGAGGGGAATAGGAAAGCAACTCTGTCCCCAAAAACACATGTGGGATAAAATAATCTCTAACCAGAATCCAAAATCAATTTTAAATAGATAAGAATTAAATGTAAAAATAAAACTGTAAGTAAGTACATTAAAAGGTATACATTTTCCTTTGTGAAAATTGAAAATATCCACTAAAATATAAACTAAAATAAAAATCTTTTAGAAAACTGAGGGAAAACTGTAACACAAGAGTTTATATTCTTTATATAAAGAACTCTCATAAAATCAGAAAAAAATGAACACCTACATAAAAAAAATGGGCAAAGAGTATGAACAAGCAAATCAAAAAAGAAATACAAATAGCCAACATGTTCACATTCACTGGTAATCAAAGATCAAAATAGCAAAATACCACTTGCACCTATCAAACTGATCAAGGTTTTCTAAAAATACCACATACAGACTGTCTGGAAGAATAATTAAAGAATAAGTCATAGTAGGTAAATCTGAGAAGGAGCACTAGTTGGCTAGGCAACAGAGAGAGGAAGTATTCCTGTCATTATACTTTTTGAATTTTGTATAACATAGAAATATTATGTATTCCAAGAAAACAAGTAATATCAATTGTCGGTGACAGTAGGGAAATGGGTATTTTCTCACTCTGTTATGGGGTAAAAATTAGTGAAACTTTTCTGGTGGCCAGTTTTTGTTGAAACTCTTTAAAATGCTCCTACCCATTGACCCAGGTTTTATTTCTAGTAATTTATGGCAAACAATTCAGAGATATGCTACATTTGATCTTATCCAAAAGGCAGAGGAGTAAATTCAGATATATGTAAAACGTATTTAAACATAAAGAGGTTAATAACAACAGTATTATTTATAAGTAAAAAATTTAGGAATAATCTAAGGGTCCAACAACAGCAAAGTGGTGAAATTGTAATATATCTATACTAAGTAACACTAAATACTAAAAAAAACAATCAACGAGCAATAAAGACACAGAAATGTTTGCATTGTAGGAGATATTGCTGAATTGTCTAAAAAGCTTATAAATATATAGAATATGATCCCAATTTCATAAAACATTTTATTACATTCATAAAACTACACATATGCATTGAAAACAGACTAGAATAATACATTCTAAAATATTAAGGATTACATTTGGGCAATACGATTACAAATTTTTTATTTCAGTGTTTTTATGTGTTGCTCAAATTTGTACAATGAACATGTATTATACTTCAGACTGCTCCACAAACTGACTTTACTGATAGTTAGCAAGTCCTTGGAAGAAATTCTTACTACTAAAGTTACTGAAGTTCAAATAGGTTAAAACATTTGCCAAAGGCCATGCAGCTAATCAGTAAAAATGCCAGGATTAGAATTCAGGTCTATAAAGTACCCAAAATTAAGTCCGTTTAACCATATTATATTTTGGTATCTTTTATGGTACATATTTATTTTCAAGCCGTATTGCCCACAGTAAGCACTAAATAAATCCTAATTAAATAATGTCACTTAAAAAAAAAATACAATCATTACCTTTATTAACAATACTCAGGTTCTAATTTAGCTACATTGTACATTTACTAGTAGCCTTCTAGTTAAAGGTATTCCTACTCTATTTGTTAAACATTTTAATTTTTCCGAGTACTTAAAGTTCTTAACTTGCACCAGATTAACTCTTTACCATAATAAAGTCCAACTAAAAACTGTAAGTGTTCTAAATATATGTGCTCACTAAAAATATATTTTAACCAAAATAGTAACCCTTAGTATCTACAATACTAAAGTATTATAAGTAAAGTAAGAAGGCTCAAAGGCTATAAATTTTTGAAATTAGTAAGAAAATATCTTAAGTCATAAAAATATCAAAAGAATGTTCTCATTCATGAATATATATGTAGGTATATGTAGTAAGTTTACAAAGAATATTTTTGAATTCTTTACCTAGATAAATGGGCCCTTTTAAAGTGAGTTCTTTTACTATGGCAATATTACTTGCTTAATTCTGGATATCACATAGTTTAAGTAAAATGAACAAATAATCAACTTGTGGTTGGTTTACACTTTACTCACCAATAGTTCCAGCAAGACACAATCTATATTTTGATTATGAACTGAAAATATTCTGTGCATTAGTGACAAATCAAGCAACCAACCAACAAACATTAAGCAATCACTATGATGAAATCAAGATCTCAGTGGTTTGGATGGGAGACATTAACAGCCTACCTACCAACAACACAAACAGATAACAGTTGTCTATCACAATACGTTTATTCAGTGTCCACATGGAGGCAATAGACTGTTACCCTAATTCTGATATCCCTACATATGGAAGAACACATGAGGAAATATAAATGGTAACCAACTTTCTTGACTTCTTCAAAATGTGTTACATTGCTTAATCGTCCCACATAACAGGTTGTGATAAAAAGCAGCAGTCTGCTAAAGTCAGGACAATTACTCATCATTCCAAAATGGGGAAATAACTGACAAGGGGTCAAAACCTGGGTTGGAATCACAAGTTCTTCATCTGCTGGAAATATTAATAAGATCATCCTTGTGGAATCAGATAACAACTAATACAAATAAGAACTCCAAAGTCTGGAACATAGTAGATCAAAATTATTGTGCTTATCACATAATTTGCTATGTAACCTTGAGAAAGTTACTTAACATCCTTAGATTTAGGTTTTATCGTCTATAAAAAAGTTCCTTCTTTCAGAAGATTAAATGAAATGAAGACGTGAAAGTGCTTGGTGCTTAGATTTTCCATAAATGGTGGTCTTCCCTTTCCAGGTAAAATGAGAAAATTCAGCTTCTTTTCTTAGCCTTTTAGAATTCCCAATTATCAAATATTCTAAATGGGGAGGGGAAAAAAGCTGAAATAAAATTGAAACAAATGAACCTGACTGTATTTGAAATGAATATTATAACCACACTGAAGGTGGGGGAAGAAGCAAGGAAGAGGGGGGAAAATAATCTAAGTAACTTGTGAATAAGGTATTGACTATATGCATTTAATCTTCAGCAGAGTTGCAGCGTGGAGATTTGCAAACAAATCCTGAGCTCTTTTATCAAGTTAATTGATTACAGTGACATGAGAAAAGCATCTACAACTATTTTAGATGTATTAAAGGACTGAACAAATGAGTACATGTATTGGTGGTATTAGGAATCAGAGTTCTCACTAAGGTGCTCACACAGTAGTAATATTCTTTGGGGGTAGAGAGGTTGGGGGTGGGTAAACTCACAACTAATGGACATGGTGACCATTGTGGGGGGGAAAGAGCACATCTAAAATCATGGTTGGCATGTGGCAAAGTTATAACATGAAACCAAAATGTTTGTACCCCCATAATTTCCTGAAATAAAAAAAATTAATAAATAAAAGCAACAGAACAAAAAAAAGAACAGAAAAATATGAAATGAGGAAAAAAGGATGAACCCCATGGAATTGGATTAGAATTGGAGGTACCTGTGTGAACTCTCATTTCTAAAATATGTATGTCTATATGTGTATGTTTATTTGTATGTATGTATATAAGCATTTCCTAGCTCTGTCCACTGACAGAGCTAAAATGCAAAGTCACCCACAGTAGCAATGAACACAACTAGCATCCAGCTCCTGATCTTTAATATCTCACTACCATGAAAATGCTCTCTCATTTTATACTAAAAGAAATCAGGGATACTTGGAGAAATGGCTTATTCCAGGGCTAGAGCAGAGTAGGCATAAGATAAGCCTACAACATTATGTTAGGCTAAAAAGTAAGAAATGCTCCCCTCCCAATCCCCAAAATAGAAAGCTGCATGTCCTTGAGCCAATTTGAAGAGGCCCTCAAAATATGGAGCAATTTACCAAAATAATTAAGTTCAGTAATGAATTATAAACCATTGGGAGAAAAAATGGAAATTCATGGATCCATACTGATAATTAACTAATTAATGCATTGATGGAAAAGAAGGGCTCTTGCTTAAAGGAGAATGCTGAGAGTCAACTGAAAAATGTGGACAGAATGCTGGAGTTGAAAAATAATTTTGCAACCACCATGGTAAAGATTTGATCAAGTAAGAATCATCAGTGGATACTAAACCTAGGGGGGCTGGTTTTGATGGATTTTGAGAGGGATATTTGCATGATCTAGAAGTGTCACTCCTAAGACTCCTTATCAGTTGTTAGGGAGAAAGAAAGATATTAACAATAATTATACAGTGAGGAAATCAAGGACCATCTTGACCAGATTGTCAAAATTAACCTCACCAATGAGCGAGTAATGAATAGTACGTAACTCCAAATGTGGTACTATAAGAGAGACACTACATCACCTACACAGTATTTTGACCATGAATCTATTAGTCTCAAGCTAATCACTAAGAAATATCTGACAAACCCAAAATGAGAAATGATCTACTAAAAAGGGGAAAAGGGAGGGCCTATGTTCTTCGGAACTGTTAATGTCACAAATGATAAAGACTAGAAATGCGAAGTCCTAGCCAGAGCAATTAGGCAAGAGAAAGAAACGAAGGGCATCCAAACTAGAAAGGAGAAAATCAAGCTGTCCCTGTTTGCAGAGGACATAATCTTATATGTACATAAAAACCTAAAGATTCTACCCAAAAACTCCTAGAACTGGTAAATTCAATAAAGTTGCAGGATACAAAATCAATAACAAAATCAGTAGCCTTTCCATGCATGAACAAACTAGCTGAAAAAGAAATCAAGAAAATAATCTCATTTATAATATCTTAAAAAAAAAAAAAAAAAAAAACCTAGGAATATATTTAACCAAGAAGGTGAAAGATCTCCCATCCAAGCACTAACCAGGCCCAACCCTGTTTAGCTTCTGAGATCAGACGAGATCAGGCACGTTCAGGGCGGTATGGCCATAGACAAGAAGGTGAAAAATCTCTACAAGGTAAACTACAAAACACTGATGAAAGAAATTAAAAAGGATATTAATACAAGCAAATGGAAAGACATCCCAAACTCATGGATCAGAAAAATACTATTAAAATGACCATACTACTCAAAATAATCTATAGATTCAATGCAATCCCTACCAATTACCAATGACATTTTTCACAGACATAGAAAAAAAATATCCCAAGATGCATATGGAACAAAAGACCTCAAATAGGCAAAACAATCCTTAGCAAAAAGAAAAAAACTGAAAGCATCACACTACCAGACTTCAAAGGATACTACAAAGCTGTAGTGACCAACAGAGCATGGCACTGGCATAAAAACAGACAAAACAATGGAACAGAGAACCCAGAAATTAATCCCCATTATTTATAACCAACTGATTTTTCAAAAAGGTGTCAAGAAAACTCATTGGGGAAAGGATAGTTTCTTTAGTAAGTGGTGCTGGGAAAACCGGGTAGCCATATGCAGAAGAATAAAACTAGATGCCCACTTCTCACCCTATACAAAAATCAAGGCAAATGAATCAAACACCTAAGTGTAAGATCTGAAACAATAAAACTACTAGAAGAAAACATAGGGAAAACACTTTAGGACATTGGTCTGGGAAAAGATTATATGAGTAAGACCTCAGAGGCAACAAAAGCAAAAATTTAAAAGTAAGATTATATCAAACTAAACAACTTCTGCACAGCAAAGGAAACAATAAACAGAATGAAGAAAAGACAGCCTACAGAATGGAGAAAATTCATCCAACAGGGAATTAATATCCAGAATATACAATGAACTCAAACATCAATAGCAAAAAAATAAACAATCTGATTTAAAAATGGGCAAATGATCTGAACAGACATTTTTCACACACACACAAAATATGTATTGGCCAACAAATATATTTTAAAATGCTCAACATCACTAATCACCAGGGAACTGCAAATCAAAACCAAAATGAGGTATCATCTTACCCAGGTGAAGAGGGCTATTAGCAAAATGACAAAAAAAAAAAACAAATGCTGAAGAGGGTGCACAGAAAAGGAAACTCTTATACACCACTGGTGGGAATGTAAACTAGTGTAATCACTATGGATGACAGTATAGAGGCTCCTCAAAAAACTACAAATAGATGATCCATCAATCCCACTACTGGGCATTCATCCAAAGGAAAGGAATCTGCACCTCTATGCTTATTGCAACACTATTCACAACACCCAAAATATGGAATCAACCTATGTGTCCAACAACAGACAAATGGATAAAGTAAGTCTGGTATGTATACAAAATGGAATACTATTCAACCATAAAAAAGAATAAAATCCTGTCATTCATGACAACATGAATGGAACTGGAAGACATTATGTTACGTGAAATACACCAGCAACAGAAAAGTTGAACACTGCTTGTACTCACTCATATGTGAAAACTAAAAAAAGTTGATCTCACAGAAGTAAAAAGAACAGAGGTCAGAGGCTGTAAAGGGTAAGGATAGGGACATAAAGAGATTTGTTGAAGGACAGAAAATTACAGATAGATAGGAGGAATAACCTTTAACGTTCTATACTACTATAGGATGGTTATAGTTAACAATAATATATAGTTTCAAATAGCTAGAAGGATATTGAATGTTCCCAACATAAAAAAATGATAAATGTTTGAGATAATGGATATGTTAATTACCCTGATCTGATCACTATGCATTATATGTATCAAAACATCACTATGAACTCCATAAATATGTACAATCACTATGCGTCAACTTAAAAACTTTTTTTAGAGATTGGAAATGTTCCAGATTAAAGTGCCAAAACAACTATGACAACTACACAGAATACCTGGGCCCTAAACCGGATCTTGTACTAGAGGAGGGAAATAAGCTATAAAGGACATTATTAGGTCAACTAACAAAATTAGAATACAAATGGTAGATCTTAAAAAGCATTGTATCAGTGTAAGTTTATGAAGTTAATAGCCATACTGAGGTTATGAAAGAGAAAATCCCTATTTGAAGTATTTAAAAGGCCAGAATGTATATAACTTATTCCCAAATGGTTCAGGAAAAACAAAGATGTATCTACATGTTCATATCCAGTTAGCTATAGAGAGATCACAAATGATAAAGCAAATGGGGTAAAATATTAATAGGTGAATTGAGATGAAGGGTATAACACATTCTTCATACTATTTTTATTTTTCCAACTGTGTTTTTAAACTTTGAAGTTATTTCCATATAAAAAGTTAACTTAAAAAAAGCAATTAGTTTTAAAACAAAACACATCCTATATGATACCATTGGTTTGTTTCCATTTTGCTTAATTCTAATCAGAGAGAATTTAACAACTAATGTATCATTAACCCTTCTTCTAGCATAGAGTGATTTTTCAGTTCTGAATAAACCTAAATGTTTCTTTGCTCTTGGTCACACATGGCCAGTTCACAAATCCATCTATGTGTCTAGTTACAAGTAATAGGTTTACTATTGACCATACTGTCCACCAAAACAGGATCTGGAAAACTTTTTTATCATATTTACATAAATTAGCAGGTCTGTGCATTCTACTCACATTTGCTATCTGTAACTTTCATAGAATCATCTTTTCCATGAAGAATATCCCAAGGGAGATAGCCTTTTTTCTTCCCTAACATGTGCTGGTGGCCACCTACTAGTAATTATTACACACTCATACCTCTAAATTGTCATTCCTATGCCAAACTGAGACTCTCTGCATCATCTGACAAAACATTTCAATTGTTTGTGGTAGTGCTGCCTGTCAGTTAACTATTGTTTTCAGAAGTTTCACCATTTTAGCTTATATATAGAATAAATGTATGCAAGTATTAGAATATTTTACCTTATACCTTTTGTTACTGTATTTTTTAAGTGAGTGGAAAATTGAAAAACTAAAATGCCAATAATAATCATAATATATTTTAAATAAGAATGGAAAACTGGGAACACAAAGCATAAGTCTTTAGCCACAGACTTTTTAATTAAAGAACATGTATGAAATGCTAGGTCTAGATCATGAAAAATGGCCTCTACATAAAGAGGTACTAAAAGAATAAAATAGAATGAATGTTAAAAATTATGGACTGAGAAAAAAATCAGCATTTGCATTCCAATATTAAAAATACAGTTTGTCACAAACTCCTTTATCAAGGGAGGAAGACTATTATTAATTTTCTTGACAAATTTTATCCCCCAATGCTTAATAAAGCACCAATGTCTACATCATAGATAACTTATTCAACTTTCTTGCAAAATCAATCTTTCTTCCCAAAACTCAAACAATTCTACCAACAAAATGTCATTTTAAGAAAACAAGAAGTGATCCTTTTGTAGTTCGTAAGTGTGATGATTGAGTTTTCATGCTTATGTGTAGGATATGTCTCCCTCAGAGAGTCAGACCTTGTTATGAGTGCATATTACCTTTCTGATGTGAGAAAAAATAAAAATCAGAAAACAAAAAAATCCTAAGGACAACAAATGACATAATAAATGACTTGAGGAAATTAATCTTAATTATTATTTAATACTTCTCAATGCTTTTAGTGTTTAAATGTGTATGCATGAATAAGACCCAAATTTTTAAAACACCTACATATATCATAATTAGAGATAATATAAAATTTTTAAGCCACCTGAGTGAGCACAGAGCCTCCCTTTTATCAGTCCACTGCCATACTTTGGTCCATTTGACTTCAGTACACTTAACCTGCACTTTCCAGAAGATAAGGAAGTGTCTATGATCATTACAACACACATCGTAATGTCTTTACCAGTCTGTCTCTACCAGCTGACTGAAAGCTGCATGACAGTAAGGCTTTGTCTTATTAGTCTTCATCTCCCTGCCCCCAAAACAAACTAGTGTAGTGCCTGATATAAGGATGTTAAAGCAACTACTCACTTGCTTTGAACAGATGCCTGTTACAATTACGTCAAGGAAATTATCAAGTTGCAAGGACCATCTAACCCCCTTCCTTTTATAGAAAAAGAAATTGACATCTAGAGAAACAAAGTGATTGTCAGTGATAAAGCCAAGACTAAAAATTTACATACCAACACTGGGGTTTCCTTCCTGGGACTTTTGTGGAATACATATATTTGGTGTATCCAAATAATTCTCTATTCCCTAGTGAGTTGATACGATAGTTAATATTAAAAAAGGTTAAGTCAAAGAGGCATAAATAACTATTTTCTCAGAGAAAGGACATAAATATCTTCTAAAAAGAGAATGCCCAAGCACTGCTTATACTTTCTTCTTCAACCATCCCTAAGCTTTTAAAGGCACTGCTCTTAATTCTAAACTAATAAGCTATAGATCCCTAGGTTTAACAAGATCCAAGAAACAGCTCGCTCCTGAAATACTGAAATTAGAGAGCTGTCATCTACTAGAGGACTGCTAGCTTTAAGTTTTGGGAGGACACTAGGGGGAAAAATTTTTTACATGTGTCTCAACACTGCTCACATCCGTGCTTCTCCTTGCTCTTTACCTACAATATCATCACCATGCTGCTCTGAATTTCTCAGACCTTTCTTTCTCTTGTTCCCTCCTAAACTATTTTACTTTGCTGCTCAAAACCCACAGTGGAAACTGTGAACCAGCTGCCCTAATCCTCAACTTCTTTACTGAACATCCCTGTTACCTCACCTTCACTAAAACCTGGCTTTTCCTTGAGCATACTGCTTTTTCCTGTGGAACTTTCTAAATGGAGGCTGCTAGTTCTATACTCCACACCAGCGGTCCCCACCCTTTTTGGCAGCAGGGACCAGTTTCAGGGAGACAATTACTTGATCTCATCTCTAGCAACCTTCACCCAACTCCACTATGAGACTTGTCTCGCAGCCAAACTCTGGCCATTATAATCAACCTGAACTGCTGCTAATCCTCTGAAATTCTAAATTTAACATCACACACACACACACACACACACAGAGAAATTCTAAATTTAACATCACACACACACACACACACACACACACACAGAGAAATTCTAAATTTAACATCACACACACGCACACATACACACAATCCCACTTTGCCCACAACCTCCTATTATTCTGACGTTCAGTTATTCCTATATTCTTAGTTCTTAGACCTAATTTGGACCTCAAGTTCACTGACCTTCTTACTCCCCTCCTATCAACTCTCTCTTCTCTTTACATTCTTCAACTTAGATGCCACAGTCCATCACTTCAAATTTCTCTCTTGCTGTTATTATCCTCAACTCTCTTGACTCACTGTCCTTCCACCAGGCCCACCTAGCAAAACAAAACTTTGAATCAACACAACTATTTGTTTTTTTCTGAACTTATACCTGGGCTGTTTAGCTGCAATACCTTTGTTTCCCCAGTCAGAGTATTTCAGACCTCCTCCACCCCAGAGTGTTCCAGTTCATTCTCAGTAAATGACTTAATATACTGCTTTAAAGAATAAACATAAACCATGAAACGATTCCCTCAACCTCCAGCCACAAAACCCTAGTAGTATCATTACCCATACTTTCCTTTCCATTCACTACAAAGTACTGTCTTTCCACCTAAGGCTAATTTCTTCACCTGAACTTGGGAGTTCATCTCATATTCTTCTGACTTTCTACCAGCACCTGTAATCACTTTCCCTCCATCCTTAAGAAAAAAAAAAGGCTTTTCCACCACTCCATATTCTCCCTCCTGCTTGCTAACACTCCTTCATCGTGTTCTCAAACTTGTTGAGAGTGGCCAACATTCAAAATCCATTTGCTCAAGTCCCATTTACTGCTTAACCCTAGGCCGTGCCCACTCACACCATTTTCCATTGTCATGCCAACATTTTCCCTACTTTTTGACAAACTTTCATTCCTTACCTTAACTGACATCTCTAGTATTTGATTATTTTGACCATTTCTTCCACCTTTAATCTTCCTCTTCTCTTGGTTCTTCCCTAGTTGATATCCGCAGCTTTAATTTATGCCTCCAAGCCCATGACAAATATACACAGATAGCCAAGTTCTCTCTCAAGAGCTTCAAATATAATACCCGTAACTTCTTGGATGTCTTGTAGGTATCTCAATACCAACATATTCCCTGAATTTTTTACCTTCTCCTCTTTAAACCCATTTTATTCTCTCATGTTCCCTATCTCATTTTCTCATACTGCCATCCATACATTTGCACATGTCAGAGACCCGGGGTTCCTGGAGTCATCTTTCCAACCTCCCCTCATCCGTCATGTTCCATATCCATCAAACACCAAGCCCTATGTCTCTGTGCTCAACACATTGCCTGAATGTTCATAATCTCTTCTTTCTTAGATTACAGCAACAATCTCTAACTTTTCTCTCTGCCACTAGTGCCACCCGTCTCAAATACATAAGTATATTCAGTAAATTTACCATAATCACTACATATTTTTATAGAAAACATAGCTTTTAATGCTAAATAAAAAACACGTGCAAAAAAATCACCTTATACAAATCAGGTATGTGGAAAATGTAGACAAAAAATGGGAATCGGTACTTCTCAGAATTCATAATAGCATACCTCGATTTACACTTTTCAACAAAATGTGTACACTCAATATGCCTAGCCTTATTCCCACCACTGAAAAATATACTATACTGAATATTTAAAACATGCTACAGAAATATTTCTTTAAAAATTAAATATAATTTCTGGAATAAAAGTATATCTAAAAAATATTGTTTTAATATCACTTGCTCTTCATGCTATCAAGAAACACTGAAGCAAAGAAAAAGAAAGAAAGAGATACTGAAGCCAATTCTTTTTTTTTTTTTGAGATAGGGTCTCGCTCTGTCACCCAGGCTGTAGTGCAGTGGTGCAATCATAGCTCACTAACAGCCTCAAACTCCTGGGCTCAAGCCATCCTCCTGTCTCAGTCTCCTGAGTCTCTGGGATTACAGGCATGAGCTACAGTGCCAAGCCATTTTCTAGTTCCGTGGCACAAAATATTGTAAAAGTGACCAACAAATAACTGTGGAAAAGTTTTAAGAGCAAGGGTGAGTGTTGAGTGCAAGAAGAGTAGAAAAGGCACTAAAACCTTTAACGGAGATGGTGGAAAATGACTTCTTATCAATGTGATATATTAGACACCATAAATATAATATACAACACAAAATGTAGTGGAATGTTCCATGATAAGTCAAAAAGTGGCACAAAGCACAAAACAGTGTATAGATTGATTACCTGAAGTTTTACTCAGCTCTGCTGAAAATATAGCAGATGGTGATCTGTCCTTTTTTTCTGTATCAGCTTTTTTCTCAGCTTCTTTCACAAGAACTTTGGGTTTAACTACACTGCCTATCTCTGTTTGAGTGGCCAACGCTGAAACATCTGGAGGCAGTAAGGGCACCTTTGTTATATCAGACCTATTTTTAGAAAATTCATCTGAGACATGGACTTTCTCTTCATCTTTAGGTTGTATGTTCTTGAAAGAAAAATCACGGGGCAATTCTGTGCAAGGCAATGACCCAGCTCCGTCCTGGACATTAACAATTTCACTTTTAGGGGGTGCTTCTAGGTCAGTGTATTCCCTGGTTAATTTAGAAGAGTCATTTTTAGAACTGACAAATGTAGGGAACTCATCTATAATTTCAATTGGAGATGAATCTGAAAATGTTTCACTTTCTCTTATTTGTGCTTCCTTAGTAATAAATAAGCCATCATTTGAAAAAATTGCATTATTGAGCTCCTCCATCTGCAAAGGAATTTTTTCCTTTTTGCTCAATGTTGAGATTTCATCAGGTGATACAGTATCTTTTGTGGTATCTAAATTGGGCATAAAAGATTCCAAATATGGCTTTCCTCCCTCAGGTGGTAAAACGCTGAATTTTTCCTTATTTTCATGTTCTAGCATTGACTCAGGTGAAGTTTTAGTGAGACTTTCTCTCACAAGTATCACAGCTTCATCTTGTTTTTGTGGAACTTCAGGTATTGAATCATCACTGAACAAGTCAACTGGTTCAGAATCAGGTGAGGAATCTTCAACTAGCTCAGAATGATCAGGCTCTGGTTGTTCAACTTTTGCAATTTCTGAATAATTAGAGAAATCTGGAGTTGGTTCAGTAGACTGCTTTGTTTCTTTAATTAAATCGCATGCAATAGATATATAAGGAGCTTCTGTCTCTTGAACAGCTGCATTAATACTTTCAGGCTCTTCTTCCTTTACTCCGGATACTTTTTTTAGTGATACATTCATGGCCTCTTCATATGGTGGGGGATTTTCAGACTCAAGTTTTAGGCTTTCATAATTCACTGAAGAAGCTTCTACTGGTGATGAACTGGGCTGCACTGCAGAAGCACCAACACTAGGAACTACAGAATTTAATGGTGCTTCCATAACAATGTCAGGCAAAACTGGTGAAGGAGTAGCTTCAGATTCTTCAAATGATGGGCAAAGCTGTGCTGCAGGGTAAAGTGACTCCTGCATAGCTTCTGATGTTTGGACCAAGTCCATTTTTGTTTCATAAGCAATCTTTGTACCTGTAGCTTCATTCAATTCACTTTCACATGCTTCCTGTACTAAATCTGGGGTTAGACCTTCAGGCATGTTTGCCACTACTTCCTCGGTCACCTTTGATAAATTATCCGTTGTGACATAATCTGTCTCAGAATCCTGTGTTGCTACAAGGAAAGGGTTTGATGTTTTCATGCTAGTATTCTTCTCTGTTACAATCTGGGCCTTCTTTTCTTCTATTTTTTTTTCATCGGTCTTATTTTCTGAAGTATGATCTCCTAACAAAGGAAAAATATTTGCTGCAATGCTCTCAGCTGCTGTTGGGTTAAAGGGAGCACATGTGATATATGCTCCTGAACTGTCTTTTATAGCTTCTGGTGTGCTGGGTAAAGAAGTATCATCATTACTGCTTTCACTATCTTTTTCATGAGTTTGCTGAAGGCTATCTGCAAAACATTTTTTATCCACTTTACTTTCCAACTTGCTCTCTCTGTTACCTCCAGCAGCCAAAACATCACTATCTTCTTTAAAAGTATCTTTCACTTCCCAAACTTGCTCAAATGGTTTGAAGTCTGCATATTCCTCCCTCAAAGGAACTTCTGCATCTCTCTTTTCATTAAAACTGTCCTTTGTTTTTTCTGGAGACATAACTTTGTCCTCTTCTTTAACCAATTTAGTAAGGGCTACAGATAACTCTTGTTGATTATGAAGGATATTACTGCTAACCAAATCCTCTTCTGCATCTTTACTCTTCACAATTATTTCTTCCCTAGGGTTTGCTGCTATTACGGCAGATTCTGCTTTTGGAGGGCCACTGAATGATGATGCCATTTCTGAATATTCTAATTCTGAAAACTCTGTTACATCTCTATCTACAAACGGATTTTTTGCCTTCTCTGAGAACTCTTTAGAAGATTCATTTAAAGTTTCTTGGAGTGTTCCTTCGGTGGGTAATACTGTTGATAAATTACCAAGGTATTCATGTTCTTTAAAAGAAGCAGCTGAGAGAGGAGATAGAGAAGGAAGAGAAGCAGCAGTTTCAAGCAGGACAGATGGGAAATCCTCTTGACCAGCCGAAACAGTGTTACCTGGCTGCTCCTTCAAGTCCATAATTTTTTCTGTGACCATGGACAGAAAGGAAAGTTAGAGAATGCCAGTGTTCTCAGAGTTAATGCAAGTTTTATGACAGATTAAAAATAATTGTTAGTAAAGATTTACTGTTAACTAAAGTGAAATGTTAATACCACTTAATAAATATCAAATAGACTTGAATCATTACTGAAAATATCAAGCTATTGTCAATAACACACATTCATGGCTACACAGGCAATTACATGCTATGCAAAGACATAAATCAAGTCTTTGAGAAAACTTCAAGTGTGATCAACTGAGAAAAGCTACTTATAACTAGTTTTAGAGGAAGAGAAGAAGATTTGAGAAGACAGTTTGAGTGACAGTATAGAACTAAAGGGCACTGGATAATTAAATGCCATAAACCAGCATTCATTTACACAAAAGCCTTTTTTGGCTATACTCAAGTAAACTGTATTTGGAGAAAAAGAATGGTCAATATATAAATGTAAATCAAGGTCCCAACAATTCCTTGCATATTTCCAATTATTAATCAGGTTCTGCTCATTTCTTCCTTAGGCATAGCATGTAAAATGCAAATTTCAACTGTTTCAGTAGACAAACATTCTTGGAACCATACTAATTTTTAGTAAATGCAAACTACTCTGTATAGAGTTAATATAACTAAAGAGTTAAAGTTAGAATATACAGAAGATAAAAGGCTGGCAGAAAGAACTTGCCTGCAGAGGAGTGTATCACAGGCTCAGATGCAGCAGGAAGAGCAAAAAGGGTCTCATCTGAAAAACAAATAGAATATAACCTCAGCAGAAATAAAGACAGGTTGAAAAGAGACTAAAGATAAGAGGAATAAGCAAGGGTTCAGTTTGTAACGAGTTAACAAAAAACTTTATCTACAGAGAAAAGGCCAAGATTAAAAGGAAGTTGGAAAAAAGTACCATTAATTCAGGTTAAATCATCATATATGTTATAACTTGATTAAATGCTCTCCATAGAACCTATCATTTTTCAAGAGGCAATATAACATGTTTATGTTAAAGAAATTTCATGAATCAAAGTGGCTTTAAAATATTGCTCTCATTTAACATATTGCATCCAAAGCTTTTACTCATATTTTAAGATAGGTAAATTGTCTTGTCCTATTCAAGCCAAAAATAAAAATAAAAAAAAATGAATTTGAAAAAATTAATAACTTTTATTTAATCTTTTGTTATTGGTGTTCAATTTAGAACATGCAGAGATTCACGCACTTTAATTTACATTCTATTAATAGGTTGTCTATCTTGAAAGAAAAAAGATTCTAACAGTTATTTCAGTGCTTTTTGAAGACATTAGTCCTGTGTACCATTGTTCAAATGCCAGAGTCCAAAATACAAAAAAAAAAAAAAAAAACCCCTAATTATCATTAGGAAGATACTTATTAATCTTTGTTTTCTTTAAAATTAATATAGGTGAGGGCTACTTGTTATTCATATACACAATTAGTGAGACACTCAGGCAATTGAACTCCAGAGACCATTTTCTTAATCACAAATTACTATAAACTAAATGTTTATATCCCCTTCAAAATTCACATGTTAAAGCCCTAACCCACAATGTGATATTTGGACATAGGTCCTTTGGGAGGTGATTAGGGTTAAATGAGGTCATGAGAGTGAAGCCTTGGTCCAATGGCATTAGTGCCCTTACAAGAAGAGACACCAGAAAGCTTGCTCTCTCTCTCCCCCAAGTACACACAAGAGGTCATGTGAGCACATAGATAGATGGAGGCTACCTCCAAGCCAAGAGAAGGAGCCTCAGAATAAAACCTACCTTGCCAACCCCTTGATCTTAGACTTCCCAGCCCCCAGAACTATGAGAAATAAATGTCTGTTGTTTACGCCACCCAATCTATGATATTTTGTTATGACAACCCAAGCTATTAATAATTACACTGTATCCTGGTATATTAACTTTGTACAATGTCATCATGTACCTGCAGTTAGAAGATCCTGCCTGAACTGAAGATCTTCTGTGGTTTATACCAGAGAAAGGCCTCTAGCATAAGACAATCTGAAACAGCCTGAGAGATGACAGGAAGGTATTCTTTTAGCAAAGAGGATCTAACAATAAATCTGGATACTTCTGTCTGGAAGGTCAGGCTAAACAAGGTTGGTCAAAATAGATTAAAATCAAAGAGATGCAGCTATCATGAATATGAACTTGTGTTTTCCAAGGGTATTCCCCTTGAATAGGAGAGCCAACTTCATAATGAAATATAAATTTTAGATAAATCTATACTGGGCATGATGTCATATTTAAAAGATTCTTAAATGGGATGGTGAGGGAAAATCCATGACATGTGAACAATAAACAATAGGTAGATTGGGCTACTCATCCAAACCAGTAAGATAATAATGCCTTATAAGATTTTTTAAAGTGTATACACATGTATATACATTTTTAAAAGATGACTTGCTATGTGATCTTAGTTAAGTTACATAGTTTATCATTTGTAAAATGAGGGCAAGTTCCTTTCAGCTAAAACAATGAAATATAAGCTTATATAAAACTGAGATTTGGGGGTCAAAGAGCAGAACCAAATAATTACATAACTACTCCATCTAAATAAAAGGTAGCTAATTCTTAAACAAAACAGTTGCCTTTTTCATCTAGATAATGTAGTTAAAAGCCACTAATTCAGAGGCCAGTCTATTTGTAAAGTAAACTAGGAACATATACTACTGTTAAAATTTAAAGGAAAATAAACTACATCTAAAATTGTACCCAAAATTTAAAGAATTTTTTAAAATATACTGTATCTTTATTCCTATCCAATATCAGAATGTCTGATAATAAAAACTATACTCCTGGAATTTGTCCAAGTAAAAAAGTTTACCAATTGGTATTTCAAATATTCACTACATTAAAAAAAATCTTCATTTTTGTAAAATGCGATTCAGTGCAGAGTTAACCACAAAACAACTACTGCATTTCTAAAAGCTCTTATTAAAAAATCCAGAATAGGTCACTACCATTTGGATCTTCAAGAGAGCTGCTCGGACTCCTACTAAAGCAATCATGGATCATGGAATTGAATTGCCTGGGTTCAAATCACAAATCCATCATTTACAACTGTGTCACCCTGAGAAAAGTTATTGCTTAGCCATTCTGTGCCTCATTTCCTCATTTGTAAAACACAGATAATAATAGTACCTACCTCAAAATGCTGGGAGGGAGTGGAAAAGAAAAAAGAAAACAACTTGCCCTAAGTCACAGAGCTCGGAGGCCAGAAGGCCAGGATTCAAACCACAGTCTAACTCCCAAATCCTTATGTTTTTATATTCTGTGATGCGTTTATGCACAAGTGCAATAAACGGTGTTAATTCTTCTAACTTTATCAGCCTCTCAAATTTGTTGTCCCAAAACAAGATTAATTTTCACCCAGCAAATATACCTTGTAAATATCTGAAATACTGGACTGATTAATTACTTCTATTCTACAGTATAAAAACATTTATAGAGACATTAATGTGGGCTAGGTACTGTGCTGATCAGGCACATTTGTTTCAAATGCTCATGCAATCCTCAAAACCACCCTGTAAGGTAGATACTATCGTTGTCCCCATTTCACAGATGAGGAAACAGAGACATAAAAAGGCTAAGTAAATTTCCCCAGAGTCATAATACTGAAAGTGATAGATCTGAGACACAGTGTACAAGTCCATGCTCTCTTTTGTGACTACTCTGTAGTACTTCCCATTCTTGTATGTACTTAGAATTTTAAAATGACTAATAAATAAAAGTAATGATATTAAAAGAAAATTCTGATCAATAATATATATGATAAGCTACCAAATTCTAAGGCTAAAAACACCTAAAATTATTTGTTTTGAAAAAATATTACTAATCTTACGTTAGTCTTTCTCTGTAAAAGATCCTGACTTTCACAAATGAATAAACAATTTTAAAATCAGGAATACTACATTAAGCAAAAAGCATAACATTCTAAATTGCTGAGTTATGTTACATATACACTGTTACATTATTAGGCTTAAAAAAAGGGCAAATGATGCCTCCTCTTTTTATGATCTATTCATAATGCTAATTACTAAATGAAATAAAAACTTTAATCATCAATCTCATTTGTGCTATTTTGAACTCATAGACAAAAAAATTAATAGATATTAAAGACTTAATTATGTCCACACACTAACTAAAAACATAGTGGCACTTTTCCAAAAATAAACAAATCAACAAAAGCAAGTTTTCACTAAATAATAAGCAAAGAGGAAGCCAGAACTTTCCCAGTAAGTCTCTTTATCTATGCTATCAAATTAATATTCTTAAAAAAATTTCTATATATTCTCTTGCTCCAAACACTTAAAAGCTCTCAGTTAACCACTGAATTATAACTAAAGCCCTTAGATAAATGAAGCCCTCCACCATATGGCCCCAACTTAACTGTCTAAACTTATTTAAACAATTTTTCACCTATCAACTATGCTAACTAAAGGCCATTCTTCCTAATCATACCCATGCCTTCCCCCTCTACATCTCTGAATGCTGACATCCATTAAACCTCAAATTCACCATATCCAACCTTACTTTTTTTCTAAAACATACTCATGCTTATCTTATTTTTGTTAATCTTCCACCACATTTCCAGTTACCTAAGCTCAGAAAATTAAGTAACTTAGTCACATAGCTAGTTAATGACAAAACTAGAAAAGTAAAACTCTGTCACTACAATCAAATACACACTTATTTCCTTATCACTCCCAGTAAAATAAACAGAATCATACTTATAGTGACAGCATGAAAGATGAGCACCATTCACAGAACAACTTTTTCCAAATGATCTATCCCTCCTGTTGGTCCTAAAGCTAGATTCATTTCCTTACCCTTAGTATACATTTAGACTACTTCTCTCTAACATACTTTGAATGCTAATTACTTCCATCACATAAGGATCTGTTTCAGAATTAAAGTTCACTAGAGATGTTCAGAGTATATCATTTTCTTAAAAAATAAAAGAGGTATGTCAGTTTTTAATATATTACTGCAATTTATTACTAATGAATTCAAAAATATATGAGCTCTCACAATCTCACCAATGTCTGCAAACATTATACGGAGTATTTTCCTTGACATACTCATTTCAAAAATTTTCACCAACCAAAAGTGAAATTGGTCAGTAAAATTTTATCTAATTATGAAACTAGAAAAAATGCATTTTAAAACTATACAGAAGAACTTCTGCTTCTGGCTACAACAGTAATTATATCACATTAGCTCTTCCAATATAAACAACTATAAATATGGACAAAATATAGAAAGCAACTATCTTGAGACACTGGACGACAGGTAGTATAGGAATGTGAATCCTGAGAAAAGGGAAGCATGCGAAACAATTGCCCTGGCTTTCTGTCTGAAAACACTTCCTGGTCTACAGTATAGGTAGGAGGAGCCCAAGAATACCGCACCCTTGCTAAACTGAGGAATTATCTGCAATCTGCAGGGCAGGGTAACATGCAAAGGAAAGCTTCATAGAAAAGGAGCTCCAAAAATCTGGATAGGGGTTCCTCTTACATTTTGGGGTGAATACCATGCTGCACACGCACAGCATAAGACTCAGCAAGGCCTAGCCAAGAAACCTATGGTAGACTTGTGCGCTAAACGGGTATTTTGGAGGGCAGACAGTGCTGGAAGACTTGACCTAATAATTTCGACCAGTCAGAGTGGAGAGAACTCACTGAACACCATAAGTATACAACTGAGATCCCAGAAAGGGAAAACCTTAAGAGTAGGACTACTCTAACCTCAAAGTAAGGAATACTCTAGACCAAGAGTCAGCAAACTACGGCTTATGGGCCAAAGTTGTATTGGAACACAGCCATGCCCATTCATTTATGTATTGCCTATAGCTACTTTTGCACAATAAAAACAGAGATGAGTAGTTAAGACAAAGGCTGCATGGCTCACAAGCCTAAAATATTTATTATTTGGCCCTTTAAGAAAAAGTCTGCTGACTCCTGCCTCTCAACCCACCCTAACTTTAAAATCAAAGCTTGAAAGGATCAAGATAATTTGGCAGCAAATTAACTGCCTGCTAGAACAAAGTTAATATCACCACATCCACCACATGCAGTATTAACTAAAAAAATTACTGGACATGTAAAAAAGAAAATAGGACCATAAATAAGAAAAAATAGCTAATACAAACAAACAGAAGTAATGTAGAAATGAATTAGCAAACACTAAAATGGAAATTAAAATAGCTATTAAAATATTACTAAATAAGCATAGAAGATAGATATACTGAGTGAATAGACAAGGAACCTTGGTAGAGAAATATAGACTAGAAAAAAAGAACTAAATGGAAATGCTAGAACTGAAAATTACGTTAACAAAAAAAAAAATAAAACAGAAAAACACTAGATGAGCTTAAAAGCAGACTGGACAATACAGAATAAAAGATTTATTGATAAATAAGCTTAAAAATAAATTAACAGAAACTATTCAAACTGAAGCACAGTGGGGGGCAAAGGGGGGGGGGATGAACTGTGACCTGAGAAACAATCAAGCAGTTAAATTATCTGTAATTGTAGTCCACACACACACAAAAAAAAACAATGGTGAATGAAGCCAGAAAAAAACCTAAAGATAAAATGGCCTGAAATTTGATAAAAGTTGGTATTTTGAAAGCCAACAGACCCAAGAAGCTCAATGAACTCCAAAGAAAGATAAACACAACACCACAAAAAGGCATGCCATAGAGGTCAAACTGAAAACCAAAGATACAGAAACAACCTTGAAAACAACAGGCAAACAACAGTAAGAATGACCTGACCTCTCACAGGAAATGATGTAATCCAAAAAGTAATGGACTGCCTTTAAAGTGATGAAAAAACTGACAGTCTAGAATTATACACAGTCAATCCTCATTATTCACTGATTCTTTATTCGCGAATTCACCTACTCACTAAATTTGTAACCTCAAAATTAATACCGGAAGCACTTACAAAAGCATGTGCATGTGCAGAGTGGACAAACATTTGGGTCATCCAAAGTGCACATTCCCCCACTGAGGTGGAACAAGACAACCCTATTACCTTCTTGTTTCTGCTCACACACTGTAAACAAGTGTCCTTTTGTTTTTCTCATTTTTGTGTTTTGTTGGTGATTTCCCTGTTTAAAATGGTCCCTAAGCACAGTGCTGACGTGCTGTCTAGTGTTCTTAGCCACAAGGCTATGATGTGCCTTATAGATAAAATACATGTATTAAATAAGCTTCCTTCAGGCATGAATTACATTGTTGTTGGCTCTGAATTCAGTGTTAATGAATCAATATATATTAAATAAGGTGTTTTTATTTTTTAAATTGATATATATACTTATATGTATTTTGGGGGTACATGTAATATTCTGATACCTGTATACATTGTGTAATGATCAAATCAGGGTAACTGGGATATCCATCACCTCAAACATTTATCTTTTCTTGTGTTGGGAACATTACAATTCTTCTCTTCTATTTTAAATATACAATAAATTACTGTTAACCACAATTTCCCTACTGAACTACGGAATGCTAGAACTTATTCTTTCTATCTAACTATACTTTTGTACCCCAGGTGTCTTTAAATAGAAACACATATAAAACAAGGTTATGTATTCATTGGTTAGCAAAAATATTATAACCAGAGGTTTGCAGGGACCTACTCTGTATTCCCCCTAGGAGCAATGATTCAGTATTTGCTAATTCATTGTTTTCAGTGACTATATAGAATATAATTACAGCAAATATCAAGAATTGACTGATTCATCAAAAGTATCCAAAACATTAAAGATAAATAAAGATATTTTCAGATAAATGAGATGAAAACAAAAGCTCAAAGAATTTGACACTGAGATCTGCACCATAAGAAATGTTGATTGGGGTGGGGCAAGGGCAATATACGTAACCTAAACTTTTGTACCCCCGTAATATGCTGAAATTAAAAAAAAAATGTTAAATGAAGTTCTTCAGAATGAAAGAAAATGATACCACATGGAAACTTAATCTTCATGAAGGAATGAAAAATGGCCTAGGTGGTAAATATATAGGTAGATATATTTTAAAAGACTTTTCTCATTTCTTAATTTCTTTAAAGAATTGATTTTCTGAAGCACACATAATTGTAATATATAATAATTATAATACATGTAGAAGCAAAACTTATCATAAAAGTACAAAGGATGAAAGGAGCATATGGAAGTATAATGTTCCATTACAGGTGAAGCATGTAAAGTGGTATCATACTTACGGTAGATTTTGATAAATTGAGAATGCATTCTGTAATCCCTAGAGCAATCTCTTAAAAAATAAAGAGGTAAAGCTAAAACCTCAACAGAGGAGATAAATCTGAATATTAAAAAATACTCAATTGATCTAAAGGGAAAAGAATATAATGGAACAAAAAGCAGATGGGACAAAGAAAAAAGACCGAACCTTATATTAATAATTACATTGAATATAAATGGTCTCCGTTAAAAGGCAGAGGTTTTCAGATTGGATGAAAATCCTACTATGTGCTGTGCTCACAAGACACATTTTAATGATAAAGACACAGACAAGTAAAAGAATGTAAAAAGAATAGATCATCTAAGCACTTATCCTACAAAATCTGGAGTGGCTATATTAATGTGTAACAGTAGATTCAAAGACAAGGCATATTACCAGAGATAAAGAAGGACATTTGATAATAACAGCGTAACACATCACATAATATAGATATAACACTAAGTAGATACAACACCACTAAAAGTGTATATGAGACACATAAAGCAAAAACTAACGAGAGACAAATTCACAAATTTTTGTTAAAAATTTTAACACAATTTTCAGTAGATAAAATAAGACACACAAACACACATACACACAATCAGTGAGGACACAAATGATTCAGGCCATGCTATCAATGAACTAAACCTAACTGACTTTTATAGAACACAGTTACAACCAACAATATAATGAACATTCTTCTCAAGTACATACAGAATCCCCAAGATAAACCATTTACTGGACAATAAAACAATCTCAATAAATCTAAAAGGATTGAAATCATGCAGTGTATGTTCTTTGACCACAATGGATTCAACTAAAATCAGTAACACAAAAACAGAAAAATCCTCAAGTGTTTAGAAATTAAACTACAAAATTCTAAATAATCCATCAATCAAAGAAAATAAAGGAAAAATCAAAGAATATTCTAAATCAAATGATAATAAAAATTTGTGGAATGCAGCTAATGCAATGCTTAGAGAGAAATTTATAGCTCTAAATGCATTTTTAAAAAGGCTTAAAATAAAATGTTAAAGCTTTCACTTTAAGAAACTAGAAAGAGAACAAGTAAAACCCAAACAAGAAGAAAATAATAAAAAAAGCAGACACCAATAATATTAGAAAATATACAACAGAGAAAAATCAACAAAACCAAAAGTTGGTTCCTTGAAACAATCAACAGAATTGACAATCCCCTAAAATGACCAAGGGAAAAAAGAGAAAGAAAGAAAGACTGGAAAGAGTAAAGAGAATGTATTGGAAAAAAAGAGGGACTCTCACAATAGGTCATAAAAACATGAGACTATTAACAAATTTATGGCAATAAATTAGACAACTTAGATGAGTGGACAAATTCCTTTAGGTCCACTTATTAAGATGAAATGGAAAAATTTCTGAACACCCAGTCATCAATATGAACTAGACAAATTCCTTGGAAGACACAAATTGACAAAGACCAAAACTGACACAAGCAGAAACTGAAAATCAAAATAGCCCTAGTGACTTAAAAAATATATACTTGTAATTTAAAACCTCCACAAAGAAAACTCCAAGCACGGATGCCTTCGCCAGTGAATTCTACAAACCTATATTCTATAAAACTGTGGTCCCCAACCCCTGGGGTATGATTGGTCTGCCAGGAACCAGGGTGCACAGCAGGAGGAGAATGGCTAGTGAGGAAGCAAAGCCCCACCTGCACCTACAGCTGCTCCCTCCATCATTGGCATCATCGCCCGAGCCCTGCCCCCATCAGAGCAGCATGGCATTGGACCGTCACAGGAACAAGAATCCCACTGCAAAATGTGCTTGCCAAGGAGCCAGGTTGGGTGCTCCACATGAGGATCCAACTCCTAATGATCTGAGGTGGAGGTGAGGCCGATCCTGACTGCCCCTGCCCATGGAAAAACTGTCTTCCACAAAACGGGCTCCTCGTGTCAAAAGGGTCGGGGACCGCTGCTATAAAACATCTAATGGTTAGTATCAACCTTACAAAAACTCTTTCTGCATATAAAGAAAAAGCAAACACTTTCCAAAAAAATTTATGCATTTATGCATTCATACCAAAACCAAAGATATTATAAGAAAATAAATTTACATGACAATATCCCTCACAACACCACATGCAAAAAAATTTTTAATAAAATATCAGCAAATTGAATCCAGCTATTCATAAAAAGTATAACGATCACCAAATGGGGTTTTATCACAGGAATGCAAGGTTAGTTCAACATTCAAAATCAAATAATTAAATTTACCATATTAGCAACATCCTAAAAAAGAAAAGTCATATCATCTCAATAGATGCCAAAAAAGCATCTGACAAAATTCAGTACCCATAATCATAAAAATTCTCAGAAAATTGGGAATAGAAGGAAATTTTCTCAACCTAAGGGTCAGTATATGTAGGAAAATTATGCAGCTAACATCATAAAGACTAAATTCACTCAAGATTCAGAATAAAACAAGGAATCTACTACACTTCTCACACCATGTCTATAGGATAAAGTTCTGAAGGGAAAGTAACACTATCTTAACTTACAGACAACAGGATTGTGTAGTTAGAAAATCCTAAGGATTAAAGCAAACACAAAACCTACAAAAGCTAGTGGTCAATTTATCAAAAATGCAGGATAGATGCAAAGGCAGTATACAAAACTCAACTTTTTTTCCTTGAAAAGACAGAAATTACCAAAACTGACATAAACAGAAACTGAAAATCAGAATAGCCCTAGTGACTTAAAGAAAGTATACATGTAATTTAAAATCTCCACAAAGAAAAACCAAGCACATATAGTAACAAGTAACAAATGAAAATTGTTTAAATATCACTTACAATAGCAACAAAAACCATAAAATACTTAGGCATAAATTTAACAAGAGATGTACAAAACCTCTATATTGAAAACTACAAAACACTGCTGAGAGAAATTATAACCGTTCTAAACAATACACAGATATATCATGTTCATGGTTTGGAAGATTTAATATTGTTGAGTGTCCGGAAAATTGTTCTCTGAGTTTGTTTTTTTATGCATCTTAGGAGCAAAGGGACTCTGCTTTGTTCCTATCTTTTCAAAAATGTTTGTATTGCAAACAGCTTTGGAAAACAGAGACAGTGTCTTCCTCTTGAACAACAGGCAGGCATGCTTATTATGTGGTATAAAATATTCAGTTTCCCTAAGCTTAAAATTCGTCTCATATAATAAAGCCCTATTAACTAGTATTTTATTTTTAAAGTGTAGCAATGAAAACAGTCTGATACTTCTGGATGGACTGATAAACAGAAGAGAAAATATTTCACCCACACTACATGAATATGACAAAAGTGGCATTTCAAAATAGTTATCAAAAGATGGATGACTTAATAAATGGTGTTGGGACAAATGGGAAATCATCTTGAAGTATAAAATTGTATCACTACTTCACTCTCTAGAACAAAATAAACTGCAAATAAGTGCAAATAAGTCAAAGAATCAAACATTAAAATGAAATTTTAAAAAAATCATAAAAGTACTAGGAGAAAATATGGGAGAAATTTTTATGATCTTAGAGAAAGCCTTTCTGAGAATTACACAAAACTCAATGACTTTCTATTCCCAAAGTAGAAGAGAGTGTTCACAGCAACATTATTTATAACAGAAAAAAGAACCAACATAAATAACCATCAATAAGGGATTGATCAAATATATTGTACATACATGGAATTCTCTGCAGCTATTTTTGTGTAAAATAAAGTGGAAAGGGTATATACAGGTATAAATAAATATTATTCACAGATACCTTAAGAAACTACTAACAGGGTGGATCTACAGAAAACAACTTGGGGAATCGGTATAACAGGTAGGAAGTTATGTTTTTCTGTCTATTCTTTTGGTATTGTTTGGAATTTTTAACGTTGTATATGTAAACAAATGTTTTAACTCATAAGATTTGGAATTTTTATAGACAAAAATTATAGTAATTCTAGAATTATACAGAATATTAAGATCAGTATTCACCTATAGTATCTTATTCATCCAACAAATAACTATTTACCACATCTAAGGCACTATGCTCAGTAATGCAGATATAATGTCATGTAGTCCTTTTCCTCAAGGTAAAAAGGTAGTAGAGCTCCTTTCCTCTAGAACTATATAGTCCGGTGGAGGACAAAAATGAGTAAACATACCATTACCATATATACAGTATGATATACACTATAGTGAAGTAAGAATTGAATGTTATGGGAACACATGAAAAAAGCAACTTAAAATAATCATCATTCCAAAAAACATAAAAACCAGCAGCTTAAATGTGAAATTATCAATTGCTCCTTTGGGGTTAGAAAGCATTAGTCTGAGAAAACCTTAGCATCAGCAAAGCTGAGTCTCACTATTTTGCATGGCATGTCCTTCCTACACTAGCTAGCCACAAAGGTCACATTCATCCATTTACGCACTAGTGATAAACTAGAGTTCTGCCATTACAGTTCCCATCACTCATGCTGTCACCCCCAGAGGGACCTTCTAGAGTCTACATTGAGAAATAGGAACAAAAAATCTCAAAGAATGTACCATAAGTATAGTATATCTGCAACATTTACTTCTATTTAATAAGTGGTTCCAGGGAAGAACCAAGAAATATCATCCATTTGGTTGACACTTTTATCCTGGGTTAGCAAAGTACCTTTAAAATGAATCATTTAAATTAGGGCCTTGAATTTAAGTATTTCAAATAAATGCTTTATTATATTTACTTCAATATAGTAGTATTTCAAACAAATTGCTTTAAGGTATATTAAGAAAGTAACTACATATAAAACAAAGGCAATTAATGAATAATAGATAATATGCTCCTTTTTAGAAATGTTTTTATAATATAGCAATCTTCTAAGTTCACAGTGATACAGCACTAAAAGAGTATGTTTTCTAAACACTGTTCCATTTAGTTATTTGCCAAAAGTTGGAGATTTGAGGGAGTTTGCAAATTGCTAAAAAGACCATAAATTTGACACTCAGTTTCCTAGGAACCAATCTGAAACATAATTCACCCAATCTGTAAGGAGCATACCACTTATTTCCAAGTTTTTTAAATCAGAAATGACTTAATAAGAAAAAGTATTCGCAGACATAAAAATAAAAGGAAAGTGAGGAATGGACAGGGCATGTCATTCTTGGGAATGTCACATCAAGAACTTGGACTTTATATCAAGAACTGATACTTAAGATTTAAACTATAAATCACTAAAAAATCTTTTGAAATTTTTCATGTATGCTCATATGCCAATATAAATAATCATATAATAAATGGCTTTATAATGTAAAAGATTAATAATTTTTAGGCCCCAAGCCATAACCTATACTTACGAGCAATATTCAATTCTTTACAAATTTTCATATCAATTAACAGTTTTGACAGTCTCTGAAACTGGGTTAATAAACACTAATATTCTTTTCTTTGTGTTTACATCTATAGCCTCCAAGTCCTATCAATTCTTCTTTCATAAAGCCTATCTGTAACCTAACTGTAGAGATTCACAGCCAATTAAAGAAATCACGATTCCTGTAGTCTTTATATTCCTCCCTTCTATTCCACTTTCACTGAATGAATTAGTAATAAGCCAGTTCAGGCCCTACTCACCTCTCTCAGAACTACTGGAAAAGCTTTCTACATAGTTCACCTGTTTTTCTTTTCAACCTATCTTGAATATTGTCACTAATTTTCTAACACTGCTTTCATGATGCCTTGCCTCACAGTTCAATAATCTTCATAGGCTTCCCAATGCCTAAAGCAGTAATTTGCGAGAGGTGAAAAATAATGAAATAACTTTATGCTTTAGAAATAAAAGTTAATAAAAACATTTTTGGTTTCATAATATAAATTACCAAAAGCAAGGGCAACTGTGAAAGGCAGAGCATGGATTAAAAGGAAGATGATAAAAACCAAATTCCTTAATTTGGCATGCAATATCCTTCAGAATCCACATCTACCACACATTTTGTCTTAATGAACACTGGTTTAGAACATGTTTAGAGACTAGCTGAAAGTCACCATTAATGATAATATTTGCAATTCTCTCAAATCAATTTCTATCCAGAGTTTTCCCGTGCATATATTCAAAAGCCTAAGTTAATCAACCACCAAACCAAATGTTTCTCCATGAAAAATGGCCAAGTGAAAGGTTTCAGTCTTACTTCCCAGTTAACACATTGCAATGGAGGTGCCCCAGGCACAATAGAAAATGGCAAAATTACAACTTACCAATTAATGAAAATCAGAGTTTACTCAAAAATGTAAATGGCAATGTTAAATACCCAAGTGTCAGTGATCTATAAACTCTCTTCCAGGTAGGCTGGTCTATGTCTCTAACCATGCTCTGCACATTTCTCACCTTTTCTTTACTCACATCAGTCCTCTCAGTCTCACTGAATCTTCAAAACTTATTTTAGCTCCAAAATCACAACGTAATTATTTAAAGTGCATATTTCTAAAATAAACAACATATTTTTTAAAAAGCCAAACTTTTTTTACCTGGCCTGTTAGAGATCCCAAATGATCTGAGTGTAGCCCACCTCTCCACTCTCACCTTATACCACTCTCCCACTAGTTTTTCCTCACTAGTTTTACAAGATTCTTAAACATGCATAGAGAGCTCATTCCTGCCTCCCAGCTTTTGCCCTAGAAATTTCTTGGAAATTTTTGATCTCTGCAGCTCAAATCGCACC
This sequence comes from Eulemur rufifrons, assembly GCF_041146395.1. Taxonomy (NCBI): domain Eukaryota; kingdom Metazoa; phylum Chordata; class Mammalia; order Primates; family Lemuridae; genus Eulemur; species Eulemur rufifrons. The sequence continues at coordinate 73,030,894 of NC_091001.1, read as the reverse complement.
TTTCTCAGAAAGGCCTTTCTTAGTGCCCCCCACCTAAAAAAAGCCCCCCACACATCCAATCATTCTGTATGTCATAGTCCTGTTTATTTTCCTCATAACATCACTATTCTGAGTTCTTTAATTGTGCTTATCTGTACTCTTCACATAGGAAACACACACATCTTGCTTATTGCCAAACCCTTAAAGCCTAGAACAGTGCCTGTTTCTTGATAGATTATCAATAATGGGTTGAATTAACAAACAAACTCTTCAGTGTATTAAGAAATCTAGATGCACTAAAATGGCTTAACTGTCCATAATCATAATCACAATGTTCTTACGTTTATTAAAAGCACTAAAGTTTCCAAATAGTTACCATCAATACAGAATTAAGGGACTATGTAAAAACAATATTCTTTCTCCTTTGCCTTCTAAACTTAGTATTCCAACAGTCAAGATTCCAACAGATGCTGTTACCCTCTGAATCCTCAATGTTCAAAGAAAGGAACTCTTCCCTTTGCTCTTACGCAGTATTATGTCAGTATGCTTTTGTCAGTCATTAAATTTCCTGTTTAAAATTTTCTTATTACATTGTTTTTCTCTCTCACTTTAGTCTCTCTCAAATATCTTTTTCATATGGATAAGTAAAGATTGAATTACTCCTCATCTTCTAAGATCTTTAGTGTAGTGATGAGTGTTTTGAGTAGTGCCTGGGAGTACGTCAATATCAAACAATATTCAGAAGGATCACAATTGGCTTACTTTCCCCATTGTGGATGAATCAATTGAGAAACTATTGTATGATCTCAGACTGATTTTCTTTTTCTAGGAAATGAGCCACCTCTAAAATCCTACAAGGATATGAAGATTGCTCAGCAGACAGTTATATCACTTGATTCTTGACTTTTTATACATAAAGAAAGGTCCCACTGCTAACAGGACACTTTCTGTCCCAGAAGTATTTACAAATGCATCTAATAAATGCATTCTCAATTTCTTACAAACTTGATTTTTTCCCTTCCACAATAATTTCCCAAGATGAAAAGGGCAATAAAACAATGTTCCTAATAATAGTAGCATACAATCAAGGACATATATGAATGAAAGGATTTCAAAACTATTTTACAGACCATACATACTTTCATGCCTCGCTTAATGACAGGGATATGTTCTGAGAACTGTGTCGTGAGGCAATTTTGTCCTTGTGCATCACAGAGTGCACTTACCCAAACCTAGATGGTACAGCCTACTATACACCTAAGCTATATGGTAGAGCCAACTGCTCCTAGGCTACAAACCTGTACAGCATGTACTGTACCAAATATTGCAGGCAATTGTAACACAAGGGTTATTTGTGCACTATTTAGCATAAAAGATAAAAAATGGTAAACCTATATAGGGTCTTTATGATGAATAGAGCTTGCAGGACTGGTAGTTGCTCTGGGTGAGTCAGTGAGTGAATGTGAAGGCCTAATACGTTACTGTACACTACTGTAGACCTTATAAACACTACACATAAGCTATACTGAATTTATTTTTAAAATTTTTCTTTCTTCAATAAATCAATCTTTAGCTTGCTGTAATTTTTTTACTTTATAAACTTTTTAATTTTCTTTAACTTTTAGGCTTTTTTGTAATAACATTTAGCTTAAAACACAAATACATTATACATCAATATAAAAATATTTTCTTTATATCCATACTCTATAAGCTTTTTAAATTTTTCACATTTTAAACTTTTCTGTTAAAAATTAAGAAACATACACATTCGCCTAGCCTACACAGGGTCAGGATCAAGACGTCACTAGGCAGTAGGAATTTTTCAGCTCCATGATAATCTTATGGTACCACCGTCCTATATGCGGGGCATCTTTGACCCAAACGTCCTTATGCGGAACATGACTGTATTTTGTCTCCGTTAACCGAAAACATATAACTTCTAAAAACAGTATTTCTAACCATTATATAAAAACAATTTGTCTGTCTCAAAACAATACATTATATCTCAAGCTAAATCTGCCAAGAGTTCAATTAGCCAACTGGTGGCAAGGAATCCACAAGTTTTCCTTTCTTTAAGGATGTCATCCATTTTGCCTTTTCTTTTTTTCCCTAAGATTCAATTACGATGCATGCATTAAAAGGCTGAGCCAGTATACCCTAACAGTTAGCAATTCCTCTACTCTGGTGGAACTGCGCCCCCTCGGAACACAATGCGTAGATTCCATTTCCCTGGCTGGGTTTAGCTGGTAGGGAGTCGCCACATCACACCCCGGTGACCTGGGCGGTGGCAGGACTTCGCCAGAACTCTCCCCTTGCCAATTCTCCACGCACCACACCACTGGAGGCGCTCTCCCTTCACTGCAGATGGGTCATTGTGGACGTTTTCCACTCGGCCAGCTCCCCACAAACGCAAAGAGGAGGGGGGAGGGTGAAGCACAAGGGGGCCACCCACGCCAGGGAGCGGGTGAGGAGGGGGCCCGGAGGTGAATGCAGGTATACAGACCCGCAGCGAAACTGCATCTTTTCCCAAGGAGCAACCCAGGGGGTGGACAAAAGCCCCTCCTAATATGATTAAAGTGCCAAGGCCCTTCCATCCTCACCCCAAAGCCAAGCCAGCCCAATGAATCCACAACGCTAGTTCCTTGGTACACATCCAGTTCTTACTAGGGACGGGTGCCTAACTTCCGAGACGCAGTGGAATGGGGACCAGAAGGAAGAACGTTGAGGGCCCGGTGCACGTGCTCCCCGACACCAAGACAGACAATAAAGAACAAGCCCAGGCTTCCGCGGCTGCCCCACCCTTCTCTCAGCGCCTCCCACCAGCCGAGGCGCCACGGCCCCCACAACGGCAGACAAAGCCCCCTAGGGCCTTGCCGGAGGCATTTGGGGCTGCACACAAAAGAGGGAGGGGCGCGAGGGGCGGCGCGAGGCGGGAGGGCGCGGCACTCACCCACTGAGCCCGAGGAGCCCCTGCGCTTGGGCGCGGCCGGTGTGGAGGGGGGCGCGGCGGGGGCCGGGGCGGGCGGGGTCCACGCGGGCTCGGCCTGGGGGCTCACGCCGGCCGGGGGAGGAGGGGGAGGCCGGGCCGGAGGCTCGTCGTCCTCGGGCAGCTTGGAGGGTGAGACTGCGGCAGCAGACGGTAGGGATGGCGCGGACACCGTCGACGGCACGGGGCTCGGGTCCCAAGACGCCAGCCGCTCCGGGGCGGCAGGGGGCGCGGCCGGCAGGGGCCCCCGGGGCGCCGGGGGCACGAAGTCATTTCCGAAGTCCTGCATGGGCGCGCCGGCGGCAGGGGCGGGGGCCACCGGGGCCGCAGACAGCCCGGCGGCGGGCTTCCTCTCCAGCACCTCCAGCTCCTCCAAATCTTCGTCTTCGTCCTCCTCCTCTTCCTCCTCCTCTTCTTCCTCGTCCTCGGGTTCCCTCACGAACTGGTACTTGAACGCGGGCTGAGGCCGGGGCGGGCTGTCCGAGGACGAGACCAGAGGCGACTGGTCCAGGTCTTCCATGGCTGGCGGGTCGGAGATGATGCTGCAGCTGCTGCCACCGACTGAGCCGCTTCTTCTCAGAGCCGCGGGCGTTTGTGGGGGTTGGGGAGGACGGAGAGGGGGCCGGGCCGACCGAGTGAAGGACCTGCTGTGGCGAAGGTTCCCGGAACAATGAGACTGCTCCTCCTGCCTCAGCGCCCGTGATGCGCCACCCGCCGCGTACCCACTTGCCGCCGCCGCCGCCCAGACGAGCCAAGGAGTGGGGCCAGCGGACTCTCCGCCCAGTTTGGCGTGACTCACCCTCCCCGCAGGGAGGGCAGGGACTGGCGCCGGAGGGAGAGAGCCAATCGGCTACAGGATAGAGAAGATAGGCAACCGGCCCGCCCAACGGAAAGGGAAGGAGATTAAGGTGGGCGGGGCTCACTGCACTTCCTCTCTCTTACCGGCTGGGATTGGGCTTGGTGGGCGAGGTTTGGTTCTGGGCGCTCCACCCTCCACTTTGGGTGAGACGAGAAGTGGGGTGGGGTCTTCGCCTTGCCCGCAGCTGGAGGTTATTCTGTCACTAGCTTACTGCGAAAGGGGGCGAGATGCTGGCCAGGAGGGGTCCGGGAGGTTCCTGGCGCGCCACCGGAAGGGCGTTATTCTGGGGTTCTGGGGGTGGAAACTTTCCTCCAGGGAAAGGAAAAAAACAGACTGGAGAAAGGTACTAATGGGACTGTGAAGTAAGCCCTAAGCATTTTTATAAGATTTTTGAAATAAAAGGTTGTATTTTTTCACTTAAATTCCCAAACCACATCACTACTACCACTACCCTAAAAGAAAAAAAAAAAATATTTGGACAGTTTTAGGCTCACTCCCAATCTAAACTGCAGACCCTGGAATTAGTAGGCAAAACAGCTGTGCTAGATTACCTGGGGATCTGGGGCCGAGCATCTGAAAAGTCTGCTGTTCTTCCAAACAGGGTTTGGGGCTTTGCTTGCTGCTGGACTCTTACATGGTAGGAGAATGAGTCACCCAAAGAGAGAGGGAGAGAGGAAAGTGGAAATTCTCCAGAAAGATGCCTTAGAAAGCTAATTTGATTCACATTACATTTCAATCACCTTGGGCTCATGAGTCAACATTTAGGATGATTCAGGCTTTCTGGGAGTCAGGAAGCCCAAATACTCATTGGTTTGATATGCATACAGGAATAAGCATGATCCCCATTCCACTTTTTCCAAGACTGGACAATGTTAAGAAAGTAGTTGCAGAACATATAAGCAGCAGCATCCAGAGGTTCAGAGATCTCATCTTTCTCTTTTACCTTTCAAAAATATTCACTGCATGCCTACTGTGGAGGCCCTGAAGAAAGGAGGATAACCTGCTTTCAGATTGCTCCCAGTCGACGTGTGCTGTCCAATATCTTAGTCACTGGCTTCTTTTGGCTTTTGAGCACTTGCAAGTCTGAAATAAGATATGCTGTAAGTGTAAAATGCATACTGGATTTCGAGAATTTGTACCCCCCAAAAATGTAAAATATCTCAATTTTCATACTGGTTACATGTTGAAATTGATAATATTTTGGATATATTGGGGTAAGTATAATACATTATTAAATTAATTTCACTTGTTTCTTTTTAAAGCAGCTTCTAGAATATTTTAAATACATATATGTGGCTCACAGTATATTTCTATTTGACAGTGCTAGTCGAGATTAATGATTAAGAAATTTTGATTGCTCTGGGGAATCACTGGTTATTTAGGCAAATTCTTAGCTCCGTTTCATTTATATTACCATACGCTTAATTTGAGTATTAAAATAGAAAAGTAAAAGTAGAGGGAGGGATGAATAGGTAGAACACAGGAGATTTTTTAGGGCAGTATTATACTGTAATGGTGGATACATGACATTATGCATTTGGCAAAACCCATAGAACTACACAACAGAAGGAGTGACCCCCATTGCAAACTATAGGGTTTAGTTAATAATATATCAATATTGGTTCACCAATTATAACAAATGTGCCACATCAATGCAATATGTTAATAACAGGGGAAACAGGTTAGGATGTAAGGATGGGCATAATGGGAACTCTATTTTCTGTTCATCTTTTCTGTAAACCTAAAACTACTCTAAGAAATAAAGTTTGTTAATAAAAAAAAAAAAAGAGAGAAGTAGATAGAGATTTCCTGGCAATGTTACCTGATCAGGTTAATTATTAATAATATATTCAAGACTTAGCACATCGATTCCACAGAGATAAACTGGCTTTATTTCTGCAAAATGTTTGAGTTGCTTTGAGTTTGTTTGGTTTTATTTTTTTCAAGAGGTTGGAAACACTAGGCAGAGGTACGTATTGGTGTAGAATTTGGAGGCAGGAGGTTAATGCCAAATTAACTTAAAACAAAACAGATTCCCACAATAATGACTATAATAGTCACATTTGAAGTCAAATATTTGTCAAAAATTTTCAAAAATGTGCATGGTTTTAAATTAATTGCATACATATACAAAAATACACTAACAAAATTTTATCGTATGAACTTTTTCTATTAAGTCACAGTTTAGTTATCAACAATTCAATCTGCCCCATAATGTTTTTCTCACTATGATCATTCTGAAATTCCTTAATGGAAAGTTTCACAGAGTTTTCATATGTTATTTGTAAGTTGCTTATATGGTATTTCTGTATTCATATATCTCTGTACCTGCTACTACTAAAATGATCTCAAGAGATTATCTTTCATAAAAGTTTCATAAAATTATTATAGAAAAGTGGTAGATTTACAACTTTAGCAGTAAATGTTGAAGAAATAATATAAGCACTCTGATGCAGAATAAAAATAAAATTTTTATATTATTGATCTCAGTGACTTCTTAAAAATGTATTTGATGGATGAATAAGAGTAAAGAGTTTACGCAGTGTTCATAAAATGATCAACAAAGCATAAAGGAGAATGTTGCTGCTATTAAAATTAAAAGTAGAACTAGTTATACATTACTGGAACTAGATGTAAAATCACTCCCACTAACTAGAAAATTCTGGTGGGCATTTGAAATAGTTAATAGAAGAATACAAATTCTAATGAATTATCTTTGAAAATATCTCACCAGAAATAGAAGATTAAAGTTCCCAGATACCACTGATTACTAACTGTTCTCTTTGAGAACACTACAAGAGATCCATTCAGCCTGGTAAAGAATCTCAGAATTGGAAGGACTTTGGGAGGTCAGCTTAACCAGTCTCCCTCCCGTTATAAGAATTTCTTCTTTCATCGATGATAGATGTGGTCATCTGTGATAGATTAAAAAATGGCCACAAACTCTTTGCAACAACAACTCCCATCAAGAGGTAAGGTCGATTTCCCTACCTCTTCTGAGCTGGCTTTGTGACTTTCTTGACCAATAGAATGTCCTGGAAGTGAGTTCCAAGCCTAACCATCGGAGGAGTTGCAGCTTTCACTCTCACTCTCATGAAATGCTGAAGCGCTGTGAAAAAGCCCAGGTTATTCATCCTGGAAGATGAGAAGACATATATAGAGACCTAGCTGTCCCAGCCAAAGAGCTGAGATCACAGAAATGTGAGACCATCTCAGACTATCCAGCCAATCCAGAGTAACGAAAAATAATGAATCATTGTTGTTTTAAACCACTACCTTTTGGGATGGTTCATTACATAGCAAAAGCTAAATGAAACATCATCCATTTTGTGCTTCCATTTCATGCTTTATTCATTCATACAAGAAATATTTCTTGGGCATATGCTCTGCACTGGGCCCTCTGTTCAAGACTGGAGAATATAGCACTAAGCAAAACAGACACAAATGTACTTGCACATTTTCAATAAAGGGAGACTCGTCACTTAGGGAAATAGCCAATCCATTTCGGTAGTATTATACTTTATTGCAGAATGCTGAATTGATACCGAATCTGGTATTTATAGAACAGGTTGATTGTCCTTGCATCATGTATGCCCCTCAAAAGAGATAAAAGGTGTAGGGTGGGTATACTCGTCTACACATTGCAGGATGTGAACTCCAGGTGGGTTCAGCAGTAGAAGAGAGATGAGAGGTGGATTACAGGCAAACCTGTTTCAAGAGCTGTCAACCACAGCTTTTTCACCTACTGAAAATGACTTGCCTATATTCAGGAGCACCACTGAATTACATTTAACCTTTCCTTTTAAAAAAGATTGAAATATCATTTTGGCACTCTTAAGTGAAAAATTAACAGCTTGCTAAGTTGTTGTCCCTACCATTTTATGGGATTTTAAATTTCATGGAACATATCTTCTTGTGAAATGCAGTTCATGGTTCTGGTCAACACCTTGACTTATACTAAACCCATCTATAATAAGAATAGAAATATAAATATTATAAGATCAACTTCTTCAGCCATGCTAAACACTGACAATTAGTGTTGAACTTAAAATGTATAAGTCCTAAAAAGAAATCACATATTAATAATACGCAAGTGAAAGTCATAATTTAAACTTGAACCTAGTTTTTCTCCTTTCACTTTCTTGATTCCTCTGCATTATTAGTGCATTTCCTTAGGCTATTTCAATATGCATTATTTCTCTGGTGAAATTTATTTTTGATCCAGCAGAAAATTAATTTTGATCTAGCAGCATAAGTCCAAGCAGAGGAATTCGTAGGTCATGGTAGACAAATAAAAATGTGTCCTCATAAGAAAAAAGAACTACAGAGAAGAGTCTACAAAATTAAATAACTCATTCCAATATATAACGTGCTCTTCCTAATACCTAAAGATTGAAGTGGAAATTCTGTTATTTCATCTTCAATGGAGAAAGACAGAAACCAGTTGATAATTACCTTTAGAATCAACATTATTCATTTATTCAGTTAAAATCTATTGAGCATCCAGGCTCTGGTACTAAAGAATAAATAAAACATTTTCTAACATCAAGGAATTCATAGACACATATACATGTATCTATACATATATGGATGTATGTATATACATGTGTGTATGTGTACACATATATACACACACAATAGTTCTACCTCATCCACACTTTGCATTCCCTGTTTGAGTTACCTTCAGTCAACTGTGGTTTTAAAATATTAAATGGAAAATTACAGAAATAATTTGTAGGTTTTAAATTGCACACTGTTCTGAGTAGCATGGTGAAATCTCACGCAGTCCTGCTCCATCCCACCAGGGACATGAATCATCCTTTTGTCCAGCATATCCCCATTGTCTACACTCCCTGCCCGTCGCTTAGTAGCCATCTCAGTTATTAGATGGACTGTCATGGTATCACAGCGCTTGTATTCAAGTAATCTTTATTTTACTTAATAATGGCCCTAAAAAAGCTCAAGAGTAATGATGCTGGTAATTTGGATTGCCAAAGAGAAGCCATAAAGGCCTTCATTTAAGTGAAAAGGTGAAAGTTTATTATAGGTATGTGTGTATAGGAAAAAACATAGTGTATATAGAGTTCGGTACTATCCTTGATTTCAGGCATCCACTGGGGCCTTAGAACTTATTCCCTGAGGATAATGGAGGGGATTATTGTACGTGTATATATATGGGGAGAGAGAGAGAAAGAGAGATATAGACATGGGAATATTCAAGCAGGATTTGGAGAACACTTCATAAAAGTAGTTGATACTTGATCTTTTAAGGTGAAGAAAGAAAATGGCATTTTAAAAGGAGGGAATAACATCTATAAGAGGCAAGGAGAAGTGAAACTTCAACAAAGATTCAAGGCATAAAGAGACTTCTGGTATAGCTAGAGAGGTAGGAAGTGATTGAAGATAAAATCAGAAAAATAAGGTAAGTACAGACTCTGAAGGGTTTCAAATGCCATGCTAAAGAGTGGACATGTTATTCTCCAAGAGTTAAAGATCTTTTTAAGCAGGGTGGTGGGATGACCTGATTGGTAGTTTATAAAAATAATATTAATAGAGGATGGATTATGAATGCTAGAATAAGGAAACAATATTTAAGATGCAATTATGATATTTTAGGTACTCATTGCCCAATAACATTATGATAGCAACTGTGGTTTAATTATAAGCATAATTACTGCTTATAATTCATGCAAAAGTTGATGAGAGCCTAAACCAATAACATAGGAATTAGAGAGGAGAGAATGAATTTGAAAAACATTTAAGAAGGTGAATTCATAGACTAATAGAATGAAGGGGCCGATGGAAAAGAATAAAGAAAAGCTGATTCTAAGGTTTAAGCTTAGGTGACAAGGTAAATTGGTGCTGCCAGTATCAAAGAAAAAAAGTCAGAAGCGGAAGCACAGTTTGTATGAATAATACTGGGGAGAACGTAATGACCTAAGTTTTTAGATACACTGAACGTGAGTTGACTGCAGAACAATGGAGTAGAAATAATCGCAAAGCAGCTGGAAAACCAAGGCTGGACTTAGGATAAAGATCTAATCTGGGCAGCTGGTACCTAAACTTGTTAGGTTTCATGGGTCAAGGTTTAGAGGAAAATGGTGGGGCAGGGGAGGGGGTGGCCAAGCAGGTTGATGGATACTGTCTGCTACTCATGGGAGAAAATGGCCAAGCATGGAACCCTGGAAAACATCAACATGTAACATCTTTGTACGTCCTTGAACACCAACATTTCCACTTAACCTTTACTTTTCTGAGCAAAGCAAATCAAAACAAAACATAATACAACAAAAACTCCCTATCCTTTCTTTGTAGGTCCAGTTCTTTAGTTTTTAAATAGATGCTCCTTTTATCTTCTCTATCCACCTTAAATATTAAACTCAGAACTCAAAATAGTAATCCAGTAAATGCTCGGTATATTATATTTAGCACTAAGTAATCTATAATAATAGGGACAGCACCAATAATTTAAGCCTACAGATAATCCTAAAACCCTCATTAAGCTGGTGGCTGCAACCTCTCGGCCAATAACAAGTGGTAGAATTGCCTAGTGGACTTTTGCCTCTTTCTGTAACCATCTTCTAAAGAAATGGCTTAAAGAAAAGCAGTAAGATTCAGCCAGCTCTGTTAAATTACAAAATTAACTAGACAATAAATACTTCTTTTATATGTTATTTGTATTTATGAGTTTTAGGAGTTTTCTAATCAACAGATCTATATTGCTCCGATGTAACTTGTTTTTCACTTTTTTCCAGAGAACCCAGAAACACAGTCATCGCTAGAAATGCTATCATATGTTACCTGCCTGTGTCCTTTTGAAACTCATTTTCCTTTTATTACTAAAAAGTATTGTGATCTAAAATTTCCATTTTATGTTAGTTTTATTTATTGTCCCAAGTAGGAGTTTTTCCTATCAAGTAGTAAAAGAAATATTGTAAATAATTTGTGAACGATAAAATGCTATTTACTCTAATGAGCTAAATATGATATATCATGTTCATTTCCTCTCCACCTCAAAACTCCATTAAAATGTCAGTAAAGCAATAAAAAATGATATGAACCTACAAGGACAAAGAGAATAAGAAAGAAGGCAACAATAGATAAAATATTTCAACACATTTTTGGAAGACAAAAAGCAGATGGAGGAGAAGTTACTGACTTAGCAGAGTAGATGAAATTACAACTTAAAAATCTCTCAAGGGACAGTATCAACTAAAAGCAAGTCATTTTGTGTCACCAAACTCCTTCCTAAGAGGCTCCGCCCTTGGAGGTGCCAGAATTGAAAACAAGGACATTAAGTAAAAGTGGAACCCTTGGACCTCATGTCCATATCCTGCCCCCAGAAAGTGTGCAGTGAGGCTTAAACATACCCCTGCTACCCCCCCAGGGATTCTTATGTGGAGAAACAAAATGGCTCACAGAGAAAATTCCTCAAAGTATTGGCATTTGAAGTACCCCAGTAAAAAGGCCTGATCAGCCCCAGAGTCGTGCCTGCTAGTCTTCCTTCTTCCTTCCAGTCCATTTTCTTAATGCCACACTCAAACATGAAACAAAAAACAAAACCACCAGACATTTGACAAAAGCCTCAAAAACCAGAAACAAAAATAAGCAAAAAAAGAAACTTGAGGGAACACAGACATATACAGAGAACAGAAGAAAGGAACCAAGAAGCTACAATTAATATTTAGAGGGAGATAAAGGAAGTTATCACTTCCATAAAACAAAAGCAGAAACAATAGAAATGAGAAATATCAGAGAATATGAAAGAGTTCGTAAATTAAAACCAATTGTATGTTCATAGCAACATTATTCTCAATAGTAAAAAGGTGGAAACAGCAAAATGTCTATCAACAGATGAATAGGTAAATGAAATGTGGTATATACATACTAAGGACTATTATTCAGCCTTAAAAAGACTATTATTCAGCCTTAAAAAGGAATGAAATTCTGGTACATGGTACAACATAGATGAACCGTGAAGACATTATGCTATGTGAAAAAAGCCAGACACAAAAGGCCAAATATGCTTCCACTAATATGAGATACTTAGAATGGCCAAATACATAGAGACAGAGAGTAGAATAGTGGGTACCGGGGGTAAGGGGAGAGAGGAATGGGGAGTTAGTGTTTAATGGGTACAGAATTTCAGTATGGACTGGTGAAAATTTTCTGGAGATGGACAGTAGTGATGGTTGCACAACAATGTATATGTACTAAATGCCACTGAACTGGTTAAAATGGTAAATTTTATGTCATGTATATTTTACCATACTAAAAAAATTTTCATTGTAATTTTTTAAATTAATAGAAGTGTTAAAAGATAAAGTTGGCCCGGCAGTGGTGGCTCACACCTGTAATCCCAGTACTTTGGGAAGCCAAGGTGGGAAGATCACTTGAGCCCAGGAGTTCAAGTCCAGCCTGGGCAACATAGAGATCTCATTTCTACAAAAAAATAAAAAAAAATTAGCCAGGCACAGTGGTATGCACCTGTAGTCCCAGCTACTTGGGAGGCTAAGACAGGAGGATCACTTGAGCCCAGGAGTTAGGGGCTGCAATGAGCTATGATCATACCACTGTATGCCAGCCTGGGTGACAAAGCAAGATCCTGACTCAAAAAAAAAAGATAAAATTGAAAAATCTCCCAGGAAATAGAAAAAAAGAACGAAAAGATGTATTATTAACAAACAAGTAGAAACTGAAGTTTAAAAGGGAAGCATATCTAACAAATTCAAAGGTTCTAAAGGAAAAAAAGCAATACCAATCAATGTTGGTCAAAGGATAGAAAATTTCAGTAAGCTAGGAGGAAGAAGTTGAAGAGATCTATTACACCACTATCTATTATATAGTTAATAACTATGTATTCTTGAAAATTGCTAAAAGATTTTAAGTGTTCTCACAACAAAAAAATAAGACTGTGAGGCAATATGTTAATAAGCTCATTTTAGCTATTACACAATGTATATACCTCATGTTATACATGATAAATATACACAATTTTATTTGCCAATTTAAATAAATAAACAAACCAAAAAAAGCAATACCATTTACAATAGCATCAGAAAACTATTAAAGGATAGATGTAACAAAATATGCCCAAGACTTTTCACTGCAAGCTACAAACATTGCTGAGGGAAATTAAAGAAGCCAGAGCGACTTAACTTGATTTCATAATAGACCCATAATAGACCCACACATATATAGTCAATTAATTTTATTTCAATAGGGAAAGATTGTCTTTCCAAAAAATGGTGCTGGAACAATTGGACATCCATATGCAAAAAAAATAAAGGAACTTCAATCCTTACCTCATATCATATTCAAACATTAATTGAAAGTAGATCATGGGCCTAAATAGAACAGTTAAAACTATAACATTTCTTGAAGATAACATAAAATAAAATTTTGGCAAGGAGGTATAATGCTGTTACAAGTGTACAACCACTTTGGAAAAATATCTGGCAGTTTTTTATAAAGTTCAACATCCCTAATCATATGACTCAGCAATTCCACACGTAGGTATTCATCCAAGAGAAATGAACACAAGAAACAACCCAAGTGTCTATCACTTGGATGAATAAACATATTTTACCTTTGGAATCCTAGTCAGCAATAAAAAGCAACAAACTATTGATAATACACAATATGGAAGAAACTCGTAAGGATTATATTAAGTGAAAGAAGCAAGATACAAAAGACTGCATACTATATGATTCTGCTTATGTGGCATTCTAAATTAACAGGCAAAACTGTAAGTGGTGTGGCAAGGAGGAGGGGAGTGACTGCAGAGGGAACTAGGGAACTTATTGGAATGAGAGAAATCATCTATATTTTGATTGTGGTGATGGTCACACAACTATATACATTGTCAAAACTCGTTGAACTGTACATTTAAAATGAGTGAACTTTTATTGCATGCAAATTGTACCTCAATAAAGCTGGGTTTTTTTAAACAAAAATATACAATGTAGAAGATAAATGAAAGTTAGAAGATCAATTTTGGAGGCCTATGAATTACTAACAAGAGATCCAGAAAGGGAACAGAGAAAACACTAAGATTCCTATTAATCTAATCTGTCCTCTAGAAAGGTGGACTTGCAGTATGGTACTCCATGTTCCATGAGAGAAATATTATTTGAGTTTACGTTTTCATTTAGCACTATAAATGTGTGCAGACTTTCTAAGTGTCAAAAAATATTTTAAAACTATTTCTGCAACAATTTTTCTTCTCTAAATTACCCTCTCTACTTCTATGAAATTGATAGTGCTATAAATAAAATCTAATTTTAGCCTAATTTGTTATTGGGGCAAGTTGCTGTTTTCAGATGACCACATACTACTGTGTAATTTAAAAAAAATAAACCATTACTTAAAATGAATTTCTTAACCATATTGTACTTTCATTACTGTACCTCTGAAACTCAGTAATTCATCTTTCTCTCAACAGCTTTATTGAGATATAATTCACATACCATACCAATCATGCATTAAAAGTGTGCAATTCAATGCCAGTCATTTATCTTTTGTGCAACTTTTGAATAAGATATAGAAGAAAAGACAATGTGAGTCAGTGGAGCAAGACTGTAGATCCAGTTTTGCTATGCCCGCCTAGGTCACCTCTGGCCTCAGTATCCTCATCTGCAAATCAGGGGATTAAATCAGATGACTTATCAGTCCCTAGCTCTGATATACCTTCAAGATCATTTTATTTATTTTTTATTTTTAACCTTTAATTTCTCTTTAGCACTAACACCAAACATTAAGATAAGCAGCTCAGAAAGACGTGCTCTACAGGAGGACAATGGCAACAATGCTCTCAATTAAAGATGGTGCCAGCAGATTTATTAGAGCACTGGAAGTCTTTATAAATGTAATGAGATTCTTTAGAGCCTTTCTTGAAAGGAGACTATTTCCTTTTGCACATTTCAAAGTGAGAAAATAAAGAGAAAGAGGAGAGTCACATAGTGTGTGTTTAACTTAGATGAGCTTCTTTTCTCTAACCTATTTTTCTCATTTCCCAAAGCAAATATGAAAACTCTATGTGGAAAGCCGAATAGACTTAGAAATATTTTCAAGAAAACTATATTAAAGTCAGTGACTCAGCCAAATACCTCAATCAAAAATATAGACCATATTGCCAGCATAGCTTTTATTGAAGCCAAAAATGAAGAGTCCCAATAAAGGCCTAATTGACATGCAAAAATTTTATCACCACAGATATTTTAATAGTATCTTACTTCAATTGTTTCTTTTCTCTATTTCAAATAGTAGAAATGTTATTGACTTAGTTATGTTTTTAAATATATATACCTATATTTCTGAAAAACTTACATGGGATCCTGTAGTAAGTATTGTTATGGTTGAATTGTTTCTCCCCAAAAGACAGGTTGACATCCTAACCCCTTGTATCTCAGAATGACCTTATTTGGAAACAGGCTCATTGCAGGTGTAATTAGTTACGATGAGCTCATACTGGAGTAAGGTGGGCCCTTCATCCAGCTTGACTTGGTGTCCTTCTATGAAGAAGAGAAAACAGAGACACAGGCAAGACAGGCAGAAATTTGAGTTATGCTGCTGCAAGCCAAGAAACCTCTGCGACTACCAGGAACTGCAAGAGGCAAAGATGGATCTTCCCCTAGAGGCTTTAAAAGGAGCATGGCCCTGCCAGCACCTTGACTTTGCACATCCACCCTCCAGAATGGTGAGAGAATAAATGTGTTGTTTTAAACCACCTGGTTTGTGGTACTTTGTAATGGCAGCCATAGAAAACTAATACAAATACATACCCAAATTTACACACACACATACTTAAAGCCCGTACAGTTGGAAAGAGGGGACTGGCATGAGCCATCAATCACTACTCTTGGTTATTCTTGGCAATTAGGCAGCAGTCCTTGATCCTGACTAGGCAATATCCAGTAGATAACCAGAGATAATAATACAAGCATCGGCTAGTGTGAGAATAGCACATAACAGCCAACATGAATTGGTCCAGGGAAACTTTTAAGAAACTTTAAATAAAAATAGAGATAAGCAGTTCTCCAGACCCCAGGAGAGTTATGCTACTCAACAAAAGCTGTGTTTCTCCTAGGGCATGTCCCACCAGCAGGAAAAGAGATGATTAGCAGTGGGTACCTGTCTGGGTCAAAGGTGACCTCAAGCCCATGAAAATTAAAAGCCAGTTGACTGTGGGCAGCAAGACCATTTTAATAGGCATTTGGGGGGATCTTAGGCTGATCCACACCCCTTTTATCTGAGAACTTCCCTAACAGGGCTGAATCCCTGGCATCATCCATACTTGTATTGTTTGTCTGCTCTCCAGTTCAGAGCTAATTAACCAGGAATGATGCACACATAACTCTTGTCAGGCCAGTCAGAGTCTCTGTCTCTCTCTTTCTCTCTCTTTCTCTTTCTTTACAAGAATTGGCACTGAGAGATAAGAAGCTGGACTGGTTACTTGAACTTAGGATGTGTATACTCAGGAGCAAGGGGATGGCCATGTTTTGCCTTGTGCATGCCAAAGCAACAAAGCCAGTCTGGGGGTGGTGGGGCAGGGAGAGAGAGAGAGAGAGGGAGGGAGAGAGAGGGAGAGGGAGGGAGAGGGAGGGAGAGGGGCGGGGGAATGAAGCAGATGAACAGAGTAAGTCAGACGAAAAGTAGGTGCTTTTGTTCTTGATGGGTTCCTAAATCTTTGTTCCAATAATTCATGAAACCTGGCTGCACTTTCTGCCTTCCTTGATAAACTCTCTTCTTTATATAAATTTCTTTTTTGTTTACACTGATTTGAAATAAACTTGTATTACTTGCAAGTAAAAGAGCCTTTACTAATGAAGCTAGAAAATATTATTTTATCTGTGTTATTAAAATGTTCTTTGTTGATAGACGCCTATAAAAGTGAGGAGGAGAGAGACTTCTCTGGTTACCCTTTTTATGTAGTTTTGACCTTCCAATTATGTAACTATATTACCTAGTCAAAAAATATTTGGTTTAAGAATTATTGAAATAAGTTCTCAATATAGTGATTATGTGTTCTGCATCAAAATTCAGGACACCTCGTTTAATACAGAGTAAAACAACAGTTCAGAATTTTAAAACTCAGGCCAATGTACCTTAGCTAGAAATTTTTACCATGGAGAATCAGAGGTTATGCAATATGATATATATTTCCTAGGTTTAGATAGGAGGCTTGAACTAAAAACAATACTTGTTACCCAGAAAGTAACCCTTCATGGACTTCTTTTGAATGCTCTGAAAACTCCCAACCCCAGGAAAAAAATGCACAAACACAAAACATACAATTTTAAATGGTTCATGCACCCTTTAAAGTCCATCCGTAGATGCCAATAAATTTAAATTTACATAGATGAAACAACTAAATAAACATACAGTAGCATTAAATATCTTCGGGTTAACAAGAGTGTTAAAAGTCAGATAGGGAAGAAATTGGTGGGTCTAATATGATTTAAGGGGACTTTTGGAAGAGCTAAGAAATGATCTCAGTCTCAAAATATTGGTAGGATTTGGAGACACGGAAGGTATAGAAAATAGAGCGTAGACACCGTACAGAAAAGAGCAGAGTGTATATGGGAACCCTAAGGATACAGGGCTAATTGAAGCAAGGCTTTGTGTACCTAGCACAGAGTAGGGTGCTTCAGTACTCAGCTAATAGTAATCACTATTCTGAGAGCAGAATAAGGTCACATAGGTAAGGTGCGGCCATATTCTAGAGGACTTTGAATGTCAGAAGAGCAAGTAAGCAATTAATGACTTTACAAGTCATTGTGTTTGAGCAGAAGAACTTAAGTAAAACTAACTGGAACAAGTAAAGAATGGCCTGGAGAGAGTGAAGAGAGAGTGGGTAGTAAGGGTAGTTCAGTGGGTTTTGTAGTGCCAAATGTAAAGAGAATGAAAACTAGGGTGGTGAGATTGGGAATAAAGGACCTATCTGAGGGACTTAAAAAAATGGGAGCCCTCAGGGACTAATTAGTGCTATACAAGGGATAAAGGAGAAGGAAGAGTCAGAGAAACTATTTTAAAGTTTATTGTATTATTATGTACTTATTAAATATTACTAAATTAATCTTTTATTGTACAGATTCTACAGGTGTTGCACTGTTGGAATGTTTGTTCCCCGTAAAGGGTGCAAACATCCTTGTTGAAACCGCCCATGGCTCACACCAAAACTAAGCTGAGATGGGATGTAGGAGGGAATCAGGGCTTTCTCTTCAGCCATGAACAGCTTTTAACTGAATGTGTAGGTGGTGATAATGTTAAATATACCACACAAAAAATCACACATTCGTTTTTTTATCCATATGGAATTTCCATGGTATACTTGCCAGCTACCAGCCACTTTCAGCCTTTTCTATGCTTCACAGCTTCTGAATTGTTGATGAAATTTTTTTATTTTTTTTAGAGAGATGGGGTCTCACTGTCTCACTCTGTGACCCAGGGCTGGAGTGCTGTGCCATGTTCATAGATCACAGTAGCCTTGAACTCCTGGGCTCAAGTGATCTTCCCACCTCAGCCTTCCAAGTAGGTGGGACTATGGGTGTACGCCACCACACCCGGCTAATTTTTTAAAACTTTTTTGTAGAGATGGGGTCTCACTATGTTGCCCAGGCTGATCTCAAACTCTTGGCCTCAAGCAATCCTCCCACCTTGGCCTCCCAAAGTGCTGGGATTACAGGTGTGAGCCACCATGCCTGGCCTGATGAAATTTTAATTGAAATTCTCATAGTAGAATCCCAAATGTTCTCTTACTGTGTGAAACATTATTCATAGTAGTTGGAGGTTTTCTTTCTTTCAGTGATCACATCAGGTCTGCAGTTGCCAGAAGTCAGCAAAGAGAAGAGGGAAAATAAAGTGGTGCTTCTAGGTTGCTAAGAAAAATGGAAAAAAATCACAGAAATGACAAAGTTTTAGAAATCATTTCTGCAATCAAGTTTTATTTCGATCAATCATATGGTAGCTGTTAGTTGTTCTTGGCACATTGTACAGTCAAAAGTGCAATTCTGGTTTAAGTTTCGGTTTTCAGAAGGTAGCATGATATGTAAAGAACATGAATTCAGAAAATTTGGGTTCTAATTGCAGCTTTATCTCTAACTATGGAGATGAACTTGAGCAAGTCAATTTTTTTAACCCAGCACACAACACAGGATTATTTCAGTAATAAATGAAATTGTGTTGTCAAAGCTCTTTGTAAATGTAAAGCACCACAGAAAAATGATACCTTTTACTGTTGTTTTACCTGTGTTGATTTTGACTTTCCAAGGATGAGATCTATGATTTAGACTTAATTGGTTTTCTTTTTTTAATACTTAATACATATACTAGAAATTTAATTTTTTTTTATTAAAGATGCAGACAAGGGGCCAGGCATAGTAGCTCACACCTATAGTCCCAGCACTTAGGGAGCCTGAGGCAGGACAATTGCTTGAGGCCAGGAGTTTGAGAACATAGCAAGGCCCCCATCTCTACAAAAAATTTTTTTAAAAATTAGCTGAGGGTGGTTGCATGTGCCTGTAGCTACTCAGAAGCCTGGGCGACAAAGTGAGACCCCATCTCTTCGGGAAAAAAAAAAATTTTTTTAAAAATGCAGGAAAGGGGCCGGGCACGGTGGCTCACACCTGTAATCCTAGCACTCTGGGAGGCCGAGGCGGGTGGATTGCTCAAGGTCAGGAGTTCGAGACCAGCCTGAGCGAGACCCCGTCTCTACTAAAAATAGAACGACATTATATGGACAACTAAAAATCTATATAGAAAAAAATTAGCTGGGCATGGTGGTGCATGCCTGTAGTCCCAGCTACTCGGGAGGCTGAGGCAGTAGGATCGCTTAAGCCGAGGAGTCTGAGGTTGCTGTGAGCTAGGCTGACGCCACGGCACTCACTCTAGCCTGGGCAACAGAGTGAGACTCTGTCTCAACAAAAAAAAAAAAAAAAAAAAAATGCAGGAAAGGGGAAAACTCTTCTGGAAAGTTGTTGGCCAATAGGTTGGAGTTATAGTCAGCAAACGTGTGTCTTGTTATCTTACTATAGCAGTAGTAAGAGAAAGAAGGAAGGTGGAGAATGATGGGGAAAAACAGTTACTTGTATTTCTAATAATCTCCTGAAAAAGACACAGAATTTAGTGTTTTATATTTGGTTATTTTTCCTTTATTATGAAAAGCCAATACAATGCCCTGGACGTTGAAAGAACTGGGTATAGGGCAATAAAATTGATAATGTAACAGTATTACCATTTTTGTGTGTTCTATCTTTTATTTCTTTGCAGTTTCATGGCTTTTCATAGCATTTTAGTCCTAATAATAGCACGTGGTTGTTATGTTTCAGTTGTACCTATTTTTAAATGCAGTGATCTCTTGAGCGATGACTACTGAATTGTCAATGTCAGTGGAAGTCATGGGTAATTTCTACATTTCTTTTCCCATCCTCATTCATTCATCCATTTAACAGATATACATAGAGTGCCTACTCTATGCTGGGCATTGATTATGGAGTCAGAAGCAAAATAGTTATAGTCCTTGCCCTCCTGCAGCTGACACTCTGGTGGTGGAGTATGCTAAAGACGTCTTCTTGGGCCCCAATATCCATTAGTCTCTTCTTTAGAAATGGGCCCCCAGTTTGTTATACTAAAGAATTTTAAGTAAATAACATTCATCATGACACTGTTCTCCTAAATTTTAGCATGCATCTTTAAAAAATAAGAGTATTTTCTACATAGGCAAAATAACATAATTACAGCTGACAATATTAATAAAAATTCCTTAATAGCATATTATATCCAAATGCCACACACACTGAGATTTTTTTCCAGTTGTCCACACAATGTCCTTTACAGCTGATTCATCCAAATGGGATCCAAGTGAGGACCACACATCACATCTGATTGTTATGTCCCTTCAGTCTCTTTAGGACAGATCAGTCCCCTTAGTCATGGTACAGAAATGTTAAAGAGACGGAAACAGGACAACTGTCCAATAGAATGTCCCAATTTCTCAATTTGTCTGAATGTTTCCTCAGAGTTTATTTCTCTTTCCCTTGTAATTTCTGTAAAACTGAAATTATGTTATGGCAAATGAAGGCCCACTTAGAGTCAAATTAAACATTTTTGGCAAGATTACAACACAAGTGGTATTGTGCACCTCATATTGCAACACATTAGGAGACACAGAATATCTGACCACTGGATAAGGCGGTGACCACCTGACTCCTCACTGTAAAGCTACTTTTTTCTCTTTATGGACTAAAGGTAATCTGTGTACAGGTTTGTTTTTGTTTGGCACCTTATAAATGTCCCTTTCTCCTTTGCCATTCACCTGATAGTTTTAATACCAATTGATAATCCTTGCTCAAATTAATAATTTCATTAAGGAACCTACAATTTTTAACTATGTATATAATCTACCTCATCTTAAATAAAGACTGGATTTACCTTCCTGATTCTAGCTGGATGAAATAAAAAGCATGACGGCTGGAGCTTGTGCAACTATTTTGGACTGTGAGGTGGAAAACTTATGCTGAATTTGGTGGCACAGCTAAACAAAGAACCTAGGTCTCTCATGACCATGGAGCTATCATACTAACTTTAATACACTTATCTCTAAACTTTGTCTATATGAAAGAAAAATGAACCTGTCTTTTTCAGCTACTGTAGTTTTGGTTTTTAGCAGTTGAACAAATTCCTAACTGATGTAGAAAGGAAGATAACAAACAGGAAAACAGACAAATATAAATATTATAATTTTTGGTAAATTGTATTTAAAAAAAAATATATAGAAATAGAAGATAGTGGACTTGTTAGATCAGGTGATGAGGGTAAGGCCTGCAAGGAGGTGACATTGAAGTTGCAAACAGACTGCTATTAATAAGAAGGAGGAAACCATGTGAGGTGGTAGGGAGTATCCTAAACAGAGGAAACAGCGTGTGAAAGTGATGAAGTAGGAAAGGGCTTGCCTGGCATGGTCAAGGAATTAAAAGGAGGCCGTGTAGCTAGAGCTTTATGAAACCAGATGCGGGGGAGAGGTTAGCAGATGCCTCATCATTTAGGACTAGCAGGCCAAGGTAATGAGTTGACTCTTTTTCCCAAGTAAAATGGTAAAAGTTGTAAGCAGAAGAAAAATTCTGAGTTATGTTTTAAAATATTCTGACTGCTGAGTGGTAAACAGAGGGCATCAAAAGTGAAAGCACTGTCACTAGAAAGGAGGCTATTGTGGGGTCTGGGCAAGAGAAGACAGTCACACTGGGGGTGGGGAGGAGAGAACAAATGAGATGTGGTTAGGAGGGAGAAATGCCGGAACTTGCTGACGGATGGGGTGTAGGAAGAGGGAGGAAGCCGAGACGGAGCTCAGGACTGTGGCTCAAGCACCTGGGTAGGTGGGTGTACCTTTTTCTGAAGTGAAGAATACTGGGAGGGGAGAGTGGCACAGCAGAAAGGGGTGGGCAGTCAGGGTTCCAGGTTAGACATGTTGAGTTCAAGATGTTGAAGCAGAGGTATTAAGTAGGCAGTTTGATATAAATGTGTACAGTGTATAAGAACAATATGTGGTTTCTAGTGTTTGTAAAAATTTCCCATCCATAAATCACCACAGTTGATACTTTATTTTAAAAATATACTTTAGTCACTTAGTACTTAATTGAAATAAAAAACTATACTAATAACCCTATTTCCAATATTAAATATATTGATAATAATGGTTTCAAGCAATGAATAAACAGAACCATGTTTAGAAACAGGTGATAATATCAGAAGGTTCTAAATGTTAAGAACATATTCTACTGTAGTCATGTAAAAACTAAACCAAGTAGGCCGGGCGCGGTGGCTCACTCCTGTAATCCTAGCACTCTGGGAGGCCGAGGCGGGCGGATCGTTTGAGCTCAGGAGTTCGAGACCAGCCTGAGCAAAAGCGAGACCCCATCTCTACTAAAAATAGAAAGAAATTATATGGACAGCTAAAAATATATATAGAAAAATTAGCCGGGCATGGTGGCACATGCCTGTAGTCCCAACTACTCGGGAGGCTGAGGCAGGAGGATTGCTTGAGCCCAGGAGTTTGAGGTTGTTGTGAGCTAGGCTGATGCCACGGCACTCTAGCCTGGGCAACAGAGTGAAACTCTGTCTCAACAACAACAACAAAAAAAAACACTAAACCAAGTAGATCTACCATTCAATCCAGCAATCCCACTACTGGAGATCTACCCAAAGGAAAAGAAGTTATTTTATTAAAAGGACACCTGCACTCATATATTTGTTGCAGCACAATTCATAATTGCAAAGTTACGGAACCAACCTAAGTGCCCGCCAACTGTTGAGTGGATAAAGAAAATGTGGTGTGTATATATACACACACACATACACACACACACACACACCATAGAATACTACTTAGCCATTAAAAAGAATGAAATAATGTCTTTTGCAGCAACTTGTGTGGAACTGGAGGCCATTATTCTAAGTGAAGTAACCCAGGATCAAAAACCAAATACTGTATATGTTCTCACTTATAAGTAGGACCTAAGCAATGGGTATGCATGTTCATACAGAGTGACTTAAAAGTCACTGGAGACTCAGAAGGGGGTGGGACGGGAGTGCAGGATGAAAAATTATCTATTGGATATATTAACAGCCTAGACTTCTTCACTATGTAATTCATCCATGTAACAAAAAACCCGCTTGTACCCTCTAAATCTGCTTAAATAAAAAATGAAAAAAAAGAATTAACTTAAAAAGAAAAAATCTAAACCAAAAAATAATCTTGATAATATTACCATTGAGTATCATTTTGGTAAAATGAAGTGATATAGTACTTTCAAATTTTATTCATTTTACTTATGACATGCTACATGAAATATTAAATAAGACTTGATTTTAAAGATCTGGATTAAGTAAAATATTGATTAAAGATAAACCATTAACTATCCCTTTTAGCATTCTACAATTAGAAGTTGTAAATGATAGGAAAACCTAATAGCAGATATTTTTAAAAAAATCATCCCAGACTTAGACCATCTACAGTACTTTTGCAACAATTATTAAGATTTAAAATGACAATGCAAATATTCTTAAATCATAAAAGAATAAATTGGATTTCTATACCGAAATACTAAGACTGTGAAAGTACAATAATTTGCTTAAAATATCCTCATCACTGAAAAATTAGCTTCATGGTCATAAGAGATCTAGAATCCTTCTGCCTAGCTGTTCTACCAAATTCAGCATGTCTTCTACCTCACAGTCCAAAATGCTTACTTCAGGTTCAGCCATCATGCTTTTATTCCATCCACCTAGAATCAGGAAGGTAAATCAGTCTTTATTCAAGATGAGGGAGGTTATATATAGTTAAAAATTGTAGGTTTCTTAATGAAATTATTACTCAAAATAAGCCAGTAAGCATATGCTGGAAAGAATGCAAATGAAATCACAGAGATAAGTTTGGTATACTAATGATTGATATCTTTAGCCAGTGTCTTCTTTATTCAACATTCTACAGGAGGAGTTTCTTTATACCAGAATCCACCGCCACACTAACATCTAGCTCACATACACAGCACTTTACTAGAACATTTGGTTTTATTTGGACCACATTTTCTTTACTTTTCCATAACTAAAAGCTTTTCTGAAAGCTCACTCATAATTTCTGTGCTTATCTCATATGCCTTCTACCACTATTTGCCAGTGTGACAGCTGTGTTATACTACTCTGTAAAGGGCTACCTTTAGAGGTATATTCACACATTTAAACCAAAGTGAAATCAAATAAGAATATACGGAAAAAAATTAGTGAATATGTCGACCAAAAGACATGTAAGGGTGTTCATGGCAGCTTTACTCATAATGTCTAAAACTTAAAAATTAAAAAAAAATCACACGTCCATCAACAGTAGAATAGATAAATTCATGTAGGGGAATACTATGCAGCAATGAAAAAGAACAAACCATGACACATGATAATATAGATCAACCTCAGAGAACTGATGTTGAACAAAAGAAACAAGATACATATACACACACACACATATGCAGTATGATTCCATTCATATGAAGTTTAAGAACATACAAAACAAATCTATGTTGATAAAAATCAAAACAATGGTTACTGGGTTAGGAAGGTAATATTGGCTGGGGAGGCACTCAGTAGAGCCTTCTGGGATGTTGGAAATATCTTTACCTTCATCTAGATGGTGGTTACACAGGTATATAATCACATGGAGAAATTAATGCATATACACAAGTATATACACATGTGGAAAACTTTAAGCTGAGTGTATTTTACTATATGGATGTTGTACTTCAATAATATTTTTAATTCAGTAGTAAATTATGCTATATCCTCCAAAAGACTAATAGAACTTAAAAAAGGAAAAGAACTATATGAATTGAATGGAATGATATCCAAACATATTAAGTGAAAAAAGCAATTGGCAGAGTAGTTTGTTTAGTGTGATTCCATTTGTGTGTGTGTGTTTTAATAGATATGTGTCCATATGCATGGACAATTCCTGGAAGGACATACAGGAAATAGTAGTTACCTCATACTACTGCGGAATGGGACCAAGAGTTGGGGTCTGTACATGAACTCTTATTTTTCAGTTTATACTTTTTATATAATTTTTAACCTAAAATGAAAGCCTTAAAAGGCAATGTTCATCTTTTCTGTATTTTAAAAATTGTATTACGTTGAACCATATGAAATTGTCATTTGCATAAGTCAAAAATGAGAGTATTGACAATTTTGTATAGCTTAATCTCATACAATGAACAGAGATAGAGGTGTTATAAAAACATTCATTTAGACATTACTAGTTCAGAATTTGAAATAATTTCCATGCTCAAGATAAAGAGTGTAACTCTAACCCAATGTGATTTAATATGTATTTGAATTTAATATTTGTTACCCGAAGTGCAGTAATTTAATAAACTCTTTAAAAATTATTTACAGTTTACGCTGTTCACATATTGATTAATCTCTAGCAGTTTCTGAACCTATAAAAAATATTACAAAAATATGATGGAATTGGAAATTGGAAAATCTGAGGTTAGATTCCAGCTCTGTCACTGGCTCTGACCTAGGATAAGCTGCCTCATGTTTGCTCTAAACCTCAGTTTTCTTTAGTGTATTACCTGACCTATGGGACTGCTCAAAGGATTAACTTGATGCATATAAAAACACTTTGGAAAGTACAAAGCATCATCCAAATGTAGTCATTACTGTTTTTAAATGAGCAAAGGGAATAGCACATATTTGTTTGACAAGATCAACTTTGCAATAACCATATTGCAATTTATATTCTTCTAGATCAATGGGTCTCAAACCTTTGATCTCAAGGCCCCTTTACACTTTGTGTTGTGGATTTTAGCTATTAATATTTACTATACTATAAATTAAAAGAAATAAATTTTAAATATTTATTTTAAATTACAATTAATAAACTCATTACATGTCAACATAAATAACATTTTTATGAAAATAGCTATTTTTTTCTAAAACAAAACAATAATTAGTAAGAAGAGAGGCATTAGTTTACATTTTTGAAAATTTCTTTAAATTCTAGCTTAATACAAGACAGTTGGATTCTCGTATCTACTTCTGCATTCAATCTGTTGCAATCTGTTGTTTTGATTGAATTATATGAAGAAAATTTGGCCTTAAACAGATATGTTATTGGAAAAGGGAAGAATATTTTAATAGCTTTTTTAAGAAAACTGTTGATACTACTATTTGAGACCACATCAAAACTCAGTGAGTGGTAGTTCCTTAAAGGTTATTTGTAGTGTGAAATCTGAAACGATGTCAATGAATTTCTCCCACACTGCTACATTAAAATCCATTGGTCTATCTTGCTCTTTGAATGGACCTTTCACCCATGCGTCATTTGGTAACATCGTTCATACTGAAAATATCAGTATACAGGCTTATTCAGACCTTCCCAACATTGCCACATCTCCTTATACAATATTTAAAGTCATATTCATTAATATCACCATATCTCATCAGAAAAGTCTGTTAGTACTAGGAAACTTTCAAACTCACAGTGGTGAATACAAATTTTCTAAAATTCTAATTTTTGCTTGAAAACTCAAATTTTATATTTAACAAAATACTGTCAGTTCTTTTCCTTGAAATGACAGGTTCACTTCATTTATTTTTTTATCAAACTTCTGCCAAACACCCAAGTTTGAATAACCATAGCTGTCAATTGTTCTTTCAAGTAAAAATGGTGTTCCATGAAAAAAAAAGTGGTTAGTTTGGCTTGCAACCCAGCCAGTTGCGTAAGACAACCATTGTACTTTTGTATTTCAGTAGGCAGCAACAGTGGTCTCTGTATACTTCCCATTTTGTCACAGAATGTTAAAAGACAGGTACTCAAGAGTCAAAATTTAATAAAAATTAATAATTTTTGCTACTTTGACAAGGACCTTCTTAAGTGAAACTGGCTTTTCTCTTTACTGTGAATATGTGGAGGTGAAATCTATGACTGCTAATATACTTTAGAGCCACTGCCTTGATTTGTGTCAAGGCACCCACAGTTCTCACTACCACTGTTTTTTTATCATCAGTGCAAAGTCAGTGAGAAGAATGGCAAGGGCAGAGGGGGGAGGCAAAGAACATCTTAATATTATTATGAAAAAAGTTTGGACCTTGTAGACTCTCCAAAAGAGTGTCAGGAGCACCCAGGGGTCTGTGAACCACACCATGAGAATGACTGATCTAAATGATAGTTCAGCTGCAGATGACTGACACCTTTTACCTAACTCAGAACAAACCATAATTAGACTGATTTAAAAAGTCATGGTCAGCCCAGTCATGTTCAAGAAATCAATTATTCTAATCCTTATCACTGATATGCAAATAATGCTTTTCATCCGTGTCAACATTCTTCTGGAAAATAAAATACCCAAATTGCTTAGCCTTCTGTACCCTCCTCCCCCTCAAAAATCAGAAAGTCTCTACAATACTGTAGGTGCTCCTCTTATTAGTAAATTCAACTCTGCTGTTGTCTAAGAGCAAACTGGAAATATCTGTATGCCAGATACTACTGTCCACAGAGATCATTGCTATTAAACACATAAGAGTTACAACATATAAGTGAGTATGGAGAATAATTGTTTACCCTCCTTTCAAAAGTAGAGTAGACGTTTACTTTACTTCTAGGAAAATTCACCTGCGAGTTTTCTCTAAGGCATTCGGGCAAACTTCTGCCTCCTCCATCCAACTATTCTTGCAAAGATCTAGCAGAAGCTCGCTCCTAGACGGTCGCTCTTGGTGAGACCAGAGGCTCCTCCAGGGCCTGCAGCCCCGCCCATTACGCAGTGCCAGCCCAGGCTCAGCGTTCTCGCTCAGAGAGCAAGAAAAAGGAACCAGAGTGGAGCTGAACTGTGTAAGTTTGATGTCAAAGAGGAAGAAGCTAGGGAGAAACATGGGACTATGAATTAAGCCAAATGGCAGCCGGAGATAGGGGGATCATGACAGCTGGGGAGCGAGGACTGAGAGAAGGGATCAAGAATGAAGAGAAAGCGCCAAATGTGGGGTAAAGAGAGGACATGTTATTGGACTCTCTTTTTAAAGTTTTGCCCATCAATGGTTTATATAATTCTGATGGCAGAGACCCTACATGTAACAAATTGAGAACATGCCAAGGCAGAGAGACAGTCTAAAGCAGGGGCCCTCAATCTCAGCACTATTAACACTATCAGCTGGTTAATTCTTTGTTTTGGGGGTTTGTCCTGTGCATGTAGGATGTTTAGCAGGATCCCTGGCTGCTACCCACTAGATACCAGTAATACTCCCTCCCATTGGCAACAACCAAAAATGTCTCCAGGCATTGCCACTGTCCTCGGGGAGAGGGGGGGAGGTGAGGGACAAGGGGCAAAATTGTCCCTGGTTAAAAACCACTGGTCTAGATGTATTACTATCATCTCAGCATATGGAACTCTTCAACTCCTCTCAAGGACAAACATCTGATCTGATTTTTTTTTTAATGGAACTTCAAAACTCCAATCTGAGGTTGAGTTCCTGGGAATGGTTTCAAATTCTGCCTAGCTTCTACAGTAATAATTTACTGGCTACCAAGGGGCTCCTGCTTGTGATCTAGAAGATAAAATGTCTAGCAGAGTCAGTCATCCTGGTTCCTATTACTACTCTGCAATTAACTCTTTGTGTCTCAGTTTCATCATTTCTCAAAAGGGAGCAATAGTACCTCATCTACCTTCTGTAGTGTGATTACGAGGATCCAATGAAAGGAAATGGAAAAGTGCTTTGAAAAGTTAAGAGAAAATATAACCAGGCATAATTAAGTCATTATGGTCTTTTCAAAAAACGGAAACACATTAACAAACAACTTTATAGTGTCTGATGCCCTCTTCTACTTTTAACTATATATGATTGTCTCACTAGTGTAGGAGTGGGACCATTTGCAACTGAAAATACCAATCATTTGCTATTGCTAGGGCAACAAATAAATGTGATCCTATTCTATGAAAAATGCTGACTTCAGACTTTCAATTTATAGGTTACCTCTTCTTAGCAAACCATAGCCCACACCCTTCACTGTCAGCCCAGCATTGCCACAGTGCCCGTGGCTGTCACAAAACCACAAACAAAATCCCCAAATCTTTTTAGAGACTCTGAATTTATTAGTGAAGCAAGGAAAGGAGTTGTAAAGATCATAAACAGTTTAGGAGAGATGAGTCCAAATTAAAAAGTAAAAAGTGTTATAATGATTGAGTTAGCTTGAGAATTTTAGGACCCAAAAGAAAGAGATGCCAAGAGATGAGAGAGGAGAGCAGAAAGGAAGGCTGGAGGATAGCTAAAATAAACTCCATTTACTTGAAAGTTGTCCAGAGTACAAGAAAGTCAAAATGTTCACCATCTTCCTCCCCCTGCGCTCTGCAATAAGTAGCTCCCACCAGATCATCAAAATATTCTTCCATTGTATGGGTGTGCCACAATTTATATAAAAACAATCCCTTCTTGATGGAAATGTGGCTTGTTTCTAGTTTTACTTTCTTTTTTATCATTATAAATAAAACCGGAATAAACACAGTCAAAGGCAATCACTAAGTATATCTATACTTCCTTAGGGTACATTCTTGGTTGTGAAGTTTCTGGATCAAGGGATATACATATTTTCAAAGCTTTCATCTTTGATGATTTTTTTTAGGAATTTTTTTGTCTTTAATTATCATGGTGCCATCTTGTTGTTCTAGTTATAACTGTACCACTTAGCACTTGAGCACATGCCTAATGATACTTGATATACTTTCTAATTTTGAAATTTCCCAAATGAATGTTTACATGATCTGCAAATTTGGAAAATCTCTAAAGATCACAACTACAATCATTCTTTTTCCTTTTCAAGATTACCATTTGTGCTTTATACTTCTTTAAATATGCCATATTTATTTCAAATAATCAAAAAAGAAATCGTTAGGATTTTTTTTTTTGTGCAACTCTACCCCCTGCAAACAAGCTTCTTCAGCTGCTCTGCTGCATCATATTTTCATCTTATTCAATTGCCTCTT
The DNA here is from genome assembly GCF_041146395.1 of Eulemur rufifrons. Taxonomy (NCBI): domain Eukaryota; kingdom Metazoa; phylum Chordata; class Mammalia; order Primates; family Lemuridae; genus Eulemur; species Eulemur rufifrons. The sequence continues at coordinate 73,000,554 of NC_091001.1, read as the reverse complement.
CTAGTTTCCATCCCCCAATATCATATTTATTTTTTAAATTTTATCAGGCAATTCTGTTAAGAGGCCAGGCTGGGTTTTGCATATTTAAAAATAAAGTATAAAGAAAAGTTTTACTGTATGTACTATACAACAACAAAAAAGACAATTCTAACTAGCAATGTTTCTTACAGAAACCACTTTTAAAAGGAATTTATTGTTATACATAAACTTAAATGACCTTTTTCTTTTCTGCTAGGGATAACCTTTAGCTTAATCTCATTATTTATTTCTCTCCATAAATATCAAACAACCAAGAGTATTAATTTCACCATCCAATGTGCATCCCATCATATCTTACTATTTACAATAGTGTCTACAAATAGGTTTATAGAAAACATAAATATGCAATAGCATTGCATTTAGTTGTGACTATTTGAAGAAACAGCAGTAGCTCAATTTTATGTGTTATCCTTGGGCTGAGAGAAGAAGAAGAACAGAAAATTTCGTAGTAGTTGGTATACTTAAGGGAATGGCTAATGGCCATCCCCAATATCTTCCAGGAGAATTCTGGGAATTACAACAGAAATGCTAATATATGACATCTGTATGATGCTACAACACAATGTCAATGTGCAAAATTCCAGGAATCCATTAGGTACCACTTTAAAATACAATTTTCAGAACTCCCATTTGTCTTTAGACTGCTCACATCAATGGCTTTCTGGGGCCATTTGCTGATTCCATGCACTGAAAATTACTGTCTAACAGCTTGATTCACAGATGTTGCGAATGAAAAAGAATTTTAGAGATCGAACACAATTTTCTTCACTTAAAGGCAAAGACACTGATAAACTTGTCTAGACCACTCCCTGGTAAGGGGCAGTGCCAGGACCTGAGCTCAGCCTCCGACATGAGCTCTGATGCACCACCCACATCACCACTCTCCCTCAGGGCCACCTGCCTCAGTTACATCACAGGGGTACATTCATTGTGAGGTTAAGCCAAAGCCATGGCACATCCCACAAGTAGCTCACTTGCGCAGTCGAATCGATGAAATCAGGCGGCAACTCAGTAAGCATAATCCATGGTTGGCATAAATTTCAGGTGTTCTCTATAAGACCCTCAGTCTCAGTCTTTATGGAAGCAAAAATCTATACAAGTGCTAGTGAAAATTAATTGTGCTGGGTGGCTGAGTCATCATGAAGGAACAGTGTTATTTCTTCCACTTCTTGGGAGGGCAGACAGAGCTTCATTAGGAAAGAAAAGAGAGCTTTGTTGTTTCGGGTCTGACCTACAGAGTCTGTTAGGCAACCTAGAAGAGAGAAGGGCCAGAGGCCAGAAGCAGGGAGAGCCACTGAAGCACAGACGTTTGGGTCAAGGGCAGAATGTGACAATCTTCAGCATATGGTCCAGCAGGAACATAGGCACTGTTGCTTGATCTTCTGATCTGTCCATAAAAACTGGAAACATTTACTTTTTAATGAAATCTCTATATTTTAATGTTGTCAATTCAGAGTGTTGAAAAATACTATACTCATGGAACAAAATATGTCTGCTGTCAGATATGATCAGAGCCTACCAATTTTCTGGCTTTAGGTATCAGATCATGGGGCAACAGTTCTGGACTCTACAGAGGGTTGTTGTCTAGGATTGAAGGGATCAACAACCCTGCCCTCAGATTCCTGAAATGCATAAGCTCTGGGATTAGTATAGCATACTGTGGTGGTTAGAGCACAAACTCCCAAACCAGACTGCCTGGGTCCAAATCCTCGCCCCTTACTAGCCAGGCAATCTAGTACAAGCTACTCTCTCTACCATAGTTTCCTCGATTTCAAAATGAGTGTAACAGTTGAATGGATAAAGAAAATGTAGTATATATACATGATGGAATACTATTCAGCCATAAAATATGAAATTGTGTCTTTTGCAGCAACAGAGATGGAACTGGAGGTCATTATCTTAAGTGAAGCAAGCCAGGCACAGAAAGTCAAATACCACATGTTCTCACTCATAAGTGGATGCTAAAAAATGTGTATACATGGACATAGAGAGTGGAATGATAGACAACAGAGACTCAGAAAGGTGAGGGGGTAAGAGGGGGGTGAGAGATGAGAAATTACTTAATGGGTACAATGTACATTATTTAGGTGATGGATACCCCCAAAGCCCTGACTTGGCCACTACACAATCTATGCATGTAACAAAATTGCACATGTACCCCATAAATTGGTACAAATAAAAACATAATAAAAATTTTAAAATAAACAAGAGTGACTATAATAATATTAAGACCTACCTTGGAGAGTGATTGTGATGGTAAGATGAATTAGTATGTTGGAACACTGCCTGGCACCACGAGTCCTATGTAAACATTTGCTAGCATTATTTTTGATGACTCTCAAGGGAAAAGGAAGGGGCCCTGCAAAATGACTAAGATTGGATTTCCAATCATCCTGGGTAGGCAGAAGTCGTGAGCCAAATTTAATTTAATATAAAAAGTAAAGAAACGACATTCCTTGTATCAGAGTGTCAAAGAGCAAACTCATACCAGTTACCATGGTTCTGCTGTCATATTTCATCTCAATCACAATATTTCTCTTCACATCCTGTGTCAGACTTATAATTTTCATACCCTTCTTTAATGCCTTGGTATCAGATTCCTCAATGTAACCCAGATCAAGAATAGGCCTTGTCATTTTCAATGACAGCTCTCTATTGAAAGCAAAGGGTAGGAAAAATTGAATAGACTGATAGAGGATCTCTCTACTAAGGAAAGTTTTTAATCTTCTTTTTAAATATCTCTCCTTCCTAACTGATTGTGTGTATGAGCCTTTTTTTGTCTTTTATAAATAGCCAACAGATTAAAGTGTTTTTACACATTTATACACATGGTGCATACATACAAACTGTTATTGAAAGAATCTCTTCAGGCCGGGCGCGGTGGCTCACGCCTGTAATCCTAGCACTCTGGGAGGCCGAGGCGGGTGGATCGCTCAAGGTCAGGAGTTCGAGACCAGCCTGAGCAAGAGCGAGACCCCGTCTCTACTAAAAATAGAAAAAAATTATATGGACAACTAAAAATATATATATAGAAAAATTAGCCGGGCATAGTGGCACATGTCTGTAGTCCCAGCTACTCGGGAGGCTGAGGCAGGAGGATCGCTTGAGCCCAGGAGTTTGAGGTTGCTATGAGCTAGGCTGACGCCACGGCACTCACTCTAGCCTGGGCAACAAAGTGAGACTCTGTCTCAAAAAAAAAAAAAAAAAAAAAAAAAAAAAAAAGAAAGAATCTCTTCAGTCAGGCTTAATTAAATTGATTTTAAAGAACTAAACTTACACTATGTAGAGAATATGCAACCTTTATCTTTCAAAATATTTTGGTCTTAAAAAGGAAAAAAATTTCCTATGGAAGGAAGTGACATTATATTCAGATATATTTCAGATTTCTCAAAAGGGTACACTGTCTTCACTCTTTTTAAGCTACTTCACACCACAAAATGAACTCAAAACTCATTCATTGGCTAATTTAAATGGCATATTTGCAGCGTAAATTATGCAGATATAAATGTACAAATATCATTTTGAATATTAAGCATTTATGATTATTGCACTAACTGCAAACCCAGAGAGTTTATTTCATCCCAGTGACTGAAAAAAATGAGATACCACCTGCCTTTCTGCTAATCAAGAATGCTAATTCATTTTTATCAAGTAGGATGAAAACAAAGCCTCTGCACATTTACATTCTGATTTTCTCCTCATGCTGCCTTTAAATACTACAGGCATTTTATTCTTCCCAGTAGATCGGTACTTTACTTGGTAGAAGGCCTAAATTGGATTTCAATCTTTGATATAATCACTAAGCATAAATGTGCAATAATCTGTACATATTAAGATTGTATCTTTAATCTCTTAAACTACAAAGATTATTTTTCACGGGCCGTACCATTGCCAGATACAGAGCACAGGATCTGGCTGATAGAGCTATACCCAAAGTGCTTGTTAAAACAGCAACCAAGATGCATTCACCTGATGCTTTGGTCTCCCTTGGTTTTCCACAGAAACAATAGCAAATAATTGTCTCTGTAATTGTTTTGTACACACTCTGAAATTACATCACAACTAAAATGTTATTGTAGTTGCATTTACCCGCAAAAGTGAGGGACTCAAGAACAGCCAACTCAAGAGCAGCCACTAAAAACCAAACTACTACACTCCCAAATATGCTTTAAAAATAGACAATCTCTAGCAAGCCCAGCCTTGGTGACTGACCCAATTTCATCCACTACTGGCCAGGTATAGACCAATCTATGTTTCAAGAGCTTTACCTGTCTATACCCTTTGACCCAGTAATTCCACTTAAGAAAATAATCCTAAATTTCTGCAAAGCTCATTAAAGCAAATATGTAGTGTACTGTATTTTTTGCATCATAAACCATGCTAGATGTTAGAAATAATAAAATTATTGCTTGTTCTTAGGAACTTCAAAGTTGACAGGAAATTTTATACTTATCGGTTACTGAATGTCTACAATGTGCCCGACACTCTACGAGGCATTTTAAACGTGTTAAATCACTTAATCATTATAGTCTATAAAGTACAAGTAATATTACCCACATCTCACACTAAAGCGGTTGAGTAATTTGCCCTAAGACATACAGCTTAAAGTAGCATTTCTGAGATTCAAACCCAGGTCTAAAACTCTCCAAATTTTGTGTTTTACCCACTAAACTGCATTATATATTTAAAATAACAGTAACAACAACATCAATCATCAAATGTAAATAATAGAACAAAGAATAAATTGATATCAATAGGTTGGATATACAACTATTAAAAGTGATATCTATGACAGTTTGTCATAACACAGAAAATTGCTTATGTATTAATATAACAAAAATAGGATATGAATTTGTGTGTGCACACAAATATATATACTAGAATGACAAACACATTTAAAAAAATTTTTTTCAATTTTTTTAGAGACAGCATCTCACTATGCTGCCCAGTCTGGTCTCAGACTCCTGAGCTCAAGTAATCCTCCAGCCTCAACCTCTCAAATATCTGGGACTACAGGCGGGAGCCATTGTGCCCAATGTTTTTATTAAATAAGCAAATCTCCTACACTTTCACTTAAATAATACTACATTAAGGGAAATTATAACAGGAAAAATTGTGTTTTCACAAATAATACAGACAAAACAGTTGACCCAAGCCTGTGGAATTTACTTATTTGAATGGGCACTAGATCCTCTTTTCCCTAGCAGCCATAAAAAAAATCTCCTTTTATCTTCCTATCTTCTTTTCTTCACCCAAAATGTATGTGAAATAATAATAAGTATATATTTGGTCTCTGACCCCAGTTCCTCCTGGCACAGGGCTCCTAAAACCCTTATAATTTCCTGAGTGATGAGATTGCTGGGTGTATCTTTTGTTTTAATATTTGGTCTTTGACCCTAGTTCCTGACACAGAGATAATTCTTTAAAATTTCCTGGGTGATAGGAGCACCTTTTGCTCTAATGAGGTGACTCTTGGTGGGTTTCTGGATGGGGGCTGGTCACCAGAAAGACCAATCCATGATTAAAGGATTGGAACTTTCAGCCCCACTCCTCAATCTCCAGGAAGGGGAGAGGTGCTGGAGACTGAGTTAATAATCAATCATGCCTACATGATGAAGGCTCCATAAAATTCCCTGAACCATGGGGTTCAGAGAGCTTCTGGGTTGCTGAGCACATGGAGGGTGGCATGCCCCGAGGGGCCATGGAAGCTCCCCATCCCTTTCCGCATACCTTGCATTATGCATCCTTTCATCTGGCTGTTTCTGAGTTGTACCCTATAATAATAGACAGGTAAACTAACCCATGGGAACCTCTGATTTATTACCAAGTTGGACAGAAGTTGTAGGTAATCTGGGAATCTGTCACTTGCAACTGGCATCTGAAGGGGGGTGGGGCTGAGCCTTTAACCTGTGGGGTCTGTGCTAACTCCAGTCAGTGTCAGAATTGAACTGAATCGTAGGATATGTAGTCAGTGTCTGCCAAGAAGGGAAGAATTGCTTGGTGTGGAAAAACACCACACATTTTGAGAGTATAGAGAGTAAAAAACAAAATGTTTTCTCCTATTACACACTGTATTAGTCAGGGTTCTCCAGAGAAACAGAACAGAATGTACATACACATACACACACACACACACACACACACACAGATATATGTGTGTGTGTACACACAACAGGATACATACACATCCTATTGGTTTTGTTTCTCTGGAGAATCCTGACTAATACAGTGTGTAAATAAGTGTGTGTGTGGACAGAGTCGGGGGAAGAGAGAGAGACAGAGAGGGAGGGAGAAATTGATTGATTTCAAGGAACTGGCTCACACAGTCGTGGGAGCTAGCAAGTCCAAAATCTGCAGGACAGGAGGTCAGCCTGGGGATGTGGGGAAGCATTGATGTTGCAGTCAAGTTCAAAGGCAGTCTAGGGGCAGAATTTCTTTGTCCTCAGGGGATCTCAGGTTCTTAAAATCTTCAACTGATTGGGTGATGCCCACCCACATAATAAAGGGTAATCTGCTTTATTCAAAACCTACTGATTTAAATGTTAATCACATCTTAAAAGTACTTCGCAGCAGTATCTAGACATGTCTGCCCAAACAACTGAGCACCATAGTCTAATAAATTGAAACAGAAAATTGACCATCATATAATGCTTCCCCAATCTACACAGAAAAAAATGAAATTGTACTTATACCCTGTCCAGGCTCATTCCATCCTTAGATACACATCATTAAAGGCCTTGCCCCCTTCTAACATTAGGCATTATGAGACGTGAATATCATCTTGCTGCACGTTCGTTGGATCCTAACAAATCAAATTTGTAGCCCCTTAAGGTTTACAAAATGTGTTCGTAAATATATTTTGTGTAATCTTCACAGCAAGCCATTATTGTAGTCCTCATTTGACCAACATTAAGGCCAGAGAGGATATTATGATATTTCTAAGATTGTAGAGATAATAGGTGATAGAGCCAAGAAAGTCAGGTCTGCTGACTTCAAGCCCCTTCCGTGCTCATCAAGTACACACCATGAACTGAAGTAACACAGGTCCTCAAGGGTAACAGCTAGCTTATTATTTCCTAATAAATCTACATTGAAAAGAATAAAGATCAAGGTGCCTAGCTTATTCCCCAGCATGGGAACATAAAGTTGCATAACAAGTTCAGCAACTGATCACTGTCCACAAATAGTGCTTGGTTTTGTTGTTGTTGTTGTTGTTGTTTAAACTGTTATTAAAGTATAGCATGCTACTCAGATCATAAGTTTTATTGAGAACACAACTCAATAAATTTTCACAAAATGAATACCCATGTAACTGCTTTTGAGATCAAGAAATGGAACATGACCAGCATCTCAGAAACCCCTTTGGGGACTCCTCCCAACTACCACCTTTCCCCCAAAGTTACCACCATCCAGATGTCTATCACTGTCAACAAATTTTCCCTGGGTTTCAACCTTATATAAATGGAATCCTATTGTATGTGCTCTTTGGTCTCCGGTCTCCTTTGTTCTACATTATGTCTGTGGGATTAACTTACTTGTTTGTTCAGTTGTGTTACTGTTATATAGCATTCTGTTGCATAAATGTACCACAATTTGTTCATCTGGTCATCCAACCAACAATTTGGGTGATTTCTGGTTTGGGAGTACTGTAAACAGTCTGTACACGAGTTATGGTCCATCTATGTATGCATTTCCGTTTGGTATATACCTAGAAGTGGAATTGCTGGGTCATACGTTGGCAAATGTTCAACTTTACTGTAAACTGAAAACAACTTCCAAAGTGTCTGTACTAATTTGCACAAGTGCTAGCGGTTGACGAGATTTCCAGTTGTTCCACTTACTTATTAACTCTTGTTATTGTTGTCTTTCCAGTGTTATACTTTTACAACATATGGATGTATCCATAACGACATACAATATTGGTTGGTATGTTTTTAAAACTTCACAGAAATTCTATCATGCTGAAAATATTCTACAACTTGTTTTTGACATTTATCCATGTTCATACATATAGTTCCAATTTATTCTCCTTCACTGCTATCCAACATTCCAAGTTTTAAAATCTGAATCCTGTTGATGGCCATTTAGGTCATTTCCATTTTTTCATGATTATAAACAATAATGCAAAGACCGTTCTAACTCAGTATCCTTCTGCCCAGGTGTGAGTGCAACTGCTGAGTCATAGCTTATGTATAAGTTCAGCGGTACTAGTTATTGTCAAAATTGCTTTCCAAATGGCTGTACCAACTTACACTGCTACAAGCAGCTTTGGAGGGTCTCCATGGTTCCAGATGCTCACCAATAATTTGCATGGTTAGACTTTTTTAATGTTTGTTAATTGGATGGGTGTGTGATAGTCTTAATAACACTATTAAAAAATTTTCCAAATACTTCATAAATACATATACTTACATTTGCCAAGAAGAAACACGTTCATTCTCCTTTTCTTTTCTGTTCTCACAGAGCTGTGGGGTTGGAACTTTAATGTTCTTCATCTAAGTAGGCCTAGGAATCTGCCTGCCCGTGCATGCAGATGTCTGAAGACCATGAGCAATGTTGCCTCAGTGCGTTGTATGCACAGCTAGGGCAGTTATCTGAAGTGGACTCGGTGGTTATGTTATCTTCTGCCCAGCTAGGACAAGGTCTGCTGGGCAGCAGAGGCAAATTCTATGCACAGTTTTGTATCCCAAGTTTTGTTCCTCAGAGGGAACTCAGTGAGTATTCACAGATGCAAGGAAGGAAGGGAAAACAGGAATGACAACTTTTTTTCTATTTGGTCTGCATCAGAGGTTAGAGTGTCTGTGGACCCATAACGTTTATTGAAAAATGCAAACACCTCATCTATGCTTTTGTATTAACTGTTAAGTGATTTGATAATATTCTTTAATATAAATAATGTTTGACTTGGACTAACTAATAGCATATCAAAATCTTCCATTTTATAGTATTTCCTTATATTTTCTCTCAGGAGGAATATATATTGAATATATTAAGAGCAGGGTGCTCCCTGGACCTAATCACTAATAGCACATGATAGGAGGCCAGCAGGGAGGGACAGAAAAGGAACCATAGTTAGGAGGTATATTAGAAATCATCTAATCTAAATACCTCATTTAACAGAAAAGGAAACAGGAAGATTTGCCATGTTTACAGGTGACGAAGCAGAAAGCAGAGCTGGCCAGGGCCCCACAGGGACGCTGGGATCCTTGTTCTGCCAAAGGAGCAATAGTTCATACTATAATCCAGAGTTCATAACCATTCCCCTGCTCCCCCGCCACTGTGTAGCCCCTCAGGGCAGATCCTTAACCTGGGGTCCAAGGACAGATTTTAGCCATTCCAACAACGCATGTGCCCATATGACCATTTTTCTTAAATGAGGGTCCATAACTTTTCTCAAAAGGACCTTGGAAATCACATGGGTTTAAAATGACGATTTGGATTTGATGAAAAACAGAAAGAAAAGAATCTTCTCAGAGCAGAAAAGTGAAGCTGGATGGAGGCAGAAGGAAGAACGCAGAGGAGGAGAGAGGGGCTAAGAGGCAGAATTTATACAAAGGTGGCTCCACCAGCCAGGAATGGATCTTCATTAGGTAACACTTTTTATGGGACAGTTTATTGGTCTCCCATGCTCTGGCCAGACTGATGGCACAAAAATAAGACTATCATTAGGGTTCTTTTAACTCAGGATACCACAAAAGGATCCAGAACTGACCCCATACCGTGTAATCTATCACTAACTTAAGCATCAGTATGAGCGCTAAAAATCAGCACTAATGCACCCAGCGCAGTGGCACAATAACCACCCCTCCCAGGACCACGCTGTTAAACCCTTCACTCTGGGGCCAGAGGAAGGTCTCTGCTCTGGTTCTAAAGTCACATCCCTGAATGTGCCTTGTCTACTTCTGCAGTTCTTTCTGGTCATGTCCCATTTTGGTCAGCCCAGCCACTTACAGGCATTATTTGCATTGCATTGATATATCAGTTGCAGAAAAATCTGTCTCCTTGTCTGGATGTGCTTAAAATTCAGTGCTTAAAGAACAGAGACATTCTGCTCCAACTAAATGAACATTGTCAACTATGTGTCTAGTGCTTTAGCTATTTCTGTTTATAGCCATATCATTTCCTAAATCTGTGAAAGGCAGAAATGCTCAAGGTACAAGCTCTTCTCTGAAGCAAAACCATTCTGCAAGTTGCTCTCTGCCAGCAACCGCTCTTCAGCAGAGCACTGTGATCCTGGTGTCCAGAGAGAGAGTCTTATTTCTTTCCTTGCCATCAGCCTCTCCAGGTACATGGTAAAAAGATGCCTCCTGGAATACCTGGGCAGGGAATGCTTTCTCCATTGCTGAGATCAGTGACTGGGGAGGGGCAATTAGATGGAACCGTCTCCCCTGCTCCCCACCTTAAGAAGCTGTCTCAATGTCAAAATAGGCAGGAGGGATTGTTAAAGTTGATAAAGGCTTACTTTTCATAAACAGCAAATGTTTTCTAAGGAGAGATTTGTTTAATGAAAGTACTTTTTTTTTTTTTCTTTTTTCTTGAGTCCTTGGTTAGATTTGAATCTCTCAGATAGGTCTGAAGCTGTTTTGGAGGGAACAGCAGCGTAGGCGTAGAAAGAGCTGAATTCCTCTACCTGGAGAAACCCAGAAGCTAGGAATGGAAGGTGTGATAAGGCCATGGAACTATCCCGAAATATCCCTCAGGTAGAGTGGCCCAAAAAATTTTAAGATAGAAAAGTCCAATATTCCATTTAATATTGTGTTTTATAGTATGACCCTCATACTATCTCCAAACACACACTCACCTCTGCTTCCAAAAAATCTTCAATGCAGTTTCTGCACATTCAATATCCTGACTGAGTATGGAAATCAAGGAAGTGGCTGAACTCCGTTTCAGAGGATGTTGCAGAGGAAGGAGAGATAGTCCATAAACTGCACTAATTCAACAGAAGCAGAAGCTAGAGCTAGAGGCAATAATGAGCATGAAGCCACCACCTTCCCTCTGTCCACCTGGAAATTCCCCCAAATCATCTCAAGGGCTCTGGAGTTCCACAAAATGTAGAATGCAGATTTTGACCCATTCTAGAGAGCGAGGAGACCACAGCTGGGGATTCCCAAAGATCTGTCTCTAGCCCTGAGCTAGGATTGAATTGCCTACTCGATTTCTCCTCTTTGATGTCTAATAAGTAACTCCAACTTAAAATGGCCAAAACCCAACCTCCACCCTCTAAACATGCTCCCCCCTGAATCTTCGCTCTCTCAGTTATCAGTCCCACATCCACTCAGGTGCTCAAGCCCCTACTCTATGAGTCACCCTTGATTCGTCTCTTTCTCTCATCCCCTATATCAAGCCATCAGCAGGCCTTGTCTATCCCTCCTCCAAAACACATCCCAAGTCGGGACACATCTCACCTTCTCTGCACATCTCCACTGATTCCTCCCAAGAAGTCTCAGCCACTGTTCCTCAACTGAACCAGCGCAAGAGCCTCCCTAACCAGTCGCCCTGCCTCTACTCTGGCCCCAGTGGTCTCTTTCTACATGGTGGTAGCAGCCAGAAAGGGGTGTGTCTGTGCGTACAAGTCAGATCGTATCACTCCACCATTTCCAACATCCATGGCTTCCCACTGCGTCCACACTCCTCTCCATGGCCTGTGGGGGCCTCACGTGTCCTGACCCTGCATCCCTGCGGCGTCATCCACACTGGCCCCTTTCCTCCTACACACACACACACACACACACACACACGAAGCTCCGTCTTGCCTCAGAGCCTTCGTACTTGCTGTTCTTCTGCATAGAATGCTTTTCTCCTAAATTTTTGCAGTTGCCCCAATCCCCAAACTTCTAGAAGTCCCTACTCACTCTCTGCCCTTTGCCTTGTTTTATTTCCTTATAACACTTCTTTGTTGCTTGATTACATATTTTTCATTTTTCTCTCCTCATTAGAACGTAAGCTCAATGAAGGGAGAGATCTTTTTATCCCCAGCTTCTAAAATAGTGCCTGGCACAGAACAGTGCTCAGGAAAAAGGTGTGGAACGAATGCACCTGACTTTCACTTGTTTCCTGCTTTCCCTCTGACAAAGGCCACCCCAAACAGTGGCATCCGGTAAAGGCCTCACTCACTAGAGTTTTGTCATTTAACCCTCTCCCATAACTCAGGTAAAATGGACCACATAGACATGTAGACACCCTTTTCTGATTTCTGCTTGGGGCTCCCCTGGAGAAAGCAGAGGCTTCACACTAGAGCTGCCAGAGGCCCTAGGAAAATTCACCCAAGGGGGGAGTTTTATTCTCTCAAAGTAGCCAGTTTTCCCCTTGCCATTTTTTTTTCTCTTCACAGACATTTTCCCAATGGAAAATGTTTGACTTTTAGTCTCTAACCTCAGTTAATGGCTGAAAATTTCACTGTTTCACTTATCTATTCAATGTTGCTTACTGAGTTCTAGTAACTGACATAACAACCATGATGTGTGTGTGCGTGTATGTAAATAGCAGACACTGAGGGTGTTGCCTTGTTCTAGTTGCTTGAAAATGCTTGTGTTCCAATAGCCTATGCTGCACATTCATGGGCCTGCAAGTTGTGGTAACAGCCCTTGCAGTGAAGGAATGTCACACTGTTTTTTATATAATACAGAATTTGTATTTGCTCTTAGTAAAAAAAAACTATAAATGCCTAGTTCAACAGATTCTGTGGCGGAAATGCTCAAAATTAGATTGAAATGCCACTGAACTCTAAATGGATAAAAGCATGTGTACCTATATGTTGTTTTATTTACACACACACACCCATATACATCTTGAATAAATTAAGCAACAACGTCCCTGGGTAACAAGAAAGTGTTCTTCATTCTCTTATTAGGCCAGAAGGCATTTATTATGTCCAGGGAGATCTCACACCCATAACCCCAAAGTGATTCCCCAGCACAGCTTAGGGTGATGTTTCTCCCCGAGCCAGACCTGAGTCATTGTCTGCATCTCTCCGGGGATCTGGAGTGTGCAAAGCACCCACAACTCTGCCCTCACCAGGCAAGGACAATTAGGAGAGACTCAGAGATGAAGGACAAGAGAAGGTAAAGAGAAATTGGTAAGAAGAAAAGGGTAAATGTGGCCAATTCTTCCGTCCCCTGATTACAGCCAGAGGAAGGCAGTCAGAGAGCTCTTTAATTATCTCCCTTTTAAGGTCTGGCAAGGAGAGAGTACATTTCATTTACATACGCTTCTGTTGCTTGAATGGTTTGCTTTTTCTAAGGGGAAAATAATTTGGGGAAGGAATTATAAAGAGAAAATTTTCTTGCTTTTATTCTTTTTATAAAGGGAATATGAGAAGGACATGGAAATACCATAAAAGAGTCTTACAATTTCCTTGCAATCACCAATATTTTACACAAATGTACCTGGGTAGCAGAGGCGATGGAGCCATAATAGTATTTGTTATGGACTAAATGATGTCCCCCAAAATTCATATGTCAAAGCTTCACCCCCGATGTGATGGTATTAGGAGGTGGAGCCTTTGGAAGGTAATCAGGTTTAGATGAGGCCATGCAAGAGGGATCTCCCCGTGATGCGATTAGTGCCTTATAAGAAGAGATATGGGAGAGAATTCTCTTTCTCTCTCCACCATGTGAGGATGCGGCAAGAAGACAGCTGGCTGCAAGCCAGGAAGAGCACCCTCATCAGGAATCTGCCAGCACCTTGATCTTGGACTTTTCAGACTCCAGAACTATATGGGAAATACACGTCTGTTATTAAAGTCACCTAATCTATGCTATTTTGTCACAGCAACTGAGCTGATTAAGAGAGTTGTTTACAGGAATTAATTTAACAGGTATTTCCTGAGCATCTCTAGCACTTCAATTTTAAATGGTGGTAAGAGCCATGAACAAAACAGAAGGTCATGCTATGCAGAGTGACCGGGAAGGGGCCACTTTAAGATCAGGTAGTCAAAGGGGGCTTTCTGGAGAGGGGACATTTGAGCTGCATGCAGGAAGAGCTGACTAGGAGACAATCTAGTAGAAAAATGTTCCAGGCACAGGGAAGCAGGAGTTAGCATCGTGCCTGTGTAAGACCTGACAGTTACCGCTGAGTTAGGTCAGGCAAAGGATGAAGTAGACTTGAGACAGACTTGAATATTAATATCCAAAAGTGAAAGCAAGAGATGCACAGCAAGAAAATTCACATAAGATTCAGATTTTGAATACCAGTGAAGTAACAACGGTCTCACAACGATCTCCTATGCCACACAAGTCCTACCCTTACATTCCCTGTATTATCATCATCCACCATCCATACATGTGTCGTCCATACGACATCATGAGACTAATCACATCATTGTCCATCTCCAAGTAGTTTTTATTAATTTTTTAAATTAGAATCTTATGTTCAGGAGGTACAGTTGTTATAACTGATGAAATAATGTTGACACATTATTATTAACTTAAGTCCACACTTTATTCAGATTTCTAACACCCTCTCCCTGTTAGGATCCTACCCAGGATACTACACTGCATTTAGTCGTTTCCTTAGGCTCTTCTTGACTATGATAGTTTCTTGGATTTTCCCTGTTTTTGCTGACACTGACAACTTTGAGGGTTGCTGATGAGGCATTTTGTAGAATGTCCCTCAGTTGGGATTTATCTGATGTTTTTTCTCATGATTAGACCATGGTTATGAGTTATTGAGAGAAGGACCACAGAGGTGAAGTGCCTTTCTCATCCCATCATACAAGAGCACATACTATCAGCATGACTCATCACTGTTGATGTTGACCTTGACCTCTGGCTGAGGTTCCAAGTGATTTTTGCTTCTTCATTCTCTCTCATCCCTGGCATGCTACCCATCATCAGGCCTCACCTAATGTATCTCCCAAGGGTCTCCCGCAGAACCCATTCCTCATTAGCATCATCCCCACAGCCTCAAGTCTAAGCTTCCAGCCCTTTCTCAGCTTCCTCCACCACACTATCAAAGCTGTCTTTCTAAACCAAAGCTCTAATCATAGCCTTTCTCTGGCCAAATAATCCTACTTAGAAACAAAACCCTTGTTTTAGTTGGGAAGTAAGATCCAAACTTTTCAGCACTGCCTTGGGGCCTTTTTCTCAATCTCAATGCAAACTACTGTCCAGTTCCATCTCCTGCCCTGAGCTCTGGGTACCATACTAGCACTCCTCCATCACATCCTTTGCTCATTCCATCATGCTGCAGCGGTTACTGTTGATCAAGCTTCTGCTCTGTGCCAGTCGTCTTTCTGGGTCCAGAAATACAAAAACTACTAAGAAAGGGTTCCCTACACTCTAGGAGTAGCTGTAGTTGGAGTGACAAGACTTATAAACAGATAATTGCGAGGCTGTGAGGTTGATGCGAGGTGTTTCCCTGGGTATGTAGAAATTGCAAAGGGAGCATCCAGACTGCAGCCCCTCACTGTGGCCCCAGTATTTAGGGGAGATTACACAAAGGAAATGACATTTGAGCAAAGACCTGAAGAAAGAAAAAAGCTCACCAAGCACTTAAGAGGCCAGGAGAAGGTCTAGGCAGAGGGCACAGAATACACCCAGCAAGGCATGGCCACTGAGCAGTCTGGCAAGGAAGTATCTGCAGCAGATGAGTAAGAGCAGATGTGACAGAACAAGCTAAGGAACTTGGACTTTAACCCACAGGACAGTGTTTTCCATCTATTTAGTGAGTCCCTGATTATGATTATTTTAAATTTTCTGTTACTGCACACATATATCTCTGAATGTCTTGATTTGCAATGTAAACTATACTTACTGGAAATCACCTTTACCTATGTTTTTTAAAATACTGTTATATGGAGGTTTTGCAAGGATGTGGAGCAGGGATGTGTTTTTAAACAGTATTTCTCAAATTTACCAGATGATGATAATCATTTAGGGCCCTTGTTTAAAAGACAGATTCCTTGGCTCTGATCCAGATTCACAGAATCGGAATTTCCAAGGGGAAGCCTGGTATTCTGCATTTGTAACCAGCACCTCATGTACTTCTTAGGAGGGGAGCTTCGGAACACTGATACTCTGGTAGAATAGAAAATAGACTGGAAGGAGAAGAAACTGGAGGCAGGCAGAGCAGTTGGAAGATAATTTCTATTGCCTGAGAGATGGCAAGACTTGAACCCAGGCAACAGCACTGGAGAAAGGAGGCGGGGTATCTTTGGGAGGCTGTTAAGAGCAGACTGTTAGATGAGGAGGTGCAGGATGCAGGGGCACCCAGGGCTCAAAGGTTTGTATCTCAGGCACCTTCATGCACACTGGGAATATGAGAGACAGAGCAGGTTTTGAGGAAAGATAATGAGCTCTGTTTTGGACACATTGAATTCGAGGTAAAATCCGTAATGAAGGATGGGCATTTGGACATGCGGTTCTGGAACTCAGCATAGAGGTGGGGGCTGGAGATACGGATTTCTGGATCATCGGCATTCCCTGGGAAAGTAGGCGGAGTCTGAAGGGCTGCGGATGTCATGGTGAGGGTGAAAGGGTGTACTCCCTGCTCCTCCTCAACCTTCAGCCCCATCCTTCTTCTCTGCCAGATGGCCTTTCCCAAAACCTCTTCTTCTGCCTAACACAATCTTATCCAAGGTCATCTCCCAACTCTCACGACCCAGATAGAATTAACCTTGGCACTGCACTACAGTATCTCTTTGTACTTTGTCACATCTCTAGGCACTTTGGACTACATAAAAGCTGGTGTTGTCCCATTCTTCCTTTTTCCCCTATTAGAGGCTAAAACATATCTGGGTTCCCAGAGCCCAGCACAGAGTAGGTGCTCAATAAATGTTTATGCTATTGTGCTGAAATTTTAAGGATAATTCATTAATTTGGACTCATAATTCTAATGTTTAAAATGTAAATGAATTTACTCAAACAATAGGTCCCAAGCTGTTATAAATTACTGCTGATGATATTTTTTGTCACAGTACCATCTGGTCTTTACCTTCCTATTTCTAGCTTAAGGTTCTTATGTTTTATTTTAATGACAGCTACTCAAATTTATCTTTTTCATAACATTGCATAGCACAGAAAGGGCAAACATTAAAGGCACGAGTGGTAGAATAAGGTTCATTACCTCTTAATATCCAAAGTATTTTTGGACCAAATTAACCATGTATTCTTTGATCAGAAACAGTGTGCACTTTGTGTAACCCCAAAATTAGGCATTTAATTAAAAAAAATTTTATTATGGCAATTTTAACCACATACAATAGAAAAAATTGTAATAAATTTCCATGTACCCATCACCCAACTTCAATTATTATTAACTCAAGGCCAATTCTATTTCATCTCTACTCCAAACCTGAATGCATATTATTTTGAAACAAATTCCAGTATATATCATTTCATAAGTAAAAGAGAAAACTGTTTAAAAAAAAAAAACTCATATTATTCACACCTAAAAAATTTAACAATAATTCCTTATCATCAAATTTCAAGTCTTGTTCACTGCCTGGGTTTGGATCACTGCTCTACCCACTTATTAGGTCTATGACATTGGGCCAGTGTATCAACTTCTCTGTGCCTCAGTTTTCTCAGCTGTAAAATGAGAATAATAACAGTACCTAAATGTGTAGGATCCTGGTGAATTTTAAATGAGGTAATTTATGTTACGTGCTTAGAATAGGGCCTGGCACATAGGGCTGTGTAAGTGTTGGCTATTATTATTCTTATTACTAGTCTCTTTCCAGCCTTGTCATGGTTGCCTACTCACTCTGTGGGTCATCTGATACGCAACACAGTCTTACATTTTATTCATATCTAGTGACACACCAATTTATTTTAAAAAACTATTTTAAGTTCTATCTGCAACATTTGTCCTACTAATGTGCTGCTCTAAATGATGCAACACTCACACATATTAGAACATTTCCTGTAAAGGAATCCAAGTTCAACAAAATTAATCGCACTCATAAAGTCCCCGAGCACCAGCATACTTCCTGCTTTTTATACTTGTCTGGAAAGGGGTACACTGGCAGGAGCCTGGCAGGGAGTGAGCCAGCTAGGGAGTTAGGTCTTACTTACTTACTTTTCACTTACTTTGCCAAGCCACATTTGTCTGGTCTTTCCTACTTGAACACACGGAGCTAGTAGGCATGACATTCCCCAAAGCCCTCCAGCTCCCTTTCTAATCAAACTGGTAGAGCTGCAAGACATATTCCAGATCACATAACCCTAACGCTGGTTCTGCCTGGAAGCCCATTCATATAATCAAATTTTGATCTATTCAGCCATTTGCCATACAACTCTTTCTTCAGGTTGGCAGAGTTAAAAGATTTCAGGGCTGTTGCAACTGAAGTAAAGACAGTGAAAGGGGAACAGCAGCCCTATGGGCTGTTACTTTGCTGGTGCATTAGATCTTCCCAACAAAGCCTCAATGTTACTTCTTTGCTAAACTTGAAAACTCTAGAGAGCTCTAATATGAACAGTATCTAAAGTGGTTGTGCCATGGATTCTTGAAAACAAAGGCATTTGTTTGTTTGCAACTTTACATACCAGCACCACTGATATAGATTATGCTATCATTGGCCGAGCACATTGGCTCATGCGTGTAATCCTAGCACTCTGGGAGGCCGAGGGGGGAGGATTGCTTGAGTTCAGGAGTTCAAGACTAGCCTGAGCAAGAGAGACCCTGTCTCTACTAAAAATAGAAATAAATTAGCCAAACAACTAAAAATAGAAAAAATTACCCAGGTATGATAGTGTGTGCCTGTAGTCCCAGCTACCCAGAAGACTGAGGCAGGAGGATTGCTTGAGCCCCGGAGTTTGAGGTTGCTGTGAGCTAGGCTGACACCACGGCACTCTAGCCCAGGCAACAGAGCGAGTCTCTGTCTCAAAAAAACAAAACAAACAACAACAACAACAAAAAAACCCAAAGAATTGTGCTATCATTGCATCAGCCCATGCAAGTCGTCTACAGCTCACCAGCTAGAAATTCCCAGGATGCAGTAAGGTCTATCTCTGCTTAAACAAAAATTTACTCACTTGTTTTAACCTTTCTTTTCTTTTCTTTTTTTCTTGATAGCACTCAGCATTTTGTTAAAGTAGCTGTTTGCCTTTAAGATTACTTGGCATTTAAAGCACTTTAAAAAATAATCATAGTCCAAAAGTTTGTCAGTAGGAAAGTATCTGTAGATAAATGATGGCAAATTCATATAATAGAAACTATTCAGTCACTAAAAATAATAAAGTAGATCTTTAAGTATTGGCATAGAAATATCAGAAAACAAAAACAAGTTTCAAAGTAGTATGTATAGTAAGTAGTATTATATCTTAGTAAAATTATAATTATTATACATGTTGGCATATGTATAGAAAAAATCTGAAGCCCAAGTTTTTATGGGGGTTATCTCTGGAGGTGAAATTATCATTGACTTTTCCTATGTATTTCTACAGTCTCTGAATTTCTTATGAGTATGTATTACCTTTCCAATCAGAAAATATGTATTTTTTGGAAAATCAGTGTTGTTATAACTTGTTCAGAATAATGAAAGAATGCATTATCAATTGTATTAATTTTAGTGAGATTTCTCTGGTTGTTTCTCAGGCGAGTTGTATAGTATTAGCAAGCTTCTGTGAAAATAGAAGTTATTATTAATATGATAACTGAAGTACTGAAAAATCAGTATGCCTAGTCTTCATTGAAGGAAAAATAGTTCAGTATATATTTTTATACATGTACGAAACCAAATGGAATTTAAAACTTTGATATCTTTAGAACAATCACAGACCACATTCATTCATTAAACATACATTTCTGCTACATAGTCTGTGCCAGACCATGTGCTAGGCAGCTAGGTGTGCAAGTGCTAGCTACACAGTGGGGAAAAAAATAAACCCAGTTTCTATCCTCATCTTTTGGCATGAGCCAGCCCTGTGTATATCCTGGAGCAAATCAAAAAATAACTAGAAGAGTTGCTATATGTGACTAAATAATAAGCAAATAAATTAATTGTACTTCTATTCACATTTGTTGTTAGAGTGAATTTTTCATTTGATAAGAGCTAAGTGACTGAAAAGATTGTACATTTCATCAGCATATTCAAATTTCACAAAATCATCACTCACTGTAGGATATATGTTCATATTTCTTGACATCTCTAAATCAAACATAAAAAACAAATAGATGTGAAAACTTATTGTTTTTTTCTACTGGTATTTCAGTTTTAGATGTGACTTCTGAATTCTAAAGACATTTAAAAAAGGCTTCTGGTCTCATTTTGAATCATGAAGTTAACAAGTCAATTTTTAAAAATCATCAACACCAAATTCCTTAAAGATGAGCTATACTTGTTTAATAAATGTCAGTCCAAATCATGCCTAAATCATGTCTCAGTCCTTTCTTTGAAACAGATGACAATGTAGGGGAAAAGGGAAGAGAGGATCAAAATGTCATGTGACATAGAATTGAGTCTGTGTTTGTAGAACTGAAATCCCTTGACAATGCCATATCCGCTATTAGTCTGGCCAGAAGTCAGCAAACTTTTGCTATAAAAGGCCAAATAGTAAATGTTTTAGGCTTTGTGGACCATTCCATCTCTGTCAAAATGACTCAACTTTGCTGTTACTGGGCAAAAGCAGCCATAGACTCTACATAAATAAAGAGACATAGCTGTCTTCAATAAAATTTTATTTATGGACTCTAAAAATTTTAATCTTATATAATTTCACATCCTTATTCTTTTGTTTTTTTTTTTCCCCCAATAATTGGAAAATATAAAATTCCTTCTTAGCTGGCAGACCTCCCAAAAATCTGGTGGCAGGCTGGACTTGATCCATGGCCAAGCTCTAGAGCGAAGAGATTCATTCCTTCCTATTTTTCTTGCTGGGCACTTGGAAATAATCATTTAAAAAAAGTAAATAAACTTCGCTTGGATTAATAGTAAGAAATAGTATCTCCTCATCATTTTCATTAGCATTTCATTGATGATTATTCATGTGAAATTTTTTTCATGTTCATAAGCCATTTATATTTCTTTTTTTGTGAATTGCTCATTGACTTTAGCCCATTTTTATAAGATATTTATGTTTCTATTTTATTTTATGTGAGTTCTTTATATTGATACTGCCCCCTTATCTATTATTAAGTGGCAAACATTTCCCCATTCTCTCTTGCTCTTTTATTTTGTGGAACATGTTTATGATAGTTTAATCTTATTGTCGTCAAAAGCAATCTTTTCTTTTGTGTCTTATTTCTTTTCTCTTATGCTTAAAATGAACTTCCCTATTTCAAGATCACACAGACATTCAATTCTATTTTCTACTATTTGGGGGGTTTTATATATATATATATATATATATTTATTTTTTGAGATAGATTCTCACTTTCTTGCCCGGGCTAGAGTGCCATGGTGTCAGCCTAGCTCACAGCAACCTCAAACTCCTGGGCTCAAGCAATCCAACTGCCTCAGCCTCCCAAGTAGCTAGGACTACAGGCATGCGCCACCATGCCCGGCTAATTTTTCTATATGTATTTTTAGCTGTCCATATAATTTATTTCTATTTTTAGTAGAGACAGGGTCTCGCTCTTGCTCAGGCTGGTGGAGGGTTATATTTTTAAATATTAAACTGTCGGGATTTGGAATTCAGTTTGATGTATAAGCTGGAGATCCAAAGCCATGATTTTCTAAATGGCTCACCTATTTTCCTATGCTCAAGTCCTGCCTAATCCTCCCCACCCCCGATATTCTTATGCTTTTTCTATCTGCCTAATCTTCAATCTCAGCTCAAAAGCACTTCTTCCCCCTGCGAGAGAGTTCAGTCTCCCCCGAATGCCTCACTGCTCCTCCTCTCCCAGGACTTTTCATTCTTTCTCTTATTATAATTATCTGTGCATCTCTCTTCTATTGTACCACACTATATGCTCTTTGAGAGCCGGGACTGAGTCTTATTCATCTTTGTATCCCCCAAAGCCCTCATCCAGGGCCTCGCACATTTGTGGGAAGAAAGGGTGAGTGATGGCCGCTCTAGGCCCTCCCCCCACATCCCTGCTCCCTCTCACAGAAGCAAATCAAACCTCACAGCCAGGATGAGACTGCCTGCCTGGTGCATCTGGGGGATTTTGTGGTGGCTGGGAATCCAAGGCAGCTCTTATTTGAACAACAAGGGTGGTATTTATAGAATGAGGTCACGCACTTCAGGCTAAGCTGATACAAAAGTGAGCAGAGATGCCAGTCAGCCTCTGGGTAGATAAAGGGTGCTCTGGGTATCCAGAACCTTCATATCTATAAGCATTAGGAATGTCCGCACTACTCCCCAGGCAAACAGGGATCCCAAGACAGGATTTCTCGCCCTTGGTCAATTATAATTACAAAAACAGAGATTGTGGAATTCTTCTGCATGACTCTGTATGTGGTGTAGGTAAATGTATACTAGATTCTGGATGACCTCATTGTGCCCTTAGCTATCTTAGAGACTGGCTATAGACATAAAACACACTTTTCCTACCATGTTAAATTCAATTTGATATAGATAGATAGGTTTAGGGAAGTATGATTAAACATTTTTAAAAATTAGCTCATTTTAATTGTAGTCCCCAAATTCTAAGCTAGAAAGCACTTAGTAACTTGAGTGCTTATCTCCTGGAAGGGAGCAGAGTAGAGGACACTTCAGCATGGGAGATGGGCCTGGAATTGCACCTCGGTTGAATGATATATTGAGAATCGAGGATTTATTAGGTGCAAAACCCCTTGCTCACCATGGGTGGATAGGGTTTGGTTTTTACCTAAAGTATTTTGATGAGAAGAACCAGTAAGAACAGCTCTAGTGGAGAGATGGGGGTGTAACTGCACCAGACCAATATGGTCTTCTATGTAACAAAGCAGCTATGAGTTCTCATTCTACCTGGCCAGTATTTCCCTAATACCAAAACTAGACAAGGACACAACAAAAAAAGACAACTACAGACCAATATCCCCAATGAACATAGATGCAAAAATCCTCAAAAAAATACTAGTAAATTGAATCCAACAGCATATCAAAAAGATAAAATACCATGATCAATGGGTTTTATCCCAAAAATGCAAGGATGGTTCAACACATGCAAATCAATAAATGTGATACAACACATAAACAGAATGAAGGACAAACACCATATGAGCATCTCAATAGATGCAGAAAAAGCATTTGATAAAATTCAGCATCCCTTCATGATAAAAATCTTCAATAAACTTGGCATAGAAGGAACATACTTCAAAATAATAAGGGTCACATATCAGAAACCCACAGCCAATATCATACTTAACAGGGAGAAGTTGAAAGCATTCCCCCTAAAAACTGGAACACGACAAAGATGCCCACTTTCACCACTCTTATTCAACATAGTACTGGCAGTCCTTGCCAGAGCAATCAGACATGAGAAGAAAAAAAAAAAAAGGCATCCAAATTGGAAAAGATGAAGTCAAATTATCCCTGTTCATTGATGATATGATCTTATATCTAGAAAACCCTAAAGAGTCCACAAAAAAACTCTTAGATTTGATACATGAATTCAGTAAAGTTTCAAGGATACAAGATAACATTTCTATA
The DNA here is from genome assembly GCF_041146395.1 of Eulemur rufifrons. Classification (NCBI taxonomy): domain Eukaryota; kingdom Metazoa; phylum Chordata; class Mammalia; order Primates; family Lemuridae; genus Eulemur; species Eulemur rufifrons. Next base: position 72,976,996 of record NC_091001.1, on the reverse strand, counting down.
CACCAATAACAATCAAGCCAAGAACCAAGAAGGCAATCCCATTTACAATAGCTTCAAAAAATAAAATACCTAGAATGTATTTAATGAAGGAGGTAGAAAAATCTCTACAAGGAAAACTATAAAACACTGAAGAAGGAAATTGTAGATGACACAAACAAATGGAAAGACATCCCATACTCATGGATTGGAAGAATTAATGTTCTTAACACATTAACTACTATATGAGTTGTATTTAGTTCATGCTAGTTTTGAGCCTGAGGCCTTATAAAGCATATGTAACTCACACGCCTCTTCACCTCGGGAGCCATAAGAACTATTTTTCAAGTTGCATATAACTCATGCACAGAAAACAATAAAAAAATTACAAATTTTTCATTAAATTAGAAAGAATTGTTTTGTTTTTGAAGCTTTTATTCTATTTACATACTAAAACACTGTGGCACCAATGAAAAAAAAAAATTTCTAGTGCAGTAGTCAATGTGCTAAAATGACCATACTGCCCAAAGCAATCTATAGGTTCAATGCAATCCCTGTCAAAATACCAACATAATTTGTCACAGAATTAGAAAAAACAATTCTAACATTCATATGGAACCAAAAAAGAGCCCAAATAGCCAAAGCAATCTTGAGCAAAATGAACAGATTTGGAGTCATCACATTACCTGACTTCAAATTATATTAATACTACAAGTCTACAGTAATCAAAACAGCATGCTACTGGCATAAAAATAGACATAGAGATCAATGGAACAGAATAGAGAATCCAGAAATAAAGCTACATACTTACAGCCAACTGATCTTTGACAAAGTTAACTAGAACATATAGTGGGGGAAGAACACCTTTCTCAATAAATGGTGCTGGGAAAATTGGATTGCCATGTACACAAAAATAAAACTGGACTCCCATCTCTCACTATATACAAAAATCAACTCAAATTGGATTAAAGACTTGAATGTAAGACCTGAAACTATTATATAAAAATACTAGAAGAAAACCTAGTTTTGCAGCAACATGGATGGAACTGGAGGCCATTATTTTAAGTGAAACAACTCAGACACAGAAAGACAAATACCCCATGTTCCCACTTGTAAGTGGGAGCTAAATAATGTGTACACATGGAAGCAGAGTGTGGAATGATGGACAATGGAGACTTTGGGTGAAGTGGGGGTGGTAGGAGAAGAGTGGATGATGGGAGGTTATTTGGTGGGTACTATGCGTATTGCTCCAGTGATGGATGCACTGAAGGCCCTGACTTCACCACAATGCAGTCTAGCAATGTAGCAAAATAGCACTTGTACCCCATAAATACATACAAATAGAAAATTTAAAAATTAAATAATTCAGAACCAAAAATAAAAAGTTGTGAGTTGTTTTTCAGTGGCCATGGACCCCAGGTAGAAGGTCACATGACCTGAGCATACCCAGATGAACATCAACCATGCAATCACGGGTGGAACCTGAGTACTAGGAGGAGGAATGGGGACTGAATTAAGAAGCAGACCCTGCATGGCAGGATCCAGGATCCAATCAGATTGAGCCCTGGCATCACCCTATGGCAGGATCCAGTCAGAGTGTGTCTCCTGGCATCACCCTATCACAAGATCCAATTAGATCATACCTCATTATCCTCTAACTATAAAACCTGCCCCAACCCCAGCTCTGGGAGACAGGTTAGAGTCTGACTCCTGTTCTCCTTGTTTTGGCTGACAATAAACCTTTCTCATTGCAAAAACCCAGTGCTTTGCTGTTTGGCTTTCTGGTGCACACAGGCAAACGAACCCAGTTTGGTTCAGTTACAGGGGGAAGAGATGCTAACAAAAGTTGACCATATTGGATTTAGAAATAAAGAACAAGTGACTCCCACAGAGCAATAAATAATGGACCAACATCTATGACTAAAATCCCAGAAAATAGTAAGAAAAGAGAATCTACAGGAACACTTTACAGTCATAGTCCTCACAGGATAATTCCAGGTGCTCTGTGCTGAACATGTCCCTGAGAAAACCCTGTGGCAAAGAGAAGATCAAGGCCAGAAGCTTTTTTAAGTCCACAGCATTTTCTAGTGCCAGCAGGCTCAGCTGGATACTGGTCCAAGTACGATTTGTGAATTATGAGAAGTGGGGTTGCTTTAAATCTGTGAGTTGAACTATCATTTTTAAATACACTCATCTGTGAAATGTCTTAGCCACAACTCTTTAAAAAGATTGATAAATTATAAGCTTCTGAAATCTTGAAATTTAAAAAAACAGCTATATACTGAAAGAATACTAAATTCTTTTTAAAAATGTACTAAGTGTCTAAGATCACAACCATAATAAAAGAAACACAACCTAGCAAATGGATACCTACATACAGGAGAAAGTCACTGAACAGCTTGAGTCCTTCAATATTCAATGCAAAGTAAAGGAAATGTCAACACTGATGATAAATTGCTCAGGTTGACTCAAATGCAGCTTCTACTCTGCTGATCACTTCTGGTATTAACTGTGCTTACAAAAGCAAATACCTCGCATTTCTTCCACGCTATAGAAAAACCAACAGGTGCAGTATCAGGTAGCTAGGTAGACCTTGAATAGCAAAAGGGTAACTCAGCTTTGATAAGAATGTTCATCCCTGGAATTTCTGACCTCTGAAAATATTTATTATAGATATTCTCTTGCTGTTCCCCAACCATTCTGCTGAAACACCTTCTAGAAAAGGAAGAACTTGAGCAGGAGGATTATTTTGCTGGTATGCTCTGGAGCAAGGGGGTGTTAATGTATACACACTGTGTTAGGAGTTTGTCCAGGAAAAAGCAACACACAGCCAGTGACTCCGAGTGTACAATGGCCTGAGTGCCCCGCAGCACACAGGATCTCCAGGCAAGAAGTCAATATCCTCTAAATATTTGGAAAAGGAAGATCACTCAGCCAAGGAGAGGAGCGTGAGGGAGCTCTCAAAGGAAATCTTGGACCTATAGAGGGGTATTATTTATTCGCTGGGGAAAAACTGTTTGCTCAACAAGAAAGAGTAGACATTGAGATTACACTCATAAGTGGTAAGAAAAACCTTGGGTAAGGGAAGGATGTTAAATAGTGGAACAAGTAAAAAAAAAAATTCTGGGATCTTAATTTCAAAGGGTCTCTCTTATCAACGGAAAGTACAGTTGTGGCAATAAAAGAAGCAGAGGCTGAAGCCAAATGACCCCTGAGTATCCCTTCTCACCTTGCATTTTCTTATGAGGGTAGACATTTGCCCAAGGTTATAATAATATCAAAAGAAGCAGAAGAATCAGGAATACCGCATGACATATCAGAGCCAACAAAGAAAGGCTCAAAAAATTCTTGCTGATGAAGAAAACAAATGTTCCCAAACAACATTTCCTGGTTACTTATCAATAATGCAGACCAATGTCAATCTATCTTAGGAGGCATAGGAGTTCATTCGGATCCTCTTTACTATTATTATTGTTATTTGCCTCATTATTTAAATAAATGTCAAAGGTATTCATTCCAGAAATGAAATTGAAAGCCAACCTCAAATCAGGAAAGATACAGATGATAAAAAAATATATCATCTTTGTTTTTGCTTACTTGCCTACTAACCTCGGGAAATTTGCTAGTTGCAAAATTGCTTTTTATTTTCCAATAATTTCTGAGAGAATATTGGAATATTTGCATGAAAAAAAACCACTTTAAACTCACCCTCCCAAGATTTTAAAACAGAATGAGTACAGGAATAATGATGAAACCTTTTGCAGAGGCATCCTCGTATCCTAGGCCCAAGTAGATGGTGGTATTAGCAGTAACAACTAAATATCCATAGCAACTGTGGAAAACAGCTCTTATCCCATAGTCTTTATTGCAAGTGACTTCCTTTTGTGACACCTCATTCATCCTTAGGCACAAATAAATGCTCTCACTCTTGTTCCCAAAACTCCACCTAGAATGTGTTTGTAGGGAACAGAGGATTATTCCCCCATCCTGGCCTATAAAAGTGGCTTCCCCTCCTATAGCCACCTCCCACCCTCTGCTGGGAGTCGGAGACCCCTGCCAAGGACCTACTCAGGAGGGTAACTGAGGCTATAATAAAAGGAGGGGTCTCCACTGGGTAGTTTGAATGGGGCTCAGCAAAATCAGAGCCGATTGGAGGGGCCAGGTGAAGGGTAAGTGTTGAAGAGATGTTAACACCCACCCCACCCTTTTTTCATCCAGACACATTGAATAGATATTCACCGAAATCCCCTTGAAAAATATTTGACACTCCATGGCCATTTGTATTCCCAACTGCTGCCTGCCTTTTGCCTTGGTGGCTGGCTGTGCTGACAGACCCTGCAGTATGACTCAGCGTGTTGCAATCTGGCCTTGTGGGCACACACTGCTCTCAAAACTGCTTCAACCACCAGAAGCAGCTAATTGCAACGGGTCTCTGGGGACCCTGCTCCAATGGCAACGTTCAAAAAGAAGTGACCTCTAGGGCAGTCCCTTCCAATTAAATGCTACTGAACTGTGGCCTTGTGAGCAGCTCAGAGGCTCTGCGAGGCTCCCTGTTGGGGAAGTGTGCTTAGGACTGTATCAGACCCACCTTACCAATGCACTTGTGTTAGGCTGTGATGATGCTAATGATGCTGGTGATGACAACAAATGATATTAATAATAAAGGTTATTATTTGCTAAGCCTCATTTATCCCTCATAGCAATTCTAGAAAGTATATAGTAAAATCCTCGTTTTACAGATAAGGAGACCGGAGGTCACAAAGCCAAAGTCAAATAGTGATTAAGCAAGATTTGAGCCTGAACTTGGGGGTTAGGGGTCCAGGCTCCCAACCACTTCAATACTGCTGGCTTTAGAGCAATGGAATTTTCTGTAACAATGTTGTTCTAAACCTAAGCACTGCCAGGGAAAGGAATAGGAAGCCCCAAATTGACCTCTGAGATGTTTATAGAGTAGCACCTCCCCAGACTCTGCCTCTCCAGTGAGCTCAGACCCAGGCTGCCTCCGCCATGTCTGCAGCAGCCCTCAGAAGTACTGTGGGGACCCGACCCTGAAGCTCCCAGCGTCCACGCTGCTCCTGGCTCCCAGCCCAGCCTTGCAGCTTGAGCCGTCCTTATGAAACAGATTTCCAAATGGATAAACCCTGGAGGTTCAGGGATAGGCCTGCACTTCTATAACTGAATAAATAAAGGCCGAAGTGACAAGGATACTTAAAGGAACAGATAATCCCCAACTCTCATTCGATGACACAATCGAAGTTCTCCTCTGCTGGAGAATTCATCAGAGCAGCTCATGGCTCTGGCTTCCTTGTTTTATTTCTTCCACTAACCCTCGACTAGAGTTTGTAGAGCAATAAAACAGCTAACAGCAAAAAGAGGAAGTAGCAAGAGTATGACATTTACAAGGATGGGGAAATTGGTCTCTGGACACATGAGAACAAACTGTATATAGAAAAATCGTGGCCAGAATGCTGTGACCAGCCAGAAGCTCAGTGGATGGTGCACAGATAGCAGGCCCCAGCCACACTGTCATTCCAGGGCTCAGAAGAACAACACCAGGGCTGGTGTGAGAAGGAGGAAGACTATGACCCGACAGTAAGAGAAAGGCTATGTCCTGTGCTATCAATAGGAAAAAAATAAAAAGATCCACCACCAAAAGAGCCCTCTCCTTTCTTCTGGGAGGAGGGGAAGCAATTTGGCCCAAGGCTCCCTGGGGTGGGAGGAGGTGTGTTCTCTGCTTCACAGGGGGGGAGGGGGAGCCTTGCTTACCTGTGCAAGAGGATCCCTCAAGCCCCAGTACCTTGGTTTCTACAGACTGGGGCATGCTCAGGCCAGTGTGGAATTGAATTCAAGCCATATCAATACTCACGAGCAGCAGATTAGCATCTCAGGCTGGGCCAGAGCTCCCTTTCTCCCTCATTCAGCATCCCTGACTGCTCACTCCTCCCTGGAAAGCTTCTGTCGGTCTATCTACCATGGGAAGAAGAGACAAAGATGGTGGTGGCAGCTGCTCTGAGGGGAGAAGTTCCTGCAGCGGCCCTTGTTCCAGCTAAATAATATTATGGATTGCCCTTCAGCAGGTGACCTCTCACCCCTGACCTATGGGGCCCATGCACCCCAAGGCAGGTAAATTGGCTCTTCAGCCTGGTTTCACTACCTGTACTGCCCCCAACCCTGCCCTACCCAAGAGTTGCCAGGAGTACCTGTTCCCCTTGTAGGAAGGTGAGGGAGAAGTGACCCCCAGTCCAAAGTGATCGGGGAGCATGACTGACCAGTCTGGGATCAGAAGGCCAAGGAACCTCCTGTCTAACAGTCTGGTGCCAAATGAAGGCCCCTCTCTGCTCCAAGGAATGTTCTTGGCCCCCCTCTCTCCCAGGCCAAAACAGAACATCAGCTACTTCTGGACCTGGGCCCTGGGCGACTTAGCTGGGTTGTAAAAGAAACTCCTATGTTGGGCCTATTGCCCCCTGAAGTGGTCTCACACATTTGCTTCAGGAACCCATATTTTTTCCCAACATTGATTTTCTTTGTACTTGTTGAAAGTTTTGTTTTCCTCTTAAAATGCTAAATATACAATTTATAGAAAAATATAGCTAGCTTTATATTTTTTTCAAGTCAGCAGTTCGGAATTATCTGTCTTTACATTGATCTATAATAAGACAGGCACACTTAGAACATTTTGTGATGTCACTTTTTCATTCCGGAACTTGGTGCATCATGCACACAGGATGGTATTGCTTTGTTTCTCCTGCCTCTCCTGTGAATTAGTTGGCAGCTTGACTTTGCAGTTTGAGAGGTGAGTCAGCAAAAGGAGAAACTCATTTCTCCAAGCTGGGGCCGGAACTGGAAGGGGACAAGCGGGCCCCAAAGTCCAGGTCGTGGATGATGTCTCCTGAGTAAGGTGACTCCAGAGAACAGCAGAAAGTGAGCATACCCCTTCAGGCTGCCTTTGGAAAGCCGCCCTACTATGTTCCTCCGCTGAAGCTTCCCTGGGGGCAAAGGTTCAGGGATGGGGACAGCAGGAAGAGTAGCCACCTCCCTTCACCTCCCCTTGTCCATCTCAGGGACACTCGAGGGTGTATCAGCTGAGAGGTAGCTTATTTACTGTTGCCACTGTTTCCACCGCACTAGGGCATGCATGTGCTTACAAGCTTCGTGTACTTGGGACATGGAAGCCAAGACTGAGAGAGAATATAAAAAAATTCTCCCTTCAGCCTATTTGATTTTCCAAATTATACTCTTGCTATATGGGTTAAACTGTGCATATTAATTTTCTATGGCTTCTATAAAAATTACCACAAATTGGTGGCTTCAAACAATATGCATTTATTATCTTAGCTCTGCAGGTCAGAAGTTTGACGTGGATCTTACTGGGCTAAAATCAAGGCGTTGGCAAGGCTGTGTTCCTTTCTGGAAGCACTAAAGGACAATCTACTTCCTTGCCTTTTCCACCTCCTGGAAGCTACCCCATTCCTTTACTCCTGGTCTTCCTTCACCTTCAAAGCCAGCAATGGCCGATTGAGTCTTTCTCACATTTTGTCACTCCCCTGCCTCCTTCTGAGAACTTCTGACTCCTCCTAAGAACCTTTGTGATTACATTGGGCCCTCCTATATACATAGGTGCCAGGGATTAGGATATGGACATCTTTGGGGGCCATGACTCTGTCCAACACACTATGGAAGATCCTTAGACATTTGAAAATAAAGAGATTGTGTCCTTATCACAAAATGGTGGGAAAAGAAGGAGGGGCCCTACCCCTTTGTCTCAAGATACTAATGCTGCTGCCCAGGAAAGCACAGTCTGCTCCCAATAGACCCTTGATATTCTACTCCAGGGCACTAAGTCTATGTCATCAATAGAAGAAAAACATTCTGCCTAGCTCACCCTTTTTTTAAGTTGCTTCTTCCCTTACCACATGTAGGCAGGGGAAACAGTCAACTTCCATCTTGTTCAAAGTGAGAATCACTAACATGCTGCTACCAAACTACCTCCAGTGCCTTTATACCATCCTCTCAGGACCATTTTTTAACCCTTGAAACATTTTGACTATTCACTGCTACAGAATCCCAGCTTGGTGAGATATGAGGCTTCTGGGTAAACTACTGCTTTGTAAAGTGACAGCTAAGACCCTCTGGGTGCATCCAACATGGCTACCGTTGTGGCCATAGTATCTATTGTGAGAGACAACCCAAAAAGAGGATCCTATAACAAAGAGGTAGGACTATCCTCAAATTCTAAAGGCCAGTCCTCATTTCTAACTCTGTCATCAGGCTGATCTGGGCCCTGCAGCTGATAGGATCCTGGCTGTGCTTGAAGCCATGTGAGAAATTTGAAACAGATAAGGGAGAAACACATCAAGAATACCAAAGCCTAGGCATAAAATGATGGTAAAAATAGCTACCCAACAGAGTGGGTAAGAGTGTTAAACTGCCTCTGCCACACACTAACCATGGGATCCAGGGAAGTTTCTCAACCTGTCTGAGCCTCAGTTTCTCATCTGAAATCGAGGATAACAATGGAATCAATCATACAGGATTCAAGAACCTGGCACATTGGAAGCATTTGCTCCATGCTGTTAGCTGGAATTATCATTAGTCAGATGCTAAGCATTTTTCAAGCATTTCTTAATTAATCATCAAAATAACCCCATGAGGTATGTACTATTATTATAATCTCCATTTTTTAAATGAGGATGAGCTTATGGTCACAGAGCTGATAAATGACAGAGCCAGGACCAGAACCCAGGTGGGTCTGACTCAAAGGCCATGCTCTTAACCTCTGTGGGGAACACGAGTCTGGGGAAAAGACTGACAGTGACTACACCTTAGATGCCCCATCTCATCTACGCCTTTCGGCACTCTGCCTTATGCACAGCTGTTGCTTGTGTGATGGATCAAGAAAACCTCAATGAAATGAGCATAAGACAGACATGTGTTACCTTGAAATAGCCCTGGGACATTCTGGACCTCATCCAATGCCACACACTGGCTGAATGTCGGGTTTTGAGGCTCCTGTGAGCTCACAGCTCTGAGCATTTCCTCCAGCGAGTGCTCCCTCCTGAAGGGCTCCTGACCACCGCCCCAGTCCCACCCGGGCATACAGCTGGAGCCCTGGAGCCCTAATTCCCAGTCCCAGCTCAGCAACATCCCAGGAACAACGACTGCCTGAAGGAGCACAGTGAAATCTTCATTAACCAAATCAATTTTCATTTGCTCTAACTGTAAAGAAAAAGCTATGCTTCTCTGAGGTACTGATAAACAATGAGAGGGTGGCAGTTCTACAAAGCAAGAATTTCTGTGTTAAAAACTTCATGAAAGGCCGGGCGAGGTGGCTCACGCCTGTAATCCTAGCACTCTGGGAGGCCGAGGCGGGTGGATTGCTCGAGGTCAGGAGTTCAAGACCAGCCTGAACAAGAGTGAGACCCCATCTCTACTAAAAATAGAAAGAAATTATATGGACAACTAAAATATATATATATACAAAAAATTAGCCGGGCATGGTGGCGCATGCCTGTAGTCCCAGCTACTCGGGAGGCTGAGGCAGTAGGATCGCTTAAGCCCAGGAGTTTGAGGTTGCTGTGAGCTAGACTGATGCCACGGCACTCACTCTAGCCCGGGCAACAGAGTGAGACTCTGTCTCAAAAAAAAAAGAAAGAAAACTTCATGAAGTCGCTCAGACAAAATGTTGTGCAAAAGAAACTAGACACAAAGGAGTATGCACTTTGTTATTCCATTTAGATAAAGGTCAAAATAGGCAAAACTACCCTGTGCTGTGTAAGGATGCATTCTTAGATGGTAAAAATAGAAAGGAAAAAACAGAACTGATCGCCACAGAAGTCAGGAGACGGTTGCCTTCGGGGTGGGGAAGGGAGTTGGGATTTCACTGGGCAAGGGGCACTTGGGATACAGGTAATGTTCTGTTTCTTGACCTGGGTGGAAATGCCATAGAGTTCCTTTTATCATAATTCATTTAGTTTTGTAAGATTCCCTTTATATAATTCATCTATGCCCTTTTCTGTATGTTATATTTCACAACAATAAAGATTGGTTTTTTGTTGTTGTTTTGTTTCGCTAATGAAATTTTGTAGCAACCCCACCTGAGAAGACTGGATTTCCAACAAGCCCCTAAGAGTTGCTGATGCTGCCGTATTTGGAGTAGCACTGATCTAGTCTGCTCTCAAAGTTTTGCTCTATCTTTTAAAAGACACCCAGGGAGACATTCCACATGATATAGAGTATAGGATATGGTCCTCTACCTATTTTTATGTAGATCTATCCAGCTCCTAATCTGAACAGATTATTGATTATAGTTCAGGATTCTTATGTGAAACAATCCTCTCTGCCCCCCAAACACACACACACACACACACACACACACTCCCTCTCAACATTACCAATGATCTGTGTCAAGTTGAATTTTCACCAAGCCAGGAGTTATGTTTAATGGTTTCTGAAGCCATGCAACCAGCCATCAGTGGAGAGGGAAAAGAACAGAAAGGCTCTAGCTCATGGAACCGTGCAAAGAGACTGCCCTCTAATGCAGATGAGGGCACAACCATTCTGTTCCCTACGTTCTGACTGCTGTCAGCCTTCAACCATCCAATGTGGGTCCCTGATAATTTATCAGGAAGCACATGCCTACCTTCTTTCCCATCTAAATTCTGCACTGTATTTCCTCGTATGCTACACAAAATGCAAAACAGCAGCTAAAATTAGAAGCTGAGGTGCTAGTGAGGCTGATTTCTGTGCGAAGAAGGCAAAGAGGAGATGTCACAGGGAAGGATTCAGAAGAGAGCTGCCTGGGGCCCCTTCCCGAGCTGTCACAGACAGCAGCGGGGGGAAAGAAACACAGGTGACAGAGGTAGGAGGCTGGACGGACTGCCCAATTATTACACCTGCAGAGAATCCCTGTGGGCTTTCTGGGTTCCCTAAAATCACCCTGACCTATTTTTTGAAATGCTTTTTCCTTACACATCAAAATACATTCTTAGTTTTATAGCGAATTGCAGTCAAGTTTCCTGCAATTATCCAATATAAAGTTTTATTTTCTACACTGGAGCTATCATCTATATCTCTATGCAAAATAGTAATGTATCCAACAGTACTAGATGATGGGTATGATGAATTTCTTAAAATCGCAGGCAAGGTACAGTTTTAAACAAATCCATCGGAAAAGCTTTCAGCAAAGCCTTGAGTTTAAGAACAGAGAACTCATGTAATAGCTAGTTGGCTTCAACCCTCAGCCAGGGTACACAGACTTATGGGATGTGAGTATAAAAGCTTTACAGTGCAAGTAAATTGAATAATGCCTTAGATTTATGCACTTTTCTTCATAGAACCTGTATTCTCTGGGCACAGTGACCAGCCCAACTCGGAATCTTGCTCAGCCATAGTGAAAACTGTGGAAGTATTACAGGGAGCAAAAAACCAAAATACTAGGGAGAGAAGTCAATAGTTCCCCAGGCATCTCCCCGGGCAGCCTCACACCTAGGCAGGTGGAGCACGACTAGGATCTAGGGCATAAGGTTTCAACAACTGCCTCCTCCTCCCTCGTGTCATAGGACTGTTGAGAAAATGAGATCAGCTGTATGGGCAACCCATAATTATACAGAAACGCAAGAGTCGGGCCACTGACTACTTGGTTTCTCATTTTTCCTTCTCTCAGCTGCTCACCAACCTTAATGCAGGAAGATGAGGATGGGATTCTTTGAGTACCTCTCCATTTGTTCTCATGAACTGCAAAAAAGTGCAGTCATTGCAGGTGACCGTGAAACGCAAACCCACATCTCGGTGTGGGCTGTGTGCAGACTGGCCCATGGCACTGAGAGGTGGGGTGACGAATGATTCCCACACCCACTCTGGGCACCCAGGCCTCGCCTCGGCAGCACCTAAGGAGAGGCTGAGCCGCACAGCCATGGCTCAGAAGAGGAAGCCCTGTGCGGCCCCCAGACAGAGGCAGAAGGAAGCAGAGGTTCTTAGAAAGAAAGCAACCCTTCCTGCGCCGCTTACTTCTGCTCTCTGAGGCCACTTTCCCAGCAGGTGTTCCCCCATCTGGGGAAAACCGGGGTGTGTACAAACAGGAAGACACTGCCGGAGGGCACCTGGCAGGCTCAGAGAAACTGGCGTTCAGGCCCCGGCCCTGGCCTGCCCACCTCCCTCCTCCCAGGCTTCCCTCCACTCTGCTTGTCCACTTTCCACCGCTCAGCAGCCAGAAGACAAGTAGGGGATATTAGAGAGCTTGAACCTGACCAAATAAACTTGGTGATGGTTAAATAAATGCCCAAATGAGCCAAGAGCAGTGGCGCATGCCTGTAGTAGCCCATGCTATTTGGGAGGCTGAGGCGAGAGGATCGCTTGAGCCCAGGCTGTAGGGCTGTGAACGGCCACTGCACTCCAGCCTGGGTGACATAGTGAGACTCTGCCTTATGGAAAAAAAAAAAAAAAAGTCCAAATGAGTTTTCTGTGTTTCTATGCTCTCTCTAAAGCAAGTGAAAAAATGTCTATCTGAGTGAAGCTGTCAAACTCTGGCTAAGAATATAGTGTTGTTATTATTAGAGCAACCGGGAGGGAGTCATGCCATCTCCGGGCAGGGCTCTGGTGGGCCGTGTGGGAGGCGACTGTCAGCAGCTGCTGGGAGGAAAGCTTGTTTATTGTCAGCAGCCTGGCGCGGAGATTAGGACGAGCTTGGGTCTCCAGCTCACACCCACGTAGCTGCAGGCAGCAGCTGCTCCACACACAGCATCCAACTGCGGGGGTCCCCAGGGTCTCCACTCAGGGATGACTCAACCAGCAAGGAAACCCAGGAGGCCACCAGGACAGCTGGAAAAATTCCCAGGGGGCCACCCAAACACTCCCAATAAAAAAGGGCAGTACACAACGCCTCCCCCAGCAGACTAACCTCAAGAACCCAGAACCAACCGTGAATCCCACACAATAGCAACAGCTTCATGTCCTGAGACTGTTTTTCAGTCATCTGCCAAACACTTATTGTGCACCTTCTCTGACAGACACTGTATGTGGGACTAGGGATGGAGCAGCAAATGAGACAGTCCCCATCCCTGTTCTCACAGCACCTACAGTCTGGTAGAAACTACCTGCAATTAAACTGGTTCTCATGGGATGAGTGTTGTGTTAGGGGAAGTGCAGGGAGCCATGAGCACCATACCGGGGAAACCTAAACCCACCACTAGGTAGAGAAACCATCCCTAAGAGATACTGTGGGTCTCGAGAGATGTCAGCCTAAGTCCATCACTGTTTTTTCTCCTTCTTCGAATTAAAATTTCAACTAACGTCTACCCATCTGGCTCGTGTTCTAGTTCATTACCAGACTGTTGAACAGAAAGCTCTGGGAAAAGATAATTATAATCATGGAGCATTCATCAAAGTGTCCAGAATTCTCTAGGAAGCATGGCAGACCCCTTTATCCATTGAGGTCATCATAATCATCATGCTAGTGTATCCGCCATCATTCTTGCTCTTCCTCTGATAGTGACAATTACCAGGAGTCTTTCCTCAGGGAGGTCCAGCCCTTCCTGGCACTGTACAAGCAGCCTCATACCAACCAAGAGGAGAAGGCGTGTTAGGTACCCTCAACATCGAGGCAGAAAAAGTGACGTGATGAGAAGTTTCACTGACTTCTACCAGCATAGCAACCTGGGTAAGTCTTTTAAAATGTAAGTCAGATGATGTTCTCCTCTGTTCAAAACCCTTCTGTGTGCCACCTCATGAGAGAACTTGAAAAAATAAGAAATAAATGAAACCATTCAATGGTTTTCCACTCATTCAGACTAAAAGCCAAAGTCGGACAATGGCCCATAAGGCTCTCCAAGATCCAGCTTCTCATTACCTCTCTGACGCCCCTCCTGCTCATCTCTCCCGGCTCACTCTGAGTCAGCCATACGTGTCTCCTCGATGGTTCTCTTTGAGCACAAGTACGTCCTTCCTCAGGGCCTTTGCACTTACCACTCCCTCTGCCTGGCACTTTCTTCCTCCACGTATCCACACCCTCACTCTCTCACTTGCTTCAGGTCTCTGCTCAACGTCACAGTGACGCCTTCCCCAGCCACCCTACTTAAGATGGTAAAACTCCCTCCACAATCCTCATCCCCTCTCTCTGCTTTACTTTTCTTCATAGGCAGTATCACTACCTGACACACTATACACTTTATCATCTGTCTCTCCCGCTAGCATGTATGTTCCTTGAAGTCAGAGGTTTTTTCTTTCTGTTTTTGCCCCCATTGCTTTGTCTCCAGTGTCTAGAATAGTATGTGGCACATAGGAGAACCTCAGTAAATATCTATTGAATGAATAAATGATAAACTAGTTGAGAAAGAAAGAACTCCAATAAATAATGAAGGGATTTGAGGCACTCCAGACAGAAAATAATAAAATTCAATTCCTACCTCACGCCATACAACAAAGCAAATTCTAGGCGAATTACATACTTACATATAAAAAGTAAAACCTTAAAAATTTTAAATCATAGTATAGACTACCTTTATGATTTCAAGACAGGGAAAAATTTCTTAAGTAATGATACTATAAAACAAAGTTGAAAAATAAGAACACACTGGGACAGGGATATGCAACATATGGACCTCAAAAAGAGTTATAATTCAGAATCTATAAAGAATTCTATAAAGAATTCCTAAAATAACAAAAGGTAAATCCCGTTAGAAAGAAGGGGTAAAGGAAACAGAAAAACAATTCATAAGGGAAGAAACTTGAACGGCCAGTAAATTTAGGAAAATTTGCCTAACCTCACGAGTAAATAGGGAGACATAAAAGCAATGCGCCACTCGCCTTCCTTAGATTGACAATATTTGAAAATCTGGCCAAATTGAATGTAGATGAAATTGTAGAGAAATGAGAACTCTTGTTTACCACCAGTTGGACTGTGAATTTGTGCAGCAAGTGTGGAGGGGAATTTGGCAGTGAAACTGCAAGGGCACACGCCGTGCATCTCAGCAATTCCACTTGTTCCGACCAGACCCTCTCACGTGTGCACATGTGCTAGAGCACATGCCAAAATTTTAACCATGGTTATTTCTGCTAGGCAGGATTTCTTATTTTTTACTTATCTGTATTTCCTAAATCAACATTAATCTCTAAAAATGTGAGTTAATTTTGTAATGTAAAAAAGTTATAAAAACTTTCCAAGGCACCAGCTTAACTACTGAACATGTCTTATTTTTAGAATCCTGAATAAAGATAAATCCCACTTCCATCTGAAGAAACCACCTGTACTAGGATCAAAACAAGTGTCAGTCATCTTGCCTAGACATAAGGCCAGGTCTGGTTTTCTCCGTCTCCTTTTCCTCCCTCCTGTATGCATTCATCTCTTTGGCTGGGCAGGGCTCAGGACCCATCCCACTGCTCCCTAGCTCTCCATGGCAACATGAGCACCAAGGTGATGGTTAAGTACCAGTAGGAGATCAGCCACCTTGGCACTTGGCAATGATAACCCCATGTGTTTGGCTGACCGCTCACTAGGCCAAGGTCACCAGATCTGGGGTGGAGGGTAGGGGCAGTAACTAACAGTTGCTTAGTAATGGTTTCCTCTCTACCCTGGGAAAATAAGTCTTTCAAACTGTCTGTGGGTATGGTGCTCCTACTTTACAACTTGGGAGGTACTGAGTTTCTGTTTATTTTTATTTTTTTCTTTTAAGAGACAGGGTCTTGCTCTGTTGCCCAGGCTGGAGTACAGTGGTGCAATCATAGCTCACTGCAGCCTCAAATTCTTGGGCTCAAGCGATCCTCCTGCTTCAGCCTCCCAAGTAGCTGAGACTACGGTCATGTACCACCATGCCTAGCTATTTTGTTTAAATTTTTGTAGAGATTGGGGTCTTGCTGTGTTGTCCATGCTGGTGTCGAATTCCTGGGCTCAAGCAATCCTCCCACCTCAGCCTCCCAAAGTGTTGGGATTACAGGCATAAGCCACTGCACCCAGCCCCTGGGTATCCATTTTTACAACACGTTCCCGATTTTTGTGGGTTCCCTGACTTAGAGTACTTTTTGGCTGCAGCATGAATAAGCTATTTCTTCCCCACCAAGGTTTGCACTCCTTGGGCCTGCAACCTGCACAGTCACACAGGCTCAAAGCTCTGAAAGAGCTCCACCATTGGTTTAATGTTCTGTGGCCACTGTCTTGAAATTCTTAATAATTTTATCTCTGAAGTTGTGTTTTATAAGTGAAGTGTGATGAGATGATGGAGCAGGCGTGTGGGCAGGGGAGACAAGCTGGCAGCGGTGCACACACGCGGGTCAGCCCTGTGGGCACAGCAGGCAGCACGATGAAAGGGCAGCCAGGACCAGACCTGGGCCCACATTAGTGACAGTGGTGGTGCCGGCAGCAGAAGCCGCTGTGGCCACAGCCAGAAAAGGGAGAAGCTCCATGTGGATGCACGAGGACAGTGGGGGACGCCGACGTGCCCATCCCCAGAGCCCGTCCCCGCAGCACCTGCACAAATAAGAACGCTCCAGCCAGAGCGCTGGAACAGGAACTGCCAGTGCTTAGGCGGTAAAGTTTGTCAGTAAATTACTACAAAATAAAACGCACACATGGACATTGCAATAAAACCTATCAGAGTCATTAGAATTCTCCAAATAGTTTAGAATCTCTAGTTTTAAAAACTATTACAGCACCGTGAAGCCAATATCCATAGGCTAAGAAATAGAAATGAAAGACCATTGCATTCAACAGAAAGAACACTATCTTCATAGGAAGCTTCACAAAAGCCAATCATTAACAAGAAAAACAATCTAAAATTAATTTTTCTTATAATGGAAGATAAAACAATAGAATTCATAAACAGGCATTTTTAATTACCTACAAACCACGAAACCACTTTCAATTCTTTTACAAGCTCAGCAATTTACAGGAAATGCCAGAATAAACATTAAAATGCCATTGTATAAATTTATATTCAAAATTAATTGCAGACTTACATGAAGCCGATCATCAGCTCTAAATGTACTAAAATTTATATTTTTATATAATTTATCAGAAATTTTTCCCAATGTCATCCCAGCCTATAAAATATACTTAACAGCTCCAGTAACAGTTACATCAGCAGAAAGATCCTTCTCAAAATGAAAAATTATCAAAAATTATTTGAGATTTTATATTTGCCAAGAATGACTAATGTCACTTTCAATTGTATCAATTGAAAATGAAGTTGCTACAAGTAAATAAATGAATTTGCAAAAAGCAAGCCAGAAAAATCTTATGACCAAGCTATCACATTAAAAATTATCGTTGTATTACATAATATTACATGACACAAAGTATTTTTTTTGTATTTGTAGATTTATGTTGTTACTTATGTAACAATACTATTATGCCTATGTTTATAACAAGATCTTTTCAAAAGAAAAAGCTTACATAAAGCTTAAACAGTGCTTTTCTTTCCTGAAATTTGAACAAGGGCCACGCATTTTCATTTTGCACTGGGGCCTGCAAATTACATAGCCAGCCCTACCCTGGACTGCTTTCCCGAGGTGGCCCAGCCACCACCTCCCTTTGTAATGAAGGCCAGGCATCTCTCTGTAAGGCAGCTGGTCTTGGGAAGTAAAATGGCCCATTCAGGGATGGAGTAGGGACTTTGTATCCTCATTGTACTGGCCCACAGCTGAGCAAAGGCAAAAATAATGCCGATGCCAGTCACAAGCCTATTCTCCATGGACCACAGTGGAACTGCCAGCCCCTCACACAGACTCTGCAGCAAGTTTTGGCTGAGAGCATCATCCCAACCCGCCTCTCCTTTGTCAACATCTCTCCCCTTTCTAATGAACGTCTGCATGCCTTTGGGGACACACCGTGGAGCAAGACTGAATTTCCAAGGAGGGAACTCAGCATAGCGTGTATTGAGACTCCAACAGCCTTTCCCTCTGGATCCTGCTTGGCGATTCCTGGTCAGATACCCCGAGGCTCTCCCAGGGTCACTTCGCCAGAGTCTCGGCAATGGTGAAGCCCTCAGGCACATAAGGCGAAATCAAAGCCGAAGAGTCAGCCTTAGATCCAGCAGCCTGGGACAGAAGCCAACCCAAAGAGCGCTCCATTGTTCTTCAGAACAAGATAGGACAAACAGACTGAGGCTGACAAGATGGTCACCTTTCGATTGCTTCATTTGGCAGTTTTCATAAAAACACAACCACAACTAGGATTGCCCTCTGGTCACCTGAATCCTTCTCCGACATCCACTGCTGTACAATCTGACAACTTGATCATTTCCTGTGTTGCCCTGTTTTCTGTTTCTAAGCATACACATCACAAGCTCTCTGAGGACAGAGACATATCCTCTTCCTCACGTGTCCCCCAAACACTAAGTGTAACAATGACACTGTAGTTCTTAGAGCACTTTCCCATTAAGCCATCAATCCTCACAATACCCCAACAAGCCAGGCGAATTCCCATTGAACAGAGAAGGCTGAAACCTCAGAAAGGTCACTGATACACTCACAGTTTCATAGCTGCTAAAGGGCAGAGCAAAGACTTGATCACAGATTTCTAATTCTGTTCTACTGCTCCTCTGTGAAGGGCGCAATCTCTCCAAGGACAGACATTCCCCCAGGCTCACTCCTTTTGCACTCGACCTGGCATGTTGAGTTAAAAATGCAGATACTTCAGCGAGACTTTGTGATGATAAATGTTTTCGTGTTTGGCATCAGAACCACATCTCTGTGCCTGCTTTTTCTACGACATGCAGCTGCCTTTACAGAGCACATCCTCAAAATTACCTCTCCTACTATACCCATCTGCGTTGTTCTGGGACGGCTGTGTCAAGGACTTTTGGGGGGAAGGGATGAAACTCTCCAAAAACTGGGCCATCAGGGTGGCCTCACCTTTTTTTGCACCCTTGTAGGGTGGAGTGGGCAACTGCAGCAGCTTAAAGCACTCTGTCTAGCCTTGCTTTGCGGTGGCAGTGACCATCCACGCAGCCATGGCTTCTGTTCCTCACCCTCTAGGATGAGGAAAACGTGGAGTTCTAGGCCTGAGAACATACCCACCTACTTGGGCTTCTCACCTAAGTCCCAAAGGCCAACCAGATTCTGGCCCCTGGGACAGTCCCAACTCATTGCAACTTTAGAATGGTTTTCACATGTTTATAACCATGGGCTAACAAAGGCCTTCTTAAGAAAGGCACAAAAACACAGACGGCATGAAGGAAAGAAAGAGTAAAAACCCAGTTAACCCAAAATCCAGAATAATAAACGATATAAACAAAGTTAAAAGACAAGTAACATGTGAAAATATCTGTATTAAAAGCAAAGAATTAACATTCAGTATATTAACAAGTCCTACCGTTCAATAAGAAAAAGGCAAAAAGGGAGGGGCAAAGGATATAAAGAGGTAATCCATGGTAACAGAAACGCAAGCGGTCAGCAGCAAAGGAAACATGCCAAACCTCGATGTAAACAGAGAAATACAATTAAATATCAAAATATCATTGTTTCCCATCAGATTAGCAAACATTAAAAAGACTAGAAATATCCAGTGTTGAGAGTAGGAGGGCAGCTAGGTTTGAAAACACGCTTACTCTCTGCCCCTGCATTCCACTTGCGACAGCTAACCGTGCGGAACACGTGCACACATGCACGAAGAAGCACGTGCAAAAATGCCATTGACAACACTGTGAAAGCATGAAACTGCAAACACCTAACGGCCCCTAGTGCAGGCACGGCTTAATAAGGCGTGGCTCAGTCATAGGAGGGAATATTACACAGCAGTTAGAATAACAGTTCGCTGAGCACTGACACGGAAAGATCTCCAAGACGTATCAAGTGGAAAAAGTGAATTGTTTAACCATATGCACAGTGTAATCTATTTTAAACATGCACACCCCCACAAAACCATACATTTCTATAGGGCCAATATGTGTAAATGGATAGAAATACATCTGGAAAAATACATACTACACTGACCAAAAATCGTAACTATGTGAGGTGACGGACATGTTAATTAGCCTGATGGTGGTAATCATTTCACAACATATACATACATCAAAACATCACATTATACACCTTGAATACAGAAAGTTCTTATTTGTCAATTAGACCTCAATAAAGCTGAAATAAAATAAAACAAAATCACTGACAATAATGGTTCTCTCTGCGGAGAGAAGTGGCTTGGGGACGCAGAATAGAGGGACTTTTGCTTTGACAAAAGCAAAGTTCTGTTGGTTGACATTTTTACAAGAAGAATGTATTTATATATTACTTGTGCAATTTTAAAAGGAAAAAAAAAAGAACTACTATAGGCTCAGGACTGCTCAAGTACAGCCCCATAAATTTATTAGGTCTGCCCAAGTACCCTGACTGGGGTCTGGGGAGGGGACAGGATAAAGAAACCACCACCTGCCAAAGTGTCAGTCCCCACCCAGGTGCCAATAAGTCTCCTCCTTTTAGCCTGGACCCTGCTGGAAATGCTTTCATGTGTCTCTCCTCTCCCGATTTGAGTCAACTGTGTTTGTTTGGATAAGGTCAGTCTCCCTTCTGCTTAAGACTTGGAAAGTACTGCGTCAGTTACATGACATACCAGGATTCTCATTTCCAATAAATCCTAAGAACTGACTAATGTTACGCAGGTCAGGTTCCCTGGGAGACAGACTCTGAGATTTGTATACAAGCAGTTTACCAGGAGCTGGAGCCCATTCTCCCAAGAGAAGTATCACAAGAATGGAAAAACAAGCACCACATGTACTCACCATCAAATTGGTATTAACTGATCAACACTTAAGTGCACATATAGTAAAAACATTCATCGGGTGTCGGGCAGATGGGAGCTGGGAGGAGGGGATGGGTATATACACACCTAATGGGTGCCGTGTGCACCGTCTGGGGATGGAGACGCTTGAAACTTTGACCTGGGCAGGGCAAAGGCAATATATGTAACCTAAACATTTGTACCCCCGTAATACACTGAAATTAAAGAAAAAAGAGGGGAAAAAAATGAAGTTTACCAGGAGGAGCTCTCAGGAGCAAAGCTTCTGGGGGAGTGAAGACAGGATTGAGCTGAAGGAGAAGTTGGGCTTTGATGCTGTCACAGCGAAGGCGTCAGTGGATCCTAAAAGGAGCTCTGGAGCTGAGAGCGCCCTTTGGAGATGCCCCCAAAATGAGGAAAGGGAGCCGGGTTTGTACCTCCACATGGACCAGTCGTTGGGTGTGGGCTGCCTCTGGGAAGAGGGCGGGACTTCACTTTGGCCCAGGGAACTTGCTTCAGCTGAGTGCCAGTCCTGGGGAAGGCTCAGCTGTGGGCCATCAATTGCCAATATGGCCCCAGCTGAGGAATGAGCAGCTCAGCCCCAAGGGGAACCTGGAAGTGAGCATTAACCTTGAGAGTGGAGGAAATCTCCACTTTACGGGGGGGGGGGGGGGGGGGGGGGACACTGAAAGTTCTGGTATGTCCTGGAAGTCAGTCAACAATGACAGCACAGAACCGAATGCCTGGGCATTCAGCTTGAGGACGCTTAAAAGCTTAAAGCAGGGTTTGAAGAAAAATAATTATCTCAATTATTGAGGGGGAAAATGCTTTGACCAGAAATAGGGAGCAGTGTTTTAATATTTAAATGCCCTAGAAATTATCTCATTTCCGCTTTCCTGTGGAGAAAGACTTAATACACAATACATCAGGTCCACTGCTTGAAAAGTAAAGAGATGAGAAGGGAACAGCACGTTTGTGCTGGAGATCACATCTCAGCTGGCTGGAATGACGCCCCATGGCTCTCTTCTGTTCCTGCCCAGTCGTGCTATCTGGTTTAGGCCCTTATGCATGACGTCTGCATTCTGTAAAGAGCAGCTTCCATCATCTTGAAAAGCTGAGCCTGGTAAGGTCTCAACATTACCAGCATGGAAATGTTTATTCATATGTCATTCCTATTCACAAAGGAAATACCCTTTTCCCACAAACTCTGTAGAAACTTGCGTAGCTTTGGGTGATGGTTAACATTACGTGTCAACTTGACTGGGCCAAAGGGTACCCAGATTAAACATTATTTCTGGGTGTGTCTGTGACAGTGTTTCTGGATGGGATTAGCATTTGAATACGTAGGCTCAGTAAAGTATACTGCCCTCCCCCCTCCCCAGTGGGGGTGGGCAATATCCAACCCCATTGAGGGCCTGAATAGGAAAAAAGGCAGAGGAAGGAGGAATTAGTCCCTTTTGCTGCCTGCCTGCTGGAGCTGAAACATCCGTCTTCTCCTGCCCTAGGACTGGGGTTTACAACATCAGCTCCCCTGGTGCCCAGGCCTTTGGACTCAGACTGGAATTACAACACTAGTTTTTCTGAGTCTCCAGCTTGCAGATCTTGGAACTTCTCAGCTTCCATGATTTTGTGAGCCATTTTATATATTTTTTTCCCCTATTGGTTCTATTTCTCTGAAGAACCCTGACTAATGCACCTTGTTTAGACCTTATGACTATTTTTTTTTTTTTTTTTGAGACACAGTCTCACTCTGTCGCCCCTGGTAGAGTGCTGTGGCATCATCAGAGCTCACTGCAACCTCAAACTCCTGGGCTCAAGCCATCCTCCTGCCTCAGCCTCCCAAGTAGCTGGGACTACAGGCACATGCCACCGCACCTGGCTAATTTTTCCTATTTTTGGTAGAGATGAGGTCTCACTCTTGCTCAGGCTGGTCTTGAACTCCAGGACTCAAGGGATACTCTAGCCTCAGCCTCCCAGAGTGCTAGGATTACAGGCATGAGCCACCACACCTGGCTGAACTTATGCTTTTATTTTGCACCCCAAGTCACTGTAGGGTGTTTGGGGGGGATAAAAAAAATCTAATACCTTTAAAGATGCCAGGTTGCAAAATGGAGGAATCATTCATACGCATATAGTATTCCAAAAATCTTTGATTTGCTGAACTCTTACTGTCTGTCAGGTCCAGAGCTAAGCCCCTAATATACACTGCCTCCTTTAAAACTCACAACTCTGAAGTGAATACTAATATCTGTTTTACAAATACTAGTATGATCTGTTTTACAATAATCGAGGCTCCGAGAGGTAATTTGCCTGCAGTCACAAAGCTACCGAGTAACACAGAAAGGTTTCAGTCCAAGTCTGGCTGATTCAAAAGCCACCACGAAAGGAAGTGGCTTGCAAAGACCCAAAAAGTTTAGCCAGGACAGAGAAAGATAAGAGCGACAACGGGGAGGTATTAAGAGGTAATTAATACCATTCTACTGAGTAGCTTGGAACAGAGATGACCAAAGACCACACAAAAGTCCTGGGCCCCCTATTTGTCTTCAATGTACACAGAAAATCAAGTATTTAATTTTCTACATATTCTATGGTGCTTTAAACCATGCAAATATTTACTATTTGCTATGTTTAGTAATATTCACTATTATTTACTATTGCTTTTTTTTTTTTTTTTCTTTTTTTAGAGACAGGGTCTCACTCTGTTGCCCAGGCTGGAGCATAGTCACGTGAGCACAGCTCTCTGCAACCTTGAACTCCTGGGCTCAAGCCATCCTCCTGCCTCACTCAGCCTCCTGAGTAGCTGGGACTACAGGTGTGTCACCACACCCAGCTCCTGGCTAATTTTTAAAGGGTGGGGGATGGGGCCGTGCAGTTCTCGCTATGGTGCTCAAGCTGGTATCAACCTCCTGGCCTCAAACAGTCCTCCTGCCTCTGCCTCCCAGAGTGCTGGGATTACAGGCATGAGCTACCACACCTGGCCTTGTATTTTTAATGCAAACAAATTAGTATAAGTATGAAAACATGCAGGAGAGAAATAAACAGCTGTGGCAGGGTTGTGGATAGGGGCCATTTAAGAGACTTTAAAGTTGGTATTCAACCCCCCACTGCTAAATTTGACTGGCTTTAAAAAAAAGACTTTAATTTGTATTTATAATATAATACTTCTTAAGTTGGGTGATGGAAATAACAGTATTCATTACATTATTCTCCCTACAAAAAATAGAACGAATAATATAATACCTTTTGTATTTTGAAATATTTATAATAAATTTTTTAAAAACAAAAGCGTTTAGATAAGGAAGCATAAAATAACTAAGCAGTAACACATTATTTAAACTTGTACTTGGTGTTTATGTCTATCTTGATCCTTACTCTAATTTGAGGCATTATGTGGCTTAAAAATAGAAAGTATGCATTAACAACTGCAGGTCCTTTAACAAAGACTTAAAGAAAGACTAGAGAGTGTGTGCAAAAGACAGCCCATGTGCCAAATCTTTAGCCTACTCTAATGACAGATGTATTTAGTTATCTTTATTATAAGCCACTTCCATCTGTTACGGAAAGGGGATAGGTAGAAATTATAAATACATACGTCAGGCACATACAGGACTGTATGTTTATTGGCTCAGGTTGTTCTTAGGTTGTGCAGGTTTTCACTTTGCCAGCCCTGGGTCTGCTCTCCCCCCACACACCCCTGTTCCCCTCGACCCCCATCCCCTGCCACTTGGCTCTAGCACAACCTTCCCCTTGGTGGGGGGGGGGAGCCTACAGTAGGCTTCTCACTGCCAAATATACAGGCTCCACCTGGCCCCACCACCTCCCCCAGGGCCTCTGCTAGTCCCTAAGGATATCCCTAGCTCCCCTGGACTGTGGGTGACCCAGCTGCGCAGGAGAAGGGTATGCAGAAGCCAGAGGTGAGGCGCACACCACCCCCTGCTTCCAGGGAGGAAGACCTCAGCAATGCCCGATTCCTGAAGCAGTCCATTCCCTTAAGAAGCTTGAGTATCAGGGATACCAATTCCCCCCTCCTAGGCTTCCTGCGGCCTCAGGGATCCTGTTCTGCTGCTCCCAGGAGGGCGCTGGCTGGAACCACCCTTCACTATGCGTCCCCTGAAGGCCCAGGAGCAGGACACAAGATGGGGCAGGCTGGGAAATGACCTGCAGGCAGCACGGCTGGTGGTGCACAACCAGAACAAGATTTTTTTTAAGTATTTTTTAAAATACTTTCTAAAGCCACAAATATTCTTTTACTAGTTTGAACAAATCCACAGTAAAAAGATACTTTGAAGTCAATCAGGAAAATTAAACACATGATTGATTATATGATATTTTACAAATTACTGTTAATTGTGCGGGTTGTGCTAATGGTCTATCATGTTTCGTAAAAAGTCTATATCTGTTAGAGATACCTACTCAAGTATTTATGGGAGGAATGATAAGATGCCAGGAATTTGTTTTAAAAACATAAAAAACGGTCAACAAATCAAAGGTCACTGGGGCAGAACAGATGAAACAAGAATGACTGTCCCTTAACTGTTGAAGCCGGGTGGCAGGGTGTGGGGTTTATTATGCTGTGCCTTCCATGTTTATGTGTGTTTGAAACTTTTCAGTAAAAAAAATTAAAAATAAATATACTGATCAGTTTAGAAGTTAGTTCTCCTTTTCTTCTATCCCTTTTTTTTTTTGGTTTTTGTTTTTTAGTTTATTTATTTCCTCTTCCTGCCTTTTTTTTTCCCCCCACTGGAAGAAATAATAAATACTTGTAAAAATGTCAAACAATACAAAGAACTATCAATCCACTACTCATTAATACAGGGGAGGAATGGAGGAGTGTGTCATATGTCTGGTTTTTTTTTAGAGCTGGGGTCTTCTTGCAACTACTTCCTTATGCAGGACACTGCCTGCACCAGTATGTGCTCAATTTAATTTTGTTAGAATCACTGTTTCTCACAAGGCTGCAAGGGATCTTTGAGGTTGTCTGTCCCAAATCCCTCATTCTATGGAGGGGGAAGGTCCCTGAGCTGGCCAGTAGCAGAGCTATAAATAGCTCTCACTATCTGTAATGCAGCCCTTGCCAGGTAACCCCTAAAGGGACCCAGAAACCACAGGGCTGGGGAAGCCCCTGCTTATCCTACCACCAGCACCCCACCCCATGCCCCTACCCGCTCCCGTGCCATTGTTGGCAGACGCTGAAGGAATGGGAAGGCAGATCCCAGACTTGGAGAAGGCCTGGGTGAGGTCCAAGGCCAGCCAGCACTTTGGACTCTCCCGGGTCCAAAGGCCAGATGCAGCCCCCAGGCACACCCCATCTTTCAAAGGCTGATGCCCACCCAAAGGATGACCTCCTTAGCTTGCGGCAGCACCAACCTCCTACCGCATGCAGTCAATAAAGTGGAGTTTGCTTCCTGACTTATGCAAAAGCCAAAAATAAGAAGCTGTTCTTTGAAAGCAAACAAATATGCAAAGAGAATGCTACTTTTCAAGTTTAAACAGAAGAAGAAAGGGAGGGTGGGGCAGGAGGTGGGAGGGCACTCACACAAAGTTCCCAGTTTACATTGTAACTTTCCAGGGCCAGCCACTGACCTGCAGCCCTGAGCACCCAAGCTTTTCCCGGCCACAGAAAAGGGCTCTCCAGGCAGCGCAAAACCAGCTCAATATCTCTAATCATCAGGGAAATGCAAATCAAAACCATAATGAGATATCACTTAACTCCAGTGAGAATGGCCTTTACCAAAAAGTCCCAAAACAGCACATGTTGGTGTGGATGCGGAGAGACAGGAACACTCATACACTGCTGGTGGGACTGCAAACTAGTGCAACCCATGTGGAAAGCAATGTGGAGATACCTTAAACAGATTCAAGTAGACCTACCATTCGATCCAGCAATCCCATGATTGGGCATCTACCCAAAAGAACAAAAGTCATTCTATAAAAAAGGCACCTATACCTGAATGTTTATAGCAGCTCAATTCACAATTCCAAAGACGTGGAAGCAACCCAAATGCCCATCAATTCATGAGTGGATTAGTAAAATGTGGTATATGTATACCATGGAGTATTACTCAGCCATAAGAAATAACGGAGATATAGAATCCCTTTTGTTCTCCTGGAGAGAGTTAGAACCCATTCTATTAAGTGAAGTATCCCAAGAATGGAAAAATAAGCACCATATATACTCACCAGCAAATTGATTTCCCTGATCATCACCTAAGTGCACATTTGGGAATAACACCAATTAGGTATTGGACTGAGGTGGGGGGTGGGGAAGGGGATGGGTGCATACCTACATGATGAGTGCGATATGCACTGTCTGGGGAATGGACACACTTGAATGTTCTGACTCAGGGGGATGGACGGGACATGGGCAATATATATAACCTGAATTTTTGTACCCCCATAATAAGCTGAAATTAAAAAAAAAAAAGAAACCATTCCAGAGGTAGGTGCAAGGAGCCAACTGCCAAGGGTTTGCTCAGTTCTGAGGAGAAAACCATTCTAGATCAGGGGAGGGGATTTCACTAGATCTGTGCTATCCAACACCACAACCGCTGGTTACATGTGGCTACTGAGTGCTTAAAATGTGAGGTCCAAAGTAAGATATGCTGTAAAATGCACACCAGATTTTGCAGACAGTACAAAAATAAGAATATAAAAACTCAGTAATTTTTATATTGATGATAGGCTTAAATGATAAAATTTTTTGCTATATGGTGTTAAAATATTATTAAAAATAAATCATTCTGCTTCATTTTTACTTTACTAAAGTACAATTGACACACAATAAACTGCACATATTTAAAGAATATAATTTGATAAGTTTTGACATGTGTATACACCATGAAGCCATTATCACAATCAAGATAATGAAGATGTCCATCACTCCCAAAAAGTTTTCTCACACCCCTTCATAGTCCTTCCTGCCCACTCCTCCCAGCCTACCCACCCACCCACCCCCAGTCCCTAGATAATCACTGATCTGCATACATAGTTTGCATTTTCTAGCATTTTATGTTAATGGAATCAAAGTAATACATGTCTTTTACTGCTTTAACTCAGTATACTTTGAGATTGATTCGTGTTGTTGCAAGTGTAAAGGAAGATAAAAAATCTCAGGACTACCCCCCCACCCCAACTCCTTATGCAAAAGGAAGGAGGCTGAGTCACTTTGTAGCATCCCTTCCAAATGAACAGCTGTTACTGACATTAGGCATTAGCCAGATCTCCACAATAAGACAAAGGCCTTGGGCACCTGTGAAGGACTGCCCCTACAGATCATTCATAAGGAAATTTTTTTCTGGCTTCCCATAAACAAGCACATGCAAATTGTAACTTGGGATCTGCAGGCCAAGTCTAGCTCCTAAAACTAAAGTCTGTTCTATTCCACACTAATAATATACAGGCTTATCTTCCCAGGTGCAGAACAGAGATAAGACAAGATCAAACATTCTTCCACCTACCCGGGGACATCTACATAATTGATGCTTCCTTCACTCCCTTTTTCTCTCTAACATTCACCACCGATTTGTCTGTGGTTTGTTTTTCCCAGGTGTGTTCTCAAACTTTAGCTTACTAAATAGCCTTTGATTGGGATCTTTGTCTCAGTCATTTATTTTGGATTGTCACATGTTCATTTTTATTGCTGACTAGTATTCTATTATGTGAATATATTACAGTTTGCTCATCCATTCACCTGTTGATGGGCATTGAGTTGTTCTAGTTTGGGGCTATTACAAATAAAGTAGCTATTAACCATTTGTTTACCTGGTTCTTTTAACTTTTTTTTAACGTGGCTACTAGAAAATTTAAAGTGTGACTCACATTAAATGTCTACTGGACAGTGGACATCCAGATTCTCTTCCAGGCCATCCACTTTCCTGAGATAGGCTGACTGCCTGCTTGAGTTAAAGTCAACAAATTCAGCTGTTGTTCCAAAGGGGAAGGACCTGGGGAGTTGGTGGAGATGGGGTACCTCTGCCCCCCAGACTGGCCTTTTACCAGGTACAGCCTCAGGGAGCTAGCAGTCTGGTGGAGCAGACAGATGCGCAGACAGCTGCTAGAATTCAACAGGAGAAGCGAGGGAGACACGCAGAAAGGGCTCTAGCTAGGAAGAGAGGAAGAACCTACTACTGTCTGGGGAGCTGAGAAAGGTTTCCTCGAGAGACATCTTTGAATCAGGTCTTAGAGGATGAGAATTCACCAAGCAGAGTGGAGGGAGGGCTTTTCAAGTGCAAGAGAAAACATTAAAATGCCCCAGGGCAAGGCAGGTTCCAGGAGCTGGGAGCAAAGAAGGCACGAGATAGGGATGGCTAGAGAGGGGGCCAGCTGGAGCCACACTGAAGGGCCTGCCACGCCATGATGAAGGAGCGGGACCCTGTCCTTAGGTGCTGACACTGTGGGGCCAGGAAAGAGCCTGACCACACCTGCACTTTAGGAGACCCCAGGAGCGATGAGTGCCTGGACGATGCAGGTGGGATTGAGCAGCAGGTTCTAAATTCTGGAGAGCTCGGAAGCAGACTGGGCAGGAAATGGCGACTGACTGGATGGGAGGCACGTGGAAGAGCTCGACTCTGGAGTCCCATGGCCACTGCTCCTGGGTGGACGCCACCCTCTCTCGTCTAGACTCTGATGACAGTTTCCCCACAGGCTCCTCTCACCCTGTCCAGACCACCCACCTCGCTGTAAGCACAGGGAGATTTAAACTCCCTAATTGTATCCTGCCAGCTCAGTTCCCCCTAGGGCTCCCCTCCAGCTCTAGAATGAAATGGCACCTCCCTGGAGTAGGCATCAAGCCCTGGGCAAGCTGGGCACACTGCCTGTGCAGCCCGTTCCTGCCAGCCCAGCACTCTCCAGCCCCTCTCCGCATCTCCCCCTTCCCCTGCCCACCTCACCCCCACCTCACATGCACACAGAGGACAACAGTGCATGGCCCTCCACCCCCTCCTTCTCTCAGCCTATGTGTCTTGTCATATGGCTCGGCCTAGACTGAACACAAAAGCTTCCTTCCCTTCCAGACATGGTGTGGAGAATCCTTCTCCAGAAGCTTCTCCAGAAGCTCTCACTAAGGGCGGAGCCACAAGGACAAAGCCCCACGCATGCACTAGATTTTCTGACCCAACACACAATGCGAGAAGAGGGTCACAGGTGATCTTTCCAGATAGAAGCATTAGTCTCTAAAAGTCCTGAGGAAGGCTTGTTTATTTTGTCAAGGGGCAGGGGAAGCTGTATGGGGATAAGAGAAAAAGAGCGGGAGGTCCCTGCCCTTAATATGTTAATAATTAAGATGAAGAAGACAGAACAAGCATACATAAAAGGATATCAAAACCTTTGCAAAGAGCAAAAAAATAGAGAACAAGTCTGCACAGAATTAACAATTTATTGAGTTCTTAAAATGTACTCAGCATTGTCCTACAGCGATAAAAGATACCATAAGTGAACCTTAAGTCGCCTGTTCTTGTCTTCAGGTGTTAACAATTTTACTGGGGAAGTAAAATCCACATGCATGATGACATTTGGGAATAAATCCATCACTAGGTGGAGAAGACCAGTTGATAAATGTTGTTGGTGGCTGGAACACGGCTTCCTAAACTTTAGGATGCACATGAAATACCCAGGGGTTTTGTTCAAGTGCGAATTCTGATCCAGTAGCTCTGGAGTAAAGCTCAAGATTCTGCATTTCTCACGTGTTCCCTGAGGAGGCTGATGCTGCTGGTCTGGGACCCCATTCTGAGCAGCAAGGACCTCAGTGGATGGTGAGAACACTGTGAGCCGCAGCAGTCAGGGAAGGCTCCAAAAACAGGGAGGGCCATGGCCGGAACCCAAAGTTGGGGTGGACAGGACAAGGTAGGAGGAGATGTTCGAGGTGGGGTCGTGGCCTTAGCAGTGACATGGGGCAGAGTTAAGCTCAGAGGCAGGAAGATCCACAGGGTCAGGAGGTGGATACACTGGGACTGCATTGGCAATCCTGCAAGAACTAAACAAGACTAAGTTATATGGAGTCTTAAATGCCATGCTGAGGAGTTGTTTATTTTAAAAAGGAATAATGGGCTGGAGGTGGTTCTTGAGTTTTGATAACATGTTCAGTAAAAGTAGAAGAGTAAAGAATACACATTCCTGCAGGGGAGAAGGGGAAGGGGGATACAGTCTCACTTCTTACCGTAAGAGATTCGGTTCAGCTCTTTGATGATGTGTCCCCCTCCCCTCCCCTCTGCCCCCTGCCTCAATCCCAGGCCTTGCTCTCTGAGTCCTTGGCTCTAGAAGCCTTTTAACCAGAGAGCGAAGTCTCAGATGATCCAGCAATGTGAGGAGAGAAACCTACGGTTCCACGGAGTCTTTCTCTCTCTCTCCATGGATGTATAAATAATTCCACAGCACATGATAAAAATGGGGAGGGGGTACCCACATTAATTTCCTCGAGGCAAATGATAAGCTGGCAGGTCTGGCACCATGGAAGGAGATAAAAGCTCCAAACACGGCTGAATGACTCTTGGGATTCGAGCCTGGTACAGATGCAAATTAAAATAAAAACTATATAAACAGCAGCACAATTGCACCATTCAGGACGCCTTCATTAGCAGCCAGCCCTCCAGTGCCACTGGCCGCAAAGACAACTCCGCTTTCTTCTCCCTCCTAACTAATTTCCAAGCTGGTCAACAAAAGGACGCTAAGGACAAAAGCAGTTCTAATTGACGAGGCTCTGGGGATAGGGTCACAGGGGAGATTCATTTTATGTGTGCAAATCCAAAAGCAAATGCGATGTGTCAGACCAGCAGGACAGGCCTCCTGCTGAGGTGCCCAGTGCCTCCTCTCAAAGCTCACCGTGGCCCCCCTGACAACCCAGTGGTCACATCCACCAGCCCAGGCCTCCTGGTGCCCTATAGAGCCAACTTTCTGAAATGCTGCCTGGCATAGGAGGAACCCATTTAACAGCCAGCCCCATGATGCAATGACACACTGCCATGAAGAGAAATAAGGAGGCCTAGCCTCTACTCTTTATTGTAGAGCACAAAGTTCATTCATTGTATAATCATGAAGCATCATTATGCTGAGTGGTCATTGGATGAAGGAGACACAGTTTCTCCAAAATTCACCTCTTGTTGAACGTTCAGGCTCCAAGGAGGGAATGGTTGCTTACAAACCACAGGTTTCCCTCATTTTCTTACCATCGGGTTGGTATTCCTAGTCACTCACACCTGCCTCTCCAGGAAGCTCTGCAAATAACAGGGCTCTCCAACTGTATCTTTCACCCCACACGTTCCCCTCTCCGGCCACAGAGATTTCTTCACTCTTAAGGCTCCTTCACACTCATCCCCCAACTCAGAATTCTCTCCTGCTTTCCCCACTGTCCATCCACAACTCCTCAGCCTCAGCAGCCGCTCACTTTCAAACGGGGTGACAATCCCCGCCCTACTTAGCTCACGGGCTATTGGGAGACTCAAATGACATGCCGGACGTGAAAGCAACTATAAATGGCATAAATATATTAACAGAAATGTCTTAATTGCGGCTATAGCACTGGCCCATTTAGTGACTGCCAAAAAATCTCCCTCTTTATCATTAAATAAAACAATTTTTTTAATAGAACAAATTAAGATTCTTGCATATCAACACCAACATGAACTTCTAACACTTTAAAATCATGGAAACCAAAACGGCCAAAACGAGCCATGCCCCACCTTAGCCGTTTGGTGGCTGCCGGAGACTCTCACCTGCACGTGCCTGGCAGTCACCCTCGCTTCCCCCTGCTTTCAGCCGCGCTGCTCTACTTCTCTGACTGCAGGTGAAAGGGATGGTGCCTGGGAGAGGGAAAGACCAAGGAGAATAGTAAGGGTGGGAGGATTTCTTTTCTCTGATTTTGAACGTTGCATTGCTTTGCCTTGTTAGAGAGGACTCTATCATTTCGAAAGAGGATGGTGTTTGTAATCTAACTGGCAGCTGCTGTTGTGGACAAGGACACTGTTCTTTTCCTGCTTATGTGCTAAGCAGCGAAGAAGGGGTGGAGAGAGGAAAGCGTAGGAAAGTCCTGTGACCCTGCTCAAATGACTGCAGCTTCCACTCCTCCCCACCCAGCTGAGTGGTCCCTAAGCTGTGTGGTTGTTCTCTTGTTTTCTCAGCTGATAAGGATAAAAGAGGAGTTATCTGCCATAAACAGCCCCTGGCTTTAGGGGAGGAGAACCTGGGGCCTGGGGGTTAACCCAGCACTGTTTCCCTCCCCACTTCCAAGCCCTGGCGGCATCAGTTTCAGTATCTCTGAAAACATAATGTGGGTCATTGGTAGTCTCAGGTCTTAAAGGTCTTTTCCAAATTATACTCACATCACCATCGCATTAGTTTCCTAGGGCTGCCATAACAAATTATTGCAAACTGAGTGGCCTGAAACAACAGAAACATTCCCTCACACTTGGTAGAGGCCAGAAGTCCAAAGTCAAGGTTGTCAGGGTTGGCTCCTTCCGGAGGCTCTGACAGAGAACCTGTTCCACGGCCCTCTCTTGGCTTCTGGTGGCTGCTAGCAACCTTTGGCATTCCTTGGCTTATGGCTTGCTGCAATTCCTGCCTCCATCTTCACATATGTCCTTGTCCTCTGTGTCTGTATGTCCTGTCCTCATAAGGGCATGTGTTGTCATATCTAGGGCCCATCCTAAATCCAAGACGATCTCACCTCAACATCCTTATATCTGCAAAGACCTTTTATTCCAAATACAGTTACCTCCTTAGGTCCAGAAGTGAGGACTTACATGTATCTTTTTTGGGGAGGGGCCACTATTCAATCCACTGCACCACCCAAACAGAGGGAAGGGAGAAGACCAGGAAACCACATGGGACCTCTCTTCAAATCTACATGGGACAAGGAAGGGACTGGAGTTATTCAGCCAGATTATGGTAGCAAGGACAATGGGGATGCTGAATGTGCCTTCAGCATGGCCTCAGTAGGGAAAAGGGGCATTTGCTTGGGATCTGTCCTCCACTGAGACCCACAGAGGACACAAGGTGGCCGGAATGACAAAGTTCCCTGATATGAGCTGTGTCATCAATATCTCTCCCACTCACCACCCCTTCCTCTCATCTCACTTACCCCTGCTGGGTGACCTACGGATAGCCCAGAGCATTTCGCCCTCCTGGGGGTGTGAAGAGGGCCCCAGCCTGGGCTGAGCCCCGGGAAACTCTCCCAAGGGCCTTTCTGTCCAGGACTTTGCCTGCCTGCTTTGTGGCAGTCAGCCAACTCTGCCCACTCTGAGACTGCGCAAGTGATTGCACTTCCACAACCGGTGTGTTAATACAGGATTCAGCACTTAACTTTCCTCTGCTGCTGTTAATGTTTACAAAAGGAAAACAGAAGGAAAAGGAAAAGTCCTTACTTAATTAACAAAATCCAATCAAAGGATCAGAAAAAGGAACACCAGGTACAAAAATTCTGAAAGATATTCTCTCCATCGGCCAGGTGCAGTGGCTCACACCTATAATCCTACCAATCTGGGAAGCGGAGGTGGGAGGATTGCTTGAGGCCAGGGGTTTGAGACCAGCCTGAACAAGAGTGAGACCCTATTTCTACAAAAAAAAAAAAATTATCTGGATGTGGTGGTGCATGCCTGTAGTCCCAGCTACTCTGGAGGCTGAGGTGGGAGGATCGATTGAGCCCCGGAGTTCCAGGTTGCAGTGAGCTATGATGATGGCACTGCACTCTAGCCCGGCGACAGAGCAAGACTCTGTCTTTAAAACAAAAAAAGTTACTCTCTCCAAGAAAGAAAAAAAAGGATTGAATGAATGAGCATTCTCAAGTTTCAAAGGAAAGTTCCTAAAGTTCTTAATGTCACTTCCCTCCCAAGAAATCACTGCCAATTGTGCCAATAAACAGAGCAGCTGTCAGCGATAGTTACCAAGAAAACTTCCAAGGCCAGAGATGGTAACCCTTTGGTCAAGGTCCACCCTGTAATATACATCTTGTTTTTCAGGCCTAGAGTCCACTAACAGTTGAAAATCAAACTTTTCCCTCACAGTGCTAGAAAGAGGAAGTCTGGCAAATGTGATCTGAAAAAGTTATGTGGATGGATTGAGGGAATGAACTTTCACATTCATTCATTTAGCAGGTATTTGCTGAGTGTGTACCTTATGTTGGTCCCTCTGCTAGGTACTAGGGATACAGCCCCGGACAGCAACTCAAACATGGCCCTGTCTTCGTGGAGCTTTTTTTGGTGGGAGAAGGGAGACATTAAGCTGATTATCACACAAATAATCAGAGTTGATCTAAATACTACAAAGCAAGAGTATGGAGTGTCACGTAGGCATACAACAGGGCACTCTGCACACATAACAGATGATTTGAGTGGAAACACACAGGACACAGGTACTTTGCTCCCAGCAATGACGAAGTCTCCCTGGGTCTCCCCTGAAGGGTTTGCACACACTCTCTCTCTCCTTCTCTCTCAAAGACGGTGGGTAGAGGTCCCTGCTCCTCCAGAAGCCACAAGTATTGGAAGCAAACCTTGAGATAGGTTTGGTGGCTGTGCCCCTCCAGTGGGAGAAAGATGCTCTTGGAAAGAGGAATGCAGCAGAAGCAGGCCCCCAGGGCTGAGATTAGAAAACAAAACTCCAACTTCCTCATATCTATTAGGATGGCTATGATGAAAACAATAAAAGATAAGAGTTAGCAACAATGTGGAGAAAATGAAACCTTGTACACTGTTGGTGGGATTGTAAAATGGTGTAGCCACTATGGAAAACAGTATGGAGGTACCTCAAAAAATTAAAAATAAAACTATCATATGATCCAGCAATCCCACCCCTGGGTATTTATCCAAAAGAATTGAAATAAGGATATGGAAAAGATATCAGCATTCCCATGTTCATTGAAGCATATTCACAACAGCCAAGAGAGGAAAACAACCTAAATGTCCATCATCAACAGATGAATCAATAAATGTGGAATGTATATATGAGGGAATATTATTCAGCCTAAAAAAGCAGGAGATCCTTCCATAAGTGGCAACATGGATGAACTTCGAGGACATTTTGCTAAGTGAAACAGACTAGACGCAGAAGGACAAACACTGTATGATTCCACTCACGTGAGGTATCTAAAATAGTCAGTCTCACACAAGGAGACAGAACGGTGGCTGCCAGGGGTTGCGGGGGGAGGAGGATGGAGTTGCTGTTCAATGGACTTTATGCATTTGTTATATAAGGTAAGTCTTGGAGATCTGCCATGCAATACTGTGACTATAGTTAGCAATACTGTAGTGTACACTTCAAAGTTTGTTAAGAAGGTAGATTTTATGTTAAATATTCTTACCCAATTAAAAAAATTAAAAATAAAATAAGACTGTAGACCTGGGGTTGACAAACTATGGCCTACAGGCTTTGACCAGCCTGCTGCCTATTTTTGTAAATAAAGCTTTACAGGACCACAGCCACACTCATTCATTTATGTCTGTTCCACAGCTGCTTGTGCCCTACAATGGCAGGCTGAGTAGCTCTGACAGGGACTGTATGATCCACAAAGCTGAAATTCCTGTCTACCCTTCACAAGGCTGGCAGCCGTTGGTCATCTTGGTTATTCGCCACATTTCTGTTCTTGGTATTCTCCTACTGGAAAGCTTCAACTGTTTCCCGATTGCCCATTAGTCTGTCACTCGGTCCACAGACTGGGCTTAGCCTTAGGCGCCACAATTCTAATTCACATGCTCCAAGGTTGCTGTGTTCAATACAGTAGTTGCCAGACACATGTGACTATTTAAATTTAAAGTAATCATATCTGGCCCTTTACAAAAAGAACTTTGTCAACCACTGCTTTAGATTCCCTAGGTCTCTATTAGTGCACCAGAATGTCTCAAACACCTTTATTTGGATTGCTCTGGATGGAGGAGGGTAAACACCCTAACAGAAAGGCCGTGTGCTGAGAACATCAGAGTCCACTCCTAAGTACCTACGGTAAAGCCCACTCTGTTTTGAAAATAGCATTGCATTTAGTCCCCACATCAACTTCGTGAGGTAAGAATGAGCATACTCATTTCACAGATAAGAAAATGGAGACTCAGAGATATAAATTGCCAAAGTTCAAATTCAAACATGATTTGAACTCAGATCTGTCTGTGCATTTTATCACTGCATGCAACTTCCCACACTGTCTGCTGCTTCAACATGCATATGGAATTAACGGGAAGGATTCCATCTCTTTGAGTAAGGTGATGATCAGTGGGAACTATACCAGGTGAATTCATTCTGCACATCAGACAGCATCAGGCTGCCCTGGTAGCCCAGCATCACTGTGTTGATTTCTTGGAGCCTTGGAATCTTAGAGGTTGAGTTGCCGTTGGGTTTCTTTTTGAATTATTGTAGTTTCCCGCTGCAGTAAGGGTGTGGGGCAGGGAAAGGGGACTATTCAGAGAACAGTTTTCCTTATTACAAGACCATCAAAGACCTAGTTGCTACCTACCAGTCTATTATTGCCCCAAAAATCACATTACAAACATTCTTGCTTCTCATCCAGAGGGGAGAACTGGGCCTGTGAGGCAGTTCTGGAAACCACATCAACAAAGGACCTTACAAGGCCAGGATACGTTTAATTCAGGCAAGAGAGGACCTGATGGAAACCTGCTAACTGTGCATTATTTCCGCAGAAAGCCCTGCCATATCAAGAAGAAAGTAACCTTCAGTGTGTTCTGTCAGAATTGAGCATGAGGGGCCTGGCGCGGTGGCTCACGCCTGTAATCCTAGCACGTTGGGAGGCCGAGGTGGGTGGATCGCTCGAGGTCAGGAGTTCGAGACCAGCCTGAGCAACAGTGAGACCCCATCTCTACTAAAAATAGAAAGAAATTATCTGGCCAACTAAAATATATATACAAAAAAAAAAAATTAGGCGGGCATGGTGGTGCATGCCTGTAGTCCCAGCTACTCGGGAGGCTGAGGCAGTAGGATCCCTTAAGTCCAGGAGTTTGAGGTTGCTGTGAGCTAGGCTGACGCCACGGCACTCACTCTAGCCTGGGCAACAGAGCGAGACTCTGTCTCAAAAAAAAAAAAAAAAAAAAGAATTGAGCATGAAGACCTACACAGACATCCCGACTTACCATGTTTTGCCTTATGACTTTTCACTCATGATTTTTTTACTCTGGTGCAAAGGCGACGTGCATTCAACAGAAACCATACTTCAAGTACCCACATGACCATTCTGTTTTTCACTTTCAGTATAGCATTTAATAATTACATGAGATAGTCAACACTTTATTACAAAATAGACTTTGTGTTAAATGATTTTGCCCAAATGTAAGCTAATATCAGTCTTTTGAGCAGGTTTAAGGTAGGTTAAGCTAAATGATGATGTTCAGTAGGTTGGGTGTATTAAATGCATTTTTGACCATGATATTTTCAACTTATGATGGGTTTATCAGGACATAATCCCATCATAAGTCAAGGAACATCTGTAGCTGGAAGTAAAATGGAAGCCAATTTTGGCTCAAAAGCTGAAAGAGATAAAATGTGGTATATGTATACCATGGAGCACTACTCAGCTATAAGAAACAATGATGATATGGCACCTCTTGTATTTTCCTGGATAGAGCTGGAACCCATTCTACTAAGTCAAGTATCCCAAGAATGGAAAAATAAGCACCACATGTACTCACTATCAAATTGGTTTCACTGATCATCACCTAAGAACACATTTAGGAATAACATTAATCGGGTGTCGGGCAGATGTGGGCAGGGGGGAGGGGATGGGTGTATACATACATAATGAGTGAGATGCGCACTGTCTAGGGGATGGACATGCTTGAATGTTCTGATTGGGGGTGCAGGGGAAGGGCAATATACGTAACCTAAACTTTTGTACCCCCATAATGTGCTGAAATAAAACAAACAAACAAACAAGCAAACAAAAAGCTGAAAGAGTATTCCAACAACTGGAAATATCAAACAAGGAATGAGATGTTGAGATGATGAATCCACACAACTCTAGGGCTATTCAAGCAAGAGCTAGGTGACATTTGTCAGGAATGCTATGGCATGGATTTCTGAAAAGTATTAAAGGCTACTTAGCTCACTTCTAATCCAAAAACCCCGGTTCCCTCCAATTCAAAGAGCCCACAATTCTGTAAACAAACAGACTAGCCTGAGGACTACTCTGGGAAAATCAGTGCCCTGAATCAAATTTGCTCTTCCCAAATCCTTCCATGTTTTAATTGCAACATCTCAATTAAACATCACAACTAAAAGCCAGTGCCCATTTCCAACCAAACCCCAGTCACCTAGGGTCACAATCAAGGACTGAGTACTTTTGACATCAGAAGAATGACTTTTCAGTTTGTCAAGTGAAATAGTAAGGTTTCTGACTTTGGAGTAGGCAGCAGGAAGTGGGTGGCCAAGATAATAATTTTAACTAATAATTACACTAAGATTTGTCATTGACAAGGGGACCTATGATCCAACTGATCTTACAGCCCTGCAAAGGAAGCGAGATATGTTAGTCATTGTCATCCATTTGTACAGTAAGAGGTGGCCTGGTTCCCCACAACAGCAAAACTAATAATTTGTGACACTGTGAGTCAAATCCGGGCATCTGAGTCCAAATGGCTGCAGACTTAATGAGTGACACCCTGAAGACAGTAGGGGTCATGTTGGTAGACACCATTTTGGTCGTTGCACTACAGAGATCAGCTGAAAGTTTAGAATCTTTACTCAAATTTGGTTTTGGTCTTTGTAATGAAGGTGGTCATTTTGGCACGTGGAACCTGGCAGAAGTGAAAACATTGCTCAGAACATCATGTGCTTACATTACAGTAAGCCATTTTTATGAGCCTATCAGAGCTTTGCAGTGCTTAAAATATTAGAATGTGTTTCTCATCCTGAGGATGCATTCAGCTTGAGCAGCTAGATACTGCAAGAGATAATTATCAAGATTCATGCCATTTAAATATAGGTTGTCTTCATTGTTCATTGCTCACATCGGTGGTATTGGATTTTATATCCTGTTTTCCCATCAGGTCTGGACAGAATGAATCATCTCCTCTTCTGTGACAACATCCCCCTTCTGCCTTTGGAGACTCCCAGAAGGGAAACAATGAACAAGTGACAGGTAACCTATGTGCTGATTAGAGGCTGTTTGCCAACTGTCACCTGCAGAAACCCTTTAGTCTTGCTGGGGTTCTATTAGGGTGATTATTGAGTCTGTGAATAACTGGAGATGCCATCTTTGCCTCTAAAACTGAAAAACATCCCTCATCAGAACATGCCTGTCCGCATTTAAGGCAGTCAAAGCCTTGAAGTAAAGAATTGGGGTAGGGATGGAAAGGTCATTTCAGGCAGAGGAGCTGTTTGAGTAAAGGCAGGGAGGCATGAAAGGAAGCGCCCTTCTGCTTAACTGGAGCACGGAGCGTGTACAAGGACACACCATGAGGCTGAACACAGAACACAAAACACTCCTTCTGCCAGCTGTTGGGGTCATAAAATGATAAATGTCTTTAGAAAAAGTGACACTAAGAAAATCCATTTTTGTATGTTAAAAAGCTCTGTTCTTGAGCTTTATAAATGGCATGGTAATTTTAACAACTTTTGGTGTTCCAATGTTCTCCTTTAACGAGCACTGGTTAGTTATGTGGCTCACCCCCCTTAGTTCCCAGTGCAGCTGGGGGGAAAGTGAAATGCTTTGATCCGATCTCACCACTGAACATACAGCCACTGCCTGGGCTAAATCCTTCTCTCACAAATCTCTTTCCCTATATATCTTCTCATATAATTATGGACTCTTTGAATCTGTCAATTAAAGACGGAAAACGGGCTGGGTACGGTGGCTCATGCCTGTAATCCTAGCACTCTGGGAGGCCAAGGCGGGAGGATTGCTGGAGGTCAGGAGTTCGAGACCAGCCTGAGCAAAAGAGAGACCCTGTCTCTACTAAAAAATAGAAAGAAATTATCTGGACAACTAAAAAAATATATATAGAAAAAATTAGCCGGGCATGGTGGCACATGCCTGTAGTCCCAGCTACTTGGAAGGCTGAGGCAGGAGGATTGTTTAAGCTCAGGAGTTTGAGGTTGCTGTGAGCTAGGCTGACACCACGGCACTCTAGTCAGGGCAACAAAGCGAAACTCTGTCTCAAAAAAAAAAAAAAAAAAAAAAAAAAGATGGAAAACGCACAGCTCTCACTTCCTTACTCCAAACTGCTGAGGCTGCTGAATGACTAGAGCAGCAGCAGCACCTGGGACTTGTTAGAGATGCAGATTCCTGGGCCCCAGCCCAGACCCACGGAATCAGAAGTTCTCCGGGTGGGCCCAGCAAGCTGTGCTTCCACAAGCCCTCCAGG
Source organism: Eulemur rufifrons (assembly GCF_041146395.1). Lineage (NCBI taxonomy): Eukaryota > Metazoa > Chordata > Mammalia > Primates > Lemuridae > Eulemur > Eulemur rufifrons. The sequence goes on along the minus strand of NC_091001.1, from coordinate 72,936,037 downwards.
TGATTCTGATGCACATTTTTTTTTGGAGACAGAGTCTCGCTTTGTCACCTGGGCTAGAGTGCCGTGGTGTCAGCCTGGCTCACAGCAACCACAAACTCCTGGACTTAAGCAATCCTCTTGTCTCAGCCTCCCAGGTAGCTGGGACTACAGGCACAAGCCACCACATCCAGCTAATTTTTTCTATTTTCAGTAGAGATGGGGTCTTACTGTTGCTCAGGCTGGTCTCGAACTCCTAACCTCAAGCACTCATCCCACCTCGGCCTCCCACAGTGCTAGGATTACAAGTGTGAGCCACAGCGCCTGGCCGTGATGCACATTTAAGTTTGACAAATACTAGACTACAGCGTCAGATACCCTCTGGAGCTTGCCTTTCGAGGGATTCCAGGTTCAGTCCTATTCTCCCATCAGCATTATTGAGAGCATGTAGGGCACAAAGAGGAACAAACACCATCAACCGCTTTAAAAGATTTCCAAAGAGGCCATAATGCTACTCTGCCCATTTGGATCACTGAGGTGTGGATCCAATCTCATACTCAGCTCACACTCAACATTTTCTCTCCTTTCCCATCACCCCAACTCTGTTCATGCCTCTGTATTACATGTGTATGGGTCACTTTCCCTAACCACCCCACCACACTGTGATTCTCTCCGAGAGCAAAAGGACCATAGTTTGTCCTTTACATAATCTTTGTCTTCTACACATGTCACGCCTGGGAACACAATGAAGGGCAAAACTGCAGGGTCTTTGATTCCCGATTCTCCACCCAGCATCTTATTGGAAATGCAAGCTCACCACTGGGTCCCTGCTATTCCCAAACATGCCGCGAGACTCCGCTGCACAGGAGAATCATGGTCCTCTTCTGCTACTCTTCTCCACTACTGCTGATGAAAAGAGGAGACCAGCAGAGCCCACTGCTGCTGTCCCTGCCTGCCCCTGGCCTGTCACTCACTAAGTCTCTCCCGGAGTTTTTGCTCCTGTCTCACATCACAGAAGGGAAAGCATCTCTCCACACCAGTGATAACAGTTCCTATGAGACACCCCCCATCTCCCAAGAAATCTGATATTTACAGCCCTGTGTGCAGGTGACTGAGGCATTCCCAGAACTAGATAAGAGGGTATTGGATGAAAACTTCCAGTGGGTCTGACTCTCACCAACCATGAGCTGGTGTCCAAGGTCAGGATAAATAGGAATGTACATTAGTTTCTATCCCATGCTAAGTTCCTCCTCTGCTTAGGGTATTAGGATCACCCATTGTCTCCCCTCTTAATATACAGTTACGAATTTAAGTGGCATTTTTACAATCCTAGGGCTCAACTTGAGTCTCAAAGTTCTTTTATCTTTTTTCTCATAAAATCTTAGCAGATTCTCAGAAAAAGATAAGTGCTGATGGTCTGTCCTCACGTCCTAGAGTTCCTGGGGAGACGAATCTTCATCATATTGGCTCTCTGTGGTACCTAGCACACACAGTGCTTTCACCATAGAAGGGAAATGTTTGACAAGCAAATAAATGCATTATCAAATAATTCTGTCTCATCCTGAAAAATGCTAAGCAAAGCCGAGAAGTGAAGGGCCATAGAGGTAGTTAGTTTGCAGGAAAAAGTGGGTAGAAGGAAAGATGAACAGGCTCCCGCCTGGGCGCTGCATGTTCAGATGGGCAACAGGCATGTAGGGGAAAGGGAGGATGGAGGCCTGAACCTGGGTAGGTGGAAAAGGGCGTGTGAAGAAAATTAATATATCAAGGCTGGAAGAAGAAGACAATGACATGGGACAAAGAGATAGGAAAAGAAGTCAAAGCAGGAAGATGCCAAACACCTATTTTGCCCAGCCTGTAGCTAGTTCACCAGAGAAGACCACAATGGAGAAGTTTCAGTATAAGTAAGCAAGAAAATGATGTGGAATTTCTGCACAAATCATTCTGTTCTCTAAAGACAGGCAGGAGGTAAGAGGCTACATCACCCAAGTATCTGAGAATCCACTGTGGAGGTCCTAGTCTTAGCTCTGGTGTCTGTCTGTCTCTTAATCCTCTATGAATCCCACAAGACTCATGAGTATTTACTATATTTCACCCACAGGGTTGCCGCTGCCTCCTCAACTGGAGTACAGACTTGTTCACAGCAAGAGCAACGCCTTACAGTGAGTCTCCAGCCATCATCCAGCACTAGAAGAGTGCTGAGCACAGGGTAGACACGTGCTGATTGGACTGCAATCACAGGCAGAACCTGGAAGGATGGTGTAAACTTTCCAATCAGCCTTGCAAGAGAGAGCACAAATTTTGCCACCCTGAAAACCTTTTTTCAAGCTCAAACACCTGCTCTGAATAATACGTCTGTTCACTAAATATTCTTGCAGGGCTGTTCAGATGACAGTCAATGAAGTGCCCTTTCAAACTTATTCCCTGAGTGCCCCCTGTGTGTCAGGCACGTTGCTGGTGCTGGGGCTCTGGTGAGAAGATGCACGGTCCCTGATTTCTTAAAGCGCACAGTCTGTCATGGAAGACAGGTGTTAAATAAGCAATTACATGTGTGATGAGGGTGGCCAAAAGGTCCTTAGAAGTGCTCAGAAGTTCAGAGACTTAACTTCAGAGTGGCTGATTCTTTGCTATAGTATCATGTTGGCATCTCCTGCCCATCCATGGGGCAGTAGATAAGGCAAAACAGGTCACACTTCCGTCTGGAGACCGAGGGGAAAAGCTTAGTTTGCTCTGCTAACCAACCAGCTGTTAATACTTGGCATTATAAAATACAAATCAGAGCAGTGGCTTCTGCAAAAGGCAGACCAGGAAATAAAGGGCTCTAGCCTTATGATATGTACAATGAGTCTATAACCTGTAAGGTCCTCATACAGGCTGCAATGTGATTTCCCAAGTGGCAGTTCTGCCTAACGTCAAGTCCAGTAACACCCCGGGGAACTGGAGGCACCGTCTTCCTCTGCCCTCCAGCGTCTATGGCAAAGCTGTGAATTCTGGAGCAAACAAAGAGGACCTCTGAGCAGCTGGACCCCTATGCTTACCTTCGCAAAGAAAGAAGAGCCATGTCCAAGTTCTTACTCCCACTGGGTGAGAAAGAAGGCTGTGGATTAGAAGCAATACAACATGTGGCAGCAGGAAGAAATGAGAGCGCTAAAGTCCCAGGGAAATAAAAGTACACAACAGTACAGCTGTTTGGGGACAGTTAGTAAAGGGACAAAGGCAACCCCAAGTATCTCAACTGCCTTGAGACAGTATCATTGAGCTACAGCATTATTGTACAGTCTCTGGTATTGATTGCCCCACGTCAATAAAATAAAAACTGTATTACATTAAATATGTAATATTTAAGAAACCAAGGCTATATCACAATAGTTCAGAATCTTTAAATTTTGTACTTCAAGGGGTACAAGTTTTAGATACTAGAAAAATATACTATATGGCATACCTGATTTCCTGAGAAGGCTAGAAAGTTGGAAAAATAGAAGGCTACCATATACTAGAACTGGCTTTAAATTTCTGCCTTATGATGCGTCTTCACATAAATTAGTAAATATCAAGGTGGAGATTACCACAAATGGAGCGGGGAGAAGTCTTACGTGTGCAGTATTGATGATTACATAATACAGAAATTTCACAAGTATTCTGGATGTTGTACACAAAACTCCTCTGAAGAGCTAATGTTAGGCCCTGGGGAACTATGGTCTGGGCAATGCATCAGTAAAAAACCAGCAGCTATTCCCCAGGTATCAAAGGCTGAGATTCCCCTAAGAGGTTACTGACAGCTCAGCAGCTGAAACAGCTACCAAAACCAATACTGATCACTAGACAATGACATTTAAAAGACATTGAACAGTAGGATAATTGTGTCAGGGAGCCATTTGCCAGAGCCAAATGCTGCATTTCCACATGGCAAACCCTTTTCAGGAGCAGATGTATGGCAGTGCAGGCCTGGCTGTGCTGAGAGCCATGGAAACTGTTTTGCAAGCTGCTACCACTAAGCAAGTAATAACACTCCTAAACACGGCTTCGGCACATAATTAAGACAGGTTTCAACTCATCAGCCACCACACCCATTGTGTGTGAAAGCATCTCAAAAAGGATAAGTATGCATGCAATAAAATGAACTAGGGCAAAGGTAACAGCTTCCAGGTAAGCGATGTGCCAGAAAATTGGGGCTTCTGGAAGGAGCAGGGCAGAGGCCCCATCCTCAGTGCCCCAAGAGACCACCTGCCCTTATTCTTCTGAACAAGTGGTCAGATGGGGATCCAGGAGACTTGCCGCATCCTCACAGTGCAAGAAGGCAGAGGGACCTGGTATGCAGTGACTTTGCCCCAGACAAATTCTTTCCTTTCCCGAGCTTTGCTGTCTTCCACACTGCTGGGAACGCTGGCTTCCATGTGAAAAGGGGTGGGTGCAGTTTCAGACAGCGTTTCAGCCAAGGGCAGAGGAAGAAGGGGCACTGTGTGTGCCCCCCACAACCAGCCTAACCACACCTTGGGTTGAGTGTTGGCAACTGTCTCAACACCAAGCGCTCTGCAGTCACCTTTTCTCCAAGGAACCATGTTCTCTGAGCAGACTCCACTCATTTGCCCTCAGAAATCAAAGAAGAGCAGCAGCCAGCAGCCAGTGGAGTTGAGTGGAAAGGGAACGGCTTTGGAGCCGGGTGGACCTAATTACAATCTGGCTCTACCATGCGTTAGCTGGGCTGGCTGTACCCTGGAATCCAGTGTGCCATGGCCCTGGCTTGTCTCCCGCAGCACACGCTCTGACACCATCCTGTGTCAGTCTCTCCTCTCTTGGTTGTGTCTGGTTCTCACGGGAGCCAGCAGGAGCACAACAGGCCTGAATCCTACAGCACGCCTTCCTCCATAGGGCCTGCTGAACTCAACCAACAGTGACTCACCCTGCCCCGCAGGGAACTGTATCCACTCCAGGCATCTGTCTTCCCCTCAAATCCTGGCTCTTGTATCACCCTCACTAGTTCTTGGGAAAGGTATGTTCCCTTTCCACCCAGCCGGCCAATTCGGATGAGGTTCACTGCGCCTGGGTCCAGAACAGGCAGAGTGGCCCTGCTTGTTGGGTAAAAGGGCCCAGCTTCGTCAGAGGTGAGCAAATTTCTCCCACCTTGCAGGACTTCACATTGACTTTATTTTCTTCTTTTTCTTTTTGCTTGTTTTTTTTCTCTTTTTTTCTTTCCCTACCTCCACTTCCCCCCACACTTTCACATTGAGTTTTGTTCCCCACTTTGTAGGCTGTTCTCCCACCTCTCCTGGTCTAATGCACCCTGCGCACCCCGCTCTGAAACTTTTCTTCTGAAACTTGGTAGCCTCACAAAGTCCCAAGGGGATGAGGCTACCAGAAACCACTGAAGAATTCCCTCGTCTCCGTGTTCCCAATTGAAGAACTAGAGTCTGGAATTCCTTGTTCATTTAGCTGGATAGTGCTCTCATCTTGAGCATTTCGGAGGATGGTACAAGTGCGGCTTTTATAAACAGGCACTTGATTTTGTGCCTAACAGACTGACTTGAACATAGTAGGGACAAAAATATCTGTTGAATGAATGAATGAATGAATGAAGATTCATTTTACTGGCACTCCTATGCTCTTATTTCATGTCTGAGTGTTTGTTAAATTGTACCTTAAGTGTACCAGCTTTTATAAATACAAATTCCAATTAAGTTCCTTTAGAGAAGCCATTAGAATTTAGCCATGTTTAAGACATGCTCAGGAGAGCGAATGCAAGGACTAAAATTATCCAACTCATTAGTAATTTTTCCTGCTAAAATAACACAGAGCCCTGTCAACTATTATTCTATTTCAGAGACCGCAGGCATTTCTCTATATTCGGGGAGAGGAAACCAAGCAACTTTTTGGGACAAGTTCAAAAAGCCAAAGAATCTACCAGCCTGGAAACGTTTCCCGGGGCTATAAGACTTTGCTGCCACGGTCACTAACCCAATAACAACATAACCAATATCAGGAGCATCAGCCCTGGGCTGCAGCAATTGCTGTTAAAATACATTCGAGCTTGACCCCTGATTTCTTTTCTTTCCACTTTTGCTGGCTAATTCTACTGCTGCAATTCAGAAGCTCTGCAACACAGAACTGCTCACTCTCTCTGCACATTCCTCATGCCAATCCTCTTTGTAAATGTTTGCTTTAAACATAATCTGCAGCTTTACTAAGATTATGTCCTGAGCACACATTTTTTAGTCATCTGAATCTCTGCGCTGGAAGAGCTGACACTTTCCCGCACCCTCAATTCTTGCCTGCGGCTTTATTCCTTTGGTTTCTCCCAGGCTTTTCAGCTCTGATGGAGCATTTCGGAGTCAGAGACCTACGGAATTCTGGAGGACAAAGATTCCTCGTTACCCTTTCTTTCTATCTGCTGCATGCCTCACACATGCAAGGTGCTCGATAAATATTTTTAGCAAACCAGTCTACTCATTGCTCCCTGAATTCATTAAGCCCTCCCCAAAGCCTCTCCTGCTGCCAAGAATGCACTCACTCTCTGCTCTTTTCCATTTATGCAAATCCTGGCTGTCCCTCCGAACCAAAATCAAGCCGTCTGAGAACTTACAGAACCCGGCTCTCTTGGCAATTAATATACTATTTTAAAAAACAAAACATTAGTCTGTGTCTAGACCCTGTCTACTTAATTAGACCGAGGCCCCTGTATGCTCATCTGGGCCGAAGCAATTTGCCGGCACCAAAACCAGGAGAGGAGGCTGGCCAGGGTAAGAAAGGGCTCCAGGACCAAAGCCTTGCCTCAGGGGTGACGTTGGGGCCTTTCCACATTGGACACTGAGGTAACAAATGAAAGGTGCCCATGTGGAGGCAGGATCTATGCAAATGGGTTAGATTCAAAGGAAGGAGCAAAGGAACAGAGCAGGCACAGAGCTGAGGTTAGGATGTGGTCAGCGCAGCATGATTTCCTTGGACGAGGCTTGTTTGCCCCATGCTGATATTGGAAGTGCAGGTCCTCACCCTTTCAGGCAGCCTAGCTTGGCCTGAAGATACTACTCCCCAACTCCGGCACTGCCACGCCTGTGTAGAAACTGTTGCATCCGTTATTGGAACACATCAATCCCCACCCAGAGCTTAGCACAACGTTATACAAACAGTAGGTTTTCTACTAGAAGGAAGGGAAGCAAGTAGGGAAGAAGGGAGACAAACAGATTGTTAACGTACTTCCTGTGCCAGTTCAGAAGGCCAAAGGGAACCCAGGTAAAATGTCATCCTCACAGCCACCCACACAGCCGGTTGTTTTGTAAGAATTGCCACATCTTTCATACTTTGGGGATTATTTTAATCTCTGGTAGATCTTGAGTTGCTCAAGCACAGGGACTTGATCTGCTCCTTTTTTGTATCTGCCACTGAGGAATGGGAGCTGGTTCCAGCCTCCAAGCCGGGCATGGAGGGTCTCCTTGCGCTGCTCACAAGGGGCTCTGGGCAAGACTCTGCTTCCAATGTAGCAAGGGTGGCTGGAACACCCCTCTGGGTTTAGCCATTCTGCCTTTGTTTTTTGTTTCCCATGGTTATCTCTTTCTCCACCCCCACCCCAAACAGCCAAAGCCAACCATGCCAAGAGGGGAGCAGAGTCCTCTCTGATAAGCCTTCCCCAAGCCCCTTCCTTTTCTAGTCAGGATGGGATGGCAACTGTGTTCTTGAGATCATTCCAGTAGCCACCAGCAGAAGGATCAGGGCTCGTGTTCACGGTCCTGTCTGAGTCCTGCCAAACTCCCCACTGTAGAGTGCAACAAAGAGAGCACATGGTGTAAGCACGACTTTGCCTGTGAGACTAGGTCTGCGCCTGCCCACACCTTACTGTTTTTCAAGGCAGAATCACACACAGGGGAAGGGAAAGTTACCACCATATTGTTGTTCTTACTAATGGCTTCTCCTCTAATCACAGGCAGAGCTGGAAGCTCAGTACATCAGGTGAATTCTGAACAGTAAAGACAAAACAACACCCACATCCCTCATAAACAAAAGAGTGGGACACTCTTCCATTAGGTGAAATTTGATTACAGATCAACTGATTGTAGAAAGACAGAGAGAAAAAAACACATGGAACAGAATGGTGAGCTAAGTCCAAACAGCAAACGGAGGAAGTGCCTGGTCATTCTTATAACCAGCACGAAAGACGGGCAGAACTGTGGGGAAGACAGGTTGACCCAGTCACAGCCACAAAAAAAGAAGCTCTCTGGGTAGACAGGCCCGGCTGGGCTCACCTTTCCTGTTCTAGGCCCTGTAAACACGTGTTATCCGTGAGCAAACAAAAGCTTATCTCTTATCAGCTTGAGAAGTACAACGGCCACACCTCACAGCACTCCTGCACACAGGCTACCCCTCCGGGCCACAGGACAGGGCCTGTTACAGCCATTACACAGATGAGAAAACCAAGTCTCAGTAAGGTTTGCTCCAGGCCCTCTGACGAGAAAAACGACATATACTGGACTTGAATTTGGCTCTTCTAATATGAAGCTTAGAGCTCCATGCCTCGGGCCGCTGCAGGAAGGCGAGGGACTCCACCAAGCAGTCAGTGAAGTCCCTCAGGCCTCTTTCCTCCCCTGTAATCTGGAAGTGAGAGCACAGACTGGGGTCCAACCCTCCACCCACCTTCTTATTCCAAGTAACCCCCAGGCTCAAGGGCTGTAAATTCCAAGGCTGCAAGCTGGCCTCACCCTGTAATGCCAAAGTTCCCTCTGGGAAGAAGAAGAGAGAGATTTATACTAAGGAGGCCCCACCCAGCTCAGCCAAAGGGAGAGAACGGGCGGGGTGACAAGGCTTCCTATTTTAGAAGAATCGGTCAGTTCTCTATCCGCAGAGCCTGGGCCTCTGGCCACCAAGTCCGTGGAGAGAGGAAGAGTGAGGAGTCAGGGCAGTTTTAGAGAACCCTAGGGCTCCTGAGAGGGGGAAGCCTCAGCCCCCCGAGCAAGGCCCCTGTGGCCTGGGCTCCCTCTACCTCCACTGGGCAGGACCCGCTTTCTACAGAGTGGCCTTGAGCACACTGGGGAAGGGGGTCGTGGGTGTGCTGCCCCTCCCCCAACACAGGGTCAAGGGAGAAATGGCCCAAATCCGTCCTCTTCTCCTATTTCCTCCTCAGAGAGGAAGAGGTGACTCCACGCTGTAGCTGTGTGACACTCAGCAGTTTCCTCACCTGTAAAAAAGTGACAGCAACACCTACTTCATATTATAAAATATGGTAGTGATTAGATGAGGCGAAGCATGAGAAGCTGCTAACAAAGCGCACTCAGCTCTAAGAGGGTCGTCCCTTCCTGCCAGCACCAGTTCATGATTCTGACGTGGCCTGGGCCCTGGTAGATCTTGTTCTGTACCATCAGCGACAACTTCCCCTGGACCCCACAGGCGGCGTTCTCTGCACCAGCCCATGCCCCCATCTGTGGCGCCTCCAGCCCGGTTTCCGGCTCGGCCCTCGTTCTGCACTTCCCCGGTATTTACTATAACGCGCGCCCAGCGCTCTCCCAAGACCTCTGCATCTCTGTTTCTCAACAGTACAACTCCTTTCACTTAATCATCACAGCTCCACCAAAAGCTCCCAACAGTATGCAGGAGGTGCTAACTTTGCAAAGAAAAACTTGGCTGCTAACCCTTATTTCTGTTTCCAAATACAGTATATCTCTCCTTCCCAGGGTGTTTTCAGAGTCTCACTCTGCAGGTTTCTGATGTTAATGCATTATCTTTTTTGGAGAACTTTCTTTGGCTCGGCCCCTCTCACCACGAATTCCAAGACTGAAACAACTTTAAGAGCTAAAGCCAAACTGCTGTGCCTAGCAAATTACCAGTGTGGATGCCCTTCTCAGACCTTTATAAACTTGGCAGAAGGAAGAATGTCAGTGACAAGTGGGGGGCCCCAGCAGAGGTGACAGGGGCAGCCAAAGGAGAGAGGGTCAGCAGCTTTCGGAAAACAAACATTTCAAGTTAAAGTCTCCACACCGGCCCTGGGCCAGCGCAGCATAATGCAGTGGGATTCCAGGGAGCAATCTAGAAATCAATATTGAACGGGCAGCCAACACAGCACCTATGGAAATAGCCAGCCAATGGGCCGTCTCCTCTGAGAATCTGGCAGCCACCACCCACTGCAGCACCAACAAGCTTTCGAAACCAAAATAATATCCCGGATCTGAGAAACAATGAAAGACAAATCACCACAGCTCTGGGAAGGTCTAGCATAAAGTCCTAAAGCACCTCTGCAGGGAGAAGCTAAAATAAGATAAATCCCCTGAAGGGCTGTGAGTCATGGCCATCATTGCAGTCCCTATTAACAAATGACAGCGATGATGAGGAGGAGGTTACTGTATCATCCTCATCCTCTGACACTGCAGTCCCCAAGGCCGGGCCCGCAGACCGGTACCAGTCTGTGGTGTGTTAGGAACCCGGTGGTCACACAGCAGGAGGCGAGTGAGCGAAGCTTCATCTGTATTCACAGCTGCTCCCCAGCACTCACATCGCCACAGAAGCTCCGCCTCCTGTCAGATCAGCGGCATTACATTCTCATAGGAGCACGAACCCTGCTGTAAACTGCACATGCGAGGGATCTAGGCTGTGGGCTCCTTATGAGAATCTAATGCCTGATGAGGTGGAGCTGAGGCAGTGATGCTAGCGCTGGGGAGTGGCTGCAAATACAGATCATCATTAGCAGAGAGATTTGACTGCACAATAAATGTAATGAACTTGAATCGTCCCCAAGCCCCCTGCCCCCGCCCCCGGGTCCATGGAAAAATTGTCTTCCATGAAACAGGTCTCTGGTGCCAAAAAGGTTGGGGACCGCTGCTCTAACACTGGCCCACCATAACCAACAGATGCAGCTCCTACTCAGCCTCCTGGCCTGCCTGTGGGTGGATGGGGCAAATAAGGAGGTTAGATTTATTTAAAGATGTTGGTTTGGAGATGAGACGAAAACAGGATAGAAGGTGAGAGATGCAGAAGCACAAATTCCTAGCAGACAAGGGCCTGCTGCCAAGTATTTGAGATTCTACTGAATCCCTTCCACTGGGAGAGTGAGATGGTGGGAGGGTCCACAGCAAGGACCTGGCTTCTGTCTCCCGCACCAGCACTCAGGATCCTTGAGTTGAGGCATATTTTGAAAGTACCAAGGGACACCAAGTTCCCAAGTCCCTGCCCTCCATTTCTTTGCCTTTTCTGTTACACTAAGAACACTATTCTATGCTTATTTAGCGATACTTTGCAAACAGTTTTCTTCTGGATCAGGGCTGGTTTCATCAGATAACCCAGGCCTCTGCTGGGTGCCCACCCTGTCCCAGCAGGAGACGAATGCTGTAGGAGGGTTGATCTATTAACTAAAGAAGGGAACGATGAAATATTACCCACCCAGAAGCAATGGGGCTGGGACACGGAGGCAGTGTGTGGTTCATCTAGGACCCGCTCAGGAAGGTCCCCTTCAGGACAGGCAGGGAATCCTGGACGGCCTCACCATGTGAAAGCGCTCTGCTTCTCTGATTCTTGCTCTGAGACTAACATCCTGGCAGGACGTCCCAGTGCTTAATAACCCAAGCCAGGCATTTGTGCCTTTGTCCATCCTGAGGCCTGGCCTCCAGAGCGGCCATTGAAAGTGAAAATGCATCCCTCCGGACAGCACCTGCCCGAGCTGTTTCCATCACACCCGCCTCTCTTCCCCTCTCCCCCACCTCACAGAAAGGGAGCCCACAGCTGATGAGCTGTGAGGCACAACCTGACATGAACTCCCTGGTGGCAGACCTGTGCGGTTGCCATGGTGCCCTGCAGACTTCGGGCCCAGTCTGCAGCTCCTTAGGCAAAAAGGCAGAACCAATAAGGCTGGAAAGAATGAGCAGGAGGCGTTGACATCTCACTGCAGCCAATATATTCCCCACAGGTGTTGACAAGCATTCGACTTCCTTTTACACTCCCTGTCGACCTAGAGAGCAGAGGTTAAAATAAAATCTCTAAAGGTCAGGCCTGGTGAGTGAAGAAGAATGTACAAAGAACTCTGCCAATCCATAAGGCAGAAAACAAGCCCCGGCATCCGGCGGGTGCTCAATAAATATCTGTTAAATGAATGAATGCAAGCAGCTCAGCTATGGTTTAGACCCCTGAGGGACATTTTCTGACAAGACATAGTCAGTATTAATAATTGGTGTATTTGCTAAGTCATTTTCTGCCTTCCCAGATGTTTTCACGTGTGGTGGCACTTGGTCTTTGCAACAAGAAAGGAGCACTAGAGCTGGGCTGGAAAATCATCTCCATTTTGCAGTTAAGAAAACTAAGGCGAAGAAAGGTGACTTAGCCGAGTGACTCAGCACGCCAGTGGAGGTCATGGAAGGGGAACCCTAGCCCCTGGCCCATCTCCTGACCCACCGTCTCTCACCTCCGCCAAGGGCTCAGCCCCAGGCCAGCCCCCTCCCCCTTCCCTGGGCAGCAGTCTCTGACTTCTGGGAGGAGGCAGAGGACTCAGGCATGCACAGAAGCCCTGTCCCTGCATCGGCTCAGTGGGGACTTGAATGATGAAATATTTATTTGGTGATAAGGACTTGCACTTCAGATCAAATGTTTTCTCCTGCCTGGATTACCTTACAGCAAAGTAGACCTGATGTCAGTGTCTGCTGCCTGCTGCCCCCAAGTCACTGGTGGGTCACTCACTCCAGCTTGCACATGCGCCGTGCTAACCCCTTGTCAGAGACTCACACCTGCAAGGACCTAGAGACACAAAGTGTAGGCCACGCACCCTTCACCGCTGGCCCACACGCCCTGCCAGGACCTTCTTGCTTCCCTTTCCTTCCTCAGAGATGGCACCAGGGGATCAGCCTGCTCTTCCCTCCACCGAGTGCGGTCACTTCCCGCTGCATCCCACAGGACTTTTCCCCACACGGGATGGCCTGGTGAGCAGATGACAGCCTCCCTACACTCAGGCTAGAAAGCGCCAACGTGAGGGAATCACACAGGCTGACGACAGTGGACAAAGCACCCACAGTCACTGCCTCAGAGACTCCCAAGCCAGTTGGTGTTTAGAGCCCCTCTGGCCTGAAGCTCCTGACGATGGGTCCAGCTCAAGCCCCCTCTTCTCAGCTCAGCAGCTGGAACACGCCTGCTGTCATGAGTGTCACTGTGCCCGTGAGCCCTTGGTGTTCCCAAGAGCCCCTGGCTCAGCCTGCCTTACAGACTAATTTCAAAGATTAAGTGAGGTAGTAGCATGTAAGAAGCTATATGAAATATTTAAAAATATATATGGTATGTGGTAATTGTGTCAGTTGCCAGTGTATTACTGGCCGCTGTCCACCTGGCCCCCCTTCATGCCTTCTCGGCCGGAGGCTGCCCCTGAGGAACGCGTCACGGGCACCCTTGGACGGTGGGGGGCACCCAGCAGGAAAGATGGGCAGGGTATTTCTTCCCTACTCCCTCTTTGCTTTTGTGCCCTCTCTCTGACAGCAGCCGAGAGCCATGTCCCCGTGTCCCTGCGTGAGGACGGCTCCCACGGGGGCCCACCCCACAGTGCCAGCTCTCAGGGTTCGTGTACTGAGATTTCCTTCCTCCTGTCGCTCTCCCCACTGATGCAAGCCTCTGGGTACCTCAACATTCCTTATTTGTTCCTTTAATCTTGCCCACGTCCCTGTTAATAATCCCCTTATTAAAGCCTGTTTATAGAAACTATTTGGGATCAATTCTGTTTTCTTGTCAGGCCTCTGACTGATATATACTCAGAGACACCCACGTCTGTGTCTAATCCGCTGAAAGGGCCAGCCTTAACCTCGTTCGTCACCGGAAGCAGAGAAACAACAGTGTCCAGTGCTGGTTAACTTATCTGCAACACAGAGCTTCCAAACTCCAAGCAAGGCGAGCTTGCCCTTCCTCCCCCACCCCCACCCTTCCAGAGGCAGTGGCCTAGCTGCACATTCTTATAAAGCAGCTCAGCGTGGGCTGCCAGCAATCTGACAACACGATGGAAGAATACAAAGGCCTCAGAGGTTCTGCATTTTCTGGAATCTAATGATTCTGCTGATCCTTTAGTGTTTGGCAGTAGCTATTTCAATTTCAAGATGCTTAAATCACTTCTTTGTTCTTTCTGCTGTGTAACTAGGGCACCACTGTGAGTCTGGGGGAATTGCTGTTTGGGGTAGGCATTTTTTTAGGTTTTGTTTTTGTCTTGTGCCTTGTTCTGGAGAAATCAGGCCCCACACGCTTGGAAGAAGATCAAGTTTGTTTAGGATTTTCTCCTGCGATATGTCCACAGCTGATCCATTCTCCAAATGGTGCTGTTTCTGTCCCTCAGGCTCAGACATGACTTCCTCCTCTCACTCCTGGGTGAGTGTCTAGTTTGGGAGATCTGAAAGCTTTCCTCCTCTCTTATGTTTACCTTCTTCCAACTTCCAGGTTGCTGCAACCTCCCCTGCCAAGTCACCCAGCAGGTTGCTTTGATGCTCATTCGTTACCCATGTATTTATTGAAGGCCTGCCATATGCCAGGGGAAACAATGGTGGCCACGCACTGTCCCTGCTCTCAGGATCTCACAGTCTCATGGGGAGGGGGAGACAAGGAGACAGACATTTGCAATTCTGCTGCTTCCACAGGAAATTACAGAGGTGAAATGGGAGGGCTGGAGGGGGCAGGTGGTCCCTGCTGGGCTCTGCCTGCTGACCTTGAGCATTCCAGGGCAGGGATCAGGTTCACACCTAGCCTATTTTCCACACCTCAGAGGAAGTCGGCTTCATAAATAAGTAACCACACCTGAGTTACTAAGCAAATAAGCTCAGTTCTGCTCTCTGAACAGCCAAGTGCACTTTTCCACTGGTCTTTTCTCTCCAGCTTCCACCCTCTGTGCTAGCTTTACTCTATGCCACTCATTTATCACAGTCTGTCATTACTGAATGAGACAACCAGCCCGGAGAAGAAAGGACAATCTGAGGGGTCCTTACCTGGTCTCTCTGAGCCTGAGTTCCTTCAAAGAGGCCAATGTTTACCCTGGTTAAGCCTCATGCAAAAAAAAAAAAAAATTTGCTACAGAAAATGCCAACAGTGATAGCTAAATCCATGTAGACTGAGAAAGGGGGAAGGCGGCCAGGAGAATGACACCAGCAGGAATCGTCTCTTGCCGCAGTGTGCTCCCCTGTGCAACCCGACACCAGTCCTGACTCACCTCCACTTACCCTCACGCTGGAGCCCTGAAGACAGCCTAGGAGCAGCTACAAGACAGGCTGCTAAGGACTTTCTGATTTCAATTCAGACTGGTTTCCAACATGTTCTAGGGAATTTAAAACTTCACTCCCCAAACACTCCAGACTCCGCCATTACTAATCCCACGTCCTGCACTTGTGTGGGAAAGGAGATTCCAGTATTCTGTGTGGGTGAGATAAGCGCAAAGACTACACAGGGAACCGGGCATCCCTTTTGTTGCCATTTCCCTTTGTGAAAATTCTTCAAATCAGAACGTTATTGAACGCTGGATTGAGAAGGGGTGTTGGAGATCACTCGGTTCGACGGCCTCTCTGTTTTAGGGAGCTAATCGAGGAAACAGGCCTTGATCAAAGTCCCAGGAGCTCGTGCCTCAGCTCGGCCGGCTCTAGTCCGGCGTCTGTCGGCTGCACTACTGCCTGGGAATTCATCCACAAGGCATCTGCGGAGGACAGAGCAGGGGTGTGCAGCCGCTAAGGGGATAGTGGAAACTCTCCAAAGAGGAAGAAATCAGCTTGACATTTAGCTTGCCATCTAGGCTGGCTGTCACGAGGCCGTGAATCTGCCTGAGGAGAGTTGAAGGAGGGAAATGAGGAAGACGAGGAAGGAGGGAGGGAGGGAGGAAAGAAGAAAACAGAATCTGTGACTCTGCATTTACTCCATGTACTGGGGTGGCCAAGGGTTGGATGGGAATGAGGGTGAGGGAACTATGTTCCTGGAGGAGGAAAAATGCTCCCTGCGCAAATAAGTAAGGGAGGAAGGCAAGACTCAGAGTCGAGGAGAACCCAGGGGAAGCTGCTTGTGGTGGATGCTATGATACTCCCGGATCCTCTTCCACGAGTGGTTTATTCCCCCACATGGTGGAAGAGCTGCCAGAAGAAGGCCCTCAGCCATCAGCCCTCTTTGGGGGATGCCCCCCCCAAAAAAACCTTTTAAAGGAAACTTCCCTGCCTTCTTCTGGTGGCAGCCGCCATCCAGCGACTCACCCACAGAGTGTAAAGGCTCTGCCCCATTGCCCCAGCTGAGGGCACCTCAGGAGGACCTTCCAGAGCACTCCATGTGGTCAGCTGATGTCTCTGTTGGGACTGCTTCAGAGCTTAGCTTCTCCCTCTGCCCAGTCCTGTTCTCTTCCCTTCCTTTCCACAGTGTTGATACCAAGAGCACTGACTAATAAACAGCCTGAGCACAAATCTCCATCTCGTCTTCGGGAGATTTGAGTCAGCTGTGGGGGGAGCCCAATCCACAGCACTACTTATTAAGTATATGTGTGGAGCCCCTTGAAGGCAGAGAGAAGACCTCCACCTGTTGAATCTGGTCAGGTAACTCCCATCTGTGAAAGAACATTGCCCAAATCCTTACTCAGAGAATAAAGTTAGGTGTCTCCTCACTGTCGACCACAACATATGCACTGGGCCATCCAAGCACCACAGCAGGGACGGAAACGGTCATCTCTTCCCTTGCAGGACCACACCCTGCCTCAACCAGTCAGCCAAATATAGGCACAGGCAACTCTTAAAGACCTGTAAAGGCCAGGCGTGGTGGCTCACGCCTGTAATCCTAGCACTCTGGGAGGCCGAGGCGGGTGGATTGCTTGAGTTCAGAAGTTCGAGACCAGCCTGAGCAAGAGCGAGACCTCCCCCCACCCCCCGTCTCTACTAAAAATAGAAAGAAATGATTTGGACAACTAAAAATATATATAAAATAATTTAGCCAGGCTTTGTCACATGCCTGTAGTCCCAGCTACTCGGGAGGCTGAGGCACGAGGATTGCTTGAGCCCAGGAGTTTGAGGTTGCTGTGAGCTAGGCTGACGCCATGGCACTCACTCTAGCCCGGGCAACAGAGTGAGACTCTGTCTCAAAAAAAAAAAAAAAAAATCCTGTAAAGAAGACTCCAAAACCACCCTTGGTACTGGCACTCCTTAGAAAGCTGATAAAGCTTAACTATCAAAAATGTTCCTCTTGGCCGGGCGCGGTGGCTCACGCCTGTAACTCTAGCACTCTGGGAGGCTGAGGCGGGTGGATCGCTCGAGGTCAGGAGTTCGAGACCAGCCTGAGCAAGAGTGAGACCCCGTCTCTACTAAAAATAGAAAGAAATTATATGGACAACTAAAATATATATATACAAAAAATTAGCCGGGCATGGTGGCGCATGCCTGTAGTCCCAGCTACTCGGGAGGCTGAGGCAGTAGGATCGCTTAAGCCCAGGAGTTTGAGGTTGCTGTGAGCTAGACTGACGCCATGGCACTCACTCTAGCCCGGGCAACAGAGTGAGACTCTGTCTCAAAAAAAAAAAAAAAAAAAAAAATGTTCCTCTGCAATAATTTTTTTTTTTTTTTTTTGAGACAGAGTCTCACTCTGTTGCCTAGGCTAGAGTGCTGTGGTGTCAGCCCAGCTCACAGCAACCTCAAACTCCCGGGTTCAAGTGATCCTCCTGCCTCAGCCTCCTGAGTAGCTGGAACTAGGTGTGCGCCACCACACCTGGCTAATTTCCTTCTATTTTTAGTAGAGGTGGGGTCTCGCTCTTGCTGAGGCTGGTCTTAAACTGCTGACCTCACGAGATCCTCCTGCCTTGGCCTCCCAAAGTGCTAGGATTACAGGCATGAGCCACCGTGCCAGCCCACTGCGATAATTTACAGTTCTCACATCCCATGTTAATTGCTTTTTGTTATCTTAAGTAGAGGTAGAAAACATTTATGAGGTTTTCTGTTAAATGACCCTTTATGGTTTATCTTTAATATTTCTTCAGGGTGAATAATCCCATTTCCCACTAGCTTTTTGGCAAAAGATCATGCTCTCAATCCTATCATCATCTCTGTAGCTTTCCGTAAAGGGCACAAGACAAAACCTTGGTTTGAATTTTGGTCAGTTGGCTATGCCAGTTTCTCACTGTTAAACAGAGCTACCTTTATCATCCTCTGTGGCAAATGGCACTCCAGTGCAATAACAAGTCACCATCTACAAGCCACCGAGGGCACTTTCCTTGGTTCCCACTCTTCAAAGTAGGCATTCTCACAGCCTGGAGACTCTGACTGCACTTCTAACTGAAGAGACAGGAAGGGATGGAAAGGTGCGAAGAAGACAGGTTAAACCTAGGAACAAAGAAGCCAATGTGCCCCAGAGAACAAGGTGGTGGAAGGGAGCATGGGGACTGCAGAGCTCGAAGGCAGGCAGCTCATGCTTGGGGGTGATATGCCTCTGCCTATGACAGATATCTGAGCATATTGGTTATGTCTTTCTTGCCAAGAATCCCTGAGATAGATTTCTGAGTTATGAGTTCAAAGTAAGATAAGCCCTGTCTTATCTGTTTGTTTCCCTGAACTTAGCTCAGGATGCTTTCTGGATCTGCATGGCAAGTAATAATTTATACATTTACTTATTTAGCTATCTTTTACCTTCTTTGCCGAAGAACCACCCAGTAGTTATTATGTTTAACTGTGGATTGGCAGAATCTTTTCTTTTGGATACAATGTCTCACTTGGTTGCCCAGGCTAAAGTGCAATGGCATCATCATAGCTCACTGCAACCTCAAACTCCTGAGCTCAAGTGATCCTCCCACCTCAGCCTCCTGAGTAGCTGGGATGACAGGCATGTGCCACCATGCCCAGCTAATTTTTTAATTTTTTGTAGAGACAACATCTTGCTATGTTGCCCAGGCTGGTCTCAAACTGCCGGGCTCAAGCAATCCTCCCTCCTCAGCTTCCCAAAGTGCTAGGATTACAGGCACGAGCCACCACACCTGACCAGTGGATCTAAACCATTTGGCATGGTTTGGAGATATTTCTGATAGTGATGACAGAAGAGTGTGTTTTTTTCTTGGGAAGGGGGCAGTAAGTGGCACCTAGTGGATAGAGGCCAGAATGCTACTAAACATCCTTCAGGACACAGGACAGCCTCAAACAACAAAGAATTATCCAGTTGAAAATGTCAGTAGTGCTGAGGTTGCGAAACCCTGACTTACAAATAATTCTATGTCCTCCCAAATGAATTTACCTCTCCAGGAATCTTCAAGCATTGTTGTTTCTCCTCCTCTAGACACTCAACTGGCCTGGAGAAATTACGAGCTGCTTGACTATAAGCTCACTATCTTTTTTTTTGTTTGTTTCTTTTTGAGACAGTGTCTCACTCTGTCCCTCAGGCTGAAGTGCAATAGCTTAACCATAGGTCACTGCAACCTTGACCTCTTGGGATCAAGCAATCCTCCTGCCTCAGCCTCCTGAGTAGCTAGGACTACAGGCATGAGCCACCATGCCTAGCTAATTAAAAAAAATTTTTTTTTTTTTTGTATAGACAGGGTCTAACTATGTTGCCCAGGATGGTCTCAAACTCCTGGGGTCAAGCAATCTGCAAACCATCCCCCCACACCACCAAAGTGCTAGGATCACAAACCTATCTTGTTTTTGATAGAATCAGAGCTAAGGAACAAAGAGGACAAGTGAAACCCCAACTGTGAGGTGAGAGCAAGCTTAATCTTGACTCATAGGCTTCCCTTCAAAAGTTATATGTGATGTGGGAATCTGTGAGCCCACAGGCCTGGTCAGAAAATAATGAGGAATTCTTAGAATTGCTTCCTAAATCAGGGTCATATTTAGAGGTATAAAGAGATGCCTCTTCCTTTCAATTCTGTAATAATCTCATTTTTCCACTTTGAATCAAGGGTTGAACACTGTGTAAGCAGAGTAACCAGGTACCCTCTTCAATTAGTTCTGAAACCATGTCAGGGATTTTGGGAAAACGGACTCCCCACAACCTGGCAATAAGTTGACCACCTTGGGATATTTTTTAAGTCTACATTTCTTACTTTCCTGAAGAATAGACTGGGCATGCCAACATTTTTCAAAGCTACAGTTAGGGCATCAGCAACAATTTTTCAGCCAGCCTGTGCTTCACCCCAAAGCAGCACAGACAGAAAGTCAGCCAAGCCAGGAGGGCCTGCTCCGGCGTCTGACAGTGTGGGATCAGTGCAGAACCAGCAGGAGCCTACTACAATGGGGCCTTTGAAGTGCCCTGAAAAGAAATCCTATGTCTAGAAAACAAAACCCTCCTCCCCAGGCCGGTCTCACCCCACTCACCCCACCCTCCTCCCTGCTTTGACTAAAAGCTCAAAAAGAGAAAGTGCAAGGATTTTTTAAAATATTTTAATGTAGAATAATTTTTTTCGTTAAGGGACCATATTCTTAAGAATACAAATCACCCAAGAATGGTGCTCCAGCTGTCCAAGCTTTCCAACCAGAACGCTGTATTTAAAAAATATGACTAGAAACAATAGAACCAACCTCACTTCTTCCCCACAAAAACAATTCAAATCACTGAAGGTCTGGCTGGCATCTCTGCCGCCATCTACTGAGTCAAATTGGCACTATATTCTAGTAAATCCTAACCAAGAAAGGTCTTTGTATGTTGTATTACAACTGTTTGTGTTTAACTTTACTTCTAGATTTTCAAGTACCTACAAGATGTCTTATTCATTTTTTATTCATCTTTTAATAATCAGGAAATGGTTGTTGAATTAAGTAATTGTTCCATGGGCCTTGACCAAAAAGACCATCTCAAAGACTCCTCTTCCAACATCCAGAAACTACCATAATTATATCAAACAGAAGAGGGCAACTAGTTTATTTTTTAAGGCCTTTAGAGTAACTACTTCTACAACTTTGCTTAATCACCCAGTATCAGCCTTCTCAATCTCCACCATCAGCAAATTATTCTGTCTCGAATAAAAAAATTTTTTTATTTAGTTCTTTGGCTCATATAAAATTGATTGCATTCTTACTGTGAAGTCTTTTGCACACTCAAAGGCAGCATCATACTTTTGTTCAGGGGTGGGGAACCTGCAGCCTTAAGGCCACCTGTGGCCTTCTAGGTCCTTAAGTGTGGCCTTTTGACTGAATCCAAATTTTACAGAACAAATCCTTTTATTTTTTTAATACATTTTTGTTTGTCTTTAATATTTCTATTTTATTTTTAAAATGAACGTATTTAAAATACCAAAGAATAAAATAAGTTTCAATGAAATAATCCTCCCAGATTGACTGGCATAATTAGAACATCAGTAAGCCCTAAGGGCTAAATTGACGGCTGCTACGCTCATGATTTAGTTCTAACTTCCCCCACCTGACTGGCACCACTACCACATGAGGCTGGTTGGCGAGAGTTTATGGGAGTCGAGTACACCAGTCTGTTATCAGCTTTTGACAATGGTACACTGTGTTTCTGTTTGAAGTGGAATTTGTGAATAGTTGCACAGCTCTATAGTATTTTTTAATTCTGTTTGTTTAACAGCCCATGATGTCAGAGAAGACCAAGAGAACACTGAAGAAAGAAAACAGATTTTTTAAATGAGTATTGGGAATTGCAATATTATCTTGTTTCTGCTAAAGCTAATTTGCTTGCTTTGTGATGCTGCAATAGTAAAATTAAAGAAATTCAATGCTCATCAGCATTATAATACTCAGTAAGGACCACAGATATTTTAAAGTAGAGGGAGAGGCGAGAAAGGTTGTATTGCAGAAATTAAAAGACGAAAAGCAAAACCAAAGACAATTCTTTCAAGCAGCAATAAGACCTGGAAATAATGCCATCAAACAACTTAAGTAGCTTATATAATCGGGGAAAAAAGGGAAGCCATTCAGTGATGTAGAAGTTGTAAAAGAATGCATTGTCAAAGTTGTAGGATGCTTAGACCCCAATACTGTTTCAAAGTACAAACAGCTGCCTCTTTCAAGGAGAACCATAACTGATTGGCAGCATGAATTAGCCTTCAACTTAACAGAAAAACTTCATGCAATATTTAAAAAGGAAAATATATATTATTCAATCTCTTTGAATGAATCAACTGATAGTACTGACTCGGTACAGGTTTTATACTTCATTCGGGTCATAACAGAAGATTTTGTTTGCTATGAAGAGTTACTTACTTTGGGCACTCTTGCGAACAGAACACGGGGAACAGATATCTTTAACAGCTTTCAAGATAAATGTTGTGAAGTTGGACTGAATTTGGAAATTTAGTGAGTGTATGTACAGACAGTGCACCTTCCATAACAGGAAAACATGAAGGGATTATTGCACAGATTAAAAAAAGTATTAACAGATCCAGATGCTCTAGTTTCTCTTCATTGTATCTTGCATAAGCAAAATCTCTGTGTTAAAGTCATTATTTTAAGTGATACTGTGAACAAGTTATAAATATTGTTAACTATACTCATGCATATGCAACATGGAATCATCAGTTTTGTAACATGTTAAAGTTGAACGAGGTATTCAGTGTGGATTTGCCATATCATTTAAAGTGCATTGGCTATCACAGGGACAGGTATTGGCCAAGATTTTATCTCTGTGAGAACAAATAGATTTTATGTAGAACAGAATCAGCAATATGAATTATTGAAACAAGATTTCTATAGGAATGCAGGATTTCTGCAGGATATCATGTCAAATCAACTTGAATATTTCTTTGCAAGGTAAAACTAAGTCTATATATGTATGTGGCAAAAAGTCCATGCATTTCAGAAAAAGCTATGTTTTTTCAAAACACTTCTTCAAAAGGAAATTTTGGATGAACATTTTCTCCAGTTAGCAAAGGTCACTGATAAGCAGGATGATATATGAGAATCATTTGAAAAATACATAGCTATTTGAGACCTATTAATTGGAGAATACAATGAAAGTTTCACTGACTTTGAGAATCATGACATCACACTCAAATTAGCATTTCAGCCTCATCTAGTGGATATCACCAAGGCACCTAAAGAACTACATATAGAATTGACTGAGCTCTCAGTAGATGACATTTTAAAGTCATTGTTTGATGCTAAGATAGATCCAACTGAAGTATGGAAAAATGCCTTCGGCAACATGCCCCCAAAATGCTTTATTGCTTTTCAACCACTTACTACTGCAAATCTACATTCTCCTACCTAACCCAAATCAAGACACCCTTAAGATCACAAATGACTGATATCCATCTAGAGGATCAACTGAAACTGTGGACCTCCATGCTGCAACCAAATATTCAAGAGCTTTCCAACAAAAAGGAGACCTAAAAAAGTCATTAAAATGTTAGTTAACATTAAAATTAACAAATATTTTCATTTTTTGAAATTAAGTAATAGTAGATTTTACAAAATAATGTACATTTTAAGTATATCTAATTGAAGTTTCTTGAATGCAGCCTTATTTGATTACACCTAAATTAATGCGGCCTTCCAACATGAAAGGGTTCCCCACCTCTGCTTTTGTTCTTTTCTTCCCAAATTGAATGACCGTATTCCTCCAACTTTTCCTTCTATGTCTTTATTATCATTCTTAAAATTATAATAGTTTTCTTAATGTGAAGCCTCAAAACTAGCTCCAATGCTCTAATTAGCATTTAGGGAGAGGTAAGTATAAGTATTTGCGGTGCCTGCTCTTACCTTGGAAATATGAGGATACTTTGCATTAGGCAAACCTAACATTTACCAGGCAAATAAATTAAGAGTTGTTGGTTCATTTCACAGAGCATTCCCAGGAAGATTTCTTCAAAATGACAATTTCAATGCTATTATAATTTGATTTATAAAATTTTGTTTACAAAATATTCATTTTATGAGCAATTTTTCATGAATTCTTATACAAATCACAAAATGAGAGTAGCTGTAATCTTACTGATACCTAATTTATATGTCACTTGGGTTTAAGACATGGGCCTTTTTCTGGTATTTGCTGCTGGTGATATGACTTCCTTAAGATCTCTTGTTCCTTACAGAAATGGTAGCATGGAGATCGTCTCTGAGATTAGAAAATAACATCATGTTCATTTGAGACCTGGAAAAACACACCCAGAGGACAGAAGAAACCGGAAACTGTTAATACCCACGAATAACATAAAGGAGTTTTCCCCATCTCCGGGGGGATGAACCTGGGCAAAGGAACAGAAGGAATAGTCTGAGGACTCAGTCCCCCCTCCCTGCACCCACAGGAAACAGAGAGAGCCACATTCCCTGATGCCCAGGTAGGTCATCCTGTCTTTGGATTGTTAACAAGCAGAGTCACTGTACTGCAATCCAGAATCTCTCTGCCAATGTTTTTCCAACTATTGATTTTAGTACCAGCACAAACCTGTTTCTGAATGTTGTGTGCAGTAACTGATCAATGTAAGTGCTCACCCCAGGGAGGCTGGGCAAAAATAGCATGCAGACATTTCAAGCTGACTTTATAAATTGTTCTTTGGATAGGTCAAGGCCTGCAATTCAAAATCCATGGTTATTAATCCATAAATGCCTAGCTCTTTAAGGAACTTGGAAAAATCTTTGATAATTCAGTCCTATTGGTTGCTTCCAGATGTTCATTCTTATGCTGATTCTGTGCTTTCAAAATGTATGAGGAGTGTAAGGTGAGGAAAGAGTTCCAGGAGAAGATGCACGGGGATTTGTTGTTAGACATCCCGATCTGTGTACAACTGAAAAGTTGGAGGGTGACATGCACTTCATGTTAAGCACAAATCCAATTAAAGCTTGCTCTAGGCTGGGCATGGTGGCTCATGCCTGTAATCCTAGCACTCTGAGAGGCTGAGGAGGGAGGATTGCTTGAGGTCAAGAGTTCAACAGCAGCCTGAGCAAAAGCGAGACTCCATCTTTATTAAAAATAGAAAAATTAGCCAGGCATGGTGGCACATGCCTATAGTCCCAGCTACTTGGGAGGCTGTGGCAGGAGGATCCCTTGAGCCAGAAGTTTGAGGTTGCTATGAGCTAGACTGACACCATAGGACTCTAGCCCTGGCAACAGAGCAAGACTCTGTCTCAAAAAAAAAAAAAAAAAAAGCTGACCCAAGAAAATAAGATAACAGAATAAATCCACACAACTGTTCCTTGGGTGAAAAAGGTGGATCCTTCTCGTGGCCTTAACACATTAATACACGTGGGAACTTGAAGGTAGAGTTTACACCCAATGGAGGACTGAAAACGCTTGGTGGTGATTATTGCTGCAGACAGTCTGATAATGGCTACCCCCACAGCCACGGTGGAATTTCCCCTAAAGAGCTAACTGGATAGAGACAAGGATTCGTGTAGGAAATCTTCAAAATGTATCTTAGTAACCTCTATAATACTGCTTCTTAACCATCCTTATGGCAATACAGTTGGGGAAGGACACTCATGGATTAATTCTTTAGAATGGGAAAAAAAGATGTCAAAGTTATCTTTTCCTCTTTCTACAAACAAATTACATCTGTGCTACTTTCCATGTTCCTCTACATTAGAAATCAAAATGGCCTCTGTACCAGATTGGTAATACATGTAAAAGCTCTGCCTTTTATCCTCTCTTCTATTACCAGCACTTCAGTAAACTGGGTACTCTGTAGCAGCTTTTTTTTAAAAAATTTGAAAATATTAAGGGAGTACAAATATTTTTATTACATGGATGCATTGTATAATGCTGAAGTCAGGGCTTTCAGTGTGCCTGTCACCAGAGTAGTGTTCATTGTACCCAACAGGTAAGTTTTTATCCTTCACCCCTGTCCCATCTTCCCCTCTTCTTGGTTTCCAATGTCCTTTACATCTCTTTGTGCTCATGTGTACCCACCGTTTAGCTCTCACTTATTAGTGAGAACATGTGGTGTTTGTTTTCCATTCCTGAGATACTTCACTTAGGATAGTGGTCTCCAGTTCCATCCAAGTGCAGCAGCTTTTTCTGAATGAGAAAGCGTGGTAGTTCTTTACTTTCTTTATCCACTCAAAATACTTCATTTAAAGTTGATGGCAACAAGGAATTAAATCTGGCCTCCTGAGTTTAGGGCAGAGGTTTCAAATTGGTGGCCTGTAGGTCAAGTTCAGTCTGTAGATGTGTTTTGTTTGGCCCACACAGCACTCTGAAAATCATGACTACTTATGTCAAATCTACATTTCCAGCTTCCAATAGGGAAACACCAAGTCCATAATCCTGCATGATAAAAACTGCCTGGAATTTACCACAATCATCCCTTTCAAAAAGCCCCCAGATCCCTTATCCCTGTGATACATTTCACTCATTTACAGTATTATCAAACTTCTATAGGTACCTGAGAGTGAGCTTTTCTTTGGAGTCTAAGAAAAGAACATCAAAGAGAGATTGACACAGATCCCCAAGGTAGGGAGGATTCCTGTAGATAATTGACAATAAAAAATAAAGAAAATATCTACATAACTAATATCTTTGTTATGTATCTAATATATTTTTTACTCAAGAACACAACAAACTATAACTAACAAATTGACAGCTTAATATGTTCAGTAGTGCTATGCTGTTTTTTTCTGAGAAGGAATGGAAGAAATTTATGAGCCTTCTATGAAATGGACAAAGTTCAAAGTTCAAAAAAAAAAATAACCAGTCCTCCATGTTGATTTTTAACTTAACCTATGCTTTAGCAATCCTACAGAATTTGAGGCACCTAAAAAGTAACAATTTTTTATTTTTTAAAGTTTAAAAAGTGGTTGATTTAATGCTCATTTCTTAGTTACTCCAGGATTTAGGAAAAGACCTAAATGTTAAGCAATTTTTTCATTAGATTAAATTTCTGTTTCAGAAAATCTCTAAGCATTTCCAAATAAACAAAATTAATGGAAATTCATTTTGATAAATGCTTGACTATAATAATTTAAACAAAAATGTAACTAGTACAATGAAATCTTTCAGACCCTGGAAGAAACATTTTCCTTTCTTCCACTGGTATGGTAGAAAAAACACCTAATTTGAAGTCAGAGAACCTTAGTTCATCATGGCCCTTGCTATGTGACTGCCACATGGAGCAGTCAAG
The DNA here is from genome assembly GCF_041146395.1 of Eulemur rufifrons. NCBI lineage: Eukaryota > Metazoa > Chordata > Mammalia > Primates > Lemuridae > Eulemur > Eulemur rufifrons. The sequence continues at coordinate 72,909,132 of NC_091001.1, read as the reverse complement.
GGCAAGAGAAAAAAAGAGGGAAGGAAAGGCATATTCTAGACAAGACCAAATAGAACACATAAACATTGGTTAGATCTTGACTAAAACAACTCAAATGTAAATGGCATTTTTAAGCAGCTGGTGAAATTTGAATATGGACTGGATATTAGATAATACTAAGGAATTATTGTTAGTATAATAATTTCAAAAAATATGCTACGTCTTTCCATTGAAGTTATAATCTTGATAGTAGAAACTGTGTACGAAATAGGTATTCAGTATGTGCTGTTGATGCTGATGTTATATCTTAGTATTTCAAATTTAAGCAGAAGGTCAAGAAACCCTAGGAAATAATTTATACCTTTTCAAAATTACTGATTTCAGAGTTGAAAATGACAAAAGGAATTATATAATCAAATAAATTTATCTTAAGCATGAGGAAAAGGACACAAAGCTAGATAGTGGCAGAGCTCGTCTACAATGCAGGCTTCTGTGTTATGAGGCCCATGTTATGCTTCTTTCAGTGTAGCTTACACAGAGGTTCTTAGAGCTTCCAAGCACTATGGAGCTCACAATTCAGTTCTTTTTCCTTCCCCATTTGACTTTATATTCTTGCTCTTCCTTCCAACTCCATTTTCCATCTCTAAGCATTTTATTTTATTTTATTTTTTATGAGACAGAGTCTTACTCTGTTGCCCGGTCTAGAGTGCCCTGGTGTCAGCCTAGCTCACAGCAACCTCAAACTCCTGGGCTCAAGCAATCCTTCTGCCTCAGCCTCCCAAGTAGCTGGGACTACAGGCATGCACCACCATGCTCGGCTAATTTTTTCTATATATTTTCAGTTGTCCGGTTAATTTCTTTCTATTTTTTAGTAGACACGGGGTATCGCTCTTGCTCAGGCTGTTCTTGAACTACTGACCTTGAGCGATCCTCCCGCCTCGGCCTCCCAGAGTGCTAGGATTACAGGCATGAGCCACCACACCTGGCCTGAAGGCTGTTTTGATTAGTTGGGTATCTGTTCTGCTTGATTGGTGCCCATGCCATACTGATCATTAAATATTTTGAATATTACACCTGTCCATGGCACAGAACTCTTGAGTTTTCAATCAAATACTTATCCAAATACTTGAAATCATCCAAAACCACTTTTGACACATTTCCCATGCCTACAGGTATCTCAGGTCTACTTCCGTGCAAAATTTGCCTAGTCCTCTCTCTAAGTAAGAACATGCCAAGATTCCCAACTTGTATAATAGAAGCCTAACCTTTGCTATATTTATATATAGCAAGCATGGGGCACATCTTTAAATTCTTTTAAATTAGTACAAAATTACTATACTCTAGGTTTTTGCCAGAGAGTACAACCTTGAAATGACATCCTGCTTTTCTTGTCAAGTCAGGCTTGTAGCATTTGATGTTTGGGAAGATAGTCTAACAAACAGGACACTACCCACACCTTCCTCAGTTCTTGCTTTCAAATTGGATCACCAGGGAATGTATCTGGACATAAGCTTATGCCCTTAGATAAAAATGCCTATACCGTTTGGCACAAAGTTATAATCTTGGATTTTATCAAGATTCAATATAAGAAATGACCAAATGGGGAAAAGGAAGCAATGGTATAAATGTTTCAAGGACAAATCTAAATGTCATCATAACAAAAGAAGTGTAGTTTATTTCTGAGAGCTTCATACTCTAGATTTGTTAGTTATGCCAAAACCAGTTTGCCCAACCAACATATGTAAAATGTTGTACAAGCTCCCTCAGCTGGTTAAGACATAGAACTACCAAAAAACATGTTCCATTAAGTTGGTTGTGTCATCTTCTTCAGAAATTTCTATAACTCCAGCCTGAGATCGAAGAATGGACATAATGTCATTAGATAATTTGTCAAAGCCATTCTGTAAACATATATCTGCCATTTCTTGCCACTTTTCTAGGGAGCAAAATGGATCATTTAGCACAAGATGTTTTACTGCATCTGAGGGGAAAAAATACAGTATTATATTGTGGTACTTATTCTTATTTGATAATCTACACTTAGTAATTCTTCAAAAATAGAAAAGGACATAATTTCAACTCATTTAGTGTTAAAACTCTACCTGATTCCCATAAATTTAATGATATAACATGTGGAGTGCTCAGTCCAGCTCCTGGTTGGTACTCAAGTGTTATTAGTTCCTTCTCCTCCTCCTTCATCATTAACTTCTTTGTGTCTCAACTGAACCCTCTCCTAGTTCTCACATTCTGCACTTATTCCACACTCCTCCACTCATCTCCTCCTTGTTAAGGTAGCAGATGTTGAACGCTACAAGGCAGGGAGCTCAAAAAATGAAGAATGTGGGCTCATCCTCATTCACAGAGTCTATAAGGTATCACTAGAAACTATCAAATAACTGAGGACCTATAGATCAAGTTTTCATGGTCCCTCAAACACTTTTATAAATGCTTAGCAGTGCTAACCCAAGGGTTTAGGAAAATCTTTGACAAACCCTTCATCCTAATGACAGGGCTTCTATGATAATTTTTCTAAAAGAAATGAAATCATTTTGTTTATTAAATAAATCTAATAATATTTACTTTTGAAAATCATTATAGTGATTCCTTTTGGGATCTATGAATTTATAGAAATCATTTCTTATCTATCACCTGTAATATGTATAGTACTTCATGAAGAAGGATCTCTTTTTAGCATACTGTCATCACTATTATTTTATTTCTACTATAATTATTATTTTCCTATAAAATATTTATGTTGATATCTGTAATGATAATTTCAAAATATAAAATTATCTGCCCAAATATGTTTTCAGGTAATTTACCATTCTTTCCTTGACCTCAGACAATAATTTAAAATCAAGTTACCTGCTCAAGTTTGTATATTAAATTAATTAAAAGAAAACAAAAAGATTTAATTAGTTATTCTCAACTCTAATGTAGTTAAGTTCAGAGTGAATATCATATGTAAATAGGCATATATTTGGGTTAGGAATTAAAATATATAAAGTTTATATCTAAATAACATTTAAAATACATATTAAAAGATTGCTAAATATAAATATATGTCAATATATATAAAGTTTTTAGAATAGTGTTGGCTATTACAATTATTATGACATTCTCTTCAGGCTTCACAAAGATTTTCTCTTCATTCTAATTTCCTCAAGAAATATGTATTATTGCCAACAGACTACTAATGACATGATAATATTTACATTTATAAACTCCTAAAATTAACTTCTGCTAAGAAGGAACTCTAAGGGAAATTTGATATAACCCATACATAATCATCTTGAGCCTTTCTCTAAATAATCCACTATTTCTTCCACAACATTTTACTTACCTTTCCCATCTTTATTTATTTCTTGAAGTAGCTTAATGCCAACTTTTTTCATATCTATAGAAAACAGATGAAGTATGGCCAGACCAAAAGATAAAGATGGTGGTTTTTCATTCCATTCTTTAGTGAGACATTGAATTAATTCAGTTTGGGGACACAATGTTATTAGTTGCATCAGATCATCTGAAAGCAAAAATGAAAAACTATATCTCAACATCCTAATATGATAAATCAACTTGAAATTGGGACTAGCTAATATCTATACCTGCCAATTAACACTTCTTTTTCCATTCCTTCTGAAGCCCTCAATGGCCCACTCCAAACCAAACTCAAGAGTACTATCTCCAGTAAAAAAAAAAAAAAATCACACTCAGCATAGCAAAAGACAAAGGAAACCAACCTATAACAAAGAGCATAAAAAAAAAATCTTTTGGAATTCAGTTTTCACATCTGAAAAGTGCTAGAATTGGAGATAATTTCTAAGGTTCCATCTAATACTGCATACGTTTGTCTGTGTCTTATTGCTCATATTTGGACCAAATTCTAGTGAGGAAAATGTCTTTCGTTCTCTCCCTTGTACAGAAAAAGGAGTTCAATAATTTTTTTCCTAAAAATATCAAGTATTTAGAAATTCAAAAATGAAGATTTTTGGGGGGGGGGGGGCGGGGACAGAGTCTCGCTCTTTTGCCCTGGCTAAAGTGCCATGGTGTTAGCCTAGCTCATAGCAACCTCAAACTCCTCGGCTTAAGCAATCCTTCTGCCTTGGCCTCCCAAGTCGCTGGGACTACCAGGCATGCTCCACCACGCCCGGCTAATTTTTTCTATATATTTTTAGTTTTCCAGCTAATTTCTTTCTATTTTTTAGTAGAGATAGGGTCTCGCTCTTGTTCAGGCTGGTCTTCAACTCCTGACCTTGAGTGATCCTCCCACCTCCACCTCCCAGAGTGCTAGGATTACAGGCGTTGAGCCACCGCGCCCGGTCCAAAAATGAAGATTTTAAGAAGTCATTAGTTATTTCAAGTAACTTGAGATTGAACCATATGAAATTGCCTACATTTGACCCCCAAAGGGGCAATTTTATCTATAATTTAATCTACTAGTTAACCATTGAGGTCATTTAAAGCTACAGTTATGATTTGTATTCTTAAATTTTTTAGAGACAGAGTCTCACTATGATGCCCAGGCTGGAGTGCAGTGGATATTCACAGGACCAATCATAACGCACCACAGCCTTGAATTCCTGCCTCAAGTGATCCTGCTGCCTCAGCCTCCCCAGTAGCTGGGACTACAGGCATGTGCTACTATGCCCAGCTAGCTTCCTAAATTTTTTAAAGTAAAAACACTATTCTTGGGCCATGATAGAGGTAATTTTCAGAATAATTTCTGAGAGCCTTTCAAGAACTACCATAAACATGATTTGAACTCTGAGAGGCAATAAAAGGTAATGGAATGTTTACTTATTAAATATGTATGTATTATGCTGGGAACTTACATATATTAATTCACTGAATTTAACATTCAGAGTTAGTGAGATATTATTATTCTCATATTACAAGTGAAGAAACAGGCTTAGAGAAGCTAATTTTCCCTGAATTACATACATGGTATAAAGCAGAACAGTCTATCTGACCCCCAAAGCCCACACCCTTCCCAGTCTACAGTGCTGCTTCTCCAAAATTATATATATATGATGTATGTATTATATGTGTATATATAGCACAAATATGATGTGTATATGTTTGCATGTGTATGTACTTAATATATATACTCATGCACACACACACATACAGACAGAGGAAAATGGTAAGAGAAGAAACTAGGAATAGAGAAATATAATTTCATATCAATGAAGTCATATTAAAAAACAAACAAACAACAAAGTATTTCCCTAGAAAAAAGGTAGAAGTTTATGATTTGGTTCACTCAAACTGGCCTCCACTAAGGTGAAACTCATTTATACAGTACCTCCCCACCACCAAGCCTCTAACATTTCGTAACTCACCCATCTCTATTTCATTCAATCATGTATTCAAACTCCCTTCTCCATAAATTGATGAATTAACCAATATTAACTCAATTATGTACAAGATATGGTCTCTGACTAATTAGAAAGGACACAAATTCAAATATTATGCGACTCTTCCCCTCTCCTTACCACACTTCAGAATCCCTTTTCTTATTCCTTGCATTGAAGGTTATTAATCATTATTTTCTCTCATGTGTTCTCTTTTAATAAGATTGTAAGGGCCTATATACCAAGTATGGTATCTGTTTAACTCACAAATATCTAGAACAGTGGTTCTTAAAATATAGTCTAGGGTCTATAAAGTCAAAACTATTTTCATAAAAATACTAAGTTATTTGCCTTTTTCACTCTCAAATATAAGTGGTATTTTCTAGAGGCTACATAATATGTATATTACAACACACTGAATATAGAAGCACATATGAGAAGCCATTTATCTTCAATTAAGCCAGGCATTACCAGAGATTTGTAAAAATATAAAAAAAGCACTCTTTTCATCAAATTGTTTATTTTTATTTATTTTTATTTTTAAATTTTTTTTTTGATTCACACTTCAGGAAACAAAAATTGTTTAGTTTTAGAAAACAGTTATTTTTATAAAATATTTTATTTATAATAACATTTAATGGGTTTATTATGTAAGATAAATTAATAAACATTTTTGAATTTTGTTTTAATTTCTAATAGGATAAATATCAATAGATATAACCCACATAAATAAATAAATGCCCTTTGGGATCCTCAGTGCTTTTTAAAGAGTGTAAGGGGGACCTGAGACCATAAAAATTTGAGAGCCTCCGACCTAGAATAACCTGGTTTCCGGATAGGTATTTGGTATTACATATTCACTTGCTTAATGATAATGGGGAAGATGAGGAAGCAAGTCATCTCAAGCTTTATTCTAGAAATTATTAGAAGGGGAAGCAAAAACAATCATTCTAAAACAAGATTGTTGTTTTAGATTTATGGTTTTGGAACAAACAACTTGTTTAGGACTATTCTTTGTTTTGTTTTGTTTGTTTTTTACTTTTTAAATTTGTAAATGTAAAACTGATAGTCTAAATCTAAGAGAGAACATTTCTTTCTGAAACCAGAAAGTATTAACAAACTGAATCTGTTTCTTAAGGGGAAAGATGATACCTTAGGAAGCGGCAGTTGTTTCTCATTAAAAAGTAAAATAGGCCAGGCGCGGTGGCTCACGCCTGTAATCCTAGCACTCTGGGAGGCCGAGGCTGGAGGATCACTCAAGGTCAGGAGTTCAAGACCAGCCTGAGCAGGGTGAGATCCCGTCTCAACTAAAAATATAGAAAGAAATTAGCCGGACAACTAAAATATATAGAAAAAATTAGCCGGGTGTGGTAGTGCATGCCTGTAGTCCCAGCTACTCAGGAGGCTGAGGCAGAAGGATCCCTTGAGTCCAGGAGTTTGAGGTTGCTGTGAGCTAGGCTGACGCCATGGCACTCTAGCCTGGGCAACAGAGTGAGACTCTGTCTAAAAAAAAAAAAAGTTCAAAAAATAAAAAAATAAATAAAAATAAAGTAAAATAAGCAAAGTGATTTTTCAAGCATCATTTCTACCTTTTAAAGATTAATTTTTCTCAGGTTACTTTCATTTTCACTTTATGACATTGTGCTAAATAAATTCTGAGGATAAATATCAAGGTTCTAAATATATAGGTTACTTCTTAAATTATTACAATATATGTTTAATTATTTTAAAGTATAAAACACAATGAGAGGAACAGAATAATATGATAGTGAGTCAATTATGTTTCTATGCACTTATGTGAGGTAAATTTCACAATAAAAAAAGGAAATGTCACATTTCATTCAATAAAAATTCCAAGAGTAAGCCGGGTATGTTTGGCACACGTGCCTGTAATCCTAGCTACTTGGGAGACTGAGGTGGGAGGATGACTTGAGCCTAGAGTTTGAGACTGTAGTCCACAAGGGCAGCATCTATGAATAGCCACTGCGCTCCAGCTTGGCCAACATAGTGAGACTCCATTTAAAAAAAAAAATTCCAAGGGTAATTAAAACCTATATTCCATGTCTAAACACTAACTAATATCATTCTTACATATAGAAAAATAATTCTTAACACAGAAACTGAATCTGTACACTTAATACAATATATAACTCACTCAAATATTGAGCAGTACCTACTATACCAAATTCTGTTCTGTTGCTGTGTAACCAAAGGCAAATCACCTCTCTGTGCCTTAGCCTCTCTGTAGAAACACAGTTTTTTAAATCTATAAAATAAGGATAACACAACCTACTACACAGAGTCAACATAAGGATTAAGTGATATAGTACACGTAAAAAGCCTAGTTATTAGCTAGTATTACAAAAATAGTATCAAGCATGCTGTTATTAATGAATGAAGAAATTAGTAACTTTTAAAAATACACAGATTCTAAGAAAAAGTCAATGTAGTGTTTGAAAATGATCAGATTCAACAGCCATAAAAGATCCTTTCTCCTGAAAAAATGTGACCTAAAATTGCTATGTTTGGTTCCATTTTGCATCTTCTTAGAACTGGGATACATAGCCTGCATATCGGAATTGGCAATGGCCTGGGAGATGGGGAGATGTCAGGAATGCCTGCACATGAAGGCTACGGCCAGACTAGATTCACACTAAGAGATCTGCTCATGTAATTAGGGTCACTCTAAGGTCCACTAGTTCTCTCAGATCACTGCCCAATTGTAACCTAGGTGTTTCAAAATTTTGAAATGAACATTACTTCACTAATTCTTCATTTCCAATGCTTATGTTACAGTTCAGAACTTTATAGATGACAAGTTCAGTTATTTTTTAAAAATCCTTTATGTAGCATGGTCCAGTATATCTGATACATTTAGCTTAAAACTATATATTTCCAGGACTTTCCAGTTTACCAAATGTTTATATTTTAAGGAAATACATAATGTATTTGAATGCCTAGCATGAAAGCCAATCAACTCCAGCTTAACTATTTTCATAAAAAATTACAAAAGAAATTGGATTTTATAACATGTTTAAAATATTGCCTGCTATTATTGGTCATCTTAGAATTAAACTCCAGAATTTGAATGTATACAAATAATTAGGCTTTTCTACTTACCAAAAGTAAAGTCCTTGAATTGCTGTATGTATTCCATAGCCCCATGAATCTGACCCTGTTTACACAGGCAAAGAAGAGCTTTTTTGTGCAGGCCACATTCACTGTAGATAATTTGAGCTAAAGCCAGGCACTTGGCCCTGTTAAAAGTATCCTGCTCCCCATAATCACAAATCACATCCCCAGCCTCCTCAGAAAATGTCAGCCTAGAGCGAGCAGATCAATATGGCACTAGTTAGAAAATTCTTGATGAGTGGCTGAAATATTTGAAAATTTAGCCCAGTAGAACTGGATTTTCTATGGTCTATAAGAGTTGCAAGTAAATAGGCAATTGATGATGTAGGAGAAATTAAACATGTCTGAGATTTAATAACAACAAGAAAAAAAAAACAATCAGCACATATTCTTTTGGACGAAAATATTTGGCAAAACTGAGCTCAAGTTTTCAAAAAAATCTACAAACAAGATTAAAATTCTCCTAAAAAGACTGATAGGATTTAAAATTATAAGGTAAACAAAAATCCTTTTGTAATTGGGGATCTCAATGTTTTCAGCAATTATCTAGATTCTAAACCCTGTAGAATGTAAAAACTTATTAAATGTTGGTTAAATATAATGACAATTTCAGCTCATAATTAGTGACATCTTGCAAACATTTGTACTAACAGGAAAACAGGAAAGTGTGACAGCACTGTTATTTTTAAAATTTGTTATAGATTTGTAAGAAGCAACAGGGGGAAAGTGGACATAATTGTGTCTATTAGGAGAGACTGAAGAAGCCATTCTTTTGAGATGGCTCAACTGAATAGATTTCACTTGTCATCACATTTTAATGCACCACCTTCATACACAACTGAAATCATCCACCTGATGTACTGTAAGTCTACCTAGAAACTATCAGCATAAGCCAAAAGAACACTTAGGTATGATATAGCACTTATATAGCACTTAGGTATGATATAGCATTTAAATATAGCACTTCTAATTACTGGTTGTATGAAAATTGTACTTTAATTATATTTTCAATTGACAGGTACAAAATAACAGCAATCATATAATACTGGTGTCTGTGTACATCTAAAAAATGCTGATAACATTAAAATGAAACCCTGAAACTCCTACAAAATGTCTCTTTACTAAAAATTCAGTAACTAAAGCCCTCTGTGCTTATTGGGTTGGGCAGGAGACAGGTGGGTCTAAAATCAGAAGGCAGCTTGAGTACAAATCAATTATTTAGTTAAGCAATTCCCTGACTTCCACACTTTAGTACTAAAATATAGGTTTTAGTAGCTACAGTTATAACACGTTCTGAGGTTCAACGAGTAATTATGTTTTAGTCTATGTAGTGACTGCAATACCAGAGGAAAATGACAATACATATTTTAGTATTTATTTCTCTTAGTCATACCAATAGTTTATTTTTTTTGAGGATCATCACCATGATGCCATTCCATCTGAGAGAAGGCTAGGGCTGGGAGATGGGCCAAAGAGCCTCCCTCCCCCTTCTCTCCTCCAGTCACCTAATCATACCCTCTTTCTGTTTTCCTAAAGTCCCCTTGGCTCTTCCCATCCTCATGTCCAACTCCAAGAGGACTCTTTCAGTAACTTCTGAAAGTGGATCTGAGAGCAGGCTAGCTCTGGAGCATATGAATAACTACTAAATAAAAGAAAATATGCTTAACCCCATGGTAAACTAAGGCATATTTGATTATAAATCAGATTTTAGTTTTTAATGTCAAAAGAAAGGTAATAATATACAATCATTACCTCCATGCATAGTATTTATTTACTGTTATTTTATAGGGCTGGGTTTGCAAAGTTAACATTTCAGAGGATATTTATACTATTCTAGGAGCAATGTCTGCAATGTAGAGAGGTAATACCAGTAAAGCATGGCTTCTTAAATGTAGGCTTTGTGGGCCAAGTGATTAGACATTTCTTAGGTAAGAATAACTAAGAGAGCCAAGGTTAGTCTATAACCCAGGCTGCTTTAGGGCTGTCTCTATGCTGAGCTTTTGGGGAAAGAATTGGAAAACTTTTTAAGGTCACCATGTGGTAGAGCCCAGGTCATCAGAGGCAGAAATCAGGAGACAGTGGCTAAGAATAAAGGATGTGAACTGCCTCAAGTATTCCCTGTAATATGACCTGAGGATGCTTAAAAGTGGTGGCATTTTCTCAATTTATACAGTCAAAGAACTGCATAAGAATTTAAATCCTTACAACTAACAAGTAGATTGGGTCAAGAATCATCACAATGTGTATATAGAAATTAATCTTATCTGAAGTATTTTTGTAGTAGATAACAGGTGTTGATAAAGAACATGCACTTTCTGATGCTGTACAGTCCGAACCATCTCCAGTGCTCCCTGACAAGTACTTTTCGTGGAGGATGTAGAAATGTGACCAGGCAGAGAAAGAAGAGGCAAGGAGAAAAGAATGATATTCACATAAAGAAGATATTTCCTAAAACAAAAACTGATTAATTGTGATAAGGGCCTGAAATAAATGTTCAAATAACATACAGAAAAGAAAACTTAAAATTTTGAGAATAAGCAACTTCATAACCAAATTTCAAAATTAAGTTAAAAGCTTAACTTTGCTTACCTCTCCTGGGTAAGCCAATTGATAACTAAATCTAACCGTTTTTCAGATAATCCACATTTGATTCCTTCCAGGGTTAGATCTGCCTCAACAGGATGTCTAAAAGCATGACTTGTGCTAAAGAGGGCCTCAAAAAATAGGAGTAATGGAAGAGGCTTTCCTCTAATTTTTCCAACAGCTACAGAAAAAAGAAATTTTGAGTCAAATACTTTAAAATGTCATTTTTTCTTATGTCATATTACTATTTTCATCTCTGATTTTCTAAAAGTTTAACAATCTAAAATTATACATTTATAATTTTTAACTCATGGTTATAGATTAAACTTTATATTTTGGATAATGACTAAACATCACATGCCATGTGAAGACGGAGGCAGAGATTGGAGTGACTTGTCTACAAGCCAAGGGGTGCCAAAATTGCTGACAACCATCAGAAGCAAAGAAAGAGGCAATGGAATGGAATCTCCCTTAGAGCCTCCAAAAGAAATGACCTCATTGATCCCTTCAGACTCTGGCCTCCAGAACTGTGAGAGAATGAATTTCTTTTAATCCACAGGATTCTCCTGTTAATGGTGCAAATTTGCCATGACCAAAGAAAACTATGACATGAACAGAGAAAACAAAACAGGCAGTTGCATATACATACAGGATAAAATTCCTAATGAAAACTATACTGCTCTATGACCAATCAAATGAGACAAATATAAAACTGGACATTTAGAGACATGTCAGACTACATATTTAGTCTGACATATTCTAACTTTGAAAATAATTCAATAAGAATGACAAATTAGGCCGGGCGTGGTGGCTCACGCCTGTAATCCTAGCACTCTGGGAGGCCGAGGCCGGTGGATCGCTCGAGGTCAGGAGTTCGAGACCAGCCTGAGCAAGAGTGAGACCCTGTCTCTACTACAAATAGAAAGAAATTATCTGGCCAACTAAAAATACATATAGAAAAAATTAGCTGGGCATGGTGGCGCATGCCTGTAGTCCCAGCTACTCGGGAGGCTAAGGCAGGAGGATTGCTTGAGCCCAGGAGTTTGAGGTTGCTGTGAGCTAGGCTGACGCCACGGCACTCACTCTAGCCTGGGCAACAGAGCGAGACTCTGTCTCAAAAAAAAAAAAAAAAAAAAAAAAAAAGAATGACAAATTTGGATCTTGAAGTTTACCTGTAGGCTCAGCCAACGACCAGATAGGGTATCTCAATCCCAAATTAGCATGACTACAATTCATTTTTTATTTAAACTGTATATACACTCAATACTTGAACTTCCAGGGAAAGAAGACAGTCAATTTGAGTTCTTAATTAATCCACCAGATTATTTATTTTCCTTTTGTGGGCAGAAAATAAATTTACCACTGTATCTTATTTTCCAGATTTTTATTTAACTCCTCTCCTCAAAGTCCAGTGACAAAAATTTTAAGAGAACAGCTGGACATGGGTGTCTTAGAATTTAGAGAACAAAGAGACCAATGTCTGGTACTTGCCTGGAAAGTTTAAAGGTGAAAAGCCAGAGTGAGGAAAGAGAGTTAAAGTGGGAGCAAATTCTACTTCCACAAGACTGCACGTTCCTTAAGGGTAAACGAAGGTACCCTTGGAAAGTAGGCAGGCTGGAGTTACCTTGTTTTTCTTTCTTTATTTTATTTTGTTTTATTTTTCAATGTCCACTATTTGGGTGACATGGAGTTACCTTGAATAGGCCCTCTCAGAGAGGTCTGCATACAAGACCAGATGACCCCACCCGAGATGGTCTTAGTGGGTACATACCATCAGAAGGTGTGTGGGACACACTGCTAATTCAGCTGAAGGGGAGTAATAAGCAGTCAGCTAAAGCAATACTTCCCGAATCAATAAAAGGTACAGTGGGAAGTCCCCAGTAAGGAGAGTCTCTAAAAAGCAAAGACTAAAGCAGCCAACAAGAGCCAACACTGGGCATCTGCTACACCTAGGAAGCACCAAGGCCAGATTACCATTGTCCTAGTTGAGGAAGGCCTTTCCTGACCTTATATAACCCCACCCTAAAGCTGCCTAGTGATTAGAAGAGGGGGAGTAGAAGACTACAGAAGAAGCAAATATGTCTCCTGAGCCCCAATATGTTCTAGAGTCAGATTAGAACCAAATCAGGAAAGTGGGGAGAATTTTTGAATTAAGAGATTATAGTTTCTATTTAGTTTAGACTAGGATTTTTGGTACCTAAAAAAACCGTTAATATCTAAAAGTGACAGAAAAAAGCTATGTGTTATTACGAAGATATTGTCCAGTAAAAGAGATGGGAAAGTCAACATAGCCCTTTTAAAGGGCAATGGTGAGAAACAATGAGGTTATTTCTTGTTTTGTACTCTATCAAGTCTAGGTTGTTTGATGATCCAGTTTTACAGATACCAAAGCTTGGTAAAACCAGGTATGAAATAAAAAATTAATCCTAAAAAAATTGATTCTGATTGAGGGTCTATTAATGAAATGTATGGATTTTTACACAGATAATATGTAATACAAACTTTTGATTGTTCACAGACTTTTTAATCTTACTTCTCAATTCTCAGATATAATATGTTATAAATAAAATTAATTCCAAATAAGTGGCATGTTGCTGAAACCCCTAAAGCTTGTATAGTGCTTTGTGATTATCAAATGGTCTTATCCAATGACCTGATAATATGGGTATCATTAACATTCTTAGTTTTCAGATAATAAAACAGAGGTTCAAGGAGATAAAGTAGCTTGCCCAAAGAACACAATGCAAGTGTATGATAAAGACAAAATTGAAACACAGGTATCATGACTCCTATCTAACATTTTATACCATTTTATCTCCTTCATTTATCCCTCTGTGATAAATGAAATATATATATACATGCAATGGCAAAAGAGAAAAGATTTCTTACACTTAGTGCAGATTAACATATAGTTTGAGGATAATTCAATTAGACTTTCAGGTAAGGATGGTAGATTGAACACACATACTCATTTTTAGTTCATTAAAATCATTAAATTGACTAAAGGGATTTCACAAGAACAAATTTAAAAGGGGATATATAATTTTGGAAGCTAGGAAATGGGTAGAGAATGGAAATCAGCATAACATATCCTTAAAAGTTTGATTTCTGAACGACTAACAAGGAAAACCAAGAAGCAATCCAATTCACACCACTGGACTCCGCAAGTCTCAGGAATTGCCAGCACCAGGAACCTCTGGAATGAGATAGGGCTAAAACTAGCAATTTTGGCTGAAATGATGTTTAAAAAGCCATCCCTCACCCTGTCAGATGACACTCCCTTCTAGTACCTAGAAAAGACTAAGGCTTCTCTAAGAAAGATAAAACAAAGGGTGTATACATGAAGACAACAGGTACAATTGAGGACAGGAGATCAAACTATTATTAATTCTTTTCTAACTTTCCAGAGAACTTTGTTCATATCACCAGAATCACACTACACGTAAGCTCCATGATGGCAAGAGTTTTCATAGGTTTTATTTTCTGCTATATCTTCAGCACCTAGAACAATGTCTGGCATATATCAGACAATCAATTTTGTTGAATGAACAAATGAGCTAGTTTCACATTTGTCTGTCTCTTTATCTCTTCTTCCCAATTAGTCTTTTATCTCATTGACAGTGAGGATTTGGTCTTACTAATCTTTGGATCTCAGCAGCTAGGTTATAATACTTAAATCTTGAAAGTAAGTATATAAGTGTTAATGTTTTTCTCCATACTTTTCTATATACTTAAAATATTTCATAATTCAATCTAGAAAACCTAATCAAACCCCTTAGTGTTACAGCTAAGGACCGTAAGTAAATAGAGCTTCAGACTAGATCTTTAGTCTCCCAGTTTAATACTCTTTCCCTTCTAACAGAGAAACAGTATAATTTGCCTACATATACAAGGTTTAGAGAGAGATGCTTACCCTTCAATTTATTCATTGTACCAACATTTCGAAGAATTCTTCTAGGACTGTTGGCTGCAAAATAAGCTGCCTTTTCATATTCACGAAGTGAGATTAATTCGTTAAACCTGTAGCCATTGCATTTTATAATGCATCATAATGATAAACAGAAAAAGAGAGAAAAATGATTAAAATATCTACTACAGACTAAATATAGTGGCATAATAATGTGAAAAACAAAAAGCAATTCTAATAAACAATAACTAGATTCATTCACCCTGTAAGATATTCTTTAAATTCTAATATTCTATTGTTTCTTTTAGTCTCAGAATAAAACTCGCACCTGCCAGCTGACTTTAAACCTGATCCTATACTTTATTCCTATAGTACTTACAGCAAGCCATAATGGAAAAAAAGAACTTGAAGTGAAATTACAATGACCTCAGATTTCATTCTCTCATATCATGGCCATATAAAAAAGTACCAGTATTGGGAAAGAAGGGCAATGTGCCTAGCAATTCAGCCTACAGGAAATATTAATTGAACACAGAAGCTGCCAAATTGAAGATCGAGAGGTCTCCTTGGTATTCTCTTGCCTATCTTGCTCTGCCACGCATCAGACTCTCAATTAAATATCAGACTAACACAAGAAGGAAAGATAATAGCATAACTTAAGCCTCTATTCCTCTTCCTATGGCAAAAGGTCTTCAAATCAGCCCTTATCTCACAATCAATAAAACTATGGCAAACAGGATTTACATAGTGTTACAAATGAATGTGGAACTCCAGGGGAAAGGCCACTAAACTAATATTAAGCACAATACATAAAACTTTCAATCTCAACAAGCATTCTCTCATATCAAAACCAGTAGATTTAGAGAAGCACACAGAGTAAGGAAATAATACAGGCTTTTGTGCCCCTCTCCCAAATTATCTTTACCTTCCTCTTTGTACCATATCAACAAGCAAATCAACAGTTGAAAATTGTTTAACATATAAGACTAGGAATATTAAATATGCTCATTACATATTGGCCTCAGAGCCTATGAATTAACCTCTTAAAGAATATAGTCGTAGATCTTTTTAAGCCTTGTATATACTATATATAATAACCTAATTGTTAGAGAGAAATGTGCCTTTTTAATAAGTTACAGGATAGAAAAAATAAGAAGGGACTGAATTAGCTAGGATAATCTGAATCAAGAAGACATTTTCAAAAACATTTTGTAACATCAAGTTGATGGCTAGGGAATGTAGAAAAATTACAGGTTGAGTCTCCCTTATCCAAAATGCTTGCAAGCAGAGGTGTTTTGAATTTCGGATTTTTTCAGATTCTGGAATAT
The DNA here is from genome assembly GCF_041146395.1 of Eulemur rufifrons. NCBI lineage: Eukaryota > Metazoa > Chordata > Mammalia > Primates > Lemuridae > Eulemur > Eulemur rufifrons. The sequence continues at coordinate 72,892,849 of NC_091001.1, read as the reverse complement.
TTGCACATACATAATGAGATATCTTGGGGATGAGACCCAAGTCTAAGCACGACATTCATTTACGTTTCGTTACACATTATACACATGGCCTAAAGGTAATTTTATACAATACTTTTAATAATTTTGTGCATGAAACAAAGTTTCTGTACATCAGAAAGCAAAGATGTCACTATCTCATGTCAGCACTCAAAAAGTTTTGGATTTTGAGGCATTTCAGATTTTGGATTTTTGGATTAGGGATGTTCAACCTGTATAAATAAAACTTATATCAACACTACAATCCTTTTATCTCTTCTGAAAAATCTCCTAGATTCTCAATCTGGTATTTTTTCCACAAAGAATCTATGGAAAAAAAACAAAATTCTAGTTCATACTCAGATTTGTAAAGATATAAAAGTTAGAGACTATGGCTCATCATGATACTAAATAAGTGGTAAATACGGTCATTTTAACATGGAAAATCAAAGCTTTTAAAATATTTGCCTGTCAATGTAGTAAACTGCAATTTCAGCTTCTTTTGCTTTGCTTGGATCATCTTCTAGTACTTCCTCAACAATGCCTTGTTCTTGGTCACCTGTAAATATTGAAAGTACTACTGGAAGACATTTAAGGTTATTTATCAACAGAAAATAATAAATATACATGTGTTTAATACCAACAATTTATTGCTGCGGTTTCTAAAAGCACCAACCTCTTCCTAAACTGAGTGGCTTCCCTGTCCCTTTTCTCTTTATTTTTAGGTACATTTCCAGGCATTCTCTCTCTGGCTCATCAAATCTATTCTTTACCAATTATCTGTTGCTGTTGAAGGAAAAAACCCATAGGGTAACAGAGAACTAGCAGACGTAAGCGTATTTTTGCTTTCTTTAAACTCAGCCTAAGAAAACCCTGTTCTTTAACTTTCTGGGAAAAAATGTCTTCCATTATTTGTGCTAATTAACAAATACAGATAAGTTACCATTTAAAACTTTGGTTTTCTGAATTTTCTCCACAAAGTCTTGAAATGAGCTGCTCATGTCAGATTTTACCCATGAAGTAAGTGCATATGAGATTATCTGCAGTCTTTGATGACTATAAAGATAAAAAAAAAATCAATAACATACTTAGCCTAAAATCAAATGGTGGAATATTAGAATAAACACAAATAAAAGCTTCAAACTTTAAAAACATGTAATCAACTTTCACACCGAAACTGTAATTCTTCGTTCAGATTTTCAGCTACATCTCGCCGTTTTAATAACACCATCATCTCCTCATCTAAATCAGTCTTCTTCTGAGCTGGTACATATTTTATCCTCATAGCTTGTTTAATTTCTGCATATTTATCTTCAAGATGTTTCATGTATTTAGTGAGAGCATCTAGATTGATGGATTGTTGAAGAGTCATGCCTAAGGGAAAAGAGAACAAATCAAACAGGCCACAGACTCTTGTGCTCAAACAGCAAGTCTTAGCAACATAGGTTAGATAGTTCACTGTGTTAAGAAATAATTCAGAAATGGTAGTATGTACTTGTAGCTTACTGAACATAAGTAGAATCAGTATAAAATTGTAAATGGCTAGCAGTTTTAAACATCATCAGTGAAGATTGTTCTGAGGACACACACCTTAGCATCTGAAAAAATATATTTTTAATGACCTCATCACCACACCCTGAACACCCCTATATATTACTGTTACTCAATAAAACCAAGAGCCTCTGCCTAACAATTCAGGATTTGTTAGATTTCTTTCTAACCAAATCTCCCATTACTTTACTAGAGCTAACTGCAGGGTAATCAGTTTATTCTTTCTGACATCAAACATAAATGCCTGCCAAAAATCTTCCGTCCTCTCTCCCTCTCACTGTCCCCTCTATTCATTATTCATAACACACATACACACACGCACCACACTTCAAATGCCTTTTTTTCTTACTCAGGCCAATTATTGACTTTAAAGCATACCTCAAAATACCCAACCTCCAAAAACTTCCCTGCATTATTTCTACTCAGTTTTAATCATTCTCTTACCCTGAAACTTCTCAGCATTTAGTCAACTTGTCAGTTATTTTGTACTCATTAATCTATGTACCTTATTTGTTATTTGCTAGTCACAGTTTTATATGTGAAAGTGATTCTAGTCCCTACTTTGGCCAAATGCAAAATGATCATTCAATCTTAGTTGAAATCCTCCAGTATGGAGTAGCTCATTATCTCAAGACAGAGATACTTCTATTGAAACCAAATCTGGCTTCCTAAAATTTCTACCTATTAATCTTGCATCTGAATAAACACTGGCCAAAATCTTTAAAAGTTTTGAATACTGTTATCTATCCTCAAAGTCTTTTGTTTCCCCAGGTTGAATATTTGCAATTCTTATATCCATTTATCATACAAACCTCTCAACATCCTCAATGCATTCCAGGAAATACTCCAATTTCTTAAAATGTGGCAATAATATCATATTGAAGATGTAGAGCCAGTGAACGCTGACATCAGCATGAATCAACAATATTCACCAGAACTTAATACACTACAGTTTTTCCATGTATTACACCACTGGTTCTCAAATGTTAGAGAACATCAGAATAACCCGAAGGACTTGTTAAAACACTCACTGCTGGACTCCACCAATGGAGTTTCTGACACAGTAAGTCTATGATGCAGCCCAAAATCTGCATTTCTAACAGATTCCCAGTGATGCTGATGTTGATACAGGATCACACTTTAAGAGTCACTGCATTACGCTTTATATAACCCAGCCAGACTAGAACTCTTTTAATCTGTTAGGGTTATTTAAAGTTTTTTCATTCCCTTGTATCTAACTAGAGTCCTGACTAAAGTTGTTTATACAACATACACTTGAAGATGCACACATATCAGCACATTTATATTAATTTGTGTAATAGGTAATAACTGGAAACAGTTGGGACTTCTCTCAAATATTTTAAACAAAATACTGTACCTGGAATAGGTTTTGAAGGATCTTTGGAGAAAGTATATTTTACTTCTTTTGTGTCATACTCTGCCCTAAGCTGTTTCACTTTATCTATCTGTGATTGAATCTTTGAGGAATTATTTTCAATAATCCTCATTCTGAAAAACAGAAAGGCTTTGTTATTTCTTTTAACTAAGTTAATTCTTGAATCATAAGATTTAAAATAAAACCCGTTAAATCATGACTTTATTTTGGCCAATCATCATTTTGAACTAGTATAGACTAGGTGGAACTTTAAAAAACAATGCCCTGAAAAGTTAACTAACCTCACAAATGAAGAACAATTTTCTTTCAGAGAATCAATAAAATCTCATACTGACTACGAGTCTTAGCCCTATTGGAAATTCCTAAGTGTCAAACATAATTATCTGGTCACAGAATACTGTCTATTCCCTTTTGTAGAAAATTACTTCTGCAATTTAACACAAATTATCTTTGTGAGTAATCATATTCACTTCCTGTGGCTGTTGTAACAAATTATCACAAATTTGGTGACTTAAAACAAAAGAAATTTATTAAAAATCAGTATCACTGGACCAAAATCAGTGTTGTCAAAGCCATGTTTCCTCCAGAAGCCCCAGGGAAGAATCTGTCCCGTGTCTTCCAGCCTCTCGGGACTGCAGGGCATTCTATGGCTGCGTCATCAACCTCTGCCTCCATGGTCACACTGCCTTCCCCTCTGCCTGTGTCAAAGTTCCGTCTGCCTCTCTTATAAGGATACTTGTGGTTGTATTTGGGTCTCACCTCGATAATCTATCTCAAAATCCTTAATCTAACCACGTAAGCAAAAATCTTTTTTCCAAATAAGGTTAACATTTACAGATTCCAGGGATTAGAACCTGACATCTTTGAGGGCCATTGTTTAGTCTATTATAATAATTTTGATGCTATAACTAAAGGAAGGATAGCACTTCAGAGATAAAACTGAGTTCATCCAGAAATGGGGAACTTAAAGACCAAAAATTAGTATAAACTTCTTTTAAGCACTATTATTATTATTGTTTGAGACAGGGTCTCACTCTGTCACCCCGGCTACAGTGCAGTGGCATCATCCCAGCTCACTACAACCTCAAATTCCTGGGCTCAAACCATCCTCCTGCCTCAGCTTCCCAAATAGCTGGGACTACAGGCATGCACCACCATGTCTGGCTAACTTTTGTTTTTGTAGAGAAGGGGTCCTGGTCTTGCTCAGGCTGGTCTTGAACTCCTGACCTCAAGCAATCCTCCTGCCTCAGCCTCCCAAAGTGCTAGGATTACAGGTGTGAGCCACTGTGCCCACCCCTTCTTTGTAGTTTTGTATCCACCAACCCACTACCCTGTTTCTTGGCTATAAATTCCCAATTGCCCATGCTGTATGCAGAGCTGAGGCAGGTCTTTCTCCCCCACTGCAAAACCCCATTGCAGTGGTCCCTACACGTATCGCCATGGCCCCTCTTGAATAAAGTCTTCCTTACCATGCTTTAAGTTAAAGTGTCATAAATAATTTTTCTGTAAGAGTATCTATTTTAATCTGTTATTTCTCCCCTAGGCCAACATAACTAGGAAGTGAACTTCAAATAATACTTCAAAGGGCCAGGTGCAGTGGCTCATGCCTCCTAGCACTTTGGGAGGCTGAGTTGGGAGGATCTCTGTGGCCAGGAGTTCAAGACCAGCCTGAGAAAGAGCAAGACCCCATCTCTACTAAAAACAGAAAAATTAGCCAGGCATCATGGCACAGGCCTCTAGTCTCAGCTACTCGGGAGGCTGAGGCAGGAGGATTGCTTGGGCCCAGGAGTTTGAGGTTACAGTTGTAAGGCTGGTGGTGGGTACCCCTCCCCTCCCTAATGGAAAAAGAAGCAGCCCAGGAAACCTGTCGAGAACAATGCCTGAAAGGCCCAGCTAAGTTAAAGGATGACCACACCTAGATGGTTACCCTGATAAGAGTCAATGGTTCCTGGAGTCCACACATACCACCAGCCCCTCCTATTTCTCAATACCCGCCCTAAAACTGCAACAAAGAAATTCCTCACTCTTCGTGCCAAAATCTTCCCGCCGAAGAGACCCCCATCCCCCAGCCCTAAAAACATATGTAAGTCCACTCAAAACTTCTGGGTGATGCGACTTCTCAGGCCCCTCTGCCCCAGGACCTGAGAACCTCGCCCGGGCCCCTCTCTCTTGGGACCCATTACCCTCACCCAGGAGCACTCCAATAAAGTCTCTTTACTTATCCCTTTCAATTCTGCTCATCTTTCTTTCTCTGGCACCGGCCAATCCAAAAAAACCTTACAACAGTGAGCTACTGTCAGAACAGAGAGGCAGAGTCACCGAGGCTGCAAAAGGCAAAGAAGTTTATTGGCTAGCTCGAGCTAGGGTCCAAGTCCCAGAGCACCAACGCAGTGGCCTCTCCACGAACCAGGACCCCGCCCTGGGGTAAAAACTAAGCTTTTATACTTTTCAGTAGGTTACATGCACTGGGCACACCATCCCCCTCCCTCCCTTAGTTCATTTGCTCCTTCAAAAGTGGCTGATCGTGTTGGCTCCTGATTGGTTGGCTCCAAGGTTGTGTTGGCTTCTGATTGGTTGGTTCCAAGTCCTGGGACCTTTTAATTGTTATCAGCGGTATTTCGGGGAAGGGGAGGACCCGTGTGGGGAAACCGAAACTTAGGCCTATTCCGGGAGGTTCAGGAGTCACTCCTGCTCTCCTTCCTGTTCTACACTACCATGATGCCACTACACTCTACCCAGGGTGACAGAGTGAGAGTCTGTCTCAAAAGAAAAAGGTTCAAGTGAACCTGAGTTTGATCAGGGAGAGAATCTCCGTCAACATGTAAATGTCACAGGCTTTTTGGCAAATTAAAAACCAGTTTATCAGATTAACTGCTGCCTGCTTCTACATATTATATAGGGTTCTTGGTAACTACAAATGGCTCACAGTAAGAGCCTGCAGCATTTATAAAAGAGGGACTGTGGAAATAAAATATCCTTTGGCTTTATTCCAAATAAATTTGTGCTTGTAGAAAAAAAGTATGTTAAAAGTAAACAGACTGTCAAAACAATTGAAAGTAGGGACTCAAACAGATACTTGTACATGAATGTTCAGAGTGGCATTATTCACAACAGCCAAAAGTGGAAGCCATTCAAGTGTCCATCAACAGATGAATATATAAACAAAACATAGTATATACATACAATGGATCGTGTGGCCATAAAAAGGAATGAAGTTCCAATACAAGCTATGACAAGAATGAGAGAGGGTCTAATTGTTGCCTCTTTCTATGCTATTTTTATGATCTCTATTTTTGACAACTTTACTCTGATGAATCTAGTTGATATTTCCTAGCATCGATCATGCTTGAGAATCTTTGGATTTCTTGACTCTGTGAATTAGTATCTTTCACCAGTTCTAGAAAATTCTCAGCCATTATCTCTTCAAATATTGTCTCTGTCCCATATTCTCTTCTCTTTTAGAGTTGTAATTAGACATATGACTGTCTTACTCTATCCTTCACATTTTTTATAATAGCTTTATTGACATAGTTCACATATCTTAAAATTCACCCTTGTAAAATATGTAATTCAGTAAATTTCAGTATATTCACAGTTACACAACCACAACTACTATTTAATTCCACAACATTTCATCACCCCCCAAATAAGCCTTGTACCCATCAGCAGTCTGCTAAGCAGAAGGCAATTTTCCATGCATTCCCCAGGGGTGGAAAAGTTTACCTTCAGTTCACCCTACTAGGGTGTAGCCCTTTATCATCCTAGATATATATGGTCAGAGTTTCCCAATGGACTACACCACGTGGGCAAATCCTGGGCTTTGTCTTCTATCCCCTACGCCATAGTAAAAACTGAAACTTATGGTCACTAGTTTTAATAAATGTTCTCAGGCCCAAAGCAGAGTTATTGCTCTGCTTATCTTTTGTATTCTGTTAGATTTTGCCCTGATAATCTCTTATTATCTCATTGGCTTTCTGATGCTTTTGGAAAGATTTTTTTAAAAATATTTTATGTAGTACTTTTCCCCAAGAGGAAAGTCTATCCCAACATCTAGCCAGTCGTATTACCACAAATGGAGTCAAATCTTGCATAATTTTCCAAGTTGATTTAAAATTATCTGTAAAAATAATTTATCTATCATTTACCAAATGTACACTGAAAATGTAAGACTAGTCTCCAAGAGTGAGCATTTTATCCAATCCCAGTAGGTTACTTACCTTTGTGCATCAGAGGATTCAGGTGCTCTAATTTAGATAGTAATCATGAAATTGTATTAATAAATTTTCCATGCAAGAAATTACTTGGAGCAATTACCTGCATCCCTCATTTTATGATACAATGTGCCTTCAATTATACTAAAACTGCACTCCCCAATGGATCTGTGACCTGTTTAGTAACCAGCCGCAGAGCAGGAGGTGAGCAGTGGTTGGTGAGTGAGCAAGCAAAGCTTCAGCTGTATTTACAGCTGCTCCCCATTGCTCGCATCACCACATAAGCTCCACTTCCTGTCAGATCAGCAGCAACATTAGATTCTGCATTATGGTCTACAGTCATACTACTCTGAACATGCGCCGGATCTCATCTGATCTCGGAAGCTAAACAGGGTTGGGCCTGGTTAGTACTTGGATGGGAGATTCTGCATTATGGTGAGTTGTATAATTATTCCAGTATGTATCACAATGTAATAATAATAGAAATACAGTGCACAATAAATGTAATGCACTTGAATTATCCAAAAACCATCTTCCTGCCCCCTTCCGTGGAAAAATTGTCTTCCATGAAACCGATCCCTGGTGTCAAAAAGGTTGGGGACCACTGTATTTAGGTATCATAAAATTCTCAAACAAAATTAGTATTTTTTACTTGATATAAGTGACAAATACAGTAATTTCAAGTTAGCAGGAGAGAGCAACATAAAAACATGGCTTTAAAATAAAATTGAAATTGAAAAAGATTAAGAGCCACCGGCTAGAGTTACACTGGCTGGTATTATAATCAAGCAACAATCATCACCTTTTGGACTAGTCACTAATATACTTACTTCGCTTCAAGTTGGATTATTCTTTTCCTGTGATATACTAAAGCTGTAGGCTCTGCTGCCAAAACTTTAAGCTTTCCATGAAGATAAAATGCATCTCTTTGGTCTTTCTTTAATGTCTCAATAAAGGCATCATATTCTTTTTTGATTGAAGTAAGAATGGATTTGTATGCAGTGACATACTCTATTACCTGAAATATGATTTTTCTGCCTGTGGTACTGAATTTTTTTTCTAGAAGACCATGGATCAAAACCCTTACAAATAGCATTATAGATTATTTTTAAAAGAAACATGATTAGCAATTAGAAATCTAAAAATTTTACAGCAAGCTCAAACATACCTGGACACTAAAGACAGTATTTACCAAATACGTACTCTTTGTGGATCATTACAGTAGATACTGTGAGCTTAAATATGAGAGAGAGAAAAAGACCATATTCTTGTTCTACTTGGTATGAACACATACATTATGTCAGTTAAAACTAATACTATTTTTAATTTTCCCAATTCTGGATCTTTTAAATATAATTATATATCTTCTCTTACTCCCTCCAAATCTAGTCTCTGACTTCATTTAAATCTTAAAATCCTAGACTCCCTTCACTTCCTTATTTTTCTAACCTATCAGCTCCTACTGGCTGATCAATAATTCCTAACTTCATTTCTATTCCCAAGATGTCAAGTGCAACCATTGAAAAAAACAAAAACTTTATCACTATATATTCATGGTTTCCAATGGTGTTTAAGCACAGACTATTTCTGGAAGGATAACAGAAGAAAACAAAAACAGTAAGTGCCTGCCGAGAAGGGGTTATTAGGGTCTGAGATGAGAAGGGCCTGACTTTCCATCATACCCTCCTTTATTGGTTTATTTATTTATTCATTTATCATTTTGTTAATCTTGTGTATGCCTTACCCATGCAAAAATAAATCATTACATTTTTAAATAAGTTGAAATAGGATCAATCCATAATGTTCTCTAAAAGCTGCTTTATATTCTTGCTATATCTCTCTAGCCTCTGGTATCCTCCACTGGTTTGCTTTACCTAGACAATATCTACAAAAAGTTATCCAGGAAGACAACTGGCTTATCAAGAAATGATATAAGGAGATTATTGATCAGTGGCAAAGTAACAAGAGAGGAAATTTGAGCGGGAGATATGGTTGTCTTTTTGACATGACCATACTACCTATCCATCTCAGGAACCTTTAATAAAATAGAGGTCATGAATCTGTGGACTTCTAAATTAAGCACCCTGCTGCTCCTGGCCATCCTCCACTTCATGCACCCCTGTGATGTACTCCAACAATCCAAGATAACTCAGATACATTAATGGGTAGATAATAGACTTACGGTGATATCATGATCAGATCTCACGTCTATTTGCTAGAAGAAACAGATTTCAGAAAAGCACTCATGGGAATCTTTAACAATGCACAGAAAATGCATTAGAAGATACAAACAAGCATGCTACAAACCAGCACGCCACAAACCGGCATAAAACAGCTGGCACTTTTGCTTGACCCACAAAATACTTTAAACTTAGGAAATTTCCAAAAAGGTATTTTCAGCTTCTCTTAAAACTCTGAAAAATCTAGCAACGTGGAACCTCCATTCCTTAATGACAATAACAGAAGCATTAGATTACGTGTTTCATTTTAGCAAAATCCCCTACCATTCCTTATTCTCTTATAGCCAGCCCACTTAACTCTTTTATACCACTTGCCTGGCCTCTGCAGTCATTTGAGGTTGAGACTCCTATATAAAGGCTGCCATTAAACCCAAGAAGACCATAGCTATAATTACCTGGTACAGGAGTCTGAGAAAGAAGAGGAATGGTATTCATTCTACCTAAGCTCCTAAATATGGATCTGAACTATTTGTACAACATGCTACAGTGATACAAAAGGCCAGCCACTTTCCAGAGTCCAGTTGTCTCCACACGTCACCCATTTCTATAAAGGCTCACTCTTCCTAGCTTTGTTCTTGTTTGCTTACTAGGTTCCTGGCTTGCTCTACAATTTACCCCCAACTCTTTGTATGAGTCTCAGGCTCTCCTTGTTTTGATTTGGACATGATTCTCCAGGTCAAACCATCTATGTTTGACTTTAAACACAATTTGCTATTTGTTCTTTGGTTCCAAGTATCCAGAGTTGCAAGTTGACACTTTTATTTTCTGCCCAACTACATCCTTTCAAGAGAGTAGGAAGATCAGAAAAGACAATCATTAATAGTTCACTAACCCAGTCTGAGCAAGAGCGAGACCCTGTCTCTACTAAAACTAGAAAGAAATGATTTGGACAGCTAAAAATACATACAGAAAAAAATTAGCCGGGCATGGTGGCACATGCCTGTAGTCCCAGCTACTCAGGAGGCTGAGGCAGAAGGATCGCTTAAGCCCAGGAGTTTGAGGTTGCTGTGAGCTAGGCTGACGCCACAGCACTCTAGCCCAGGTGACAGAGCAAGACTCTGCCTCAAAAAAAAAAAAAAAAGAAGTTCATTAATAATCAAATGCTCTAAAATAATACGAAATTGAAAGAGGCAGATTATCTGTTATTGAAAAGCTAAAAGAAAATTTTGTCTAAGTATCAAATGATTTCCATTTCCGATCCCCTCTCAATCCTGAAGAATAGGATTCTTAACAAAGTGCAAAGGTACAATTTACAATTACACAATGTGCAAATGGAAATCTTGAAGGGTGGGGAGAAAAGGAGCATGGACCATAGATGTATTAATAGGTATGTTTTTTTATTTAATCCCATGTGTTTTCTCTAAGAATTAAATTTACCAATGCTACCTCCAAAATGACTTCACTATATACTAATTTAAAGCAGACAGTTCTTCATGTAAGAAAAATTCTTTCATGGAACTGCAGGTGAGGAAAAAAAAGAAAAACAGAAAAATTCTGACAAGTGTTAGTACTGGGGCATGCAAAGAATTGCAGGTCACAGTTATGATAACTTTTTGCTGATTTCACACAGGTAGAGTCTCAGCGTGACTCTTGATATTTGTGAAATCTATTCAAGATACCACCATTATTTAAACATTCATCTAATACATTCCTCAATAACTAAAACACCGAGAACAATATCATTCATTGTAACAACATATAAAATGAAGCTAACATGCCAATGTATCGATTCTAAAAGATAAATTTTCTGGATAACTTAAAAGGAAAAAAAGACTCTGTTTCTCTATTTTATACACTTATGGATATGTATCAATTTTCTTAATTCCACTGGTACATATCATTATTTTGAGCTCACTTTCCCTTTGAATGAGGCACTAGGTTTTTATTTAGAGTAAGACTTATGGCATGTACTATGTAAAAATTAAACACAAGACTGTATTCCTCTTTTGCCTGTGGATGTTTTACTTAAGAAACCAATAGTTTACTGAAATCTTCAGGTAAGTACTACCTCCAAGCAAAGAGGAAAGGATGCTGAATTGACTTATTTTACTGTCACGGTATCTTCCAAAGGCGGGGGTGGGGGGGGGTGTAAAAAAAAATTAGGATTTGTAGGCAAATTGCAATTATTTATAAGGAAAACAGGTATTCTAAAACCTTTAGGAGCAAAATCAAATATATAAAGTCATAGCATTTTCTAAGCTCATCTCCATATTTCCAATGTTAAGTCCAGTCAAACCCCTTGTTCACCATGCCTAAGACCTCTAATCTACAAAGGGTCTCAATTTAACATGCTAGGTCAAATCTAAGCCAAGATTTTTTAAAAAAATATTTTTAGAGACAGGGTCTGACTCTGTGGCCCACCATGGAGTGTAAAGCCTCTATCATAGCTCATTGCAGCCTCGAACTCCTAAGCTCAAGCAATCATCCCCTGATTCAGCCTCCCGAGTACCTGGGACTACAGGTGCACACCACCACGCCTGGCTAATTTTTTAAAAATTTTTTTATAGAGACAGGGTCTCGCTATGTTTCCCAGGCTGGCTTCAAGTGATCCTCTTGCCTCGGCCTCCCAGAGTGCTGAGATGACAAGTGCAAGCCACTGCGCCCAGCCTAAATCAAGATTATAATCATAGCATCACAAAACAATCCAAAACAACAAGGAACTACTGGCTTCTTGCTTGCAGCCCAGTTCCTAACAAATCAGGAGATACCTTCAAATGGAAGGGTTAAAATTATTATCAGAGGGCACAGCCAGGTGGTCAAAAACTAAAGGCCTGCTCTTAAGCTAAAATAACTGAAACATTCAATAACAGTCAGGTACTATAAAGGCAGTACTGCATTTCCCCATTCATCTCTTTCTGACAAATTGGATGAACTTCTCAAAACTGACAAATGGAATGTGGTCAACCAAGCAGTGGTGTTACTAAGGCAGGAATATTAGTTGGCAAGATAGATCATTTCCACTTTCATGAAAACTTCATTGTCTTAAAAGCATTGTGATACCTTATCAAAAACATTTCGGTATATGATGTAATATTCATCAGCAGGTCCTTCCTCATTACAGCCCACTCTTTCAGTTTCTGTAATAATGTATCTTTGCATACTTTCCAAAAATTCCTTGTCACTTCTACTAATGATAGGAGGGAGAACTGCATGTTTATTTATTTCTTGGACTGACATATGTCACACTCTACACACTTGTTCACCAGAGAAAAGTTAAATCTTGACCTGCTTTTGCAACAAAGCCAAAACTTCAGTAAGCCTGAAAGAAAAAAAGACCGTCAATTAATCCAAAGGTTTAAAAAAATTAAGTCAAATATCGATCTAAAAAATGTTTCAGAAAAAAAAAATTCCCATGGATTTGTCTCAGATAAATATTTCAACCTATGAATTAAAGGTCTATGGTATTCTACTGCATGTGCTATAGCACCTATGGGATAGACATACCAAACACCAGGCAATTAAGAGCTCTTCTCTTCCTAACCAACCACAAATCCTCTCATATGTATCATATGATGGTTTCTTATGTTTAACTCAATACTTTCTAATAAAAGGTTTAGTATTTCATTTGTTTCATGTGAGATAGCTAGTTTGTAAGCCTTCTGATGATACAAACAAGGTCAAATATTTCTCTACTCCAGTGCCTACCTGGCCCAGTCATAGTCATCTGGCACGCAATAGCTATAAATAATTATTTTTATAATAACTTCTATTAAAATTCTCATCTTTATTATGAAAGATAACCACAGAGTAAGAGGTCAGGACTTCTGCTAAAGTCCCTCCATCAATGATGTCAAATAGTATCTCTCAGAGTATAGTTTTCAAGCAGCTACATTACACTGCTTTTAGTAAAGAATCATTATCCAACCAAGTTGGATACAGGATATAGAAGTTGGTTCCTAAGATCTATTCACATTAACAGCAAAGAGAACCTCTGGCTTTGCTTAAAAATGACTGTCAAGGCAAAACGTTTTAACTTTTCTCCCAGTTACAGAAGCATATAGTCATTGTATAAAATTTGGAAACTATAAACCAAAGAAAATTAAGGGACAAAACCCAAAAATCATCCAGAATCCCACTACTCAAAGATAATCACTATTTAATATTTTGGAATATTTCCTTCCAGTCTTTATAATTATAAAAATTGGGATCAGACTCTATATTCAGTTGTGTATCCTAATTTTTTTCACTTAATATTAAAAGCATTTTACCATGTTGTTAAGTAGTTTCAAAGACATCACTTCTAAAAGATTGCATAGTATTTCATGGTATGATATTCCATAATTTTATTTAACTCTTCCCCCAATGTTGGACATTTCACTATTATAAATGTCTAAATCAAATTTCCTATATTTTGGCAACAAAATTAATACTTGGTTATCTAAAATAACATGTACAGCCTGTAGATACTGCCCATAGGTCATATATAGAAGAGGAAACACCCAAATAATTTTGAAGTTTAAAAGACTAAATTTATCTTCATGTTCAATTAGATAACATAAAAGTCAATTTATATATGAACATAAAGTAGGTCCAACAAGGTAATAACCCATAAATGGATCAACAGTTTTCCTAAATGAGAAATCAATTTGTTTATTCATTCATTCAACCAGTATTTATTGAGTGTCTACGAAGTACTATGCAGTGTTTCACACCTAGGAAATCAGCAACAACTAAGATAAAAATCCCTGACTCCTTGGGTTTACAATCTAGTAGAGGAGACAGATTATAAATAAATAAATAACCTAATTTCAAATAGTAAAAGATAAAAGTCAAAGAAGGAAGGAATGAGTGTAATCATTGGGGAGTGGGTGGTCACTTCTAAACACCAGTGGCTTCCTAGTAACTATAGGATAAAATCCAAGTTCTTGGAGGATCACTTGAGGCCAGGAGTTCAAGACCAGCCTGAGAAAGATTAAGGCCCCATCTTTACAGAAACATAGAAAAAATTAGCCGGACATGGTAGCACGTGCCTGTAGTCCCAATTACTCGGGAAGGTGAGAAAGGAGGATCACTTGAGTCCAGGAGTTTGAGGTTGCAGTGAGCTATGATGATGCCACTGCACTCTATCCTGGGCAACAGAGTGAGACCCTGTCTTAAAAAAATAAAACAAAACAAAGTCCCTAACTTTACAAAGGTTACATTCAAATATAGACAGGCAGATAACAGATCAGTAAAAAATATAATATGGCAGATGGCAGTACGTTGTGGGGAGAAAAATAAAACAGGGTATGGAGGAAAGAGTAAGGAAGGTGGGAGAGTGCTATTTTATATAAAGCAGTTAAGTCAGGAAAGAGTGATGAAACCTGAAAAAAGTAGGTCATGTAGATTCCTGGAAGAATGGTTGAGGTGAAGGGAACAGCAAGTCCAAAGGCCTTGAGGTGGGACAGCATGTTTGAGGGACAGCAAGAAGGCGCATAGGGCTAGAAGAGAATGAGAAAGGGAGAGAAGAAATGAAGTCAGAGAAGTTACTGCCAGATTGCGTAGGATGTAGGGCCTTGAGGATGTCCCTTTCCCTGGGCAGACTTGGCAAGAGGAGCAACGAGCTGGATTGTGGCCTTCCCTTGCTTCAGTGCTGGAGCAACAGCCTCCCCTATAGGAATCTAGGCTTTACTCTGAGTGAAGTGGGAAGCCACTGCAGGGCTGTGTGCAGGAGAGTGACAGCTGACTTACATGTTAAAGAATTGCTCGTGCTGTTCTGTGGAGAATATATTTTAGGAGACAAGGGTCAAAGCTGAAAGTACTGTCAGGAAGCTACTTCAATAAACTGGGCAAAAGATGACGGTGGCTTGAATCACGGTGGTAACAGTGGAGGTAGTGAGAAGTGTTTTGCACATATGTTAAAAATAAAGCCAAGATTTGCTGAGGGATTAGATGTGGGATATAAAAGAGTAGTTAAGGATGACAGTAAAGTTTTTAGCCTTAGTGGCTGGACAAATGGGAACTGCATTATATGGAAATGAGAAGAACATTTTCATGAAATCAGGAGTTTGAGACTTGCCCATTAGAGATTTTTGTTTTCTTTTGTTTTTGAGACAGAGTCTCACTCTGTTGCTCAGAGTAGAGTGCCATGGAGTCAGCCTAGCTCACAGCAACCTCAAACTCCTGGGCTCAAGGGATCCTTCTGCCACAGCCTCCCAAGCAGCTGGGACTACAGGCATGGACCACCATGCCCAGTTAATTTTTTTCTATTTTTAGTCACCCAGCTAATTTTTTATAATTTTGTAGAGACGGGGTCTCACTCTTGTTCAGGTTGATCTCAAACTCCTGGACTGAAGCGATCCTCCTGCCTCAGCCTCCCAGAGTGCTAGGATACAGGCATGAGCCACCAAGCCCGGCCCATTAGAGATGTTGAGTAGACAGCTAGATATGTGAAGCTGAAGTTCAGGTAAGTGGCCTGAGAGACAGGGAAGTTTATGAATCATCTGCATATAAGTGGTATGTAAAAATTAGACAAAATGTGGTTGGGGGAATGTAAACAAAGCAGAGATTGGGCCTTAGGGGCACTCAAAGTTTAGAAGTCTGGCAGATCAAGATGAAGCAGCAAAAGAGCCTAGAAAAGAGTATCTGGGCTAGTAGAAGTGAAATAGGTAACCAGGAGGTGAGGTGAAGTGTTTCAAAGAGGGAGGGAATTATCAGCTGTGTCAAACGCTGCTGACAGAACAAATAAGATGAAATGACTATTGAATTTAGCAACATGGAGGTCATTAGCGACCATTTCAAGAGCTACTCTATTTCAACGGTGGGGACAAAAGCCTGATAAGGGCAGGTTTAGTCAATGGAAGGTAAAGATTGAAGACAGTAAGTACAAACAACTCTTTAAGAAGTTTTGTTGTAAAAGTGGGCACTAGTTGGCAGACTATGGGATGAAGAATATTCCAGGAAGAGGGAACAAATGGATTCCCCAAAAGTGCCAAAGCATTAGAGGGCATAAGTCAGGAACTTCAATTAGCTCAATGTTATTAAAATGTAAAGTGAGTATTGGGTTTAGCAGATTAGGCTGTAAGGATGGCAGAGACTGAATGTCATTCTAAGGAATTTGTATTTAATCCTGAAGGTGAAATATTTGAAGTAGAATAATGACACAATCATTTTTACATTTTAGAATGAATATTTTGGAGGCAATAGTAAAAGTGGGTTAGAAAGGGGGAAAGACTGGAGACAGGTAAGGATGTTAGATTCTGAATCCCTCCAGGAGGAAATCAGGGTCTGAATTTGGGGTTGGGGATGCAGAGGATGGATAGATACGTACAGAAGACATTAAGAGGGTACATTAGAAAGGACTTTGGTTTGCGGCATGGAGAAAGGACAGGGAAAGAGTGTAACTTGCTTTTAATCGGCCTGCCCTGCCAGGAGAGCACCCTAAACATACTCCAAAAACTTTCTCTCAGGACCTTCACCAACACTCCCAATGTCCAAACTTAGAAATTCTACTACTAAATAACCATTTTGCAGATTTCTTTTCCCTATGGCTTCATTTTAAAATTTGAAAACCCCTGAGATTTTCGATATGTTAAACGGTTTCACACTAAGGAGTGACACACCAGACCCAGAACCTTCCTTAGGCTAGGAGAGACTTTGGGGGGGTCGAAGGCGGGGAGGGGCTACAAGCAAGAAAAGACCGAATCCCCGCTTCTAAAGATTTCACCTATTTCTCAGTTTGCCTGGAGGATTCCCTTCCCCGGGAGGCCCGGGGAGTGTCCGGTAGATCGCTGATTCTCCGCCCCTCACCAGCTCTGTAAATCGGCAAGCGACGCTCTCGTTTCCCACACCCCTTTCTCGCCCCTTAACTCTTCTTCCTAGTCATTTCCGCCGTTCCCACCCTCCCTGAAACCATTGTTCTGGTGCGTCCTTCCTCCCGTCCTCACCTGAATCCCTTTTCTGCACGCAGTGCTTAGAGATAGTAACTAGGGACTCTGGGGGTGTGGAACTGCATCTTGGGACAAGTAGTCCTAGCTAGAAGAAAGCAATGCAAAACTACAATTCCCAGAATACAATTCCATTTCCTCCCTTTTTCCCAGTGTGCCCCTCTCAACCCACCACTTTTTAAAGACCCTCTTAGCCACGTCGACTGTATGGGAAAAACTTTAAAAAAAAAAAAAATTTTAAAGTTGTTTAAACCTACCATTTCGAGAGCATTCTGAAGGCTAAAGTGAGAAATAAGCCAAGGGCTAGAGAGAGGTGAGTTTCACAACCTAGTCTGGCACTGGGTTAGACAGTCGCTCTGACAACAGTCAGGCATTTGTGTGGTCGCCTAAGGGTGGGACCTTCGGCGGCGGCTCCGGGAAACCCCGTGGGTCGGCGCGGCGCTCTTCCTTTCGGATCCGCCATCTGCGGTGAGTGTTTGCTCCTGGGCCGATCCCCGGCCAGCGACCCATAAGCGTCGCTTTCTTATGTGTCCCCAGGTCTAATCCATCTCTTCCTTTCCCTCAATTTCAGGTGGAACCGCCACCAAGATGCAGATTTTCGTAAAAACCCTTACGGGGAAGACTATCACTCTCGAGGTACGGGCCAGGTGGTGTGGGGAAGCCAAGGCCTGACTGAATAAGGTCCCGAGGTGGATTTGGGGACCGGCGCTGTTTTCCAAGCGTTAGAACGTGATTCCGAATTTGAGTACTGAAGCCTGGCCCAGAATTGAGGGTAGTTTGCTGAGTAAGGGCTGCTTTTCCACGCCTAGAGTGGTTCTGGCCAAGTAGTCAAAGCAGGGGACCTGCGGCGCGGAAGAGGTCGCTCCCGGCCGGCGGGCGCGAGCACGTGTGGTCCAGCAGCGGCGCCTGACCTAGGGTGGAGAAGGGGACGTGATAGCAGTCCTGGGCACACTGGGTGGGTGATAAGCTTGATTGAGTAGGCTTCAGCCCCACCGCCCAGTCGGTTCTGTGGTAACTGTCGAATTTAGTGAGTTAATGGTAGTTCCGTATTGTCTAACCAATGTGCTTGTATTTTAAAACTAATAGGTCGAACCCTCGGATACAATAGAAAATGTAAAGGCCAAGATCCAGGATAAGGAAGGCAAGTAATATTCTGTAGTTTAGGAAAATTAACCTGTAGGGCTGCCAGCCTACCAAGGCATATCTGCTGTTGGTGGGCTGGAAAGAAAAAGAGGTCAGATTGACAAAGTGAAATACTATTTTAATAACACAGTGAGTGCTTATGTGCATAGATCCAAGCTGCCTAGATTGGATCCCTGCGGTACGTTTCACTTAGGTGAATGTGGACAAGTTTTTAAATTCTCTGTACCTCATCTGTAAAATAAAGATTAACGTATTAACACGTTTTTAAGATTAAATGTAGTAAAGTCTGCAGACATTTAGAACCATGCCTAGCCTGTAGTAAGACCTCAGTAGCAGCTGTTAGTACCATTTGATTCAGGGTTACTTTGTGAGTCTGGAGCACATAGGCTTGTTCTGCTGTGACCGTTTTTTTTTTGTTTGTTTGTTTGTCTGTTTTTTAATTAGGAATTCCTCCTGATCAGCAAAGACTGATTTTTGCTGGCAAGCAACTGGAAGATGGACGTACTTTGTCTGACTACAACATTCAAAAGGTCTGTTTACGGGAAAGCATAGCTAAAAAATAAGTCTCATTTTGAAAATTTTGACACACAAAAGTGAGGAGATTAGCAATAGATTCCTAGGTAACCGCTACACTAATATTTAAGAAGCACTGCTATAAGCTCTAGATTTTGCAGGTTGCATTCCATGACATAATTTAATGTGTTCTTTAATCTCCATATAAACTAATAGTTAAAAGAATCAGATACTTCTTTTGGGGCAGGGGTCAAGGCTCCTTCGTAGGTGGTATTGTGTACTGCTGTTGTATTAGAAGATGCATGATGTTTGTCCAGCATTAATGCAGCATGAAAGCCTCTTTCATCCTCTGATCCATTAACAGGAGTCCACTCTTCATCTTGTGTTGAGACTTCGTGGTGGTGCTAAGAAAAGGAAGAAGAAGTCTTACACCACTCCCAAGAAGAATAAGCATAAGAGAAAGAAGGTTAAATTGGCTGTCCTGAAATACTATAAGGTGAGCCATTTGAGGGTGATGGGCAGAATATCAGCAAAGTTATGGTTTATTTGCAAACTTGATCCTTATAGTAACTTATTGACATTTTCTTATGGAGTAATCTGACTAGAATATCTGGTATTACCTACTTTTGGTTTATTTATTTTTTCATCATTGAAGAGATTCAATACTTCTGGTTTAAATGAGGTATTCCAGAAATGAGAATTTCAAAGTTTCTAGGTTTTTTCCTGTGTGGTATTTGAAGGAGCTTATATAAAGAGGTTCACCTTTAGCTGCTTATTCTAAACTAGGGTTCTGAGTTAAAGTCAGATCTGGGTTCAGGTATTTGCTTCATTTACCAGCTCAAAAAGCTGGCCTTCAATGTATGAAAGCCCCAATACTTCTCAACTTTCATGTTGCAGTGATAATTAATATGAGAATTTGGGGTGCTTTGGTTTACAAGCAGCAAAAACTACCAGCATTTTGTGGTTAAAAGCTTAAATATTTTGAGTCACTTACATTAGACTTCAGAATTTGTAAAAATTACCTTACACCAGATTTGTACTTTCCAGGTGGATGAGAATGGCAAAATTAGTCGCCTTCGTCGGGAGTGTCCTTCAGATGAATGTGGCGCTGGAGTTTTTATGGCCAGCCACTTTGATAGACATTATTGTGGCAAATGTTGTCTAACTTACTGCTTCAATAAACCAGAAGACAAGTAATTGTATATGAGTTAATAAAAGTCATGAACTAACATTTAATTGTTGGGTTTTTTTTTAAGCTTCAAATTGATAATGTGATACTGTGGTTCTGTATACCTGCCAAGTGCCAACCATAAGGGAAGGTCTTGATATTTTCACTTCATAATATAAGCTAGTTTATATTTCTGTCAGTTTCTTGACCTGAGTACTATAGACATTTTGGGCCAGAAAATTCTTTGTTGTAGGGGCTGCCATAGGATAATGAACAGCATCCCTGTCCTCTCACCATGCCCCATTGAGAACCAGTGATTTGTGTGAAAGTGTTAAGACCTTGGCTTTAAAAAGGCTATAGCATACTTCTGTTTCATACAGGGGAAATTTAAAGGCTGGTTTCAAGCTGCCAATTCAAAAAATGCATCCTTAGTCCCTGGGATATTTCAGTGGAATGTTTACTCTGCAGTATAAGGGAACACGCTTTACTGTTCAATGTTGAGTATGAATTCATGGGAATTTAAACTTTAATGTTCTATTCAGGATGAGTCCCTGTAAAGGAAGGACTACTTACCACTGTTAACACTGGAAAATGACAAAGAGTTTCAAGTGGTACTTGATTGGTACCATGTCTTCCCATGGAGCTCAATTCAGAGAGGATTTGGTTCACTTGATACCACTCTTAAGCATACACTTGAAGGAAGTTTATTAAACTCTGATTATTACATTCAGTGATATGTTAATAATTAGCAATTCCCTTTTACCAACCATATTGCTAGGCTTTATACTCGGGGATTTCTAGTTCGAGGCATCCTTAAATAAGGATTCCTATTTCTGTAGCACTTTGTCAGTTTGTTCTAATACATATTAACACTTGGTAAGACAACTTAGGTACCTTTGGACCAGTAGTGGCAATCCCTGCCTTCCATAAAGCAAAACATCATTGACATTTTTAATGTATCTTAAAATCCTGGATCCCAAGAAGTCTTAGCTGGAACGTGCTTTTCTTCATAACAAACAATTTGATCTCCCACTTTAAATTCTATCTTTTCTTCATCTAAACTGAGACCACAATCCATTCCAGTTTTGATGACTGAAACGTCATCTTTATGGTGTTTCAGTGAGGTTAACAAGCCTTAAAAAAAAGAAAAAGTGAAGTTAATATAGTCAGCAAATGAGTATCTACTAAATGCTAAGTATGGTGTTAAGGAAATTTACAGTAAGTTCTTAAGAATTTTACGGTCATGTTAATGATGGGACTAAATACTAGGGAACCCCAAAAGTATAAAGTTTGCTGTAAACAACATTTGACTTGTAACCAAAGATCCTAAATCTCCCACTTCAAAGGTAGGCTAAGACTTTTTGCAGAGGATGGTATTGTATTCAGGACTTGAATGGGAAAAGCCAATATAAACATAGGCAAAAGGTCCAGTTACAAAAGGATGGGAGTAAGGAAATACACGGTAGAGATTAAGTGTAGGAGGTAAGGCTGGAAAGGCAGTTTGGGGCCAATTTTTTAAAGCTTTGAAAATCCAACCAGGGAACTACTAATCTGGAGGAGTCATCAGAACCAGTAGGGAGGAAGCCCACCAACTACAGACTGGTTATGAATTATAATAGCAATAAGAAATGGCATGAAGTGGGATCATGGGAGTGAAAGATGAGCAGATTTGAGATGGTTATACAATCAACAGGTTTTGGTGATTATATTACAGAAATAGATTTTGACATTGCTTACCCTTCCAAATAACATGTCCATTACGGATTAATTTAAATTTTTTTTGTTTTTCTAACTGTCCCTTTTGGACTCTGCAGCCAGCCACAGGAAGTTTTTTCTTCCCTTCCGTTATAGAGAAGGTAGCTAGTATAGAAGCCTCACCTTTAAAAAGAAGAGAACTTAATTAATGTGCAGAAACCTAAATATTCTGAGAAATACATAATTTCTGACATTCTGCAGTACAAGAATTGAAGGTATGAGGAAAATGTGAACTCATGCATAGAAAGATGTCCTGGTTTCTTTGACTCCACCAACTTAATTTTCTTGATCGATATTAACGTAAAAATGCATGAAAATCCGTACCTATTCCTGTCTGCTTCATGAAAACCTAGTTTTCAGCTTTCCTTCAATATATTTTCTAGAGTAGATCATCTATCATTACCTGATTTATTTTTAATCTCACCACTAGTAATTTATATCTACATTAGGAGTGCTAATTCTGAGAGTCCTATCTTTCTCACTGACTAAACATTTTTTTAAATTCCAATAACAAAATGGTAACACTAGAATGAACCAATTTTCTAGGGTGTTACTTGACTGGTATTATTTGTTAGTGTTATTTGGTGTGCTTGCTCACTCCTAGAAGTCCCTGTGTGACTCATAGTTTTCCAAATTGCTCTTACTAGAACACAGATCTTTATGATCATGTTGAGGTCAGAAAAGCCTAACATAAGCCTGTATGTGGACCCAAAATGCAAAACTAAATCTCATCATAAGGAAACATCAGACAAATCCAAATTAAGGCACATTCTACAACATCACTGGCCTGTTTGCTTCAAAAATGTCAAGGTCAAAGTAGACAACAATTGAAGGACTGTCCCAGATTAAATGAGACGAGAGAGAGAGAGAGAGAGAGAGAAAGAGAGAGAGAGAAAAACTAAATATAATCCATCATCTTGGAGTAGGGGAAAAATATATACTAGAAAGTACATTGTTGGGACAATGGATAAAATTTGAATATGGACTATATATTAGATAATAGTACTAATAAATAAATATTCAATTTCCTGAGTTTGTTCATTGTTCTGTGGTTTTATAAGAAAACATCTTTGTGCTTAGCAGATACTTAGGGGTAAATGGGCATAAAATCTGAAACATACTCTCAAATGATCCAGGGAAAACAATGTGTGTATATGGAGGGGGGAAGAATAACGCAAATAGAGCAAAATGTAAACAATTGGTAAAATGGGAAAAAGGTATATAGGAGTTCCTTATATTTTTCTGGCTTTTTTTTTTTTTTTTTTGCAATTTAAAACCATTAACAATATTAAAAATTAGCCAGGCAAGGTAGCTAGTCCCATCAGCTCAGGAATCTGAGGTAAGAGGATCCCTTGAGGTCAATGATTTAGAGATGAGCCTGGACAACATAGTGAGACCCTGTCTCTAAAGAAATAAAAGAAAATTAGCCAGGTATGGTAGTTCATGCCTACAACAGTCTCAGCTACTCGGGAGACTGAGCTGGGAGGATCACTTGAGCACAGAAGCTTGAGGTTGCAGTGAGCTATGATCATGCCACTGCACTTCAGCCTGAGCAACAGAATAAGACCTTGTCTCTTTAAAAAAAAAGTTGGCCAGGCATGCCCTAGATCCTAGTCATGCTCCTCCTGCCTAGGTGTGAGGCTGCCCGGGGAGATGCCTGGGGAACTATTGACTTCTCTCCCTAGTATTTTGGTTTTTTGCTCCCTGTAATACTTCCACAGTTTTCACTATGGCTGAGCAAGATTCTGAGTTGGGCTGGTCACTGTGCCCAGAGAATACAGGTTCTATGAAGAAAAGTGCATAAATCTAAGGCATTATTCAGTTTACTTGCACTGTAAAGCTTTTATACTCACATCCCATAAGTCTGTGAACCCTGGCTGAGGGATGAAGCCAACTAGCTATTACATGAGTTCTCTGTTCTTAAACTTAAGGCTTTGCTGAAAGCTTTTCCGATGGATTTGTTTAAAACTGTACCTTGCCTGCGACTTTAAGAAATTCATCATACCCATCATCTAGTACTGTTGGATACATTACTATTTTGCATAGAGATATAGATGATAGCTCCAGTGTAGAAAATAAAACTTTATATTGGATAATTGCAGGAAACTTGACTGCAATTCACTATAAAACTAAGAATGTATTTTGATGTGTAAGGAAAAAGCATTTCAAAACAGCCTGAACAAGAGCGAGACCCCATCTCTACTAAAAACAGAAAAAAGTAGCCGGGCGTGGTGGTGTACACCTGTAGTCTCAGCTACTCCGGAGTCTGCGGCAGGAGGATCGCTTGAGCCCAGGAGTTTAAGGTTGCAGTGAGCTAGGCTGATGCCACGGCACTCTAGCCAGGACAACAGATCAAGACACTGTTTTGGGGGGGCGGGGGGGGGGGGGAAGTTAACCCAAACAATCTGCAGGTGGGGAGGAGAAAAGGACAGATAAGGCAATTCAATCAATTTTGAATAAATTCAGCCTTTAATCTAGCTAAGTGTGATATGCTAGAAAGAATTTTTTTTTTTCCTTTTGTGATTCCTCTGGGCAATTTGGATAGAAAGAATATTTTAAAATATTTAACATTTAAATGTGAAATAAATTTTCTTCTCATGGTGGATTTCTCTGCCAGTCCAGGACAAAATCAATGACTCCTTCCATGACCCTGTTAATAATCTTTATGCCTCCCATCCTAATTTGTATTCAATTATTTGTTCATATCTTAATTTGAGGGCAAGTTCTTATTGCCTTAATTGCCTTTGTATCCTCAAGGCCTAAGCACAATGTGTTGCACAGAGCAGGTGTTTATAATGTATATAAAGTTACATTGAATTCTCATCTTATGGTAGTCATTTTTTTTCTAGAACACAGAACATGTATTTCAATAGTGAAATACATATTTCACTGAATTTCCAGTGGAAAACATATTTCCCCTAAACTTTGCTTTCAAGTGCTGTTTATAGCACCTAAGATACGAATGTTTAAAAGTAACAATTAGTGACCACTCACCTATTGGGTGTTCTTCCACAGTGCAGGGCAATCTGCTGCTCAGCTCCTCCTGCAAGTCTTCAATAAGACGGTAAATGATTTTGTGAAGTTTAATTTTTACTTCTTTTTTTGCAGCAGACTGCTGGATAACGTTGCTTGCATTCACATTAAAGCCATATATAACACCTGGCAAGGAAAAATACAATCAATAAAGTAACACAAAGATTGTATTATAATCATTTATTTGTCTTTCAAGCAGACACTCAAATCTAAATGGTTTTATTTCAATGTAAATTAAATAGGAATAGCAATTAGGGGAGATAAGAAATTCTATGATTTTTTCCTCATCAAAACTAATAAATTTTCAAATTAAAGAAAGAGAATTTTATGTATATATAGTATTGTGGCTTGTTTAACAAGGAAAATTTCTTTATGATTTTTAAATCATTATTAAAAAACATTATTTTTAAGTGCCCATAAAGTACAAGGCCATATGCTAAACAAAACTTTGATTTTTATACCAGAGGACTAGGAAAACTGGCCAGGCACAGTGGCTCACACCTGTAATCCCAGTACTTTGGGAGGCCAAGGAAGTAGGATCATTTGAGACTGGCCTGAGCAACATAGTGAGACCCTGTCTATACCAAAACCAAAAAAACATTAGTTGAGCATGGTGGCTCATGCCTGTAGTCCTAGCTACTTGGGAGGCTAAGGTAGGAGGATCGCAACAGAGTAAAACCCTGTCTCTAAAAAAAAAAAAAAAAAGAGAGAGAAAACAAAGACTGATAAGGGCTGAAGTATTATTTATTTTCATAGCAATTCTATTAAGAAATCATAATCTTACTGCCTACAATTTTTGCAATTTACACTTAGGCAGTCGGCCAAAAGATGCTCAAAAATAGTGACTTAAAGTGGTGTGGGAGGATATAGTGACTTAATTAGTAAAGTTCAAGAGTTATTTTAAGAAGTAAAAGAAGTTTCATGGAGCTGATCACTTTACCAAAGAACAAATAATGTATTTAACTGCAAATACTTTGGGAGGAAAAAAAAAGCAAAAGCAAAACACTCTTGCCTTAAACAAAATGAATGAAAAAAATTAACTCAGTTTAATTAAACACAACCACCTTGAAAGTCTTATCATTAAGAAATCATTCGGGGAGGAGAAGGTGGGCAAGGGCAATATACATAACCTAAACTTTTGTACCTCCATAATATGCTGAAATAAAAATAAATAAATAAATAAAAAGTAAAAAAAAAAAAAAAAGGAAATCATTCAATACTCTGACTAAATCACATAGCACAGTGTTAGGCCAGTCAGTGCCTAACAAATACTTTGAATTAATCAGCATTACTGAAAATACCTTTTCAGTGATAGAGGTGACATCTAATTCTAATCAAGTCAGATTATTAAGTGTCTCCTTTCTAAATGATTCATGAATCCCTCAATAATGTTGGCACTTTACCAAGTGTAAGAGCTAGTTAAAGTGACAGTCATGAGTCCCCTTTTTGTGTATCATAAGTTTGACTAATAAACATAGTGCCCTGCCTTCTAAGCATTTAAAGCTAAAAGGAGCTTTTGATCTAAAAAGATATGATTTATAAAGTTATCAATTAACTAAAATAGGTAGCCAAAACTAAAAGATGAAGAAAAGTACTGAAGAGGTTGATTACAGTGTTAGGAGCATTCAGAAGTCTAAAATAATGAAAGTTACAAAGAACCAAGCTTGGTTTGGGTAGGGAATTGAGAGGAAGGGGAGAGGGGGCAGTAACGCTGCTTAAAAAAAAGATCAAGAAACACTAGCAGATCTTGAAATAGTTCCCCAAGGTTGCAGTACAGCACGACAAGTGGAGTTATGGGGGCAATACTGCACATCCTGTTGATCTCAGTTGCTAGCTGGGCGTGAACTATAGCAGGAAGAGTGATGGTGATGCGAGTAAATGTCGGGTGTGACAAACCAAGCAATAAAAGATAGAAGCAAATGGTTCACTGGGTGATCCAGAACACAGTTTAACAAATAAGAAATGAATCCTTACCGTTAAATGTTTCAGCAAGATTAACATCATTTTCACTAATATCACCCACTCCAAAATGTACTAATTCCAGTTCACACTCGTGTGAAGCATCATAGGTATCCATAATGTTTAAAAGGGTCTCCACCGAGCCATCGACATCACCTAAATACAGCAAACGTTTAAAATTGTTGGTTTTAAGAGTCAGGCATCAGCAGACACAAAAAAGACAATAATCTATTTAAAAACCACGACAGGAAAAGCATTTACTACTAAATCTACTTTTCTTTAGGTTTAGCATTATAAATATCTCCTTGACTTAATAAAGTATAATGAGCCCAATATACATTTACAACAAAATCAGCAAGAAATATGTTGACTAAGAAAATCTGTCCCAAAATACTGAAATAATTTTCACTTAAATTTAAGGGCCCAAACCAATTATGAGAATAAAGAAATATATATATTCAAAGAATGAGTTGTAAAGTAAAATCTTTTAAAAGGCACCTTTAATTATTACAGGAAGTATATTTGAATCTCTTTCTAGTTTCTCTTTTGGCTTTAAGGGTTTTTGTTCTTTTCTTTCTAGATACTCTTTAAATGATCTCTCCTTCCAGTGCAAAGAGCCATACTTCTCACGGGCTTTCCGATGTGCTTCTTGGTGTTCCTTTCGCTTTTCTTCTATTACTTTGAGATCCTCTTTATTTTTCTCCTGTTCTTGCTCATATTTCCTCCAGTCAACAACTTCACGTGCCCTTGGCTTTATAGGGGAAAAACTGGCATTATTTAATGAAACAGACAGCAATAACTGCTAGGCAAAGGCTTTGTGTTTCCCCCTCTTATGAAATTAGCTTAACTCATGTATGAAACCATTAATTTTGTAAGTTTTAAGAAATGTGTAGAATTTTAATTTGGGACTTTGTATATAATTGAATTGATTTAATTTAAAAATCTTAGCTCAAATTTTAAAAAATAATTCTGTAGTTTCATTCTAAAATGATACAA
Source organism: Eulemur rufifrons (assembly GCF_041146395.1). Classification (NCBI taxonomy): domain Eukaryota; kingdom Metazoa; phylum Chordata; class Mammalia; order Primates; family Lemuridae; genus Eulemur; species Eulemur rufifrons. Next base: position 72,865,004 of record NC_091001.1, on the reverse strand, counting down.
CTGGCCCCCTCACAGCCGCTTATAATCTAGAATTGTTAACATTAACAGATTTCTGTGGACAACATTACAAATTGACATTTAAAATCATTATTTTATATCTAATATATAGGTATTAAGCTTGATGTACCTCAGATTCTACTTCAAGAATTTCATCCCCTGCAGAAGGAAGGTCTCTCCAGCCTATAATTCCCACTGGCATGCTGGGATAGGCCTCATTGATTGTTTTTCCATTTTCATCAAATATTAACCGTACTTTTGCCCAACTCTTTCCAGCAACCAGAACTGAGCCTTTTCTCAAAGTTCCTCTTTGAATTATAGCTGTAGTAACAGGACTAGAATGAAAAAAAAAGTATATATTTTTAATGCCATTATCAGGATACAGTTGTACTTTCTTAAGTAGAGCTAAGATATCTTTATGAGGTTTAAATACATATAAACATATTTATACACAGGGTTAATTCTACCACTTCTTAACGTCTTAAACATGTTATAAAAACATTTCAAAGCCAGCACAGTGGTGCGCATCTGTAGTCCCACCTACTCAGGACGATCACTTGTGCCCAGGAGTTGAAGGCCAGCCTGGATAATATAGCAAGGCCCCTATCTCTAAAAAAAGAAAATTTCTTCACAACAGCCAAGAGGTAGTAGCAACCCAAATGTCCATAATCAGATGAATGGACCTTTCATCCAAAGAAAATGTGGTATAAACATATAAGGGCATATTATGCAGCCTTAAAAAAGAAGGAAATCCTATCATATGCTACAACATGGATAAAATTCTAGGACATTATGCTAAGTGAAATAAGCCAGTCAGAAAAGGACAAATATTATATGAAGTATCTAAAGTAGTCAAAGTCATAAAAATAGAAAATAGGGAGTTGCCAAGGGCTAGGGAGAGGGGTAAAGGGAATTAGTGTTTAATAGGTATGAAGTTTCAGTTTTACAAGATAAAAAATTTCTAGAGATCTGTTGCACACTAATGTGAATATATTTAACACTACTGATCGGCATACTTAAATGTGGTTAACATAGTAATTTTTGGTTTTTTTTTTAGAGATGGGTCTCACTATGTTGCCCAGGCTGGTTTCAAACTCTTGGACTGAAGCAATCCTCCTACCTCAGCCTCCCAAGTAGCTGGGATTACAGGCTCAGTTCACTGTGCCCTTAACATGGTGAATTTAATGTTACGTGTTTCTCACCACAATAAAAAAAAAAGGCAAAAACCAAAAAACAGTTCTTGTAAAGTTATGCTAAGAGAAGGAGCAGGGAACAGAATGTTCTTAGAGAATCCTAATCCACTTTCTATCCTACTCTCCATGTCAGCTAAGAAATTGCCCACATTTGTTACAGAGTATAAAGCAATGAGAAAACCTCTCTTGCTGATAGGTAGGAAAGTTCAAGAAGAGAACACCATTTCAAAGACCTTCCTAAATAGTGTATTAATGATTGAGGTCATAAAAAATTTACAAACCCTAAAATGCAACTATTGGTATTTCATTCCAATTTATGTTATCCTTGAGGCTTTACCAACTCAGTCAAGTCAGTGGGGGAAAAAAATCAAACAAATTGAACAAACTACTTAAGTCATCCAAATAAGACTACTAGATGTATATAGATAGTTGCTACAGTCTACTGATAATAAGTAAATTTTTGTGTCCTGTGTGTTAGTACAATAAAATACTTTTCAAAAATAAATACTTTGAAAATATTGTTCACGGACTAACAATAACATGCAATAAAAATGTTATTATGTAATCAGTTCACAAAAACCATACAACAAAATTATTAAAAAGCAAGCATTTTAACAGTCCTACCCTCTTCCTTTGTCTGTGAAAGACTCTATTACTGTTCCTTCCACTGGACCAGTGGGATCTGCTTTCAATTCTAACATTTCTGCGAGAGCAATTGTTGCTTCTGCCAAAGCCATCAGATTGTCACCCTTTAATAACAAAGGTTGTTAATATACAGTAATAAATATTATCTGTAAATGTAAATACCAGGGTCAGAAAGTCAAATTATCCTTGACAGTTATATTATACTTTTCTCTTTAACCATTAAAGGCATGAATTACCCAGTTGAACAAAGAAATGAAGGAAGGATAAGAAGGAGGGGAAAAGAAAAGAAGGGGAAGGAAGGACGGAAGGATGGAAGAAAAGAAGGAAGGACGGTAAGAAGGAGGGAGGGAAGGAAGGAGGGAAGGGAGGAAGGCAGAGAGAGATCAATCATCAAGAAAACCTAACCCAGGGACAGATCTTGCAAGGAACAAGTGGCTATTTTTTTTTAAAAGGATGGCTATCGGTCAGGCTTGTTAATACCCTTTCATAAACACATGCTCCATTCATTTTCTTTCTCCTCTATCTGTCTTTACAATTGTGTTTTCTTCCTTGCACTAACTTACTTTCTTTTTTCTCCCCTAGAATTCTAATGCTTTTATTGCATGGAGCCCATCAGAACTAAAACAAGTGAATCCAAAGGAGACTTTACACAATATTGTAAAAGGGATGTCTTTAGAAAGCCAAACTTGCAACTCTCAGATGGCCAGAGGTTAGTAATTCAATCTGTGAATCCAAACCAATCTATCTCTTTCAGATTCTTGCTATCTGCTTTTTTAAAAACAATTAATATATAATAGCTCTCACAAACTTTCTTAATGATGCTACTTTACATTTGAAATTCTATCCAACTGAACAAGCAGTTACATCCATTATTTCATTTGATCCACTCAAGAATCCTGTAAAGTAAGCAAATCAAACATTACTTACCCTTATTAAAAAAATGAGAGAAAAAGCACTGACTAGACCCAGGCTCTAAGCCATTCCTGCAACCACCCAGCTATGCAGCCTTGAAAAATCACTTCACCTTCCTGGATCTCCTTTCTTCAACCATAAAATGAGGAGCTAGAGTAGATGATTCTTTCACCTTTCATGATCTATGCTTGCTATGCTCTCTAGGGCTCCAAGATCGCACAGCTGATTGACTGGTGATAGAACTAGAACTGATGGGCAAGGGATTTTTCCACTCTCCGTGTCAGCTAAGGGATTGCTCACAGTTGTTACAGTGTATAAAGCAATAGGCAACTGTAAAAAAAAAAAATTGATTAAATATTCTGCTTATCCACCCTCTTATTGCTAGTATTTATTCCAGTTTACAAAATGCTGTTCCAAAAAGTAGAGCTGGAGTTGTTTCTTTGCATGAGTAATCCTCTATATCTTGGAAAAGAAGCCTCATCTTACTTTCCTGCCACTCTCTTCCACTTCCCTCCATTCCCTAGGAATCATCTCTGCCATGCTTCCAAATATGCCTAAGCAGCTTTACATCTATCTACTCCTCTGATGGTATCTGGGCAGAAAAGATGGTCAAACCTTCAAATGTTTGAATCTTATTGTAGTAAGTTTGCCAACTGGCTTTCAGAGTATAATAACAATTGAGCTATTATGAAAAGATAACAAAGTAAGGTAGTATTTTATGAATTTCAGAGGAAAAGCAGCATAGTTCTACTATTAATAGAAGCACAATTTCTAAGCATCTTTAAGGTAATATATTTAGGAAAAGTAAAGATGAAATGACATTTAATTAGAGGAACGTGGTTAAAGTACAGCACCATCCCTTCAGTGAATGATCAGCAAAAAAAGATCTGTATTATATTAATAACTAAACTGTGAAATATGATACAGATGGATAAAAAAGGATATCCTACTTTGTAGGATAAGGGAATTGGAAAATGCTGAGTCAAGTACTGAGCCTCCTTGGTATTTTTTAATCCAGGAAAGAATAATTGGTAATTTTAAAGAAAATGGAATTCATCATAAATAACATAAAACTTATAGCAATTTCACCCATAGAAACATTCAGTTAATCAATTAACAAAATCAAGCTAAATTTAATCTTTGTCTCAGTGAAATTCTTATTTAAATCTCTCTTAAATGCCCTAAGTCCTATTTCCATTGTTTTTTGCTTATAAAAGGCATGAAATACAAGGACTTTTCATTACCAACTGGATTTCATTTCTCCTTAAAACAGTCTTTAGCCTACTGTTACTCTATCCCCACATCATTCAGCATTTATTCTCCTCATTCTAAGTATCTCATAATAAAAACATTAGGTTTAGCTCCAACTCCCCACTGCTCAGCTATATAACTGTGAACTGGTGACTAACCTCTCTGAGCCCAATTCCTAATATGCCACACCAGGATAATGGTAACATCTTGCTTGGCCTAGCTCCCACAGAATTTTTTTTAAAACACCACAAAATATGTATGTCAAAATGTTCTTTAGGTATAACGCAGTGTGTGCATTATGTATAGCGTTCCATCAGAGCACATTCATCTCTGAGGTGCCCACATTTACCGTAAGTGCAGAGACATGCACTGCTTGAACATCACCTCCATGATCTTCACACACCACATCGTAAGCCAGCAGCTCTTTTTTCACTTTTTCAGGATCAGCCTCAGCTTTGTCACATTTGTTTATGGCAAGAACAATAGGAACTGAAAGACACAGAGTTAAGAAGAGTGCAAATCATGACACCTTCAATTCCAGGTATTCACAGTGAAAAACACCAACCTATTCTGGCTTTCTCTTTACTCAGTGGATGTACTTATCTAACAAAAGGCCTAACAAAGCCAGGTGTGGTGGTGCTCACCTGTAGTCCCAGCTATGGGGAGGCTGGGCAGGATTGGGGGGCTGGGGGTGGTGGTGGGGAATTGCTTGAGCTCAGAAATTCAAGTCCAGCCTGGGCAACACAGCAAGATCCTGACTCTTAAGAAAAAAACAAAAAGACCTAACAGACCCACTTTAGAGTCACAGCACCTTACTCTCCTCTCTACATGTAAAGAAGAAATCCAGATGTGAGATGTTAAGACTAAAATTAGGCTGGGCACAGTGGCTCATGCCTGTAATCCCAGCACTTTGAGAAGCCAAGGCAGGAGGGTCACTTGAGGCCTGGAGTTTGAGACCAGCCTGGGCAACATAGGGAGACACCGTCTCCACAAAAAAAAAAAAAAAAAAAAATTTAAAAAATTAGCCAGGCATGGGGCTGTGCACTTAGCTACTTGGGAGGCTGAGCCAGGAGAATTCCTTAAGCCCAGAAGTTTGAGGCTGCAGTTGAGCTATGATAGTGCCACTGCATTCCAGCCTGGGCAACAGAGCAAGACTCTTTCCCTAAAAAACAAAAACAAATACAAAAAATTTTTTTAAAACCCTGTAATTATAAGCAGATTCTGAATTAAGAAAAGGCACCTGAGAGAAAAATATCTATCCATAAACATAAAAGCAAGATCAGTAATTTACATCGGAGATAATCTCCAGAAAAAAAAATCATGAGAAGATTCTAATTCAATACTACTATATCATTTGCCTCTTCTTTCTAGGCTTTATTAAGTCATTGTTAAAACTCAACATATCATCCTCGGTTGAAACTAAGTATCACTATTGCAAATTGTCTTTTAGGATTTACAGCAACTCTTTATTCATACACCTAGCTCACTGACCCAACACAAAACAGGCTCTCAATAAATGCTTTTTGTTTTTGTTTTGTTTTGTTTTGTTTTTTGAGATAGGCTTTCACTCTGTTGCCCAGGCTGGAGTGTAGTGGTACTATCATAGCTCATTGTAACCTCCAACTCCTGGGCTCAGGTGATCCTCCCACCTCAGCCTCCCAAGTAGCTGGGACCACAGGCACTACAATGCCTGGCTAATTTTTAAAAATTTTTTGTAGAGACAGGGTCTCACTATGTTGCCCAGGCTAGTCTCAAACTCCTCAATCCACCCACCTCAGTGTCCCAAAGTGCTGGGATTACAGTCGTGAGCCACTGCACCAGGCCTCAATAAATGTTTACTTAATGAATGGACCAAATAATCTTATAATCTACTTGTCATTACTAGACATACCCTCTCTTTAGAGAAATCACAGAAAATTCTAGGAAAGAATTCTCTGGTTGCATTTTACCATCTCTGCAATTTTCTCAGGTATCAAAGGAACAGAAATTGAACAAGACACAAAACAGTTTTATAATTCACAGCCTATTATTGTGAAAAAGTACAGTCCATGTTGATAAGTTGGAATTTAATTGGGGACCAAAAGAATAGGTGTACAAAGCACAATATAATGAATTTATCCTATCTCAGCCAACTGCTTTGTTATGGGATCCCCAGCAAATTTATCCCTCTTCCTTTTGCCATGTATTGCATAGAAGCATTCCCCTATCCGCCATGTATTCCCTGGAATCATTAAGAACATAGTACATCACATAAACGCAGTTTTGAGAAATTAAAAAGCAAAGTAACACCAGAATCTAGACAATCCAGATTATACATGCAGATTATACATGTTGCAAATTAGCTGTATAATCGTACATAACTGGGGAGAGTTCTGGCCACTCTGGGTCTTAGTTTTTATGTTGTAAGATGAAAGAATTGGACTAGTTCAATAATTCTTAGCCTTTTTTTTTTCTTGCTAACAAACCTAGGGGGAACACTCCATTGGTATATTTTCTTTGTGTGGATAGATATAGGGTCATAGCAGAATAAGAATGAATGTTCACAATATATGTATGTGTGGTGTTTACTATTACAATATTTAAATGAAGAAATAAGGGAGATGATGGTCAAGTGATTTTCCAAAAGTTTCAATTTTATACCTTAGATAAAATAAGAACTCATTTAAAACAGATGAAGGGAAAGTTTCTCTTTAGAGAAGAATTCCAAATAATAAATGAACAAGGAATAACTGAATATCACCACTATGCAACTCCTAATGAATTTCGGTGATAGGTACATAGGAGTTCATTATTCTATTCTTTGTTTCCTATCTGTTTACATTTTCCATGAAAAAGTTTTTAAAAACGGTCATAGTAGAAGAAAGATTGTACTCGTAGTCACAAGTCCCAAGCTGAATTCTGCTACACTCTTCCTATTAATTAAGTTATAAGTCCGTGGGAAAACAATTTAACTATCTTTGAGGTTTATCTGTAAAACAGGTAAAATAATCCTGGGATTGCTATGAAGATTAAATGAGCTACATGTAAATGGCTCCAGAACTGTGACTTTATATAGCAGATCCTTAAAAAAAAAACAGCAACTTCCTTCCTGATCCATGTAAGTCAGCCACACAGTACCTTGAGCTTCTTTCGCATGCTGAATAGATTCTATAGTCTGTTTCATCACCCCATCATCTGCAGCTACAACCAATATGATAATGTCAGTGACCTGAGCACCTCTGGCTCTCATTGCTGAGAAAGCAGCATGTCCTGGAGTATCAAGAAAAGTTATCTTTTCCCCCGAAGGCAAAGAGACTGTAGAAACAAAATCCAAGAAAACCAAGGACTCAAATAAGTACTTCCTTAATATGAAGGAACATATGTGACATTATCAAACATATCAATAATTCTTTGAAATAATTTTATCCCTTCTATTAATCTCAATCAGAACCACCCAAAGAATCATTTCACAATGAAAAGCGGTAAAATACCAGTTAGACCGTTAAGGTTTTCTTTTCATGTAATAATTTCAAACTAAGACTCTTCATATTTCTAGAATATAACTACTTTCATAAACGTACCAACTGATATATATTCTGGAGAGAGAACAGACCAATAGCTGTACAGGCAGCCACCCTGACATTAACAAACCACAGCTGCACAACTGCTATGAGTCACAGAAAGGCAATTTAGTATACAGTTAGTAACTCAGGATTTGAATCCAACAACCCTGGGTTTAAATCCTGGCTTAGCCTCTTACTAGTTATGTACTTTGGGCAAGTTACTTAACCTGAAAAAGTTTCAGCCTCCTTATCTGTAAAAGTAGGAATATTAATACCTGCCTCATGAGGTTGTTTTGAAGATAAAAATAATAAAGCATATGAGGTGTTCAGCACAGTGCTGGGCATATGCTAAGTGCTCAGTAAATGGTACTATTATTTAATTATTATTAGCAACATTATCACAACCTGGCATTGGAGGCTATATAAACATAATCAATTAAGCAGCAAAAAAAAAAATTTTAGGTTGATAAGATCAAAGAATGAGCTAGAATAAAAAAGGTAACATAATTTTCTTCTTATAGAAAGTACAAAGTAACCTTCATTAACCACTTGTTCTATAATTCATCAGACCAATGGCTGTAAGTTTTAGCCTTTCCTTTTACTTTGAATTTGTATATTTCATATTATGACATTTGGTTTAAGAAAATATAAGTGAGGTTCCCTAGCACATTGTAAGGTAATCTGTGTTCATACCAAGAAAGGCACCAATGTGCTGAGTGATGCCTCCAACTTCCATTGCTGCCACTTGAGTTTTTCGAAGTTTGTCAAGTAACGTCGTTTTCCCATGATCAACATGGCCCATTATAGTAACAACTGGGGACCTTGGGGTTAATAAAGCTGGATCTGCCTGGGGCCTACAATTAATAGCAAAGGAGTTTCATTTCTTAAATATCAGAAACACTTTATAGCCTGTGAATTGGTTCACAGTTATCTCTGTGAGCTACCATTAACAATAAAACCCAACATTCAGCTTTGATTACAAATAACTATATTGCCCTCTTATGCATATGACTTATGACAGAATATTTCTTTTTTTTTTCTTTTTTTTTTGTTTGGGACAGAGTTTCACTCTGTTGCCCGGGCGAGTACCGTGGCATCAGCCTGGCTCACAGCAACCTCAAACTCCTGGGCTCAAGCAATCCTCCTGCCTCAGCCTCCCGAGTAGCTGTGGCTACAGGCACATACCATTATGCCCGGCTAATCTTTCTATTTTTAGAAGAGACAGGGTCTTGCTTTGCTCAGGCTGGTCTTGAACTTCTGAGCTCAAGCAATCCTCCCGCCTCAGCCTCCCAGAGTGCTAAGATTACAGGTGTAAGCTACCATGCCTGGCTATGACAGAATATTTAATGACTGCCTACATACAGTTGGCATCTTCATTACAATGATCAGAATTGAATCAAATTTTAAAATTCAGACCAGTGTATACACTCAACAAACTAAGAGAAATGACTCTTAGAGTTTTATAATAACCTGATTATATTTTCTGATGCTTTAAGCACTTCAAAGAAAAGTTTATTCTATACTAACATATCATTTTAATTATGAAAGAAATTTTAAGCCAATCTTCCATTAAAAAGTGTAAATAAAACTATGTAGTCTCCCTCCCCCAATATATATGGTTAAGTTTTACCTTCTTACAGCATCTTTATTTTCTCTGACTTTGTCCTTTTTTAATTTGCTCCATTTTAACTTCATCCCTGCCTTCTTTATCACTTCTTTGATCCAGACTTCATCTAAACGTGAGTCTGCTTCTAGTGAATCTATGTCAATAGCAGTGTTCAATAAAGCTTCATATACAAAATCTGGTTGGAATAAAACAAAAACTTTTAGGATGATGAATTAAATGCTCAAAAAAGTGATCTTTATTAACAAATGTCTATATAAACAGCACACTCAATAAAAGGAATAACTATGTAAACTGTTTCTCTTATGTTAACAAATCATGACGATGCTAAAAAATTTTAATTCTTTAAAATATGCATGTATATTAACTGACATTTCTGCATATTCATAAATATTAAAATATTTATATACCTTCTAAACCATCTGAATCATTAATAAAACATCAAATTGCATATTGTATAAATTTAGTATTAAGTAATTACAGTATATTTCTTCAAAAACTTGTAGTCACATGTCATGCATATACAAACGTGTGCATGTATATACAGTCCATTCTCGTTATTTACAACAGTTATGTTCTTTGAGGAGAAATACAAGGTTGAGTTCCTGCAAGCCTCTAGCCACATTTTTCAAGTGATCAATACCTAATCTTATTTTATGTGTTTCTCTTTAAAGGCATTTTTAAAAATACATATCGTTGATTTATTAATGTTGAACTCATGGCCAATAGTACTATAATTCATGCCTGAATGAGTTTATCTAAGACACGTACTTTCTGCGTAAGGCACATCACAGCCATCTTGTGCTTACCCTCGAATGCCTTAATCTCACTGCAAATAAAATTCCAGGTATTCTACGTTCCCATATTTTTCTTTGTAAAATTATCTGACTCACCAGTGTTTTTTTCCATTGCGTTGGCCAGCTCCTCAACAGTCATTCCAATCCATGCTTCTATCTCCTTTTTTGATTTTCTTGAAGATAACTGAGATTTCCGTGGTCTTTCTTCCTATTAAAAAGTCAGAACATATACACAAGAAGAAAAAAATTTAAGTGACAATTTACACCGTGAATATCTACCACAACCATAATCTACAAACACTCTCATAAGTAGTTAACACTTAGACTAAAATAAAAAATCCTGCATCCATAATTCGCTGTTCCTCACTAAATTCCAAGTAATCAAATCCATCAGCATTACCACACAACTAACCAGAACTTCCCTTCCTCACAAAGATCTATTGCCTGGAGTATAGCATTAAGTAATAATAAATATTATATAAATGATAAAATACTCAAAATGGATTTCTACTCATGGTTCTTTGCACTTTCATCTCAGACCAAATAATACAGTAACTGATGAAATCTGTAACTACCTTCTTTGTTACTAGAAGCCTATACTGAGATAAAGCAGCCCCGATGAGCATGTCTATCTTTAAGGGCCGGGCGTACAGCGGAGCCGCCCACACTGGGTAGGCAGATGAAAATCCATGCCTCCATTGTGCCAATGCTCTTCTCTGACCCAGGCTATGCAGCTGTCTACAAATAGTGTGAAATCGTAGCAAGTTCTCTAACTTCAGTAGCTTCTGGTTCATGTTCCTCCTAGAAAAAAGGTTTTAAAATACTTTGGTTAATATTCAAATCAAGTTAGCAAATATTAATAATTGGATATTTACTACATGCAAAGCACTGTGCTAGGTACTAGAGTTACAACAATGAGGAAAACTGGGTTCCTGCCCTGAAAAAGCTCACAGTTTAGTCAAAGAGATGGAATTCCATATCAAGGTCTCCCTAGATACTAGCTATCATTATTGTTAATGTTACTACCATGATAGAACTGAAATACAATAACATTATAAAATGCTCTTTTTTCACCCTTGAAACATCAACTAACCAAATCACAGCTACATTGAAATTTTAAAGTACACATTTGAACTTATCAACCCCTGTTAAACACCCTCCAATGGCTCTCCATTATCCTCAGTTTAATGTACAGCTTCATAACATGCTATATAAGGACTCATTATCTGACCTCTTCTAACATCTCACTTCATTTCTGACACTCTTGCACTCTCCCCACACCTACCTCCCAAGCTTTTGTTATTCTGATCCACATATAATCTCCAGTGGTTTGTCATCTCCCTTCTGAATCTTTGCACATGCTTTCTCTAGCTGGAATTGTCTTTCAACTCTTGGCACTTTCCTGTCTCCCCACCTCATCCCCTAAAACAAGATGCTTTATAGTAGGAAGAAGCCACCCAATATTTATTGAATAATGCCTTTTGAATATTATTCCTGCAATGAAAGAAGAGTTTACTGAAGAAAACTGTAACAGAACTCATTAGTAATATAGTTATTTTCCTCCCAGAGTCCTCAACCTCCTCTGCTCTCAAGACTGCATTTCTATAGCTTTGCTGTTCAGTTTTTAAGGACAGGAACAATTAACATAATGTAAGAAATACATACTTTCTCCCTAGGAAACACTTCCTAAGTACCACATGCTAGGCATTGTGCTTGATGTTGTTCATTCACAGTTTAATAAGTCAGAGTTCCTTCCACAAAGAGTTCACTGTCTTTAAAGCTTTCCAATAAAATGATTCTCAGGTACATCAGACACAGTGATTGATTACAACCTAGGGTAGTATTTTCACTGTAACAATATGCATAATTCTTTCTGTAAATTGTAAAGTCATTTTAAAGTTTTTTTTAATAAATGGAGAGTAAATTTCCAAGTAGTGAATATGGCCTTTTAGATTCTTCAGTATAAACTTTTACTCACTACTCAGAAATAATTTTAGTTAACATTTTAATATGTATCTTTTCAACCCTTTTCTTTGTGCTTGTATCTATTTTACTTACAAAAATAAAATCATATTAAATTTTGTTTTATAACTTTTTCCATTAAAGAATATATTGTGAGTATTGTTTTATGTCATTAAATATTACAGTTGGCCCTTCACATCTGTGGCCTCCTCATCCATGGATTCAAACATGCTCCACCATGCTCGGCTTTTTTTTTTTTTTTTTAGTTGTCCAGCTAATTTCTATTTTTTAGTAGAGATGGGGTCTCGCTCTTGCTCAGGCTGGTCTCGAACTCCTGAGCTCAAACGATCTGCCCGCCTCGGCCTCCCAGAGTGCTAGGATTACAGGCATGAGCCATCGTGCCCAGCCTCAATGTGTTTACCTTAACCATATAAAACTACCTTGAACAAAATTCTAAACTTTTACAAAACCTTAAATTTTTTTAACTATTTCTCTCACAATATGGCATTTCTACAATATGCTTTCATTTCATATTTATATCTATAACATGTATGAATATATTTGCATATATTATATTATGTATATATAAATATATTTTATTTTCTACTAGATATTCTTTAAAATTATTCACAAATGATAATAGTTATTTAATGTGACCAAAGAAATTGAGACTCTGGACAGGCGAGCTTTGCTAGATAACTGGACATTAAATATCAAATGTTATATTTCAACCAATTTTCCCCAAATATATTTTACAGTCCTGACCTAGTATACTGAATATTTTTTAAAAGAAAGAAAAGAAACAATAACTGAAATAGGCACAGTATTGTGAAGACAGTACCTGACCAGGCAACAAAAGACCGCTGGTTGGACACCCACTCTGACACACCCCAGCAAGTGTTATCTTGATTGAGCAAGTTACTTGTTTCCTATGGGTCTCATTTCTCTGATCTCTATAAAAAGAAAGCAGAAGTGTTTGAATATCTGTCCTTTCTACTGCCAAGGCTATGATGAGAAAATGGGACGATGTATATACGTTATCATTAGCTATTTTAAAACCATATTACATGCTCTTTAGTGATGGCTTATCTACTTTGAGGATTCACTGCTTCTAAGTTTAAAATATTCACAAGTCACTACATTATTTGTTAATGGATAATTCTGAGGTTTTGTGTGCGTGTTTAACATAGCAAGCATTTTACCTTAAAAGATTTATTCAAGTAAAGATCCAAAGAAACATCTGGCTTAATTCCAAAGAAATAAACACATTAAGATTTAAAAATTCATTCAAGGCTGATCACAATGGCTCATGCTTCTAATCTTAGCACTTGGGAGGCCAAGGCGGAGGATCATTTGAGCCCAGCAGTTCGAGACCATCCTGGGCAACATGCCCTCGGCTCTACAAAAAATTTAAAAATTAGCCAGGAGCTATGGCACACACCTGTAGTCCCAGCTATTTGGGAGACTGACGCAGAAGGATCGCTTGAGCCAGGAGTTTGGGGCTGCAGTAAGCTCTGATTGCGTCACTGCACTCAAGCCTGGGTGACAACCTGACCCAGTATCAAAAAAAAAAAAAAAATTCATTCAGAACGGCACATGTAAAAAAATCTTATTTAGGTGTGTGCCCCTGGACTAAGGAGTAAAGAGTGCTCAGAAAACAGAAGATTCATTAGGAAATTATTTTTAAATGAATCGGAAACCAGATTTGACAAGGACACAGATTAATGGAGTGGGAGAAAGGACCCTACAGGTTACCCAAAGCACAGACATGCAACTGAGGCAGAAACATACACACCAAACCTTAGACACATCGGGGGCAACAACCCAAATGTCAAAACTAGAAGGAACCTTAGTTGTTACTTATTCCAAACCTCTCATTTTACAGAAAAGGAATCTGGAATCCAGAAGGGTTAAAAAGAACTCTCCAATGTCATACCACTAATTAATGGCAGTCAGGACAAGAACCGAGATTTCTGGCTCCCAATTCGGTGTTGTCTCGCCGCCAGGATATTCTTATCAAGGAATCTGAAGAGAGGATATTGGAAATACGTAGTTGCCATTAGTGGAAACGTCTGAAGAGTTGGAAGCTTTGGAAATTATCTGAAAGGTAAAAATAAGTCATTGTAGAAAAATTACGGATCTGGGGTGGCTTCGCCTCAAATCAGTCCAGAAAGCCGTGGGACCAGAGGAGGCTGGACGCGGGGGCCCCCGCACCCGCGGCCGCGCGCAGGGAGAGGAAGCAAGCCCGCCGCGACTGGGAGGACAATGCACATGCTTTCGTGAATGCCTAATGTGGGGTTACGCTGGGACTAAATGCACCTTAGAAGGGCTTCCAAATACGCAATATTTAGGAATTCGCGTCATTTGTGCCACTGACACTTTAGGCCAAACAATACTCGCCACCCGGACGACCCTTGCTAAGGGACCCCACTCACTTAGCTCACACATAACGCCCCGTGCCCCTGGATTCTGAACCCGGGTGGAAATCACCTTCCGGACCGGGAGAACTGTCTGTGGGTCAGTGCATCCCCTAAATGGCTCCCGCCGGGCTTCCGGTCCCACCGGAAGAGGTTCTTCCCCGAATTCAGCTTAGCTGTAGTCGCCGCCAGTGGTGGGGATCTCTTAGGTGTACCCACCTGCGAGCCGTGGGTAGGTGCTACTTCACTCCGTGGCCTCCTACCTGGTTTGCCGCGCGTGGTTAATCGCTTCTACAGGTACCTTCCATTTCTAGGAAGCAAATGATTAATACTTCTCTGGGGAGATGAGCAGCCTCGGTGCCTACACTCGAGGAAAATTTAAACAGGGAATTGTGGGTGAAATGGTAGGTATGTCCTTCAAAGACACGTGTACCGAGCAAGAGGGAAAAAATGCAAGGGACCCTGGCGATAGGACGAGCCACTTAGTACTGTGCGAGGAGTAACCGCAGTTTTTTCTTTCAGAAGTCGCCTCGTTTGGATGGTATTTGGAGTAGTACAGCCAGATTGCTTGGGTTCCTATCCCAGCTCATTCCTAGTGTGTGGTTGGGGACGTTTCGTCAACTCTCTGTGCCTCAGTTTCCTCATCTACAATATGGTCATGACAGTAGCTACCTCACAGGTTCATAGTAAAGTTTTAATGAGTTAATAAAGTGTTGATGATAGCGCCTGGTTCACAGTGTTTGCTCTTAAATTACTAGAGCTTCCCCCGGGAGCTTTTCCTCACTTTGATTGGCCTTTATGTCTTTTGGCTGGTCCTCTTCACCAGAACCATCACCACTTCTGGACAGTATAAGCAGCTGAGGCGGGAGGATCACTTGAGGCCAGGAGTTGCAGGCTGCAGTGAGCTATGATTGAGCCACTGCCCTCAAGCCTGGGTAAGAGAGTGAGACCCTGTCTCTTAAAAAAAAAAAGAAACCAAAAAACCCACAACCCTATTCTAATTTTGGGGAAAACGTCAGACAAACCCAAATTGAAGAGTATTCTACAAAATACCTGACTGGTACTCTTCAAAAGCTGTCAAGGTCATGAAAAGCAAGACAAGACTGAGAGACTGTTACAGATCAGAAGAGACTTAGGAGACACCACAACTAAATGCAATGTGGTGTCCTTGAGAGCATCCTGGAACAGAAAATTGGAAAAAATGGTGAAACTTGAATAAAGTCTATAGTTTAGTTAATAGTAATATCCCAATGTTAATTGCTTAATTTTCACAAGTGTGTCATGGTTAATGTAAGAAGTTAACATAGGAAATTGGGAGAAGGGTATTTGGGGACTCTCCACTATTTCTGCAACTTTTCTGTAATCTAAAATTATTCCAAAATTAAAAGTTGATTTAAAAAAAATGAATCAAATCTTAAATCCCACCTCTTTAGAGGTAAACACTTTTATTATTTTGGTGAACATCATTCCATTAATCTCTATGCATAAATACACATACACATACAATTTTATGTAAATGGATTCATACAATGCATTTTGTCTTTTCAAAAATATATAATGGAAACTGTCCCTGCTAATAAACATAGATCCATGTCGTTCTTTCTAATGACTGCAAAAGATTCCATTGTCTATAATTGCCTTATCTCAAAGACAGACATAGATTGTTTCCAGTATGTAAATTATGAACAATGTTGTAGTGAACATCCTTGGCCATACACTTTTGCATGCCTGTCCAGTTCTTTCTCTAGAATAAATTCTTGGCTGGACATGGTGGCTCACTCTGTTCCCCGGGCTGGAGTGCAGTGGCATCATCATAGCTAATTGCAACCTCAAACTTCTGGGCTAAAGCGATCCTTCTGCCTCAGCTTCCCCAGTAGCTAGGACAATAGGTGTGCACCACCATGCTCAGCTAATTTTTCTTTTTTAATTTTTTTTGTAGAGACGGGGTCTCGTTATGTTGCCCAGGCTGGTTTCAAACTCTTGGACTCAAGTGATCCTCCCCCTTTGTCCTCCCAAAGTGCTGGGATTACAGGCATGAGTCACTGTGCCCAGCCTCATAACTATCATTTCTGACAATAAGAAACTTGACTCCCATCAGGCTTAATATATTTATTTTATCAAGTCCTCTGTATCAATCTCCAATCTGGCCATGTCTCCCTCCCCTGTGCTCATGGCCTTCTCTCTCCAGCTTGGACTCCAAGGCCAGTCCACCCCTTCAAGTGAATATCCTCCTCACTGTGGTTGGATGTAAGATGTTAACAGAAGGAGAAAGTGAGGACCTCTCTCCACTATCTTTGCAACTCTTGTAATCTAAAATTATACCCCATGTAGAGCCACTGGAGCCCCCATTCTCATCCCTACATCTGTGGACACCAGCATTGCTCTCCCCCCAGTGGCTTTAGGACTGAATTATTAAGGAAGGGGTGGGGTAAGGAAAGGTTCCTAGTCCCACTTCAAATCATGTCCTTTGTTGACCTTTTAAAAGTCTGATCATATTAACCATGGGACATACTATGTTTGAACACAGGAGGAGTCAGTTTACCCACAAATATGTTTTATATTGCCACCTTGCCTGGCCAGAACCATACTTTTAAAGCATGGCACACACAGATGTACCATATAGCATACCTGATACATAGAGATGCTCCAAAAGATCTGGTGAAGAGACACAGGTTGCAGCAAGCATTTTGTTTTCTATTATCTCTCTTGCTGTTTTTGGTAGGCATATAGCTTCTTAGCATGGCTTTCAACTTACCTGTTCTAGAATTGCCCTTTGTTTCATCCAATAGTGGCGATTTCTAACATTCCTTACCTAATAAATGCAATGATGCCCACTCCCCTTGGTGTTGATAAATGTCTTACAATTTTTGCCTTTTTATTTCCTTTGGCAGGTAGGGTACAATTGTACCTGTTTCCTCACTTTTAGCAGACATAAGATGAGGGTCCCTTGTCATGAACCCAAGCATAACTCCATCTTTCAATTCTCCTTTCCAGATTCTGTCCTTATCTGACAAGTTCCACACTCTTTCTAACAATAACAACAGTCTTTCCCTCAATGTGTTCTTGTGGAAATGCCACAAGACTTCTCATTAATTTAAGCTTTTTCTTGTCGGTTAAATAATTTGGCAAACTGCATTTATCAGATGCTACCCCTCTCCTAGAATCATGAGATTTTACACTCAAGACCTGTGATTCGGTAACTATTACCTCAAGTTCACTCTTCATAATTTTGAATTTAACCTGTTTCATGTTGTTTTCCATGTACATCTGAGATTGTATTTGAGGACAAAGGACCCACAAAATGCCAAGGACAGCATTTTTGTTTTTAATACAATGTTCACATATGTTTGATAAATAAATATTACATTAAACCTGAGTTAGGACAGTAGTTTTTGAACAGTGATATAAAGTTTTTTCATGATAGACAGACTTAGCCGTTTCATAATAAAAACCTTTGGCTGTAAAACTTTCAGTACAGGGTACTTGTTCATTTGATCACAGGTAGGCTAAAATTAAGAGACCCTTAGTGTAGACCATGGGGGAAAATGATAGTAGTTTAGGGTAGGGTGATGAAGGTGATAAGACATGGAAAATTTGAGAATCTGAACTGTGATGGATTAGCTATGGGGGTGGAGGGAAGAGGGATTCATGGCTTATGTAACTGATGATGGCAGTTCATTTCCAAAGAGATTTCTAGGTCAGAACACCCTATTGCCTGGACGATGTAGTGAATATCAGTGCCAGTTTTTACTTTTTATGTTCTTTGGTTGCTGTCATGGAGACCCTATCCTTGGTTAATGGTTTTGTACTTTTAGGCATAATTTACATTTTCTTAGTTACAATTAAATTCCAATTCTTCTTTCCCCTGTTTACTCTTGGGTCACCATAACTGAATTTGGGTATTCTTGAAAGATTCCAACATTTAAGAATAATCACTTGGGATATTCCATTTCTTCAAATGGATCATCTTTGATATTTTAATTTCATTTTTAGAGGAAAATTTACTGTAAAACTTGAGTCTACCATAACTTATATGTCAAAGTAAATAGTAAATAAATCAATGAATTAAATTTCCCAAGGAAAAAAATAGATTGAATACTCTATTGCTGGAGGTTAGCATAGATCAGAATAACTTAAAAAAGAAAAAATGACATTTGGTTGCATAAAAATGGGTAACTTTTGTAGATAAAACCAAACTAAAAAAAAGAAAAACTATTTAGAGGATTTATGACAATAAAGGCACATAACTTCATTATATGAAGAACTCATGTATATAAATGTGAAAGCCATTGATATTCAGTCAGTGGTAAATGGGCTAAGACATGAACAAAGCTAATTCACAAATGAGGAAATAAAATAATAAACATGGAAAAATGTCCAGGCCCTGGGAATCAGAGAAATACACATTAAACAAGGTACATTAAATTTGTCTGTTAAATTTGCAAATTAAAAAATATGTGTTCTGCAAATTTTGGCAAAAATATAGTAAAATGGATTAATTCATATATTAGTAATAAATTATAAATTAGAATAATTATTTTGGAAAGTAACTTAAAATATCATGATTCATTAACGACGAGGATGTCCACCAATATGTAAATAGTTAAGAAAATTATGATCCAGCTACATGATATATCTTTATTAAAATAGAAAGACATTGTAGCAACAGAGGAAAATGCTTGTAAAGTTAAAAAAAAAACACAAAACTGCAGGGTACAAAATTGTATGTGTAGGAGCCCTTCAACCATCTGAAAAACTATGTACAGCCAAAATATCAAGAATAAAAAAAAAAGACTGGAAAGATACACAAAAATTGCAATTTTGCATGAACACTATGAGATTCTGAGTGATACTCTCCCTGTTTATTCTAAACACTCTGTAATGTGGTATGTTGCTTTTGTTGTTGATCTCAATTTAGGAGGCCATGAGAAGTGGCCTGTTATTGGTTCTAAAATCAGAGATCAAAGAATTGAATGGAATCTTTGAAGGGAAACATGGTTTAATAGTTTAAGAGGTGGGCTAAACTGAGGTTTTAAAATTGCGATATCCAGGGCCAATTCTGAGTGAAACTGTTGACTAGGAATTCCTCTCCTGCAGCTGCCTCCAAGGCTGCCTGCTGGTAATGACTCAGAAACTTCGCCTTGCCTTCCTAAGAGGCTTCCTTCTCCAGGCCTTCAATCTTTACTCCAAAAATGACCCAAAGTCATCCACACTGACGTTAAACGTCCCTAGGTATGTCGATGTTTTATCTCGGATAGAAGTGAAACCTTATAACCTTTGAATTCCAAGTCTCACTCAAGTGGGGAGTGTTTTTTCCTAGGATAGCTGAAAACTACCAAGAAGTAGTCAACTACCTCGGAAAAGGCGAATCGTGGTTGGGACAGCCAATTACTCCTGGATTCATAACAAAAACTGTCAGAAAAGGTAAAATGTAAAATCATAATTTACAGATTAAAGTCGAAAAGCTTCAGAACGATAGGGATCTTGGCCTCCTCCACACTAAGCCGGTACGCTGCTACGTGGGTTTGATTGTTTGCACGGAAGACATGATAATCTAGGAAACTTAAAGTGGGGTCAGAGAGGACCGTGAGAACGTAGGCGCCTCGCTCTGGTGGAGCGCCGGACAAGGACCCCAACCCCAAACCCCCCAGCGAATGACGTCAAAAGACGCGCCGGGTAAGGAGAAAGAACGGCGCGTCCCGCCACCGGCAGGCGGTGCCTTTGGCTTGCGGCGCACTGAACTTCCGGCGCCGGCGGAGGACTGGGCAGGCACTTCCGCTTCAGGCTGGGGCGGGACCGGGCGGCAGCGGGAGGCCGCGCCCACTCATACGCTGCCTGCCACGACGGCAACACCATGGCTGGAGCGGAATTGCGGGCGGCGCTCGAGCAGCGGCTCGGCGCCCTGGACATTCACACGGAGGTCGTGGAGCACCCCGAGGTGAGGTTCCCGCTCTAAGAGTGACCACCGGGACAGCCCAGGTCGGAGTGGTGGTCTGCGTTACAGCGTCCATCAGGCGAGGCAGCTAAGACCAGGTGTTTCAGGGGTAACGTACCGTAGAAACGAAGCTACAAGAGCACTTCCCGGGTCCCAGAGTGCAAAAGGGACCCGACAGGACAGCCCAGGCCTCCCGTGTTGGGACTCTGAGGTTATTGCAAGGAAACCTTAACTCCTGGGAGTGATTTGATCACATCTCATGTTGAGAACTAGTGCAACATATGGAGAACTTGTGCATCTTAAATGAGTCTGGGGTGGTCAGGTTGTCCACTTTATGGGTACACAAGTTACCCAACAGTAAGCCATCTTTTCAGTGGCTACGATGTATCAGGCACCTTACGTACAGCAGGACACCAAGGTTCAGATTTGATCTTTTACTATCTTTGTCAGTTTGATCAGGAGTCAAAACTGACCTTTTGTGGCGTGGTACAAGTCACCAACCCCCCAAAAAGTAACAAAAGTGTTCACTCCTGTATTTTCATAAATTTCAACATGGTTTAGTGTACTGCAAATATTTCACAGAACCAATGTGTAATTTGAGTGGTGCAGGGACATAAAGTTTACCTAAAGGTTCAGTGACAGTTGATAATGGCTAAATTATGGTGATCTTAAGAATAGAGAAATACAGGAAAAGTTTAGTATTCTTCACTTTACAAACATAATATCAAAACTATATCATTTTCTTTTACTTTCCTCCCTCCCATATAGTCATATACTCTCCACCTTCTCTACCGGTGCATATTGCCAGTTTTTCTGATGTTCCGTGTCTGTTTGTCCAGGGTCTTATTCCCTGCCCTCTCACCCTCCCCAAGGTTACATATTTGTAGACTAGTGGTTGTCACGTGGTCTAAATGTAATGGAATGCTAAGGAATAGGAGTCTAGGGCTGCTGTAAACATTCAGTACCAAAATTTTAAGGTTAAAAATAAACAAAAGTTTCTTAGGAATGTGAGGGCTTGGCCAGCACATTGGAATAGAAGACTGGCCTAACAGAAACCGTCTGAGGTTCTTAGCTGAGAAACTGAGATGGCAAGAGCTTATAAATAATTATTTGGGCCAGGTATGATGGCTCACACCTGTAACCCCAGCACTTTGGGAGGCCGAGGCAAGAGGATCACTTGAGACCAGGAGTTCAAGACCAGCCAGGGCAACACAGCAAGACCCTGTACCTACAAAAAATAATTTAAAAAAATTAGCTGGGCATGGTGGCTAACACTTGTAGTCCCAGCTACTCGGGAGGCTGAGGCAGGAGGATGGACCCTGGAGTTTAAGGTTGCAATGAGCTATGATCGAGCCACTGCACTCCAGCCTGGGTGATAGAGCAAGACTGTGTCTCAAAAAAACAAACTAAAAAATAATTATTTGGTCATGGGCTAGAGATAGGTTTCTACCAGTAAAATTCAGGGTAATGAGTACTTACTTACTCCCTAACCTTTTAAACCCAGCAAGCAAAATACATGTAAGAGTGTGTGTTTCTGTGTGCACGTATGTACATGCATGTTTATTCTTACACTTCTCATTATGTGATATTTTATAGGTATTTACAGTTGAAGAAATGATGCCACATATCCAACATTTGAAAGGAGCACACAGTAAGAACTTATTTCTTAAAGATAAAAAGAAAAAAAGCTATTGGCTGGTGACAGTTCTTCATGATAGACAAATTAATTTAAACGAGCTTGCAAAGCAGTTAGGTGTCGGGAGTGGAAATCTTCGGTTTGCTGATGAAACATCCATGCTAGAAAAACTAAAAGTTGGTCAAGGCTGTGCCACACCCTTGGCACTCTTCTGTGATGATGGAGATGTGAAATTTGTTCTGGATTCTGCTTTTCTGGAAGGTGGACATGAAAAGGTATACTTTCATCCAATGACCAATGCTGCCACCATGGGATTGAGCCCTGAAGACTTTCTCACATTTGTGAAGAAGACAGGACATGATCCCATAATACTAAACTTTGATAAAAACAACTAAATGGGCTAATGTTTAGAATAAATTTATTTCTAAAAGCTGTTTTTCTTGTAATTTATAAAAGGCATTTAAAGTGTTAAGAATATTTAGTACTCTTGGTTTGGTGACTATCTAAATCACTCTAGGAGGAATACATTATTTCATCTTAGAAGAGTTCTTTTTATTTTTTGTTTTTGAGACAGGGTCTTGCTCTGTCACCTGGCTAGAGTGCAGTAGGGTCATCGTCGCTTACTATAATCTCAAACTCTCAACTGATCCTCTTGCCTCAGCCTCCCTAGTAGCTGGGACTACAGGCTCATGCCACAATGCCCAACACCTGGCTAACTTTTCTGTTTTTAATAGAGATGAGGTCTCGTTGTTGCTCAGGCTGGTCTCAACTCCGGAGCTCAAGCTGTCCTCCTGCCTCAGCCTCCTACAGTGCTAGGATTAAAGGCATGAGCCACCACACCTGGCCAAAAAGAGCTCTTTTTAAAAACGTATCGAGGCCGGATGTGGTGGCTCACGCCTGTAATCCTAGCACTCTGAGAGGCCAAGGCGGGAGGATCGCTCGAGGTCAGGAGTTCGAGACCAGCCTGAGCAAGAGCGAGACCTCATCACTACTAAAAATAGAAATGATTTGCACAGCTAAAAATATATATAGAAAATAAAAATTAGCTGGCATGGTGGCACATGCCTGTAGTCCCAGCTACTCGGGAGGCTGAGGCAGGAGGATTGCTTGAGCCCAGAAGTTTGAGTGGCTGTGAGCTAGGCTGACGCCACAGCACTCTAGCCCAGGCAACAGAGCGAGACTCTATCTCAAAAAAAAAAGTATCGAGGTAGTTTTAGCTCAGAGATTCAGCTCCCTATCTTTTATGTCAATTGCTCATTATAAGAATGCCTTCAACAATTAATGCTTCTATTATCATCTTTAGGGTGCTTATTGTACTTGAAAAGAACAAGTTGTAAAATAGTATGTATAAAATTTTGATAGTGTACATAAAACAGGAAAATAATCAAAAGGAATATATTAAATTGTTGATAGTGGTTATTTTGAGGAAGTAGAGATTAAGAATTCCCAGCAAGATTTTTTTTTTTTTTTTGAGACATAACTGTTGCCTAGGCTAGAGTGCAGTGGTATCATCATAGTTCACTGTAACCTTCAATTCCTGGGCTCAAGTGATTGTCCTGCCTCAGCCTCCTGAGTAGCTGGGAATATACTCCGGTGCCACCACATCCCACTTATTTTTTGTAGAGACGGTCTTGCCTAGGCTGGTTCTCAAACACCTGGCCTCAAGTGATCCTCCCGCCTCATCCTCCACAACTACTGGAATTACGGTTGTGAGTGACTGAGCCCAGTCCCCCACCCCCACCCCCCGCCCCCTAAGATACTTAAACATGGGGGCAAGGGTAAGGTAAAAACTGTTCATTATTGGGTGTTTGTTTTTAAACCAGTGATTTTTTTTTTTCAGTGAAGAATAAGCTAATTAACTGTCTAAAAATATTACAAAATTTTAGTCTAGAAAAACTACTAGAGGTAATTGACATATTTTTTCACCTCACTTAAACAAAATCCTTCAATTCTCATATTTTCCTCTTGTACAATCAATGGGATATTCTTAAAAGAACCACATTTTCCTAAGTTGATCACTCAATAAATAATTTCCATCTGGTAGAGATACCATACTTAATTTGTACCAGCATGTGTTACTAAAAGGCAAAAGCTACTATTACCTCATTTTAAAGATTCCATGTTTTTAACCTACTCTGTATTGTATCTCTAAGACAAAGAGACAATCTTAGGTTGCTCTGCATATAAAATGAAGGTACTGAATAGAATCATAGAAATTAAGCATCTTAGATATCTGGTCTCACTGCCCTCCCCACCTTATGGTGAAAACAGCCCCGGAAAGACTGATTTGCCCAAGGACACAGACCAGTTGCTATCTTTAATATTCTGCCTCCCAAAGTCTAAAAGTGAAAATAAAAGATTAGTTTGTGCAGGCTATTAGGTTATTTTTAAACTTATTTTGGGATTGACAGTATCGACGGTGTCTCTTCTCTTTCTCCCCAAACCTCTAATACTCATCCCAAGATTAGGACAGAATTAGCTAAACAAGGTTAAAGGTTATGTCTGACAAGTTCTCCAGGGCAAAGGGATAGGAATAAAAGAATAACACTTGGCTAAAAGGATGTTATTTTTAAATGATTACTAACCACTTGTTATAAAAATCACCTCTTGGTTTTATTTTTATATCAGTTTGATAAGTGAATGTTAATCCAACTTAATTTTTTAAGGAGAAACAAAGTTAAAAATTAAAATGAAAAATGTTTTTTTTAAAAGACAAATCAAACAATGATGTCTCTTTTGTTATGAGTTGGATGCCTGTGGCTGACATCAGGTATTGCCAAGTAATAAACATTTTGCCATTCAACTATGAATCCCTCATTAGCATTAGTTTTAAAGGAAATGTTACAGATTTTATATTATTTGATTTGGTATTTAATAACAGTTACAAGTACAATGGCAAACATTGAAAAAGAAAACCCTTAGTAGAAAAGAAAAAGACCATTTAAAGTCAGGTTTTGTTGAAGGGTGTTATAAGTGCAACTTTATCCATAAGCATTCCTTTTAAGGCATTTTCATTGTCCAAATATCTCAACATGTACATCAAGGTTTATATTATAAAATGGGCTCCTTTTGTATTACTCATTCAAGGCTTAAGGAAAAAAAATACATCTCAGGATTAAGTGAAGCTGAAAAGAATAACAGAAAAATTCACCACTTTTCTCATAAAATGTAACTTAAGATACAAAAGTTATTTAGTATACATTATTACTCCCCATTGTAATTCCAGATTAGGTACAGTATCTTTTTCTCTTCCTGACATAAACCCTTAAGACAGCACAGGCTGCAGTACTTCATTTTTGAGGTGGCTGCAATTCTGTAATATGCACAGTGATTTTTAAATAGGCTTTTACCATGCCTTGCATGAAAGGTGCTACATACAAACCTGTTTTATGAACTCTTTGGTAACCACCGATTCAAAAACTTGGACCAAAACATTTCCACATGGCCAGATCTGAAGCACATTATTGTAGCTCTGGGCCAAAGCTATTACCCTGTATACTGAATTCTTTAGTTTTCTTGGGGGTTTAGGTAGGTGTTGATTTAGAATAGAGCTGGATAATTAAAAGCATGTCAGGCTCCAGTTAGTTTCCAGTTGGCTTTACTATTTTGTTTGGCAGCAGCAGCAGTTTAAATAAAGGAAATGAGTGGCTTCCTACAAAGTTTACTTCTGAAGGTATCTTGGAGAAAATAAAATATTCATGTGGTTATTATCCAGTCCTTTCTTGAAATGGTCGGAAAAAAGTGATGAATATAATTCAGAATATTCATATTTTTGCAGTCTCAACGTGTTCCCTTGGTTGTCTCTTTAACTGTATTTCTCAGAGTCAACCTACTCAGATTTAGTACTTTACAGGCTGTCCTTCAGCATTTTCTACTTCAAGCATTAATGTGCTTAACTCAGCAGGTTCTCCATTTTAGGATATTAGTGTCCTGGAGAGGTAAGCTGTGTTATCACCACCCTCATCGGGCCACCTGACACTCATTAAATTTCAACTTTCAGTAATTGTTCTGGATGTATCCTAGTTGTGCAAATTAGATGCTAGCTAATATAAATCTAAGTTACCTACTTACTGTTTTTAGCTAATACATAATTTCTACATTTACTTTCAATTTATCCAACTAAAAATGAATTTACATTTTTACATGCAAGTGTGTCTCGACTGCCCTGATACCCATTACCAATTTGATACTTGAATCCAGGGAGTCACAATGGAAAGAAAGATGTTTCAAAGTCTAGAGAATAGGTTTTAAATGTTTCTGTGTGCAATATTTGTATTTTAGTAAGAATCCTTTGTATTTACATTTACATAGCACCTTTCATCCAAGAGCTTTGAAATGATTTAACTTTATGTAGCATTTGGTGGTGAAACCTCAGTTAATGGGGGCATTGAATTAAATAAGTTCAAGTTCTCTAACTTCCACTTCAACGATTTCTGGTCAACTAAACATGCTATCTCTCTTTTTTACTGATGGTCTTTTTGGAAAGCAGACTATGAACACAACATTGATACTCGCCTACTGAGGGGTGGGGGGAGACAGACACTGACTTTTCCCACAGCTACTGGGTTACTGATGAAACACACAATTCATAAACCACACACTATGGAATATGGAATTAATTATTCCAAAAAGTTCTTTTGAGCTGGTAATGAAAGCCTAAGAAGTGTACTGTTAAAATAAAAAATAGTCAATATCTTTTTCACTTTAGACCTTAAAGATTACTCTGATATTTATGTTAATAATGAATTTGCATTAATGAGTATCAATGCATTTTTCTGGATTTCATAAGAAAATAAAACTGTGATATAAAATTGGAACTACTAAAAAAATTGATGTTTCCCTGGACTAACTAAATCTACTTTTTTGTGCTTCTTCCAAATGTTTAAAGGTAACAAATGCATACAAATATTTCAAAAGTACCAATAAACAGTTATCAACTTTAATGTATTATAAAGGATAAGAACAGAAAAATTCTTATTAATAAATGATAACCTTAATAATAAATGAGCTCCTGGCAAAATGCAGATTATAGTAAATTATTTACATCAATTTTGCCATAAGAAAACTTCTTAAGCAACAGTCAGCTCTCAAGTTAAAAAAACTAACACACATACATAACCCAATACCAAAAAAGGGAAATGAGCTAAAACAGAAGAGCTTTATCTTAGGAATATCATTTGCTGGAAAACCATCTTACTAAAAAAGTTTCAGAAAAACACTTTAATTACCTTGGATTCATGTAAGAATGCTTAGTGTTGCTTAATGGGGGATATGGAAAGATTAATATCACTGTAATTTTATAACTCCTATTTAATTATGGATCTCTTAGATTTATCTTATAAACTGAATTTCTTTTGAAGTGCATCAAAATAATTGGTTTTAAGGAAAAAAAGTACCAACACATGCAGTCTGCTAACCAAATAAGGCTCTGACATGCCAAAACAATTTTCTTTGTATCTTGCTATATAGTACATTCCACAAAATACTACAGCATTTAATTTAGATTTATACAACTAAATATAAATGGCTAGATTTTGGCTAATACTTTAGCAGAAGCATTAAGCAAACACAGATAAATTCGTGAAACAAATGATGAAAGAAGTAGATTGTTCTTGGAGTACTTCTTGAAACACTTGACCTTAAAACAGTTGGTCCTTAGCGAGAGAAAGTCCTTTATTCAGTAGATCTTAACAGTACAATGTATAGTAAGTCCTAAAACTTTCTAAAAATTTTGGCAGTTGAATCCAGTAGTGCTCCTTGATTCAAGGAAGAAATGAAGGTTTGTATTTCTTGCCTGCTCTATTCACGAAGCATTGTTAAAAGTCTCCTTAAAGATTTTTTAAAATGATTCCTATAGTTGCTAGGTGTCTTGTTACTTCAGAAATAAAGGCTTCACATTGAGAAACTGAAGGACACTTTTCTCTCTGTATTTAGTTGGAAGGCAGAAAGAAGAAAGAAAATATAAGAAAAAAGTTTAAAGATAAGAGAGAGATAAAATATAGGACAGCCACTCTAAGAACAGCATGCACCAGATATTTCTATGGGAATGAGACAGTGACAGAAATCAGAGACAATTTTTCTTTGAGTGGCTCTTCAAACACAGGCATTTAGTTTATTCTTATCAATTATCAAGAAAATTGTGGGGAAGTTGTATTCCTACCATAGAAAAACTTCAAACTAAAAAAGGGAATTCCTCGAACGTTATTCACTAGTAAAATTAAATTTAAATTGAGAAAAAAAGAATTTTAAAAGGTTTGTTCCCTGCACTGACAGGTTAAAACTCATGGCAACCAGCTAATCTTGTACTAGTTAAATAGGACAGAAAGTCAATGAATTAAGCAAGCAATATTTACATCTGTTAATGCAATGTGCACTTGTTCTCATACTTAATTTGGTTAGTTTGTATAAATGAGACTAATCTCATTTGCATTTTAAGCAGGAAACTCACCACTTGGCCCACATGTCATGTAGTGGGGTAATAGAATTAGGAGCTTTGTTGCTCCCTTGACCTGTTTTTTGAATTTCTGCTTTCTTGTACTTTGTCCACATCTGCAGGAAAAAAGTATTTCATGTTACTTAATCAAAGGTTAAATATAATACAATTCATGAAGAAACTAAAGAGCTCTCACTGAGTAGGGCAAGGAGAAGGAAATCTGTAACTGGGAAATTTATTAATCTGACAGACATCTCAATACTTAAAGACTGATCTTTACATTTTAAAGCTATAAATAATATTCTTAGGTAAGCTGTAACTTAAAAAAAAAACCTATAACACTAATATTTTTTCCTCTCTTACCATCAGACAGGCTTACTTACTATGTTTATTTACTCAATGGTCACCATACAGTTTTAAAGTAAAAACAATCTTGCATGCAGCACCAGGAACATCTAGTATGAATATCTGTATTATTTACTAAGAAAACCACGGCTGAGGCATGTTTTGTAGGAAAATAATATACTTACTTATACAGCTAAAATTGGTTTAGTCACGGGGACTCAATGCATAAGAATATGTTTACAATGTTACACAAATCATATTGGGTATAATTTCTAGAACTTAGGCCAGGAATACTGAAAGCTATTCAGTTTCATCGTATTTAAAATTAGGGTACTAAATCTTCAGATAGTTTTTCAAATCATTTTGTGACGCTGTAGGATATTTATGGACGTGTCGTAGAAGAAATAAGTGCAGTGGCTCAACTGAGTCAGAGTGGCTTCAATTTTATATTAAAGATTTTTTTTCTTTTTAAATTTTGGGCATCTGTGTAAGATTTCATTTACAGAAAGTATTATGGTGACTTTTTTAATGTTTGTGAAATACTCGTTCCATGATTTCTAAGGTTTTTGCTACTGATAAAAATTTGATTCCAGGTGCTATGAAAAAAATGTAGGTTAAACTATTGTTGTTTTGGGGGAACTTTGACTCCACAACAGATGGTAGTTTCTGGAGGAAGTCTAGACTCTATTCTTGATCAGTCCTCAGCACACGGGGACACGGTATATATCTGTCTTACATGCACAGTATATATGTTCTTTTTGAAAACATGCTGTATATGTACCTGTAGCCATTTGGGTAGAAAATACTTCTTTCCTGTAAGTCTAATATTGTAAAATAATCACTCAGTTTTTAATATAGTAGTGTGATTTTTCAATGTATTTTGAATGAATACAGTCAGTATTTTAAATGTAAAGTGTTATGGCCAGATTTATAATATCTAAAAGGTTGAAACAGCTGTGAAATAATCTTTGACTCAATGTAGAAAACAAATAACACTAATTGACATTTGTGTCATATATGGCCCCGATCTAATCTCAGCTTTATCTATCATTACATTTTAATACTAGATTATGGAAAAAGAAAAGGGAGAATATTAGCACCAAAAATATTTAAAATGTTAGGACTGGGCAACAATTGACAATAAAATAGAATGATGTATTCATGCAGAAGGTAGTAAAAACTATGAAAAATTTCTGATTCCGTTCATTTGATTACCTGCATTAGAACCATTTTTAGTAACAGCTATGGGAAAAAAGTGTGGTCAAAAATATAAATGGAAGGGGCATAGTCCCCAAAATGATCTTATGTAAGTACAAGAGGGTATCTTAATTTACAAGGACACATATTTCATTATGCAAAGATTCTCTAGAGACTTTTTTCCTTTGGTTCAATTAATAACAGCTTAATACAATAATAGTTATAAAATAATAGTTTCCTCCCCACTTAGAAAGTTACATTTCAAGACATTCCTTCCAAGTGCCAGGTTGAGTTATCAGTAATATTTAGGCTGAATCAAAGTGGCAAAAACATTCCAGAGACAGAGCTAAGATACCCTCCTCTAGGAGTAAGTGAATCAGGGTTACAAATTTTTTTTTTTTTAATATTCTGGGAGTTAAAGATTCAAATTTCGCTGGTTAGATTTAAACATGTTATGAACACAGGTCATTTAAAATTTTAAGACACTGGAATCAGCAATAATTTCTCTATCTTATATGGGTTTCTTCTTTTAGCTAAAGAGAAACTGTATTTATTATGACAAGGTAAAAAGTTTATATTTATCATCTAAAATTTGTTCTACTAAAAACATACTTATTTGTTTAAATGGTTTACAAGTCCTTTTGCATTTTAGCAGAATGTATTTTTAAAAATTCTGTTTTAAGGAAATACATATATAATCTAATAATTAATTATAGAAGTAACAATTTTCACCACTCCATAGACTTGCTACCATTGCTACCATTTTGGAATAGAAGTAAAAATACAAATTTTCAACACAATGAATATGATTCGGTTTATTTCTTTTTGACTTTATATAAAAAAAGAACTAGAAAAACTATTGTTAACTGCTTCCAAGTAAATAAGTCATCTTGAAGGAAAGAGCTCTTGTATTTATCAGATGAAGAAAAGTGCAAAGAAATAAAATTAATACAAATGCTCCTAGGGTACTGTGTAAATCACATTTAAATTTGATGGGGTTTTCTAGGAATAACACTAAATTTATGAGTATTAACAATGATTTAAATCTGAACAATGTTTTATAAATATGAGCATTAGTTAATATTTACTATATAGTGTTAAACTGAATTATTAACTATTTCTTTGAAAATAAAACAGGACAGATGACATAAATGGCAAAAGAAAATGACATCTTTTTACATATTTTCCTTACTAATACTGTACATGTGCAATATAAAGTACACATTCTGAAAAAAAAGAAAGGAAAGGAAGAACAAGAGAGAGGAAGGGGAAGAAGAAGGAGGAAAAGAGAATATGAACATTCTTTCTTGGAAGCAACAAAGCAAACAGATGACTTGGAAATGCCTTCTTGGCAAGGTAGCATGCAACTGTTTTAACATGCTTCTGGATATCAAAGTAACAATCTTTTATCAGTCAACAAAAAATATGAAAGAAGAAAGCATGTATGGTTAAGGTTTTTCAAGGCATGCAGAAAATGTACAATGCAATTAATATTTCATGCAGGCTTTGATGTGGTTACACATTCACATTTATATACATGCTATCATGTACAGGTGAACACTATGCAACAATTTAAAATAAAAAATATAAACCTAGCCAAATGATACTTTTCAACAGCAGCTCTTCAAATCAGATTAGAGAAGCACAGTGTATATCAAATAACATCAATATATTGTGCAGTTTTGATCATACACAACCATATTCATACCAAACAGTTTGATTATCCTCAGAAACCAACAATGCAGCTTCTGTGTTATCAGGATAGAGGCATGCAGGAGTGACAAGATTATTGCTATTTACAGAAGACTGTGGCTTACTGTTACTGGAGTTCTGATTATCAGAAAACTGTTCATTATCTTCCTGTGCAGCTTTATCCAAAGAGGCAGAAGCCTGGTCAGTTACTCTGGTGACTGGCCTGGGAGGTAACCCACTTATATTACTAACTAATTCTGTATTCAGGGATAAAAATGGCTGAGATGAATGAGCCACAGTAAATGACCCTATGCTATTCTTTGCTGATATTCCAAATGCATCTCTAGGCACATTAATAGTGGCAACAGTTTGGTTTAGAAAATGTGACCTTTCTGTTCTTGAGTTTCTAGCCTGTGTATATAGAGACTCAGGCACACCTGTAGCTAACTCATCTTGGGCACAAGAACCTACAGCATATGTTGAACTGTGAAGTGTGTGAGAGGACCACTGGTATAAACGGTACTCACTAGATGCTGCAGTGGTGTTGCTATCAGCAGCAGCTGGTGGTGAATCAACTGATACGGGCAGTCTACTGTCCTTGGTCAAAAAATCATGGATGCTTGTCCTTCGTGTCGTTCCTTCGGCAGTAGAGATCACACTGCTTGCACGAGGTAAAGTGGCATAAGGGTTACTATCTTTTGATTGTCGTGACAGAGAAGTTTCTTTTACCAATTTTATCTTTCCTTGAGTGCCTGGTGTAGGTTTTCCTGCAGAACTAGTGAAGTAGCTTTCTTCAGTCTTTAGAGGACCAGGTCTCACAAACTCAGGCTTAGTTGTCCGTCTATCATAGAAGTCCCTTGGGGTTTTTCCACTTACTGACCTGGCCAGACCACAGCTAACTGGTTTGTCTTTTCCCAAAAAGTCAGAAGAGACAGACAAACTTTTCATTACTTCATCTAAAAGATTCTCTTGACTTGATGACTTTATCTGTTAAAAAAAAAAAAAATCAAAGTCCATTAGTGAATACAGTCATGTTTACTTTTCTGATACAGTAGACGATATAAAATTGCTGGTACTTCTTAACACTCCTTAACTGAAAAAAGCTCTAAAGTTCAATCACGGAAATTTAACTTAAGGTGTTCATCTAAATTAAGGTCACCATAGATAAAACTAACCTGTATTGAGGTAAGCTTGTTGCTTTCTTCCAAAAACTGTTGCAGAGTAACAATTTCACTTCCGGGGGAACCAGTTTTGATCTTGTGATGTGCTCGACTCTCTGATGTTTCAGGCATTTTGTGCTGGAGCATTGGACTTGATCTGGTCTGTCTTTTCCAGTACTGGATTGGACTGCTACCACTGCTGGACCAAGCCTCATGATCATGAAGCAGGCTAAATTCTCCACTGCTGTGGCTTTGTGGCCTACTTTGGCTACTAACTGCACCTGCTTTTGGAGTAAATGATGTGTTGAGGTTTCAATAATAGAAATGAGGTAAATACTACATAAATAATAATGTTTGTTGACTAGGTTTTAATTACATGAATAGGGCAACTTACTTTCACACTTTATTTATTTAGAAATGCTTAGTAAACCATGTTATTCCTTCATCCCTCTAACAGTTGTCTGCCATAGTCTGCTTCCTTATTTTGTCAAATTGACAAATACTGTAAGCTCCACAAGGGCAAAGACTTGCTTTTACCACACTATCCAGAGCCTAAACAGAGCCTCATATAAAGCAGGCACTCAATAGACTTGATGAGTAAATGAATGAATTAAATAAATGACTGAATATACATTTTTAAAAATTCAGGTTCAAATAATTGTAAAACACTTCACAATTCAGAACAAAACACGATTATATGAATTTTAAATTATTTCAGAATGTTGAAACCAAACTGTTCTAAATGCAAAAAATTCTATTCTGATTTTTTGCCTACGAAGTCCTCATTACTTACTTGAGGGCTTCTCTGTTCATCCTAAATGAATAATCTTAAAATTTTTTAAAAATTTAATACCACACATATAAGGAAAGACAAATAAAAACATAATGCAATTACTTAGAGAATTCCGGTAAAAGTAAAAAATTTAATTTGTATTCTTTTTTTTAATGTCTGAATCATCTGATTGTTCCTGATGGCCATTGTTGGTATGGTGCCTATATAGCCTTAAAAGACTCATTTGAGCTTGAGCAACTATATACAATGCCAATTAACTAGTTCTAGAATAAAAGTCCCTAAAATCTATGCTATTATTCAAGAGTATTGATTCATTTTGATCAGTAGCAAACTATATAGCACATCAGGACAGAAAATGCAGCTTTTCATGGTTTCCTAATCACAGAGAGTAAAGTGGGCCACGGAAGAATTTGGCTCAAGTTATCTAACATTTTACAGAAATAAGATTGTCTTAAATTTTCAAATCAGAAAAAATCTTCCTATATTTAGAATATATTTTTCTATTGGATGTGAGAACACAATTATTAAAATTTTAAAAATCCCCTCCCCAAAATCAGATGTTTCATATCACTGCAACAAAGTCATAGCATTAATGATAAAATAAAATTACAGCTGAGACAAACTAATTTCATAATCTAGAAAGCAATAGAACAAATGCATTCATTATAATTTGACAATTTGGACTATAGAGAATAACTATAATATACTGGTTAAACAATTCCAGAATCTGAGAGGCATTATATCTTTAAGGAAAAAGGTTTCAGTCAAGGTTTCCAGACATTTACATAAAAATCTCACCTTGGAATGCATTTTAAAAAATTAAGGGAAAAAAAATTTGAAAAACAAATTTTTTTTTTTTTTTTGAGACAGAGTCTCGTTCTATAGCCTGGGCTACAGTGAGATCCTCCTGCCTCAGCCTCCCAAGTAACTGGGACTACAGGCACACACCACGATGCCCGGCTAATTTTTCTATTTTTAGTAGAGATGGGGTCTCACTATTGCTCAGGCTGGTCTCGAACACCTGAGTTCAAAGGATCCTTCCATCTCAGCCTCCCAGAGTGTTAGGATTACAGGTGTGAGCCTTGAAATAATTCTTTATATGAGCTATACACATTCATATAGCTCTTGTTCAACACACACACACACACACACACACACAATAGCTTCTCAAATTAAAAGCAAAATGCTTCTCCCTTTTTGTGGATAAATTAAGCTAAAAGTATTTCTAAAATATGAGTGAGTTTAATGTACCTGCATCATGAGAAAATTAAGGACAACCATTTTTATGTCAAAGACAAAATGTAAATAAAATAAGGACCTACAGATAATTTAGAAGTATAAAGATGACATAAGACTTTTATCTGTGAAGATGAAAAACTGAAACCAAAATAACTGCTCCTGTTTTTACATTTGTATACATTGAAATACATTTGTATTACAATGTGAAAAGTATAAAATGTTCCAAAGAACTATGTTCCAAACATAGATGATTTGGATTTCATACTTTACCCCGGAAACTTCATCCCATCTCCCACTTTGTAATACTGGAAATGGATGGAGTACATTAATAAATTTACCTACAGCATACCTTTGACTTCATGGAGTGAAGCATTATTATTGCTATTGCTAGTGGATGTTCTGCCACTATCAAGGCTGGCTGGTCTTGAAGCTAAATGAAAAAATCAGGAGACAGTGTGATAAAACTAGCTGATGACACTGATGGGCTACATTCTGATCACAGAATGCTCTGAGGAAGCAATCATGCATACTTTCACAGGCTGAGCATGCCCACAGAGAGCTGAATCTTACAGATTAGAAAGCAAAGGTATTTCCAGGGTAGTTCAGTAAGACATTTTAGAACAGGACACTCCTGAAAACAACAGTTAAGATTCAAAAAAAAGAGGATAAAGTGCATATTTAGATTTGAAAATGAATTCGAGATGGATACCAGGACTATTTTAGTTGAATAGAATGACATGTCCCCCCAGTCCTCCCAAAATGCTAGTGATTAGGTCACTTACAACAGATCAGACAAGGAACCCTGCACATTGCAGAGATGCCATGAAGAGGATGGATGTGAGCATCTGCACAGTTAATGTCCTGCATTCCTATCCACACAAGGGAAACAACTGTACAGTTAACACTGTCTATGTTACTTCTTAAAATGCTGTTTATATATGAGAAATTCTTTAACATGTTATCCAGTTACTGTTAATAATTTAGTTTGGTAAGATACGATTTTTCAGAAAAAATCTGAAATAACACTGCAGAAAATTGGGTTTCTTAAAGTTCATCCTTTAAAATAAATGTTTTTAATATTTTAAACCAATGATAAAATATAACTTTTATAACTTTAACCTCATAAGAAAATGGTAACGAAATTACCTTTGAGGATTGTGCAGGCATACTTTATAAATGACCTTGACTAAAATAGAGAACATTTAGATGAAGCAATAATCTTAAAAGAGGCAAAAGGGAATATTAGGTTTGAAGAAATGGTAGAGGTAACTATGAGATGCAGGATAGAGAAAACATGCTTGCTGGCAATGCCACATTCACCTAGTCAATGCAAGAGTTTTAGCATTCGCATTCTGTATTTAATATGTACTCTCTAAATAAAGTTCATATCTTACCATGAACTCTTGATCCCGTACTAGAATCATCACTAATACCTTGTGGACTTATGTCTTCAAAGGATGTAGTATCTACATAAAATAGCAAAATGGATATAAAAATATTTTTGTTTAAAAAATTCCATAATAAAATTTTATTTATGCAGAATATGGAAATTCTTTTTCAATCATGTATAAAACATCTTGATTTAACATAGACTCAACCAGAAACTAGGAGTAAGAAACAGTAGCTCTAATGAGAGTTGACTTGCTTAGGGAAAACACCAGAAGCAATGAAACAATCTCCCCTGTGACCCTGCAGAGCAAAGCAAGAGCCTGGGTTCTGTGTGGTTCTCTGAAGTTGCAGTGCTTTTAGGTTTTTATAAAAAACTTCTATCACTCCCTCCTTTTTTCACCCTTTACCTGGTTTACTTCTCCTTTTCTTGTTAGTTCATTAGCTGTTTATTATGAAAGGAAGCCTAGGAAAGATTTTAATTATTTGTACAATGTTTTAAATTTTTGATATGACTTGAAAATTCTCCCAAATCAAATACAGATCAAACTTTCATAATTATTTCAGATTGTTGCTTTTAAAAAAGTACACAGGGGAAAGTCAAATTAAAATTCCTGTTGCCAACAGTTACACCACAGTGCAAATAGCAGACGGCCTATACCTTTATTATTAACCAATTGCTTGGATCTGAAGCCTGCAGAAGAGTTGACAGTTGAAAAGTTGATGGCTGTAGTAGAGAAGGCCATAGCTCCCAATTCTTTTCTCCTTTTACCCGTTGCAATATCATCAGGAACCTCCAAATTCTCAGTACTACCTGTCCACTGTCCTGCTAGGACCATGGACTGCACCAGGTCATTCATGGCTGGGATGCAAATGAAAGCAAATGAATCAGCATGGTTAATGTATTTGCTCTTTAATCTATTTTATAGTATAAATGATCTGGGTTTTGTCCATGAATTAATGCAAATGGACATCAAAAACTATAATCACAAGGTCATCTGAATTATGACATGCATTCAGCTGAATGAAATGAGTAGGCCAAAGGCTGATAAATTTCAGTAAATACTTTTATCCCACCTCCACCCCCTTTAAAAGACAGAGAAAGGAATTTTACTATGTACAACTGCCATGCTTTTGCGCAGTGATGTGCAATATAATTAGAAGCCTTCACAAGGTGGTTTTGTGATGACAAAAATGGAATGAATAAAGGTAAGATGGAGAGCAGTTCTTATACAGCATCATTATTGAAAATGAAAGAGTCCTTGGTCAGAGCAGGTTACTGAAGAAATTATTCATTTTATGAATCAAATAAGTAAACCATTCAATAAAAACCTGAAAGAGATGATATCCAAAGTGACAGACATTTAATGTGATTATGTAACTACCCATTCCACTTAGAAAAAGAAAACCCAGAATCTTATTATATAAAGAATGACAAACATTTTGAAGGGTTACAGGCCATTTTATTTATTTATTTAATCTGGTTCATTAAAAAAATAAATTCCTAATGCTAAAGGTTTTGTTGTATTTTCCTTAAGTAAATTTCTTTGGGAAAAAATCTCTATGGCATATAAAATTAAGGGTTTTTTTTTTTTTTTTTTTGCCAACTTTTAGAAAGCACTGAAAATTTACAAATATATTACATGTATTACTAAACATATGCATGTATATGTATCAGTGGACATACATATAATGCAAATCAGTGCCAGTTTGGAAAAAATTTTCTTCCAGCTCCTTGTATTAGAGGAAGACTGCACTTTGCAAAATAAGGAAATTGGTACAGTCCAGAGAAAGGTTAGTGAAAAATTAGTAATGAAAGCCAGTGTAGTCATTTGAAAGAAGCTGAACTGTCATAAAGTCTTACACATGGAACGACGGTAGCAGGCCTTCATTTTGTCTTTATCCTTCGGTCTGTTCCTCAAAAAGGGCAGTCTTTTCAGTGCAACCACTTTAATGTCAGAGCATGAGGAAAAACAGAAACAGGGAAATGAAAGAAAAAAGGGAGAAGAACAGATGGGAGTTAAATGTTGAAATTAAGGACAGAAATGAATGTTTGAGTTTCAGCTATGTATGCTATATTAAAGTTATTATTCTCATGCTGCTGAGTGATAATGAAATATGAAATATGTACTTTGATACTTTAAAATACTTGGAAAAGCACTGAAGACAATGATGAGGAACATATACTTTGAAAGATTGGATTGGCTACAGTCCTATAAAAACACGACCTGATTAGAATTACTTATGGAGGGATCAATTTTCCTAGTTAAGTTGTCAACGTAAACCTTTAAAATTAAGGTTATTGGTGGGTCACAGAGTGTACATGATGAAAATGTACAAAGCTCTTCAAGCCTCTATTTTCTTTAATCTTTCAAATCATAAGGTTTTATTTTAGAAAACAAAAATAATCTAGGAAAATGCATATTCTACTAGAGTATTTTAGCAATATACATCAACAAAAATTAGGGTGCCCAAGGGATGTTTAAAACAATCTAAAGAAACTTTTAAAATATCACATTAAAAGGCCAAGCGTGGCGGCTCACGCCTGTAATCCCAGCACTCTGGGAGGCAGAGGCAGGAGGATCACTTGAGCTCAGGCGTTCGAGACCAGCCTGAGCAACAGTGAGACCCTGTCTCTACAAAAAAAAAAAAAAAAACCAAACACATTAAAAACTTTCATTATTTTCTTAGGCTTTAATAAAGAAAATAAGAAATTACTTCTAGTTTTAAACTGGATTCTGGTGCATTTTCAGCAGCACCAGGGAAATATACATTCTTTCAACCAAAGTCTTTCTAAAGATGAAAAAGCAATTATATTAAGCTCATTTTACAGAAGGTTGGCTGGGGGAAAGAGAAAAAAGTATTTTGACAGTAGTAATAAATGTTAGCACTAAGCTCTGATAAAGCTAAAAGATAAGAAGGCACCCCAAAGCAAGCAAAAATGAGAGAAAACTATGTATAACATTTTTAGCTATTTTCAAGGGCTTCTTGGGTGAGTTTAATTTTGTGAATAAAAGTTGGGATTATCACTCAAATATGGGAATCATTAGGACAAAAATTAAAACATTCACTAGAATCACTAACAATTCTAAAGCTACATTTTAGGAAGATTGAAATATAAAAATTATTATAACTTTTAGAAATGTAATTTAGGACTTAAGAAAACAACTTGCATAAAGACTTAAAACATGTAAGGCCTGCCCGGAAAGTATCCAGCCACGGATACAATGGATACATGAATACAATGGCTGGGTACTTTCCGACAGCCCTCCTATTATACACAGCCTATGCTCTTTCTCAGGGTTTGCTATCATCTTAAAAATAATCAAGACTCTTTTGTCAAGCTGACAAGTGCCATTCATTAAAGAGAGTGCAATGGACATATAGCTTTTTAACTTGTTTGATCACTATTAGGAAGAGTCATGATTCATTTAAGCTTTTAAGTTGACCTGTTTCTTTTCAAACTTGGTAAACACAGCCGTTTTCAATGATTAAAAAGAAATGAACTGAAAGCAATATAAAAATGGACACTTAGCTAAAATAAAGCTGAGTGGTTGCAGCATGAACACATTGTCTTATTTAGATACTTTTTTTTGTTTCTGTTTTCAACTGTTTGCCAAAGACTAGTTGACTGACAGGTACTTTTCCTAAATGGACTGGATAAAAGGAGTTATACATTTGCCAGGTTGGAATGATTCTTCTTATGGCAAATAGTTTGTAGATATATAACGTTCATTTCCCAAAGCATACTGAACTTACGGGAGCTTTAGTATCACTGGATTTTAGATTTTTAAAATTCTAAAAGTGAACAATTGCAGAAAAGGAGAATATTACTTCCTTCTGATTCTTATTTTGGATGTTTCAGCAGAGAATATGAAAGAATGACAGATTTATACTTAATCAGAGAAGATGTCTTCAAAAAGACTATTGTACTTTTCTTGTGTATGCTCTTGTATCTGAATTGAAATATCTTCCTTTAATTTAAAAAAATTAAGTATACCCATTACCATTTCTCAGTTAATAAGATGACAGATATTTTATATCTAAAGTTAACAGATAAGATTAACTTATCAGCTACCTTTTAAGGAAAAGTTAATGATTTCTCTACAACAATAACTATACCCAGAGGTTTTATGTTGATTTATTTGGTAGACAAGTCCAGATAGCAAAAGACCCAGTGTAACAAGAATCTTATGTGGGGATATAAAATTAAATGCTTTCTTGAGACTAACCTATATATATATGTGCATGTGTACGATGTTTTTTTTGTTGCTTACCTATGGGTTCTAGTTTTTTGGCTGCTGTAGTTGCCTTCTGAAATACACTCTATAATGTCTAATATTCTATATCCTAAAATATTGTCTTTTCAGAGATAATTCACCTGAGGCTAAAACCTTGTGTATAGTTTGAGTGCTCTGAGAGTTGCCCATATGGAAAGTCAACTCCTGGGAGAGGAATCACCTGCATTTATCTTCTATTTAAAAAAAAAAAAAGTGTGTGTGTGTGTGTGTGTGTGTATGTGTTTTAATTTAGTGGCACTGGTTATTGAGGATGCAAAGTATCCTGTTTACATATTTTGTAAGAACACTGATAGCAGTCAACTTCTTAGACATCTTCAAAGGGCTTAGTATTAAATTATTTTCTCTTTCTCTTGAAATACACTTCTTTAGGCTTTTACTTTGCTCTTACTGTAACTAGTAACAAAATAAAAAGGTCATGAATTATATAGGGAACATTATAATGTGATAGTTCTAAATTTGTAATAAAAAATTAAATTATAAGCTTACACACAAACTTTTATCTCCCCACTTATTTTATAATTGATCCTTTAAAAACCAATCTCTAGATAATTCAATTTGATACCAAAGCATATGAGCAAAATCTTCATAATAAAATGCCTTATTCTGTTTAAGTTCTAGATAATTATGAAAATGAAATCTTATACATTTGTCTCGCTTGCTGTCATAATCACCCTATGAAGGACTTGCCCATATTAACAGAACTAGCAAGTAGCAGAGGTATTCTGGCTCCTACTTCAATGTTCTTTATGCAGTATTTTACCCCCTTGGCCAAATGATGGTATCCCTGTATATGGTATATCTCAGAAAAATCATGTGGTTGTGCACTATTACAGTATGCAACTAATTTTATAATCATATGAAATTAAAAAGAAACTCCATTTACCAGACTATTGCCCCAAAGGACTGCTGTAATTTTTTAGAAAGAAATCTTTAGAAAGGACTCTAAATCAATACTATGTTTAAAGGGTTTAAGCACTCACTGCTGCTTTTCTTGGTCCCCAAGGTTTGGCCATCTTCCAAAGAGTTTGAACCCACTGAAGAACTATCTTGACTATCTTGATGGGGAAGCTGAAGAAATCCTTCACTGGAGTCTGAGCGGGTAGGTGTTAATGTTAGAGATTTCTGACGTTCCCGATTAATATCCTTCTTAGATTTTATCAGTTTTCTCATTTTTAGAGTAATCCAGTTACCTCTCCTAATAGAATTAAAAAAATTCTTATCAGTCTAAAATTCAATATTTAAATCCTTCAAAAAATTAGAAGTCTTCACAGTATTAAAAATAGCATAGCTTTTTCAAAATAAAAATTCATAAAATTTGGTTAATGGTACCTTCTAGGAGGAGATGGGTCATAAAATTTGTACTGATCCATAATTTTCTCTTCTAATTTCTCCTTCTGCCGCCTTAATTCATTTAACTTATCACTATAAAAATAAAAAATTATATTTTAGGACATGCATATTTTACACAGGTGTGAATCATATTAAATTATTTTGTGACTATGATCTAACTTTTTCCAAAACATAAAAAAAATACAGCTATCATGATTGACAACTAAGAGTTTATTATTTATTAAGAATGCAATAGCCGGGCGCAGTGGTTCACACCTGTAATCCCAGCACTTTGGGAGGCCGAGGTGGGAGGATCACTTGAGGCCAGGAGATCGAGACCAGCATGAGCAAGAGTGAGACCCTGTCTCTATAAAAAACAGAAAAATTAGCCGGGCATGGTGGCGCATGCCTGTAGTCCCAGCTACTCAGGAGGCTGAGGAAGGAGGATTGCTTGAGCCCAGGAATTAGAGGTTACAGTGAGTTATGGCGCCACTGCACTCTAGCCCGGGCAACAGAGTAAGTGAGACCCTGCTTTAATAAAAAAAAAAAAAAAAAAGGGAGTATTTTCCATGT
The DNA here is from genome assembly GCF_041146395.1 of Eulemur rufifrons. Lineage (NCBI taxonomy): Eukaryota > Metazoa > Chordata > Mammalia > Primates > Lemuridae > Eulemur > Eulemur rufifrons. The sequence continues at coordinate 72,822,645 of NC_091001.1, read as the reverse complement.
TTCTCTTTTTCTTTAAATTTACAAATTACTTAAAGGAATGTAAGATTTAAAGTTTTAATTCTTCAATAGGATTTATTTTATTTATTTTCCATATAATCTTGTCCTATACAGGAACTCTTTCAACATGTTTTTACAGCTATTAAACAAACATTATATCAACATTGGCTATTTCCCTATTTTTGGATCTTTAGTACCTCAAAAATCATTTTTGGAATGAAGGAAGGTGATTTATTACAATTTATATAAACAAAAAATAAAAATGTTGGGTATTTAGTTTGCTTACAATTATATAGATATAATAAATAATCTTGCAACCATATCTTTATGCAAATGCATTTTTTTTTCCTTTTTGGCAGAATTATTTAGGCTTAATTTACTTGTAGAGAATTATTTCCTGACCCCAGCAATGCACAAGTATACTAGTTTCACCACATCATAGTCCCATTTTTATGTTCTTGGTAGTATTTATTATAGAGAAATATCAAAAATCACAGACCAAACTAATTTCTTTAAAAAAAAAATAAACCCATAATGCCACAGAATACTATTTACTCAAGAAATATCAGTGATCACTTACAATGAGGAAGGTATAAAGTATATATAAAGATGAATAATAAGTAGTTCTGCTTATAATATAGTAGGAGAGAGAAGATATATACATATTTTAATCCAAGGCAGTGGCGATACCAAAATAAAGCACTGTGGAAGTACAACAGGAAATTATAACAGGGAAAATATTTCCATCTTGGATGACCAAAGAAATCCTCATGAAGAAAAAGGCCACATTAGATAGGCTCAAAAGATAACAATGCTAATTTAAGTAGTTTAGCCTGGATGTAGGCTGGGGCCAAGCCATGAGCGAGTCTTGGGTTTAGATTTTGCCCAGTAGGAAATCAGACATATTGAAAGATTCACTACAAAGTGATATTATCGGCCAGGCACGGTGGCTCATGCCTGTAATCCTAGCACTCTGGGAGGCTGAGGTGGGTAGATCGCTCGAGGTTAGAAGTTTGAGACCAACCTGAGCAAGAGCAAGACCCTGTCTCTACTAAAAATAGGAAGAAATTAGCCAAACAACTAAAAATATATAGGGAAAAAATTAGCTGGGTGTGGTGGTGCATGCCTGTAGTCCCAGCTACTTGGGAGGCTGAGGCAGAAGGGTTTCTTGAGCCCAGGAGTTGGAGGTTGCTGTGAGGTAGGCTGATGCCACGGCACTCTAGCCTGGGAAACAGAGCCCAGACTCTGTCGCAAAAAAAAAAAAAAGGTGGTATTATGAAATCTTTGCTTAAGGTATATTAACCCAATGATGGAATAGGATGTATCAGAAAGGTTGGCAATAAAGAAAGCATTCAGTAGTAGGCTAATGGGGTAGTCCAGTTGAGAAGAAGGCTGAATTACAGTGGTGGGAACTGGGAGGAGCTGATTTGAGAGATTCTGTGGAAGATGCTTTGTGAACAAATGTTGCCAACAGTTATACCACAGCACAAATAGCAGGCAGCCTATACCATTATTATTAGCAGGTGGCCTATACCATTGTTGTTGTTTTTATTATTCTTTTTCTAGAAATGGAATATTGCTCTGTTGCCCAGGCTTGAGTGCAGGGTGTGATTGTAGCTCACAGCAGCCTTGAACTCCTGGGCTCAAGCCATCCTCTTGCTTCAGCCTGGAACTACAGGCGCGTGCCACTACAACCGGCTCATTTTTAAATTTTTTGTAGAGATGAGGTCTTGCTATGTTGCCTAGGCGTCTCAAACTCCTGGCCTCCATCGATCCACCCACCTCAGCCTCCCAAAGTGCTGGGATTACAGGCGTGAGCCACCCCGCCTAACCGATACCTTTATTATTAACCACCTGGTTGGATCTGAAACCTATGGAAGAGTTGACAGTTGAAAAGTTGATGACTGTAGAACAGAAGGCCATAGGCCCAATTCTTTTCTCCTTTTACCCAATGAAATGTCATTAGGAGCCTCCAAATTCTCAGAACTACCTGTCACTCCTGCTGGGAGCATGTGATAGAGGCATTTGGCTAGAAATGTCTGACATGTAAGATGGATATTTGTGATTTAAATTCAATAAATCAGAATAGATTAAAATAATCTTTGGAAGTCAATTATATAGACATAAACACTGACACCTAGAAATGCATTAGTCACCAGGGGTCAGAATATCAAGACAACAAAGCTTTGGATAATGCCTTTGCTGAAGGAACAAGAGACTCAAATGCCCAGAGCTTTATGCACACTCAGTGCTTCTTAACCTAAAATACCTCTTATAGCAGAGAGTAAAGGAATACATATCCCTGAAAGGACTGAAGGTATAGTCCAAAGTGGCCAGCCACAAATGTGAAATTTCTTTGAGGTTTTCCATTTATCTTAGAAGTTTATGCAAACTCTGCTTTTTGCTCCATAATATACCTATGTGTTACTATAGAAATAATGTTCTCTGCCCCAAAATTCTGTAATAAAATTAATGCTTCAGAAAAATGTATGATGTATCCTAGTCTCATATGTGCCCTGACTTACCAACATGTACATTAAGTTTGAAAGGTATTTCCTTAGGATAATCTAGGAAGTAGATATTGTTATCTCTATTTTAGAGAAGAATAAACTAATGATCAAAGAAATGAAGTGACTCAACTCTGGTCACATGGCTAGTGAATGGAAGAGCTGGGATATGAATTAGTTGTCTGATTTCAACACCTGTGCTATTTCTATTATACTGTGGTGCTTCTCATTTATGAGGCCTGAGGAAGAAAGGTAAATTTAATAAAGGTGAATCACTGTGTAATACAAAGGATACCCACTGAGCTGCCCAGGCCCAAATCCCTGAGTCTTACCAGATTCTTTTACTCTCAATGGAGACACAAATTATCAATAATTAAGCCCTGTTAACTTTCTCTTTCTCTCTCATATCTCTTGTAGCTTTGTTTGGCAAAAAAAAAAAAAAACCTTTGTGAATTGGCTCCTGACTGTTTAGCCACTTCTATACTGGCCCTTCTTCCTCAATTTTGCTCCAGCAAGAACAATTAATTTTTAGGTCCTATACCACACCACAAAATAATTTTATCAGACCTCCAAGTTTTTGCCTTGCTGCTCTCTCGGCATGGCATGCCTCCTCAAGCAAACTCCTGCTGAACCTTTAAGTCTCAGCTCAAGTTTCATGTTTGGAAAGTCCACCTTGCCTCTCTCAGACTAAGGTACTCCTTCTTCTCCTGTATTTGCTATATTTCTATGGCCTCCTACATATACCTCCATTATAGAATTATTGTATTTACATGTTTATTTGTATTTCTCACTTTATATTACTAATTTCTTAAGGGCAACACTAATGTTTTCATGTTAGTATATCTGGTTATTAACATAGTGCCTGGAATATAAGCACTTAAAAAATATATGTTGAAAATCAAGAAAAATTAGCATGAGTTTTCTCTGCCATTGAGTATGGTAATGATAAAATCATAAGTAATATTTCAGAGTACAAAATTATCTGGTACCTACATGTACTGTCTTTGTTCAACATGAAAAAGATCTTTACTTTCCATGTTCTGTTCCAATAGTGTTCTGTTCTGCAGCATTAATGTCTGAATTTGATCTAGTAGATGTCGATTTTCTTCTTCTAAATTTCCTTTAAGTTGGCTTAGCAACTGTTTAAACACAAACATTTATTTTTAAAAATCCAACATTAACATTTAACAGAAATCACCCAAAACATCTGAAAAACATAAAGTACTTCATAAAGACTTAAGTCTTCCACTATTTGAACAATTAGATGATTGCAGTTTGATCAGAACGTGATTATTTCAGTGATAATGATGGCTACAGCACTGGGTTACATGCTGTACCTATGTATTTTCTTAATTCTCAAAAACACTGAGGCTAATATATAATAAATTATGTAGTTCCAAAAATATTGCTGTCTTCAAAATTGTTTAACTTATAGTCCAAAAGCTAGATTCAAATATCTAGTCTTCTATTTAAGTAGCTATGAAATGTTGCACAAATTAGTTCTCAGATGTATAAAATGCAGACAGCTCCCACCCCCAAGGCTGCTGCAAGGACTAAAATCCAGCATCATGTATAGAGTAGATTTCTGGACTCCAGCATTTGAATTCAGTAGGTCTGGAGTAGAGCCCAGAATTCTGTATTGAAAAAACAAAAGCAAACAATACATATCTCTTCTACCTCCCAAAAAAGGAAAAAGAAAGACAACAAACATTCTGAAAATTTTCAAAAGGTATAGAAAATCAGGGAGAATGATATTATAAATAACCATAAACAACTAGATCCAACAACAGTCAATATTGTACCATGTTTGTCCTATTTATCATATGCTATTAAACTGAAATGTAACATATATGTAGATTCATTGAAAAACTAAGTGCATTTATTCTCTTCTCTGTATTTATACCCTCTTGCAATGTGACTTCTCACTCTTCCCATCAAGAAGTGGAATCTATTACCCTCGTACCTGCCACAGCTAACTACAGATGCAGGAGCAAATCCTTGGCCCATATATCATGAGTGCTGCTCAACTAATTCACAGACTCGTGAGGAAAAAAAAAGTTTACTGTCCGTTACTGCTCAGGTTGTATAATTGTTAAACAGCATTATTGTGTCAATTGACAACTGATAAAACACATATACAGAAAAGAGAACAAATTTTTCAATGGTCATAGAGCTCAATGAATTATCACAAAGTGAGTAAATATGTTAAACCAGCACCCAGATCAAGAAACAGAACATTAATTGTATTTTAGAAATACTTGTATGCTACCTTCCCACCAAGGTTAACTACTATCCCAACCTCTTTCACTACAGATTAATTTTTCCACCCCCTCCAAATCATGCCATTATATGACTTAGCCCCAGCCAAAGGTTAACATTTGACTCAAGTTGTAACAGTCAGGGATGAGTAGATAGCTGGGGCCCTCTCTGGTCTCTTCAGAGCAGCTTTCCAGACCACCAGTGAAATATGGGACCTAATCAAGAACCACCGTGTCTGTCTCATTTCTTGGAACTCCTAGATAAATTTCTGACTAGTTCACTGGTCCAATCCCCAACCAATATTTCAACCCCAGGCTATTTAACAGTTGACCTTTGACAACTCTCCCAGGCATGGGACTTTTCTGTGTTCTGTTCCAAATCAAGTCAGTCTCCTCTAATAGCCAAACTGCTGGTTTTCACAGCTTGCCCGGTGCCTTGTCAGGACTACAAGGTGTAAGGAGGAGGAAAGGGGGAGGGGAATGGGAGAAGCCACATGATAAAATGCCTCAGAAAAACATAGTTCCTCCCCAAAGTTGAGTAGTTTTTCTTTACTAAGTGCCTCTCAATTTGCTGTATGCCTTGGTTGAGTTCCAGAGTCCTAAAATGGTTGTTTTTGACAGATCTGTCCAATTTTGTTGTTTCTTAGAGAGTTGACTGGCCATGTTCCTCCCTCTACCATTCTGGAAGTATCTATTCCTAATTATAATTTATTTAGATTTTTATAAGTCATAGGTAGAATGAATGTTCTGTACTTTCTGAGCTTTACTGGATAATTATTACATGTGCTTTCAAATTAATTTTTCTATTGGTTTATAATTTCATGCCAGGTGTAAATATTTTTTCATTAAACAAATACAACATAATTTTATAATTTTCAAAGTATCTGGACATTTGCATCTAAACTAATAGCAAAAAAAAAAAAACGATTGAAATTAATGATACAGAAAGTTTTCCTGCATTACTTGTGAGTTTCAATTATCCCTGACCAAATTATTTTAGAAATACTCCACTAAATATATACTGCTATTGTCATAATACGATCATTTACTTATTAGTCATGTCTTGGTGCCTAAAAGAAGGAAACAGTGATTAAATATGTTAAAGCTCACCTCACACTGGTTATTCAGCTTGGTGGATGTAATATCCAACTGTTGGTATTGTTCCTTTAGCTTTGAAAATTCAGCTTCTAATCTTGTTTGTTCCAGTTTGGAATTATTTAGAAGACTTTTCAAATTTTTATGGTCAGTTTGTAAAACTTCAGTCTCTTTTAAAAGTTGACCATATGTATGATTCAACCTATAATTAGAAATCATAGTAGAAATAGAATTAGATTCTCTTAATAGCTTGCACTGTAATTTAAATAATGTGAAGATGCTGTAAATAACATTTAGACATACTTACAGAAAATAAAAAATTGTTTTGCCAGTTATTAAACTGATCAAGAATCAGTTTCTATTTTTTGAAACTAGATTAAAAAAAACCCCAAGTATCTTTCTCTTGAAAACAATCTTTCAGCCTTTAAGTATGCTGAAGTAAAGGTACCCAAAACTTCAAGACTAATAAGAAAATATTTATTTTTTTTAGAGACTGGGTGTCGCTCTGTTCCCTGGACTGGAGTGCAGTGGAGTGATCATAGCTCACTGTAATATCCAATTCCTGGGCACTCAAGTGATCCTCCCTCTTCAGCCTCCCAAGTAGCTAGGACTACAGGCGCATGCCATCATGCCTGGTTAATTTTTTAACTTTTTTTTTTTTAAGCAAAGGGGTCTCATTGTGTTGTCCAGGCTGGTCTCAAATTCCTGGCCTCAAGCGATCCTCCCCCTCAGCTTCCCAAAGTGCTCGGATTAATAGGTGTAAGCCACCATGTCCACCAATAAGAAAACATTTAAAGGACAAAACAGGCTGGGTACCCTACTATGAAGTGTGATGAAAAATGGATTCTTTCTGACAATCACAAGCATTCAGCACAATTGTTGGATAAAGATGAAGTGCCGAAACATAGTCCAAAACTGAATATTTATCAAAAAAAGCTAATGGTGTCAGGTAGTCCAGCACTGGTATTATCCACTACAGCTTCATGAAACCTGGTCAATCAATTACAACAGATGTCTACTGCAACCAGCTGGATGAAATGATGAGGATGCTTGCAATTAAGCAGCCAAGACTGGTCAGTAGAGACAGGCCAATGCTGTTATAAGACAACACTCGACTACATGTCACATAAACAATGCTGCTCAAACTATAGAAGCTGGACTTGGAAACTGTCATCACTGTATTCATCAGCTCTTGCACCAACTGACTACTACTTCTTCCAGGCTTTGGACCACTTCTTGCAAGGACAAATATTCAATTCTCAACAAGCTGTGGAAAACACCTTTGGCGATTTCATTGCCGTTTGCTCTCCAGGCTTCTTTGCAGCTGGCATAAACAAGCTACTGTTAACTGTGGCAAAACTGTGTTGATAGTTTAAGTGCATACTTTGATTAATTGTACTGCTTCTTGTTGGAGATATAATAAACTACACTTTAGATTCAAAATTGGACATTTCATATTTAATGACCTAATACATATACATATATAAAAATAAATGACAAAAGAGAAAATGACCAATTCAGTTTTGATTTCATAAAGAATTCAAAGATTCTAAAATTCATCATAAAACAAAGATAAGATCAAAAGAAAGAATCAATTCAGAATGAAATACTATGTCAGCTTTGCGCAGTGGCAGTGTCATAGCCAATGAGGTTTATCCAAGGCCCAATTATTGCTAATTGCAATACTATGTCAATATGTTAGTTGCTAACTGAGATATATAGGTTTAAACCAAACTTTAGTTGAGATTTCTGGACTTGTGGCAAATTATTAATTATCATGCAATCCTATAGCATTTTCTTTTTCATCCCACAGTTCACTTTCAAAACAAAGTTCACTGATGTCTAAGGGCAGGGATTGACAAACTTTTGCTGTAATAGACCAGAGGATAAACATTTAGACTTTGTGGGCCACATGCAGTCTCCGGAGCATGCTCCTTCCCAACCCTTTAAAACATGAACACTGGCCGGGCGCGGTGGCTCATGCCTGTAATCCGAGCACTCTGGGAGGCCGAGGTGGGTGGATTGTTTGAGCTCAGGAGTTTGAGACCAGCCTGAGCAAGAGCGAGACCCCGTCTCTACTAAAAATAGAAAGAAATTATCTGGCCAACTAAAAATATGTATAGAAAAAATTAGCCGGGCATGGTGGCGCATGCCTGTAGTCCCAGCTACTCGGGAGGCTGAGGCAAGAGGATGGCTTGAGCTCAGGAGTTTGAGGTTGCTGTGAGCTAGGCTGACGCCACGGCACTCACTCTAGCCTGGGCAACAAAGCGAGACTCTGTCTCAAAAACAAAAAAAACAAAAAAAACAAAAAACAAAAACATAAACACTTTTCTTAGTTTGTGGGCTGTACAGATACAGACTGCAGGCTGTATTTGGCCTGATGAGCTGGCTGTAGTTTGCCAACCTCTATTTTATGGTATTAAGATCAGGAACCCACAAAAGAGGGAGGCAGCCAAACAAAACAAACTTTTGTTCACAGTGGTCCTTGTTCAGAACATCTAATAGTTCTACCCAACTCATTCCTGAAAGAATTTGAGTCAGCTTACAAAAATTATGAATAATATTTTTTTTTTTTTGGGAAATATTCATGATAAATTATTAAGTGAACAGTGCAAGTTAAAAACAATAGTTTCATATTTTTTTCCCCACCCCCCCTTTCCCGAGTCAGCACCTTCAAGTGTTACCACTCCCCAAACGGTGCGCAATGCACTCATTGTGTAGGCATACCCCCATCCCCTCCCCCACCCCCCACCTCAGTCTGATGTCCAATTGGTGTCGTTCCCAGATTTGTATTTAGGTGATGATCAAGGAAACCAATTTTCTGGTGAGTACATGTGATGCTTGTTTTTCCATTCTTGGGATACTTCACTTAATATAATGGGTTCCAACTCTCTCCAGGAGAACCATAGAGATGTTGTATCTTCATCATTCCTTATAGCTGAGTAGTATTCCATGGTATACATATACCACAGTTTACTAATCCAATCATGTATTGATGGGCATTTGGGTTGTTTCCACATCTTTGCTATTGTGAATTGTGCTGCTATAAACATTTGGGTACACGTGCCTTTGTTACAGAATGACCTTTTTTCCTTTGGGTATATGCCCAGTAATGGGATTGCTGGGTCAAATGGCAGGTCTACTTGAATCTGTTTAAGATACCTCCATATATATGCACCCAACCTAGGTGCACCTAGATTCATAAAGCAAACCCTACTAGATCTCAACCAAATGATAGATAACAATACTGTAATAGCTGGAGACTTTAACACCCCACTGACAGTACAGGACAGATCCTCTAAACAGAAAATAAACAAAGACATAATGGACCTCAATAGAATGCTAGAACAAATGGGCATGGCTGACATCTATAGGACATTCTACCCAAAGTCCACAGAATATACATTCTTCTCATCAGCTCACGGGACATTCTCTAAGATTGACCATGTCCTAGGACATAAATCATGTCTTCAAAAATTCAAAAAAATAGAAATTATACCATGCATCTTCTCAGATCACAGCGGAATAAAAGTAACAATGATCACAAACAGAAACCCTCACCCTTACTCAAAGTCATGGAAGCTAAATAACCTTCTCCTGAATAATTATTCTATAAAAGAAGAAATCAAGATGGAAATCAAAAATTTCTTTGAATTAAATGACAATGGAGATACAACTTATCAAAATCTATGGGATGCAGCTAAAGCAGTCCTGAGAGGAAAATTCATATCCATAAATGCCTATATCCAAAAGACAGAAAACATGCAAATAGACAACCTAACGAATAGACTCAAAGAGCTGGAGAAAGAAGAACAGAACGATCCCAAACCCAGCAGAAGGCGAGAAATTACTAAGATCAAATCAGAACTAAATGAAAAGGACAACAAAGAAACTATAAGGGAAATTAATAAAACAAAAAGTTGGTTCTTTGAAAAGATAAACAAAATAGACACACCTCTGGCTAGACTAACCAAGAGCACAAAAGTAAAATCTCTAATAACCTCCATTAGGAACATGAAAGGAGAAATCACAACCGATGCTACAGAGATACAAGATATCATCTATGAATTCTACAAAAATCTTTATGCACACAAACTGGAGAATGTGGAGGAAATGGACAGATTTTTAGAAACACATAGTCTTCCCAGGCTCAACCAGGAAGAAATAGAGTACCTGAACAGACCAATATCAAGAACTGAAATCGAAACAGCAATAAAAAACCTTCCCAAAAAGAAAAGCCCTGGTCCAGATGGGTTCACACCTGAATTTTACCATACATACAAAGAAGAACTGGTGCCCATCCTACATAAACTATTCTCCAATATTGAATAATATTTTTAAAAATCAAATTAAAAAGCTTCTGCACAGCCAAGGAAACTATCGTTAGAGCAAATAGACAACCTACAGAATGGGAGAATATATTTGCTTTCTACATATTTGATAAAGGGCTGATAACGAGAATCTATATAGAACTTAAGAAAATCAATAAGAAATAATCAAACAACCCCATCAATAAATGGGCAAAGGACATGAACAGAAACTTTTCAAAAGAAGACAGACTAATGGCCAGCAAACATATAAAAAAGTGCTCAACATCTCTAATCATTAGGGAAATGCAAATCAAAACTACAATGAGATATCACCTAACTCCATTGAGAATGGCCCTTATCAAAAAGTCCCAAAACAACAAATGCTGGCATAGATGTGGAGAGATTGGAACACTCTTACATTGCTGGTAGGACTGCAAATTAGTACAACCCCTATGGAAAGTAGTTTGGAGATACCTCAAAGAGCTAAAAATAGAAATATCATTTGATACAACAATCCCACTATTAGGCATCTATCCAAAGGAAAAAAAGACATTCTATAATAAAGACATCTGCACTTGAATGTTTATAGCAGCACAATTCACAATTGCAAAGATCTGGAAACTACCCAAGTGTCCATCAATACACGAGTGGATTAATAAAATGTGGTATATGTATACCATGGAATACTACTCAACTACAAAAAAGAATGGTGAACTAGCACCTCTTATATTTTCCTGGATAGAGATTGAGCCCATCCTTTAAAGTGAGGTATCATAAGGATGGAAAAACATGCACCACATGTACTCACCATCAAATTGGTACTAACTGATCAACATAAGGTGTTCACATGGTAGTAATACTCTTGGGGTGATGGTCAGGTGGGGGGGGGTTGGTGGGGGCAAACCCACAGCTAATGGAAGTGGAGCACACTGTATGGGGGAAGGACACACTTGTAGCCCTGGCTTGGGCAAGGCAAATGCATTACATGTAACCAAAATGTTTGTACCCCTAAAATATTCTGAACAATTAATAAATAAATCAAGACTTAGTAAAATAAATGGCAAGACCAGAAACATACAGTAAATAATAAGGTTGAATTAATGAACGAATGCATACCATGAGTATAACAACTGGTTAAACCTTACTGAGACATACAGACAGCTATGTAGTTTATCAGTACCTATGGTGATCAAAGTTTTTCCTACTGATGCTTCATGGCAGGAGGGTGGTGATAATATAAAAAGATAATATGTGAGGTCCTAGATATCTCTTTGGCAAATACTTTTTGAGTTTTTTATACTGTCCTTCAAAGCTTAGGATATTATTACCAAAATGCAAATGCAATTCAGCAAACACAATTCTAAAATGGCCAAGACAACCTATTTCATGTAAGAAACTTTCTTGATTTGGCATTATCTAAGATTAAACTTAGGCTATTTAGAGGAATGAATGAATTATTATCCCTCAACAAAGTCTTCAGAAATACTTTTGGTGAAACAACTCTTTCAGGCCGGGCGTGGTGGCTCACGCCTGTAATCCTAGCACTCTGGGAGGCCGAGGCGGGTGGATCGCTCGAGGTCAGGAGTTCGAGACCAGCCTGAGCAAGAGCGAGACCCCGTCTCTACTAAAAATAGAAAGAAATTATATGGACAACTAAAATATATATATACAAAAAAAAATTAGCCGGGCATGGTGGCGCATGCCTGTAGTCCCAGCTACTCGGGAGGCTGAGGCAGTAGGATCGCTTAAGCCCAGGAGTTTGAGGTTGCTGTGAGCTAGACTGACGCCACGGCACTCACTCTAGCCCGGGCAACAGAGTGAGACTCTGTCTCAAAAAAAAAAAAAAAAAAAAAAGAAACAACTCTTTCATATTCCACTTAAAGCCTTTTCTCTCCTTAGAACACAGACACAAGTCCATAAAAGTTGGGCAAGAATAGATTTGAGAGCAAATATTCTATTCAGAACCACTATTCCCTCTAAGCCTGGAGAATTTCTAGGTCAATCTCATCATTCTCAATTTCTTCTTCATTTTGGCTGAGTTCTTTCTCCGAGGTGCCTCGGTAATATACACAATTAGATTCCTGGAAGGCCTACCTAAATTCATGAACTATCCCCAGTTAATTTCAAATCCCAGCAACAGAAAAAGGTTAGGTAAAAGATGGGACCTCCACAGTAAAGGTATTCCCCAATATTTGGTATATAATAAAAATGACCCTGTCCTTGTATAACTTGTCACAATTTAATCTTCTACTATATATACTGTACATGTATATCCTATAACCTTTGAATTTAGCTTTGTGCTGAGCCTATGGGAAGTTGAAATCCCCCAGAATTTCTAGTTGTAACTATAGGAAACTAAATTCAAAACTGTTGAACATGAAAATGAAAATGACTTTAGAAATTTAGGAATTTTTTTTTTTAAAGGAAAAGAGAAGTTTAAATCTAAAAATGGATTGTATTAAATTCACAATAGGACAAATACTCAATGATCCCTCCTTGCATTTTGCGTGCTACCTTTCAGCTCTCTTCAGCTATGGCACTTTAAGTATAGTGCAAATGATTTTTAACTTTTTAGAGGTTTCTGAAAAACTTCCAAAAATGTACCCCTATGAAGCAGACGGGTTACAGTTGGCAAGTTTTGATTTCCTAAGGCTTTCAGTTAAAAAATAATAATCCTATGGCAATATAGGATCATTAATACATAAGACAGTTAAAAATGTAAGTACAAATCAATCAGCCAGGAAACTATGGAGCTGGCCACTTGTAGCAATTTCAAAAGACAAGACTTGGGAAAGTAGACTAGTAAAAAGAGACAGAGATAAACAATCAGGTTTAATTACATTCAGCTTCAATAAAGTACATAAATGTTATCAAGGTACAGAAATCTTGTTATATAATTTGACTTAAAAACTTAATTAGCTGACAATGGATGAATGAATAAAGAAAATATGGTATATAGAGACAGTGGAATACTATTCAGCCTTGAAAAAGAATGAAATCCTGTCATTTGCAGCAATATGAATGGAAGTGCACTTCATTACATTAAGAAAAATAAGCCAGACAGAGAAAGACAAATATCACATATTCTCACTCATATGTGGGAGCTAAAAAAAGTCAATGTCATAGAGGTAGAGAGTGGAATGGTGGTTACCAGAGGCTGGGGGACGGGGTGAAGAGAGACTGATTAATGGGTACAAACACACAGCTAGATAGAAAGAGTAAGTTCTAGTGTTCCACAGCACAGTAGGGTGACTATAGTTAACAGTAATTTATTGTATGTATATTTGAAAATAGCCAGAAGGTTTGAAATGTTCCTAACACAAAGAAATGATAAATGTTTGAGGTGATGGATATCCTAAATACCTTGATTTGATCATTACACATTGTATGCAGTTATCAAAACATATGTACTACTCAAATATGTACAACTATTATATATCAATAAAAAAAAACCTTAAATAGTTGAAAACAAGAGAGGGCAATGAGAGAAAATAGGAGAAACAGGCATTTGAGTGACTGATTCCATAACTAACTGCATGATTTTGCTGGGTAATGTACTTACTGCTGTGGGATATGTATATACATTTTTACTATAAAAATAACTGTACCAAATAGTCTATTCTATTTTTTAAAATTCTAAGTCCCAATTATGGGTTGGTACTACAACAGGGCAGTATACACTTTGAATGTAAGGCATAACACAGAATTAAAATATATAAATATTACCTATCATTGTCAATACAAAGTTTCTTGTACTCTGCAGCTACCATCTCATGGTTTTTATTTTCAAGCAGCATTTTTTCCTGTTCTACTTTGAGCATTTTTTCCAAATCTTCCAACTGTCCTTTCTGTTTTAGTAACTGATTGTAACTGGAAAAAAAAAGTTAAGTATTTGGTTTATAACATTTCAAAAAAAGAAAACATTTTAGAAATGAGGGAAATCAGAGTAATTTATTAAGTATCACACAAAACACATGTAAATTTATACAAATTTCCTACATAAATTACCTATAAAGGTATTTAATATATAGAATTTATTATATAACTTGAAGAAAACTGAGTTTAAATTCACAATACAACAAAATATAATAAATTACCGGTCTTCAAGATCTTTATGTTCCACCTCAAGATTTTTGTGGGCAGACTTTAGAGTTCCATGTTTAGAGATAAGAGATTCATACTCTGAAGCCTGCCGTTCATGAAGAAGTTCCAGCTTTTCATGATCTTTGATCAGAGAATCATAGAGAGATTTTAGTTCTTCTCGCTCTTTGATTACAGACTCATTTTCATTTTCTAAGGAAGACTGCTGTATTAGGAGTTGTGCATTCTGGTTCATAAGGGAGGTACTTTGGGAATTAAGGGTGGAATTTTCAACCTATAAAAATGAATATTGTTATCAGACAAGAAAAATAGTTCATGTTCTTTTTTAAAAATGAAAGATTTATATTGTTAACTTAAGGACACTCTAAATACATTACCGTAGATACATTTACATTACACTGGGAAAATTTGGATTTTAGCTTTTCAAAGAATAAGGCTACCATTTAATTTTGATTTTTGGAGGTGTCATGATATATATGATATATGATGTATGTGTGTATATATACTTTACATATATATGTTTTGGGCTGAATTTATTTTAAATGAAGGTGATTAGCAACTACTTGTATTCTACTTTTGAAAAAGTATAGAATTTGAAATGCTAACTTATCATTTCTAGAATTTAGGAGTTGACAGACCTGAAAAATTACTTTTGGAAATTTCTCAAGTCCAAATTAGATTAGTATTTGATTTATCACTTGGAAAAGGGTTACAGAAAGAAGAACTTTTTGATTCAGAGAGGGAACTTGTTTCTGCTCTTTAAGAAGTTTCAGACAGTTGCATTGTTCACCATCTGATTGCTCTGGTAGGTAGTGTTAAGTGAAAGATAGATCCTTTGAACGAAGGATAAGTCTAAAGACAACATTCCTATGCTGTCTTGTTTTCTAATAACTAAACTGTTAAGAAAGACCATAAAGTAAATATAAATTATCTTTGCTCATTTATATTTATTGAGTGAATTTATTAATTAGTATTTAGAGGCTCTGACATTTTAAAAAATGCTGATATGTGAAAGTTTGGCATGGCACTAAATTAAAAAATTGTAATGTATCTTCAATTAATTATTAAATTCACTAAGACATAATGTTTCCCATGTTTAGTCTCCCTTATTTTAATAGCATAATTCAAGAAATTGGTTGCACATCCCCAGAATATTACATTACAACCTGAAGCTTGGCATTCTGTGTTTGAAGAGTGGTATTCTGTTCCTGTAATGACACGGTCTGTCTCTGAAGTGCAAGAATCTGAGCCTGCAAATTATTGTTCTGTGTCTCAAGTTGCTTCAGTTGAGTTTTCAATGCTTGCTTCTCTGCTTGCAGTGTAGCATTCTTAATAAAAGAAAAAATATTAAAAATATATTAAAATTAAAAGCAACATCAATATATTTCTGTAACATACTGTAATTTTGTACAATGAGCACTTACTACCATCATGATCCAAAAAAATCCAATAATCTTAAAAGAGAAAAAACCCAAAACATTCCCCCACTATCCTAAATTGTAAACAGACATTTAATCTAAGAAGGCAATAATACTTCTTAATAAGGCTTAATATACTATTGTGCCTGTGTCCCATCTGCCTTATAGTATCCTCAAAATAAAATATTCTATTCGAAATGTATTTATTAACCCAAGAACTAGGATGGAGTTGTATGGTTTTAATACTGCTCAAAAGTGCCAAAGTACTGCTTCTTGGCCTTTTGGCAAAAAAAAAAAAAAATAAAATATGAAAAAAATTAAAATATTTATAATTTTCAAAAATATTAAAAAAAAAAAAAGTGCCAGAGTGCTCAGAATAAGTGGGGCTATGTCCAGGCAAGGAGGTGTGCCAAAGGTAAATGTACACCTAGGTGAGTGGTGGTTCCAGGGATAGCAGCAAAATAAATATTTGAAAGAGAAGGTTTACGGGAACCATCTTACCCATCTGTTTAAAAAATTTAGTCCATAATAGTCTTAACAGATGTTAACATATTTTCTTCAGTTATTTTAGTTTTATCTATTCTTTAGTATTTTAATGGTATAAAATTCTTTACTATTTTAGTGGTATAAAATACTCACTAACACTCTATTTCAACTAAGGACTTCTGGAGCATATCCAAACAAAACACACCATTTTCAATTTTTGCAGTACATATGGCCATATTTCAATTTTTATAGTTAAACAGGTAAATTACTATGCAGATCATTATATTTAATGTGACAGATTTTAAAATGCTTGTCATGTATATTATAATTTCAGGATTATTTCTAAATAAAATTTCATGAAAAATAAATTAGCATCAAGTATAAACAAAGAACCCTCCAGAAAACAGAAATAAAACTTTAATATACAAAAAGGCAATAATTGGTCTATCACTGCAATATATATAAGAACATTCTTATTGTATCTCTATATAAAGATAACATTCATTTTATTAGCTTTCATGTTATATATACTACATGCCACTGTGTTAAAGGCAGGTGATCCTTTGATCCACATATTATACCATAAAATCAAAGCTGATGAAGCAAAATTCTTTAAAATGGGTCTGGATATTTTACTTCCCTTTTGTTGATTTGTTCAAATAAAAAGGATGAAAAAATTTATGCTGGAAAAAATACTACGGAATACTCATGTATTTATATACCCTCTTGACACAAAGAAGTCAACCATTTTTCACTTACACATGTGAAATACTATTGTAGTTTAGCACTTTAGAAACTAAATTATATGATTAGTCCAGATATCTCTAGGAATAAGAAAAATTCCTATAATAGATAATGAATAGAAGAATTAGCTGAAAAGGTATCTGAGACCAGGAAAAAATTTACAATGGAAAAAAAAGTGAACAAATATAATACTGGCTAATAAACAAAAATTGCCAGTGTATTATAGGACTAACCATTTTTATAACCCTTTTATTTAAAATGACTAACATGACAGCCAAGTCATTTTTTTCCCCAATGGAAATTTATAAAGGAAGACAATGGGAAAAAGAGATTCACCTTATAGAACTTTACATGACAGTTCAATTTTCTAAAATGTAATTATGACTCTAAGTGATAGAGGTATATATATCACTAAATCATTTTAAAAAGTATTTATAAATAGCCAATAAATATATGAAAAGATGTATAACGCCTCACTCATAATTTAAAACATGCAAATTAAAACACTTTCTCTTATCACTTTAACAAAAATTAAAATTGTGGGTAATACCAAATGTTAACCTAGAAAGATATGTATATTCTATAGTGGGACTGAAAATTGATATGATTGTTTTAAAGGCTAATACAAAAATACCAATTAAAATTACACAAACACACACATACACAGACACACAAGTATGCATATATATATGTGTATATATATATCTCTCCTTTGGTTTAGCAATTCCACTGTCAGGAATTTCGTACCCTATGAACATGGTCATACATGGATTTTCATTGCAGAAAAACTTAAAAATAACCTCACTGTCCAGAAATGTGAGATTTATTTAAATAAATTATGGTAACATTCACACTATAGACTAATCATTAAACAAAATGAGAAACATCCATATCTGCTCAAACAGAGAGATATCCAAGATAACAGCAGAAAAATGCAAATGAGAACTTTATGTAGCATGATTCCACAGGTAAAAATTTATAAAAGAAATATACTTCTATATATAGATAAACCACATTTTTCTAGAAAGATAAATGTTAACAGTGATTATTTTTTAATGAGAAAGGAGAAATCAATGGTGTGGGGATTAATTTTTGGTTTTAGGGCTTCAAATTTTTAATAAAGGATATTAATTTTCTGTTAAATTAAAACACAATAACAATCACCACAACTAATTTATTTGTTATCATGTAAGTTCCTTAAGTTAATTCATCTCTGAAGAGTAAATATTTGTTGTTGAGTTTACTTATTGTTTACTATCAGGTACTTACTGAACTCATTCAGCAAATATTTATTATGTGTCTACTACCTACCAAGTACTATTCTAGATACTAAAGGCACAGTGGTAAAAAAGACAAACTACCTGCTTTCATGGAAGCTTTTTTTCACTAGACAAACAACAAATAAATGAATCTAAAAAATAATTTCACTTAGTGAAAAGTGCTAAGAAGAAACTAAGGCAGTGGTGTGACAGTGAATGGTTTAGGTTGGGGACAGCTACTTTACTAGGGGAAGGAGTCAGGGAAGACCTCTCGTAGGATATATGCGGCATGACACCCAAATGCTGAGGGAGGCAGCCATGTGTACCAGGCAGGTGAAGCAAACAAAAAGACCCTGAGGTAGGAACAAACATAAAAAAAAGGCCAATATGACCAGAATTTATTTGCTTACTATGTTCAAGGAATTAAGTATTTTTCAGATATTAATACATAATAATACTATCTCCAGATTTAAAAAACGGGTGGGTAGGGGAGTGGTATCTGTAAAGTTAGAGGTGTAGGCAGAGCAGTGTCAGGAAGGACACAAAAGAATTTGGATTTTATCCTAAGTGAAATGGGAAGCCACAGAAGATTTTAAGCGGTGAAGTGACAAGATCTGGATTATGTTTGAAAAGATCATTCTGGCTACTGCATTGAAAATAGGGTTTTTTTCCTGCTTCAATAGGAGCTGGAAAAACAAAAAAAGGAAAATAGGTTTTTGTGGGCTAGGAGTGGAAGGGGGAGGCATTTAGGAGGATATTCTATAGTCTAGGTGAGAGATGACGGTATCTTTTTGTTTTTTTTTGTTTGTTTGTTTTGTTTTATTTAATTTTTTTTTTTTTTAATTTCATCTTATTGTTATGGGGGATACAGAATTGCAGGTTACATACATTGCCCATGTACCGCCTTTCCCCCCAAGTCAGAGCTCCAGGCGTGTCCGTTCCCCAGGTAGTGTGTGTTGCACCCATCATGTAGGTATATGTCCCTCCCCCCCACCCCCCCTTCCCGAGTCAGCACCTTCAAGTGTTACCATTCCCCAAACGGTGCGCAATGCACTCATTGTGTAGGCATACACCCATCCCCTCCCCCACCCCCCACCTCAGTCTGATATCCGATTGGTGTCGTTCCCAGATGTGTATTTAGGTGATGTTCAGGGAAACCAATTTTCTGGTGAGTATATGTGATGCTTGTTTTTCCATTCTTGGGATACTTCACTTAATATAATGGGTTCCAACTCTCTCCAGGAGAACCATAGAGATGTCGTATCTTCATCATTCCTTATAGCTGAGTAATATTCCATGGTATACATATACCACAGCTTACTAATCCAATCATGTATTGATGGGCATTTGGGTTGTTTCCACATCTTTGCAATTGTGAATTGTGCTGCTATAAACATTCGGGTACATGTGTCTTTGTTACAGAATGACCTTTTTTCCTTTGGGTATATGCCCAGTAATGGGATTGCTGGGTCAAATGGCAGGTCTACTTGAATCTGTTTAAGATACCTCCATAATGCTTTCCACAGGGGTTGCACTAGTTTGCAGTCCCACCAGCAGTGTATTAGTGTTCCTGTCTCTCCACACTCACACCAACATTTGTTGTTTTGGGTTTTTTTGATAAAGGCCATTCTCATTGGGGTTAAGTGATATCTCATTGTGGTTTTGATTTGCATTTCTCTGATGATTAGGGATGTTGAGCATTTTTTCATATGTTTGTTAGCCATTCTTATATCTTCTTTCGAGAAGTTTCTATTCATGGAGATGACGGTATCTTGACTGGAATGGTAGCAACAGTGCTGGAGCAGTAGGTGGGTGGGGGTTATCTTTCCAAGATAGAGTTGACAAAGCTTGCTGATGGACTTATATCAGGGTGATGAAAAAGTGCACATTAATTAATTCTTCAGTCTTTTTTATAAAATAAATCAGTCATGAAAGTACAAAACTACAAAACCAGATTAGAAAAATTTTCTAATTTAAGATAAATATATCCAATGATCCTTTATTTCTAAAAAACCATTCTTACCAAAATTTTAAAAATACTTACATTTCTTTCTACTTCAATTAATCTGTCTTTAACTTTCAGGAGCTCTCTCGTCGTTTCTTGACTTTCTCGCTCCCATTTGTTATCTTCACCAGATACTGGAGGAGAGCTCTGTACCATCCTTTCCTCATCTTGTCTCTGTTTGAGAGCTTCATAATTTTTCTTCACCTAAAATTTCATTTAAAATATTTTAATGGGGAGAAAAAAAAATCACCAAGTTATATTACTCATAATGAATTTGACTCTACACTGGTCTCGTGAATGTGAGAGACACTTTATTTAAAAATGTGATAAACTCGTATCACTCGAGAGTAAGGAAAAAAAAAACAGTGAAAATTTTGTGTTAAATATTATGTATGAAAATTATTATCATGATCACAATTTGTGCTTTTAAAAATGCAAGCCCTTTCCTCCTAGAAATATTAAGTATACTATGCTTATGTGCCATGCTCCTACAATATGTTCTGGAATTTCAAATCCTATTGTTTGTGATGAAAATGGCCCTGAATTAGTGGATAATGTTGCTAAATACTAATGATTCTTTTTAGAGCTATCATGAATTTAGAAATTTTAGAGATCTCTATATAAAGAATAAGTAAAGACTTGACATATGTTAATAATCTTTAAAAGATACCTAAATTAAAGTTGAGGAATTATCTATGTATGTCTACCCTTTTAAGAAAGATATATTACCTAGAATGAACAATGTTAATAAATAAATGACTTCTTTATTCAGATCTTAATCCACATATAAATTACTATAATTTATCTTATAAGGAGTGAACAATCCAAAGATATAGCTTATTCAGTTTTCTTTTTTCTTTTTTTCACATTAAGTAGAGATGGGGTCTCGCTATGTTGCCCGGGCTGGTCTAGAACTCCTTGCCTCAAGCAATCCTCCTGCCTTGGCCTCCCAAAGTGCTGGGATTAAAGGCATGAGCCACTGTGCCTAGCCTTATTCAGAATTTTTTAACTTTGTGTTATCTCTCTTAAATTAGGTTGTAATCACATCAGAGAATCCTGGATAAAATATATCTTTGGATTACTAACTACTAACAACTTGTTCATCTTACATGACCAAAATTGCCAGATTTAATTTAATAACTCTCTTCAATTTCAATTTATTAGTATCTTGAATCACTAGTTTATCCTAGGAGAGCTTTACCATAAATCTCTAAATTAACCCCAACCTTTATATTGAAGCAAGGATAGAAATGTTTAATAGTTTAATGTTTAATGCAAAACTTAGGAAAGCTTCTGACTCAACAATAAACTAATATTGCTACCACTGAGTTAGAAAATAATGAGGTGAGACTAAAGAAAAACATGCGAAGACACGAAGATAGGATGTAATGTAAAGTTTGGCAAGTGATCTAATAGGGGTTCTGGGATCCTGATTTTCCAAGTTTTTTTTTTTTTTTACTTTTAACAACCTAGTAACAATAGATGAGTGACAGCATTTCCAGTATCTTAGTTTACATAGATTTCCCACATGGTCTTTTTTTCTAGGCTTACAAAGGTTATAAACATATGCCATTATTAACAGAAGGGGAGCTGAGAATAAACTCATGGCGTCTCATTTTTAGCCCATTGTTCTTTCAACTAAGTGTTAAAAATCGTTCCTTTTTTTATGGTTTCTCTATTTTATGTATCATTAATTAAAATCTTTATGTAGGTAGGGAGCAAAAAAATAAGTAAATAAAAATTTTAAAAAATCTTTATGTACACACAGAAAATGAATAAACTGAATCAAGATAAAACACTGTAACAAAGTAATTTAGAGCTAATTAAAAATTGTCAAAGTTTAATTTAACTAAAATTAAAAATATTGTAAATTATCACGCCTGTAATCCCAGCACTTTTGGAGACAGAGGTGGGAGGACTGCTTGAGGCAAGGTGTTCCAGACTCGCCTGGGCAACAGAGCGAGACCCTGTCTCTAAAAAAAAAAAATTTTGCTGGGTGTGGTGGCACATGCCTATTGCCCTAGCTACATGGGAGGCTGAGGCAGGAGGCTCGCTTGAGCCCAGGGGTTCGAGGCTGCTGTAAGCTATGATGTTGCCACCGTACTGTATTCCAGCCTAGGGTGACAAAACAAGACCCTATATCACCAAAAAAAATTACATATATACATATATATAAATTTTCAATGGTTCCCAAAGATAATGTAATCTTTAAAATTAAGGTATAATTTACATAGTTTCTAATGCACAGATTTTAAGTGTAATTAGGTGACTTTGAGAATGGCATACACCCATGGAACCTAAATATCAACATGACAGAACATTTACATTTCTGTTACTCTAGAAACACTCACCAGGCAATCACATTTTGATTTCTTGCATCAAAATTTAGTTTTGCTTATTCTAAAAATAAAATCGCAGAGTATATAATCTCTTTTTGTGTGTGTTTTTCTAAGCATGTTTCTAAGCTTTATCCATGTGTTGACTGTATCAATTTCTTTTCTATCTCTGTGCTATATTCCATTATATGTATATACCAACATTTGCTTATTCAACTGGGTTGATCATTGGGTTATTTCCAGTTATTTTCAATTGGGATGGTCACTGGATTATTTCCAGTTTTTTATTATTAATGTGATGAACTAAGCTGATACAAAAATCCATTTACTTATGTTTTCATTTTCCTTGAGTATTGTCAGCTGATAGGATAGGTATGTTTGCTTTTATGAGAAACTACCATACTGCTTTCTAAATTAGTTATAACATCTCATATTCCCACCAATATGTGTGATAGTTGCAGTTGCTGCAAATTCTCACCAATATATGATTAATATTTTCATATAAATTTTAAAATCAATTTACTAATCTATATATAAACCTTGTTGGGATTTTGACTGGGATTATGTTGAACTGACAGACCAATCTGGGGAGATCTGCCATTTTAACAATATTGAGTCTTTCAATTCATGAATATGGTACTTAATTTACTAAGGTAGCAGCTTAATTCCATTTCATTAAAAAAAATAAAAAGCATTCCTTAGGTGTTTCTAGTGTGGAGTTCTTACATACATTTCCTTAAAGTCATCCCTCAGTATCTCATGTTATTTTATGGTATTGTAAATGGTGTATTTCTTTTAGATTTCATTGCTAATATATAAAAATACAACACATTTTCATATATTGACCCTATCCTATGATAGTAAGTTCACACTAGCTGTAGAGATTTTTCTGAGAAATC
This sequence comes from Eulemur rufifrons, assembly GCF_041146395.1. Taxonomy (NCBI): domain Eukaryota; kingdom Metazoa; phylum Chordata; class Mammalia; order Primates; family Lemuridae; genus Eulemur; species Eulemur rufifrons. The sequence continues at coordinate 72,799,230 of NC_091001.1, read as the reverse complement.
CTCAGGATTTTCTGTAAATATAATCATGTCATAGGTGAATAAAGATGTTTTCACTTCTTCCTTTCAAATCTGTATGCCTTTTCTTCCTCTTAGTTCACTGATTAGTACGGTGTGTAATGGAAATAGAGCATTTATCTTTGCTTTGTTCCTGATCAAAGGGGAAAAGTGATTAATCTTTCATAATTAGGGATGGAGTTAGCTGTAGGTCATTATCTGGCAGATGAAGTTCTTTCTACTTGTTCTACCAATTATTGAGATTGGTATTAAAGCCTCTAATTATAATTGTGGATTTATCTTCCTCCATGCAGTTCTATAAACATTTGCTTGACATATTTTGAAGCTATTATTTAGGTGCACATTTAACATTGTTATGTCTTTGTGCTGGAATGACCTCTTTATAATTGTGAAATTAACTTCTTTAGCTTTGGTATTATTTGTTACTCTAAAATTTACTTTGTTTAATATTAATATAGCCAATCTAGCATTCTTCTGATTAGTTTTAGAGTGATATATCATTTTTCATCAAGGTTTCTTGTAGGCAGCATATATATGGGTGTTGCCTTTTTGTTTATTAATCTCTGCCTTTTAACTAGGGTGTTTATACCTTTTACATCTAATGTGATTATTGGCATGCTTTGGTTTAAAACTACCATCTTAACTGTTTGTTTTTATTTGTACAATCTGTACTTTGTTCTCTGTTTCTTCTTTTTCTGCCTTCTTTTGGATTTATGTTTTATGATTCCATTTTATCTCCCTTTTTTGATCATATTAGCTATAACTCTTTCTCATACTAATTTAGTGGTTACTTTAGGTCTTATACTATTCACATTTAACTTTCACAGTCTATCTTGAAGTGATATGCCTGAAGAGGCATATCACTGTATATGAAGTATACAGTACTAAAAGCTGGGTGCAGTGGCTCATTCCTGTAATCCCAGCACTTTGGGAGGCTGAGGTGGGAGGACTGCTTGAGGCCAGGAGTTTGAAATCACCCTGGGGAACATAGCAAAACCCTGTCTCTATAAAAAATTTAAAAAATGAGCTGGGCATGGTGGCACTTTCCTGTAATCCCAGCTACTTAGGAGGCTGAGGTGGGAGGATTGCTTGAACCCAGGAGTTGGAGGCTGCAGTGAACTATGATTGCGCCACTGCACTCCAGCTTGGGCAGTAGAGCAAGACCCCATCTCGTAGGGGGAAAACAAAAAGCTTAGAACAGTATAATTCCAGTTGAATACAAGTGTATGGCAGGAAGCTAGTCCATAATAGTTATGCCAAGATAGCTGAAAGTAGAAGACAATGATAGAGTTTTAAATTTCTATCTTTCAGACTTGGAAAACATATACCACTCCACACCAAAACTCACTTATTTTCCGGTGGAGTAGCTTTATGAAGTTGATTTTATTTGTAACCCACTGATACTGCTTAATAAGGTAAAAAATTCAGGGCATAAAGCAGATTAATCAAATCTGGCACCAAGTTTTACTTTATTTTTTGGATAATTCTTTATTTAACTAAACAGTTCTAAAATTTATTCTCTGGTTCTGAGAATATATGGCTGAAAAATACATAAATAAATACAATTTATTTTGTAACAACATATGTTCCATGGCAATGTCTGTGACAAATACCAGCAATGATGGCATGGGCTAATGGTGAACAAACTCTTCCTTTTCTGCATGAGAAATTCAACTTTAGTTAGTTGTTTCTCTGGAAATCTGACATAACCAGAAAATTCTGTTACTAGGCAACATTGCTTATGGGGAAAATGACCCCTGACTGGTAAATTATATTTGGACTGGGAAAAGTGTAAATAGCTAATAGGAAGCCGTATCTCTAAACTTCTCTGCATGCAGCAACTTCTGTAATTGGTATGTTCATCACGGGGATCTTAAATCTATGCCTTTGGAGTTGTTGCAAGAGGTAATTACTGCTATGGAACATGAGGTCTCAAAGCCAGGGCAGCTCACACACAACCAATGTGAATCTTATCTTGCAACCAAACTGTCATCTGGTGGGAAGATGACTATCAGACAACTATGTGAAGAGGGATGCCTGACACACCCTGGCTATCTACTTGTATATCCTATAATCTAAATAGAATGATTCTGAATGTAGCCTCCAGTCATTTTGTCAGTCTGAATGTTTAGTAGTTGACTTTAAGATCATTCCTGATAGCACTGCAGAGACAATAAAAGGAAGAATGAACCAGAATATGACTCTACCAATCTACCATCTACTAACCCTACGGAATGGGCAAGTCCCTTAAATTTCAATTTACTCACTAGGGAAAACAGTTGCCTCTGCTTTGCTTACTTCATTGAATAATTCCAAGTATCTTAAGAAAACAGATCTAGAAGAGACCCCCAATTTATGAGATCGGATGCTTTCTTATACCACACATAAGATTTTCCTCTATTTGGTATCCTTACACCCCTATCTTTGCCTATCAAAATTTTACCTGGATTCTGAATAGGAAAAGAGTGCCAGAATAAAGTGTCAGTATCTCATTGAAAGCTTTTCCTAATAAAATAAGCCTGCCTCTTCCTTATCCCACCCTTACAATTCTATGTCCCTAACTGCATGAGGGACATTACACACATGAAATAGGACTGAATAAATTTTACCATATCCATATGACAAAGATCTGATTAGGAATAATCTCAAAATTATGGAAAACAAAGAAATAGGCTAAATATTAATAAAATGTTTAATTTTTTTCTTTACATTTTTCAGTCCAAATATTTATAAAATAAATGATAATTAAAACTCTTTCCAAGAAAAATCACTTACTGTTTTAAGTTCTTGCCGTAATTGCTGGTTATAATTTGTGGATTCTTCTAATCGAGCCTCTAACGCAGCAATTTTTTCTTCTTTTATTTCAAGGGACTTCTTAAGAGTGGATTCTAACTTTGATTCCAGAAGTTTATACCTACTATCCAAGTACAAAAATAATATAGTTCATCACCGGAGGTCAGAAAATTATTTTAAAAGATAATTTATGACCACAAATATTGATGCCGTAAGTGGGTCTTATAAAAAGTCTTTTTTTAAAAAGAGGTAAATTAAATTACCCTCTTCTTACTGCCCCGCTCCCCCTTTAAAACTATTCCTTGTCACAAAGCAATAAAAACACTGAGTGAACAGAGCTCCAGAATACAGCCTAGATTGTCAAAAGCAACAATTAATGCTCAAAAATGGAATCTGGAAGATCTAAGTCCCAAAATATTCCTTATAGTATTATAATAGAATGTATATAGAGAGGAAGTGGATGGATTCATTACATCAACAAGCACTTGCCTACAATATTAATTTATACAAGGACCCATGAACAGTTAAGACTTAAAACTTACTGACGACTTTGTCTTCAAGGTACAGAGAAGTTAGAGTAAAAAAGGTACACAGGATACTGGTCACAGAGTGGCAAGAGGCAGATAGATGTGACTGTCAATATTCTAGTTATCTTTTTGAATGGTGGATACATGAATAATTATATTATTAAGTCAATTTTTTCACAAAAAGGACAGTGCATGAACACAATTTGAGAGTGTATCATAAACCAAAATTTATGATCCATTTCTTACACCTAAGGACCCTGAAGAAAAAAAACAAATAAAAACCTAAAGTGTATATATGAGAAATTTCAGCACATGCTGCCTTTTATTATAATTAATTTATATGTATATATTTTCTGCAGAATCAGATTTTAAGTTCATTGAATGCAGAGAACAAATCTCACTCATTTTGGTATTGGCTAGTCAACCACCTTTTTTTTTTTTAAAGCGTTTACTCTGACGCCTGTAATCCTAGCACTCTGAGAGGCCGAGGCGGGCAGATCGTTTGAGCTCAGGAGTTCGAGACAAGCCTGAGCAAGACCAAGACCCTGTCTCTACTAAAAATAGAAAGAAATTACCTGGACAACTAAAAATATATAGAAATAATTAGCTGGGCATGGTGGCGCATGCTTGTAGTCCCAGCTACTAGGGAGGCTGAGGCAGTAGGATTGATTGAGCCCAGGAGATTGAGGTTGCTGTGAGCTAGGCTGATGCCACAGCACTCTAACCTGGGCAACAGAGTGAGAGAATGTCTCAAAAAAAAAAAAAAAAAGCGTTTACTGAGTCTGAAATTAAATTTGGGACATCTGAGTTCCTTCTGGACCTTCCTGATGGAGATGTACAGTAAGTAAAGAAAAAATGAGGACTGCAGGTGAGATGATGGATGAGAATGCTCAACATACAGAATAAATGGATAAGAGGCCTGAAAACATAACCCCACTGACAACTATATTGAAAGAGATGACAGAGGAAAAAGGGTTATTAAAAAAGAAAGACAGGAATGATTACAGCTGTTTACAATTCTACCAATACATTTACTTTGTTGCAGTTTAATTTATCTATACACTCAATTCTTCAATAGTTGTACCTTCAAAGGAGGTCAGAGGAAATAACATAATTAGAAAGACAGAAAAATTAGACTAATAAAGAGATTAGGGACATCATCTGAGATTGATATACATAAATTCCAAGATGGAGGACATGAATGTTAAAAGGAATTTATGTCTGTGAGCTTCCATTTTCTTTGCATGAAGGCTAACTTAATGGCAGAGAAAGAAGTTGGTTTAGTGGCATAAAACACTTCTTTCCTGATTCTCAAAAATTCAATTATAGTTATCAACTGCTCTCAATTCCATTTCCTAAAAGCTTTAGTTCAACATATAACCTTATCTCCATGTCTAATGCTTTCATTATATAAATAAATATGTGTGGAATAATGAATCTATTACATCTTGCCTAGACTATTACAAGAGCTTCCTAAATGGTCTCTGTGCCTCCAAATTCACCCCTTTTCTAATCCAATCTTTCATATCATTCTAAGAATTGCTCAACACACTTTTGTGCTTTTATATTAATACAAATGCCTTTGTCTGCATGGAATGCCCTTCCCCACCGTGTCCACCTTGCAAACCTCTATCATTCTTCAAGGTTCAGTTGAAGTGTTATCACTTTGATGCCTGATGATCAGCAGATAAGAGCTCAATTAAGATTAACTAACTGTATGAATTAAGGTTTGGGAAGAGGTGCCAAACACTATAAAGGGCCCACCTAGAGCTGGGTTCATAAATTTACAGTAAGGTGAATTTGGGCAGCTACATAGTTTACTTTCTCTTTTGCCAAGAATATGCAGTGCAGTGTTTTACACACAGAAAATAATAAATCTGTTTAAATAAAGAGGGAATGCATATTCGCTATCTATATTAAAAGACAGTCAACTAAATTGGTTCTTAACTATCAATTAATTCAGACAAAAATATTTCTTCATAAAATATCTGTGTAATTAATTCAACAATGCTTGCTTGACTTGAACTGACTGCTAGAATAAATGCCTCAAATTACTTCTCTTTATTATAGAACTAACCTTGTAAAGTATCAATCTATTCTATTTACTTTGAATATTCTCAAAATTATATTAACAAATCCCATTAATTACATTAACAAATCTGCATTAATTTTTCCCATATACATTTAACATAGACTATAAATTCTAGAGGAGTAAGAAGTAGATGCTAAAATATAAATTATATAATTATAAAAATTCCATTGGATTAAAATCTAGTCTACATAAAACAATTTTCTTAACTATATACAACTTCTAATCTAGTTGGAACCATGCAGCTGACTAGATGCACTAAATCATAGACTTGAAAATCAGATTAACTCTGTTTGACAGACTATAATTACCATAAGAAAATAGAAATTTTCTTTAAACCTATATTGATCATTTTTAAAATTAAAGGGTATATGACTTAATTTTTTATCCTGCTTGTCAGGCCTCAGTTTTCCACATTATTTTTATACCTTAATTGTTTCTCAGTATTTTCCTTTGTCGTATACCTTTCCTTCATTTCTATTTGAGTCCATATTTTGGCAAATAAATAAATGAAACTTGTGACATTTATGCACATGGTTCAAATAAAAAATAACTTGCTTAACTGACTATGTATTTGATGAGGGGTAGGTTTGTTTGTTGTTCATGTCTTATTCTACTTTCAGAGGCAATTATAGTCTTTGATCTTCTGCTACCTGGGTGGCATCCTGTTTTACTATTTTGTAATTGTATTTATATAATAACATTTTAGCTTTTTGTTTTCTTGTATTAATATTAGATTGTCTTTGGTACTTTTTTTTCTTACACAACGTTCTCTAAGGGAAGAAAGGAACCAGAAACAGGGTAAAATACATAAATGTTTTCTGTAGCTAGTACAGGAAATAATTAATATTTGAGGAAAAAAAAAAAACTATTTGCCAAATAGACTTAATACTCACCTGTCATCAGTACTTTGCTCATCATGTAATAGTCGCTCTTTATTTAACCCTATCTTCTCAAGCTCATGAGTTAATTTTTCGAGATCATTGTTCATCTGTTGAGTCTTCAATTTTTCACTCACCAAATCCTTATTGTAAAAGGAATACACAATCCATGTAAGTGCCAACAGCATAAACATCTAATAAAGTCAGCTAAGATTCTAATTAGCATCATCTAGGAATACATTTAATTTGAACCAGGAAAGACAGAAATGTTGTCATTGAACCTTTCCTTGATCACTGAAAAGGAGTTAAACAACAAAGTTATAACCTAATTGAAACAATTTTTTTCCTTCTTTCCTTTTGCTAATACTGTTTTTTAACTCTAATGAAAAAATAAAAGAGAAACTCTTTACTTGTTCATACACACCTTAGGTTTGAAAACTGTGGAGGAAAAAACATATATCTATTTACTCTTTAATAATGAGGTAGAACTTTAGTGCGTATTTCTTCCTATGAATATATGCTGGATACAACACTCCTCTCTCTTACCACAAGCCTCCCTATTCTGTGTGAAAGAGACCTAAGGTATTGGTCTGAAGAACTAGGGGTCATTCTCAGATGTTCAGGCACAAGGAGCCTACTGTTCATGTCTATAAGACTGTAGAACAGAAGAAAAAAATAAAAAGGTCTCTCTCAATGCCTCTTTAGCAAAAATGCAGACTTCCCAATGTGACATTCTACCAGAATGCTAAGACACTTTTTAATTGAATGTAAAAAGGATTATCACATATCATATTGCATAGGGATGGCAAAAAAGAACCTTATCTGCACTAACAATGTTTCACAGGACATACTGCCAATCTACTCTTGCAAATTTCAGAATTCTTCCCAACACAGATTCAATTAACTACTAGTTGTTTAGTGTTGACCTTTAAGTTTAACCTGATTTGTATTCTCTGGTTTAGAGGTCAAAATTCATGGGGCTTTGGAGTCTAAAAGATCTGGGTTTGAATCTAGTAATCCCTTTATTAGCTATCTGATCCTGAGTAAATTATGTAATGTTTCTGAACCTCAGTTTTCTAATCTGAAAAAATAGATATATCAATAAAGAATTGGTTGTAAAAATTCTATAAATATATATAAATACAATTTATATGAAATTCTTAGCCCAGTACTTGGTACATAACAATAAATAGTAGCAATCATGCTTCTTTATTATATTTAACATTAAGAGTCCTGATCAAATATTTTAATATTATTTTGAAATAACAGTTTAAAATTACAATAAGTCAGAAACCACATGGAAATTTTATTTCTATAAATTCTCGAAAAATACAATTTATATATACTTCTTAGTTTAAAAAAGTAGGAAATTTGGAAGCTGTTTCTAGTTCTAATTCCAAAATTCTAAACCATAAAAAAGATAATGCGAATTACTGATGGATTCTAATAAAACTTAAAGAAACTTTGAGTTAAAAATATAAAAATTACTTGGTTAAATTTAGGAAATATATTACCTCACGCAACGTAACCAAAGTTTTTATATCAATAGTTGCTCTTTTCACAAGCTCTTTATTCTCTTTCTCTAATTCTTTCAGACGAATACAAGATTCTTTATATATACCAATTTCTTTGAGTAGGGTTTTGTTTTCTTTTTCCAAATTTCCAATCTTCACATTGTTTTCTTCTAATGTGGTATCTTTAATTTCTGCTTGTTGTCGGAGTCTTTTATTTTCCTTCTCCAATTGTTTCTTATCCTTTTCCAGTTGAGAAGTCTCTTGTTCTAATGATTTATTTTCTTTTTCCAGCTGTTCTAGTCTTTTGCTAGATATTTTTAATTCTTCTAGGTTTTTTTGCAATGTTTGATTTTCCATCTCTAAGTCTTGCAGTTCACATTCTAATTGCTGGATTTTTTTATTGCTGTTCTCTAGAGCTTTCTGTAGCCTTTGATTTTCTGTATCTAAACCCTGGTAGCTAACTTCTAAGCGTTCTGTTTTCTTGAAAGATGCTTTCATGAGCTCTAAACCTTTCTTAAGTTGCTCTTTTTCACTTTCCAGTTCTTTGTTTTCTAGTTGTAGCTGAGCCATTTTCATGCTTGCACACTTCAAAGATTCCACATTCCTTCGCAGTTCTAAATTTTCCTCATCAAGTTGGGAATTCTCTTTTTCTAGGGATTCTAGCTGAAAAGTAAGGTTTTTAAAGCTATCCAATGTTTTTTTTAATTTTCTATTTTCTCTTTCTAATTCTGAATTTTCTTGTTCTAAGGCTTCAATTTTTTCACAAGTAATTTTTAAATTAGTTATCTTTTTCTGTAACAATTCATTTTCTTTTTCAAGATGATGCAACTCATTTTCAAGTTCTTCTGCTCGTTCTCCTTTTTCTTTATAATGTTCCAATTCTTTTCTAATTTGTCTTTTTTCAAATTCAATCTTGTTTAGTTTGCTACTTGTTTCTTTGATAGACTCATGGAGAATTTTATTTTCTTTTTCAATGTCTTTCACTCTTGCTTCAGCACTTATCTGAGAACGCTGCCTTAAGGAAGATACTGTTTGATTCAGATGCTCATTTTCCTGTTCCAATATTTTAATCTAATTCAAAAAAAGAAAGAAGAAAATTAAAAATTATAATTGAGCAAAAGCTAAGTATTCTGAATTACATAGTTTTTCTCTTCCAAATACAGAGACAGGAGAACATAAAAAGATGCTAGAGTACATCTTACTTTTAATTCTGACAAATATTTATTGAAGACACTGTGTACATGTACTGCCAGGTCATTAAAATTCATATCTTTAAGGAATTCACATTCTACAGGAATGGCTAAGAGAGATATATTTTCTATTAATCAAAATGGTCTTTAGATTTATAGTTACACGCTTTAAATTAAAATACAAATATAGATGAAACACCAGCATATATCTCCTTGTATGTGGAAGGTTTTACTTCCATTAAATAATTTTTACAATGTCTATACACAGTGGGTCCCAAGTAAATATGTTGTGTATGATGTGTGTGTATTCATTCCCCAAAAGTATTCTAATTAGGAAATATAAAAATAACAAAATCACTTGGTACATTTGATAACTAATTCATCCAATTTATAGCATGGCCTAATTTAACAGTTCTTAAAAAAGAAGTGTGGATTCAGGCTTAGCTCTAGAATTTTTGTTCTGTAGCTCTAGAGAAATCTGCATTTTTACACATGGTCTGAGGACTATATATGACTATATAAAACAAATAAATAATTTTACTTCTAAAAAAATTTATTTTTCTTTCCATAGACATCCTCCTCCCTTTCCATTTAAATAAAAATTTCAAAATGGCAAGTTGTTTAATCTATCCAGTTCTCAGTTTTCTCAGACATATTAATAAAATGAGAACAAGGTTCACATTTGTAATCCTAGTACTCTGGGAGGCCAAGGCAGGAGAATTGCTTGAGCTCAGGAGTTCAACACCAGCCCGAGCAAGAATGAGACCCTGTCTCTACTAAAAATGGAAAAATTAGCCAGGTGTCATGGCACGTGCCTGTAGTTCCAGCTACTTGGGAGGCTGAGGCAGGAGGATTGCTTGAGTCCAGCAGTCTGGAGTTCCAGTGAGCTACAATGACGCCACTACACTCTACCCAGGGTGACAGAGCAAGACTCCGTCTCAAAAAAAAAAAAAAGACCCTAGCTCCAAAAACGGAACAAAAAAATGCTTTTAATAAAATAAGAACAAACAATAAACACTTGAAAGCAAATTTGGTAACATCCTAGATGGTTGGGGCCACCATACTTCTCCCTCTTTAGTAGGTCACAGTACTGCTGCATTTCTCTCCAGTTCCACTCAGGGACTTTAAAAGAATCTACAGCCCTATTCTAGACACTTGAAAGCACCTGAAAGCACAAGTATTGCAGAATTTTATACTAGATGATTATATTAAACACACTAGCAATTTAAAAAATTCTAAGCTTTCTCGTTGATTTTCCTAAGATACATGGGATAGAAAATGAGGTAAAATTATTGTTACTTTAAGATCTAAAAAATTCTAAAACATTTCCCTTTAATGTTATATGAACACCTTGTTTACATACACTTTAAAATAACTTTTGTTAATAAATTTTAAAATACATTGTTTGCTTAGTAAGAAATTTATCAACCTGTCTCTCTGAATTTTCTCTAAGTGTTTCAATTGTTTTTTCAAGCTGAGCTTTCTCCTTCATTAGATCCTTGCTTAAATTCTGACAATTCTGAAGACTTTGCTTTTCTTGAACAATTTCATTTTCAAGAATTTCAACCTAGAGAAAATTAAATAACAAAAACAATATATTAAATATTTTACAACAGTGGAAACATGTCAAAAGATAATCATTGAACAAAGGATAAAATACAGTTTTAATACCCAAATGGTAAAATTTAAGAATTTAGTATAGAAATTCAAGTAGCACTCCATTCTAATTTTAGTAGCTGTACAAAATATGCAGATATGACTATCTTTCTTATCCTCTGCATTATTAGGGCAAATTTTGATTTCTAAACACAAAGAAATCCAACTGAATAAATGGTAATGATGTGCTATATAAGAACTGCACAAATCTTATTGAAAGATTCTCTTAAATGAATTTGTAAAGTACAATTTTAATTATAATCAAGGAACGTCAATGAGCAAGAAGGAAGAAGCAAACATAAAAAAATATGAAGGAAAAGATGAGAAATGGCGGTGTAGTATAAGTTTAATGAGGAAGCAAGAAGGGACTTGGTTTAAAATAAAAAGAAAAGAAGAAGAAAAAAGGAGAATACTACTAGATTAAAAAGGGCTAAACAAAAATTCAGCAAATATTCATATTTAGGTTTAAATTTATTTTAAATTACATATTTTAGAGATATAATAATATTGGTGCTTAAGAAGTATGAAATAGCAAATTCAAATTAACAATATGCCAAACTATTGATTTTCCCATTATTATATCACATATTCAAACTAATAAAAAACAAGAAAGGAAGACTTTATAAAATATTCTACTTCAAGTTTAAATGTTTCTTAAATTACATTACTTAACATGTCAATAGCAAAGAACTCTAAAGCAAGTTTGATTTTTCTATTTTAACATCAAGGAAGGACAATTACACATGGAAAATAATCTTCTAATATCATCTCAAAAGCATCGAGTCAAAAATCTTATCCAATAACTCAATTCAACATTAACTTACATGTTCAAGAAGCTTTTAGCTATTAACTAATTAATATGGTTTTCCCATTACAGATGGAAATATATGAATAAGTCATATAATTAAATTCATTTGTTGTTTTACATCAATGGGATTCAACTGAGACATTCAGTTTACAAAAAACATCTTCCATACAATGAATTGATCAAAAATTGTTTGAATCACTAAGAATTTACAAATTAAACTTCAAAGCTAATTTCAAAATGAAATGGTACCCTACTCTACAGCTGCATCCCCCAACCCCCAGGCCACATACAACTCCTTGGCCTTTTAGGAACCAGGCCACACAGCAGGAGGTGAGTGAAGCTTCATCTGTATTTACAGCCACTCCCCATCACTTGCATCGCTGCATAAGCTTCACCTCCTGTCAGATCAGTGGCACTTTAAGATTCTCATAGCAGTGTGAACCCTACTATAAACTGCACATTCGAGGGACCCAGGTTGCACGCTTCTTCTGAAAATCTAATGCCTGATCATCCGAGGTGGAGCTGAGGCAGTGATACTAGCACTGGGGAGCGACTGCAAATGCAGAATATCATTAGCAGAGAGGTCTGACTGCACAATAAATGTAATGTGCTTCAATCATCTAGAAACCATCCCCTACCTCCACCCCCTCAGTCCATGGAAAAACTGTCTTCCATGAAACTGGTCCCTGGTGCCAAAAAGGTTGGGGACCACTGCCCTACAGACTTGGTTATAAATTCTAAAGGGCCACTCCTACTTTAACACTATATTGATCATCAAATGCTTATTAAGATTATTTGGCTAATGGATTAAAGACAATGCAAAAATGTTTTAAAATATTAAAAATTTTGCAAGAAAATCAAGGATTCTATTTCAATAATCTAAGGCAGTGGTTCTCAAAGCATGCCTCCAGGACAGCAGGATAAGCATCATCTAGGAACTTCTTAGAAGCAAGAATTCTTGGTCATGTATGTTTTTATGATAGGATTCTGTTTATGTAAAATTATGTGTGTGTCCACCTGTATGCGTGCAGAAAGATATGCAAAAATAAATTACTTGTTCTAACTATTCCACAGTTGGAATATTTCTGTTACACCAAAGCCTAATTAAAATTCAAGTTTTATAATGCCTAAAGTGTGGCTTCTAAATATCACTTCCCACCAAAAGGAACAAGGGCTTTTTGAAGAAATGGCTGTTTCTACATCTGGGATAGGAAATGTTCAAGATGAGCCGAGGATATTTTGTCATGGCAGAAAGCAAGGAAGCTCTCAAGGAGTGCCACGGTCCTGCCATAAAGATTTAGGAAGCAGCTTTTAAAGGAGCTCCCACTAGCCCAAGTTGGGACAGTGAAAAAAATAAATGCAATAGGTTGAAATGCTTCAAATATTTTCAAATTCATGAGTTCATAATGACACTAAAACAACAAACTTATTCACTAGTTATCTCAGGAGGATATGAGAGAACCAATTCATTATCTGGAAAGTAGTAAATAAAGGGAAAGAAATATTCATCTTGCTTTTCCCATAAGAGCTGTTTTGGTGAGTAACAGTTTTTTTAAACCAATAGTTTTTGGTTTTTCAAGTTTTTCCTTATAGAAATTAATCCAGCTACCAAATTATGAAGGGATGATATAATTAGAATATTTGGATTTTTAACCTCTCCTTAATCAATGGACAAGACAACTGACATCACAAGAAAAAGGCAAGCAGACATGGGTCTCCTGACTGAAATACACAAACTTGTTATGAATATTCTTACTAAAAACTCAATTTGAATCTGATTAAGCCTCTACATAAAACAGGAAATATAGGGGACAAAAGAACTTGTTAAGTGACACAAAAAGGATGCAATCAGCAAAAGCTAGATTGTGGGCAAACTCTGTTAGACAAACAACCTGGTTTCTTCAACAGAAAAGTTGCTAGGAAAAAAGAGGGAACTCATAAACTAAAATATAAAAGACTTAAGGGACACAGCAATCAATTGAATGTATTGCTCGTATTTGAATTCAGATTGAAACAAAATGTAAAAAGTAAGTATCATTATAGAATGGAGAAACTGGAACAATGACCAAAACCTTGATGTTATTAAAAATTAACTTTTTAGGTGCTAAAAGTTTGTTTTTAAAAATTCCTTACTTTTTTGATATATATATTTATTGGTAAAATGATACAATGTCTAGGATTTGCTTTAAAATCATCTAGAGCAGTGGTCCCCAACCTTTTTGGCACCAGGGACCGGTTTCATGGAAGATTTTTCCACGGACTGAGGGTAGGGTGGGGGTGTCATGGGTAGGGAAGATGGGGTGCAGCTCAGGAGATGATATGAGGCCTGTTTCCTAACAGGTCACAGACCAGTACTGGGCAGCCGCCCAGGGATTGGGGGCCGCAGATCTAGAGGCGGTGGGAGAACAGGCAGGCATAGAAATGAAATAAGATCAGCTATAAGTTAATTATTGAAGCTGAATAATGAGTATAGGGTTCATTCACACCACATTTATGTATCTTTGAAATTTTACATAATAAATTAAAGTAATATTGAAGGTACATTTAAAAAATGGAAAATAAATGTGCTATTTATTTATACCTTTACATATATTTTTAAACATACCAATAAACATTACATTTTTATTTACCTTTTTACTTAGTCTTTGATTTTCTTTTTCAATTTTCAGGATTTTGGAAGTATTGCCTTCTACAGAATCCATAGTACTCCGAAGCTCTTCTACAGTTTTTGTCAAACTCTGGTTTTCCATCTCCAACTTCAATAATCTACTTGATGTCAACTCATTCACCTCATGGCCCAAGGATTTCTGTGGTGCTATAATATTAAAAAATATACCACTGGTAAAACTATGTTTATTTGTTACTATTTAAAATATTGAGTGCAAATGTAGTAGAGGTCACGTGGTGCTTGACTTTATTTTAAAAAATCAAAAAGCTTATATAAGATATACACAATAAAAAAATAGGTAAATCTTTTAACTTTTAATGTATCCACAGCTTTCTATTGAAAAAAAAAAAAAAGCACTAAATTCAGACTGAAGAGACTAGTGTTCCAGTTCTATTTCTGTAAGAAATTAACAACTTGACAATTTCCAAGCCACCTGAAACTCAATGAATCTTATGTTACTTTTATAAACATAGTTACTGCCCTGTGTATCTCACAGGGTCCTTTTTTGACTCCAATATAAAGTACAGGCCACACCTTCAAAATTTAAAGGAAAGCAATTATTTTGTTGTTTTTGTTTTTGAGACAGGGTCTCACTCTGTTGCCTGGGCTAGAGTGCAGTGACATCATAGCTCACTGCAACCTCAAATGCCTGGGCTCAAGCTTTCCTCTTGTCTCAGCCTCCCAAGAAGCTAGGACTACAGGCATCCCCACCATGCCCTGATAACTTAAAAAAATTTTTTTGTAAAGATGGGGTCTCACTATGTTGCTCAGGCTGATCTTGAACTCCTGGCCTAAGTGATCCTCCTACCTCAGTCTCCTAAAGTGCTAGGATTATAAGGGTGAGCCACCACACCCAGCCAGGAAGGTAATTTGAGGGAAGAAATCCTAATATGATTCAGAGAAAGTCAAGACAGTATATACTAGTTATATTGAAAAAGTCTTCTAAATGAAGAATTCATGCTAAATTTAAATGTAAAGAGCAACATCCACTCCATTTTGCCAAGGGAAATCATCTTTATAAGTAGAATGCAGCATTACAGTTTTTTTTTAAATAAGAAAACTTGGTGTCTACCTCTTTAAATGCTCCGCATTATGCCAAAAGTAATTATTTTTTAATAATTCTATAACTACAGGTTTAGTCACCTTTAATAACAGATTTATTAAATATTTTACTGATATAAAAATATTAAGATTTGCAAATAAAATATGAGATCTTGGCCAGGTGTTGTGGCTCACGCCTATAGTAGCACTTTGGGAGGCCGAGGCGGGAGGATTGCTCAAGGTCAGGAACTCAAGACCAGCCTAAGCAAGAGTGAGAACGCGTCTCTACTAAAAATAGAAAAAATTAGCCAGATAGGCAAAAAAAAAAAATTTAGCCCGGCATGGTGGTGCATGCCTGTAGTCCCAGCTACTCAGGAGGCTGAGGCAGGAGGATTACTTAAGCCCAGAAGTTTGAGGTTGCTGTGAATTAGGCTGATGCCAGGGCACTCTAGCCTGGGAAACAGTGAGACTCTGTCTCAAAAAATAAATAAAAATAAAAATAATAAAATAAGAGACCTAGGATTTATTTTGAAATCCTAGCTCTCAAGAAAGGAAATGGGTGAAGGTATTGGAGGACATTTCTAATCCATTGTTTTGTATATTTGAAATTCTTCATAAAAAGCAAAGAAATATGCATACATACAATATATACCCCTATATGCATATATTTTCTTCAAAATTAGATATAGCAAATGATCCTCATATTTTAAAGAAAGCCTCAATTTTTATTTTCAGCTTTTGTTCTAGTCATGTTATTAAATCTTTTATTAAAAGCCAGCATATTGGATAGTTGTTAACTTTTCAAATTCCATAGATGCCCAAGTCTTTTTCTTTTCTTTTCTTTTTTTTTTTTTAAGAGACAAGGTCTCACTTAGTCACCCACGCTGGAGTACAGTTGCATAATCATAGCTCACTGCAACTGCTGGGCTCAAGCGATCCTCCCACCTCAACCTCTAGAGTAGCTGGGACTACAGGCATGTGCCACCATGCCTGGCTAATTTTTTAATGTTCTTAGGGATGGTGTCTCATTATGTTTGCTCAGATTAGTCTTGAACTCCAGGGCTCAAGGGAATCTTTCATCTTTTTGATAATTGCTACTCTAACAGATGTGAGGTGATATCTTAATGCGGTTTTATTTATTTTTAATTTATTTTTTATATTTTTAGTTGTCCAGCTAATTTCTTTCTTTTTTTTTTTTTTTTTAGCAGAGACAGGGTCTCGCTCTTGCTCAGGCTGGTCTCGAACTCCTGAGCTCAAACGATCCGCCCGCCTTGGCCTCCCAAGTGCTAGGATTACAGGTATGAGCCACTGCACCCAGCCTTAATGTGGTTTTAATTTGCATTTTCCTGATGATTACTGATGTTGAGGATTTTTTCATACACCTGTTGGGCCATTTGTATGTCTTCTTTTAATAAATGTCTATTCACGTCCTTTGCCCATTTTTACATAAGGTTATTTGTTTTCTTACTATTGAGTTGTCTGAGTTCCTTATATATTTTGGATATTAACTGCTTATCAGATGTATGTTTTACAAATATATTCTCCCATTCTTTGTTTGTTCACTCTGTGTTTCCTTTGCTGTGCAGAAGCTTTTTAGTTTGGTATTTATCTATTTTTGCTTTTATTACCTATGCTTTTGAAGTTACAGCCAAAAAGTCATCACCTTGACTAATATCATGAAGCTTTTCCTGTTTCCTTTTAGTAGGTTTACAGTTTCAGGTCTCATGTTTAAGCCTTCAATTTATTTTGACTTCATTTTTTGTGTATGGTGTAAGATGAGGATCTAATTTCACTCTTCTGCATGTGAACATCCAGTCTTTCCAGCACCCTTAAAAAGACCTACCCTTTCTCCATTGTTTATTACTGGCATGTCTGTTAAAAATCAACCGACCATAAAGGTATGCATTTATTTCTGGGCTTTCTATTCTGTTCCACTGGTCTATGTGTCTATTGTGGCAGTATCATGCTGTTTTGGTTATTATAGCTTTGTTGTAGATTTTGAAATCAGGAAATGTGGTACCTCCGCTATGTACTTTTTGCTCGAGATTGTTTTGGCTATTCAGGGTTTTCTGTGGTTCCACATGCATTTTAGGACCGTTTTTTCCTGTTTCTGTGAAAAATGTTATTGGGATTTTGATAGGAGTTATACTGAATCTGTAGATCACTTTGGGTAATATGGACATTTTAATGATATTAATTCTTCCAATCCATGATCATGGGATATCTATTTGTGTCTTCTTTGATTTCTTTTATCAACGTTCTGTAGTTTTCAGTGTAGCTATCTTTTACCTCCTTGGTTAAATTTATTCCTAAGTATTTTACATTTTTTTGTACCTATTGTAAATGGGAATGTTTTCTTTTTTTGGATGGTTTGCTGTTAGTGTATAGAAATGCTACTGGTTTTTTTAACGCTGATTTTATATCCTGCAACTTTACTGAATTCGTTTATTAGTTCTAACAGTTTTTTGGTGGAATCTTTAGGGTTTTCTAGATATAAGATCAAATTGTCTGTAAACAACATACAATGTAACTTGTTCTCTTCTAATTTTGATGTTTTTTATTTCCTCCTCTTGCCTACCACTCTCACTAGGGCTTCCAGCACTATGCTGAAGAGAAGTGACAAGAGTGGGCATCCTTGTCTTATTTCCAATCCTACAGAAAAACTCTCAACTTTTCTCCGATGAGCATGACGTTAGCTGTGGACTTCTCATTTACGGCCTTTATTGTTTTGAGGTACATTCCTTCTGTATCTAATTGTTTGAGAGTTTTTATCATGAAAGGATGTTGGATTTTGTTAAATGCTTTTCCTGCATCTACTGAAATGATCATATGGTTTTCCTTCTTTATTCTGTTAAATGGTTTATCACATTTATTGATTAGCATATGTTGAAGCATCCTTGTACCCCAGGGATAAAGCCCACTTGTCCACAGTGAAACAATCCTTTTAATGTGCTGTTAAATACAGTTTGCTAGTATTTTGTTGAAGATTTTTGTATCTATGTTCATCAGGTATATTGGCCTGTAATTTTCTTTTCTTGCAGTGTTCCTTGTCTAGATTTAAATTATCAGGGTAATGCTGGCCATGTGAAATGAGTTTGAAGCATTCCTTCCTCTTCAATTTTTTAAGAGTTTGAGAAGGATTGGTATTAGTTCTTCTTTAAATGTTTAATTCAGGCTGGGTACAGTGTCTCATGCCTATAATCCCAGTGCTTTGGGAGGCCAGGGTAGGAGGATCACTTGAGGCCAGGAGTTCAAGATCAGCCTGAGCAAAAGAGCAAGACCCAGTCTCTACAAAAAATTAAAAAACTTAGTCGGGCATGATGACACTTGCCTATATTCCTAGCTACTCAGAAGGCTGAGACAGGAGGATTGCTTGAGCCTAGGAGTCCAAGGCTAAAGGGAGCTATGATTACACCACTGCACTTCAGCCTGGGTGACACAGAGAGATGCTGTCTCTTTAAAAAAAAAAAAAGTTTTATTCAGCAGTGAAACCATCAGGTTCTAGGCCCTTTTTATTATGGATTCAATCTCCTTATTCATTATTGGTCTGTTCAGATTTTCTATTTCTTCATGATTCTGTCTGCCCAAGTCCCATTCATGATTTGTAGTCATGCATTTCAAATAAACAAGATTATGTTCCAACATGATATATACTAATAATGCTTCCATGAAGCTTCAGGTCAGATTATGAAGTATTAAAAAAGATGCTTACAATACATTCTTAATAACATGGAAGAGTGCATGTTATAATCTTAGGTGAAAAAAGAAATCTGAATTATACACACAGATTGGCCTTGTGATGTTTAAAACACATATGAGTGTGTAGAAAAGTTCTGAAGCAGATTTTCTGAAATGGAAAAGGGATTTAGGAAATTATTAGTCACTTTTATTTCTTCTTTTGTATTTTTCCGCATTTTGTGCATTTTCTAGAAAGAAAATCTATTGTAAACTTTATTTTTTTCTGCCCCTCCTCACTCCTGTAAACTTAAAAAAGCCGAAAACTACAACACATTAAATGAATATTCAGTTCTACAACCCCAGCTAAGATCAATTATAAAACAACCATGATATAATGATAATAATAATAGTTAACATTTGAATGCTTATTTAGCAGGCATTATTCTAAGGCCTTCACAAGTATCAACAAATGTAATCCTCACAACAACCCTGGAAGGTACTTACTATTTTGTCCCCACTTAATAGGGTAAGGAAACTCTTAAATAAGAGTGTAATTTTAATTACTTTAGTAGTAGAAAACATTTAAATTTGAATTACTTTCTTTGTAATTCAATTCACAAGGAATATGATTTTACAAAGTTCCACAAAATATTTTAAGTAACACATTTCAGCAAATTCACTAACTGAATATCATCATTTATTATGTAGTCAGTATATGGGGCCCTAGAATTTGAAATTAGATTCTCAAGTGTAAAAATAGGAAAAACCTAATAAGTAGTGAATAGGATGAGTCATCTGTAGAAGTGATTATTCTATAAGCACCAGATTATAAACTCTCTCAGAGGTTGTATCTACTACACCACTATATTCTTAGGGTCTGATATAGTATATTACACATGGTAGGTGCTTAAAAAATATTTGGGGAAGAAATGAGGGTAGATAATCTAACACTAGGCAACTGAGGAATTATGGAACTATCTAATTTGAATAAATGTGACATGACTATAACTTCAGAAAAAGATATCTGTATTAGCATATTGGAAGCTATAACCGAAACAACTATATTGCATATAATTATGCCCAGCTTTAAGAAAGAGGACAAGTCAACGTGGAGCCTAGGAAACAAAAGTCAAAAGTTAAAAATTTACCTGGGGGTCTTTTGATTATCTACAGGGTATAACTGGACTGGACTAGTTGGCAGGTATAATCTTTTAAACTGGAGATTATTATATATATTATGAAAGTAGCTATGAAGATTTCTAACTTAATTTATTCTGACTATATTTCATCTAAGATCTTTCTATTATGTTTTGACTTCCCATTTGGGTTTGCCTATAGCTAAAGAACATGCTAACCCGCTAATACAACTTTCATGTTCTATTTACTAGATGGTTATAGTTCTCCAAATAAACTAGTAAACTAGAATTCCAGCCTCTTCTGATATTAACATGAAATAGTGCCTAAACAACCAATAAAATTTGTTACTGTATTCTTAAAATTGAGTTGTAAGACATGCAAATCTAAGTACCAGACCCAAGAAAGTGGCAACAATATATTACTGTGTGAAATCATATCTAGGGATACAGCTGGCCTTTTGAGATATCTCCTGTTAGGGAACATAAAGAACTACAATAAAATAACCAGAAATGTAAACATAAATACAACTTTATTCATTTATCTATTTAAATAAAATAAAATTGGGAATACCTTCAGAAAGTTCACTAGTTTTGGATATCTGTTCCAGCTCCCAGCCAAGATGTAATGACTCATCCATACTTTGTTTCTGTGCCATTTCCAAAGTCATATTTTCTTCCATTAATTCTTCGATCTTTTTTCTATCCATATCTCGTTCCTTTTTTATTGGCAGGGAGTAGGGAGAGAAAAGAAAGCTAAGAAACAATATCATTTCAAGCTAATATTTTTTTACTCATAACTTTCATTTATTAGAAAATGATATAAAAACTTTGAGTTCCTTAAAATTTTCACATTTTGAAGGCAATTATAATTATTACTAGTCACTATACTGAGTAGGTGTCTGACATCCTTTTAAAGCAATCTTTGGAGACACAATGAAAACTCTTCTTCATAGTCAATATTTTGTTTTAGTGATATAACAAAATAATTATGAAGAATTATGCTAAATTTTAGCAATAGCTTTATTTCTGTATTTTTAAAGATATTTTTAAACAATAGTTTATTTATTGTGGCCTTGAAAAATAGAAGACAAAATTAATGCCTTCTGCAACAAAAGCAGAAATTTCTACTACTTCTGTATTTATATAAAGTTGGAGGTATCTAACTTATATAGTTATCTCTTCTCTGTTAAAGCCTCAAGGACACAAGCCATCTTGTCATTATAAGGAAATAAGCAGAATCTTAAAATTTTTCCTTAGAGGCCATAGAACTGATCTACCCGTTAAAGCTTACCATTTCCATATCATGAAGTTTAGCCTTCAGTTGTAAGTTCTCTTTTTCTAATTCATGTAATTTATCAGAACGAGCTCGAGTTCCTTCTAGTTGGTCTTCCAACATGGTTTTTGTCTCTAATAAAACTTGATTGTCTTCTTTTAATTCCTATAAACATTTCAAACAGGCTTTATTTGTCACAAATGTGTTAATATCTGTTAATTTTTTTAAAGCTCTGGAACATAAAAGTTATTGTAAAAGAAGAACATTAATCCATCTTTATCAACAGTTCTATGCAAGAGTAAAGCTACTGAGTAATAAACATACAGTTGAAATTTTCTTGGATTCATTTTTCCCCCAGAATTTAAACTATTATGCAAACAAAATATACTCAATACTTATATTAGGATGAGTAATACTACTGTAATTTCACATGAAATTGTTAGGGTATATTTAAATTTCTTAGTCACAAGGATAAGGAACTAAGTACAAGTAGTCTTCCAGACATTTAAAACACAAATCTCCATAGAATCAGGGCTTAATTTATTGACTGAAATGCATTTAAAGATTTCTCTGTACTTAGAGCTATAATTTGAAAGTGAAAGGTTTGAGGTTTTTAAGACTTGAACTGAGACTCACATAAATCGAAAACCAAGGCTCTATTAATACATACTTTACATAAACACCTTAAGGGAATTCTTAAAAATCCCTACATAAGTTTTAAACATATGTGTTCACAATTCTTTTTTTTTTAATTCAGTCCCCGTAGGGACCGTCAAAAATTGCCAATGCTGACTATATTGCAAGTCTGGTCATGGTGGGGGGTATTGGGAAAAGTTTTCAATTAGCAATAATCGCACTTCAGATAAACCTCATTGGCTACAATACTAACACTGCGCAAAGCTAAGTGTTCACAATTCTATCTTGCTAAGTTATATGCCTGTGGTTTATAAAGTCTAGAGAAAGTATATTAAGACAGTGGCATTCCTGAAAATCTCTTAACAGTGCCATGCATATGCACATCTAAATAACTAGTAAAGAATTAATATGTACTTTATCTTTGCAGTCCTGTTGGGTCTATTTATTGGTAACCTGCACACTAAAATGTTCTAACTACTTTCTCTTATGTCTTCATTTCTTGATTTTGTATATTCCCTTGTTCTTAGTAATACTCATATTGAAACTGACCAAAATCTGCTGTTTACAGACAATGAGGAAATTAACTGAGAAAGGAGAAAAAGATACAAGAAGTATCAAATTCTTGCTGTCAGACTCAAACATCAAGTTGGCTTTTTTCCTAATTTGTTTGTATGTATATAGCTTTATTAATCTTAATTTAGTATTCTTAGTTAAAGAGCAATCAGAAATATGTTTTACTTTCATTTCTGGGAACAAGTTTGAGATTAGCAGAGATAAATACTTTGACTATGAGGGAAGAACTGCAAAAGTCTGCTCTACATATGATGCTAAGTAATGGAATGAAAGAAGAGCCCAAATAAATTCAACAAAATTAAGGATTCCTTTGTAAAAGCCTAATATGCTGGTTTATCATAAAATAAACACTCAGAGGTATTTATTATTTCTTCAACATTTCAAGAGTTTCTCATGTTTATTAAGTGCATTTTAAATGCATTTTAAAAATCATAACACATTTAAAAAATATCATGAATGGTTAATTATGCAACATACCTCAACTCTTGCCTTATAAAATTCAATATCATGCAGTCTCTCTTTATATCTGCTGACTTCACTTTCAAGCTTATCAACTCTGACTGCCTTCTCTCGAAGTGCATCTAATTCATCTCGGTACATTCTGGCAGAACGAGCATCCGAAAGCAAATTCATGTTCTAAATATAAACAAATAATAATATTTTAAATATTACTTTCAGTTTCAACTTGTTATTCTTTAGCTGTAAGACTTGATAAATTTACTTTAAAACAATCAATAAATTATATAATTTAAAAGGGTGAATTTTATAAAGTATGTAAATTATACCTCAATTAATTTGTTCTTTAAAATGGGGAGATACAAAGTCTTTTTTTAAAAACCAAGAACAAAAAGTATTTTAAACACATATATATTTAGGTTTATACACAATTTATATAAAGTTCTCTGTCAGGAATATAAAAAATATTCAGGACATTTTCAAATAAGATAACTTCTACTTACAATCATTTGCAATTAATTTAAAGTGAAAGAGTTAACTTTAAAATACAGGATAGTAAAAACACCAAAAGGCAACTATATTCCTAAGGTTAATTATTAGTTACTTAAGAGAAACAAGATTCCTATCCAGATATGGTATAACATACCAAAATCTTGTTGACATTTTTTTAAATCCTTCCAAGTAAAATGATTAATGCATATCTTAATGCCATTTGAGAAAAATAATAAAATTGAACCTTTTAAAAGCAGTTCTCAAAGTGTGATTTTTTTTTTCTATTTTTAGTTGCCTGGCTAATTTCTTGCTATTTTTAGTAGAGACAGGGTCTTGCTCTCGCCCAGGCTAGTCCTGACCAAACTCCTGACCTCAAGCGATCCTCCCGACTTGGCCTCCCATAGTGCTAGGATAACAGGCATGAGCCACCACTCCTGGCCTTCATTTTTATATTAACATGGAATGAGTTGAAGTATTTTTTAACTGAATTAATATTTTAAAAAAGTCTTAGCTTTAATTTCTAATATGGTAAATACTAATAGAAGAATGAACACACCTACAAAAAACCCTGCTATCAAGAAGCAGAATAGCAGCCTCAGCATATCTAGAACTAAAGATTATGATTCTTACTCTCAACTGTCTAGAAGTTCCCAGTTTATGATCTTGCAAATAGGGTATTCCCTGCATTTAAAATGGCAGGTTAAGGGAAGAAACAATGTCCAGCTTTACTCCAATTCTTATTCCGTATGGATTAAAGAGCTCATACACACCACCCCCAAATAAAAATGAAACATTAGAGTGATTTAAAAAGTGAATTTTTAAACTCTCTTGGTTCAAGATGAAAAAACACAAAGCTTTCATAAAATAAAAAAAACAATCATTTTTTAAAATAAAAAGTTTTGCTCTTATTTAATAGGAAATTATACCATATATATGTTAACATAAAACACCATCAGAGAGAAATACAGGGAAATATACATAAACAGCACAGTTTACAGTAGAGGTGTTCTAGCTTCCAAGGCCACAGAAGCCAAATATATAAAGAAGAAAAACTTGGAACTACCCTGGTTTTAAAGGATTTTTTTGAATCTTAGGAAAGTTTACATAGCACTAATACAGAACAAAGAAAAGTTGAAAGATCTTGAGTTCTAGTTTTGACTCTGATATTTTTGAAGAGAGAGATACTGAAAAAGTCGTCCAATCTCTTCCAGCCTCAGTGATCTCATTTATTTATCAAGCACTGAGGTAAAGGTAACAAATTACCAGCAGAAAAAATCAATTTCCAATTACTTGGTGGTCTTATATAATAGAAGTTCCGGGTACAAACCTCTTGTTGCAGCCTTTTTAGTTCCATTTCCATTTGCTCAAGTTCTTGTTTACAGTCTAGTAACTGTTCAGTCTTTTCCTCTCTTAAAGGCAAAAATATATTTATTAAAGAATAACATACGACTTTTAAAAACTATGATCATCTGCATTAATACAAATGTATTATCACTTTTAAGTAACTAGTCGAACACAGTATTAACCACAACCTCAACCCAGGGGAGAAAAAAAACCACAAAGAAATAAATGGATATTAGGAATTTATATGATCACATGTTATCATTCCAACGCTCCTCTTAATGTTTTCCAAAGGCTAACCTCAATGACTACTGTCTTCATAGTTCATAATGTGTTTTCTCTCTCTCTTTTCATCTTTCCTGCTAGGCTCCCCACCACCAGCCTTGTCCCCTTTGACGCCACTCTCCTTTCTCTCTTTCTCCCTCCCTCTTTGCATAGTCACAGATGAGTTGGACAAGTTGTTATACAAGGAAATATGACCTGGGTCTGAGATCTCTAAACTATTTTATTTTATTTTATTTTATTTTTGAGACAGAGTCTCACTCTGTTGCTGGGGCTAGAGTGCCATGGCATCAGCTTAGCTCACAGAAACCTCAAACTCCTGGGCTCAAGCAATCCTTCTGCATCAGCCTCCCGAGTAGCTGGGACTACAGGCATGCACCACCATGCCCGGCTAATTTTTTCTATATATTTTTAGTTGTCCATATAATTTCTTTCTATTTTTAGTAGAGACGGGGTCTTGCTCTTGCTCAGGCTGGTCTCGAACTCGTGACCTCAAGCAATCCTCCTGCGTTGGCCTCCCAGAGTGCTAGGATTACAGGCATGAGCCACCACGCCTGGCCCTCTAAACTATTTTCAACATTTACAGTGGCCTTAAGTTAATAATCCACTTCCTACTGTCATACAGATAACCTAAAATCTTTACATCTCTACTGGTTTCTGCCCTATAGCATATAAATACCATCAAATTTCATCTTTTTTTTGAGACAGAGTCTTACTGGGTAGACTGCAGTGGTGTCATCAAAGCTCAATGCAACCTCAAACTCCTGGGCTCAAGCGATCCTCCTGCCTTAGCCTGCCAAGTAGCTGGGACTACAGGCATGCACCACCACCCCCAGCTAATTTTTTCTATTTTTGGTAGAGATGGGGTCTTGCTCTTGGTCAGGCTGGTCTCCAACTCCTGAATTCAAGTGATCCTGCCGCCTTGGCCTCCTAGAGTGCTAGGATAAAAGGTGTGAGATACTGCTTTACCTCTAAACTCCCGTTTTCTATCTTTCCGTCAGAGCCAAGCTCCTCGACTATATTTTTTTTGTTTTTAAGAGACAAAGTCTTGTTCTGTCACCCAGGCTAGAATGCAGTGGCATGATCAGAGTTCACTACAGCCTTGAACTCCTGGGCTCAAGTGATCCTCCTAGCTCAACCTCCTAAGTAGCTGAAACTACAGGTGCATGCCACCATGCCTGGCTAATATATATATTTTTTTCTTTTGTAGAGACAGGGTCTCACTATGTTACCTAGGCTGGTCTCGAACTTCTGGCCAGCCACAAGCAATTTTCCTGACTCAGTTCCTGAAGTGCTGGGATTTCAAAACCATAATTTATAATGTTGAAGAAATATTTCCTTTGCTAGAGAAACCATAATTTACTAAGCAGATTCCATTTTTTACTGTAATACATACTGTTTTGGCTAACGAACTCATTAGTATACCTAAAATCCTATGTATTTCAGGACAGCTTTCTTTCTTTCTTTTTTATTGTAAGAAACAGAGGTCTCACTATGTTGCCCAGGCTGGCATCGAACTCCAGGGCAACAGAGCAATTTTCCTATCTTAGCCTCCAGAGTAACTGGGAATACGGGTGTGCACCACCATGCCTGGCTTTCAGGACTTATCTCTAAAAGTGCAATACAGGTTAAAAGGTACTTGATACAGGCTGAGTATCCCTTATCCAAAATGTTTGGGATAAGACGTATTTTGGATTTTGAATTTTTTTTGATTTTGAAATATATTAAAAAATATAAAAATCTGATATATATTTGTATTATATACTTGTCTGGTTGAGCAACCCTAATCTAAACATGCTCCAATGAACGTTTCCTTTGAGCATCATGTCACTGCTCCAAAACATTTGTATTTTGGAGCATTTCAGATTTCGGGTGTTTGGAACAAGGATACTCAACCTATACATACTTTGTGTCAAACTACCCCCCAGAAAGGCCATTACCAATTTATAATGCAACCAGCAAAGGATAAAGGTGGCTATATGTGAAACAACTGAACAATTAAAAAATGCTGTGTTTTTTTTTCCCATGGCTGTGCCATTAAATTTTTTTCTTTTGTGAATTATTAGCTCATGTCATATTTCTAACTTTCTAGTGAACAGTTAGTCTTTTTCTTCCTGATAAAAAGCTATTACCTTTTGTGATTTATATTTCTTACAAATATTTCTTTTTGGGCTGTGGAATGCTTTTTTAAAAAATTAGCCTTTGGTGTTATTCCCAAATGTGCACTTAGGTGATGATCAGGGAAACCAATTTGCTAGTGAGTACATGTGGTGCTTATTTTTCCATTCTTGGGATACTTCACTTAGTAGAATGGGTTCCAACTCTATCCAGGAGAACATAAGAGATTCTATATCACCATTATTTCTTACAGCTGAGTAATACTCCATGGTATACATATACCACATTTTACTAATCCACTCATGAATTGATGGGCATTTGGGTTGCTTCCACATCTTTGCAATTGTGAATTGTGCTGCTATAAACATTCGGGTGCAGATGTCTTTTTTGGTGGTAACATATATAAAATTTGCTGGCCAGGAGTGGTAACTTACACCTGTAATCCCAGCACTTTGGGAGGCTAAGGTAGGAGGATCGCTTGAGGCTAAGAGTTCGAGACCAGTATGGGAAACGTAACAAGAACACTACAAATAAAAAATTTTTTTAAATTAGCTGGGTGTGGTGGCACATGCCTCTAGTCCTGGCTACTTGGGAGGCTGAGACAGGAGGATCACTTGAGCCCAGGAGTTGGACATTACCATGATCTATGATTGCACCATTGCACTCCAGCCTGGGTGACAGAGTGAGACCCTGTCTCTAAAAAAGATAAAATAAAAAGCAAAAACAATTCAAATGCCCATCAACTGATGAATGGCTGATCAAAATGTGGCATATCCATAAAATGGAATAGTATTCAACCATAAAAAGGAATAAAGTACTGATAGATGCTACAACATGGATGAAACTGGAAAACATTATGCTAAGAGAAAGAAGCCAGTCACAAAAGGCCATTTATTGTATGACTCCATTTATATGTAATATCCAGAATAGGCAAATACATGGAAACCTAAAGTAGATCAGTGATTGCCAGGAGCTGAGGGCAAAGAGAGACAGGGAGTGACTACTAATAGGTATGGGGTTTCTTTTGGGGGTGATGAAAATGTCTTGAAATTAGAACAGTGTGATAACTGCACCACTCTATGAATAAACTAAAAACCATTTAATTGTACACTGTTTATGAATTTTATGAATACACCCTTCCTTCCTGAATTGTACACTTTAAAGGGATGAATTTTCTGATACATGAATTATATCTCAATAAGGCTCTTTTTAAAAAAAAAAAGAAAAGAGGCCGGGCGCGGTGGCTCACGCCTGTAATCCTAGCACTCTGGGAGGCCGAGGCGGGTGGATTGCTCAAGGTCAGGAGTTCGAGACCAGCCTGAGCGAGACCCCGTCTCTACTAAAAATAGAAAGACATTATATGGACAACTAAAAATCTATATAGAAAAAATTAGCCGGGCATAGTGGCGCATGCCTGTAGTCCCAGCTACTCGGGAGGCTGAGGCAGTAGGATCGCTTAAGCCGAGGAGTCTGAGGTTGCTGTGAGCTAAGCTGACGCCACGGCACTCACTCTAGCCTGGGCAACAAAGTGAGACTGTGTCTCAACAAAAAAAAAAAAAAAAAAAAAAAAAAAGAAAAGAAAAGAAAATCATTTTGGGGGTGTTTTCTTTCTTTCTTTCTTTTTTTGAGACAGGGTCTTGCTCCGCTGCCCAGGCTAGAACGCAGTGGTGTCTTCATAGCTCACTGCAACCTCAAACTCCCGGGCTCAAGGGATCCTCCCGCTTTAGCTTCCTGAGTAGCTGGGACTACAGGAACATGCCAGCATGCCTGGCTAATTTTTTAAATTTTTTGTAGAGATGGAGTCTTGCTGTGTTGTTAAGGCTGGTCTCGAACTCCTGGCCTCAAGTGATCCTCCCGCCTCAGCCTCCCAAAGTGCCAGGATTACAGGTGTGAGCCACTGTATTAATAGTTTATAATAGAGAAAAACTCTTTCAAAACACCGGATCCACAGACGCAGAGAGAATTATTAAAGGGAGTATTTAATAGTGTTAACTACTCCAATAAAAGTGAAATTTATAAGAAATTACTTTTTCCAGCCAAAGTGCAAATTATACTTTTACTCTGCATGTTTATAAATCAAAAGCAATAATATTATAATGTACTGCCCATAAATGAGGATGGCATTAGTTAATTTGCATGATCTCATCACAATTATTTACTGTATAGTCTCCATTAGCTATATAAAGAGACCTGGACTATTTTTGTCCACCATAATTTCTGTACTTCATTTACTTTAGTAAAGACCTGTCCCAATAAAAAGATGTAAAACAAATGTTAACAGAAGAAATCCATGAAGAAACACATTTTCAAAGGACAACAAAGATATTAAATGGTATCTGATGAAATGCTAATTACTGGAAATACTTGCTATATTATGGCATAGTTATTTGTCCATTAAAAATATCCATTTACATTTTCCAATCAGTATACATAAAACCAAATTTTTATCAATCTCTTCAAGTTTTTGGAATTTTAACATACTCCATGGCCAACTAAATTTTATTTAAAAATTAATTCTAATATAGTACAAAATCTTAAATGAATTCATAGCCATCATTACAGTTCTAATTGCATGCTTTATCTGAAGACTGGAGAAGATTGTGCTAAATTATATGGAACGAACTAGTGTTCACTGTTTAGGCTATCCATTAACTGCCAGTCAAACTAATAACAGCAATCTCTTCCCTAATTTTCCTGGTGCAGCTGTTTATAGAATATCCTGGGCGTATTCATTTCAATAGATACATAATAATGCAGACATCCACAAGCGAAAGCTGTATTTTTTTTGTTTTCAAATTTTCCTGTAGACTGTAATGTTTCTTTCTACCTTGCATATTCAATCACTTCATATAACTGCTTTAAATAATCAGTAAATAAATTCAATTGCTATATTGTGGTTTTAAATTTAAAATCTATACTCTGAAGCTCAAGTTCCAGGAAAACCATCTAAAAAAATTTTAAAAGAAACAAAGAAGCCCCCCATACAAAAATCCTTTCTTTTTTTTAAAGTACAAAATCAAAAAGCTCCAGCAGAGATTGGTCACATCTTTACAAGGAATGCTTATGTCATTTATACTTACTTTTTTACAACAATCTTTGAAAATTAACCTAAATACAGTCAAGCATCATTTAACAACGAGAATACACTCTAAGAAATGTGTCATTAGGCAATTTCCTCATTGTGCGAACATCATGTACAGTACTTACACAAACCTAGATGGTATATCCTATTATACACGTAGGCTATGGTGTAGCCTATTGCTCCTAGGCTACAAACCCATACAGCATGTTACTGTATGGAACACAATATAAGTATTTGCATATCTAAACATATCTAAACACAGAAAAAGTACAGTAAAAAATACGGTATAAAGGGTAAAAAATGGTACACTTGTATAGGGTGCTTACCATGAATAGAGCATGCAAGACTGGAGGTTGCTCTGCATGAGTCAGTGAGCGAATGAAGGCCTAGAACATTACTGTACACTACTGTAGACTTTCTAAACACTATACACTTAGGCTACACTAAACTTAAAAAAATTTTTTTCCATAATAAATTAACCTTAGTTTACTGTAACTGTTACTTTATAAACTTAATTTTTTTAAACTCTTTTGTATTAACACTTAGCTTAAAACATAAACACATTGTACAGCTGCACAAAAATATTTTCTTTCTTTATATCTTTATTCTATCAGCTTTTCTCTGTTTTTAAAATTTTTAATTTTTTTTTTTACTTTTAAAAATTTTTTTTAAAAAACTAAGACATGAGCACACACATTAGCCTAGGCCTACACAGGGTCAAGAACATCGAGATGTCACTAGGTGACAGGAATTTTTCAGCTCATTTATAACCTCGTGGGACCACCGTTGTATATGCAGTCCATTGTTGACTGAAACATCATTATGCAGCATGTGACTATATTTACCTTTACTAAGTACATGACTCAGGCACTTCAATCAGTCAATGCAGAAGATACACAGAAAAATTTATTTTTTTGTAATAGTATATGGCAACAATTTTGTCTTTTAAGACATTAATTTTAAAAACCTAAACACTGATCTACATAAGTGGTTTCCAGTAATCTGGATTTCAAGGAATATAAAAATAAAAAATAATTAAGGAGATTCCCAATTTGCCAAGGAAGGACACTAATTTTATAAAAGAAAAGACATTAGAAAGATAGGAAGGACATAAATCCAGAATAAAGGGCATCCTTTAAATTGATAAATTTAACATTAGGAAACCATTATGCCAGTCTCCTTATTTTTCTCATTTTGACACACACTAGTGAAAACATTGACACAAACTAAAAATGGAAAGCCACTAATTTATATTCCATAAGCTTAAAAATGTTGTTTAGGTCACCTTTGGGACCATATAAATGCAATGAACCTTGAAAATCAGCAACTTACAGTTCCTGCCTAAGCCTTCTTATCTTGGCTTTAGCATCTGCCAGTTCCACTGACAGATGTTGTCGACTTTCTGTTCGCTTCATGCCTGGAGAACCACAGGGTGATTGTGCAGATGAAGAGGCATGGGGTAGGAAATGAAGACCATCGCGCTCTTCAGAGAGCTCTATGATAGTCTAAGAAATTACAGAAATAAACACAGACTCAATTTTAGTACTCTACATATCAGCAAAATAAACACATCAATACTATTCACTGAGTCTAAGTATTATACTACAATATCAAAAAAATTCATTGGCCAAAAACGTTTTAACTTTGTAATATTTAGCTGCCATTTTTAAAAGTTTCATTCAACAGTTCTGCATGAGCTATTTAGTAGGTAACCCTAGAGTAAGACTTAATATTTTCCTTTCCTAGTTTTTTAACAAAAGAAATCAATTATAATAAAATAACTAGATTAGATAGCAAATGTTAGAATGACACAAATGATTTGTTGACAAAGGAAAGAGTGATTTGTTTAGAAATGTGCTGTCCAATATGACAGCCAGTAGTACAGGTGGCTATTTAATTAAAAACTTTTTAAAGTTAAAAGTCAGTTCCTTAGTCACACTAGCCATATTTCAAGTGCACAACAGCTTTATGTCTATATGTGGCTAATGGACAGCCCAGAAATACAAACTTGCCATCGCTGCTGACTTTGACTGCTGTGCTCTAAAATTAAAAACAGGGATCTCAGAGGGACCTAACAAACCTCAGAGGTTTAGTTCAATCTCTTTATTCTGCAGTAAGGTAACTGAGGCACAGTTATTGATTTGCCCATGATCACACAACTAGCTAATAGCTATGCCAAGACTCCCACATCCTATATGCTCTACATCCTATGCACTCTCTCCTACATAGTAGCTCCAATCTGCTTCTTATCTCAAAGCGTCTCTTACTCCTTCCTCCAGAGACATTCCATAGGGCACAAACCTTCTCCATCTCTAAACCTAAACTTTAAGAGGTATTTAATCCACATGTACCTCACACAATCATGTTCCTCCATTCCATTAATTTCCCTTTTCTTTATTGGTAAATTATCTCAGGCTTTTCTTTCAAATTTCTCAGGCAAACAGAAATTGTCTTCTATGGCAATTTCAACTGTCCTACTACTCCAGAATGGGTCCAGTTACCACAATGGGACCACAAAATCACCACCCTTGATTTATTTCTCATCATCAAGTCTTATCCACCCTCACTGAATCATTGTGGTTTTTGTTTCTTTTTATAACCATCTACCAGAATTCATTTCTTTATCCTTGGGATACGTTTCAGCACCTGCATCAAGGTCTATCCTATCTTCCTGCAACTATCACTTTCAGATTCCAGTGTGCCTGCTGATAAACCACACAACATGATTTCTCAGTTCCTTTTCTCTCTACACTCTATATCCATTCCCTATCCAATGCATACAGGCTTCGTCCTTTGTGGCACGCCTCCTTTACTATCATTACCCCACATCACCATACCTACGCCTTAACCTCAACTCCTCCCCCCTTTTGCTCAGCCAAACAGATTATTCCTAGCAACTCTAGAGTTCCCACTCAGCCTGGAACTACAATTAGACTCTTAAATGTCACCCTTACTTTTGAATTTACTACTACCAGACTGTTGTCTGATGATGGCTCACTCTTTGGGGAAAAGAGGAATTTTTTTATTCAACTCCTAGCTAGGGGACTTTCCAAGATCTAATTCAGTACCATAAGTGGAAATAAAGGAATTATGTTTATTTGTGACATGAGGAAACCGAGGCTATTATTGATTAAATGACTTAACCAAAGTCACACAAGCAATGATAGGGATACCATGAATTCAAATTCAAGTTTGACTATAACACTATGTTATCTTCCTTACCTACCATCAGTTTTCTCTATTCCTGCTCCAAGATGATAAAGCTCCAAAAGAAAAACAAAAGTCACACAGCCCCACTACAGACTTTGCCATCCATTTTCAATTAATCTCTACTACCCATCTATTCTTTTACCGAAATCTTGCTGATTTCCTGGCAAATTTCTCCATGATGACTGTTGTAAATATATTCCCTTTTCTCTACTTAAGCCAATTGCAAACAGCCATCATTTACTTCCAACAAATAACCTCTCCTCCAATTTGCCAAAGAAGAAAACCACCTGGGATTAACTCCTCCCTATTATGCATTTTTTTTTTTTTTGCTCCCAACCTACATTCCTGACTTAAACATTTTCAATTTCTTTCTTTCTACTGGCTTTTTTCTCCTTGTCCTTCAAAGATATACAATTTTCTTCCATCTAGGAAAAATAAAACCATGTTCTCTCTTGCCACTTTTTGAAGCGTTCTTTGTATGTCTATTGACACTATAGAACCTGGTAGATAGTGAGTATTTAATAAATATTTGTTCCATGCACAAACAAATGAGCACTTAATTATACGCTAACTCATATTTTTTCACTTACAAATAATGCAGTTTTTCTTAATAAACGAGATATAGTCTTTCTCATACCTTCTTTGTATCTCTTGATCTCTTATCTAGTAAAGTTCAGTGCAGAAAGAGGTGCTCGAAAACACTCAACTAAGCAATTCACAAAATGGAGAACAGAAGAAAACTACAGAAGACAGATACTACATTTGAACTCAGTAGGTGATGAAATGGAGATATCAAGAGCTTCCAGATGCCAATGAAAAGAACACAGAAGAGGGAGGGAAGGAAAGAAGGGAAGGAGGGAGAACAAAACCCAGTGTAAGTGTCCAGAGGTATTTTCCATTAAGGATTATTTAGACATTGTGACTTTTTTCTAATGGTGGTAACTTCTTGAGTTACCGTACGGTACCGTACGGAAAAGGCTTTCGTACATTTTCAGAATAATCTGACAGGAAATGTTATTAAAGCAGAACTCTAATTTCATAAGCCTTCCCGGATCCTTCCAACTAGAAGTTACAAGTAAATCTTCCTTCTTTAAATTCCTATAGTATTTAAAGATATATCATTTTTGGTACTTATCACTTTAAAAATTTTACTACAGTTAATTATTTTATTAAAATAACTTCTTTACTAGCCTGTAATGATCTTTTTTGAAACACTGTGTCAGTTTGTTGCTCCCAAGTATTCTAGCATAAAATCTTCCAAACAGGTGTTTCTTAATATATATTAAGGAATGAACATAAAAAGATACATCAATGCTAAGAAAAAAAATCAGATGACCTACTAGATGACTTATTAATTCTACTTATAAAAATTATTAAGGAAAGGAATTAGAGATGTACTCAGCACAATCATGGATTTAGGCAAAGGTATTAAAATATAATGGTTAGGAACACAAGCAGTGGAGTTAAGACAGATCTGTCAAGTTACTTAACTTTTCTGAGCTCGAGTATCTTCCTTTCTAAAATGGGGTTATTGTGTAGTTTAATAAGACAGTAAGTGCTAAACTTACAGCACAAAGTCTGCCACAGAATAAACAGTGTTAATGAAGAGATCTTAAACTCATTAAAACCTACTATTTGGCTTTTAGTAAAAGGAGAGGACTGAAGTCACTGTTCTATAGCACTAAGAATAAAAAAGTAAAGAGAAATATATTTATACTGAAGTGAAAAATAACAAAAGATCAATCAAAATAGAAAAAAAGTTAAAGGGAAAATCTCGTTTCAATCCAACTGAATGATACAAAATCATTAGATTTATATACTATCTTTACATTTGTCTAATATCTGGTCATTATTTTTAATGACCTTTCTAATGCATCTACTGGTGACGCAAATTGGGGAAAAAAACTTCTCCAGAGAATTGGATTTAAACCAGCTAACAACTTGTTTCCCAAATATCTGATACAGGAGAATATGACCACTTTTTTTATTCCTTGTTTAAAAAAAAATTTAACAAAACTACTTAATCAGGCAGAATTAATATAGAGGTTTTTCGAACAATCAATCTATACAGTGTTTCATATTCCTTTTAGTTTTGTCAGAGTCATGTAATGACAGATATTTTGTTCACTCCATATTAATCACTTCATTTAAATGAGAGCAAACATTTTATACATGCCCATCAGTCATATAAAACCAAAGTACAGATTTTTAGAAGTAATTTCTCAGAAACTAGAGGATACCTTATTGTAATACCTGAATAACTTCAAATACAGAGGAATGTTCTAGAAAATGAATAAAGCAGTAAAAAGACACTAAAACAAAAAGACGACACAGCATATGGTTCAAAATTAGACTGAAATGGAATGATCTAAGTATCTCAGGATAAGTTTTATACATAGTAGGGATGTTTTTCAATTTACTCTTTCCTGTCTTTGGTCTCACTGCCCTCACTTTTTAAAAACAAATTGTTCCTCTAAAAAGGTTTGTTTATTTATTTATTTATTTATTTTTAAGAGACAGGCTCTTGCTTGGATACTTAGACTGGAGAGCAGTGGTGTGATCATAGCTCACTGTAGGCTCAAACTCCTAGGCTCAAGTGATCCTCCTGACTAGCTAGGACTATGGGTGCATGCCACTGAGCTCAGCTAATTTTTTGTTTTGTTTTGTTTTGTAGAGACAGGGGTCTCATTATGTTGCTTAGGCTGGTCTCGAAATTCTGGCCTCCAGCAATCCTCCTGCCCTGGCCTCCCAGAGTGCTGGGATTACAGGTGTGAGCCACCACAGCCACTCTTATTTATTTCTTATATTTCCTTCTCTTTTAATGCCTGAAGAAAAATCGAAAATTCTCATCCAAACTGAATACCCTCATAGAGATGTGAAAGCTTTGTTCTGGGGGAAAAAAAAAAAAAAATCTTTAGGAATTTTCTCTATGTAGTCTTTTATTGGTCTCAGGAGTAATCATACAAATTCTCTATAAATGAACTCAAAACTGTCTCTCGCATGTAAATGGAACAAATGATAAAAGTTATACGTTCTCCTGAATGTCAGAGTACTTTGCTCTGCTATTAAGAAAATATTACTCACCACCACATGCACTACAGTCTAGACTTCCCTAAAATTATAAACTGCTTTCACAGAGTGCAGACAGAAAATGTGGTGCAATTTTACTCTCTTTAAAAAGCAAAGTTCTATCTTCAAGGAACTTATAATAATTCTTTTTAAACTCACACTTCATCATACTAACTACAAAAATTTGAGATCTTTTGTGAGACATTTTATTCAGAACACCTGTTATTCTCCTTTTATTAATATTTATTTTTCCAACTTCAAAATGTGGCAATAAAACTAAGAAGTTAACCCTAAGCAAATTCTTATGCTTCAAGGCAATGATTTTTCCACTTACATCAACCATATTTTCAGTTTCACACTTCTGTATTGTTGCCAGAGATGTGAGGGTGACTTGAAAAACACACAGAAGCAAAATCAAAATAATACTAATTTAAAATGAAAGGAGAAAAGAAAACTTAATTGCAATTCATTTACTAGCAATTTAGGGTTCTTATACATCCTTCTGGTTTAAGTGTGTTTCACAACAAAAAAGACATAGTGCCTTATTACCTGTCCCTAAGAAACAGAGTGTTAATTCTGAAAAACTTCTAAGGCTACTATTTTCTTTTTTGGAAAGCAAATTTTCACAATATACTGAAAGAAATTTACAAACCTCTGAATGTTCATCTCTCTCATCTATAAGTCTTTTTAGATGCAATGCCATATTTTTCAAGAGCGGTTCTATGTCCTCCTGAGACATATCAGTCACTTCCATCCACTGCAGATCAAACACATTTTCCTGATTATGGGTTACCTTTAGAAAAGCAACAACAAAAAAAAAGGCTAATATTGAAAAATCTATTTCATTATAGTACAGTATTAGCTAAAATATTATGTAACTCATACAATAAAAATATGAAAAGCCAATATATCAAAAGAATATTTGAAATTAATGATAAAACATTGTAACTAAAAATTATTAAATATAATCTTTAAATTAATTTAACATTCATTTTCTAGTCAACAGCAACAAAAAATTAATTCAAGGCATTCCTAAGGGAAATTAAATTGATACATCTGACAACTTTTTTAACAAAATCAATTAACTTTTCTTTAGGTAAGACTTTTAATTTATTTTACTTGAATTCAAAAGCAAGAGGTTTTTAATCTTGTAGGGTACATATTATTGCACTTTTATATTTGGAATAGCTAAGTCTTCATAGATTCTGAAGATCACACTGTTGTGAATCTTAGGAGAAAGGATTCTCATTATATTACAAGAATGGAAAAGTTATATAAGTGAATATTTATTGGTTATTTTCTATTTCTCGCTGTGATTTTGATATGTTGCTTTAACTTTTACAACAAATAGCAAAAATTAACTTTCAAGGATGATGGCAAATTCAGTAACTTGGAATACTTAGCATTTATTCAAAATTAAATAAAACCACATAGCTAGCACAAACAAACATGTATAAAGGGAGACTACCAATAAAACTATATCTTGTAAAGTACAAATATGCTTACTGTTGACAATTATGTTACAAGAAATCTGGGCTCTATGAATGTTAACTAAGCGAAAAGATAATCTGTGGAACACAAAGTCATCTAAATAAAGAATATTTTAAGTACTATAAATTTTCACTATTTAAAAATTTTCTCCTTTCCCTTTTCTTATCAACATGTAAAATTCAATATATTGTAATTCTAAAAAGTCGTTATGAGACTAAAAACCCAAGGATAGAAGCAGAAATAGCAGCTTTTAAAGTCAATCTTAACAAATTTTATTAACTTCAATTATTTGACACTACACAATATACCCTAGATTTAAGTTTTATATGATTGCTACAAATCATTGTGTTGATAATTCAAGTACTATCTTCAATAAAAATTATACTATGTCCATTCATTCAAAAGAAAATCACTAGAATGACTAAGCCTATCATCTTCCCTCATTATTGCTTTAAATTACAAGCAGCGTTCCACTTTCAGCTATTTCCATTCACTAAACTATTCATTCTGTCTGTCTAACAAAGACATATATACTTCATTCCTCAAATAACACTTTCTGCCTATGTCCCTATAGATAAAGGCAACAGTACATTTGTAGTTAGCACTGTGCCATGTATAAGATGATTCATTTAAAGAACTATCTCTAAAGAGAAGATAATTTGTATAAAAGCAGGATGTATTTGTATTTCATCTTGATTTGTTCTTGCTTAACCTTATGACTTTAAGTATTTTCGGATATATACAAATAAACATACCACAGTTTCATAAACAGAACATAAAAATTATATACAGGTCATTACCTCTTGAATATGTGCGGCAACTGCTGCTTTTGTATCAAAATCTAAACCTTGAATTCTTTCAATGAATTCTTCTTTTTTCTGACACTAAAATAAATGAATAAAATAAGCATTCATACTTTGTAGGGTATAGTCCTTAATATGTTACATACAACTAAACTTCATCAGGCTTACCTATGTTTTGAACAGTACAGTAAGGGTTTTGTTTTGCATTTAAATTGTCCAATATGCTTACCTAATAAACAGATAGCAATTTAGAAATACATATTTTAAAAAGCAAAGCAATGAAAATCTATACTATTTTTATGCTGGAAAGTTCTACAGTGGGAAACCATTACACAACCCATCTGAGGTCAGTACAATATTATTATGCTAACTTTACAAACAGAGAAGTAAAGAATCAAGAACTTGTTTCAGGGAGGATAAGTTACTTGCCAAAAAACACAGTGAGTCAGTGGCAGAATTCGGAATACAGCCAAAATGCTCAGTCAGTCCCTGGCTATCACCAAACAACACAGCCTTTCTTCTTGGAAAAAAAATTTTTAAGCAATTTTTATTTCAAGCTTACAATTCATTCTCACATCTTCATCCCATCAATCTTAATAAAAGAAACCCACTTTTGTAGCCCGGATCAACATTTATAGGGTAATACAATAAATATCTGACTTGTTCCTAACATAACAAAAATTTACCAGGGGTAAAATTTAAGAAGGTATATACAAGTACACATGTAACCAAATAGAATAAAGGCAGCAATTCTTTATTGTGTAACTTTTTTAAAAAGCTTTATGTAAATTAAAATTATTTAAATGTGAACCTAATCTTTTTTCCTTCCAGTCAGTATCAACAGTTTAACATGCACCTTAATCTCTGCCTCTATCTACATCTTGTATGTTGCAAATCCAAATGCTAGTATAACTGTATTGTTGTAGCTACTAAATGAGAAGTGCATACAAAATAGAAAGCACTGCCTTGTCTAACTTAGATCCATCTCCTGGGCCAATCACTGAAATACTAGTGAAGACAATATATTCACAAAAGGAAAAACTGGTTCTTTGATCATGAAACTTACAAGGCTCTGATTTATACTCTATATATTTATAGAGTATTGTAACACTCTATTTCTATTGCCATACAATTTAACTAAGCACACTATCATCAGTGCAGAAAGTTCTATATCTTGTAAAAAACAAAATTATTATGATTATATGGCTAAAACTAAATTACCCGGAATGTACACTTCCTAGTTGTGATTACGAAGTCAGAGTTTTGGGTGGATGGGATAAAAATTAGTAGGTTTAAAAATAAAAATTTGTCTAGCAAATAGTATTTGACAGGCCTTGTGAGAACAATTAAGAATTACTATTAGTTGTACATTTGTAGCATACATAAAATAGCATACATAAAATAACTGACTTTTCAGGTATAGTAACCTCAATTTTTTAGTGCCTTTAAAATTGTTGACCTATACATAGTTTCTGAGTCAATCAGAATATAAAATGGCAGTTATTATAAAAGGCAATGATTATGACTCACCAAAGAGTCCCCCAATTTAACTGCCATATCTTTCTCTGCTTTCAGTTTAAACTAAACTTCCCTCTTCTAAGCCCCAGAACTGTTTCTTTATTTAAAACTATATTTAGGAGCTCACCCATGAGCATAGTCTCAATATAAATCAATGAGAATTTTTCCTTTACCCTTAAATTGCACAGAGTTTCTACTAATTCTCATCTTATTTTAAACTCTAAGAGTTTTAAGAATTCTGAAAATGTTTTATAAATAGGCTTTCTTAAAGAATGATGAATTAATTCCACAGGATCTTAGAGGATAGAAAAGAAAAAGACTGTCAAGAGGAAAAAGACAGAAAAAGATTCAAACTCTAAAGTTGAATAATCAGACCAAATGTTCCATATCAGCACTGGATAATACAGTAATCACTAGCTACATGTGTCTCCTGAGTACTTGAAATGTAGCTAATGCAACCAAGAAATTGAAATTTTAATTTTATTTAATTGTAATTAATTTTAATCCAAATAGCCACGGGTGGCCAGGGGGCTATTGTAACAACTTAGCTCCAGAGCATAAGAAAGAGTTTAAGAGTTTAAGCTCTTAATACATTATTCCTCAAATTCCTCGTATTTTCACCTAGTACTTTCAGTGCTCTCTCATCTTGAAAAAAGAAGATAGGTTTATGTGGAAAAACTATACTAAAAAGGAAAGGGCACCCAGAACAAGCTATCGAACAAAAAAATAATAAAATAAGAAACACCTTATAGCATTTTAATTAAGAATAAGAAAAGTAATCACATCATAGTTCTTAACAAATCACAGTTCTACCAAAGACCAAAATAAGCCATATAAAAGAAATAAAAATAGAAAAATTAAAATTCTCTCTTTAGAAGATTATCCAAAAAACCCAGAAAATAACAAATGTTGGTGCAAACCGGATATGGCAAAACTGAAACCTTTGTGTATTGTTAATGAGAATGTAAAATGCTATAGCCACTATGGAAAACAGTATGGCAATTACTAA
This sequence comes from Eulemur rufifrons, assembly GCF_041146395.1. NCBI lineage: Eukaryota > Metazoa > Chordata > Mammalia > Primates > Lemuridae > Eulemur > Eulemur rufifrons. Next base: position 72,757,881 of record NC_091001.1, on the reverse strand, counting down.
AAAAATTAAAAGTACAATTACCATATATGGTCCAGCAATTCCACTTCTGAGTAGATGCCCAAAAGAATTGAAAGCAGGGACTCAAACAAATATTTGTAAACAAAATGTGGTGTATATACACACCACGGACTATTATTCAGCCTTAATAAGGAAGGAAATTCTGACACACTATAACATGGATGAACGCTGAAGACATGCTAAGTGAAATACGCCAGTCAAAAGGACAAATACTGTACAATTCCATTTATTAATACATGAGGTACCTAGCGTAATCAAATTCACAGAGGCAGAAAGTAATATGGTGATTGCTAAGGGCCAGTGGCAAAGCAGATGGGGATTTATTATTTAAAGGGCATAGAGTTTTAGTTGTTTTGTTTTTTTTTTTTTTGAGACAGAGTCTCACTCTGTTGCCTGGGCTAGAGTGAGTGCCGTGGCATCAGCCTAGCTCACAGCAACCTCAAACTCCTGGGCTCAAGCGATCCTACTGCCTCAGCCTCCCAAGTAGCTGGGACTACCAGCATGCACCACCATGCCCAGCTAATTTTTTCTATATATATATTTTAGTTGGCCAGATAATTTCTTTCTATTTTTAGTAGAGACGGGGTCTCGCTTTTGTTCAGGCTGGTCTTGAACTCCTGACCTCGAGCGATCCACCTGCCTCGGCCTCCCAGAGTGCTAGGATTACAGGTGTGAGCCACCGTGCCCGGCCGAGTTTTAGTTTTAAAAGACAAGAAAAGTTCTGGAGATGGAAGGCAATACCGGTTATACAACAATGTGAATGTAAAACGATGTGAATACCACTAAACTGTATACTTAAAAATGGTTAAAATGGTAAAATTCATATTATGTGTATTTTACAATTTAAAAATAAAATTTAAAATCAAAACAATATCTGTAATAGCAAAAGAAATTCCCTATTTTTTTTTAATTTTTTAAGAGATGAGGTTCTCACTATGTTGCCCAGGTTGGTCTTGAACTCTTGACCTCAAGTGCTCCTCCTGCCTCAGCCTCTGGAGTAGCTGGTACTGCAGGCACAAGTCACCATGCCACATTTGCTATTTTTATACAGTCTCAGAAAAAGAAATGTCTCAGCTAGAAATTATTTTATTTCCTAAAAAAGTAATATGATAATTAAAGTTCTAAAACACTAATTTTTAAGATGCTTTACGGATCACTGATAGGTAAACAATAGACCATAGCCCTCAAACTGACCAAGTTCAAAACTGGTTTTCAGAGTCAAATACTAACATTAGAATGGCTTCTGAGTGTACAAATAAAGGTCAAAATTTTAATTCCAACCACACTTGACACTCAGTTACTGTAAACACTACCCAACCTGACCAAAGTCCAAAATAAGTAATATTTCTGGATACGAAATAGCCAGCACTGATATAAAACATAAGTTTTGCTGAAAAAGGGTGAATTTTACATGGTCTTAGAACAAAGAAATTTCCAAACAACAAACACTGCAAAAATTTTTTCCTTCTGTTCAGAATGACTTTGCTTGGGAATCTCACATCTCAGGGCTATAATGAAGCGCCATACATCTGTGAAAATCCTAAAAAGAATCTAGAAGAACTTGACTGGGTTACCCAGCCAATAATAAAAATGCCCAAATCCTGGCCTTAGACGGTTTTCTTCATATTCAAAGTTATTTCTATTGCCTTTATTTATGTATGATCAAGGATTAAAAAGTCTTAATTCTAATTTATTCTGTGAGATAAAATCTTTGGATAGCAGTTAACATTACTGTTTTTGAATGCTGCTTCCTCTTAAGAATTTTGTAATTCTTTCTTCAAAAGAGGAAAAATTTTTTCTATTTCCTAATGCTTGCTTTTCTAAAATTTCTTTTTATAAATATATCTTTTGTAACCTGTGGCACCCTGAATTCCTGAACAGTAATATCATATCAGCAAGCTTTATCTTGCTATTTCTACCTACAGTTATAACAGATAAAATTGACCCAGATATGGGAAAACATTTGTGCCACTTTTATATTATACTAGAATTTTAACCTGTTCAACTACTAGATGAACACATATTCTATAAGAAAGGACATTCTAAAAAGTGTTCCAACAATATATGTTGGCTGAAGTTTTATGCTAATAATTGTTGTGATGAAATTAATAGCTCCTAGAATTGATGATACACCTTGGTTTCTTGTTCTGAAGCACATTAGTATCAATAAAGATTTCTAATTGTTTATATAGTCACAGCTGAAGGCCAAAAGGAGATTTTGATTGTTATGCATATGATTTATTACCACTAGTGTCTCCAAAATGCACCCAAAGATGAATTCTAAACCTTATCTTCAAGTAGCAAATCCAGTCCTTCATAACCCAATCCATGTAAACTCTCCAGTCTAAAATCTCTTGCCATTCTTCCCCATGTTATTAATACATTCCAGCTATACTTGATGTTCCCTGAGTACGTTGTTTTCCCAACATCTTTGCTCTCACTTCAAAATATTACCTCATCAGAGGCCTTCTCTAATACTTCAAACAGACTTAAGAAAATATTAATACCTCTATTCACATCAATGTGTTTTGCATTACGGTTATTATCACCTTGTACTGTTAGTGCTTGGGCTGCCTCTAAAATTTAAATTCCTTGAGCTTCGTATCTTTTTTCTAAAATCTGATCTAAAAAATATTGGTTCATTCTGTGTTTTAAAAGTATTGATGACCTTATTTTTTTTTAATGCTTACAATATAACAGGTGCTATAGTGAAGGTGTATACAGTAATCTATAATACTATGTTTGGAGGATGTCCAGGATCCAAATCCAGTCCTCCAAATCCAAATCCATCTATTAATATAACAGGTGTTATACTACTTTGGATTCTAGACATCCTCCAAATATAGTATAAATATTATAGATTATTCTTCACTGGCTCTAGCCACAGTTTCCTAAAGTCACTCTCTAACATTAATAATATATTTTGTTTATTGGCTCTTTGAACTATTCTCAAGTTAAAATAAATGATACAGTTAAAGAACCCAACCTTAAAGCTTACCTCCACAATGCCCTGTTCTCTCTAAACATCTCAAAACCATCTTTATTTTCCAGGTTACTTTATAATGTCATACCCATGCATATTTATGTAATTATCTTCTTACATAATTTTCCCATTCTGTACCTTCTCTTACACGTTAGTCTACCCAAACATTTTCCCTCCCTTTTCTAATAACCATTTGAAATATCTACCTTACAAACCTTTTCCAGATTATATGAATCTAAAGTACAGGTAAATATAACAAGCTAATATGTCCATAGGAAAAATTAAGAATATTTAACATGATAGAAAAACCTTGTTTTAATTACATGCCAAAATTACAGATATTAATATAAACTATTTTAGAAGGTAGGCTCCTTACAAGGCCAGGACTATTTATACATCATTTTGCTTTATGCAGCATTTAGTTCTGTGTATCAATAAGAAGGACTGTACATATCTGATGATAGTTGATTTCTGAGCAATGCTTCATTAAATAGTTTTAGGAAAAATTTTGTGGTGGCTCATGCCTATAATCCCATGGCTTTGTGAGGCAGGAGGATCGCCTGAGGCCAGGAGTTTAAGACCAGCCTGGGCAACATAGTGAGACCCCATCTCTACAAAAAATTTTAAAATTAGCCATGTGTGGTGAGATGAGCCTGTAGTCCTAGCTACTCGGGAGGTGAAGGCTGAGGCTGAGGTGGGAGGACTACTTGAGCCCAGGAGTTCAAGGCTGCAGTGAACTGTGATTGAGACACTAAACTCTAGCCTGGGTGACAGAGGGAGACCCTATCTCTTAAAAAAAAAAAAAAAAAGTCCATTTCATAGCTCTGCTTTATTTCACTAGTAAAGTAAAATGTTGTAAGTTGTTTTAAAACATGAACATCAACAGTCATCCAAGTATAAAATATTCTTGCTAAATTTCTTTAGGAAACACCCATCGGCAGAACTAGAAAAGTAGCAGTTGGTTAACCTATTAAAGCTTTAGTTAGAAAAAAGAACATTGTTTCAGGACATCCATTTTCTAGCATATGGGAATACTATTATGTAAGTTATAGAAAATAGGTGGGGAGGCCGGGTGCGGTGGCTCACGCCTGTAATCCTAACATTCTGGGAGGCCAAGGCAGGAGGACTGCTTGAGCTCAGGAGTTTGAGACCAGCCTGAGCAAGAGCGAGACCCCATCTCTACTAAATATAGAAAAATTAGCTGGGCATTGTGGCGCGGGCCTATAGTCCCAGCTACTCGGGAGGCTGAGGCAAGAGGATTCCTCTAGCCCAGGAGTTTGAGCTTGCAATGAGCTACAATGGCACCACTGCACTCTACTCAGGGCGACAGATCAAGACTCTTGTCTCCAAAAAAAATTTAAAAAAAGAAAAAAAAGAAAATAGGTGGGGATAAGTGGCTCAGATTTTTTAGTCTTTTTTATTCTTCTTACAGATAATATTAACTAATGATCGGTTCTTTAGTATCTTGAGGCTTTTCCCTAAACTGCTCATTAAAAAAAGGTCCTTGGTTCTGCTCCATTCCCACTGTCAATTTTAGTAACCAGCAATAACAACTAAGAAATAACCAGCAGTAACAACCAAATTTATACTGTCACTATGTTATCTAAATACACGTAACACTCACCAACAAAGGGTATTTTTAAAAGCAAATACAGTACATAAAGTCTGTAAATAATTAAGGATCTGTTTCTAACTCAGGATCTGATGACCAAATTAGAACAGGAATGACTATAAACACCATATTTAACTTAATATTTAATCAACTGTGAAGTAAACACCTGCACATTATATAGCATGAAACAGTAATAACATACTTTGTTTAAGAATATAGCTCCCAAGCAGTCCGCTCTAAAAGCCAATGCTCTCTTGGATATATAATTTCTGATATATATATATGCAAAAAATTACCAGTGGTCACATTATTTATTTGTTTACAAATAAACTTTCACAAAGAAGACAGACAGTTTAAAGCAGCATTGTAGGCCAGGCGCAGTGGCTCACGCCTGTAATCCTAGCACTCTGGGAGGCGGAGGCGGGAGGATTACTCGAGGTCAGTTCGAGACCAGCCTGAGCAAGACCAAGACCCCATCTCTACTAAAACATAGAAAGAAATGATTTGGACAGCTAAAAATATATAGAGAAAAAAATTAGCTGGGCATGGTGGCACATGCCTGTAGTCCCAGCTACGCGGGAGGCTGAGGCAGAAGGATAGCTTGAACCCAGGAGTTTGAGGTTGCTCTGAGCTGGGCTGATGCCACGGCACTCTAGCCCGGGCAACAGAGCGAGACTCTGTCTCAAAAAAAATAAAATAAAATAAAATTAAAAAAAAGCAGCATTGTAATCACTCATTGGAACAATGGTTGATTCAATGAAAAATCAACATAGTATACAATAGGTTTTGAACTCAAACCATAGTTGAAGTTGGTCGGAAGGTACTGAGTTATCTCAACTGATTGCTCAGTCAGTTACAGATGGAAATCCTTGCCCTACTCTTTGCCCCCTTCTCACTACTGCACTTGACTAGTCTTAAAAAATAAAAAACAAAAATAAAAAAATAAAAAAACCAGAGTTGAATTTCAGTTCTTTGCTCTAGTAGCAATATGACCTACATTTAGAGTGACCATCCTGGTTTGCCTGGGACTATCCCAGTTTATACATGCAGTTCCACTATAATTATTAACAGCACCTTCTTTGACTTTCCCAAGTCCCTAATTTGGAAAATAACTTAACTATCACCCTATCTAAACACCAATCTCCTTACCTGAAAAAAGATATTATGAGAAAACCTACATAAGGTATAATATCTGACACAAAGTAAGCATTTAATAAATCATAGCTCCTATTATTACTAATTATAGTCATTGATCAAAGAGCAATATAATAATAACCCACACTCCTACAACATTTTTCATAAATTCTACCTCACCCCCCTTTTTTTTCAGAGACAGAGTCTCGCTCTGTCGCCCAGACTAGAGTGTAGTGGCATGATCATAGCTCACTATAACCTGGAACTCCTGGGCTCAAGCAATCCTCTTGCCTCAGCGTCCCAGGTAGCTGGGACTACTACAAGTGCACACCACCACACTGGCTAATTTTTTAAATTTTTTTGTAGAGACGGGCTTGCTATGTTGTCCTATGTTGCTACGTTGGCCAGGCTGGTCTTGAACTCCTGGCCTCAAGCAATTCCCTGCCTTGACCTCCCAAAGTGCTGGGATTATAGGCGTGAGCCACACTATGCCTAGCCCTGCCTTTTTTTTTTTTTTTTTTAATTTCAGAATATTAAGGGAGTACAAATGTTTTAGGTTACATGACTTATTTTTGTAATGTTTTGAGTGCTGCTATAGGTGTGCCTGTCACCCAGATAGTCTTGGACAGTGCCCATTAGGTTGGTTTCTTCCCCTCCCTCCCCCAGCCCTGTTTCTTTCCACTGAGTTTTACTTCCCTCTGTGCACTTGTGTGCTCATTGGTTAGTTCCTATTTAATAGTGAGTACATGTGGTGTTTTTTTTTTCCATTCTTACGATACTTCACTTAGGAGAATGGTCTGCAGTTCCATCCAGATTGTTGCCAAGGTATTATTAATTCCTCTTTTTATGGCTGACTAGTATTCCACGGTGTACATATAACATTAAAACATACAACATTAAAAAGGAGGCAGGGTTTTTTTAGTGTTAATCCCCCTTCCCTTCTTCTAAAACATAACACATATGCAAACATAAATCATAAGGATATTTTGGGAGGAGTTTTTAAGGGTACTTCTGAGGCAACATGAAAAACCTGGGGTCATTAGAAGCCTCAGAATAAGAATAATTAAAAATTAGAAATGATATAACTATAATATATCCAAAGTTTGAAACAGAAAAGGTAATCTCAAGATAATCTTCAAGATAATCTCCTTAGGAGGTTATACAGTTATTTAAAATTGTCTAACACAAATTTCAAAAACCAATGGTCCAGCCTTAAGTCTTTCAGAACTAGAATCTGAAAAAAACAAAAGAGGTTGTTAAAATGAAAATATGAAGAAATATTTTAACTTACTTGAACTGCACAACCCAGTAAAAGTAAAAGCAGCTTTTTAACTTCTTCTGTGCCTTGTTCTGAAATAAAAACAATTACTAAGCACAACTTTTTATTCTATTTCAATTCTTTTTCTTATATTGGAAGAATCACTTCTAGAGGTAATGTTCACAATAATTTGATTTAGTCTATAAGCAAATACAGTGGAGAATTTTAAAAAGCTCTGTGTGTACGACATGGTAACAGAAGAAGAAGTGGGCAAGAACTGCAATTTTGAAGGGCTGCAGGATACATAAATAGGCTTCAAGGCTCTGTGCAATAAGAATGCTAACTATGAATCCATTCCTTTTCCATAAATGCTTATACTACACCAGCTTGCCAAATCAAGAACCTACCAAATTATGCTGATACAGGGGCATGCCACAAAGGCAGCCAAAATGGCTCCTAATAGGTCTGGCTCCTCTTAGGCCTATTAGTGTTTTCTTACTAAAATACAGATCTTATGATTCCTTTACCTATAAAATTTAAATGGTTTTCCACTGTGTAAGTTCATGAGAATCAGAATCTTAAATGTGTTACCGTGAGGTTGTTAAAATAAATGTACATAACAAGCTAGATAGAAGTTAACGATCTGTAACAGAACTGAAGAGAATATTCCCTAACAGCATTCAATTAAGATTTTCTTAAAATATTCAGCTGGTAAAAAAAAAAAAAAAATTACTTCTTTGGGCCAGATTTTCAGCATCAGGCAAGCCTGTCTATGAAAAAGTCCAAATCTTTTCAGACATTTCCTCCTAGAAACAGCCTACTTTCTAGCTATACTGAGCCATGTTAATCACCATTCTTCCCAAATATACATACATACACACTCCTCTGACTTCACTTCTGCTATTCTCTATGCCTGTCTTTTCTTCTCCTATCTCCTCATTCCCTAGAGAACTACTTATTAATCACAATCCTAGGCACAGCTCTTAACATCTCTGTGTAGTCTTTCCTGAGCCAATCACCAATGGTCCCCAAACTTCACTAATATGTTAATTTTAAGAATAATTGCTCAATATTTTATATGGCTTAACATTCTGTACAGCTCTGTTTCATACTAATTATTACTAATGAATAATTTCCTAGTAATCTGTGCATCTCTTACCAAACCACAAGATTCTCTAGAACATGGACCATCTCTTTATATTCCTGGTCCCTAACTTGGTAGGTACTTACTAACTACATGTAGAACTGAAAATAATTCCATCCTCCATGCAAAATTTTTTTCATTTTTTTATCTGTATAATCAAACATTCCAGGGTATCTCTAAAGACTATCCAAACTCCTAATTCACCCATTTTAATTATTAGTTTCCTTTATAAAACTAGTTGTTTGATTTTAGTTTTGATTTTGGTTTTATTTTTGTTTGTTTTGACTGAGAAGATATATTTAATTTGGTTAACATATGGCTGTAAGGATAAGTCCACTGTTGAAACTAGTAGGTAGCTGCTAATTTCCCCAACTGTTTAAAAATTAAAACTCTGAAATATCACACTTAAAATGCAATAAAGGGCAGAAAATTTTGAAGAAAATAATTTAAAAGATCAGAAGTAGTTTAGCATAAATTAAAACGTATCAGTAAAAGCTAAGATTCAAACAACTCTGGCAATGGTAGATAGTAGATATATAAATAGAAACCTGAAAATTATTTCAAAATTGTATTTTTTCTAAGGTTATATTTCTTCAAACTTATAACTACCATCATCTACTTTACTTGTTTATAATGAGACACTAAAAATCATCTCAGAAAAGTATCAGTTTGATATAGTAGGAAAAACACTGGACTTAATGTAAAATTTATGTCTGTTTTCACCCACAACTTATAAATATTTAAGCTTGTTTTCTCTCTATAAAATGGAACATCGCTTCCAACTTCTACAGAGTTGTGAAAAACCTAGTGAGTTAATATAAACAAGCAAGTTCTTGGTAAGCACTATGGTACTGCACAAAGATAAGACATTTTATCACATTATGTTAATTTTAATACTTACCAGAGAAGGGATTTTTGCCAATGATTAAGACATTTGGCAGTGACATCATGATCAATTGCTGCAAAGTCTCCTATGAAAAGATATCCAATAATTGTTATAAGGGTAATGCTGACTAGGTAATTACTCATCAAACTATAACTTATGATTTGTACACTTTTCTGCTGGCATGCTATACTACAACTAAAAAAAATGAAAGATATATAAGGGCTTAAATTGTTTCTAACTTTAAATTAATGACTTAAACAACTAAAATAATAATACCAGATAGATTTAAGTTAATATATCAAAAGTCTACAAAATAAAAGTGTACAACTCAATTGGTCTAATGTTTTATCATTTGGAAATCTGAGGTTTTAGGTGAGAAAAAGTTAAGCAACATTCCTCAATAAAAGATTGAGCATGTGTATCTTTTTGTTATTTCTCTGAGGGTACTAAAAATGTCAACTGATATTAAAAATTAAGAAAGCTTCCTCAACATGGATAAAGCAAAAAACAAAAATTTAAAAAAGAAAGCTAATTACTTTATTAAAAATCCTATCTTATAAATCATTTCATGAAAGTGGGTTCTTTCTCAGTATATTATTCCTCTCCTGTATGTACAACAGATGTTTAACTTCCTTTGACTTCTGTTAAACTTTAGTGACAAGAATAAATGTATATGCTGACAGTACAAGATCATTCAGAAAGAATTGAATGCTTTCAAGTTATTCATTTTAGGTAATACATCAAGTGTGCAACTTCGCCTTTTCCTTGAAGAAATGAAGGAACACATCATGTCTGCCATCATAACCCACTGACACTGATGATATGCAAAGGGTCTGGGATGAATTAAGACTACAACACTGATGGTGCCATGTGATACTACTGAATCTTTCCAAGATTATAGAAATAACTATGATAGTCTCCTTACAAATTGGCTTTGACTACATGTTCAGATATAACTCATTACTAAGGAATAAGTTTTTGAAAAGAATTCAAGTCTTTTTGAATCCTTTATTTAACTTAATACTATAATGAGGAAGCAAATAACCATGAAAAATACTATAAAAAGTTAACTTGTACTGCTTTTGAAAGATGTGTAATTCTGGATCCACTAAAGCATTTGCCCATGGTCAGTGGGTGGCATGACACCAAATGCTAATTAGAAATAATCTTTTATCTATAATTCCCTATAGATATATATTATAGAGTTTCAAAAAAATTTTCCTCAGCATTGTATTTCTTAGCCTTTAAAAGAAAAAACTCTTGCGAAAAATATGAATGCATTTAAAGTCCATACTCAATATGTGTATCATGTTAGATAAATAGAATTAAGGATATTAAGAATATGTGTCAAAATTGCTAAAATCACTTACTGTAAGGAATGGTAATTGAGTTTGGGTATTTACTAAATTTTCCAGTTAAAAGAAAGTTATTTCAAGAGAGAATTGCTATAGCTATATATGTAACAGCTAAATGGATTTACAGGAATAAATTTCTAATTCATTCTAATTTTTAGTTTCTTTGCCTTGAAGCAAAATTATGAGGACTATCATTGTAGATATTTAAAAGAAATCATAAATAAGAGAGATGTATTAAAAAATAACCACTGTTTTATCTGTATCTACTTCGTGGCAATAACCTAAGTCAGAACAAAAAAACCTTTGACATTCACCTTCATAAAAAGCAGTTTTAAATGTTAACAGATACTCTCAATTATTAGAAATAAGCTTTATCTCAATTTAAAAACTTCACAGATAAAAGATAAAACTCATTTGCATCATTTGTTGGTACATGTTGTAAGCAAAACTGTACAAGTGGATAGTAATCTTCAATGTGATCCACTACCTTTTTCCTGCACCCTCTTCCTCAGCTAGTTCTACACGTCCTACCTAATCTGTTTCCCCATGCTCTCTTATTAACTCAGTTTTCCCATAAAGATGAAAGCAATCTCATACACCCTTTCACCATATGGTAACATCAACAACTTGACCTTTACACTATGATGTTTGATTATATTTGGATGATGCAAATTGCTAAACTCAAACTTACCTCCATGTCATCTAAAAACTTACTCTAGTCTAATAGACTCTAACGCCCAGTAGAGTGTACTCTGGTAGAGTGGAGTCAGAATACCCCAGGCTTAAATTTCAGCTCCATAACTTACTATATGTGTGCCTTTTTTGGGGGAGAGTAGGAAGTAAAAAAAAAGTATAAAATTTAAAAAATGATGATGGCTATTAAACGTTAGAGTTAATGGGAAAAATTTACTTTATTATCAAGTATTAATTTTAAGTTATAAATGAAAGTACTAATATTACGTAATAATGCAGCTAAAAATTATACAAATCTTTAAAAAGCAAATTATTCTAAAATCTCTATATAGTTCCCCTATGGGTTCTTCTGAGGATTCTACCTATATTTTTGTGAAAATTCCTTTTATTTCCCTATTCCAATCTTACAAGTAATACTTAAAAATATACAAGACATAAAAAAGAGCAGAGGCTCATATACTATTGTTAATGCTTTATTATATCATCCACAGATGCCCCAGACTTCACCTAGCTCTACAGATACTCATGATTAAGGTATTAAGGAAATGGAAAAAGAATATATAAATGAGCCCAAGATAAATATAACTTTACTAAGTAGGAGTAACAGATTAATTGATAGGTCAAGTGTGATCATATATGTACACGAACTAGTAAAGACACCAGTTTCTTACTCAAGCCATAAGAAACCTATTTTAAAAACGCAGGAGGGCCGGGCGCGGTGGTTCACGCCTGTAATCCTAGCACTCTGGGAGGCCGAGGCGGGTGGATTGCTCAAGGTCAGGAGTTCGAGACCAGCCTGAGCGAGACCCCGTCTCTACTAAAAATAGAAAGACATTATATGGACAACTAAAAATCTATATAGAAAAAATTAGCCGGGCATAGTGGCGCATGCCTGTAGTCCCAGCTACTCGGGAGGCTGAGGCAGTAGGATCGCTTAAGCCGAGGAGTCTGAGGTTGCTGTGAGCTAAGCTGACGCCACGGCACTCACTCTAGCCTGGGCAATAAAGTGAGACTCTGTCTCAACAAAAAAAAAATAAATAAATAAATAAAAAAAAATAAAAAAATAAAAACGCAGGAGAAAGAAAGAATTTTAGCAATACAAATGAAATACGAAAAAATTTTGAGAAAATTGGGTCATTCATTCTACAAATATTTATTGAGGATCTGTTATCTCTCAGACATTGTTCTAGTTTAGACACTGGAAATACAGCAATAAACAAACAAAAATCCTTGCTCTCATTGAATTTATATTTTAGGAGGAGGAGAAAGACAATAAATAAATGTTTTTGCTGGTAATTGCTAAGGGTAAAAATAAAGCACAAAATGAGAGATGGAGATGAGGAGAATACTGATATTTTTTAAAGATATGTCAAATATTCAAATATAGACAATTTAAGTGTTTTTAAGGCCATTAAAGCAAAGGTTCACAGAATATGTGGAAATTCTCTTCTGGCATGAAGATAGTCCAGAAAGATTTGGAGAAGTATAATCACTAGAAAAAGAAAAAAGAAAGAACTAGTAGAAAATATGTTAACAGGAAAATAATAAGCAGAGGTGCCCTAAAAGGTATTACAAGGAATTTCATTACCACTATGTACCTTTAGTTGGCTTTGTGTAACTTTTCTATTAAAAAATGGTAATTAACCATATTGTTTACTTTAGATCACCAACTAAAACTCTTTTTTATTGATACATAGTCATGCACTACAGTAATGACATTACACTCAATGACGAACTGCATATACAACAGTTGTCACAAAAGATTATAATATTTTTACTGTATCTTTTCTACGTTTAAATATGTTTAGATACACAAATACTTACCATTGTGTTACACTGCCTATAGTATTCAGTACAGTAACACGCTGTACAGGTTTGTAGCCTAGAAGCAATAGGCTATACCATATAGCCTAGGTGTGTGATAGGCTACATCATCTAGGTTTGTGTAAGTACACTCTTACGATGTTCAAATGACGAAATCACCTACTGATGCATTTCTCAGAATGTAACCTCATCATTAGGCTATCTATGTATGACTGTATGTTACAAGTTTCTGTGAATTAAAGTTCATGGTGCTAATGTATCATAAGAAGGACTATTTCAACTATAAACCAGATTAAATATTATTTAGTTACTATACAAAGATAATTTAAACTAGGCTCTCCTTCTTCCTATAAATTATCAATAATTCTTTCTTCACAGTAAGAAGCTTAACATTTCTGGCAAAGGTCAGACTTCATTTCCATTTCCTAAATAACCACATTGAGCAAATGTGCTGTTACTAAAACTGCACATTTCTTTATACTAAATATGGGTTCAAAGAATTCTAAAATACATTGGAAAAAATTAAAAGCATTCTCAGGTCATAGTACTATTCCATAAAACAGTAAAGATGCTGATTAATTTCAGCCTTTACTACATTAAATATGAAAAGCATAATTTTGACAGTGGCCTCCAAGAAAACAGAAATAGTGAAAAAATATTAAACCAGTGCAAAGAAAAAAATGTATAAACAATTGCTGATAAATGATCAAATTCTTCAGAAAGATTTAACAATTCTAAATTTATTTACATCCATAGCTTCAAAGTGTATAAAGGAACATCTGATAAATCCATTATCATAATGGGATATTTCAACTCATCTTTCTCAATAACTGACAGCTCAAGAGACAAATTAATAAAGCTGCAAAAGATTTGAACAGTACAATTAACAAACAAGACTGCTCTAACTCTGCACCCAAATAATTGGAGAATACATATCTTTTTCAAGTGTACATGGAACTTTAATGAAAACTAACAATGTGTTAGGCCAAGCTAAGTAATTATTAACAAATATCAAAGTATCAGTATTATATAAACCACATTCTTTGACCAAAAATGAAAACCAAAAAATATTACTTCAAAATTATGTTTGGAAATTTAATAGCATACTTCTGAATAACTAAGAAATAAATCATAGTAGAAATTAGAAAGTGCATAGAAATAAACGTATTTAAAAATATATCATACCAAAATTTGTGCAGTATAGCTACAGCAATTCTTAGAGGTACACTGATAGCCTTAAGAATGTTCATGTTTAAAAACTGAAATATGAGGCCGGGCGCGGTGGCTCACGCCTGCAATCCCAGTACGCTGGAAGGCCAAGGCAGGTGGATCGCTCGAGCTCAGGAGTTCGAGACTGGCCCGAGCAAGAGCGAGACTCCGTCTCTACTAAAAATAGAAAGAAATTATCTGGCCAACTAAAAATATACATAGAAAAAATTAGCCAGGCATGGTGGTGCATGCCGGTAGTCCCAGCTACTTGGGAGGCTGAGGCAGGAGGATTGCTTGAGCCCAGGAGTTGGAGGTTGCTATGAGCTAGGCTGATGCCATGGCACTCACTCTAGCCTGGGCAACAAAGCGAGACTCTGTCTCAAAAAATAAATAAATAAATAAATAAATAAAATAAAAATTGAAATATGCATCCAACTTGGGTTTTTTTAAAAAGGCAATAAAAGTATACTTTTCAAAGGCATAACTCAAGTAGGCTAACAACAAACTATTACACTACGCAAATTCTCAAGAAACTGGCAATTGTTTTTAAAAACAGGTAAAATACAGTAATCATTTGTAATATCAGATAATTATGATGTGCTTGCTTATATCTTTAATATTCATAAGAGATATTTTATTTACTACTCTATCTCCAGCAAATAGACCGGGACCTGGCATATACTATTTCATATTTGTTAGATGATTGATACAAGTTACACAAAAATGTAAGTAGTTATTAAAATATCAAATTAAAAAAAGATCACTTACCTGGTAATAAAATTTTATCTGTTTCACCAAAATGGATAGATTATGAATTCTCAGTGAAGCATCATTGTTTACTTTTTTATTTACTCTCTGACTCTCCGTTTTAGGATTACTGCAAAAAAATTAAAAAAATTTAAAGTAAAATTACATTGAAACACAACTAAAAACCTATGGATGACTAAAACTAATCATATAATACATTTTTTCATTTAAATAAATTGTGTATTTATCATTAATAGAGACGATCTAAAGGGACAAATGATTTCTAATTAATATAAATGCATCTGATATTCCTAAAGCAGTAGCAAAATAAATTTGAAATCTAAATCAAATGTTGCCCTTCATTCTCATTTTACCACTTTACATTCCTAGGATGAATAACCTGTTATTTCCTTTGAATATATAGTTCCATCACCCAAAATAAATCCATTTAAAATAGGGCTAGTAACCAATAAATGTTATTTTTCCTCAGTTGGTAATGGGGATTATATGTGAGCAGGCAATGTCCCAGAGAAATTAAAGAAAAAAGTGGATGACACAGGTTAATACTTTTATCGTGGGTAAACTCTATAGATTCAACGAAAGCAATGGCTGAATGATTCTGCAGTAGCAAAAACGAAAGAAAAATAGTCAAGCCATGGTTAAGAATGGGAAAATCAAATAAAAGTGGTTGCACCAGAACAGAAGGTTAAGTTGAGGCCAGAACACAAGCAGGTATAGGCTAGTTCCTCATTAGGGCAAAGAGGCCAGGCTGGAGAAAGACGCTGCCAAGTGCAATGGCAGATGTAAATCAGGATACCCTGTGCAACAGCTGAGTCCAAAATATCAGAAAAAGCAGAAACCTAAGCAGTTGCTGGGACAGAGTATTACCCTGTGATTACAGAATTTAGATACAGGCACCATCTCCCTCCACACAAGGATGCAGAGAAGTCAAGAAATTGACACCTATCCAATAGAAAATATTAACTGAATAGATCTCTCATTCCTTAATATGCCCCCTTTTTATGCAGTCCATTGCCTTAAGATCCTTCCCTAGACTGTGTAGACTCTAGGGTGCTTTATTTCAGCAATTCTCAAACTTTTAGGTCTTGAGATCCCTACATAATCTTAACTGATGACTCCACACAATTTTAGGTTTTGTGGCCTATATTGTTCAATATTAGCAATTAAGACAGAAAATTTCAAAGTTATTTATTTATTTATTTAACTCACTTAAAAAATAACAAACTCATTACATGCTATCAAGTGCCAAACAAAAAAATTTAGTAAGAAGCGTGGGTGGTACTGTTTTACTATTTTTGTAACAAATCTCTTTAATGTCTAGTTTAATTTTTAAAAAACAGACTAATTCTCATCTTTGCTTCTGCATTTGATCTAATGTTTTTATTATTTTGGTTCAAGTTTATGAAGAAATTTCAGCCTCACACATGTAGTCAGCAGTGGCAAGATACTATGGAGCTCCAAAAGGATCCTCAGACCACACCGAGAACCACTCTTTACTTCAACCATTCCCTTCCCAGCACTCCCAACTTCTTGATCCTTTTGTCCTCTGACCACACCCACACTGCCAGTATCTGACCTTGGATGAGTTCAACCATCTAGATTGCTCAATGTACTAGGTGAGAAAATAATACAACCAAACTAGCTAAAATAGGAGGGAATAGCTAGCTATTACAAGAAGGAAGAAGGTGGGCAAAATTGCCCTCTTGCCATAAAGAACTAGAAAACTAGATAAAACATAAAAAAATTGTTTTCAGACTTTAGACGGCAGGTAATGCAAGGCTATAATCCCTAACTAGGCTCTCTCTAGTGAGACGTTATCCAGAATGAAGTATAGGGGAGAGGGGAGCCCAAGTCTCAATGAACTTTAGCAAACAAAGCAGGAGTTCAGTTCAAGGACAATGAATTGACTGACACTGCCAGAGGAATAGCAGAGAGAAAGGAGCTACACTAACAAAGAACTCCAAAATCTGCCTGGAAGATTTTGGCTAAATACTGAGTTGTGCATATAGACCCTAAAACTTCACAAGGCTAAGCAGAGAACAATACAGGAAAGCTATAAGTTAAACAATTCTTAAAGCTCACAAGGTGCAGAGAGAAATTTGACTTCTGACTAGCCAGAGTGAAGAAGAGACCTCAATGAACATCCAGAGCATTCAGAAGAAGCCTCAGGAGAGTCAAGTGTTAGAAACAGGACTAAATTAGCAGTTGAGCAAAGAGCTATTCAAGAATCTCCCTATGGCCGGGCGCGGTGGCTCACGCCTGTAATCCTAGCACTCTGGGAGGCCGAGGTGGGCGGATCGTTTGAGCTCAGGAGTTCGAGACCAGCCTGAGCAAGAGCGAGACCCCACCTCTACTAAAAATAGAAAGAAATTATATGGACAGCTAAAAATATATATAGAAAAAATTAGCCGGGCATGGTGGCGCATGCCTGTAGTCCCAGCTACTCGGGAGGCTGAGACAGGAGGATCGCTTGAGCTCAGGAGTTTGAGGTTGCTGTGAGCTAGGCTGACGCCACGGCACTCACTCTAGCCTGGGCAACAGAGTGAGACTCTGTCTCAAAAAAAAAAAAAAAAAAGAATCTCCCTAACAACACTTAAACACAAGCCTTGAAAGGATCAAGCTGATTCCAAGTAACTTGACAATCTACCAAAACAAAATTCTTCACTCTTTAAAGGACAAGATCCAAACACTCCAAAATGTAATAATTACAATGGCCAGCATACAATAAAAAAACTAACGGACATACAAAAGATCAGAAAAATGTGATCCATAACCAAGAAGGAAAATGGAAACAGTCAATAGAAACAGACCCAGAAATGAAAGAGATCATGGAAATAGCAGACAAGGGCTTTAAAACAGCTATTATAAACATACTAAAGGATTTAAAGAAAAACATGAACATTAAGTGGAGAGAAATGGAAACTATTAAAAAAAAAAAAAACCCAAATGAAACTTCCAAAGCTACAAAATACAATGTCTGAAATGAAAAACTCACTGCATGAGCTTAACAGCAGATTAGAAACTGTGTAGCAAAAGATTAGTGAACCTTAAGACACAATAATAAAAATCCAAAGAAGCAGGGGGGCAGGGAGAGAAAAAGAGAGAAAAGTTGAAATGAATGAACAAATGGGGCAATATTAAACTTACAGAAATGTTGCATCAACAGTAGTCTTTTTCTGAAACACTTGAGAATTGCTGACCTGATACCCAATAATCCCGAATATTTTAGTGTTCACTTTCTACAAACACATATTACTACTAAAATCAGGAAATTAACGATGATACATTACTGTTATTACATAGTTCAGAATCACACTTGGCATTCAGTAGTCTGAAATGCACTTTTTAGTCTCTTTCAGCCTGGAACAGTTTCCTAGTCTTTCCTTGAAGCACATGAACTAGAAGACACTTTAGAAGGCTATAGGACATTTATTTCATAGAATGCCTTTTGATTAGGTTTGTCTGATTAGACTGTGTCTCACTCATAATTAGGTTCAGGTTATGCATCTTTGATAGGAAATACACAGAAGAGATGCTGTGTTCTTCTCATTGCATCCTAAGAGATAGTATGTGGTTGCAATCTGTACCATTACTGATGATATTTGCTTTTATCACTTGAATTAAGTGGTATCTGCCAGTGTTTGCCATGATAGTTGCTAATTCCCTTTTGTAATTATTATTTTGTGAGGAGGTACTTTGAAACTATGTTAATAATTTGTTCTTCATCAAGTCTTCAATTTATTTATTTATCTACTTATATTAGTATGGACTCATGCTTCCCAATTATATTCAATGGGTTATAATCTATTTTTATAATTATTTTGATATTCGATGTGTCCTAGACATGGCCACTGGGAGCTCCCTCAAGCTGGTTTCGTGTCCTTTTGATCTGACCTGTAATTCTTTAAGTATTTTCTTGCTTTCTGAAAAAAAATGTTCCAGGCTCATCTTTTACTTTCCTTACTCCAACCCTGAATAAGCCATTTTTTCCATTTTAGTAGAGAATGGTATTTTGAAGCCAAGATCAAGACCACAGGTGTGCTGTTATTGAGGTGTTGGTGTTCCCAGGCCCTTTTAGTGAGTATCTAGGGAAGTATTTATATATCCTATTGAAACTATGAATTCACATCAATACTTCTAATTCCAATCTAACCACAGTATTCATGTTCGTTTTCTTCCCTTCTGAATCTGTAACTCTTTTCTCTGACATTGAGAAACCTTGCTCCTATTACCTCTAATATATTTATTTGATCAATCACCTATGTGTAACCAATTTAATATCACTGTTACACCCTAACCAATCTTTCGCTCCATGTGGAAGCCCTCCTCTTTCATCTCTGACACCCCACACCAGGCCATCCCTGTCCAAGATACCCTCCTCACCCCACTCATGCCCTGACTTTGTACACTGGGGAGCCCCTCATTCATGACATTCCCTTAACCTAGCTCAGGTTCTGATACTCTTTATCTGACCACCGCACATCCCCACATGAATATCCTGGGCTCTGATCCCCCACACTGGGCCTATCCACCTGGATGCTCTTCTAAACCAATTTGGATTTCCACAACCCACACCAGGCTGCCTCTCCTTATGGATGCCCTCCATCCAGTCAGGCTTCAATACCCTATAAATGGATGGTCTGCACACCAGCGGAGGCTAATGCCGCAGACTAGTCATGGTACACTCCCCTTTTGCATGTCACCCTCTCTTCACCCCGCTTGGGCTCCAACACCCTGTGCTGTACAGCTCCATGTGGACATCCTCCAATATCCCACTCTGGTCCATGCCCCACCTCCGCTCGGCACAAAAGCCTACTTTGTTCTGCACTACTCTATGGGTTTAAAAGGACAAACTATTCAGGAAACAGAGGGGAAGGAAAAGGAAAGAGAAAAGAGCATTTCTTAGCTTAAAAACAAACAAACAAAAAAATAGCAAAATACCACACAGAAATGTACAATGAAGTAACAATCACCTATATTATCACCCATAATTAACCACTGTTAACATTTTACCATGTTTCCTTCTAGTACTTTTCCCTTTGAACTTAAAAATTAATTATTTCAGTAATATTTGAATATGCTTTCCTTTTAAAATAATTACAGATAAAACCAAAATTTCCCTTTACCACCACCTTCTTCCTACATAATGCCCTCTTCTCTTCCATATACAGTGTCTACAGAAAATATCTGCTTATAATATGCATAAATAGTATAAAGTTTTACATGCTTTTTCACTCATCACATTTCTTGAGATCTATCCATATTAATTCATATAGATCCAATTCATTGCTTTTAATTGCTATCAAGTGTGCTACTTGTTTTCTACTCACCTACTTGCTGATAGATATTTAGACTGTTCTTAAATTTCACTATTACACATAATACTGCAATGGACATCTTTGTGTTTCCCTGCACAAATATCATATTTATTTTTTCTGAAGAAAAGAATTGCTAGAACATAACGTACATACATTTTCATTTTTAATAAACACTGCCAAACAGATCTTCACAATGGCTGCACAAATTTACACTCCCATCAACAGCCCATTTTCTCACATCCCTTTAACACTTACATTGTTACTGGTATCAAATAATTGTATTTCTCTGTTGTAACTGAGAACTCCCTGATAACAACAGTAATCATGAGACTCTCTCCAGTTTATTGACCATTTTAATTTCCTCTTCTATCAACTGTCTATATTCATTTGCCTTGAACTTTACCTATTTTTCTACTGAGATGTTAGGTTTTTCTTATTAATTAGTTATATGATTTTTAGGCTACAAATTCTTGTTGATATTTTTTTCCAGTTTGTTTCCTATTATTTATTTGTTTCCTTTTAAATTTTTTTGCTTCCTGTGTTTTATTTGTTCATTTGTTTGTTTTTGAGACAGGGCCTCATTATGTTTTGCAAGCTAAAGTGCAGTGTCATCATCATAGCTCACTGCAGTCTCCAACTCCAGGGCTCAAAGTGATCCTCCTGCCTCAGCCTCCCAAGTAGGTGGGACTATGGGTACATGGCACCATGCCTGGCTAATTTTTCTATTTTTTGTAGAGACAGGGTCTTGCTCTTGCTCAGTCCAGTCTTGAACTCCTAACCTCAAGTGATCCTTCTGCCTCTGCCTCCCAAAGTGCTAGGATTACAGGTGTGAGCCCACTTTCTGTTTTAAGAAAGCTTTCCCTAGATGATGTACATATTATAATACATATTATAATATTGTAATAATTTAAAAGAGTGAGTTGTAAACAGAAATTCAGGTCTTTAGTCCATCTGGAATTTAATTTTATAAATGAAACAGGTATTTTTTTCCAGATGAACAATTTATACAATTCATTGTAATCTCACATTTCTCTAATTGATAAGACTTTCACCATTCAAAGTACCTATTTATGCATAGGCCTGGCTTGTTTCTGTGCTCTCCTGTATGTTTCACTGGCCTATGTGTATATTTCTATGTCAACAGCACCACCTTAGCTGCTATAGTCCTGTATATCTTGAAGTCTGGTAGGACAAGAGTCCCTGACTCACCCGGAATAGGTACTACCCACTAAGATGTATGTCTCAAGTTGAGTAAGAGTCCTTATTTTACTTTTATTTTTTTTGTCCCTCCAACCCCCACACTCCCATAACAGAGTCCTAAATTATAATTTGAGATCTGCAGAACAAGGGAGAATATTAGTAAAGCAGGTTAAATCTGACCTGTGACTGATTTATACTTAGTGCAAGATAACAATAAAATCAGAACAGCCCCAGGCAAGAGAGTTTAAATGGAAAAGCGAGTCACTCAAGTAAAAGCATCAACCAGAACTAGTTACTTACAAAAACAAGGAGAATCTATTGCAGAAGTCAGATCATGTGTCACGGCAGACAAAGACAACGGCAAGCACAGTCAAGAAGTCAAGGTTAAAAACCCAGAGAACGGAAGGGAAAACCTTGTTTCATGTAATCAATGCTGGTACTTTCTAGTAAGTTAAAGAAATAATCACGGAGTACTTACTATACTGGCCATAGTATTTAATATATAAAAACTTGGTTTAGTCAAGCCATCATTGTGGAGAAAAGTGTACTTGTAATTGGGAGAACATTGTAGAAACAACCCTAGCAACAAAAATGTTAGGCATACCTACAGTTACATCAGTCATTTACAATCACAGACACTGAATAAATATCTTTCCTCTCTGGCCTCCTTCTATCTTCTTATTTCTATTTTCTTTATTCTATATTTGAGGCCCCTTACATACCTCTCACCCATGACTGCCTCCTATGCATACACTGACCACATTTAGACCTAGAAAATACTGTAGAGATACCAGGTTTCACCACAAATCAGAAAATCGAAGTCCAAACTAGAAATTTGCCTAGATTCCTAAAGCTCTTTTCCTTTACTCTCTTTTAGTGTTTTCTCTTATAGGATCACTCAGGAAAACAAAGAAAAGGCTAATAAAAGAAAACGTTTCAGCAATGTTATCTATAAAACCCATGTGTACAATATACCACTGTTTTATTGAATTGTTTGAGCATATTCCCAATTGTTTTCACAGTGAGTAATCAAACTAAAGATGATTCATTTCCTTGTCTCCCCCAGTTCATTACAGTGATATATTATTATAAACCTGAGTACTTAAATCTGACAATAAGTATTTTTAAAAGATTCAATATCACTACTGAAACTGTACATAAACTAAAAAAACTATATATATTTATAGTGCAAGACAATCACTACATGACAACATATCATTTGGATTTTACTTTGGAATGCATAATACTCTAATAAAGATGTGGTGATTTCATGTTCCCTTTAACAAAGTTTATAAAGTAAATACTATCTTTGTCCCTGACACAGAGTTCTGCGAAATTTTTCTGTTTTCTTTAAAGAAGTTTTTTTCAAATAAAGTTTTAAAGTTTATTTTTTTAATTTTATGTCCAACATTCCCAATGATATCTCAAAATTTATTCATTTGTCAGGAAGTTCTATAGTCTCTTTTGTATAAAGCTCCTCTAAGTAGCAGCAAGTTTTCAGAATTTAGAATTTTGGTTTGCTCAAAATCTTTTCAGAATTTTTCATAAAAAATTATTAGTATGTTTTATATTTTTAGCCTTTGAGAAAGACTGCTTTTAACAATAAGACAATTCTGCGTATACACAGAGGGAAATGTTTAGTTTTTATATACAAACAACATAAGATGAAATTATTTTAGAAATCTGAGGAAAAAGGAAAAGCACAATTTAAATAATCTAGAGAAAGTATTTCAAAAAATTGAGAGAAAAGTACTTCAACGCCTAAAATTAGTCTCACATTCAACAGAAATCTTAGAGAGGGGAATGAAAATTTTCTACATCCTTTATAAATCTATGCTTCTTAGTGCCTACAAATCTTTGAAATGAGTACATGGGATTTGAGGGGATTTCTATGCTCTAGTAGACTCATTAGGAAAGCCAACAGAATAGAGGAGTGCTTTCATTGAACAGGCTAAATACCTAGGCACTCCAAGCCTCCAGTTTCAGTTTCTAATCTATCGTGTACCTATTTGAGCTATTTTAGTATGCAAACAGAACTGAAAGGTTCCAATTTCTTTATTAATATAATCATTAGATATTATATCATAGTCTATTATCATAAACTTTCTATATTTGCAGGCCAGGATAACCAATAAGCACTCTAGGCATGGATCTAGAGAGCAATAAACTTTCAATTACAAGGATCAGGTTTCCAATTTGATGCATGCCTAATTTGAGTAAGGGTCACACTGACATATGTTAGGATCATAGAAAACAGGCTCTTTCATCCCAAGAATATAATCTCTTTATGTGAAAGGGACCGCCCTCAGGTGAAACTGCCAGAAAAGTCCTAAGCTCTACCCTTATAAAAAACAGTTGACTACTTAAGGGAAAATGTACAGAAAAGTATGCAAACCAAGACAATTAGTAAATTCAGGAAAAATAATACCTGGCTTTGCAGTAAACTCTATATAGTTGTAATAATGTAAATATTGATTACCAATTTAACTAAACTTGTGGTAACTATATTAGAAGGATATGGAAGAAGAAAAACAAATAGGGGCATAAAAAAGATAAAATCTCATCTACCACTATCAGGAAGTCAGTAGAGAATGTCTAAAAGGGATAAATCAAGAAATACCAGAGTAGGCATATTATCACTATATATGAGGTTAAATAACAGAAGACATTGCTTAAAAAAAAAAAGTTTAAAGAGTTTTTACTCTGGAGAACTGAACTGAGATGTGAGGAGAGAGAGAGAGCAGAGGATTGCTGTTTTTCACTACGAATCTTTTGGTATTAACTAATCCTTCTAACCCTGTAAAACATTTTTTAAAGAGATTTTAAAAGACATCCACAAAAATCTGTTGCTTTATGAAGCCTGTTTTATTTATTTATAGGGGAAAATATTAATTATGTCAGATTGTTACTTAGCTGAAACACATTTAATGACAACATATATGTAGAATTCAATGCTAGGGATTCAGAATCATAAGACATTTGTGAGACTAACAATAAACCATAAGAAAATAAAAGAATATTACAAATTTCTTCTGTAAAAAGAATGCATCCAATATAAAGACAGAAAACACTCCCATTCCTGTGTGTATTTTAAGATTTTTTTTTTTTAAATATAACGAAAATCACAATACAGTCGTTTAGACAAACTGGGTATAGTATGACTCCACAATTCTCTAAAAGGTAGTATTAAATCTTCTAAATATTCTGCCTTTCACTTTTGTTTAATACTTAAAATGCTAAACAAACATTCATTTGGAATAGACAATCATAATAAATAAGTTTTCATTAGGCTCTTTTTGAAAGCATACCACTTTTTTAAAAGAATATATCTTTGGAAAGACCTTTTTCTAAAATAAAAGATGGACTATTGAATGATATACATGTGAAATGTAAGTACCTTTCTAATCATACATAGCTATTTCCAAGACAACACAATCTCAAATTAACCATCTCCTTTCATAAGATGAAAAATGCTTTAGTGGCAAATAACCTAGCAATATAGCTCAAATCTGTCCAACCAGAAGTTAAAGGCAACATGGCAGTAAAACAGGGCCTCAAGCAATTTCACATTTATAAATGACCTACTTATGACGAGCTGCATTAATTTCAATTACAATAATAAACAGGGAATAGTATTATCTACCACTATATATAAAAACTTTTAAATTAGGGGAAAAAATGAAGTTACAGTTAGCAATTTTGCAACACTAATACTCTAAGATTTGGTCCTTCTACAACCAAGGATTATGTCTTTACTTATTCATTGACTAATATCTACAAGAAACAGAAATCTGATAGTTTTAATGGCTTTATGCTTTTCTACCCAGACTGCAAACCTGTTGTGTGTCTTCCTGGACCATCTGTTCTGTGTTGATGCCTAACTGATGGTGGTTAAGCACTATCAGTGCTTTTGCTACATGTGTTCCTATTTTTGATCATGCCGTTGTAATTTAAAACTATACTTGTATGGAGGTTTTTAAAATTTTTGAGAAATTTTATGTGGTAAATATAACTACATAACATTTGCATGAACATTTGCAATAACTAACTAATTTATGTACCTAGCTTTAAATTTGCATAAACCAGAATATTTGCCTTATGAAAAATAATTAACGTCTTTTAGCCTTGAGTATAATCAGGGAAATGAGTGTCTTTTTTTAAAAAAAAAGAAAAAGTATCCCAAAAAACAGAATCACCAAAAGGAAAAAAATAACTTTGATTTTACTAAATATATTAATCTATTCTTTTATAACTTAAGCTTCACCTTTCATTTTAAAGAATTCCAAAGAGTTTAGTTATTTTATCTTTCAGCCATATGCTAGTTTTTTTTTCCTCTTGACAACATGCATTAAAAGGGAAGCCAATTAAAAGTGCAAATAATGTGGTATCCTTTTTGTAACTCAAGTGTTGAAATGTCTATAGTGTTAAGCAAAGTCTCCACTTGCTTGATGTTAAATAAACTTCTCAAAAAAAATAAAAAGTATCCCTTCAACTTAATTTCTCCCCTTCTAACAAACTCAACCACTGTGCATGACAGCCAACAATACAACCTAATATTAATATATTACATATAGTGATATTATACATATATTATACACATATTACATTAATATTATATTATTATAATATGTATTATATAGCTACAGAATATTTTCACATATATTAACTAATTCGATCTTTACAATGACTGAACAGTCATTCTTAAAGAGATATGTGACGTATAATTAACACATAGGGAGAGATGACAGACACAGCCCCCTTGTTTTTATTCTCATAATTCTAGCCACATTAAGTTGCCTCTTCAAAAGCTGAAATATCTGTGATAATTTCTAGTTAGTCCAAGATTAAGCCAGCAGTGCATCATGATATTCATGATATCAACAGAAGTAATGCTTTAATTTAAAAATTGCAAATGGACACAAAAATCAAAATCCGGTATTATACTTCAGTTTTATCTAAACCAAATAAAAGGCTGAAGACCTACCCTTTATTTCTTAAAATGAGCCAACATCAGCCCTTCAAATATTAAACTAGCAGTTTTCTACTTTTTTGGTTTAAGAACCACTTTTTACTCTTAAAAATGATTGTGGACCCCTCCCCAAGAGCTTTTGTTTATGTGGATTATATCTATATTTACTACATTAAAATGGATACTTTTAAAAAATATTTATTAATTCACCTAAAAATAACTGATAGATTAACATAAAGAGCATTTTCATGATAAATAACTACCTTTTCCAAAACAGAAAAAAATGTTAGTGGGGAGTGACATTCTTTTATATCTTTGTAAATCTCTTTAGTGTTTGGCTTAATAGAATACAGTTGGATTCTTAAACCGGCTTCTGCATTCAGTATGTTGTGATACATTGTTTTGCTTAAAGTATAAGAAGAAAATCTGACTTCACACAAATATGCAATTAGAAAAAGGAAGAGTTTTTTTTTTTTTTAAAGATCAGACATAATTTATTCCAGAAACTCTTTTTTGTCAAATACAACAGAAATTTCATCAAAGAAAACATAAATTTTGAGAAAATATACTGTTTTAAGAAAATATTTATTTATACTACCACAGTTTTTATTAAACTTATACCTATATAAATGTGATGGAAGATGAAGCTCAGGTTTTTAAAAAAGCTAAGTTTCAGAAACAAACTACAACCTATTCAAACAAAATAAACCACATATACACCTGATTTTCACAGCCCGGGGAAACTTTACATTGGATGACCAAATAGATCTGCCAGTGTACATTATTTTCATCTGTAGTTTGAAGGTTATATACATTATTCAAGTGCAGTAAAATGCACTAACCCAGGAGTATAAACGTTGAATATGAAAGAGTGGAAGGTTTTTCCAGTTCTCCAGAGGAGAAGACTTGGGTTATCGCATAACTCCTGCAGGTTGAGAGGAAGGCAGGCTGTGACTCCAAGACCTTTCCGTGCTGGAAAAGGGCAGCAAACCAGGACTCTTGAAAGCAGCAAGGAAAGGAAGCACACGTCTCTGAAGACAGACCCAGTGTCATTTCTGGAATTCAAGCCTGAGGTCTCCAAGCCCCCCCTTTTTAAAAATTATTTCAAAATATTAAGGAGGTACAAATGTTTTTCTCACACGGCTTGAGTCAAGGCTATAAATGTGCCCATCACCAGAATAGTGTTCACTGTACCTCTTCGGTGGGTTTTTGCTCCTCCCCAGCGCCCTCCCTCCCCCGCTCCCCCCCCCCCCCCGGCCTGATTTTCAATGACTTTTACTTCCCTCTGTGAACATGTGTGCCTATCAGTTAGTTCCAATTTACCAGAGAGTACATGTGGTGTTTGTTTTTCCATTCTTGAGATACTTCGCTTAGAATAAGGGTCTCCAATCCTTCCAAATTGCTGCAAAAGGCATTAATTCGTCCTTTCTTAAGGCTGAGTAGTACTCTGTGGTAAACACACACCATATTTTGTTAATCCACTCATGAACTGATGGGCACGTGGGTTGATTTCAGATCTTTGCCATTGTGAACTGTGCTGCAACAAAAATTCGAGTACAGGTGTCTTTTTGATAAAATGGCTTCTTTTCCTTTGGGTAGATACCCAGTAGTAGGATTGCTGGATCAAATGTATGTCTACTTTTAGTTCTTTGAGAAATCTCAAGACTGTTTTTCGTAGGGGTTGTACTAATTTGCAGTCCCACCAACAGTGTATAAGCATTCTTTTCTCTCTGCATCTGTGCCAGCATCTATTATTTTTGGAATTTTTAATAAAATCCATTCTAATAGGAGTAAGGTGATATCTCATTGTGGTTTTAGTTTGCATTTCCCTGATGATTAGTGATGTTGAACATTTTTTCATACATTTCTTGGCCCTTTGTCTATTTTCTTTTGAAAAACTGTTCATGTCTTTTGCCCACTTTTTAATGGGGTTGTTTTTTTCTTGCTGATTTGAGTTTTTTAAGAGCCTTTTCATATAATTATCAATATTTTTCTTTGATACCATCAAAATTCAGTAAAACGTATTTCTTAAAGGTTCACTACAATGAGGAATTATCAATAAACTTTCCTTACTTTGTTTCACATTAAAATCCATTGGTTTATCTGGCATGTTGAGTAGATATTTTAATTACATATGCATAATTTAACATCATGCAGTGGTCATTTTGAAAATATTGGTTCTCTGAGTTATAGAAATCTTCCAAATGTTGGCACATTTTATTATTCAATATAAAAAAACCCCACATTAATATCACCTCCAATCTCATCAGAAAAGTCTTTAAATATTGAGAAACTGCCAAGTTCATGTTTTCTATAATTCAAATTTTATCACTGATGATAAATATAGTTAAGTTGTTTTCCCTGAAGTGATAGATTAGCTTCATTTATTTTTGAGAAAATATCTGCCCAATACTCAAGCCTGAACAAACACAGTTTATCTGTCATTCTTTCAAGTAACAATGGTGTTCCATAAAATAGGAACTTGTTCAGCTTGCAACTCAAAAAATCATGAGTACTTTTCCTTGAGATAATCATCACACTTCATTATGCAACAAATATTTTATGCATACTTCCCACTTTGTCCCACAGAATTTTAAAAAGACATGTACTCAAAGGTCAAGACTCAATAAAGCAACTTTTACTGTTTCATCAAGGACATTTTTAAGTGAAACTGGAATTATTTATTTTTACTGCAAGTGCATAGTGTGAAAAATACAATGACTCCTAGTACAATTTGGTACAACTCCTTGATTCATGCGAAGGTGCCAGCAGTTTTACCCACCTTTGCTTTGGCACTGGCATTGTTTTTGCAACACAGGCAAAAAAGGCAAATGACATCTTAGTATTATTATGAAAATAATTCTGATTTGACAGACAACCTTGAAAGAGTCTCTAGGGTGGCAGGGTTCTGTTGATCACACTTTGACAAATACTGTATTAGGTAAACCAGTTCTTGTTTTGGTATAAAGATCTGGGGGCTTAATATTATGCTAATCAGCACCTTCATAAAGAAATAGAACATTTATTTATATGGTGGCCAACCCCATGACAAGTGACTCAAATAAAAGAAGACTGTCTATAGAATCAATGGACAGCACTCATCTGTGATGGAACATTTACCCATTGTCCTTAAACTTTAAGATGGGTTCACAGAAGTTGGTTTTAATGTGTGTTTTTGTTGTTGTTGTTGTTGTTTTTGGAGACAGAGTCTCGCCCTGTTGCCCGGGCTAGAGTGGTGTCAGCCTAGCTCACAGCAACCTCAAACTCCTGGGCTTAAGCAATCCTGCCTCAGCCTCCTGAGTAGCTGGGAGTACAGGCATGTGCCACCATGCCTGGCTAATTTTTTTCTATATATTTGTAGTTGTCCAGCTAATTTATTTCTATTTTTAGTGGAGACGGGGTCTCGCTCTTGCTCAGGCTGGTCTCGAACTCCTGACCTTGAGTGATCCTCCCACCTCGGCCTCCCAGAGTGCTAGGATTACAGGCATGAGACACTGTGCCCAGCCAGTTTTAATGTGCTTCAATCAGTATTCTAGGACAGTATTTGCTCTAGATCTAGTCAATCCTAGACACTCAAGAAATTCCAAAGTGAACTAATACATAGTTACGTATTTCCCTTGATCAGTGACAGATTTCACTCCTATGGCTTTCACTCCCATACTATTAATATTAATTCAACAGAGTAAGGATTCTTAACCTGAACTCCCCACCTAGGGTAATTTAAATAGTTCACTTGATTAATTACAGGTAGCAGGTATCACTTTCATTTTGGAGAAGGCGGCCCCCTAAAATGAGGGCAAACTTTAAAAAATATTTTCCAAAGTACAGTCTCTTCTAACTAATGAACTAAAATATATAGTCATAGAAACTTACCTCAAGTAAGAAGTTTTTAAATTTAATAAGAACATCTTTTTTCATCATCAATTTCTCCAATATTAAAAAAAAAATTCTCATGTAGGAACAACTCTAAGAATATGAATTCCTATTAAGTAAGAGTAGAATAAGATTGCCACAATATTGTTTTAATTTGTCTTTTTCAGTGTACCAGAAAAGTACTCCAAAAGTATCGACACTAACTCCATTATAAGCCCACCAATTAAAGGCAAAATAATAGGTACCTATTACAAAAGCACTGCTAAAGACAGACAAAAAGGAAAGAAACGCATGTTCTACAAACGGCCCAAGAAAAAGAAACTGTTTGGGGACTTCCAATTTAACAAAATGGGTTATTAATTTTTAAAAGATGAAGGAATAAATGACTTAAGATTTCAGAATACTGTATTCAACTATTCCCCAACTTGGATCCTCTACTAAGGCTAGTTTCCTCACCATCTCCCAAATCATATATACACTCCTTTTTCCTCAAGCACCTTCTCTACCCTAAAATACCCTCCTCTCCTCATCAATAGGTCCAATCACCCTTCCAAGTTTGAATCAACTCTAACTTCCTCCACATATAGTCAGGTTTCCCTGACTATAGTTAGGTCAAACCTAACTTCTAAACATCAGGGCTCCCTAATCCACTCCCACTAATATTAACACACACACACACTCTCTCTCTCAAAAGAAACATATGAAATACATACAAATTAAAGAAAGAAAAGAAAAAAAAAAAAGCAAGCTAATACCAGAGATTGGTTTTCAAATACATGCTTGGCATCATTCACTATAGATTTGCCTTGGTCAGTATGTCCATTCAATACTGTACTTAATACAAATACTTTTTTTTTTATCATTGATAACAATTTAATTTTACAGAATCAAAGAGTCTAACAGTATATCTTGTTAGATACAGTATGTCCTCATAATGTATACATTATTTCTTGTACAATGATATGAAATAATATGGGAAATATTCATGATAAATTATTAAGTGAACAATGCAAGTTAAAAACAACAGTTTCATATTTTTTTCCCCACCCCCCCTTTCCCGAGTCAGCACCTTCAAGTGTTACCACTCCCCAAACGGTGCGCAATGCACTCATTGTGTAGGCATACCCCCATCCCCTCCCCCACCCCCCACCTCAGTCTGATGTCCAATTGGTGTCGTTCCCAGATTTGTATTTAGGTGATGATCAGGGAAACCAATTTTCTGGTGAGTACATGTGATGCTTGTTTTTCCATTCTTGGGATACTTCACTTAATATAATGGGTTCCAACTCTCTCCAGGAGAACCATAGAGATGTCGTATCTTCATCATTCCTTATAGCTGAGTAATATTCCATGGTATACATATACCACAGCTTACTAATCCAATCATGTATTGATGGGCATTTGGGTTGTTTCCACAATACAAATACTTAAGTTTTAAAAAAAATGAGATACTACAAGATTCTGAAACATTACATGTATATGCTATTTACAAAGGTGAAAATACAATCTAATTCATTTGCAAAGATTTTAAAAAAGAGTTAAAAAAATTAAGTTAACCTTCAAATATTGGGAACACTCAATACCCCATTTTCCCTGAACTTCAAGTTAACTGGGATTTTACTGTAGTTCACCTTTTTTCAATCAGTCTTAGTAAAAATGGATTGTGGTATTGTCTCCATTGGTCTTTCTCCATAACTTCTGTAAGCCAGCTCTTAATCAAGAACTAAGACCCAACACCTAAAACTAAACCATCTTTCATGGTGGTTTACCACCCAGGGAAAGGAGATAGTAATGCTGTCAATGACAATGTGAAGTTCACTTTTTTCTTCCTAGCCTTCACTAAGAAAGTAAGTCACATTAAGAATACACCATTTAGGCCAGGTACAGTAGCTCATGGCTGTAATCCTAGCACTTTGGGAGGCCAAGGAGGGAGGATTGCTTGAGGTCAGAATTTCGAGACCAGCATGAGCAAGAGCAAGACCCTGTCTCTACAAAAAGTAGAAAAATCAGCCAGGTGTGGTCGCACACACCTATATAGTCCCAGCTACTAGAGAGGCTGAGGCAGCAGGATAAGCTCGCTTGAGCCCAAGAATTTGAGGCTGCAGTGAGCTATGATGACGCTGTTTCATTCTAGCCTGAGGACAGAGTGAGACTGTGTCTTGAAAAAAAAAAAAAGAATACACCATTTTAAATTTTTTCCTGAAGAACTACTGAGATATTTAACAAAATTTTATTTTAATATAAGGATTATGTTAATAGAAAAAATTACCAGTTTTATTCCTTTCCCATTACATTATTTCTTAATTTTAAGACTATCGAAATTAAGCTATTTATTGCTATTTATTTATAGCTTTATAAAGAGTAAGGAATGCCTGAGCCAGAGCGAGGCTCTGTCTCTACTAAAAAAATAGGAAGAAATTAGCTGGATAACTAAAAATATATAGAAAAAAAATTAGCCGGGCATGGTGGTGCACGCCTGTATTCCCAGCTACTTGGGAGGCTGAGGCAAGAGGATTGTGTAAGCCCAGGAGTTTGAGGTTGCTGTGAGCTAGGCTAATGCCACAGCATTCTAGCCTGGGCAACAGAGCGAGACTCTGTATCCAAAAATAAAAACAAAAAAAAAAGAGTAAGGAATGAAGTTCCTTCTCAACTTTAGTTATATTCACTCTATTCTTTTACTCACCTATTAGTATGGTGTAACCTTGATCCTAATCACCATTCAGAATTGCAGCATCCAAAATCTCAAATTCTGAAAGTCCCCTCTGACCTCATCCTCCTTTCTATCCTCTCTCACTCCTTTACTTCTTTCTAAACCTCATCTTCCTTCATTCTTATTACAACCTCTAGTCTATCAGCTGCCTCCTGATGATATTAGTTTTCTTCTTTCTTTAATGCTCATACACTATTCATTTCAACTATTCTGCTAAGAATCTCTAGTATGTTTTTTCTCCCATCCCATATCTACTTATTCAGAATCTCCAATTCTAAATAAATTCTACAGATATTTTTGTCAGTTTCTGAGCAGCTAAGCATTCCTGGTTACTCAACCTTGTGGACTGGCTTCACTACAAATGTGTGGTTTCCAAATCTCAAATAAGCCATCAGTCCTGTATAACAATACTTGTATTCATCTTTAACTGACTCCTTTTGTGATTTCCTTCCAGCAGCCTTGCAAAATTTTTCTACTTTCCTCAAATGTCCTGATTCCTCCACTATTATTCACATCTTCATGTCTCTTTTCTTACTGTTTTCTTTGCTTAAAATATCCTTCCTTCCACTCCTTCGCTGTTTATGATTCTTGTTCACTCCAATTACTCCTAGTAAACTTTTTCGTGTCCAGCTCAAATGTTACCTCCTCCAAGAAGCCTTTCCTCCATGTAAATCATCACTAACCTCTTTGTGCCAAAACAGTATCAAGAACGTAATTCCACATCATAGCACAGATACCACATTGCAATTTGCTTAAATGCTCCTCTCCATTACTAGTGGACAAAGAATCATATCTCTAGCACCTGGCAGACAAACTGTTATATAGTAAACACTCAAACTATTCACTGTATGAATTGGTCTTTGATGAACCATCCCTTCATCCCTCTCTCTGAGTACTGTATTTATATCCTGTAAAGAGAGGCCTCTGCTCTGAGTTCCACTCTGGCCCTCCTCGGGCCACACGCTTCCACAGGAAGGGAGGTCTATGTAAACAAGGGGATGTGCCTATACACCTCCCCGCTTCTAGATGACACTCCAGGTACCTGGAACTCTGAAACTTCTTGCCCAAACACTTCTCACCCAATTTCAGGGTCTGCACAGGCCTCTTCCCAGGTCTGTCCTTAGGATGGACTATGCCACAGATATGTACACTCTTGGGGCAAGGAACAGTTGTTTGAGGAAGGAAGTACAAGAGCTTGGACTTGTGGCACGCAATGCAGGGTGTTCACAGGCATACGTATAAACCTCTTTGTCAAGCCAGAAAGAGCCAGGGATGGAGGGAGGAGGTTGGGCTCCATCACATTCTGCTGTGAAACTGTGACTATTTTCTGTTTTGTTGACCACTATACACCTAGTGCTGGTTGCTGTCATTATTTATCCATAAATTCTAAATTTGAACCTTTCAAGTTATTACAAAGGTATATTTTTCAGGATAAAAAGACTAGAACATGTTTAATGATTTGCTAGCCTAGTTTATAACCTTTAAATATTAAGGCCTATTATATTAAATGAATGCTTGCCCTAGGTACCACAAATGTTAGGAAGAGGAAGACCTCCTGTCTCTCACTCAGAGTAAAGCTAATGAGGTTTTATCAATCTAGTTTTATTATTAAATTAGTAAAATAGGGCTAAGAGAGGATAGGAATAAAATCAGGAATTAAGAGGACATTTAAGATTATTTTCCAATTTCAATAACTCGTGACTTATAACATTAAATGACTAATCCAGGATTTAAACTTATATATCTCAAGCCCATGCTTTTTGTCTCTATACCATACTGGATTTAAAAACAGCTAGTTTATACCATGTTAGAGGGGGTCATAAAAAGGGAAAAAAAAGAAAAATAACTAAAAGAACTAGTTTACAAATTAGACAGATGTCTCAATATCAACTAAAATCTCAAATATTATTTCTAAATATTATAACTTTATGCCTAACTGCTTCACGGATCCTAAAAGAAAGTCAATTGGTGTCTTTCTGAAAGAGTATAGTTAAGAATTGGTCTTCCTTTCCATCTATCCTGTGAGAACTAGTTTCCCACAACTAACCTATATTAAGGCCGGGTGTGGTGGCTCACGCCTATAATCCTAGCACTCTGGGAGGCCAAGGCAGGAGGACTTTTCGAGCTCAGAAGTTCAAGACCAGCCTGAGCAAGAGTGAGACCCTGTCTTTACCAAAAAGAAAGGAAAAAAAAAAAAACCCCAGCCCGGCATTGCGGTGGCACTTGTAGTCCTACCTACTTGGGAGGCTGAGGCAGAAGGAGCACTTAGAGCCCAGGAGCTGGAGGCTGCAGTGAGCTACAATGACATCACTGTACTCTACTCAAGGCGGCAGAGTGAGACTCTGTCTCAATAAAAACAAACAAGGTAACTGAACACCCCTCCTCACAACCTCCTACCCCTTCATATTAAAAAAAAAAATTAACTCATATTAAGAGAAAATTTCCAAAAAATTTTAAAAATACTTTCATCTGTAACAACTAGTTCACCTGTTCTTCTCTAGGCTCTCATCATTTCTATAGTTTAAATATGAGTCATACTGAGAATCAGGCAATCATGGACTGCTCTTGAAGGCATCAGTCCAATGTGAAGCTGTAGACAAAAATCTCAATATGTTGGACGTCATCAGGAAAGTTACGAGAAGCAACTTTCCTGATGATGTATATTAATATAGTATTGTATATACTATATTGCATACTATATACATGCTATGTATTACTATATATTATATACTATATGGTATAAAAAATACTGTACTAATACTATACAAAACCATGGACATGTTCTTACCACCTCACTGCAGGGGAGATGTAACATAGGTACGTAGGAAAAATATCCAGTAAAGACGATTAAAATAAGGGGAAAGAGAGAACAAAAGAAAAGGAGAAATAGAAGACAAACTAAAAAGTAAAACAAACTAAATTTCACAGTATTAAAATTAGAGTGAAGGCCGGCCACGGTGGCTGGGGCCAGGTGCAGTGGCTCATGCCTATATTCCCAGTACTTTGGGAGGCCGAGGTGGAAGGATCACTTGACGTCAGGAATTCAAGACAAGACAAACCTGAACAATATAGCCAGACCCTGCTTTTAAAAAAAAAAAAACTTCGAAAAATCAGCCAGGCATGGTGGTGCAAGCCTGTAATCCTAGCTACTCAGGAAGCTGAGGTGGGAGGATCGTTTAATCAAGGCTGCAGTGAGCTGGGATAGCACTACTGTACTCCAGCCTAGGCAAGAGAATGACCCTGTCTCTAAAGAAAATAAATGAATAAATAAATGGAGGGTGTTCTCAAAATTTTTGAAAATTAATCAGATTTTACAATATCTTCATTCCTTCAACATTTACTGAAAAGTTATGACATGCCAACTCCTATGCTAGGTGCTGGTGATACATGCTAGGTACTATGCTAGGTGCTGGTAATATGTAAGACAGAACATCTAGCCTCTAAATGCTCAGAATCTAGAGCGGCAGCTACTTTGGTAAAGGTACCACAGGATCATAGGAAAGAAAGCAATTAACTCCACCAGAGGCCTTCACAGCGTGTTAAAAGATGAACAGACATTTGCTAGGCAAACAAAGGGAGAAGGACAGTCCTGGGGAAATGATTATAATTATAGAAATACAACAATAAAGATATTAAGAGCTAATATGTATTGAGTATTTACTATATGCTAAGCACTGTGCATAAATTATTCTATTTGATTCTCATAATAACTGTGATTCTTTCTATCCCCAGTTTATAAAGAAACTGAGAAGTAACTTGCTAAAAGATCAAACAGCTATACAGAGTTGACACCAACAGAGATCATACAAAACTAAGCTGTGAACAATCATGACTTATTTGAGGAACCACAAATAAGTAGGTATGGTATAGCACAGGACAATGACAGCAACCAGCAGTGGGGACATAGTGGTTAACAGAACAGAAAATAGACACATCTGTCCCTGCCTTAGTAGAGATTATGTCTAATCCTTCCACCTTAACCAGGAAACATTATCTCCCATCTTATAAATATACACACTGAGATTTGGAGATGGTAGCTAGTAAGTAGCACTAATAAATAGCACAGCTAACTCAAGTCTGTCTGACTCAAAGCCCAAATTCATTCCACTTTACTACATACCTCCTTACTATTCCTTCATTCA
Source organism: Eulemur rufifrons (assembly GCF_041146395.1). NCBI lineage: Eukaryota > Metazoa > Chordata > Mammalia > Primates > Lemuridae > Eulemur > Eulemur rufifrons. The sequence goes on along the minus strand of NC_091001.1, from coordinate 72,720,785 downwards.
ACAAAAATATATCAAGAACCCACTGTATGTCAAGCACTGTGTTAGGAATAAAGAGATAAAAGATACAGTCCCTAGCTTCAGGAAACTCACAGGCTAATCAGTAGAGTCAAGCAAACCAAGAACTGCAATAAAGTGAGATAAAGGCTATCATCAAAGTATATACAGGGTCCTGTAGAAGCAAAAGAAGGACTATGTATCCTAGGATGAGCCAGGTAATGGCAGAGGAGGAATGAAGGTAAGTAGGAGTCAGTTAAAGAAAGCAACCGTGAGGAGGTGGAAAAGTATTCTAGGGAAGGGAAGAGTGTATGGAAAGGCACAGAGACATGAGAACGTAGCCTGTCTTGGGAACTACAAATTTGCTCAATCTTCACTAGTTTAGTTAAACTAGAGAAGCTGGCAGCAGTCAGATCACAAAGGAGTGTGGATATGTAAGCAATGTGTTTACCCTGAAGGCAATAGAAAGCTATTGAACCATTTTAAAGAGAGGAGTGACATGATAAAAACTGTGATTTCCAAATATCTTAGTCCATTTTGCCCAATAAGCATGGTGCCAGCATCTGTTTCTGGTGAGGGCCTCAGGAAGCTTACACTCATGCTGAAAGGGGGAGCAGGTATGTCACATGGTGAGAAAGGGAGCAAGAAAGAAAGGAAGAGGTGCCAGGCTCTTTTAAACAACTAGCTTTCACAGAGACAAACAGAGTAGGCACTCATTACCTTGGGGAGGTCAGCAAGCCATTCATGTGGGATCTGTTCCCTCCACCCAAGCACCTCCCTGTAAGCACCTCTAGCCAGGTCCCACCTCCAACACCAGGGATCAAATTTCAACATGAGAGCGGGAGGGGACAAACATCCACACTACATCAGAAAGTTTCATATGATCATAGATGGAAAGAAAACCTGAAGGGGGACAAGCCCAAAGGTAAGAAGACCCATCAGGGGCTATTGCATTAATCAAAGAGTTGGGACATACCTGAAAAATATAGGAGGTGTATCACAGAACTGGTAATAAGATAGCAATGCTGACTACATAAAGAGTGTGTTTTTAAAGAAGCAACACAAACAAAATTCAACAGATATTGTGAGGCCCAGGGAGAAAAGTTGAGAGTAATCTATCAAAAGAGTCAATGCCGTACTTAGCAAGAAAGCCTATATATTTTATATCATTTTAGGGGTTTTTTGGTTTGTTTGTTTTTTGAGACAGTCTTGCTCTGTCACTTTAGGTAGAGTGCAATGGTGTCATCGTAGCTCACTGCAATCTCAAACTCCTGGGCTCAAGCAATCCTCCTGCCTCAGCCTCCCAAGTAGCTGGGATTACAGGCACACCCCAGGACACCTGGCTAATTTTTCTATATTTGGTAGAGATGGGGTCTCACTCTTGCTCAGGCTGGTCTCAAACTCCCAAGCTCAAGCAATCTCCCACCTTGGCCTCCCAGAGTGCTAGTATTATAGGCGTGAGCAACCGTACCAGGCCTCATTTTAGGGTTATTATAGTCATAACATTAACACAAGCTATTTTTGAAATCTTAAGCGTTGACAGGACAAAGGGACATTTCTCAGTTAACTGCCTCTATAAAATAAATGGCTTCTTTAGGTACACTTTTTGAAGCTGATTCTTAAGAAATACTTAAGCAAAAGTTGGATGATCATGTGTTAGGACTTTAATTAAAAAGGATTTTCACAGATGACTTTTGAAGTCCCTTCAAACTCAAGATTCTAAAAGGAGAAGAAAAGCTGTAACAAGTATTTCATAATTATCAAGTGTCCCAAGTATAGATTTCTATAGCTATCTAATGCGACTGAATCCTAGAGAATAATTCTAAATATTGTTCTGATATTATTAAAATTTTCTCAGTACTTAAAACCCTAACATATCCATATTTTCAACTGTTTAGGTAATATGAATAGCACACTTTAAAATTTTATGATTATGAAATTAACTACAATGTCATAAATTCCTTAAAGAATTGTAGGAATATTCAAAATGGGCTACAGAACTGAATGACATGTCAAACAGGAAAATAATTATTTCTACTTCACTGCCACAAAACCCCAAGCCTGATAACTAACAAGGAAGAAAAATATTTCATTCTGTTGAAGTAGGAAAATGCCCTGCAGCATGCAGACGAGTTAGCCCATCATTCTAGATCTCTAAATAGCTTCCCTCTTCCCATCAGTTAAAGATGACTGATGCCATGTTACAAGTTCTTACAGAGACTCTTTGATTCAAGGAACTACTCAATGAAATCCACGGTTCATGTATGCATACAGTGAATCTCAAGTCAGTGAACAGAGTCCAAAATTATAAGGCAGAATCAGTCAGTAAACAGTGTCGCGAAGTCAACTCTTCACTTTCAAGGAGTTTGGGTTCAAAAAGGCAACACCAGAGTTACTAAATTAATCAATTTCCTTATTCTTAAGAAACACTTCGGGTGAAAAAATTCTATAATAAGGCTTCTGTAAGAAAAGTCTATGTCATATCTAAAAGCAGTAATATTAAACTAACAGAGCAAAAAATGTAATTACAAGTATACAAACAGCCAGGTGCAGTGGCAAGTGCCCACTGGCCCAGCTGCTCTGGAGGCAGAGGTAGAAGGATCACTTGAGGCCAAGTGTTTGAGGCTGCAGCACACTATGATCACACCTGTGAACAGCCACTGCACTTCAGCCTGGGCAACATAGTGAGGCCTCCATCTCTAAAACAACAAAGAAAGTATATAAACAGATTTCCACTGCCAGCCAAGATAGAATAACAGAGACCAAATTACCCTCCTGACTGAAACAATGGAGGGGGGAGAAAAAGACAAAATATAAAACATTTTGCAAGACACTGGGACATCAGGCAACAAAGGACAATGAATCCCTGATAGATGGGAAACAAGCATGAGTCCAACAACTGTTCCAGCTTACTGCCTTGAAAAAGCTTCCAAGCCACAGAACAGGGAGGGGGGAACCCAGGCGGAGCACAGTGGTCTCCTGAAGTTAAGGAGACAGAACTGCGTCTGAAGACAGCAAGGTGGCTAAAGTACACAGAGCAGAGTACCTGAGAGGAGAGAGCTACACAGAAAGATCTGCAGCGGGTATCCTTCAAGTCTTCAGCTGAGTATTCATCAGTTCACAGTGTGAGGAAACTACCCAAAAACAATGAAAAGAACCACCAAAAAGGATTAGAGGAAACACCAAAGAGCTCCTGTTCTCACCAGGCAGAGTATTCAGAAAGAAGGGTTTTGCCTCAATATTGAGACAAAGTGGTACTGTCTAACAGAACTTAAAACCAAGTCCCCAAAAGATCAAACAGTTTTCAAGTAACTTAATGCATCCCAGAGCAAAGCTCAAGATTTTTGTATTTGATGGAATACAAAAATATCCAGCAGCCAACAAGGTAAAATTTCAAATGTCTGGCATCAAATAAAAATTTACCAGGAATTCAGAAGCAAGAAAACACAATCTACTAATGGGGAGAAATATCAATCACTCAAAATCAACCCAAAAATGACACAGATAGAATTAGTAGATATGAATATTAAGCCAATCATAACTGTATTGTATATGTCCAGGAATCTACAGAAAAGACAGAGCATGAAAAATACAGACACGGAAGATATAAAAGACAATTTCCAGAGATAAATCTATAATGTCTGAAATGAAAAATGTGCTGGATAGGATTAAGAGCAGATTAAACAGTACAGAACAAAAGATTAATGAATTTGGAGACATCGAAATAGACTATCCAAAATGAAACAAAGAAAAAGACGAAAAAAATTGATTTGAACATCAGAAAGTTTTCAGATGTCAAGCAGCCTAACATACATGCGATTGGACTTCCAAAAGGAGGAAAGAAGACAAATACATATACATACATGCACATTTGTAGAAATAATGGCTGAAAATTTTCCAAATTGGGTAACAATTATAAACCCACAGATGCAAGAAGCTCATGAAACTCCAAGCACAAGAAACATGAAGAAAAATATATAAACAGTTTCAAAGGGTTCTTGCTCACAAATTCTATAACTAAATGTAATCTAGAATTTAGACTAAGGCTAACCTTTAGGTTAACTTACTGGGTACAGAGTTACAACTGACACTTTAATAGAGTACACTAAATCACACATTAACCTGAGTAAAGCACTTAAAATAAATCCTAATGATTTCAAAATTAGCAAAATATAACTTTTAAAACAATGTACATTCTGTTGCTCTATCAGATAATTTATTAAAATAAATTTGTGTTGATCTTATTTTGGCAAATTATTTTTAAAAAAAGGCAAAGACATATTTCTTTTTTCCCTTTAATTTATATAGGTCATTCAGAACAGAATTGGGACACTGAAAAAACTTCTAAAGAAACTGGGAGGTGGAACTGAAAATACAGAAGCAGACTTGAGGTTTAGAAAGGAGTAAGTCCTCCCCCAAAAAAACAACAACCTGGCAACCACTATTTTGAAACACCATCATTTTCAAAATATGTTTTTATATATATTTTAAATATAAAACCATATTCAAAGTGGAAACAAACTAACGTGTTTTTAGCACCTCAACGAACTACTTAGAACTCCAAAAAAAATCTAAATTTTTTTGGAAAAATAATCATTCAAGTAAAAACCATTAAAGTAGAAAACTAAAGTAATATATTTTCCTATTTTTGTGAATACACCTATTTTTTAGCACAGAAATTCAAAATTTTCTGTCTAAAAACAAGCAGCTGAAAAGATATAAGAGAACAAGTTCTGAGTATCTACTCTAATGGCTACACTTCCTGTCATGTGCGTTCCCTAAAATAGAAATCAGTTTAATTATTGTACCTTTTTGCTTAGGAAATAGTGGGATATTTCAAAGATAAAAAACAATTCCATGGTACAGCTGTCAAAAATACATTTACTAACCCTGGAAAAATTAATGTCTACACTCTTTTTTCTCTTTCTTAAGGAAAAAATATATATGCATTTAAATAACATACATTTCTTTGGGTGCCTATGCAAATAAAACAGTTTAAAAATGTACAGTAGTATAATAATATTTCCCTGTAGGATCAACACACACATGAAAAACAGCACACAAATCTCTTTGAGCATAGAGACTACAGATGTCTTTGAGCATACAGAGAAGTTAACACTAGAATAGTTATTTAAGGATCGACTTCTACCCTCTTTTACAGAGAAAAATAATTTCCAATAAAATACAAAAATGATATTTTATATGTAAGATTATCAGAGCAGAATAGACTTATTCTCTAGTAACAACTACTTATGAATAATGTACTAATTTCCCACATATATAAAAGATAAGAAGGTCTTCAAATCAAAAGTTCCAAACCACTTTTGCAATCAGAGTCTATTCAAGAGAAATAAGGCTAAATACACATTATATTAAGCACCACTGAAATATTCAGTTTGATAACTTTAATATAAGTACTTAGAATACAAGCATGCTGTAATACCTGTAATGATAAAAATGGAGTTTTTTACTAATCCAGCTACCAATATGCCTTTAATATTCAATTCCCATCTCAAAAACATACTTTCCAACTTAATACAAACCCAGTATTATAAACATAAAAGACAAAGATTTGCCTACTAAATCACCTAGCTGTCACCAAGACTTCACTTACTTGCATTTTAAAACTTCTATGAATACCTTAAAATGATGCCTACAACATTAAGCAATCTAATAATTGATACAATAGATCAACTAATTAGACTTCAGTTATTATAGGCATTTAAATTACTTGCTACAGCAAGAGTCCTCACCAATCAGAACTGTTGTTTGAAATACTCTCCTGAAATGTTTCAAAATTTGAGCCATTTATTTTCAGATACAAAGGTTAATAAAAAAAAAAATTCTGCATCAAATGCAGGTAACTTCACAGACAAGTCTTTTTTCCCCTCTTAGGAAACCAGATTTGTCATTCTCTCTTATTTTACCAAATTATCAAAGAAGACACAATGTGGTTTGGATTTTAGCACTGTAGACAATAAGTGACAATACATAGTTGGCAGAATGAAAAATTAAAGTTCCACGATTTTAACAGGTAAAATTACTGGGCTGTGATATATGGGCTGGGCATTCCTTTCAAGATCCAATTCTTAAGCCACCTGAATTTTTCTAGCCAAAAAACCAAATTAGGGGCTTAAAACGTAATGTCTCAAAGTTCACCGCATGCTATTTTTAAAAGAAAACAAGTTACCTAGAAAAGACAGAACTTACATTTGGAGCATGACCTGGTTCAAGAATACCCCATCCACCAAAGCCACATATTCATCCAGGTTGGTCCCATTTCCTGCAGCCAGAGGTCCAAACGTTTTAACCTAGAACAGAAGAATCATCACATGAACGCCCACCTCCATCTCTGCAGCCACAAATAATGCAGCAAAATATACAATAAAGGACACCCACTTACCCAAGTGACCAAGGGGCTGGTCATGAACTGCTCCAGAAGGGGAGTAAAAACCTCGTTCTCCATTTTACAGACTATGTTTGAAAAAAGGAACTACCACAAAAATACGCCTAGGGAATTGGTCACTAAACGCTGAAGAAGTAAGTAGAAATCAATGAAAGTCTATTTTGGCAAGGGAGGAAAAACCCATCGTGGAGGAGGGGAAAACTCTCTCTCCTCAAAAAACACCCCAGAGGGAAACCAGCCAAAATCCCGAGAAGTGGCTTCGACGGCCACCACGAGCGGCAGCCTTCACTGGAAATGTCTGTACCGGGAGAGGAGTGGCAGAGAAAAGGCATCTGGAGGAGGAAGGGAAAAGGGGCTGGAGCACAAGACAAAAAGCCCGTCAAGGTTGCCCAGCTCCTGGAGGAGCCAGACCAGAGAAACTGCCCCCAATGAATTAATCCCAACGTGGACTAAATGAAACACCACGTTAGATACCACGTTTAGGATTCCGAGGGGCCGCCAGGCTCGACCTTGCGTTCCGCTCTACACGTTCCACCCACCAATGGGCATGGAGCCCCTACGACCCGCGGAGCCTCCCCTGCCCGCAGCCCCTCACCACCGACAGGCAGGGATCGCCCCTGTCCCCCGACGAGGCACCATCCCTCCGCAGCCCCCAAGTCTTGCTCCAGCCCCCTTCCCCTCCCAGGGGGTGGGGGCCTGAATGTGTGTCCCTAACCCCCCAGCTTCTTGAGCTCCGCCAGCCTTTTCAGCGCGCCTCTGGGAAGCCCTGGCACAAAAGTCACCGACGAGCTCCAGCCTCCTCCTCCGCCCTATCTGGAGGAGCCGGAGTAACGGCCTCAGAACCGCAGTGCCGCATCACACCCCACCGCTCACCGCCCACCGGCGCCGCCAGCCCGCCGTCAAAGGGAGCGCGCTGCTCCCTCCGCGCCGATATCCTTCCGCCGGCTCCCCGCCCCTCCCGCGCCCCTGCCTCTGGATTGTAGGAGAAGAAAACCGCTGCATGAGCGCGCTCCCGAGCGAGCGCGCCCCTGGGCTAGCCCCGCCGCCGCCCAGATCCTGGCGGCGGGCGCGACCGTGAACGCGCGCTCGCTGCAGCTGCTGCGGTGACCCGCTCCTCTCTCGCGCCCAGGACGGTTGCCAGGGCCTGGGGGGCGGGGATGGGGAGGGCAGAGGAAGGGGGTCTGTCTGCTCGCTCAGGCCTAATTATGGTTTATTTCCTCCCGGAGTGCCTTCTTTGATGTGTGAAGGAAGGGGAACGAAATCCTTCTCGTTTAAACATGAGGGATGCAGACAGCCTTTTTCGGACAGTTTGATTTGATCTGTTAAGCATGCTTTCTCCCCAGCAAAATGGAATAGGAAAACTCACTGCAGCAAATGGCAGAGAGACTTGAGCCACAACTTGATTTTTTTTCTTCTTCTCCTTCTCCTCCTCCTTCTTTTTTTTTTTTTTAAATCCAGTCCACTAAAGCATGAATGTTCTTCAGAGTCGCAAGTGACATATAGTGGGATTCTAAATAACCAAAGCTGTCTTTCAACATGTTGATATTCCCTGACTGGAGCGAACGTGATTCAGACATTGTTTTTTGACTATTTGGCCATTGAAAACAATCCAAACAAAATCAAGAGCTACAAAGAGGAAACATTTGGAAGTTATCCAAGTTGGGTGACAAATAAACAGATTACATATTTGTCATAAATCTCTATGCTATGCACGACTGGAACCTCAAAATAATTTTAACAGTTCCCTAACAAAATCAAATGTTACTCCTCCTCATTTCAAAGGAAAAATCAAGACCTTGTTCCCGCGATAAAATGGGCATGTAAAATGCAATCTTTTTTTGAGAAAATATGGTATTATGATTTTACAATGTGCTGTTTACATTTGCATAAACACCTACTTTGAGTACTTATATATTTTAAATTAGCAGTAAAAATGTTTTTGTTATAACACTGAATTAAAAAACAGCACAATTTCTTAATTAGGTAGTTGGGAGCCCTGGCTCTGGAGTCTTCCTGCTTGGTTCCAATTCTTACCAGCTGTGTGAGCCTAGGCAAGTTACTGAGCCTCTCTGTGCTTCAGTTTTTTCACATGTAAAGCAGGGATAATAATAAGGTTAAACTGACAGTTTACAGTAGGTGTTCTAGAAACGTTATTGATGTTTTTATGATTATTCCCTCTAAATGAAGAATCTTTAGGAAAAATTTGAGATGTAACCTCTCCTACTTTACTTCAGTTACAGGAAAAAGGATTTTGGTTTGGAAAGTAGAGAAATAAATGCCTTTCTAAAATCACCTTAAGTAAAATTAGGATACATTCTTGTGGCACTTCGCTAGATGACATACAGAGTAGAACCTTGCATTCCCCTGTATACAAGCCAGTACACAGCCTTTAGTCATCCTGGTAGCTAACAATCTTTTCCTTCTGCTCTTGATGACTCTTTGTTAACTGCAATCCTTTATTTGGTGAATGAAATGCAGACAAAGGAGAATGGGTACCAAGAAGAAAGCATTGCTTTTAGGAGCAGCACAATGCCTTACGTGTCCACTTGTCTTTGTAATCCCTTAGAAGGTTGACAAAACAACATGGAAGTATTTATGCCTATTCTTGGGTTTGTCCTAAAACAGACCAACCTGCTACATTCACAGATGAAAAACCCATAAAGTATTAACACCAAGTATGGCAGGTTAAGGGCATTTTGCAGTGCTGACTGACGGGTTATCACAGGAGTCGTACATTAAGATAGCATTGTTTATCCAATTTACATTTAGTACTCCGCCCTCACAGAAATCTGGATTCCCCTTTAGAGCCAGATGGTCCCAGATGCTTCCTGGTCTATCTTTAGGTTTTACACATACACATACACATACACACACACATACACATACACACACACATATTCAACAAAGAAACATGAGGAGTTAATTGTAAAAACAGGAAACTTTAGACCAGACTGAGGTCTGGAGGAACTTATTTGAAAACCTACCAATTCACAATTCTTTAGTTTAACAGCAGCCTTAAAAACACTTTATAATATCTCAAGAGTACAATCAGGAAACTTCTCTGTCTGGCTAAAGAGGGATTGTACGTTATACACAGTTTAATGGTCTTTGAATTGCAATGTCCTGCAAGATTAAATCGAAAAGTTTCCTGTCCTCCTTTCACTGAGGAAGAGATTTCTCAAGATTTCTTCAAAGTACTTTTGTATTGTACTTTGTAGTCATTTATTTGTCCTGATTGCATCCTTTCTTAGAATGTTAAATCCAGCAGGAAAAGACTTCGGAAAAATCATACCCAGCTGGCTAGGGTATAAGTTCTTTCCTCAGCTCTCTTCTTATTCAAAACTATGTAGTTGGAATGGATCATGGTCCCATTTAGAAATCACTAGAGAATGATTTTCCCCTGCTATCATCATTGAGGCTCTCCTCTCCAGGTTACACATACATAATATTACCCATATACCAAAGGCACCCATATCTACCTCTACCCATGTCTGTCTTGATCTACACTGTAGGAGATGATAGACTCACCTAGAATCAAGCATCTTGGTGACAAATATTTTTTAAGTACAGATTTGCAAAACTAATCACATTCATAAGCCAGTACAATAAAAAATAACCCAGTACAGCAGCAGAATGGCACCATTGTTTATAGTAGCCAAAAAGTGGAAAAAACCCAATGTCCATGGACTGATGATGAATAAATAAAATGTGGTATATAGCCATACAATGGAATATCATTTGGCAATAAGATATTATGAAGTACTGACACATGATACAACATAGATGAACCTTGAAAGCATATGATAAGTGAAAGTTAATCACAAAGGACACCATATTGTATGATTCCATTTATGTGAAAAGTCCAGAAGAAAGAGATCTATAGAGACAAAAAGTAGATTAGTGGTTGCCTAAGGCTGGGAAATGGGGGTGAAGCCTTCATATTTTAAGAAAATGAAAATATTCTAAAATGATTGTGGTGATAGATGCACAACTCTGTGAATATCCTAAAAGCCTTTGAATTGTACACCTTAAATGGCTGAATGGTATGGAATGTGAATTTATATCTTAATAAAGCTCTTTTTTTTTTTTTGGAGATAGGGCCTCACTTTGTTGCCGAGGTATGAGGGCAGTGGCGAGATCATAGCTCACTGCAACCTCAAACTCCTGGGCTCAAGAGATCCTCCTGTCTCAGTTTCCTGAGTAACCAAGACTACACCCAGATAATTGTTCTATTTTATTATAGAAACAGAGTCTCACTATGTTGCTCAGGCTGGTCTAGAACTCATGACCAAGAGTTCTTCCCACCTCAGTCTCCCAAAGTGCTAGGATTACAGGTGTGAGCCACCACACTTGGCCTCAATAAAGCTTTAAAAAAAAAAAAAAAAAAAAAAAAACCTCACAAAAAGACAGCTGCACTCGAATGTTTATAGCAGGACAATTCACAATTGCAAAGATGTGGCTACAATCCAAATGCCCATCAATACATGAGTAGATTAACGAAATGTGGTATATGTATACTATGGAGTATACTCAGCCATAAAAAAATGGTGAATTAATACCTTTTGTAACAACCTGAACGGAACTGGAGCCCATTCTTCTAAGCGAAGTATCATAAGAATGGAAAAACAAACACCACAGGTACTCACCATTAAATTGGACCTAATCAAACAACACTTATTTGCACATATGGAAATAAAATTCATCAGAAATCAACAGGTTGGAGGGGGGAGGAGGGGATGAGTAAATTCACACCTAACAGGTACAATGCACACTATCTGGGTGATGGACACAATTATAACTTTGACTCATACTGTCTAAAAGCAATTTATGTAACCAAAATGTTTGTACCCCTGTAATACTCTGAAATAAAATAAAATTGAATTAAAAAAAACTCAGTTTCTATGCCTGTCTTAAAAAAAAAAAGAAAAAAGAAAGAATGGCATCATTGCCTCATAAAGATTTTTTAATGTCACCAATAAATCCAATCTCACAGACATTTCAAAAGGGCCCTATTGATCTAATGAGTAAGATCATTCTTGATCTAATAAATAAGATTTTTAAATCACCTAAGAATATAGAAGGCATATGTTTTAATTATCCAGCTCAGTTTTAAGAGAAATAAGAGAGAGAGGAAATTGGGCAGGTTAATTAACTTCACTGAGCATCAGTTTCCTCAGTTGTAAAATGGGCACATTACTGGACATCTGCTTAGACCAATGGACTTGTTGATCTGTCCTGTATCTCAACTGGAGAGAAAAGGAAAGTTGGAAAGACCTGACAGGGAACGGAGAGGGGTCCTCCTTTCAAGCCACTATCAAATATTTTTCTCAAATGCCCTATTGCTGTGTTCAACACAAAGTGAACTATCTCAGATTTACCATAATATTCCACGTGCCTGTGAAATACACATGATACCATCCCTATCCAGAATGGTCTTTCCTGCTTCCTAGCCAAGCCAACTCTCACTCATCCCCCAGGATTCAAGTATTAATATTACTTCTCTAGGAAGCATTCCGCCACCTCGGGATGAGTTGACCACTTCCACTTTGGTCCCTGCCGAGTATCAAATCTCCCCTTTATTTCTGCAACTAGCTTTGAAAGGCATGTATTTGCCTATAATCTCTTCTCCTGAGTGACATCATTTTATTCATCTTTGTATCCCTACATTTCAGGCTGTCTCAAAAAAATTAAAATTAAAAAAAATTTTTTCAGAGAAAAGCTTAGAAGAATACTAAACATCATATAATCTTTTATTTCTCAATCAGCATATAATGACATTTATCCTTCTCAACACCCAGTGTTTCATTTTTTATCATTTTGATGGAAATTTTCTAAAAATGTGTTATATTTTTATTTATTTATTTTTAAATAGCTTTCTTATCATGAGTGTGGTCACTGAAGTAACATCATTTTGTTTTTGTTTTTGTTTTTGTGAGACAGGGTCTCTGTTGCCCAGGCTAGAGTGAAGTGATGTCATCATAGCTCACTGCAATCTCAAACTCCTGGGCTCAAGTGATCCTCCTGCCTCAGCCTCCCAAGTAGCTGGGACTACAGGCATGCACCATCATGCCAGGATAATGTTTCTATTTTTAGTAGAGACAGGGTCTTGCTCTTGCTCAGGCTGGTCTCATACTCCTGACCTCAACCAATCCTACCCCCTTGGCCTCCCAGAATGCTGGGATTATAGGCATGAGCCACTGCGCCCAGCCTGTTGCATTTTTAAATATATTTAAATACATATAACAGCATATTCTGAACATAAATTGACCTTTTCTTAAAGAAATGACATCATCACAATTGATCTAATTAATTGTGTTGTACTTTTAATATAGTCGTAAATTCAGAGGCTTTAAAAAGAGCAAGGGAGTGCGTAACTTACCTTGACTCTTAGCTTGTCAAGGACGGTAACCAGGATGCCGTGTCTGCTCCTTTCGCCTTTGCTTCCTAACCTGTAGCCACCATGCATGAGTGCATCTCCATCCATGTTGGCCAGGCTGGTGTCCAGACTGGTAATGCCTGCTGGGAGCTCTACTGCCTGATGGCCAAATGCCAAGTGACAAGACCATTGGAGATGATTGGAGGAGATGATTCCTTCAACACCTTATTCAGTGAGTTGGGTACTGGCAAGCCTGTGCCCAGGGCAGTGTTTATAGACCGAGAACCCACAGTCATTGACAAAGGTCGCACTGGTACCTACCACCAGCTCTTCCACCCTGAGCAGCTCATCACAGGCAAGGAAGATGCTGCCAATAACTATGCCTGTGGTCACTACACCATTGGCAAGGAGATCGTTGACCTTGTCTTGGACTGAATTCACAAGCTGGCTGACCAGAGTACAGCTCTTCAGGGCTTCTTGATTTTTCCACAGCTGTAGTTGAGCCCTACAACTCCATCCTCACCACCCACACCACCTTGGAACACTCTGATTGTGCCTTCATGGTAGACAATGAGGAGGCCATCTATGATATCTGTCAAAGAAACCTCGATATTGAGCGCCTGATCTACACTAACCTGAACTGCCTTTTTAGTCAGATTATATCCTCCATCACTGCTTCCCTCAGATTTGATGGAGCCCTGAATGTTGACCTGACAGAATTCCAGACCAACCTGGTGCCCTATCCCCACATCCACTTCCCTCTGACCACATATGCCCCTGTGATCTCTGCTGAGAAAGCCTACCGTGAACAGCTTCCTGTAGCAGAGATCACCAATGCTTGCTTTGAGCCAGCCAACCAGATGGTGAAATGTGACCCTCGCCATGGTAAATACATGACTTGCTGCCTGTCATACCATGGTGATGTGGTTCTGAAAGATGTCAATGCTACCATAACCACCATCAAGACCAAACGCAGCATCCAGTTTGTGGATTGGTGTCCCACTGGCTTCAAGGTTGGCATCAATTACCAGCCTCCCACTGGTGGTGACCCGGCCAAGGTAGAGAAAGCTGTGTGCACGCTGAGTAACACCACAGCCATTGCCGAGGCCTGGGCTCATCTGGACCACAAGTTTGACCTGATTTATGCCAAGCATGCCTTTGTTCACTGGTCCGTGGGTGGGCGGATGGAGGAAGGAGAGTTTTCTGAGGCCCATGAGAACATGGCTGCCCTTGAGAAGGATTATGAAAAGGCTGGTGTGGATTCTGTTGAAAGAGAGGGTGAGGAAGGAGAGGAATACTAATTATCCATTCCTTTCTGCCCTGTAGTATGTCATACTCCCAGAATTTTAGCTTTAACATTAGCTGACAGGTATTAAAGCTTTCTGGTTAGATTGTTTTCACAGTGGGAATCATGTCTCACTTTTCCATGTGTATCTGTAGGACTTTTTCCATCATGTCTTAAAGTAAAGGCTTTAAAAAAAAAAGTGCAAGGGTGTTCTCACAGGCTTCAGACAAACAAGTTTTGAGTTTTATTTTACTTTAAATAGTTTTCCTATCTTCTTTTGTGGCTAACAATATCTCTACCTATCTGTAGTCTTCATTAAAATTTACTGCTTCTAATTTTCTGTGTGCTAGGAATACACAGATTGTTAAAACTGTTTGAAAGAATTAACCTCTGAGTGAAGACCTGGTGAGCTTTCCTAATATGAGTAAAATCTATGGATTTGTGATAGGCCTAAAGTGTCTCTTCATGTACTGTTTTGCTTACTTTCAGTTTCCATTTTTTTTTTTTTGGAGGCACAGTCTGGCTCTGTTGCTCCAGCTAGAGTACAGTGGCATCATCCTAGCTAACTGCAACCTCAAACTCCTGGGCTCAACCTTCTGAGTAGCTGGGACTACAGGCATGCACCACCACGCCTGGCTAATTTTTTCTATTTTTGGTAGAGATGGTGTCTCACTGTTGCTTAGGCTGGTCTCCAACTCCTGGTAAAACAGACTTTTAGAAGGTGAAAAAATAACTCTCCTATTCTGATTGTAAGCCTATTCCCAACCTCCACTATTTACCCATTTATATCCTACAGACAGACATTGGCAATACCCAGTTGAAACAGAACCTAGACTATGACAGAACAGATGATGGATCATTAATAAAATAGATCACATCCCATGTGGTAGGCACCCGCCTCATGGTGAAGATTACAGAAGTATAACTGATAAACTATACAGCATGACACAAAAGCTTAAGATCTTCTAATAAAAGAGATATAAACTGGGTATTCTTGAGTATAACAATACCATCTTCAGGGCATGACTTGAATTTGTCACACAGCATTCCCCTCTTTAAGATAAATAAGCAAGAAGATTTCTACATAAAGACCCATTGGTACTTTTATGCTACTGAAAATGTGTGAGATAAAACAATTAAAAGCATCTAATCATAGGAAAAAAATGTAGATCTGCTTCAATATTAAAAAATACAAATTACAGATGACAAATATTACAGTCATAATAAACATTACAAACATTATCTGAAGACATTATTTCCTTCTGTTGAATGGTAGTAGGGAAATATATAAAAATGTATATACTGATACATGACTATGTATTTGATGTTTTGCTGTTGAAAAGTTAAAATTTACATGAAACTTATTTAAAAATTTAAAATTAAATGTTTTTATTTCTTAATTTTCAATCATTATGTGCCAATTAATTATTTTCTTAAAGTATTAGCTTGAGAAGAGTCCTCAGACTCAATTTTATTCCATAAATTTCATAAACTAAAGATCTACCATTGGTTTCTCATGCTAAAATAACAATAGAAAATACTCAGTTACATTAAGCTAACAATGTTTTTTAAATTATTTTATTTTTTCATTATAAAAACAATATATGTCATTGTCATATTTGGAAAAACATCAACAACACATAAAGAAGAAACTTAGAACAACATATAATTCTACTGCTCAGAGGTTAATATATTGCTGTATTTGTTTTATCATATTTAAAAGAATTGTACCACTCTTAAAAGACCACCAGAAAATATGGCAATGATCAAAGGTTGAACATGTCTCTCAGTTTGAATTAAATGCAGTTTTACTAATAATATTTATCATGCGTTAAGTGTGTAACGCAGGTTAACAATTTTTAAACATCAGACCCCAAATTCCCATAATCATATGTGAAATGTGACTAATAAATATTACAAAAGAATAAAAATATATTCTCTGGGTTTAGCATAAAACTGAGGTTATGATTTCTAAATGTGACAGTATATTCTCACTTTATTAATCAATATTTATTGAACTACTTATGTGTAAGATAAGTATGTTAAGCATGCAAAACACAAAGAAGATTGTATCTAAATGAAGACAAAAGAAATAAAACTGCAAATACTGTATGTCATCCAATCAATTAGTTCAGAAATTGGCAAACTTTTTCTGTAAAAGGCCAGATAATAAATATTTTAGGTTCTGTGGTCTGTGAGGTCTCTGTTGCAACTACTCAACTCTGCCATTGAGCATGAAACAGCCATAGACTGTATGTAAGGAAATAGGTGTGACTGTGTTGTAGTAAAACTCTATCTACAAGAAGAGATTGTAGAACAGGTTTGGCGCCCTAGGCCATAGTTGACCTCTAAACTAGTTGAACGCATTGGATCCAAACAAAACAAAAAATGAGATTGACTTTTTCCCCCAGTGAATTAATTAACTTTACAAACAATTAAATAAACCATCCAACTATATGGTATAGTTCTCTTCTGCAATTGTGGAAGTGGTCTACAAGTTGCTAGGAAGCTGAATTTCATTATTCTAGTATATCAGATATACTTCAAATTGCTTTCAGTCTCTCATTATGTTACCATTTTAAATGGTGAAATGATTTAGAGAAGTGTGGGGAGTTAAGTGAACCAACATGGGGTGGTGAAGGACTTGGGGAGGAGCAATAGCAAGGAGCTGTTCTCACCCCTAGGCCTGAAGGGGCAAGAAGAGGGGTGTTGCCTGAACTCTGAAAGACCTGGAATCTTGGAAGAGAAGCCACTAGACAGGAGCTATGTCCACAGAGGATGGAGACATCACCATAATCATGATGCAAAAGAAAGCAAATAAATATCCCAATCTCTCTGCCCTCCTCACTTATATTTTGGGCCAGTGCCTCCCCACTGGCTGGACCCCACTGAAAGTGGAGAACAAGAGACCCCAAATGATGCAGTCTACCTCCGGGCACAGAGAAGAACAGAGCATGACAGTGGACCAGAGGCCCCAAAAGAAGACTCTGTAGCACACAACTGCATGTGAAAAGTGCAGATAACACCTAGAACCAATTCTATAGATTTTCTGGTAGCCAGAAAAGATGGCAATTATGTTCAAATTAACAGAAGCTTAAATTTTTGGTAGCATGTCATAAAGAAACAGACGGAGCTGACAAGGATGTTAACAACCTGCCATAAACTTTGCGGCACATCTATAATCTGTTAATGGAAGGTATTAACCAATATTTTTTTTACTGACAAATATATGGTATTAGTGCCTTGCAGTATCTTGCAAATAGTATATGCTCTATATTAGCTGAATGAATTAATTTGTTGAAATAATTAATTCTTGGCCGGGCGCGGTGGCTCACGCCTGTAATCCTAGCACTCTGGGAGGCCGAGGTGGGCGGATCATTTGAGCTCAGGAGTTCGAGACCAGCCTGAGCAAGAGCGAGACCCCATCTCTACTAAAAATAGAAAGAAATTATATGGACAGCTAAAAATATATATAGAAAAAAAATAGCCGGGCATGGTGGTGCATGCCTGTAGTCCCAGCTACTCGGGAGGCTGAGACAGGAGGATCGCTTGAGCTCAGGAGTTTGAGGTTGCTGTGAGCTAGGCTGAAGCCACGGCACTCACTCTAGCCTGGGCAACAGAGTGAGACTCTGTCTCAAATAAAAAAAAAAAAAAAAAAAAAAAGAAAGAAATAATTAATTCTTCATAGCTTCATTTAAAGAATTTGATTTTTTTCCTGTGGAATAGCTTGACATTAAAAAAGAACTTGATTTCTAAGTAGCAGGAAATGTAATTTATTAAAAGACATTATTTTAAAAGAAAATAACAAAATAAGGTGAGAGTGATTGTGGGACACAAGTTACCTATGATTCGCTTACCTGTGTCCCCCATTCACAGTAGAAACTGAAACTAGAAGCTCTACACAAAAACCAATGTTCACTAAAACCCATTCAATAAACATTTATTTAGAATGTATACCCGTTTGAACTCACTCGTCATTTTGTTTAACAAAAGCAAAATGGATAACAAATAAGAGTTTATGCCCTTCACTTATATTTGATAAAATTTGGTGAGCCTTTTCCAAAATAATTATGAAATCAACACAGTAGACAGCTATGGTACTGACTGAAACAGTATTAGCAGATAATACCTCCCAACAAATTTATTTATTTTTTCTAATCACCAGATATATTGCCTATATTTTGCAATACATTAATCTTGTGAAGATTTTGGTTCTAAATTAGGAAGAAAATATTTATTTGTAATTTTTACCCTTCAGAAATTCACACACAACTTTCGTGGAAATTTACTAGTAGACAGGCTTCCAAGCGCTAGACTGGGTCTATTTTGATTCCAGAAGGCAGCCTACTCTTAGCTTTGGATCTCAACCCCTCCTTCTTTCTAGTTTAAGACGTGGCAGTAGTATAATAATTATATTATGGTGGCTACAGTTTTTGAGATTTGGTAATTCTAAATTAGTTACCCAGCTGTCTCAATCTTGTTTATTTTCTTCCTTGTTTACTATGTCCCTAACTGATTCTTGAATATATATATATATTTTTTTTTCAACAAAGGTCATAAGGACAAAGGCCATATTTTTCCTGCACTGCAATGTGAAAGCATTTTTCTCTTACTCAATTAGCAAGCACATATCACATTACAAAAAGTTGGCAAAAATCAATGTGATTTTGTGAATAGCAAATCCTGCTGAACTAATTTAGTTTTTTTTTTTTCATCCAACTGCAAAACCTGGCAGATGGAATTGCAATGATCACCTCTACAAAACATCATCTGTGGCTACTTACTGGTTTATACGTTATGTGTTTTTAAACACACAGCGGTGCTCCAGTCTGAGGTAGGATCATAAAAGGAATGTTTCCCTCTCCCCTCATTGTACTCTTGAATGCTAATCTCAGCATACAGGCATACATGAGACTGTTACTGGTTATTGAGTATGCCACGTACACACAGATTGTAGATCATCCCTTGCCTCCAGAGAAGCAGGAAAGTAGAATTCCACTTGGCTTAGAAATGAAGTGACCTGGAGCTACTGGGATTTCTCTGAACTGTAGGTAACATAATGCCTCTGTATTTCTGCACTAAGGGACCTCTGTCTTAACTAATACTAAAAAAACCTGGCTGCTAAGAGGCAGTAAAGAAATTAACCAAAAAACTTCTATATATTTCAAAAATAATCTTTCAATAACATCTAATGCTCCCCGAACTTGTAAGAAACACCATTCTCATGTCTCAGCTGCAATGTCAGTCTAAAATTTTATGCCAAGTGTTTTGTCCAATATGAGAACTTCCTGTTTAGTTCCTTTTCTTTGTTCGTTCAATGAACACACATTTTGAGTATTTGCTACATGCCAGGCAGTGGACATATGAAGATGAGTAAGATATTTCCTTGTGACACATGAACCCTCAGGGACCTTAGAGTCTGCTAAGGAAAACAAACTCATTATTCTAAAACAGTGCAATGCAGGATATATGCTATTTGAGGGAGAAACAAGATTCAGTTTTAATGGAAAGTAATGAAGGGCTTCACAGAAAAATAATTATTGAGGCAGGCCTTGAATGAAAAATAGGTGTTCAATGAGGAAGTACAGGGCATCTCAGGAAGAAGAACAGAAGCAAAGCATCAGGTATAGAAGAGTATAGGGTGTTTGGGGAGCCATGAGTAGCTTTACGGGGCTGAAGAAGTTTCCAAAGGTGGACAATGGTGAGAAATGAAAGTTGAAGTTATATTGAGAAGAAACCCAAATATCACACTAAAGAACTTGACTTTTATTCTATGGGCAATAGGGTACAATTGAAGCCTTTTTTTTTTTTTTTTTTTTAAATCAGGGGAATGGTATCAGATTTCTCTTTTAGAAAAAGAAATTCTAGCAGCACTGTAGTAGAGGCATTGGAAAGAGGTGAGACTGCAGGCAGAGAAACCAGACAAGAGTCCCTCCTGCTCAAGTTTTATGGTTTCAACTTGTACTGCTTTTGTTTGTCCAAAATTTAATACCGACTTTTTTGAACTTTAGTTGAGACAGGAGGTTGTGAACACTGCCATCAATCCAGCAACTTGTTCACGTTGCCATCTATTGGCAGAAAGGAAAAGAAATTACTGTCAAGGGCATTATTTCACATTTCATTTGCTGATGGTATTTCAATTTCCCTGAAATAATATTTGTTATATTTGGTAACATAAAAACACATGCCAGCCTAAGTTAGCCAAATGCCTCATAAAAAAACAAAAAATATACCAGCATTATGTTACAGTTACAGGGATACCTCAGAGACCAGCTTTGAGTAGCAAGGGGCTAGTGTAGACAGTAACAACCACAGGAGTTCAAAGAGGGAAATGAGTATGTTCTGGCACAGAGACCTCTTTGTAACCCTCTCTTAACCTCTAGTAATATAAATAATCATGTCTTCATTTATCAGCTTAGGATACCCACACATGTGTATCTTAAGCAAACAAATTAAGGCATCATGATTTTATATACAGGCATACCTCAGAGATATTGCAGGTTTGGTTCCAGATCACTGCAATAAAGTGAATATTGCAATAAAGTGAATTACACAATTTTTTTTGTTTCCAGTGCATATAAAGTTATGTTTACAGCATACTGAAGTCTATTAAGTGTGAGTACCTTAATTAAAAAGATCTTATTGCTAAAAAATGCTAACAATCATCTGAACCTTCATTGAGATGTAATCTTTTTGCTGGTGGAGGCTCTTGCCTCAATGTTGATGGCAGCTGACTGATCAGGGTGGTGGTTGCTGAAGGCTGGGGTGGCTGTGGCAATTCCTTAAAATAAGATAACAGTGAAGTTTGCCACATCAATTGACTCTTCCTTTTAGAAAACATTTCTCTGTAGCATGCGATACTGTTTGACAGCATTTTGCCTACAGTAGAATTTCTTTCGTAATTGGAGTCAATACTCTCAAACTCTGCCACTGCTTAGTTAATTAAGTTTACGGAATATTCTAAATCCTTTGTTGTCATTTCAACAATGGTCACAGCATCTTCACCAGGAATAGATTCCATCTCAAGAAATCACTCGTTTTGCTTATCCACACGTAGCAACTCCTCATCTGTTAAAATTTTATCACAAGATTGCAGCAATTCAGTCACATCTTCAGGCTCCACTTCTAATTCTAGTTCTCTTGCTATTTCCACCACATCTGCAGTTAGTTTCTCCACTGAAGTCTTAAACCCCTCAAAGCCATCCATGAGGGTTGGAATCAACTTCTTCCAAATTCTTAATGTTAATATTTTAACCTCCTCCCATGAATCACGAATGTTCTTAATGGCATCTAGAATAGTTAATCCTTTCCAGAAGATTTTCAGCTTATTTTGCCCAAATCCATCCAAGAAAGGATTACCCACAGCAGCTATAGCCTTACAAAATGTATTTCTTAAAAAAAAAAAAAAAAAAAAGACTTTAAAGTTGAAGTTACTCCTAGATCCATAGGCTGCTCAACGAATGTCGTGTTAGCAGGTGTGAAAACAGTATCAATCTCTTTGTACATCTCCATCAGATCCAGTACATTGTCAATGAACAGCAATATTTTGAAAGAACTCTGTTTTTTTGTTTTTTTTTTTTGAGGAGATCCCTACAGTGGGCTTAAAATATTCAGTAAACCATGCTGTAAACAGATATGCTGTCATGTGGGCTTTGTTGATCCATTTATAGAAAAAAGGCAGAGTAGATTTAACATAATTCTTAAGGGTTCTAGGATTTTCAGAATGGCAAATGAACATTGGCTTCAACTTCAAGTCACCAGCTGCATTAGATAGCCCCTAACAAGACAGTCAGCCTGTCCTTTCAAGCTAGGTATTGACTTCTCTCCAGCAATGAAAGTCCTAGATGGTGTTTTCTTTCAATAGAAGGTTGTCTCATCTACGTTGAGAATCTGTAGTTTAGTGTGGCCACCCTCAACAATTATCTCAGGATATTAGTTATCTTCTGGATAACTTGCTGCAGCTTCTACATTAACACTTGCTGCTTCACCTTGCCTTTTGTGTTATAGAGAAAGCTTCTTTTCTTAAACCTCATGAACCAATCCCTGCTAGCTTCCAACTTTTCTTCTGCAGCTTCCTCACCTCTCTTAGATTTCAGAGAATTGAAGAGTTAGGGCCTTGCTCTGGATTAGGTTTTGGCTTAAGGGAATGTTGTGGCTGGTTTGATCTTGTATCCAGACCACTAAAACTTTCTCCATATCAGCAATAAGTCTGTTTCACTTTCCTATCATTCTTGTGTTCACTGGAGTAGCACTTTTAATTTCCTTCAAGAACTTTTCCTGTGCATTCACAACTTAGCTAACTGGCTAACTTGTGATCATTTCATAGACAATGTATGTATATTACTCTTTTTTCCCACTTAACAATATACCAGGACCATATACACATGTCACTAACTAAGCTTTTAAAATATAATTTGAATTACATGGGAACCAATTTTTAAGTAAAATCCTATATAATTGGCCATATAGATTGTTTCCTACATTTTTTTCCATTACAAACAGTACTAGAATAAATATCTGTGTAGCTCAATACTCTCATCATTGCTTATTTTCATAGAATAAATTCTTGGAAGTGAATTTACTGAAGCAAATGTCATGGACATTTAAAAATAGTATTTCATGGGATTTTTTTGTTTGCAAGTGTGTAAATTTGGGTACATTAAGCTATGGCAAAAAATAGTCCACCAAAATGTAATGGCTTAGCGTAGCATACATTTATTTCTAATTCATGGAACAGTCAAGGCTCTATTTGGCACCGTTTCTCCATAGGCAATTCAGCGCTACAGGCTCCTTCCTTTCTCAGAATCTGTCTTCCCCATGGGTTTTGTCCCTGTACCCAGGATAAAGAGCGATGGCACACTAACTTCTGTTCAAATTGCACAGGAGAGAACTTATATCCCATAGGATTATTAGTCCTGCCATGTCTCCAGCTATACTCCTATTATCATAACAGAAGAAATAAATGGATTTTGGGTGGTGGCCTCTGTCATAATGAATAATACATGTTTGCTATATTTTTAAAAATCAGAATATGAAAGATCATGTAGGGGAAAACATTTTTTAAAATTACTATCTCAACAAAATTTGTAGAAGCAAATTTTGTGTCTAGAAGGATATTTATAGTTTTAAATGTATACATTAGAAAATAAGAAAAGCTGAAAAACAATGATTTAAGTTTCCATTTCAAGAAGCTAAAAATAAAACCCCAAATAAAACCTGAGGAATGTAGAAGGGAATGAGTAACAAAAAAGAGAAATCAGTGAGATACAAAACAGAAGTATAACACAGAAAATTAACAAAATTAAAATTTATCAATATTAGGAATGAAAAGGAAAACATCACAACAGATTGTACAGACATGAGGAGAGGGTGGAATAAGAGTCTATTATGAACAACCCCCAGAGTCTTATGAACAAACCAACCTCCAATTTGTTTGAATTGGACACATTCCAATGCAACTTAGCAAAGCTAACAGAAGAAATAGAAAATCTGAAGTCTATTATGTACTAAAGAAATTAAATTGATTATTATAAACCTTCCCGCAAAGAAAACCTCAGTCCCAGATGGCTTCACTGGTAAGTTCTTCCAAGCATTTAAGGAAGAAATAACACCAAGGTTACACATATGTTGTAGAAAGAATAATGGTACCCCAAATATGTACGTCTCCCAATCCCTGGAAACTGTGAATATGTTACCTTCCAAGGTGAAAAGGACTTTGCAGATGTAATTAAGTTAAAGATCTTAAGATGGGAAGAGTATTCTATTATAGAATATCTAGTAGGCCCAATGCAATCACAAGGTCCCTTATAAAAGAGAGACAGATGTGTTTGTCAGAGTAAGAGAAATTTAAAGATGCTACACTGCTGGCTTTGAAAATGGAGGAAGGGATCATGAGCATGGGAATGCAAACAGCTTCTAGAAGGTGGAAAAGACAGGGAAACAGATTCTTTCCTAGAACCTCCAGAAGGAATGTAGCCTGCTAACCCATTTTGGACTTCTCATTTCCAGAACTATAAGATAATACATTTGTGACTTTTTTAATTATTATTTTAGCATATTGTGGGGGTACAAAAGTTTAGGTTACGTATATGCCCTTGCCCCCCACGCCCCCTATTTGTGACATTTCAAGCTATTAAATTTGTGGTAATTTGTTACAGTAGCAATAGGAAATTAATATAACATATTTTTCTTTTCTTTTTTTTTTTTCTTTTGAGACAATCTCACTGTGTTGCCCTGAGTAGAATGTCATGGTGTCGGCCTAGCTTACAGCAACCTCAAACTCCTGGGCTCAAGCGATCCTCCTGCCTCAGCCTCTCAGATAGCTGGTACTACAGGTGTTCTCCATGATGCCTGGCTATTTTTCTATTTTTAGTAGAGATGGGGTCTCGCTCTTGCTCAGGCTGGTCTTGAACTCCTGACCTTGAGCGATCCTCCCACCTAGGCCTCCCAGAGTGCTAGGATTACAGCCACCATGCCCGGCCTACAACATACTTTTTCAAAGTAACAAAAAAGAAGAAACATTTTCTCTTTATGTGAATTTAATATAACCTTGATTTTCAAAATCTGAAAAGGACATTACAATAAACGAAAATTATAGGCCAATCTCTCCTGTGAACATAGATGCAAAAATTCTCAACAGATCAAATCTAGCAACATATTAAAAATTATAGAATACTAACAAATCTAATCAGGCAACATACAAAAAGGAAATATATCATAAGAGGAATTTATTGTAATTATGCAAGGGTGGTATAACATTAAAAAAAATCGCTGTTTAATTTTCTCTCATCTCTCTGCCTAACAACTGTCTCTGCCATTCAGTTCACACATCAAGTTACAACTGTACCCTAGCTTTGAAGTTTTTAAATTTCTTTCACTCAGGAGAGTAGCTCAGTCTGAATAAGAATATTATGGCCCCAATTTCAAATTCCTGGTAGAAAGAATCTGATAGACCCAATTTGGGTCAGATGTCCTCACACGGTCTGATTATCTGTGACCCAGGAATGAAGTTCTGTAGTAGAGATATGGTTGTCTGGGGACCATCTTGAAGGAAGAGGAAGCAAGCTAGGTCACTGTGAGACAAGTGAACACCCAAAAAGAAGCTAATAAGATTGTTGAGTGTAAAAAAATAAAAAGAGCCATGCATAATACAATCCCATTTCTATAAAACAAAACAACAAAAAGCCCTATATATATACAAATATATGTCTATTGATAATTCAAATACTAAAAGAGTCTAGAAAGACTTTTCTGTACAGGAATAAACATATTTTTTAATTTTTCATTATGCAATAATTTCATACTTACAAAGGAGTTGCGAAAATAGTAAAAAGAATTCCTGTATACTCTTCGCCTAACTTCCCCAAATGCTTAATCTTATATAACCACGGTAAAACGATCAAATGAGAAAATAACACCAATAAATACCACTAACCTATGGATCATATTTAAATTTTGTCAATTGTCCCAATATGTGGTCCTTTTTCTGGACCAGGATGCTATCCAAAATCTACAATGCATTTATTTATCTTGTCTCCTTAGTCTCTTGAATCTGAGATTGTTTCTTAATCTTTGTCTTTCATGACCTTCTGAAAGAATGCGCCAATAATTTTGTAGGATGTCCCTTATTTTAAATTTATCTGATGTTTCTTCACGATTAAAATCAGGTTATATATTTTAGCCTCATGATTGGTGATATTAACTTGGATCACTTGATTTAAGGTGGTATTTGCCAGGTTTCTGTACTGTAACATTAGTTTTCTCTTTGCTGTCTAATAAGTGTCTTCTGGGGAGATACTTTGACACTAGGTAAAAAAATCCCATTTCTCCATATTTTATACCAATTATACCATCCATTAATGATTCTTGCCTGAAACAATATTTACTGTGATATCTGGCAAATGGCGATTTTTCTATTTCCATCACTTCTTCATCATTTATTACTTGGAATTATGCTATAAGAAAGAACTTTTCCTACTCCCCCAATTATTTATGTATTCATTTTTTTATCACTGTGGACTTAAGGATATTTGTTTTGTTCCATATAATCTATGGAATAAAATTATTCCTTGTAATCTGTGGGTTATAGTCTAGTACCATCATTATTTATTTTGTTGTTTATATTGTCCCAGATTTTGGGGGGACCCCCTTCAAGTTGGCTCCTGTGTTCTTTCAACATGCCCCCGTCATTATTTGAGTGCTTACCGCTTACTTTTTGGCATTACAAGATGTTCCAGCCTTGGACCTGGAACCAGCCATTTCTTCAAGGATCCCTGGTTTCTTTCTCTTTCATTGTATCTTTTCTTTTCTTTCTTTCTTTTTTTTGAAAATTGCATTTAGGAAACAAGATCTGGGCACCAGCTACATTAATTGCCTCTGATATTCCAGTAGCTAGAGGTAGGTAACATTTTATCTGCATTTCATAGAAGGAAATAGGGAGGTATTGAGTGTTAATGTGGCTATTTATTAGATGCTAGGACCAAGATTTGGAACTAAGCAGTCTGACTCCAGAATTCATGTTCTTGACCACTATGTGTATCCTTTTCTTTTTTTTTTATAATAGAAATAGGGTCTTGCTCTGTCACCCAGGCTGGTGTGCAGTGGTGTGATCATAGCTCACTGCAGCCTCAAATTCCTGGGCTCAAGCCAACCTCCTGTTTCTGCCTCCCAAGTAGCTGGGCCTATACGTGCATACCACCATGACTGGCTAATTTTTCTATTTTTTTATGGAGGTCTGGTCATGTAGGCACATTCTGTTACATAACCATCCACAGCAACTGAAACTCGGAACACTAACAATGAAACCAGGCACACATCATCAATCTTGATGTATGTACAAAGCATTTATTCTGACAAGCTGGTGAGGCATGGCTCATTGCTCCAGGTGTGTACAACAAAATCATCAATATTAACATAAAGAACCTTCCAAGGGCCACATACCCCGGTAGTTGGCCAATGATCAATCATGGGTCCAGGTTTCCTTGGAGACATGAAAGGAAAGAGTAATAACCAGACCTGCTGTGTAAACTTCTCATACCATACCTTTGCTTGTTATGTTCCTGCTGAAGTTCCACATTCTCTCCAGCACCTGCACAGGGCCCTTCCTATAGCAGGTACTTCCTAAATAGTTACTCAGTGAAGGAACCTTGAGTGAAATCTTCCCACACCTATTCAATCCTGTTATCTCCTCATTTTCACTGAATTTTTCACTTATTTTGTAATTAATCATATGATGCTTAGGAATATTTCTTGTTTTATTATCTGTTACTGTCATCTAATTTTTCAAGATTATATTTTCTCCTCAACGAGATGCTAAATGATAATCATCTTTTAGATCACTTTATATATATTCTACTACTCCTAGAACAAGACATTGATGATAATATACACTTAATAAATATTTGTTGATGCTGATTGATAACTGGTTCAAAAACTACCTTCCTACAACTTAATTTTTAATTAATATATAAATAATAAAGAATCAATTATGCAGCTTTGACTGTCTCACATGCTGAAAGGAACTCACCCTACTAAGTGACATAAGTAAATTCAAGCCTTCCAATCCTGTGAAAAAATAGTCAAAAGAAAAATGAATTTTTAAAGGAGAGTATGTTATAGAGCAGAAATGCCTTAGTAAGACTGGGTGTGATGGGTCACACCTATAATCCTGGCACTTTGGGAGGCCTAGGCAGGAGGATTGCTTGAGCCCAGGAGTTTGAGACCAGCCTGGGCAACAACAGAGCAAGACCCTGTCTCTACAAAACAGTTTTTAAAAATTAGCTGGGCATGGTGGCATGTACTGGTAGTACCAGCTACTAAGGAGGCTGAGGCAGGAGGATCACTTGAGCCCAGGCATTCAAGATTGCAGTGAGCTATGTTCATGCCACTGACCTCCAGCTTGAGTGACAGAGCGAGATCCTGTCCCTAAGACAAGCAAACAAACAAAAGATATGCCTTAGTATTGTGTATTTCATGTGATATTGCTTAAATATAAGAGTACAAAACTTTAGAAGTAAAACTTGAGAGGTTCCTGTTGATGACTGAAAAAAAACTGATGAGGAAAATGAGACTGTTTCAACCCAGCTAATATGATGAGACTGCTTCAAGCCAGCTAATGTGTAGGTTTGACAATTCGGTGAAAGAAGTCACTGCAACAGTGGAGGCCTACTAAGTTGGTTTGTTGCTGCAAGAGAAACCCATACATCGCACACTTCTACATCCTCAGGTTCTATTGCTTGGGCAATTCCATAAGCCATTAGGACAGTTCTTGTAACTAGTTAGGGTGGTGCCTCTCAAACTGTAGCATGCACTGGGAAACACTTGGAGGGCTTGTAGAACCCAGATTTCTGGTCCAGCTCCCAGGATTTCTGATTCAGTAGGTCTAGGGTAGGGCCAAATAATTTGCATTTTTAACAAGCTCCCAGGTGATGCTGATTCTGCTGGCCCACATACGATACTTCGAGTAGCAAGGTACTAATATATCACTCACATGTACCCAACAGTATTTATTTTCAGTACTCTGAGTACAATTCTCAGCAATCACCTAGGCCACAGTGAAACTTTGACTATATCACACACTGTTCCACCTTTATTTGGGTCTTATCCACCTACACAAGGCCACTATCTTTCATGTAAGAATAGTAATATATTTTTTTGCTACAATGGCACTCCTCTTCAGAATATATTCAATAATAGAATTTCATTCCAGAAAATTGCTAACAATTGCATCAAAGTGTTTCTGGTATGAACACTTAAAATTGCAACTTATATCATTTGTGCATTTTTAAATAAATGCCACTATCAACTAATCATCATAATATAATGGTCAGCTATCATACCATAATTTATTGTTGTCTGATAGTGTTCTTGCAACTTGGTCTCCTTGTTCCTCTTTAAAGCTTTTTAGTAACTGCAAGAAGTGGAAGAATCATGGTGTCCACATTGCATGTGGTCAGTACTTGACCTGGCACTTTATATCTGACAGACACTATGTGGAGTGAGCTATTACCAGCAATCTGTTCATTCATTCTACCCTCCAGTAGGCACAGCAACTAGGATATGTTCCAACTAGGCCATAGGTCTCCTCCAGAGCTAAATACTACATATGGCATTTGTTGAATCATTTTACTGTCCACAAGACAGAGATATATTTATCAGGGGCATCATTCACCTGGAAAATCTCTGAGCTTCTTACCTATAGATGGTGATTAAATGTGTAAACCAGCTGTTTTACCTAGTCCCAGATTCAACTCATTGTACTAATTAAGGTAATTTATTTTGGTTGTAATATTCACTTCTATAGCATATTGGTGCCTTTTTTTGAATCAATGTTAGCCTACATCTGCTTATAAAACCTTCAGATTTCCATGTCAGTGGTATCACTTGAGGAAAAAACCCCAGAAAGCGCTTATGCCAGCTGTTCTACGTGGTTCCATTGACTGAAAAATATGAAATAGATCAAGTTTATGTGCTACAAAATCTTAACACATAGAAAGCTTTAATATTTCTCATTTTTCATAACATCCAATTTAACATAAACAAGCCAAAGATCCCACATATGGAAAGGCATAGCAAGGAAAACACAAAGGGTGAGAGAGGCTGTGGCAACTACAGTTTTCTTCTTTCTCCTTCTCTTTCTGCTTTATTGAGGTATAATTGACAAATAAAAATTGTATATATTTAAGGTGTACAACTTGATGTTTTGATATATGTACACATTGTGGAATAATCACCACAATCAAGCTAATTAACCATCACCTCACATAGTTACATTTTTGTGTGTGCTAAGACCACTTCAGATAAAATGTATGGAATGCGGCCAGGCATGGTGGCTCACGTCTGTAATTTTAGCACTTTGGGAGGCCAAGGCCAGGAGTTTGAGAACAGCCTGGTCAACAGGGAGACCCCACCTCTACAAAAAATTACAAAATTAGCTCGGCGCAGTAGTGTGTACCTGTAGGTCCAGCTACTGTGGAGGCTGAGGCAGGAGAATCGCTTGAGCCCAGGAGTTTGAGGCTGCGGTGAGCTATGATGATACCACTGCACTCCAGCTGGGGCAAAAGAGCAAGACCCTGTCTCAAAAAAAAAAAAATAATAATAATATGGAATGCTTCTCCAATTTGCATGTCTTCCTTCTGCAGAGACCACACTAATCTCTGTATTGTTCCAATTTTCGTATTATGTGCTGCTAAAGCAACCTACTCCTTCTGATAACAGTCCTCCCAGACCCACAAAGCATAAGGCAAGTAACCCAGACTTAGAGTGTACCCCAACTTCCTGGCTATAAGGATTACCCAGGGATTATTACTAGAGCAGGTGAAACAAATTAAGATAATCCAAGTCCTTCCCCAGCATGTCCTGGGGTGGAGGTGGGCAGGCCCTTTGCTCTGAGGTCATAGAGCTAGAAGGAAGTGAGCTAGAGGGGCTTGCATGCCTTCCTAGCAGAAATAGACCTGTGAGGAAGACATACTCAGAAAGCAAAAGGCCAGAAAAAAAGAAAGAGAGAATGAGACGAGCTTCCCATGTCCTTGAGTCCCTGGTCCAGAGTGCCTATGGCCAGTCAGGGCCTTCCCTATTCTCTCAGGGACCACGAACCACTAAATTCGGCTTTGTTTAATTAAAGTAGGATTTTTGCCCCTTGACTACTAGTAAGACATTATTACATTTTATCCATTTCTGAGTAATGGCAACTATTTTTAAAATCAATCTTACTCCCACATCTAGACACCTAGGAGGAAAAAAAAAAAATTCTGTGGGAAATAAAATTAGGTTTAAACATTATTAGCTAAAGATGTCTGAGATTTTGTCTGGAATTTTCTGGTAAATGTACGATTTCATGTGCACGTGCATAAATTAATTCATACCCCAGAGACAATTATTTAACAGTTTTAACACCCAGATCAGGAGTTCGCACCCCAAAGCCGAGGGAATAGCTAACCATGTAAGGACCCTAAGCAGTAGGCCACCCTCCCGAGGAGGCTAGTGTAGGGCTTTAGATATCTCTGTCTGCACCTGACCATAAGAGATGTATTTTTTCATAGTGAAATGAGCAGTGTTCCAGATACACCGTACAGGTTCTTTGACTCTGTGTAAATGGAGAATAACAATGTGGCAGCCCGGCTGCCTAACAGCTTTTCAAGTAGCACCCAAGGTCTAGAACTTGTATACTTTCATGTCACCCTTCTTAATCCAGGATTCTTTCATTTGAGGTGACTTTTGTCAGAATATGTTACATGGGGCTGCAAGGTGTTTGTTAGAGTGCCAAGAACAAGGGGTGTGGACTTCTTTGAGTTTGAAGGAACCATTTGTATGACTGCTTTCTTTTGGTCTCTTTGCTAATACACACTTATGTCTGTGGAAAATTTTGTTCTGAGACTAGTTTTCAGGGTAATAAGTCATAGAACAATATTATAGAAGAGGAAGCATGGATCCCATCCACCTCTAACCTCTGGAAGTACTGTTATTTTTACTAGAAGAAATGGACAATCACTGAACAGACAAAGTGGCTTTGGTTAGGTCTCAAAGGTGACAGAAGCTGCTCAACGACCTCTTATGACTTAGATTCTTGAACACTTCCTGGGTTTTCGTCAGTTTGGTGCCTTGACTCCTGCTTTTAGATTCATACTTCTATGACCTCTTCTTGCTAGTTCTAACTGGGTTTGGTTCCTGGGTCTTAGTTTCTGTGTTTGCTTGTAGTCCACTTCTGGATTTAGACTTAGGCCAACTCACACCTACATTTGAACACCACACAGCTCTGTCCCTCCCCTTATACCCCTAGATCGATTTCATTAAAGAAAGTGTTCATTTCTAATTTGAATATGGCAAATCTTTATTATTGTACATATGATTAACAATAATCTGTCTATAATTAGAGCATCCTGCACTTTTACATAAAGACAGAATTTATAAACCTTTCAAAAATATCCTTTAATCCAAAATAATGTTTCACCATGTTAATTTCTTAAGCTTCAGCCATAGTGTATTCTCGAAGTAGATACCTTTTTTTGGGAGGCAGCCTAATTTATTGATATAGTAGTATCTACTTCTTAGCCATTCACCTTAGGAGACTGAAAATAATGGAAATGTGATTCCATCTCCATCAGGAAAACTACATGTGGGCTCTTCTCACTATCAGAGGGTGTTTTTAGCTTCTTTGTATTATCAGCCTGAAGAAAAAATATACAAGGAATTAAACTAAGCTGCCCCTAAGGGAATGGGGTGGAGGGTATGATTTTGGCAGAGACCTGTGTCCCACTTACACACAGTGTGTGGGTGAGGAGATGCCTGAATGGAGTCTCAAACTAGGTGGACACTAGGTGCTATGGCTTGGAAGCTCTGGGAGAGTTGCACAAGCCCACCCTTGGCATGGAGGGAGCAGAGTCACCTGATTTCAAAGGACCGTGAGCGGTTATAGAGCATCTGAAGTGGCAGCAACAATGGCCTGAGGACCAGGGTCCTTCCCTAAATGTTCTGGAGTGTGTAATTACCCTCCCACCATTTCCTGTATTACTCCAAGGTCACAGTCATATTTATTGCACACCTGTGTTTTGAAGCAAATTCATACCTATCACAAGTAAATGCACAATTCTTAAAAAAATCTAGATGGAGGCCAGGCACAGTGGCTCCGGCGTGTAATCCCAGCACTTTGGAAGGCTGAAGTGGGAGAATCACTTGAGTCCAGGAGTTTGAGACCAGCCTGGGAAACACAGTGAGACCCCATCTTCACACACACACACAAAAAGCAGACTGAGTTGATCATTTTTGAAAATGAATTTGGGTTCATGGTGATTCATTATTCCTCTTACCTTTGTGTTTGTTTGAATCCTCCACAATAAAAAAATTGTAAATCCTTAAAAAAAAAAAAAAAAGCCCTGGCACAGAGAGTATAGTTCGTCTATACTTAGCATGTGCTAAGTATAATGACCTATACTTAGGTCACATGCTCACCCCTTGACTATGCCAGGGAGGTGAGAGGAAAGTCTGGAGGAAGAAGCCTGCAGGGACTCCTTTGGTTTCTGTACCAGGAGAGGTTTATCCTCCTGTACAGTGATTCACAATAGGGGTGAGGTAATTCCCCCGACAGACATTGGGGTGCAGTTAGGAAGAGGGATGGAGGCTGGGTGTCCATATAATGACACATGTCCACTCCTTTGAATAATACATGGGGCACTTTGTCAACTCTCCTCCTTCATCTCCTGTCCCCCGGCTGTGCCCTGCACACCAGCCATACTAGCCACCTTGCCCTTTCATGCACCCTGCTCTCTCTTGTCTTTGTGCCTCCCCATGTGGTTTTTTTTCTGCCTGATAGATCCCTCTGCTGCTTGTCTCTTGATGAAAGTCTGCTCATCCTTCAGACTCAATTCAGATGTCATCTCCCTTGACTTTCCAAGCAGGAGGTGGTATACTTTGTATGACTCTCAACTCTTTATCTTACAATAATATTTAGAGCAGTGGTTCTGCATCAAAATCAGCTGAAGAGCTGGTTAAAACACAAATTGCTTGGTCTCACCCTTAGGGTTTCTGTTTCAGTGGGTCTAAAGTGGGGGCCCGAAAATTTGGATTTTCTTTTCCTTTTTTTGAGACAGAGTGTCACTCCATCACCCAGGCTACAGTGCAGTGGTGTCATCATGGTTCACTGCAACCTCACACTCCTGGGTTCAAGCAATCCTCCTGCCTTAGTCTCCTGAGTAGCTGGGACTACAAATGCGTACCACCATGCCCGGGTAATTTTTCTGAGTTTTTTTGTTTGTTTGTTTGTTTGTTTGTGTGTAGAGACAGGGTCTCGCTCTTGCTCAGGCTGCCCTCAAGCAATCCGCCTGCCTCTGCCTCCCAAAGTGCTAGGATTATAGGTGTGAGCCACAGCACCCAGCCAAAAATTTGGATTTTTAACAAGTTCCCAGGTGATGCTGATGCTGCTGGTGCAGAGATCACACTTCACTAACCTCTGCTTTGGAGCATTGGGGTCCAAATCTGACAACATATCAGCCTCACTTGTAGAACTATTAAACTATGTAGATTTCTGGATCGACTGCAGGCCTGCAGAATCAGATACTCCGAGAGTGGGATCCAGGAAACTGTGTTTTTAATAGATTTCCCAGCTGTTATTTCTGCAGTGGTCTTGCCAGTTTTTTGGACTGACATTAAGGACCACAGTGTCTGTGAGTGCTGATTAGTTAGACCCACCTCCCACTTTTAGGCAAAGAGACAGAGAGCCTGGGATATTTCTTCCTAATATGACAGAAACATGAGAAAAAAAAATACCTTCTTACTGGTTAAAGTATTATGGTAGTGAAGACTAACATAATTTCACACAAATAGTCAAAAAGTATCTCAGTTAGTAATTTAAAACTTTAAATTAAAGCAAGATGTCAATTTCTATGTCTTAAATGAGCAATACATTGGAATAATTTAATAGATTAGAAGGGGTGGGTTGAAATGCATACTCTCATTTATTGCTGTTGGCATTATAAACTGATATACTTTCTTTGAAAAGTAATATGGCAATCCACATTAAGATCCAGAAATGTTTGATTTTGTAATCTTAATTCAATGACCTTTGATTCAGTAATCTCACTTCTGGGAATCAATCCAATGAAAATAATCCATAGTATATTAGAACATATAAGTGAATATATATTATTGTATTTTTATAATAGTAAAACAGTGGAAGCAATCTGAATGTCTAAAAATAGAGTACTGATAAAGTAAATACAGGTACTTGATGGAATATTATAAATAAATTTATATACCTGGTTATTTCTTCATTTATACAAAAAATAAAATAGTTGACAAGATGTGCCCAAAGGGTTATATTAATTTGCACTTTTCCCAGCATTTTATTTGTACCTGCATTTTAGGAAATAGGTATCAGTGGTATTTCGTGTTGCTTTATATATTACTTTCATAGTGGAAAAATGCTAAAATTATATTTTTAAAAGATTATATTGATTAGGAAGAGATGTATATCAGGTGCCATAGTTGAATATCAGTGTTTTTATTTCTTTTTGTTCCTGTAAAGGTGTGCAGCTTAAATTTTGAATTTGTTTAATTCAGGATAGCTTTTGCCCCTAAAAAGAACTATTGAAGGCCAGGCATGGTGGCTCATGCCTGTAATCCTAGCACTCTGGGAGGCAGAGGTGGGAAGATAGCTTGAGCTCAGGAGTTCGAGACCAGCCTGAGCAAGAGCGAGACCCCCGTCTCTACAAAAAAATAGAAAGAAATTAGCTGGACAACTAAAAATAAAAAAAAAAAAAATTAGCCGGGCATGGTGGCACATGTCTGTAGTCCCAGCTACTTGGGAGGCTGAGGCAGGAGGATCACTTGAGCCCAGGAGTTTGAGGTTGCTGTGAGCTAGGCTGATGCCATGGCACTCTAGCCCAGGTGACTCAAAAAAAAAAAAAAAAAAGAAGTATTCATTGAAGGCTTGATGGTGTCTTGTTTTTCTCTTACTTAACCTTATATATTTGATTCATTTCATTCTGATTGCCCATGAAGGACAAATTTCTCATATGTGTGTACTTGTATTCATCTAAATAAGGAATCATATCTAAAATATATCAGGAGCCATTAAAATGTTCTAATATTTAGGGCCAATAATTATATTTTTAAAACAAATACTAGGGCTGTAATCCAAAATGGTTTGAATATTTTAAAATTACACAAATAGGGCCAGGCGCAGTGGCTTATGTCTGTAATTCTACCACTCTGGGAGGCCAAAGTGGAAGGATCGCTTTTGAAGTCAGGAGTTTGAGACCAGCCTGAGCAAGAGCAAGACCCGTCTCTACTAAAAACAGAAAAAAAATTAACCAGGTGCAGTGGTGTGCACCTATAGTCTCAGCTACTCGGGAGGCTGAGGCAGAAGGATCTCTTGAGCATGGGAATTTGAGCTATGATGACACCATGGCACTCTAGCCAGGTGACAAGCAAGACTCCGTCTCAAAAAAAGAAAAAAAAAAAAGAAGATTATATTTATAAGATGGTTTAAGAACGTAGGAAAACGTTATAATGTTAAATTTAAAATGCAGTATATAAGCTTGAATATTTATTATGATCATACTATATAAAATAAATTTATTATGATATAACTATGAAAAATAAGCATTTAAAATACTGCAAAAACTCTAAAATATTAACCTGGTTCTACTTGAATCATGAGAGAATAGACGATTTTTTTCTTGATACTTATATGTATTTTCCAAATTTCTTTTATAGTGAACATGTAGTACTTTCATATTTAGAAAAATGAAAGTATACAAAGACTATTTCAGACAACTCTAAGCCAAAAAGGGAGAAATTGAAGGGAGTAGGGGGGAGGGGGAGAGAGAGAGAGAGTTAGTTCCTGGATAAATTTGGCTTCAGGCCCAGATGGAAATTATATCATCAGCTCTCTCTTTTTTCCCCTCCCCCAATATCTCAGCTCAGGCTCCTCTGTGTGGTGACCTCATTTTCTTCCATTTTCCAGACTGCCAGAGAAATAGGTTGCCCACAGCTCTAGGCTTACATCATCTGCTTTAGGAGTCCCAGTGGAAAGAGACTGCTGTCTCCCAATGTCTCTATATCAATTCCAGAGAAGAACTCTTATAAACCCTTCTTGGGCCATCTGCCCACCCCTATACTAATCACAGGGTCTGGGGAATGGAGTTTTAAGATTGGGCAGGCTTGTGATATATGTCCACATCTGTCCCAGAGAAGAGAATCTGGTACAGGAAGAGAAAAAAAGGATGATGGCCAGCCAAGTTAAGAAAGATACTGGTTCCAGCAGGAAGAGAATGTCAGGGCAAGCATACAACACAATTTTGCACCAGGATATGTCCCTCAATCCCTGAAAGTAGGCTTCTCTCAGCCTCCCCACCAGTGATGGATAACAGCTACTGTTCTCAGCTGACCTGACTGAGCCAATCCATGAACTCGTCGCTCCCTGGGGAGGCTGCCTCCCATCGCACCCCTGAGCAGGGGGAGGGAAGGGTTCTACTCACAGAAAAGGCCCTCTCTCCTGAAGAGACAGGACCCATTGCCTCCACCACAGCTTCCCTTTTGGCCCATTCCAAGCTTGGCCACACTGGGGGAGCAGGGTGGAGGTTGCCCTGTATCCCCCTCTCCTCCACCTGAGTGCATCTTTGTACATCAGCTGGCAT
Source organism: Eulemur rufifrons (assembly GCF_041146395.1). Taxonomy (NCBI): domain Eukaryota; kingdom Metazoa; phylum Chordata; class Mammalia; order Primates; family Lemuridae; genus Eulemur; species Eulemur rufifrons. The sequence continues at coordinate 72,683,592 of NC_091001.1, read as the reverse complement.
CATACCAAGGGCAAGGGAAGCAAACACCCAGAACTCTTGCTGGTCAGAGATCCCCTGAGTGTCTGTCCTCACCCAAACCAGTTCCGTGTGTCTGTGTTGTGAAGCGTGGGACTCTGGAGAGAAATGGGGAGGGGGGAGGGGTAAATGTTGCCCTAAGAATGCTTCTCATTCTTCTGTTGTTGTTGGGATCTGTTCTTGGGGAGGGTGGGGGCTGGGGGAAACTTGACCTTGTGTCTTCGTCAATAAACTCTCATTTACACACACACACACCAAAAAAAAAAGAAAGAAAGAAAGATACTGGGCGGGGCATGATGGTGCACTGTAATACTAGCACTTTGGGAAGCCAAGGAGGGAAGATTGCTTGAGGTCAGCAGTTCAAGACCAACCTGAGCAAGACCGAGACCTGAATCTCTACAAAATATAGAAAAATTAGCTGGGTGTGGTGGCTCACACCTGTAGTCCCAGCTACTCTGGAGGCTGAGGCAGGAGGATTGCTTGAACCCAAGGGAACTTGAGGTTGCAGTGAACTATGATGATGCCACTGCTCTCATGCCCAGGCAACAAAGCAAGACACTGTCTCCAAAAAAAGAAAAAAATATATATTGGTAAGATATTAGTACCACAGTTCACTGTCATCATCCACACTGTCTTTCCACCTATGCAATTCCAAAAATGTCCCTTTCTGATTTTAATGTAACATCTTTAGGTACAGTTCATCTCCCAATGAGACAATCCAAAGTCTCACCTAGTAACCACATTGTCTTAAAGTCTAGTAACTGTGGGCCATATTCTTTCCTCTTAGTGAGGTGGAAATAGGGCTCTTTATGGTCCTGCAATGCAAATGTCATCTACATTTTCTTCCCTGGCAGTGAAATAAGCTCTTTGGTGGGTCAATCTTGCTGCCCTGGTTTTGCACTGGTGAGGAGCAAATCTCCCTTGTCTATCCTATTCCAGGATTGCACTACTTTAGCCACCAACTTCTTGCTGGACTGATTATGGAGCCCTGGGTATTGTCTTAGACTTTGAACAAGTACAGGCTTATTTCCAAGTTAGGGTTTTCTGGGGTCTCTCTTCAGACCTCAGCTAACTTTTTGCCAATTTTATACTTTTTGCCAAGTTTATTCCATAAACTAGGGCTCAAGGTACCCTCCTGCCTCAGCCTCCACAGTAGCTGGGACTACAGGCAAGCGCCACCGTGCCTGGCTAATTTTCTGTATTTTGTAGAGATGGGGATCTCTCTATGTTGCTCAGGCGGGTCTTAAACTCCTGACCTCATGCATAAACTGGGCACCAACACCAGAAATCTTACCCTTCCCTCACAGTTTCTGTCTCTTAGCAACAGACCTCAGCTTTGCTTATCCTATAATATCAGCTCTCAATCTGCCCATCCTAGGGCCTCCCATAATGGTCAACTTGCCCCTAGCTATATCCCAGTGGATAGTGTTTTGCCACGGGCATGAATTTTAATGTTTGGCAGGGAATAATAACAGAGTTGAAAGGAAGTGATGAGCAAAACAGCGTTCCCTAATCTGTAGGCTCTTAAGTCCCCAGTGTGTTCCCTGCCTCTCTCCTTTGTATTAATTCAGGTTGGAGCACAGAGTTCAGCTTTTTCAAGTCATCAAGAAGAATTATTTGATCTTCAGTGGTTCTGGATTGCTGTCTAGAGGCAGAACAGGCCTCCCCATATGCGGTTGCCTTTCTGCTTTCAGACAAGTGAGCTTAGATTCAAACTTGTCCTTTCTTCCTATTATAGTTTTAGCAGGGCTGCCACCTGGCATCTCCATGTTTGCATCATTGCGGTTTGCCAGTATGTTCAGAAAAGTGGTATACCATGTTTGGTTGGGCTTGGGTCATGTGCCCAGCTCTGAAAGGGCAGAATTTACTGGAGAAAGGGACAAGGAGTGGGAAAACATGCTAAAGTAGACTGCAAGCCACCATGTAACCTTCATTTTTAAAAGAATTTAGTACTTTATATAAAAGTCCTCCAAACTAAAACTGCAAATGTATGCGTAGAGAAGATTCTTAGGATCACACCCTAATCTTTAAAAATTACACGGTGATCTCAAACAGAACAAGAAAATAGTCGGAGCCATAGAACAAGGAAAACAGCAAAAGACTTTGCCACCCTGTCTTCACGCCATGAGAAATGCAAGAACCAATCCTGTAAATATTCATTAACTTCTGACAGCTTCCAAATTAACACGTAGAGTCTAAATTTCAAAAGCACTTTTAGAAGATGCCTCACTCAATGTTATATCCATCATTTTCATTTACATATATGCCTTGTTTTTATAATATGTGTTTTTAAAGCCTCATTTTTAGGTTTATATTATCATTTAGTGGATACCTATATTCCCAACCTAGAGAATTTCCTCTCCAGTCAAGAACTTTCTGCCAGCTTTGAACTCCATTATCCAGAACCACTCTTGGTCCCCAGCCTTTTTGGTTTTACATCTTGGTTCTCTATATTGTTTTCCCCCATAACCCCAAGTCCAGTCCAGATCCCTGGCATAGTGAGCCTAGCCCCCTTTTGGAAATAGGCTGGAAAATACAATTTCAACATGTTGCTAATTTTTTTTGAGTTTTATAAAAATAAAATTTTTGTTTCAGGATAATTTTAGATCTACAGAAAGTTGTAAAGATAGTACAGAGAATCCCTTTATATCCTTCATCCAGTATCCTCTCATGTTAACATCTTACATAGCTAGGGTACATTTGTCAAAATTGTGAACAAATGTGAACCTGAAAGAACCAATCCTTCAAGACAGATCCCAAGTGTCTAACTGGGCCTAAATTAAAAAAGAGCCAAGCGTCCATTTTCTAGAGGTCGCACACATACTCTGAGTCCCCTGAAAACCTGTACCTCTTTAACTTTGGGACTTTCAGAGCTCACCTACTCCAATTAATAAGGGCTCATCTGTCTCAACCAATCGGAACTCAGCTGTATCAACCAATCAGAACAAAGCAAGTTTCGATCTTTCATTTGCATAAATGGACATGATTGGGAAACTGGATGGGCACTTTTGCTATAAAACCTAAGCCTTCCCTTTGTTTTCTGGAGCACACATTTATTTTACACTGGAGTTTGCATCTCCCCTGTTTGCAAACTGTTCACTAGAATAGTCTCCTCCACACTCCTAAGAAATTAACATTGTTACACTACTATTAATTGAACTCCAGCCTGTATGGAACTCACCAGTTTTCCACTAATGATTTTTTCTATTCTAGGATCCAATCCAAGAGAGCACATTTCATTTAGTCTGCTAAATTTTGAAACAAGTTATTTTCTCAAGTCATTTCCAGTTATGTCAATTATGACGAATGTGGCATTTTAATATTTAAGTTAAACTATTCATTAGCAAAAGCAACACAAGTTGTCAAGATGCCCCTTATTTTGTAATTATGACTCCTCTAGGAAGAGTCTCTTATTATTTATTTGGCACATTCTAGCTATATATAGCTTCATACATTCTCTACAGGATGTAGTTTTCACAGCAGTAACAGTCCAGAGAAGTACAGAAAATTCACAGCATTCTAATTTTTAGTGGAAAACAATCTCATTCTTCCTAATGTAATTAGTAGAGTTAGGATTTTATTCCCATGTCATGCTATAAGGATAGTGTGAATATAACTTATTAATACATTATAATAATCATCACAGTCTGAGCCACAGAAACCTCAAAAGACCACAGAAACAGATTCTTGTCCAACCAACTTCTCTAGGGGGAAGGACACTTGCCAACAAAACCCAGAATCTGTCTCTAGGAGTAATAATCTGGAGTAATTTGGGGGAAAGTAAAAGTTACTTTACAATTTTAAATAAAGACATTTTCAGACCTGTAGAAGCTATCTTATATTCAAGACCCTTTTTGAAAAAAATTACGTGTGTCTTTCATTTTAAGAAACTAATGTTTTAGGTATTTAAACAAAAGAGCTGTAAAGAATTCTACTAGAAGTCAATTTAAGGACTTATCCAATCCAAGAGAAATACAGCACTTCACTAAGTGTATAGTATATCTAGTTCCTGCCACAATTAACGGTTACCTTCAGTTGCTATCATCCAACACAGGATGGTATGTGAAATTCTTATAGAAGGTGCTCTCTCTCTCTCTCTCTCTCTCTCTCTCTCTTTGTTTCTCTCTCCGAGAAAAAAAAATTTTTTAAGACTTACCTAAGTTATTTTGTAAAACCCAAAGAAAGCAAAGACAGAGGAGGAGGCCAGGTGTAGTGGCTCACACCTTTCATCCTAGCACTTTGGGAAGCCAAGGCAGAGGATTTCTTGAGTTCAAGAGTTCGAGACCAACTTGAACAAGAGCCAGACCCCATCTCTACAAAAAAAAAAAAAAAAAAAAAAAATAGAAAAATTAGCCAGATGTGGTGGTGTGCACCTGTAGTGCCAGCTGCTAGGGAGACTGAGGCAGGAGGAGCCACTTGAGCCTAGGAGTCTGAGGTTGCAGTAAGCTATGATGATACCACTGCACTCTAGCTCCAGTGACAGAGTGAGACCCTGCCTCAAAAACAAAACAAAACAAAAAAGATAGAGGAGGAGGAATGCAACAGAGAACAACAAAATATTTTCCCACTATTAGAATATAAAGAAGGCAAATAAAGATATTACATATTTAGGTTTTCATTTAGCACTTTGTTTTCTGGAGGAATAAGGAATATAGCTAATTAATAAAAAAGAAAATAAAACAGAATATTTATTATACATAGCACCTTATTGCTTCCTAATGACTTGCTTATCCATGGTATCTTGAATAGTTAACTGGTGACTTTATATTTTAGGCACAGCTACTATGGCTGCTGGCACAAAGTAAACAATGTCTAATTGTCCCCTGAAGCCATTTCAAATGTCACTTCCTCTGTCGGAGAGGCTTTCTGATTCTTCCCAGCTCCAGTTTGAGGGTGGAATCAGTACTCTGTCCCCTTTGCTCCCAAGATACTCAACCAATTAATTTTACATATTTCTATGATAGCACTTATCACATTATCACCTCATTTAAGAATACCATCTTATTCAACTTTTAATCTTCATAAAAAGCAAGTGACCATGTTATAGATTGAATTTTGTCCCCCATCCATATTGGAAGCCCTAACCCTCAGTATCTCAGAATGTGACTATTTGGAAAGAGAAATGGCCTTGAAAGAGGTGATTCAGTTAAAATGAGGCCTTTAGGGTGGGCCCCAATTGAATATGACTGGTGTCCTTATAAGAAGAGGAAATTTGGATACACAGCAAGCCAGCAGGGATGTGTGCAGATAGAGGAAAGACCATGTGAGGACACAGTGAGGTGGCCAACTGAAAGCCAAAAGCCTCAGAAGAAACCAAACCTACCAACACCTTCATCTTGGACTTCTAGCCTCCAGAACTGTGAGAAAATTAATTCCTGTTGTTTAAGCAATCCGGTCTTGGTATTTTGTTATGGCAGCCCTAGCAAACCAATACAGACAGTCATAGGTAAATGAGTGTAGTAACTGTTTCAAAAGTGCCAGTTGTTATGTGTAATTAGCAGTTACTATGCATCTATACCTTGTATATAGATTATTTATGCACTTGCTTAGCAAGCTTTAGGAATTTATGTATCTCTGCGTTCATGTCTCCTTTATGCTTGCCTTTAAGTTCTATGGGTGTCTGTTTCTTTGTGTGTTAGGTAGTTGAGTGAATTACTGTTTATAGTAATTTACCTTGTCTTAAAGTTATTTTTGACTGGCAGATTTGTAGAGTGCTTCCTCCTTCCCCAGAAACATAAATTCACCAACAGAAGCCAAAAATAAGGTGCTCAACTCCATAACCCCGACCTTGGAGTAAATAGAGCACTAGGCACACCTCGAGATGCCACGAGACTCACAGCACAGGACAGCCAGAGCCCCAGGAAGTTGTTAGTGCCCATGTGTTGGTCATCTGGAAGCTACTGCAGTGGCTACCTGGAGTGGGGCGGAAGCCGGGAAATAGACATTGCACCATTGGCTTCATTTCTTTTTTTTTTCTTTTTTTTTTTTTTGAGACAGAGTGTCGCTTTGTTGCCCAGGCTAGAGTGAGTGCCGTGGCGTCAGCTTAGCTCACAGCAACCTCAAACGCCTGGGCTTAAGCAATCCTACTGCCTCAGCCTCCCGAGTAGCTGGGACTACAGGCATGCGCCACCATGCCCGGCTAATTTTTTTTTTCTATATATATTTTAGTTGGCCAGATAATTTCTTTCTATTTTTAGTAGAGACGAGGTCTCGCTCATTGCTCAGGCTGGTCTCGAACTCCTGACCTTGAGCGATCCACCCGCCTCGGCCTCCCAGAGTGCTAGGATTACAGGCGTGAGCCACTGCGCCCGGCCATTGGCTTCATTTCTGTCGTATGGTTTTGGGGTCAGCTATGGCAGGACTTGGGGAGGCCAGGTAACCATGACAGCTATAGTTGTAGATGCAGTTAATGCTGCACCCCTTTGGGGTCCAAAGAAATGAGTTTGGAGGAATCAAAGAAAATGACTGGAGAAAGAAGGGGCTAGAAGAACAGTGAAAATTGGGCAATGCCCTTGCAGAAGTTGATGAAGAAGGAAAAGACATCATCTCTCATATTCCTCAGTATATTTCTTCAGTGCCATGGTATATAGATCCATCAAAAGGACCTACTTTAAAGCACCAGAAACCACAACCACAGAAACAAAAGCAGTACAACTCATCCAGAGAATGGTAGAAGAGGGGTGTAAATGAGAATTCCATAATTACGAAGTACCGCAAAGGAGCATGTGAAAATTGTGGGACCATGACACACAATAAGAAAGACTGCTTTGAGAGACCCAGGCGAGTTAGAACCATCTGGTACTAATATAGCTCCAGATGAACATGTCCAACCTCAACTGATGTTTGACTATGATGGGAAGAGGGATAGGTGGCATGGCTACAATCCAGAAGAACACATGAAAATTATAGAAGAATATGACAAAGTTGATCTGGCAAAACAAACATTGAAAGCTGAGAAACTCCAAGAAGAATTAGACTCCGGGAAAGTAGAACAGGCTAATTCTCCAAAACACCAGTGGGGAGAAGAGGAACCAAATTCTCAGACAGATAGTAATAGTGAAGATGAGGATGAAGAGAAATATGCAGATGATATTGACATGCCTGGACAGAATTTTGACTCTAAGAGACGAATTACTGTCCGGAGTCTCAGGATTTGAGAAGATATTGCAAAATATTTAAGGAATTTAGATCCAAATTCCACCTACTATGATCCAAAAACTAGAGTGATGAGAGAGAATCCTTATGCCAATGCTGGAAAGAATCCAGATGAAGTGAGTTATGCAGGAGATAACTTTGTTAGATACACAGGAGACACCATTTCAGTGGCTCAGACACAGTTGTTTGCTTGGGAAGCCTATGACAAGGATCTGCATGAAGTGTATCTGCAGGCAGATTCTACAAAACTAGAGCTGTTGTGTAAGTCCTTCAAAGTCAAAAAGAAGACTTCAAAGAACAGCAGAAAGAAAGCATCCTGGAAAAGTATGGTGGTCAAGAACATTTGGATGCCCCTCCACCTGAGTTGCCCAGACTGAAGGCTACGTGGAGAACTCAAGACATGGGACAGTCATCAAAGGTCAGGAGCGGGCTGTTGCCTGCTCTAAATATGAGGAGAACAGGGATTTATAAAAATGCTTTTTTATAAATTAAAAAATTTATATTTCTTTAATTTATTTAACCCAGTATATCCAAAGTATTATCATTTCAACATGTAATCACTGGAAATACAATTACTAATGAGACATTTTACATTCTTTTTTTTTATATTGTCTTCAAATCTGATGAGTATTTCACACTAGCAGCATATCTGAATTCAAATGGTAAATTGTAACAATCAAAGTGAAATGTAGTTCTACCAAAATAATAAAGTTGGTGTAATGCGAACATATTTTACATTGCTTCAGTTTTTTAAGTTTAAATCAATAAAAATGAAATGAAATAAAAAATTCAGTTCTTCAGTCATTCTAGCCATATTTCAAGTGCTCCATTGCTATATGTGTCTGGTGGCTTCTGTATTGGCAGTGGGTGGGATATAGAGTATGGGACTCTGCCTCCAGGGCAAACCTAATTGGAGCATCAGCAGCCATCAATCACTGCTGAGCCAATCAGATTCTTCCCCCCAGGACTTTGAATTTTGAACTGAGATAAACAGAGACTAGAGAAGTTTGCCGCTGAGTCATGTTAGTGGCAGAATTCCAAGGGAAGATTTGTGAGCAGCTGTTGCCAGGGTCCCCCAAGCTTCCTTAGCTTCTGTTCATGGTTGGTTGTTCAGTCCTTTGGATTCCGTGAGAGCCTAATATATTTCCAATAAGTTCTTTTTTCTTGTGCCAGCTCAAGTTGGTTTCTGTTCCTTGTAATATTAATTTAAATAAATAGATAAAAATCTTAGCAAATAAATTTCCTTAAGAAGAGATACATTAAAAAAACATAATTATGCAGACATGTACACATTTATGCAAAGCTGCTTTGACTACGTTAGAAAACTCATAATTGTCCGGGGTGTTATCAACTCTCAACAGAATGGAGCAATAATCATTCAAAACAGTAAATTGATACAAAAAGAGCATTTATTTGGTTTTGGAATGCATTTGTATGAATTGGGGATGGGGGAGGGGCAGAGCAAAAACAAGATACAGCTTCCTAATTGTTTTACAGAGAACTTAATCAGCATGAATTCTCCAAAAATGACGTTGATCACACAGCAGGTGCTTGATAAATGCATGTTGATTAATTGATTTAGAATACACCAGCTGTCGGTGAAAGAATGTGATCCACAATCAAACCATTTGACAGAAGAAAGCCAGGATGGCTTTTAAAATTAGTAACAACATTGAATTCTACATGCAAATAATCCAGAGACGGTGTTGCTGTCTTTAGTTCCATTCCTAGACGAGAATAAGATAATCATACTCTGCTTTGGGAGGAAGCTATTTAGTGTTCAAGGCTGTAAATTGTAGGTAAACACATTCTCCAGTCATTTGTTCCCAGTCCTGGGTGTGTATCTGGAAGGCCTTTCAGTTGCAGATACCACTTGGGGGGCTGGTGTTGTGGGAGAGCACATGCAACCATAAGTGATCTCCCCTGATTCTAGGGAGCTTCCATTTTTTCTCTTCTTAGCATCCGATAATCAACATTTAAATTTCACTAGGTTGAAAAAGAGAATTAAAAGAGGATTTCAGAATATCAGGCTTAAATGGGTGGAGGTGAATCTAATCAAGCCTCTAGAGTTACTACCAGTTTATGGAAAGTGTCAGATAAAGAATGCACACAGGAAGTCAAGAAGGGGTGGGGGGAGAAGGGGAGGAGGGGAAGGGTAAAAAAACTACCTAATAGGTACAATGAATAATCAGGTGATGGGCACACTTACAGCCTTGACTAAAGCAGTATAAAGCTAGCCATGTAAAGAAAACATTTGTATCTTCTTAATATTTTGAAATTAAAAAAAAAAAAAAAAAAAGAATGCATACAGGGATACAATCACCCAAATCCATGATATGGAAAATTCTACAGAACAAATGACCTGGCATTTTCAACAAATAACACATTCTAGAATTATTTTGTAATTCTACAGTTACATTGGAGGATGGTGTCCCCCTGTAGACCATCGTTTTAGGCTGGGTTCCTTAGATATAAATTTCGAGGTGGAGAGTTGCATGTGGAAGTTTATTAGAGAGAGACCTCTGTGAGGAAGGTGGGAGTAGACCCTGAAGAAGCTGACTCCAGTTAGGTGCCAGCGGTGGCCTTGGTCATCCTATGGGCAGTTTTGGAGTGGGGATGACCCTTCAGAGTTGTCCCAAATTGAAGCAAGGGGGCTGGACTATGTATTCCTGCCCTCAGCCAGGAATCCCTCCTGCCCTCATTTGATGGGGGCTGCCTTGTAGGAAGCAGTTCCTTGCAGGCAGGGGGTGTTGCCAGTGAGGGATGCAGCTGTGAGACAACAGCAGCTGAAATTCCTAGCAGTGATGAGATGAGAGTGTTGGCCCTGAAAAGAAACTCTCAACGGAGAACAACAGTATCCATTACAATAATAAAAAACAATTCAATCCTGAGATTAGTGACACTTAGCTATTTTCAAACCATAATTTGCATAATATCATGGATATTGTATTTATAAAATTCTAAAATGTTATTACCATAAAAGTTCTGGCATCTGATATTATACATAATATTTGAAATTATCTGATATCAGTTGTTCTATATTTTGACATAGGAAAATAAAGTACTGTGTTATATTCACTTGTTAAACCCTTTAATTATACCACCATTTTTGGAACGCTTTTGTGGGGGCAGTTTCTTTCTTTGGCTCTCAGGCTGCCGAACTTGTGTTCCTCCCCCACCACTGGCCACTCCTTCATGTTCTCTGATGACTTCTCCCCATCTCAGGCCTCTGAATTGTGGAGTGCTTCAGTAGGCTTAGTCCTCAGACCTCTTCTTCTTTATCTTTCAAAAAAATTTACTTTCATTTTCTAAATGTTCTCATCTAGTCTCACAGCTTTAAGTATCATGTATACCTTGATGACTCACTGATGTTTATCTCTTCCTTGAACTCCAGGCTAGCATATCCAAATGCTTATTCAATGTCTCTACTTAGGTATCTATACACACCTCAAACTTAACATGTTCAAACCAAACCTATTATTTTCCCTCACTCCCATCCTTTGCAAAAATGCCTCTTCCCACAGTCTTCAAAAATCTGCACAAATAACAACCCTATTCTCTCAATTGCTCAAGCCAAAAATCTCGGACTCATTCTTGAGTAATCTAAAGAAAATTTCAGACATTATGCCAATTCATTCATAGATGCTTCATTATACATGATAAGGACTTTATTTTTTTTTTCATATAAACACCACAGCTAACAAAATTAATGTAATTCTTTAATATCATCTAAGACCTGGTCTGTATTCAAATATCCCTAATTATTTTAAAGACGCCATTTTACAGTTGTTTTGTTCAAATTAAGATTGAAGTAGGGGACAAAATAAACAATTAAATATAAAATATGTCAAGTAGTAATCAATACTGCAGAGTGAGGGGTAGACAGTGCAAAGTAAAAGAGACTATTTGATTGGCTATTTAACCCAGAATTCAGGAAAGTCCTTCATGATAAAGTGACATTTGAGCAGAAATTGGAATAGTGTTTTAAGGAGAACATGATCAATTGTGTCAAATGCAAATTGTGTCCTTGGGTACCTTGACTAAAGCTGCTTTTGTGGAATGGTGGAGGCAAATGTCTGATTGGAATGGCTTCAGGAGAGAATAGGAAGATGAAGTAGAAACAGAAAATATAAACAAGTCTGTGGAGAAATTTTCCACATAGGGAAGCTAACAAGTGGGGCATTGACTAGAAGGGATGTGGAGCCAATGGATTATTTTTTTTTCCAAATGGGAAATATTGCAGCATGTTTGATATTAATAGGAATGATTTCATAGGGTGAAAACATTGATGATGCAGGAGAGAGAGAGAACAATTGCTACAGAGAGGGCCTTGAGAATGTAGGAGGGGATGGAATCCAGTGCACAACTGCAGATGGTGTCTTTAGACAGGAGGATGGACAGGGTATCCGTAGTAACAGGAGAGAAGGCAGAATATGGGGGCCCTGATGCTGGTAGGTCAGTAAATGTGGTGGGAGTGGTGGAAGTTCTCTTCTCAGTGAAATAGGAAACAAAGTCGTCAGCATAGGAATCCGGAGATGTTGGAGAGTTGAAGAGAGGAAAAGCCATGAAATAGCCCCCTAGGAGAGTCAAGATGAAGTGGGCTAGGGAATGTACTGGAACTCTGTTAAAGGCCCATTTAAGGCTGGGGCCATGAATTTGCAGTGAGTATCTTCTGCATGGTTGTTTATTTTTTTCCCAGTCACATTTAGCTGCTGGGTGTGACACAGGAAGAGAGTTGGCTTTAACTTGGCCATAAAGTACAGCAAAGAGGGAGAGAGGTAAAGGGTTTGAGAGAGTATGCAACAGAGTAATTATAATGATGGACCATGAAATACAAACTAGAGAAGTAGAAAAGAGAAAACACAAGGGAGGAGTTATGGGCAGTGAAAACACGATAATGGCCTGTAGGTTTCAGAGGGAGTGGAAGAATTGTGGGAGTCAAGAAATAGTGAGAGTGAGCTGGAAAAATAGAAGGTGGTGGTAATTTAAGGCAACAATGTATAGCCTAAAGTTAAGTGAACTGGGGAAATATACAGTCTTGTGTACTGATAGTGGTAATGTAAATTAGTATCACCTCTTTTGTGGTGGAGGGCAACATGGAAATATCTATCAAAATATTAAATGCCTTTGGTCTAGCAATTCTTTTTCCTGGACTTCATCTAACAGTTATAGTTGCATATTTGTGTAAAAGATACCAGTGTGTTTTTTGCAGCATTGTTTATAACGGCAAAAGACTGGAAACAACCTAAATATCCAGCAATAAGGGACTTAATAACTATTGATACAACTCTACACTGGTTTACTGAACAACCATTACAAAAGAATGATTTAGAAAACCACTTTAGGCTGGGTACAGTGGCTCATGCCTGTAATCCCAGCATTATGGGAGGCTGAGGTGGGAGGCTCAAAACTGAGGCCAGGAGTTTTGAGACCAGCCTGGGTAACATAGCAAGACTCTGTCTCTACAAAAATAAATAAATAAATAAGCTATTTATGCAAGGACACACAAAGTGGTGTAATGAATACTGGAGATTCAAAAGAGGGGATGATGGGATGGGGTAAGGGATGAAAAATTACCTATGGGATACAATGTACACTATCCAGGTGATGGGTACACCAAAAGCTCAGACTTCACCATTATACAATATATAGATGTAATGGGGTTCAACTTGTACCACTAATTCTATTAAAAATAAAATCAGCTGGGTGAGGTGGCACATGCCTGTAGTCCCACCTACTTGGTATGCTGAGGTGGGAGGATTGCTTGACGCCAGAAGTTCAAGGCTGCAGTGAGCTGTTCTCACACTACTGCATTCCAGCCTGGGTGACAGAGGGAGACTCCATCTCAAAAAGAGAAAAAAAAAGAAAGAAAAGAAAATCACCATTTTAAAATCCCAATGCAATTGATTCAGGCAAGGGTCATCAATGGATGCTAAAACCATTGAGTGAAAGGTGGTTGGGAAACGGGATATTGACACTGCCTCAAAGAATCACCCCACAGACTATTTTTTTTAATTTTATTTTTCTTTCCTCTTCCATTCTTTTCACAGGATTTAGCCCACAAGCTTTTAATCACAAAGGAGAAGGGTACCTTCACACTAGAGAAATCTAGCAGACGTCATCTGAGCCAAATGACCATTAGCATCACTAGCAAAGGAACAGACTGGCATTATGGGCCTTCTGATGTGATGCAATGGGAAGTATAACATCTATGATATTCTTGCAAAAAATGTTTCACTTGAATCTAATAATGATAAAACAATTAGATAAATCCAGAATGTGGGATATTCTACAAGGCAATTGCCTGTATTCTTCCAAAATGTCAATGTCATGAAAGACAAAAAAAAAAAAAAAAAAAAAAAAAAAAAACCAACAGCAAGGGACAATAAAGAGACTAAAGAAACATTTCTATTATATGCAATGAGTGAGACTCGATTGAATTCTAGATAGGAAAAAAGCTATAAAGAAGATTTGGGAGATAATTGGCGAAATTTGGATACAAGTTATATGATAACCATTATAAAACAGGTATTAAATTTCTTGAGTCTTCTAATGGGACTTTGGTTTTGTAAGACAGCAGTCCCCAACCTTTATGGCACCAGGGACTGGTTTCATGGAAGACAATTTTTCTGTAGACGAGGGGAAGGGGGAATGGTTTCAGGATGATTCAAGCGCATTACAGTTACTGTGTACTGTATTTCCATTATTATTACATCATAATATATAATGAAATAATTATACAACTCGCCATAATGCAGAATCTAATGCTGCCACTGACGTGACAGGCGGCGGAGCTCAGGCAGTGACGGGAGTGATGGGGAGCGGATGTCAATACAGATGAAGCTTTGCTCACTCACTGCTCACCTCCTGTTATGTGGCCCAGTTCCTAAAAGGACATGGACTGATATTGGCCCAGGAGTTGGGGACTGTCATTGTAAGATGCCCTTGTTCTAGGAGAAACATGCAAGTGACAAATTATCATGCTGTCTGCAATGTGTTTCCAAATGACTCAGCAAAAACAAAGAACAAGGAAATAAAGCAAATGTGGTAACAAAATTTTAACTATTTGTGAATTGAGATAAAAGATACAGGTGTTTTTTATTCTATTCTTTAATCTTTTCCTGTAGGTTTGACATGTTTTAAAATAAAACTTTAGGAGGAAAAAAGTAACATAGACCTATGAGCTACTGATCATTATGTTAATAGCACTGGAACCAAGATTTTCAACATAAGTGAAAAGAGATGGAAATAAAAAATCAAACCAGCCACATAAAACTGTGATCTTAAATCTGAACAGTCTTTTACAGGACCTGTAGAGTCCCTGTGGAGAGGAAAATGAAATCCCGCTACCTAATTTTTTTGTTGGCAATATTTACATAGTTACAATATGTAAATGATTGTTCATGGTTTTCAATTTTTAGCAGTCTAAGAACAAAACAGACAAAACTTAAATATGGTCACTAGTGAAAATAGAAATGCCAGCTTCGTAAATGTGAAACTAACGGTATAAGCACAGAAAGCAAGAGGAAGAAGGAGAAGATGGGATGAAGAAGGAAACTTATCTCATCTCATGCAGTGATTTATTAGTAAATCAAGAAACAGTAGTAAAGGTCCATTGTTTAAAATTAGAGAAGTAACCATTAAAAAGTCTTGGTGGAAGCTGGGGCGGTGGTGCATGCCTTTAGTCCCAGCAACACTGAGGCTGAGGCAGGAGGATCATTTGGGCCCAGCAGTTTGAGGCTGCAGTGAGTCATGATGGGGTGCCACTGCACTCCAGCCTGGCCACAGAGCCAGACTAGGTCTCTTTGAAAAAAGGGAAAAAAGGGAAAAAAAGAAAAGCCTTGCAATAGAAACAGTTAAAAGTGGTTTCCTCTGGGAAGTTCAATTAGGGGTGGCAGAGGGTGGGGCAGTTGATTATGTTTTTTCATTGCAAGCCCTACTTGTTGTTTTTTTCCATGTGTGTAATTACTGTGATAAAATGTTTTAAAACAAGGAAGTTCTAATAAAGAAAGGGGAATGACTTACAATTCATAATGCCTGGTGATGAAATTATATCAGTTTGCACAGAGGTTCCAGGGTAGGATTGGTTTTTAGAGGATCTATCAGCAGAGGAGCCTCATGTAAAGGGAGAAGAGAGGGAAAAAGGGAGAGAGAAGATGGGGCAGGGGACGGGGGAGGAGAGGAAGGGGGAAGTAGGGAGGGAGGGGAGGGAGGAGGAGGGAGAGCGGAGAAGGGTGAGTGGGGTGACAGGGAAATAAAGGCTTTTCAAATACAAGGTTTGGTTGTCAGAGGTAATTCTGAGCATAATACAATGTATTAATCACATTATCTATCCAACTGTGTCCCAGCAACTAGAAACTTGGACCAAAGCTCAGGGGAGAGATAGCTATTACTTTAGAAAAGAGTGAAATCCCTGGAGTCTCTGAAAGTGTGAGTTGCACAAAGCAACACTGCTCAGTAGAGGTCTGGAGGTGGCAGCGAACATTGCTGTCGTAGCAGACTAGGGACCCAGGCTGGATATTGTACCCAGAAGAATCCTCCCGGGCACCAGGACACTCCTTGCAGAAGCACATGCAGCACTTGGTGAATTTTGAGGGAGAGATGAGGCTTTGCTCTGGGTATAGGCTAAACTACAAAAATACTGTTGTCTTTATTTATTTATTTTTGAAACAGGTTCAGAAGGTATATACTGTTCTCTTACGTTATTATAACCCATAGTAGCCACAGCCTGGTGGCCCATAAAAACATGATCAGTGCTGCTGATTTTATAGCAAAAAGCATTAAGGGAGACAAACAGCATTATACCATGATTAAAGATACATTTAAAAATGAAAATATAAATGCTATAATGATAAGTCTCAAACATAATCCAGCAATGAAATAGAGTTTTGATTTGACAGAGAGGCAAGGATAAACCTTTCCGGGTGCAGCATTATGGGGGATAACATGGGATAGATTATATTATTATTCCCTGTTATTTACTGCCCTCCCTAGGAAGGATTATGTTCACCAACCCATTCCCATCAAGGTCAGCCTTATGACTTACTTTGGCCTATGGAATGTGTGCACGAGTGATTCATGCCCCACATCTGAGCAGACAGACATCTGGCAGTGCAGACATGAGGCCTGTATACCCTACACAGAGGTTGTTCCTTCAGCCTACATCCTGGAATGAAGATCCTGGAACAGAGCTCGTAACCGCCATGTATAGTGGATGAGTAATAAACCTTTCTTGTTGTCAAGCCACTGTGATTTGGGGGATTTTTTTGTTCCACAACATAATGTAGTGAAAGCTAACTATCATATAGCATCATCTTAAAATCCTTTTGCTACCAACACCCAGAAAAGCTAAATTATAGCAAACATAATTTTCAATGCATAAACTCCGAAGAAAGTAAGGGAAATCTCCACGACCTCTAAAGGAAGGGGATACTGAAATAAAGTATAAGCTCTTGCTATGAGGCCACAGCTCTAAATATTATAGTAATATGAAAAAAGAGAAATGTAATAAACCTGAAAAATATCTAGAAAAGAAAATGGGTAATTTCTTAAAGGCAAGTGAGAAAAAGGGAAATATTAAAAACAAAAGCAGAAATGAACAAATTGAGTAACGGAAAAGCAGAACATGAAATACATGTTCCTAGTGACTATACTTATTTGCTTAAAAATGGTTTCTAGAGTGACCCTCTCCCTGCTGTGGCCACACTGTCTTACTATGAGGCTTAATTTCCAAACTGGCATGGGTTTGATGTTTATTCTGAGAAAACAAATACATTTTTGGCACATTAATAATATTTAACAATTAATTAAGGTTACATATAGACTCTATTTAAATTCTGAACATATATTTATGTTTCCTTAAAAAATAAAACAGAAAATATTCTCTGTCAGACACTCTACGTCTTGCCCATATAGTTGTCATGACCTAGGTCAGTGGGTTTTTTTCTTTTTTTTTTTTTGAGACAGAGTCTTACTCTGTTGCCCAGGCTAGAGTGCTGTGGCATCAGCCTAGCTCACAGCAACCTCAAACTCCTGGGTTCAAGCAATCCTACTGCCTCAGCCTCCCGAGTAGCTGGGACTACAGGCATACACCACCATGCCCAGTTAATTTTCTTTTATATTATTTTTCAGTTGTCCAGCTAATTTCTTTCCATTTTTTTTAGTAGAGACGGGGGTCTTGCTCTTGCTCAGGCTGGTCTCGAACTACTGAGCTCAAACGATCCTCCCGCCTCGGCCTCCCAGAGTGCTAGGATTATAGACATGAGCCACCACCCTCGGCCCTAGGTCAGTGTTTTTCAACTGAGGGTTACAACCTGCTGGTAAATCATGAAATCAGTTTAATGGGTTACAATTGACATTAAAAAAATAGGAAAGAATAGAATTTGAAAATAGAGTGTGATGCATGCAGTTAAGATAAGTACTGTTTCATGAAACTTTAGTTTTAGTTCTATAATGTATGTGTGTGTCCTAGGGTAAGAGTAAAATGTATATTTTACTCCAGGTGGATTAAAGTCAAGCTTAAAAGTCATTGACTTAGGCCCTTGTAATCAAATGTGATGTTCAAATATTTCACAGCTGGTAAAACTTGGGTATAGTCCAGTCAGAACTAAAGCTGGCTGTAATGTTGGAACCCTGGGATCTCAGGAGTTACCCCTTTTATGCTGGAGTGAGGGTCCCAAGGGAAGGATCAGGGTGGCAGAGGCAGCAGTGGATTTGTGGCTTTAGGAATGTATTAATTTTCAATTGCTGCTGTAATAAATTACCAAAAATTTAGTGGATTAAAATAACATAAATTTATTATCTTACATTTCTATAAGTCAGAAGTCAGGCACGGGTCTCACTGAGCTAAAATCAAGCTGTTGACATGGCTGTATTTCAACCTGGGGGCTCTAAGGAAAAATCTTTTCTTGCCTTGTTCAGCTTCTGGAAGCTGCCCACATTGCTTGACTCATGGCCTCCTTCCTCTATTTTCAAAGTCAGCAATGTTGTGTCTCCCTCTGGCCCTTCTTCCATACTCACACCAGCTCTTCTGATTGCAGCTGAGAAAAGTCCTCCACGTTTAAGGATCTACGTGGTTAGATTGGTACCACCTGGATAATCCAGAGTGACCTCCCCATTTCAAGATCCTTAACCTTAACCCCATCTGCAAAGTCTCTTTTGCCATGTAAAATAACATTTTCACAGATTCCGGAGGATTAGGGAATGGATGTCTTTGGAGGCCATTATTCTGCCCGCCTCAATGGGTATGGAAAAATGTCATTATTTGAATGACCAGCACAGCCACACCTGTGCATACTGCCTGAGTGGAATTAAAGACAGGTCATCTGTGAAATGACCCATTGGGAATCTCTATGCAACACTCCATGAATGTGTCTTGAATGTTCATTCACCCTATCTCTTCCAAGAGGAGAGAGGGGAAGTTTCAGCTATACAAACTGATATAACTCAGTCCATTGCTTTCACATCTTCAGTATTTTCTTAGGAGGTTTAACTAGGAAAAGGATTGATCACCTCAGACTCAGGAGAATTGGGAGAGAATTATGCACAAACTTAAGTATCTAACAGAAATATTCCTTTTATCACAAGTGATAATTTGAAATGTACAATATATATGAGCTTATTTTATTATCTTTATAAATATTAATTTCTCTTAGTCATATAGTATGCATTTGATAATGATGGCAAGTAGTAGCTTTTAAAAAATGAAGTTCCAGAAAGCTATTTCAACTTTTATAATTCTAAACCGTCTCATAATTCTGGAAAAAAGTCTCTGAAACAGCATTTCAGAGTGGTACCCCACAAAATATCGTCATAAATTAAGTGTCTGTGCACATATACATACAACCTGGAAAGGAGCAAATTTCATTTTAAAAACTAATGTTTTAAGTTCATAAGATCTTTTAAAATTAAATGTGCTTTACTGTACAGTAAATTTTCAAAACAATCTCTGAAATGATCTATGCATGTTTGGTATTAGAGCAATTATTGTGCTCAGCATTGCTCATTGCATGTCTTTTATGTCAACTGACAAAATAGGAATTAACTCATTTTTGAGTCATTTAATTCCAGCCACAAAACCCCAGTGAACTCTAACAAAGCACTTGAATCAGAGTGAGGGTGGAGGAAATAGAAGTGAAAAAAAATTCCACATCAGGTATCAAATGATGGTAATGTGAGCCTTTCATAAATGCTTTTGGATATGCCTGGGTGGTATATGAAAGGAAGTTAATTTGGAGACATAACTCTATTATGCTGTTTTACTCAGTTGTCTAAGGACATCGAAGGATGCTAATTTATGTAGCTTTTATATTTTTGGTTGACTCATTTTTCTTCCATTATAAAAGGAGACTTTCCGTGTAATTAGCAAGCTGGATTTTTTTCATGTGAATCTCATTGGCTCTTGCTACTTAGACGAAAGGAAAGGTTTTTATTGTTGCTTGCCTACGCCTATCTCCAATTTTGAAGACAAAATGTTTAATTGGAAAGATGGAGTCTTTTTCAAAATCTGTCCTTTTGTCAAGTTAGTTATCTGTGCATCTACCCCCGGACCTGACCTATGCTGTTCATTCTTCCCTGTCTCAACCATCCTTGAGTCCCTATCTTGGTCTTGTGCTACTGCCATCTTAGCAAGCCTCAGCAGCAAGATGTCCCAAGAAATGGTTGGAAAGAAAGTGATTAGTGCTATACACTTCTCCAATCATTCAGAAGTAATTTTCTATCAAATGTAATTGATTAAAAATTATTTAACATCCACCTGATTGACTGATAATATTGTGCCAGTTATTTTCCTGTTGGCTCCATGTCACACTCTCCTTTCTGTACTCTGTTTTGTAATTGCAGGGCTAGAAGCCTGTATAGTCCATTTCCCAGAATCCTTTACCACCTGGCTTCCAGTTAAGTTTAGCCAACGACAGTTACTGGTGGGAGAAAAGCAATTCTGGTCTGACCACACCAATGGTGGGGATTGTCTCAATGGCAGATTCCGCACTGGCCACAGGTGATCTCCCGCAGCAAATTCAGCTACAGGGCTCCAGCCTAAGAGCTTTCTCATCTCTAGGCAGCATTCCTTCCTTTCTCTCCCTTTCTCTTCTAGTGCTTACAACACCTTTGTAAACATTTCCCAGAATTAAATCCCTTTCTGTTTGAACTACGTACAGTACTTCTGTTTTCCTTACTGGACTGATTATAGACCAAACTATTCCCATAGCTACCAGAGCTTTGGGAAGTCAAGATGTTTATAAATGAAAATAGTGTAACACTTCTCTGGAATCCACTTCTTCCCCTAAACTGTTATCTTGCAAATTTTATGCAGTTCTTAGTCTAAAGCACTTGAGATTCTACCCAAATGCAATATAGATTATAGAGTTTGGCTCCTGTTTCAGGGGTACACATAGGATACCCAGTGTGTGCTTTGGGCACCCTGGAAAGTGGCTATGGACAACAGTGGAAGTCCTTGGCCTTTGGTCAATGCAAATAGCTAGGTTTATCTTCTGCTCAGGGACAGCCCAGACTGAGGTCTCAGACTCTGGTACTTCCTTGAAAACTCATTGAGAATATTTAGTAATTTGCAAGTGAGGAAGGAAGTTGGTCATACAATAGAAGGTTGAGTGGTAGTTTAGTTGCTCTCCTACATAGGTCTTCTAATGTTTGACAACTGTGTCCAGTAGGACTATTTTGGCTTTTGTTTCACAGACCAGGAACTTGGATGGGAAGCCCCAATGGGAATAGTGCTAATTAGGGTTAGATTTCCTGTGGGCAGTTAAAGTTACATTGGAGAGGTTCACTGTGGCTGCCACAATTGCTGCGATCCTCAAATTCTCCACTCCAGGACCAGATGATACATTTATCTGGGTTTTTACTTAATATATATCGCCCTCTTGAGGTCTGTTTTTACCCTCAGGATATAGCAAGGTGCTACATACTCGTTCAGTCTTTCATTGGTTCAATTAATATTAAATGCCTGAGCGGGGCATAGTGGCTCACCCCTGTAATCCCAGTACTTTGGAAGGTCAGGCCAAGGCCAGAGGATCAGTTGAGGCCAGGAGTTCGAAACCAGCCTGGGCAACATAGTGAGACTCCCATCTCTAAAGAAAATTTTAAAAATTAACTAGACATGGTGGTTCGTGCCTGTAGTTCCAGCTACTTGGGAGGCTGAGGCAGGAGGATTACTTGAGCCCAGGAGTTTGAGGCTGCAGTGAGCTATGACTGGGCCCCTACACCCCAGCCTGGGTGACAAGGCAAGACCCTGTCTTCCCTCCCATTTTTTTTTTTAATTTAAATGCCTATTTTATTCCCCAAACATCAACATAACAATAACTTCTTCAAAAGTTTCGGAAGTTGATAGCAACAAATTTTGAACATTCTTTTTGTTTGTTTTTTGAGACAGAGTATCTTGCTCTGTTGCCCAGGCTAGAGTGCAGTGGTGTAACCATAGCTCACTGAAAGCTCAAACTCCTGGCCTCAAGCGATCCTCCTCCCTCAGCCTCCCAAGTAGCTGGGACTACAGGTGTGTGCCACCACATCCAGCTATTAAATTTTATACCATAAATTATGAATTGGTGTGGACCAAGGTAATAATATATATTTTATCAGGACTCTAGGCTAACCCTCTGTTACTGATCTGAATGAAGTAGTATCTCTTGTCTGCTTCTTTCTGAAGAGTTGATGAGTCACCTATCTTACACCACCTAGAATGGCCCTCACCTCCAGACTCAGCATCTTCATAGGCAATTTTCTGCATGATGGAAAATGTATATTTCAGAGCTTCAGTTTGAATTTTTATGTATCCAGCCAAACCCGTATTTCAATGTTTTCAATATCTGGATTCCAGTCACAGATAATTTCATTTAAAATTAGGTTTTGGTGTTTTTATATTAAGGAAGCTGCCATTATTCTGAACTACTGAAGATTATGACTTAAATGATGACTTAATTTATTAAGTGATGAAGCTTTAGTATCAAATGAATGATTGCCCCAAACTCTCTAAAAGTAGTACTTTGAGTTCTGTTAATCATGAGATAATTCTTTAAAATAATTTCTTGATCCTACTAGGTCATTTGAAACTATAATGCTTTTCAAATACACATTTAAACTGCTCCTATAGAAACATAAGAAACAATATATGCAAGATTATTGCAATAGTATAAGCAATAAATCTTAAAGTTTTTTAAAAAAGGAGCCGGATGTGAAGATTACATGTAAAAGTGGTGTAAACTGAAGTGCACATTTTCTAGCAAGTTTAAAGTATAATTATGGTAATGGATTCAGTAAAATGGATTCATCTTCAAAAAGCAGATCAATGTTTTTGTGTTTTTTTTTTTTTCCCAAAAAAAGGTGGCGGGAATGGAGAGGGGAGTTCATTTCTCTTTTCTTTTCTTTTTTTTAACAGAGTCTCACTCTGTCATCCCAGGTAGAGTGCAGTGGCATCATGATAGCTCACTGTAACCTCCAACTCCTAGGCTCAAGCGATTCTCCTGCCTCAGCCTCCAAGTAACTGGGACTATAGGCATGGCCTACAACGCCTGGCTAATTTTTCTATTTTTAGTAGAGATAGGGGTCTCACTCTTGCCCAGGCTGGTCTCAAGCTCCTGAGCTCAGGCAATGCTCCCTCCTCGGTCTCCCAGAGTGCTGAGATTACATGCCTGAGCCACCGTGCCTGGCTGCAGTTCAATGATAGAGCTGTAATTTCCATACTAGAGTGCTGATTCTATTCTTAAAATTCTCATTAAATGTTTTTACAAACTCTTCTTAATAATTTTCTTACCCATGACCATTTTTGATATAATTAGCTATCATTTGTATATGACAAAACATTCATGTCCAGTATTTAAACCAAATGATTTATTTATTTTTTAAAACAAACCAGCAAAAATTCAGTAGGGTTAGATGCAAAATTACAAAGACAGAACTAAAAGCATGTAAACAAAGAGAAACAGCAGCAACAAAACGCCAATGATAGGAAAAACAAATACTCCTCAGAATGGCAAAGAAGGTGTCTCAGACAGGAGGTAAGTATTAAACCAAAAATGCAATTATAAATAACTTTAGAGAAGTAAGCAGATACTGATTCTCAGCTGTCAAAATACTGGCAAATGAAATTTATTTATGCATAATAGGGAAACGTTTAGCGGTGAAACATTCTGAGTTTTTAATGTAACCATACTGCTTAAATTTCATACTTTGAAGCTGCATTGTACAAAATGGTAGCTACTAGCCACATGTAGTTTCTTAAATTTAAATTTAAATTAATTAAAATAAAATTTTAAAAAATTCAGTTCCACAATACTATGAGCTTCAAGTCCTCAGGAGCCACACTGGACACAGAGACACATTGGACACACAGAAATACAACATACCCATTATAGCAGAAAGTTCTGTTGAATGATGCTGCCTGGAATATGACCAGTTGTGAGAGGAAGGGTCATAATTAAACTCTATCGATATTATTCATCTTGCAGTTTACCACAACTAAGTTTTATTATCCAACCCATGAGTTACTTCTAGAGGCAACATATACAATTAGATAAAAAAAAGGTCAAATTCCTTAATGATTTTTTTCTTCCAAGAAAGACTTCCTTGGAATATTATTATCTACCAGCTAGTAAGATATGTAATGGCTTATTGTGGATATTATCTAACAGCACCTAAGAAGTGCAATAACATTGTGAAAAATAAGTATGCAGCAACTTTTGGCTTGGTATAACATTTCAGATGCTGAATCACTAGGCATCATTTTATTCTTTCCATGATTGAGCAGAACAGCTGAGAAAAATAAAGGATTTTGTCTGCTTTATGTAATAGCACACCCAGACAGAAATAATCTTTTATAATGGGTTTGGCAGGCATTTCTTTAACATGTTGGGATAGAAAAAAATAACATTTATTAACAGTTCTTTACAGTTTTGAATTATAGAACATCTCTACTGTAATATAAGCATTTATTTATCTTCATTTTTAAATTTTAAAAATAGCATTCTTTTTGAAACTGCCTTAGGAATATAATAATAATATTGAAATAGATAAAAAGCACCATATAGTTATTCTTGAACATAAGACACAGAAAATGATTGGATGTTATCCAGTTCTTTTATGAGCTAAACATAGCTCCGACCCTATAATCCAATAAAGATGTGATACACCAAAAAAAAAATTTAGTAAGACAAACCTTACTATGACTGCTAGGCACAAAACATATAAAATGTTCAAAAATACATTAAAACTTTAACCCATTGAGGTCAAGGAGAATTTACCTCAGAATGGAAAACTGACAATATAAGGAAACTTATTAATAAGATAACCATATCAATTGACTAAATAAGAAAAATTACATGATTCTCTGAGTAAATGCTAAAAAGTCACCCAACGAAATTCAACACCCATTTATATTCTTACTAAAAACATATTACAATATAAAATTAAAATAAACATAATGAAGAGTATCTATTCTGAATAAAAAGTCCAATTATAGGCCAGGCGAAGTGGTTTATGACTGTAATCCCAGTAATTTGGGAGGCCGAGGTGGGAAGAACACTTGAGTCCAGGAGTTCGAGACCAGACTGGGCAACGTAGTGAGACCCAGTCTCTATAAAAAATAATTTAAAAAAATTAGCTGGGGCTGGGCACGGTGGCTCACGCCTGTAATCCTAGCACTCTGGGAGGCCAAGGCGGGTGGATCGCTGGAGGTCAGGAGTTCGAGACCAGCCTGAGCAAGAGCGAGACCCCGTCTCTACTAAAAATAGAAAGAAATTATATGGACAACTAAAATATATATATACAAAATATTAGCCGGGCATGGTGGCGCATGCCTGTAGTCCCAGCTACTTGGGAGGCTGAGACAGGAGGATCGCTTGAGCCCAGGAGTTTGAGGTTGCTGTGAGCTAGGCTGACGCCACGGCACTCACTCTAGCCCGGGCAACAGAGTGAGACTCTGTCTCAAAAAAAAAAAAAAAAAAATTAGCTGGGTATGGTGGTGTGCCTGCAGTACTATCTGTTCCAGAGGCTGAGGTGAGAGGATCGCTTGAGCTCTAGAGTTTGAAGTTACAGTGAGATACGATTGCACCACTGCACTCTAGCCTGGGTGACAGAGGGAGACTCTGTCTCTACAAAAAAACTCTCAATTATATCTAGTAAAGATGTATTTTTAATCATTATTAAATATTTAATATTGCTGGGTCAATGTAATGCACTATGAAATAGAAAAAAGAGAAATAAACAGTGTGAAGTCACAAACAAAATTTTATGATATTTTTCAGAATATAGGATTGCACAGTAAGAAAATAAAATTAACAAGAATTAACTCATGGTTACTAGAATTAATACAAGAATACAGAGATTAAACGTTAACTCTGCAAAAGTCAATATATTTCTGTAAAGTCATCAAAACCCTATTAGAATATATGTCAAATAAACCCATTCCCAAGTAAAATTCTTTATAAGGAAAACTGCATCTTTATAGGGAAAACTGATTACTGATTGAGAGATACCAATGGAGACAAACAAATGGAGAAAACATGTTCTTCAATAAGAACAATAAATATTATAAGGATCTGGATTTTTTTTCAAATAATCTTACAGATTTGGTATAATTCTAATTAAAATATTATTTTTGGCGGCCTTAAGAATGATAATAAAACTCATTAAAAAACCCCCCAAATACCGCATGTTATCTGATAATAAAATAAAATATATTACTATGCTTTAACACAATGCTTCTGACTAATCTCCCCTGCCCTTCAATGCTAGTGGGAAAGCAAGTTCCCTAATACTTCTGGGCGGTGCAGAGCAGGATCTTGGTATTAATAGATGTAGATTTCCTCTCCTACTTCTTTTTTTCTTTTTCCTGTGGTCTGCCATCTGGTGGCCTGAATCAGCAACTACGTTTCAACTATTGCAAGAGGCCTGGAGTTGGTTGGTTGCTTGCTGCTGCTTTTAGTTAACAACTTTTTCTGAATTAGCCAAGGAATTAGAGGTGAGTGCCTGGGTTAAAGAACATTAAATGGCATCTTCCAATCTTCCTTCCTTTCTGTATAAAATGACATGATGTCTGGGTTTGGCAAAAATGTTGCTGATTATTGAAGCATGGTACTCCTTTTGTGTTATGTTTGCAAATTTCCATAATAAAAGTTAAAAATAAAAACAAAAAAAAAAATCATTGCCCCTACAACTATAAGTGGCCAATTACTATATAAATGAATCCTCAGTTAACAATTAAACAAAGGCAAATTAAAACAAGTAAATTTTTTTTTACCTTTCAGACCAAAAAGAACATTACAACACTGATAATATTTAATGCTGAAGAGGTTGTGGGAAAATAGGCACACAAGCTTTTGGTGAGAGTATTGGTTGGACTGTCTCTTGGAGGGCAGTTTAGTAATACCGATGGAAAATTTTATTGTTCCAAAAATGTTTCTTATCCTTACACCCAGAATTCCACTTCTCTCTTATGAAACTACTTAGGCAAAAATACAAGTACATGAATGTTTATTGTAGCATTGTTTTTTTTTTTTTTTTTTTTGAGACAGAGTCTCTCTCTATTGCCCAGGCTAGAGTGAGTGCCGTGGCGTCAGCCTAGCTCACAGCAACCTCAAACTCCTGAGCTCAAGGGATCCTCCTGTCTCAGCCTCCCGAGTAGCTGGGACTACAGGCATGCACCACCATGCCCGGCTAATTTTTTCTATATATATAGTTTTTAGCTGTCCATATAATTTCTCTCTATTTTTAGTAGAGATGGGGTCTCGCTCTTGCTCAGGCTGGTCACGAACTCCTGAGCTCAAACGATCCGCCCACCTCGGCCTCCCAGAGTGCTAGGATTACAGGCATGAGCCACCGCGCCCGGCCGATTGTAGCATTGTTTATAAGAGCAAAACTGTGGGGATGAGTATAAATAAGGTATTCATTAAAGAAGGAAAGACACACCATATAATGAATACCATGCTTCATTTTAAAAGAACAAACGACCTGTTTGTATGAACATAGAAAAATTTTCCTTGGAAAATTAAGTAAAGAAAACAAGTTGTATAAATGAGAATGGCTTCATTTTGGTTAAAGAAGGTGATCATACCTGTTAGCATGTGCTTTAAAAAAATCTGGCAGCCAATAACCAGACAATTATAGAGGTTTTCTTTAGATAGTAGGAAAAATGAGAGATTTTTACTTTCTTTATTGTGTAGTTATGTAATGTTTGAATTTTTTAAATGCATATATATTACTTTTCCAACAGAAAAAGCAATAAAGATAAAATTTAAAAATATATAAAAGTGTGCTTCTCTGCCATCCCTGAAAAAGTTCCATTATGAAGGCCAATCCCCACTATCTCCCATTTTAGGACTGGTTCCCAGCCCCACTCTGAAGGTGAAAGAGGCTTTTTGTTTGAAAGTCTTGAGCTCGATATCCTGGGTTCCATATATGAATCTCAAAATGCTCTTCACTATTTATCCCAGAATATTCTAAAAGGGACTAGAACAAGTAGGACACTCATTGGCTTCCTTACTGTCTTAGGAGAGTAAAACTCAAACTACTGGCCTCCACAGTGGGTGTGCAAAATGATCCACTGGTGCTCAGGGAAAAATTATTAGAACTTCAACCTAGATATTTTTATCTTATCGTTTGTTAATTTCAATTGGTGAGTTTTGTTTTTAAAGTATATATTATATAATTATTTACATTCATATATGTATTAATATGATACATATATGCATTGCATATGTGTTATAATACAATTGTATTGAACACAAATAAATATATGTTCATATATTAAGGGAAATGTTAAAAATTTTTTTTACTGATGGAGTATCTAATCAAAAAAGTTTAGGGGCCATTAGTCTAGGCTACAGATGCTTTCAAGAGAACTAGAATCACAGCTTAAGTATACATAAACAGTTTCTATAAATTAGCTGTCCTCCCCAAAGTCACTAATACATTAGCCAAAAGAAAAAATACTCAGAAAAATAGGTAGGAAAACACAATGGAAGTCAGATGGAAGAGTCAACTTAGAAAATAATAAAAGGTAAAAAGGAAGAGAAAAAGTAAAAGGGATAGAATAATTATTTACATATAGACAAATCAAACAATAAAACAATGAAAAAACCCTAATGAATAAAAAGAAGTAAATTAAAAAGAAAGAATAATCCACAAAGAACCTGAATTTAGAGAACCACATCCTATCCTGAAAAAAACCAAACTGTCATACAGTTGGAATTTAGAATATACCACATCCATGAGGTGGGGTTGGGCCGTCTTCCAGCCCGCTCTCCAAAAAAGAAGAAAAAAAAAAAAAAAAAAAAAAAAAAGAATATACCATGTCCAAAGCTCTGTATTCTCAGTGTCCAGCATAAAGCTTCACACAAAGTATGCACTCAGTAAGTAAAGAAAGAAAGGATTTTAGCTTATGGCATTTTATACCAAATGAATGTGTTTAGCCACAATTCAAAAAGCCAATGTATTTTTGTTACTTCTCTTCTTCTATTTTAAATTGAGCTGCTGAATATTTTATAGATCATAAGGAATGGAAAACAAAAGAAATTGAAAACAGAATGGAAAGTCTGGGATGCTACATTTGCAAATGCAATAAAAAAATATCTAAGGATTCACTGGGAAAATCTGAAGATATGGCAGGTAATTATTTATTTGCCAACTCATGGAAACATCCCTTTGCTGTTATATAAGCCAAATAACCAAGTAAGAATATTTGCAAAGAACCTATAATTTAGAACTTCTAAAAGGTCTTTCTATAGCCGGAATAAAGGCAATTAACAGGATTAAAGCAGTGACCTTTTTCCCTCTCTTTACTTGAAAGCTGTATTCATTAGTGATGTTTTATATGGTCTATAAATTACTTTTGAAAATAACACTTCTGTTGCATCAGTATTTTTAAGCCGATTGCTAACAGTAACTTTAGGCCATCTAATCTAGAATGTAAGCATGTTTTGTTAGAGTTAAAAAAAAACCAAAACCCTGCTCTGCCAACAGCCACACCTTTACCATCTCCCCTAAGGGCAGTAAAGAGAAACAGATTATTTTTAGGCAAATATGAGGCACTATATGCTCAGATCATTTTTCACGTATTAATCAAACATTCATTGAGGGTCTAGTGCCAAGCGTTGTGTTGGAGTTGGAAATACGTTTGTGAAATAAAACGGTCAGCCTCCTCCAGAATTCACAATAATTTCTCTAGTACTCCCCTGATTAACTTAGCAGTCTCCAAATTATCTGAGATATAGCTGTACATGTGTATGGATGTGTAGATTCATTCATGTAAGACATTACTATGAAAAGGATAAGAATTACTTAACATTTGACCATGATTATTGCATGATATGCAATGCTTATTCTAAAAAACAAACAAACAAACAAAAACAGGTACAAATGTCTTCAAGAACTGCATAGTATGTGAGTCAGCAATTTCACTTTTCGGAATTCATTTTCACAAAGTGATAAAGATTAGCTGCAAAGATTTAATTACAAGGTTGCTCATTGTAGAATTGTTAGAATTATTTTTTAAATAGGCCAAGAAACAGCCTAGATCAATACAGGACTGTGAAAATAAATTGTTATGTTCACACAATGAAAAACTAGGTAACATTAAAAAGGATTGGGTAGAAGTATTTTCATGGACCTGGAAAAATTTCCATGATATATTATAAAGTGAAAACCTGAAGTTACCTTGTTGCTTAAGTGTCAAGTACACAAATATACAAGCCCAGACTTTGCTCTGAGCCTGGGCAAGACACTTGACCTCACAGAGTCTCAGTTCTGTCATCTGTTATGGGTAGAATTGGGTCCCCCCCAAATTCATATGTTGAAGTCCTAATCCTCTGTACCTCAGAATGTGACTGTATTTGGAAGTAGGGTTTTTAAAGAGGTAATTAGGTTAAAATGAAGTTATTAGGGGACCCTGATCCAATATGACTGATGTCCTTTTAAGAAGAGATGACGAGTACATAGACAGTACTCAGAGGTAAGACCATGTGAAGACACGTGGAGAAGATGGTCATCTGCAAGCCAAGGGGAGAAGCCTCAGAAGAAGCCAACCCTGCCCACATCTCAATCTCAGACTTTTAGACTCCAGAACTTTGAGAAAATAAACATTGGTTGTTGGAGCCACCAGTCTAGGGTACCTTGTTATGGCAGTCCTATTAGTAATACATCATTTATAAGGTGGGGAAAATTTTAATACCGTCTTTATTTAGCTCACGAGGTTGCTTTAAGTCAAATAGATGTAATCCCTTTGTAAAGTGTAAAGCACCACATAAATGTGAGCAGTTGTTATTCACATGGTTCTTGAAAATCCTGGAGGAATGCAATCATCTTGAACTTGATAACCCATTAATAGGGCAGAGGCTCAGTACCACAGGGGATAGGCAGAAGCAGATTTGTGTAGGGCTGCAGTAAAGAACACAAATGATTTGTCAGTGAAAGGAAAGGCAAAATACAAAGAATAGTTCCTGGCCAGACTCGGTGGCTCGTGACTGTAATCCTAGCTCTTTGGGAGGTGGGAGGATCCCTTGAGGCCAGGAGTTTGAAACCAGCCTGAGCAAAACCCGGTCAGGCTTGGTGGCTCATGCCTGTACTCCCAGCTACTCTGGAGGCTGAAGCAGGAGGATCCCTTGAGCCCAGGAGTTTGAGGCTGCAGTGAGCTATGATGACACAACTGTTCTCCAGCCTGGGCAACAAAGTGAGACCTATTTCAAAAAAAATAAATAAATAAATAAAAAGAAAAAGAAAAATAATAGTTCCTTACATCCTTGCTGCAACCTTTTAAGCAACATCTAAAACTACATATGATTATGATAGCTAATCTTTATTAAGCATTTACTAAGTATCAAGCATGATTCCAAGTACCTTTTATAGGTGTTCCCTAACTCTCATATGGACCCTATGGCAAAAGTGCTGTGTGTGTGTGTACATGTGTGTATGTGTGTACTGTATTGTATGTATATGTTTATGTGTGTGCATCTATTTCAGTCTCTTCAGTTACATGTATCTTTAACATGAAAACTTGTTTATATGCAGTAAATAAAAAGAGTAATAAAATTTCCAAAATGAGAAGTTGTGATTTTCCGACAGTATGCTTTGCATTACTGTGAAACACTGAAAACACCACTGACTGAATGACATGACCTGTGGTAAAATACAAAACACACACTCATGCCATCTTCTTCCTCTCACTCCAGCACATCCACATGCATTGCCCTAAGAGTGTGCATACTGTTCTTCTGAGTTTGTGTTTATTTCATGGTAAGCATACTGAATATATTATCTCAAACCTGTGTAAGCATCCTGATTATAAGAATCGCAAGTGGAGAATAAAAAGAAAAGCCTTACATTTTAAGGGGAAAATTAAAATCATAAAATATTTTGAAATAACTGAGAGAACTTGCAGGCCTGAAGGAATCCACATTGCCCACATTTAGGAACAAAACTAAGAAAATAAAAGACAGGAGAGCTTGTACATCACAGTTATCTGCTTCCAGTGGAATTGAAGAGCACTTGGAAGAGATTGGAGATAAAGACTCTAATGTCAAGAAATCAGGAATGAAGTTGGATAGTGGTTGTGGCCTCCACGCTCATTAGAAACCATACAAGCAGCTTATTTATGAAAGGAAGAAACTGGCAGAAAAACAAGGTGGGATTTCTATTTTAAGCTGGTTTTGAAGACAGAAAAACAGTACAATAGATGACAGTAATCCACCTTGGGAGTCACAATATTTTAGCCTAAGAATGCCCATGTCCTTCTTTCCTTTTACCTTTTCTCAGTAATCCAAAACCCACAACACTTTACCACATCCATTTCCAGTAAGTGGTGTTTGGAGCATGGCTATCTACAATGGAAATAATTAACTTATTACCTTCCATTGAAAGGCTACACAGAAAATATAAAACTTCTATAAGCAAAAGATACAATGAACTAAATTTAAGGACAAATGACATCTCACTGCAAAAAATGATAAATATGTGGTAGTAATGCATATGTTAATTAGCTCAATTTGGCCATTCCACAATGTATCCAGACTCTCCTCGACTTGTGATAGGGTTATGGTTTGTACTGAATTTGTATTGCTTTCTCAACATGGTAAAGTTGAAAAATTCTAAGTCAGATGATCGTTAGTCAGGGACTGTCTGTACATAGTTCAAAACATGTACACAATAAATGTATACAATTTTTAGTTGTCATTTAAAACAAAAAATTTCTTGTTTCCAAAAAGAAACAGCTTTCTGAAGATTAAAAACAAATGACAAAAATGTCATTGCAATATATGGCAAAGGGTTAAAATTCTTAAAATACTGCATAAAAAGCTCTTATCAGTTAGGAAACCCCCCCCAAATATTTCAATACAAAATGGTCAAAGAATATGAAAAAATAACACAGGAAGAAACACAAAGGCTAATCAACACGAGACTGTTTAATTTCAATAAAGGAATGCAAATTAAATTTATGAATTGTTTCTAACCTAGATCAGCAAAGATATTTTTTAAAAAGGTTTAAAAAATCCATTCAGTAACTTTTCCTTGAAAATTTATTCAAAGAAAATAATGAGACTAGGGTTCAAAAACATATGTGGAAGTATATATATTACATAACTGTTTATAGGTTAAAAAATTGAAGTAATTTAATCTAGCAATTGAGGATTGGTCAAATAAATCAAGGTATGTATTCTTTCATTTAGCAATTCTGCTAGAATCTATCCCTTGGAATAGTAAATAAAATCAACAGTTCTTAGAGACTCAAACATTTATTTCAGCAGTTTGTAGACGCAAAAAATGATTGAATAATTTACAGCACACACACACTCCATGGAGGGAGAAAAAGAAAAAAATTTGCACACTAATAATCACCTTCAGGTATTCAAATAAGATATCGTGTGTGCACACACAAATAAAAATAGACTAAAGGGTAGTTTATAGAATACTATGCAGCTGTACAGAATGCACAATTTTATATTTTAAATAAAAAGATACAACATATACTAAGTGAAAAAACTGTATAATAAATGACTCTATCTTTAAAAAAAAATATATATATATACATGGTTGTCTGAAGGTATTTTGGCACTCCAAGGACCTTGACAATGACCTTTGAAGACCCCATTCCACAATGGACCGCAATCTAAAAGTTGAGTTGGAGTTATTTGACATAGACTCGGTTCCGAATTTCAGTTAATATTTAAATGAATATTAACTTTGATTTTGCCCTTGAAGAGCCCCTAATTCTAGTTATCCTTATCTATGCATGAGAGGTTAAAGACCCGCCTGGACATACAGAAGCAAATTGACTTGCAGAGCCAGTCAGTCTTACGGAGCTACTTTGCTTGGCTTTGTATTTTCAGACAACCCTTTAATTACAAACATTTCTGGGCCAGCAGGTCTGAAAATAAGGGGCTGCCGATACAGCGGTGAACAGCCTTTGAAGCCCTGTCCATCGGACGCCGGGTCACCGCTCTTCCTTACTGAGCGATTTCCAAGCCTTGGCTTCCACTCACTTCTCAAAAGAGGGAACCTCGACATTGCCTCGGTGATTTCCAGCCCATGGCTACGCTTCTGCGCTCAACTCTGGCAACTCCGGGCCAATAGGCGGAGGACTATTTTTTTCATTCGTTTACTGTTCTTTACCAGCCAATCAGAAACGTTCTTCAAATGTCTCCCTCCTCTGAGGTGCGCAGGATCTGGGAAAACTGGCATCACTTCCGGGCTGCAGTCTGGACGGCTACGCATGTTGCCATAGCGACCGTTTTACGTTAATTGGTTTGTAGCTTCCATCCAGGCGGTGGGGCGACTGCGGGGCCAACTCTTCCGCGACTCCCTCTAGCCCACCGCGGCCGGAAGTCCTTCGCAGACACAGGGGGTCTGGCCTAGGGATCCGCGTTGCCCAGTGCGGGGTGGGGGGATGGCTGCGGAAGAAGAGGAAGAGGTAGAATGGGTGGTGGAGAGCATCGCGGGGTTCCTGCGAGGCCCGGACTGGTCCATCCCCATCTTGGACTTTGTGGAGCAAAAATGTGAAGGTAAAATTGACAATCCTTTCTCCCCGCTCTCACTCCAACGGTCGGAAGGAAGATGGTCTGCACAAACCATCTCTCCCCATCCCTGTCTCCACCCCTGTCTGCCAGGTTGAGAGCTGGTTACGTTGGAGGAATTGCGTTCCCTCTGCTGGTGTTTTCCTTCGCGGACCTGAAAATGGGGACCGAGACTCCCCTCTCCCTGGGCCCAAGCTCAGGTCCAAAAAACATTAGACTTTAATCCTATGTTCAGTCTTTCATACCATATCGCAGGTTTTTGCCCTGGGTAAGTGGACTGTTTGGGTGGGCATCTTTAACAGCTTTCCCAGTGATTTGGGGGGAGAAGCGTCATTTTACCTCTGAATTCCTTATTATTTCTAGCATTTTGCTTGTGTAGTCAGTTTAAGAAATGCGAAATGATTCACCCCAGACCAACAGTTGACTGCAAAGGAGGGCATATGATTACTCCAGCAGGCCCAGAGCCAGTGATCTCGGTGGCCTGTATTCCCCTTGTTGATCTCTCTGATTCTTGGCTATACCAAAAATGGTGGTGGTGGTTATCTTCTAACAAATGAGACGTATAGGTGTGGCATAGTATTCCCTGTGAGGGACTGACACCTTCGGGTTCTGATCAGTTCACGCTTGGAACACATTGAATTCTTGGAGACAAATTGGAGCCCAAATGACCCAGAAACCATGTCATATGAACAACTGTTATTGTGGTGGTTTAGCCTGGGAAGACTTAGAGGGTAGTAATGTCCATTTGTCATTTACACGTCTGTCTTATGTTGAGATAGAGGAGATTCGGTTATCCAACGGTTGGCTTTCCTGTATGACCTTCTAAGACCTCTTTCAACCCTAGGATTTCATGAATCTGGTAAAGATGAAATTTAGTTTGACCACTGAATGTTTTCATTACATTCTCATTGCCATAATCAAAATGCAAATAATAATTATTAAGTGTTATAGTTTTTAAGGATGTTCAAAAACACAATAACTTATATTTGTACTCCTTTTGAGAATTTAAAATGCTATTATGAGACTGATAAGGCATGGGGAATACTGACCTCCTTTAGAAGAGAGAAGAAATTATGTCACCTTTTGATTCCATTTACCCCACTGAAACTAAATGCTGGAATGGAAAAAAATTAAAGCATTGTTCATCTTTTTATCTCCAAATGTCAAAAGTGGCCGCATCTCAACAATAACGTATCTGATTGTGTGATTTTTATGGGGAAGCAGTAATTTACAGCCTTATAAACATGTACTGTGGTGATTTGCTTTCAGAATAAACTGAAAATAGCTTAAGTAGCTGCTGTATTGCTTGTATGTACAGTGTTACATAGAGCTGATGCCAGGGTAAATATTAATAGAAGTGACATGCCAGTGACACTTGAAATAACTGTTTATACTTCACTGACTTGGGGTTGTCATTGTGCTCTTCTCTACCTCAGATCATTTAAAGACTAGTTTTATACAACTTTGTGACATCAGCCTTTATTTCTACAAACATTTATTGTGTCCTTGGGTCAGAAGCTGGGGATAGCAAGATTAATAAAACAAAATCCCGTGCTTGAGAAGTTTATAGTCTAGTGGGGAGGACAGGCAGGTAAACAATAAAATAGAGTGGTAGGTGCTATAATAATGGTAGGCGCATGGTGCTGTATCTTACAAGAGTTCAGAGGAAGGGATCTAACTAGCCTTGCAGTTGGGAGTGGGTAGCAAGTCATGGAGAATGTGCCACTTGGCAATATTTTGAAGAATGGTTGGGAGAGAAAGGGAGAAGGGAGTGGAGTAAAGCAGAGGCATGGAGGTTTGAAGTGGTGTGTGTTATGTTTGGAGATGTTTCAAGCAGTTTTGTATTGTTAGGCGTGTAAGGTTTGGGTTTCAAGAGTGGTGGGAGATTAGACACGGGATCTAATTATGGAGAGCCTTGTCTGACCTAAGGCTTTTGTGCTTATTCTCTAGGCAATGAATAGTTGTTGAAGAGGTTTAAACCAAAAATTGCAGAAGTTAGTTTTGCATTTTAGAAAGGTGATTCTGGGGGAATGAAAAAAAATGTTTATTGTTTACAATTCCTGGGTTTGTCCTGTTTCCCTAATTAGATTGTAGCTTCTTGAGAGAATATTTATCTTTCTAATCTACATTGTTTCACACATAAGATCATTCAGTAAACATTTGCTGTGGTTTTACTTATTTTAACTTCATTATTGATCTGCCATAGCATAAATGGCCTAATCACTTTCACTAAAATTTGTATCAGCAAAGTTCCAGTACAGTAAAGTAATCTGGAGCCTGATTTAATATTCCATTAAAAGTTTATGAAGACATTGTTGCCTTATATTATTGATTGAAAAGTGGAAAATTAGTGTTTGTCTTAAATATGAGGTAGTGTTTTTTCTCAAGTAGGAGAAAAAAATTTGTTTACAATTAGTAGTATATATTTATATATATATTCGTTTATATATTTTTTTAAAGAAAAACTTAAGGAATTCAAAGTTGAAGAGCTAGGTTATAAGAATGATAGTTCTATTTGTAAGGAGTAGATTTTTATATTTATTTGTATTAATGAAAGGATTTGTTTTTTTATACTATGCAATATTTTCTTTTAAATTTAGTTTTTGATGATGAAGAGGAAAGCAAATTGACCTATACAGAGATTCATCAGGAATACAAAGAACTAGTGAGTATTTTTTTTCATTGATTTTTAAAGGTAATTAGGACATTACTTGTAGCTTTTCTCAATTTAAAAAATGAATTTTTTTTTCATTAAAATTCTTTAATTTTACAAAAATCCAGTCTACCCTAACATTACTTCTAGTTATATCAGGCTCCATGGGTTCTCTGAGCATCTTACCCTTATGACTTCTTTTTTTTTTTTTTTTTTTTTTTTGATTAATGAGTACATTTATTTGATAGTTTGCTGCCAAAATTTTGCTACTTATAATTAAATCATATTTCCTGGTCTTTCACTCCCTCCCCCCGCCCCAGTGAATCACATGTAAAATAGTCTCACTTACATTAGTATTAATAACAAGTCTAAGTTTAAACAAATACATAGTAGCTCCTCGTCTCTGGAAATTTTTAAGCAGAGGTTAAAGCCCAGTAAACTCCATTCTCATCGACTCATAAAAGTACAAACCCTAAAATAATATTCTGGCACCTCAATATCAAAACACTTTTATAATACCAGAATATGTGATAGCCATAATACCAATTCTGAATTATTCAAAAGTGGATTACAATCAGTACCATTTTAGTGCTAAGTAGGTTTCGTTTTTTTCAAAGCTATTCATTTATTAGAACCAATCATCTAAAAAGCATTTTAGTATATTATCGAGCACCCACTATGCTCCAGGCATTGTTCTAGGCTCTAGAAAACAGACAAAAAATCCAGCTCTAATGGAGTTTACATTCTATTGGAATATTTATTTCATTAGGTACTCAATTAAAATATTCAAGATATTTGATTTACTCAAATATCTTACTGTAATTCAAGCCTTAATTTCTTTTTCTTTTTTTTTTTTTATTCATGATAACCTTATGACTTCTTATCTCTTCTACTCAAGCATCTAAGAAATGGTTTTACAACAGCTATTTACAGGTTCTTGCATCTAATCTTTAAATTTTATTCTTATTCTGCTAATGCATTCAGGGATGTTATTCATTTAGTCATGGTTTTCTTGTGATTTTTAAAAATGCCTCTAGGTAGCAGAAGAATTATGTCATGCTGAACTTCATAATCCTGACTTCAGGATTTATTTCTAGTAGAGGAAATAAAATTTCATGTGATTTTCTGAAAAAACATTAACTTTTTGGTGAAAGACATTGTCACTACAATGTAATATAATACCATGTAGATTCATATTTACAAAAAAGTATTTGATTATAGTTTTCTGAACTCAATACTTAATATGCAAACTGTCATTTAGAATTTTTCTATGTAATTATACAAGTTAAACTTTCTTTTTTTAGGTTGAAAAGCTGTTAGAAAATTACCTAAAAGAAATTGGAATTAATGAAGATCAATTTCAAGAAGCATGTACTTCTCCTCTTGCAAAGACCCGTACATCACAGGTTTTTCTTTTTGTTATTTTGCTAACATACAGTTTCAACAAAAATGCCCAGGGTTTCATTTAAATTTGAATGTTTGATTGTCAAAGTATAATATTTTAGACATTGTGAGAGGTGAAAAGATAATTCATCATATATGGGTTCTTTTTAGAGCAACCTTGACCAATGATAATTTGAGGTATTAATGAACTGATATAATTAAAAAGGAACTTTCTGAACTCAGAACTATAATAAGATCACAGGGTTTATCCAAAGTACTGTTTTATTTATATAGATCTCTGATAATTCTGCAGTTTTTTATTTTTTAGGCATTTCTTTTTTAATCTTAGCAGATCCAGAGTCTGTTAGTTCCTGGGGCTTCCTTCTCTTGGAACTTCTTTTTTTGTCTCAGTTGTGCAGAGCTGGGATGAAGTAGATATGTTTATTTATAACTAATGTTTATTGAAAACTTGTGCTAGTTGATATTTTAGGAATTTGACATGTATTATCTCATTTAATCTTACTAACACCTCTTACAATATGGGTACTCTTTAACTTCAATATGGAAAGGAGGAAACTGAAGCACAGAGATACTAAGCAGCTAGTCCAAAGTCCACAGCCAAATAAGTATTAGCAGAGCCAGTAAATGAGCCCAAGCAATCCAACTGAGAGCCCTTGCTCTGAAGTTGAGAATAGGGATATGTTGCTACAACCCAAGTAGCCTTCTTCTCAAAAACTGGCTTTGGCTTCCCATGCTCTACCAAATAAACTATAATTCCTTGACAAGATACAGTGAAGATTATCTATAATATAATGTGACCCCAAGTTGCATTTTCAGCCTTGATCTCATGCTGTAGTTCTCCAATACATTGTGTAATACATTATTCCAAGCCACTCACTCTTATAAGCATCTGATAGGTACTTGGCTTTGCTCATGCTATCCCTTAACCTGTAATGTACAGCCCCCTCCCCAACCCACTCCACCATCCCTTCCCTAATTCAGAGAAATCTTTCTCAGGGGCCTGGCTGAAATGCTACTGGTTATGGCAACTCTGCCATTTCTTCTAGTCAGACCAGAACCATTCTACCTTACTACTAGGTACTTTTACATTGATATTTTTGGTATTCCACTTTGGTATTGAATTACAGTTTGCTACAAGTCTGTTTGCCCTACTATGTTGTAAGTCCTTTGAGCTGTTTTTAGTAACTTTGTATCCCCAGCTACTTGCACAGAGGTGAAAACTTGGTTCCTAGCAGGTAGTTCTCAATAAATGCATGTTAAATTATCTTGTTATTATGGCCTAGAAGAGATTGCTTTGACTACTGTTTAATCCAGCACTTCCTGGTACAGTTCTTTTTTGCACAACTTCTCATTTAATGACCTCTAATTCTAGAGATAGAAAATCTTAATATAACATGACATTTGAAAAAATAATATTTAAATGCAATTGGTATGCCCAATTAATGTAAAAAAGTCAGATTTTATTAGTTTATAATTCTATAAAGCTAAAGTTGTTTTACAGTTCAGCAGTAGTTTTTGTTCTATGTGTACGATAGTTTTAGTCTAAGAAATAAAAACAGGCATTATTTTCTTCTTTTTAGTTGAATAGGAAGAATTTGATGGAAAATTATTAACTGACATTTAAATTTCTTTTAAACCACTGGTATTTGTTTTTATTTTCCTTTTTCAGGAATACTTTTGTGCTTTGGTTAAAATTTGTTAACCTCTTAAGCTATTGTGAATGAATCTGAATTCATGAATGAAGATGTTTGTAGTAATTGTAGATACAATTGTCTTTTGTTTGCATTATCAGGATAACTTTATATTATTTGTAAAGCTAGATGTTCACAGTTTTAAAATAATGTTTTCGGATCAAGATCAGCACGCCTTTCTCTTTTATTCTCCTATACACCTTTTGATTGATTTGGAGATGATTGGTGGCACAATTTTATTATATACAAATTAGAAAGCCTTTTGAAACAGACCTGCATTTGAGTCCTAGAGCTTACATTTACTAGCTGTCAGACCTCAGACAAAAGCTGTTTTACAGTTTTATTTTCTTAACCATTCTGATTCTCAGTTTCCACATCCATAAAATAGGGATAGAATCTACTTTGAAAGATTTTTGTGACATTTAAGAGATAACGTACATAAAACATTTAGCACAATGCCTGGAGTATATCAGGTGGTCTATAAATAAATGGAAGCACCTCTTA
Organism: Eulemur rufifrons; assembly: GCF_041146395.1. Lineage (NCBI taxonomy): Eukaryota > Metazoa > Chordata > Mammalia > Primates > Lemuridae > Eulemur > Eulemur rufifrons. The sequence continues at coordinate 72,643,162 of NC_091001.1, read as the reverse complement.
ATTAATGGTAGCTATTCTGGTGGTTGATTAGCAGTGTGCTAATTAGGCCAGGATCACAGATTCAATCCCTCTGTGGACTAGTTAACATTATTCTTTACTGGTGCAAACTTTTAGATACCAAATAGCAACACTGAATCAGCACAAGACTATCATCGGTACTGGAAAAACAGCTTGAGGCACATACACGAAGATTAGATTATGCCAATATGAGGTTCCTAAGAACTCAAGAAACCAACTGTGTGCCCTAGGTAATTTGGGAGGTAATTTTTGTTTTGGTTTGGTTTGCTTAGTTTGGTTTTGATTTTCTAAACCAGCTGCCTCCTCCCATTGAGTACTGTTAGAGCAGACTTCCAAAATTCTTTTCACCTGGTTTGCTTATCATTACACCTAGACCACTGATCCTGGCATACTCTTTGTGTATTAAAGCCAGCAGGAGAGGCAGGAGTGCATCAGCTAAAGAGCTCTAGGAAAAAAAAAAAAAAAAAACCCAACAAAACCCAACTTTTTAACAGTGTGTTTTTTTGTTATATATGTACGGTTTCTAAAAAAATACCCATGAATTAGGATATAATTCTAAATATGTTTGTAAAAATATGATAATATAATAAATACTGAAATATTTATTATTTCAACTGTCTTCAGTTGAACTTTGGAATTTTGATTAGTGAAAGAAGCCAGTGTGAAAAGCTGTGGTATTTCCCAATTAAAATAGACAAAAATGACTTCCTTCATTGCTTGTGATTTTTTGGTGAGGATAAAGCTTATCATTAATTTCAATGTATGGCCAAAGCCAGGGACTTCTAATGGCAAGAAACAAAAGGTATTTTTGTTTTTGTTTTTTACTTGACTTGCTTTGACCTTTATAAGATGGAAATAACAGTTTCAGACATGCTTGTTTTATAATAATAGTAATTTGGGAAAATTGTTCTTTTTTCCCAATAATTTGCATTGTTGAAAGATTACATATGTGATGTTACCATTCAGTTTCTAAAAATCTGCACAGAATAATTAACAATATTTTGTGTGAGTGCTAGTAAGATTTTGATTTTTAAAAATTAATAGACTTTATTTTTTAGACCAGTTTTAGATTTATAGAAAATTGAGTTTCCCTTATTAACATCTTGCATCAGTTGGTACATTTGTTACAATTCATAAACCAACATTGATGCATTATTGCTCACTAAAGTCCATAGTTTATGTTAGGGTTCTTTCTTTGTCATACAGTTCTGTGGGTTTTGCCAAATTCCTGTAATGTATCCACCCTTATGATACCATACAAAATAGTTTTCATTGTCCTAAAAATTTCTTGTGCTTTACATATGCATCTCTTCTGGCCTTGGCTCAAACCCCTGGCAACCACAGGTCTTTTTATTGTCTCCATAATTTTGCTTTCTCCAGAATGTCATAAAATTGGAAACATACAGTATATACCCTTTTCAGACTGGCTTCTTTCACTAATCCGTATGCACTAAGGTGGTTCTATTGTTTTGTGCCTTGATAGCTCATTTCTTTTTATTACTGAATAATATTCCATTTTATGGATGTAGCACAGTTTATCCATTTATCTTTGGAAGGAAATCTTGTTTTTTTTTTTTTTTTTTTTGAGACAGAGTCTCACTCTGTTGCCCAGGCTAGAGTGAGTGCCATGGCGTCAGCCTAGCTCACAGCAACCTCAAACTCCTGAACTCAAGCGATCCTCCTGTCTCAGCCTCCCGAGTAGCTGGGACTACAGGCATGCGCCACCATGCCCGGCTAATTTTTTCTGTATATATTTTTAGCTGTCCATATAATTTCTTTCTATTTTAGTAGAGATGGGGTCTCGCTCTTGCTCAGGCTGGTCTCGAACTCCTGAGCTCAAACGATCCGCCCACCTCGGCCTCCCAGAGTGCTAGGATTACAGGCGTGAGCCACCGCGCCCGGCCGGAAATCTTGTTTTTTTCTAGTCTTTAGCAATTATGATAAAGCTGCTATAAAATGCAGGCTTTTGTGTGGACTTAAATTTTCCAGCTTATTTTGATAAACACCAAGGATTCAGAGGAAACAGACCTGGAGGAGAAAAAAAAACACCTAGGAGTGGGATTGTTGGATCACATGGTAAGACAGTTTAGCTTTGTAAGAAGTTGCCAAACTGTCTTCTAAAGTGTCTGTACCATTTTGTGTTCCCACCAGCAATGACTGGGTGTTCCTGTTTCTCCATATCATACCCAACAATTGGTATTGTTGGTTTTTTTGGATTTTAGCCATTCCAATAGGTGTGTAGTGGTACTTCATTGTTTTCTTTTGCCCATTTTTAAATTGTTTGTTTTCTAATTGTTGCTTTAAGAGTTCTTTGCATATTTGGAGACAAGTCCTTTATCAGATAAGTGTTTTGCAAATTGCAGAATTTTTCTTCTGTGGCTTGTCTTTTCATTCTGTTAACAGTGGTATCTTTCACAGAGCAGTTTTTAATTTTAATAAAGTCTGATTTATCAATTTTTTTCTTTCATGAATTATGCTTTTGGTGTTGTGTCTAAGAAGTAATTGCCAAACCCAAGGTTACCTGGTTTTTCTCCTATGTTACCTTCTAAAAGTTTTATAATTTTATTTTTTACATTTAAGTCTATGCTCTATTTTGAGATAATTTCTGAGAGAGGTGTGAGGTCATTGTTTATTTTTTAGCATGTGGATGTCCAGTTGTTCCAGCACCATTTGCTGAAAAGACTGTTGTTTCTCCATTGAATTGCCTTTGTTCCTTTATCAAAGATCCATTGACTGTGTTTGTATGGATCTATTTTTGGGTTCTGTTCTGTTCCATTGATCTGTTTGTCTGCTATGTAACCAATACCACATTGTCCTGATTATTGTATTAATAACTTTTTGGCTTTGAAGTCAGGTCGTGTCAGTCCCCTAACTTTGTTCTTCTCAATATTGTGTGACTACTCTGAGTCTTTTGCCTTTCCATGTAAATGATAGAATCAGTTTATCAATATCCACAAAATAACTTGCTGGGGTTTTTGTGAATCTGTAGATCAAGTTGGGAAGAACTGACATGTTAACAATGAGTCTTCCTATTTATGAAGATGGAATAACTTTCTATTTATTTAGGTCACCTTTGGTTTCTTTCATGAGCACCTTAGTTTTTCTCATATAACTCTTATGCATATTTTGTTAGATTTCTTTTCTTTTTTTTTTTTGGAGACAGGTGTCTTGCTCCATTGCCAGGGATAGAGTGCAATGATGATAATATCATAGCTCACTGCAACCTCAAACTCCTAGGCTTAAGCCAGCCTCCTCCCTTCAGCCTCTCAAGTAGCTGGGACTATAGGCCCGGACCGCCATGCCTGGCTAATTTTTGTATTAATATTTTTTTATAGAGGCAGTAAGGGTAGGGGGTGCAGCGGGGTGTGTGTGTGGGAGCAAAGTGCTAGGATTACAGCTTTAAGCCATGAGCCTGGCCTAGATTTATTTCTAAGTACTTTCTTTTTTGTGGTATTAATATAAATTATATTGTTTTTAATTTCAAATTCTAATTGTTTATTGCTTGTATATAGGAAAGCAATTGTTTTTTGTGTAGTAACTTTGTATCCTGCATCTTTGCTTTAATTGCTTATTAGTTCTAGAAGTTTTTTTTTTTTTTTTCCTTGAGATGGGGTCTTGTTCTGTCACCCAGGCTGGAGTGTAGTGGTATGATCATAGCTTACTGCAGCCTCGAATTCCTGGACATAATCGACCTCCTGCCTTACCTCCTGAGTAGCTGAGACTATAGGCATGCACCACCATACCTATGAAATTTTAAAATTTTTTGTAGAGACAGAGTCTTGCTGTGTTGTCAAGGCTGGTTTTGAACTCTTGGCCTCAAGGGATTTTCCCACCATGGCCTCCTAAAGTGCTAGGATTATAGGTGTGAGCCATGCTCTGCCCAGAAGTTTTTTTAAAATTGATTTTTTTAAAAAATTTTCTACAGATAGTCATGTCATCTGTGAACAAAAACAGTTTTATTTCTTCCTTTTCGATGTGGATGCCTTTTATTTCCTCTTTTTGTCTCACTGTATTAGCTAGAACTTTCAGTATGAGGTTGAATGAGAATAATGAGAGTGGATGGACATCCTTGCCTTATTCCTGATCTTAGTGGGAAAGCATCTAGCTTCTTACCATTACGTATGATGTTAGCTGTAGGGTTTTTTTTTAATAGATATTCTTTATCAGGTTGAGGAAATTCCTTTCTATTCCTAGTCTGCTCAGAGTTTTGTGTTTTTTTAATCATGAATTGGTGTTGAATTTTGTCAAATGCTTTTTCTGTGTCTATTGATAGGATCATATGGTACTTGTCTAGTCTATTGATGTCTGTTATATTGATTGATTTTCAAATGTAGAACCAGCCTTGTATACCTGGAATAAATCCCACTTGGTTGTGGTATATAATTCTTTTTGTACAACATTGGATTTAATTTGCTAATATTTTGTTGAGGATTTTTGCATCTCTGTTCATGAGAGATGTTGATCTATAGTTCTCCTTTGTTGTAATGTCTTTGTCTAGTTTTGGTATTAGGGTAATGATGGCCTGATAGAATGAGTTACAGCGTATTCCCTCTGCTTCTATTTTCTGGAAGAGATAGTAGAGAATTGGTATAATTTTTTCCTTAAATTTTTGGTAGAACTTACCATTGAACCCATCTGAGCCTCATGCTTTCTGTTTTGAAAAGTTATTAATTATTGATTCTACTTCTTTAATAGATATAGGCCTATTCAGATTATCTGTTCTCCTTGTATGAGTTTTGGCAGGTTGTGTCTTTCAAGGAATTGGTCCATTTCATCTAAGTTAATCAAATTTGTGGACATAGAGTTGTTCATAGTATTTCTTTATTTTCCTTTTACTGTTCATGGGATCAGTAGTATAGCCTCTTTTTCATTTCTTTCCTTTTTTTTTTTTTTTTTCTTGAGACAGAGTCTCACTCTGTCACCTGGGCTAGAGTGCAGTGGTATCATCATAGCTCACTGCAACCTCAGACTCCTGGGCTCAAGTGATCCCCCTGCCTCAGCCTCCCAAGTAGCTGGGACTACAGGCATGTGCCACCACGTCTGGCTAATTTTTTTTGTTTTGAGTAGAGACTGGGTCTTACTCTTGCTCAGGCTGGTCTCGAACTCCTGAGCTCAAACAATCCTCCCACCTCGGCCTCCCAGAGTGGTAGGGTGACAGGCCTAACCACTGTGCCCCACCAAGGACCACACTTTGAGAAGCCCTGCATTATAACTTTAAGTATCAGTTCTATCTTTGACTTGTTGATAGAAGCTCTGGTTGACACATTGCCATCAATAGAAATACTTTCAGGTGTTAGTGATGAGGATACGGTACATAGTATTACTAATAAGAAATCTGTGAAGCCCCAAAGTTATGTGGTGGCATAATCCCATAAAGGTGCTCTAGCGGACATTGCTGATTAATCACAGAGGCTGCCCACAATTGTTTTCAGTACCAGGCTCTGGGCTGCAACTTTCAGTCAAACACAGATGAAGCCTATTTCCCATCCCCTGCTTTGGGGCCTTTTGGACAGTATTTGTGAATTTAAGAGAAAAGAAACGTTCCATCTTTTTCCCCTGCAGTTGACTCCCTGTCACAGAGAAATGTTTTTGCACTTTACCATTGTTTTGCTATACTGCGGATGTCTAGGATATGAGCTGGTTGCTGGGGGAAGTACTCTTTCTTCTTCCGAATGGAGCTCTTTGATGAAGCTTTTGTCAAGGTGTGCTTTATGACATTATGGCTGCTGTCTGCCTAGTAAATAGTACATCCTTGGTTGCGTGTGGTCAGCCTTTCCATTAATCTCATGTAAAGCTGAAAAAAAGATGATCTGAGTTTTTGTTTGGGTTTTCATGCATTTCAAATCTTATTCTACTTATTGATTGGCTTGGGAATTGGTTTGCGCCTGACTATGTAATGTTCTCAATAGTTAAGGAAGTATTAATGTGGATACTGTACAGTAGACACCTTTATTTTTAATTTGTTACACTTTGAACACATTAACTGACATGTGAATTGTTTTTAACTCATGCTAGTTTTTGATCTTGGGGCCTCATGAAGCATACGTAACTCCCACATCTCTTTACCTTGGGAGCCAAATGAACTATTGCTCAAGTTACATATAACTCACGCACAGAAAACAATAAAAAATAGCAAATTTTTAATTAAAAAGGATTGTTTTTTTTTTGAAGTTTTTATTCTATTTTAGTTATTAACATCATGGCCCCAAGGAAAAAAAATTTTTTTCTAGTGTGTCAGTCAATGTGTTAAACAGTACATTTCAAATGACAGAATATAAGCCAAATAGATATTATTGTTTTGGCTAAAAAACAATCCATATACTGAAGCGATAACTTTAAAGAAGTATGCCAGATTCCTGTGTTGTTTTTCAGAGTCACTTAGCACTGGCTTATTTGGAAGATGCGTCACTGACAACCTCAGCTTCTGCATGCGTGGGGTTTTGGAGAGTCAACCTCTTGAGAACCCTATTTTAAAGACTTCTAAAATAAAATTTAAAAAGTGTCCCTTTGAGTCACCTAATTATAAATAATAATGCAACATTCTTGAATTAATGCACTGTCTTGTAGTGGAAATGATTTGCATGTGTGGGAAATAGCTTTAAAACTTGAATCTTCATTTAACTTCCAGGCTTCTTTCCACAGGCTATCTTGCAACCTGTGTTGGCAGCAGAAGATTTTACTATCTTTAAAGCAATGATGGTCCAGAAAAACATTGAAATGCAGCTGCAAGCCATTCGAATAATTCAAGAGAGAAATGGTAAAATGTTGAAGTTAGAAATCTAAATGCTAAATGCATTTTTTTTTTTTTACAGTTTTGACTATTCTGATTCTAATATAGTCTTAAATGTAGCTGCCTTGTATACGTTTATTTCAAGTTCAAAAATCTTTGGCTGACTTAAGAGATTTAAGAGTGTAAACCTCCTGATCTGTGTGTATTTGACATTTTAAAGAAAGCAGACCAGAATTTGATTTAATGATGTTTCAGATTTCAGAGAGCTCGATTTTCTGCCCAGCCATCGTGATTATAAATTCAGTATTTTCTGGTGGTCAGAGTTACAGTTACTGTTGAGAGAAGGTGACTACCCTTTTCCTCCTGGCTTATCATTAAGACATTGTAGGAGACAATGGTTCTTATGCCTTAGCAAGCATTGGAAACAGTTGGAGGGCTTGTTGAAACACATATGGCTGCCTCCTAGTTTCTGATTTAGTAGGTCTGGGGTAGGACTTGATAATTTGCATTTTTGATAAGTTTCCAGGTGATGCTGAAGGTGCTGGTCCTGAGACTACACTGAGACCCACTGTTCTAGGGCAGCGGGCAGATACTATTGCACCAGTGTCAGGTAGAAGAGGAAACAGAACTCAAAGTCCTAGTAACTCTTCTTGGCTTTATGTTTTCCCTGACTCTGTGCTCAAACTTACTTTCTCTAGCTCTTCCTGCTTTTGTTCACTTCTTGAGTAACTGAACTACACTTGACATCCTAACTCAAAACAGCCGAATTAACTGTACTTCTTATTGTGCCATCTCCTTTTCAACCCAGATTATCATCTCTATTTCAGATTTCTGGCTCTGGTAATCTCACCTTAATTCCTCTGTGTTCCTTTGCTCGGTGGATTACCACTGACATTCTTTACCATGGTCTGTAACCTCTCTAATGGATTGGCATCAGGACCTTTCCTTTAATTGTTTCTTGAAGATACAAGAGCTACAGTTCAGTTGTATTGTTTGCTCTTAAGGATCTAGAGCACACAACAATAGGGCTTCTGTTGTTATAGGGCAAACGAGAATGTTGCAGTACCCAGTTGGGATTTTCCTTCTCATTTGTCCCTTAGAGCCAGCCACCATCATAACCATCCACCAAAATCCTAATACACTTGCCCCAGCAGGTAATAGAGCTGTTGTCTCTGGGTAGGAGATAACACCATTCTAAACCTGAAGAATGCATGACACAGTGTTGTTATGTTGGTGTAAATAAGTTTGGAAAATAGGCTCTTTGTCTTTCTACTATGGTTTGCTGCATAAAATTCTTTCCTCTGAATTTTCCAGAAACTATGCTTTATTCTCACCTTTGGGATAGAGAATTTTAATAATTATGTTAGTAAATTTTTTTTGTGGGGATCATTTTTGATAAAAATAAACAGTGAACTTGACATTGGCACTCTAGTTTCCAATTTGGAATTTAACTGGAAACTTATTGAGATTTTAATAAAAAGGGAATAAATACATATAGCTTGTATTATCTGGATACTTCAGGCTGCCAGTAACAGAACACCCCGATGAAAATGGCCTAAGCAATTTGAAATTATCATCTCACAGAACAAGAAGTCCAGAGGAAGGGAGGGAAAGAAGATAGGTTTGGGGTTAGCTTAGTGGCTCAGTGATATTATCAAAGACCCTGGCACTTTCCCTCTTTATACTCTTCCATTCTCAGGATCTTCTCTTATGACTGTACTCTGGCTGCATTGAAAGCAGACTTAACAAGTTTTCATGAAGCAAAGGAATGTTTCCTCCTGTACTCGTTTTGTTAGCAAGACAGCAATTTCATGGAAGCCCTCTAGGAGTTTTCTCCTCAGGTCTTGTTGATCAGGATTGGGGTCATTTGCCTTTCTAAAACCATCTGGCAGGAGAAATGAGATCATTATGATTGGATTAAACCAACCACGAGTCACTGTCCTGGGATTGGGGAGGGCCCTGCCTCTAAGTAATTAGCTGCCTGATAACTGCACAAAACCTGGCTTATGTTAGCAAGGGAGGAGGAGGGGGGAATGATGTGGAATAGTGGCTGCTGTCACACGATAGTGTGGGACAGTTTGCTTACATTTAAGCATAAACTAATACTTAATTTCTGCTACAGAATTTTTAAAACACGTATTTAAGAATGTTGATTAACTTAGAGCCTGGGTGAGTACCTTACATCAATGTTGATTGTACTGAAAACTGCAGATTGTTTGAAAATTGTCTTTGTAGTGAGGAAAATTTGAAGGCTCTCTGGATTCTTGGTTGTATCTTATAAAAGAATTTCAGGAAAATGAAAATCAGAGCATTATTTTGATGGTTTTGAAGTACTTCGTACTGTTATTATTCTTCCTGTAATAGTTTTAATTTTCCTTAGAAAGATTGTCAGGGGAATAATAACTTTGTATCTTTTGATTGAGCAAAAATGCGCTTAAGATTAATTGAATGTATAGATGTCAGTTTTCTGTGTGATATTGTATTGCTATAGTTTTGCAAGATGTTACCACTGGGGGAAACTGGGTAAAAGGTATGTGGCATCTTACTGTGTCATTTCTTACAACTGCATGTGAATCTACAGTTATCTCAAATGTTTAATTTTTAAAAACACATTTAAACATCAAGGGGATTAGAATAATAAAGCCACTTTAGAGCAGATCCAAAATCCTATAGTCATATATGGATAAAGAAATGGAAGGTAAAAAAAAATTAAGAGACATTCTGCTAATGTGGAATATAATTATAGATATGAACAGAACACTTATTGCCACTCTACCTGCTTCTCAGGAAGATATAAGTAATAAAGTAAATTAAGCTAACATTTTAAATTACTTGCCATGAATTTTTATTTTCTTGGGCTGAAGTTGGTACTGCCCTAGTTTATGGTTATTAGACCAATATTGGAACAGAAGCTGCAAGGGCAAAGATTGTTTTATTCAACTTTATATCCCTCCAAGGTGCTTAGCACCATGCTTTTATTGCATATCGTAAGCAGGCCCTTTTCAATAGCATTTGTTGTCGTAAGAATGAAGAGTAGTAAATGCTGTTTCAATTAACAAAATTATATTTTGTTTTGTTAACTCTTCCCATTTAAGGGACACCTTTGAGAGCATAGTTTTATTATTAACCTTAGGTTAATAATTTCCATGGTGTATCCTCAGACACTATACGATTATGGAAGAGAATAGCTTATATTAATTAATTTGTACTGCCATATATCATTGTTATTTTTCATAGCCAATACAAATAATTACTAAGAGATATTTCCAGGTAAAGTTATGGCATTTTTGGTGGGGATTATTCCATAAAATGAGAAAAGGTTAAAAAGATGACAGTTCAAAAGGTAAGAGCTTGAAATGTTTTTTAAAGTGATCTTATGCTAATTTGTACTTGATGAACAGTGAACTGTTTTTGGTTGAGTTGATAGTCTTTCATGTGGTCTTTGATTTTAAACAGGTGTATTACCTGACTGCTTAACAGATGGTTCTGACGTGGTCAGTGACCTTGAACAGGAAGAGATGAAAATCCTGAGGGAAGTTCTTAGGTACCCTTCTTATTTTTTAATTGAATAATTAGTAATATTATATCTGTATGTATGTTTTTTATCCAGAAAATATTATGAACTAATAAAATAGCTAAATTCTCTACTGAAGACCATCAAAATGATTTGTCATTTTATTTTATTTTTTAAAACTTTTATTTTTTAAGGCTAATGAAGCAATTTATCATTTTATAACTATGTATATATTTCTTAATGGGTAGAAAAAATTATTTTCAGATGACTCATACCAGGTCATCTCAAATGAGGGAGTCTCTTCCCACCCCCATCATAGGACTAGGAAAGTAGCCACCAATGGGAAAAAGTTGCAGTAGACCCAGCCTGATCCCTGGAGAAGGATGTAGTGACTTGAGCTAAGCAGCATACTCCACGGCTTCTGGATCTCAGTATTGAAGTGGCTCATTCTAGGTGTCTCACAGTAGGAGGCTAGACATCCAGACTCCACAGATAGAGTATCTGACTGGGTGACAGTGACCTGCAAGGGAGGGAGGACAGCAAGAGGCGTCTATCCCAGATGAATATCTTGCTGGTCTCTTCCTCTTCCCGGTTACATGATTCTCAGTCAAATGCCTGGCATGGAGCTTGCAGCCCACTAATGGGGCCCACACAGAACTAGGAAAGGTTAGTGGACATTTATTTTTTCCTTGGGCCTGTTGTGTCCTGACCTCTATGGGAATTTTGGAAGGAAGGGGCAATTGCAATTCCTAATTTTTAAATCTCCAGTGAGAATGTACTAAGTTTAGGGCAAAAAGACACTTGCAGTCACTGTGTCACCTGCAGAGTAGGACTATGGCCTTTGGGCATACCTCTCTAGCTGTACCACCATAAATGACCATCTTCTAGCATTCTCTAGTCCCCCTACCTATCCATCTTGTCCCACCTCCAAAGCAGAAGAGAGGATAGGAAGGATGGTTAGGAGGATGGGCCTAGTGGGAAACTATGGCAGGAGCTCCAGCACTTAGTGGGTAATTTCAGGGGATTTGCGTGATTATGGGAGGGAGGCAGATGTGTGGGTGAACTCAGCCTTTCCCGCGAGATCCTCCTTTGGGTGGCAGGGGCAAATGGGAGCCTGAGACAACACAGAATGCTTTGAGTTTATAGATTTAAAAAGAGGTAAGGGTATTTGCTTCAGAGGACTGGCAAAGTTTTGACTTGGACTGGTTGCATTGGTTGATTGGTGGTCTGAAAACTGGTCAGCACTGTACATTTAGGTTTTATTTTCTAAGAGCTTTTGAGGGTCTATACTACTGAGGGTCTATACTACTGTGTAAGTATAGTTATGAACACGTACAACAGTTGACCTTGGCTATTTTCCTAAATCAGACTGTCTCAGTGAGCTGTTTACAAAAGTGAGTTTGGCATAGTGGCACCGGGAGTACTTTATGATAGCTCAGATGCCACTGGAAAAAGCTAGAATGAGAGGAGCAGTGGTGCTTATCAGGCGGGGTATAACTGATCTCTCTAAAGGAAGATCAAAGTCTTCATTCACAGGATTTGCCATTCAAATTTGGGTTTAGAATTTCAAATCTGGTGGTCTTTGATCAGCTAGGATGCATTCAAATTTCTAGAAGAAATGGGTAGACCTGTATTTCCTGTTGCTAACTGTATTATGCTGTGTATGCCTACATATGTCCTTCGCATTTGACTGTAAATTACTTTAGAGCAAGGCCTGATTATTTCCCATCTTGTGTCCAGAATGCTTTGCTTACTTGGGTTAGTATGTTGCATATTTGTTCTTCGACTAAAAAGGAAAATTTACGTTTCTACCTTATTTTTGTATATTTCAGAAAATCGAAAGAGGAATATGACCAGGAAGAAGAAAGGAAGAGAAAAAAACAGGTGCTTGCAGAACATATAACAGAATTGCTGTTACTCTTATTAAGTTTACACCTAATTTTTGCTGTTAAAATTTAAGCTTATGTGGAAATACACCTCAGAGTATTCATATTGTCCTGGCAAGTTCTAAGCATTTATATTTAACTTTTTATATTTTTAATGTAGAAAGTATATACTTTCTTATAAGAATGTATACTTTGTTTTAAAGCAAATTACTTTCTTTATAACTTTATTCACTTTATAATTCATCCAGCAACCTAGCTTTTAAGTTTCATAATAGAGACCAAGATTATTAACTCAAAAACTGTAATACCATTGTGATTTTGGGAGCTTCCTTATAAAAATTCTCCTAAATTTTATGAATAAAAGGAGATTAAGAAAAACCTGTTACTTTCCCATTCTCCTTGACTACTTTACTATGTTGAAACAGCAATTACAACTGCCAAAGGTACCCCGTGGGCTTTAATATTATCAGCTTAAAGCTGAATGATTCAGTAACATATTCCCTGGCATACTGTTCTTCCATTAACAACCGTTTCCATAAACTGCCTAATCATGCCTGGGGATAAATTAAACATGTATCTGGCTGAGGTGAGGGAAGTTAGTATTTATTCCTTCCTCTCCCCTTCTCCAGCTGCCTCTCCATGTTTTCCCAATCTCCCTGAAGGGAAGAGAAACCTAATATAAACTCTCAATCACTTGAGAGTTGTCTTCCCTTTTCCCCTACTCTGAATCACTATGATACATGCTTGTATCATTTCACTGTCTTTGAAAAACCTATTTTACTCCAAGGTACCCAATGAAGAGCAGAAGGAGGAGATATGTTTTAAGATTAAAAGGTGATTTAGTATCTTTGAGTAAATAATTTTTTAGTAAATGGAAGTGAAGTTCTTAGCTATTAATAAGGATTTTTAAATATAAGGGTGTAGAACAAAAACCAATTTGAAACTACTACAGAAGGCCGGGTGTGGTGGCTCACGCCTGTAGTCCAAGCACTCTGGGAGGTCGAGGCAGGGGGATTGTTTGAGCTCAGGAGTTCAAGACCAGCCTGAGCAAGAGTGAGACCTTGTCTCTACTAAAAAAAATAGAAAGAAATTAGCTGGACAACTAAAAATATATAGAAAAAATTAGCCAGGCGTGCTGGCACATGCCTGTAGTCCCAGCCACTCGGGAGGCTGAGGCAGAAGGATTGCTTGAGCCCAGGAGTTTGAGGTTGCTGTGAGCTAGGCTGATGCTACGGCACTCTAGCCCGGGCAACAGAGCGAGACTTTGTCTCAAAAAAAAGAAAAGAAAAGAAAACTACTATAGAAGACATTAGTATTAACTCTCTGATTTATATGTAAACTATGTGAGGTTTTTTGAATAAAATTATGTTTTAGGGGGGCATACAATTGGTTTTTTTTCTTTTGAGATCTTTTGTTGTGGAAATTTTCAAACATACAGAAGTAGAGATGGTAATAATACTGAACTCCCATGTGTCCATCACGCAGCATATAGGGGCTTATGGTTTAGATATCCATGAACTGCCTAATAAGTACGTGTGGTTGGATTTTCCTCTATTTCTAAGGAAAATTGAATTAATGTCAGCTTACTTCTTTCCAAGATTTAAATGATTTCTTTGCTTTATACTGTTCCATTTTAAAAATGGAAATAAAGCAATTTGTGACTACTCTAAGCATTTTATAGTAGTGGTATATGTATTATTTTCAGTAGAAAAACACTTTATATAAATATTCAGTGATTTTATTTTTGTTGGAGTATATCAGTTTCTTGCTCAGGGTCACATGAATAGAGTGGAGCCTGGGTTTCAACCCAGTTTTTGCTAAATCCAAAGTCCTAACCATATTAGTTACCCTTAGCACTGCATGATTGGAAATGAAATGTTTACTTACCTCACAAACTAGGAAATGTAAAATGCTAGCAGCATCTTAAAAACTTTGGAAGTAGAATTTCTTCATTATCTTCTCAGTAGACAATAATTTTTTTAAAAATGTTTTTGGATTTTTTAAGGTAGTAGATTAGTCAAAATTAATCTAAATTGTGTTTTTTAAAAACTGTATTATGGAATCCTGAAGTTATCAGAGGCTAAAACAGAAGAGCCCACAGTGCATAATAGTGAAGCTACAAAACTGAGTAATTACCAAGGAGATGGTGAGCATTTTGCACACCCAGCCTCAGGTAAGGTTGAGGTACACTGAACTTTGTCTAATAATATGAATCGTAAACATTGTATGGAGTGTGTTACTTTCTCACATATATTTAACCTTCAAAAACCCTGGGAGGGAGTATTGAATGGCTTTGGTATTTAAAATTCTTTGTAAATTTAGTTAAAAGAATTGTGGGTAAGAGATATTCAGCTGAAAGATAGGGTGTGGTCCCCAAATTTCCAAGTAAATGCTGGAACCCAGAGCAGTGAGCAAAACTCCTTGATAGAGCCACCAGCCTTTGTGCCATGGCTACAGTATACAAGATAAGTTCATATAACATTTGATATTCTTTTCCTTGCTCACAGTTATAGGGTGTTTATGAATGAGAAATTGTACTTGGAAAGATAATATTAAATTCCTTTCCTAATGAATTAAAGCACAAGTAGAAAATAAGATGTAGCCAGTTTGTCCAAATATTTAGTCAGAAATTATATCTTTGAAACCAAAATTGATGAGAATCCTTGTAGGAAATGTTAGTGGATGAACTTGTTCAATATGTAGCAAATCTGCTTCCAAGATGCTCTGATTTCTTGTATAAGAAAACAATTTCCTGAAACAGAAATTGAATCATGGTCATGATTTCAGTTCATTTTATCATGGATTCCTATGGTTTTGAATAAATATCCTTTTATCAATTAAAAAGAAAAAAACCTGTGAGGTAAATATAATCCTTACTTTTATCTTCTTGAAAAAAGAAATTCACAAAAGCTGAGTGACTTGTCTAAGATCACTGAGCTCTTAAATGGTACAATTGTGATTTCCCTTGGTCTTCTGACTCTAAATATTGCATTCTACACTTCAGAAGAACTTCTATAATTGAGGGAAGTTTGATGTTTACCCATTAATTTTTTATGTAAGTTGGGGAAAAACTTTATTTTTTTAGAGCAGTTTTAGGTTCACTGTAAAATAGAGCAGAAGATACAGAGATTTCCCATGTAGTTTCAGCCCCCACACACGCATAGCCACTCCCATTATCATGGTACATTTGTTATATTGGTGAACCTACACTGACACAACATTACCATCCAAAGATGACATTAGGGTTCACTCTTGGTGTGTTGTACATTCTGTGGGTTTGGAAAATGTATAATGGCATGTCTCCATGATTATAGCATCATACAGAGTAGTTTCACTGCCTTAAAAAATCCTCTGTTCTCTGCCTGTTACCCATCCCTTCTCCTAATCCCTGGCAACCACTCATCTTTTTACTGTCACAATAGTTTTGCCTTTTCCAGAATGTCATATAGTTGGAATCATACAGTATGTAGCCTTTTCAGATTGGCTTCTTTCACTTAGTAATACGCATTTAAGGTTTCTCCATGTCTTGTCATGGCTTGGTAGCTCATTTCTTTTTACCACTGAATAATACTCCATTGTCTAGATGTGCCACAGTTTGTTTATTCATTCATTTGCTGAGGAACATCTTGGTTGCTTCCAAGTTTTGTCAATAATAATAAAGCTGCTATAAACATCCCTGTGCAGGTTTTGTGTGGATAGAAGTTTTCAATTCCTTTTGGTAAATACCCAGGACATAATTTTCAGTTCCTCTGGGTAAATATGATATTGCTATATCATATAATAAGAGTATGTCTGGTTTTGTAAGAAACTGCCAAACTGTCTTCAAAATGGCTGAACCATTTTGCATTCCCAGCAACCATGAATGAGAATTCGTGTTACTCCACATCCTTGCCAGCATTTGGTGTTGTCAGTGTTCCAGATTTTGGCCATTCTAACGGGTGTGTAGTGGTATGTCGTTTTATTTACATTTTCCTGATGACATATGTTGCGGAGCATCTTTTCATAGCTTATTTGTCATCTGTATATCTTCTTTGGTGATGTGTCTGTGAAGGTCTTTGACCCATTATTTTAATTGAGTTGTTTTTTTTCTTATTGTTGAGTTTTAAGAATTCTTTTTATGTTTTAGATAACAGTCCTTTATCAGATTTGTCTTATGAAAATATTTTCTCCCAGTCTGTGGCTTGTCTTTTCATTCTCTTGATATTGTCCTATGTAAGGTATTGCTCTGTAAGAGCAGAAGTTTTAAATTTTAATGAAGTTCAGCTTATTATTTCTTTCATAGGTTGTGACTTTGGTGTTGTATCTAATAAGTTACCACCATACCCAAGGTCATCTAGGTTTTCTCCTATGTTCTAGGATTTTTATAGTTTTATATTTTATATTTAGGTCTTTGATCTATTTTGAGTTAATTTTTGTAAAGGATGTAAATTCTGTGTCCAGATTCTTTTTTTTTTTTTGCACGTGGATGTCCAGTTAAGTTGTTCCAGCACCATTTCTTGAAAAGATTATCTTTTCCCCATTTTATTGCCTTTGCTCCTTTGCCACAGATCAATTGACTGTTTTTATGTGGATTTATTTCTGGGCTTTCTATTCTATTCCATTGATCTATTTGTCCATTCTTTTGCCAGTACTACATTCTCTTGATTACTGTAGCTTGAAGTCTTTAAGTTGGGTAGTGTCAGTCCTCCAACTTTGTTCTTCTTCTTCAGTATTGTGTTGGCTATTCTGGGTCATTTGCATCTCCATATCAATGTTAGAATCAGTTTGACAATAGCCACAAAATAACTTGCTGTGATTTTGATTGGGATTGCATTGAATCTGTAGCTCAAGTTGGAAAAAACTGACATGTTGACACTATTGAATCTTCCTATCCATAAACATGGAATATGTCTCCATTTATTTAGTTCTTTGATTCTTTCATTAGACTTTTGTAGTTTTCCTTGTATAAATCTTGTGCATGTTTTGTTAGATTTTATATCTATTTCATTTTTGGGATGCTAACGTATTAGTGATACTGTGTTTTTAATTTCAAATTCCATTTGTTCATTACTGGTGTAAAAGAAAGTGATTGACTTTTGTATATTAACTTCGTATCCTGTTACCATGCTATATAGTTACTTATTAGTTCCATTTTTTTGTTGATTCTTTTGGATTTTCTACATATACAATCATGTCTTCTACAAATAAAGGCAGTTTTATTTCTTCCCAATGTACCTTTTATTTCCTTTTCTTGTCTTACTGGATTAGTAGGACTTTTAGTATGATTTGTTTTTTTTTTTTTTTGAGACAGAGTCTCACTCTGTTGCCCAGGCTAGAGTGAGTGCCGTGGCGTCAGCCTAGCTCACAGCAACCTCAAACTCCTGGGCTCAAGCGATCCTCCTGCCTCAGCCTCCCGAGTAGCTGGGACTACAGGCATGCGCCACTATGCCCGGCTAATTTTTCTATATATATATTTTTAGTTGTCCATATAATTTTTTTCTATTTTTAGTAGAGACGGGGGTCTCGCTCTTGCTCAGGCTGGTCTCGAACTCCTGACCTTGAGCGATCCACCCGCCTCGGCCTCCCAGAGTGCTAGGATTACAGGCGTGAGCCACCACGCCCGGCATGATTTGAATCAGAGTGGTGAGAGGGGACATTCTTACCTTGTTCTTGATCTTAGTGGGAAAGCTTCTAGTGTATCACCATTAAGTATGGTGTTAGTTGTAGTTTTTTTGTAGATATTTTTTATCAAGTTGAGGAAGTTCCCCTCTATTCCCAGTTTACTGAGAGTACCCGTTGATTTTAAGGAACTGTATTCTTAGTTAACGAAATAATGGGGGCATATGGAACCAGAAGCAGGTTTATAAAGTCACCTTGCTTCTTTCTTCCTAGGAAGTCTAACCATTTCTTTCTTTTCTTTTTCATATTCTGCAGATTGTAAGTAGAAATCACCTCATTTGAATTATATCTATGAAGTTCATGCTTTAGATGTCTGTGCTCTATTTTAACTTGCTTACCCAAATTTAACTTTGTTTCATACTGCCCTAAGTATATATACTGTTTAAATCTTGTGTCTGATGTAATTTTAATAAATTTACTTTGTCTAGTTCCTTATCTATTAAGTGAAGCTATAGAAAACTTGATCTCAAATCACATATAATTATGCACATTAATGGCACAGAATGGCAGATAATTTCAAAAGTAATGATTTTAATTTTCATGACTTTTTTTTCCAAAAATGGGCATTTCTGATATTTCAGGGAATCACTCCATATAAAGTGATGGAAACTGATTATGAAGACTTAATTTTGGAAGAATCATGAAGGTGTTAAACCTCCTGTCTTGTCCCTTTGTTGACATCTTTCCCTGGTTGCTGCTAGCAATGGATAGCATATGTTCTCAGATTGATGCTAAGAGTTGCCAGAGATGAGAGGATCTTTCTTTAGGGTTTCTGGCTTTCTGATCCTCTTTTCCCAGAAATCAGAGAAGCTAAGTATTTTGGTTTCAAGTACTTTCCTCTCTAGGTCTGAGAGTGCACAATATGTTCATAATTAACCAACTCAAGGCAAGAACTGTTCAGAATAAGTAGTAGAGTTGAATTTAAATGCTTATATGTATGAATTCCTCCCTCCTTGGGAATAAATTGAACTGTCCCTTCTCCAGCCCTCTGGTTTTATCTTTGGGGGCTAACGTTACCCCTGCTAAAGTCACCATCAGTAAGAATGGCAGTGTTTTCATTCTCTCTGCGTATTATGACCAATTTGTTTAGGCTCATCTTTATTTCTGTCTAAGTTAGTTCTTTAGCTCCCTGTCTAGGTTAGTTTGGAGTGTTGGCTCCAGCTCATTTCTTCCGTGGAGATTTCCCTTACCGTCCAAGGGCCTGTAGCGCTTTTCTTGCTCCACACTCCCTGGCACTGCAGTCGGTCCACTTACTCCACGCTAGAGCAGTGGTCTGCTGCCAAGTTTCTTGCACAGGCAAATTCTGTTTCCAGTTCTAGTATATATGCTGGCATGATTTTTAATCATTTAGAGACATGTGTACTGTGGTCTTCCATCATGCTTTTAGTTCTTAGCATCATTTTAATGTAAGTCTTTGCTTGTCTCACTGTGCTTTCTTTCATAGCCCATGTACTTACACTGAAAATGTTTTATATTTACAAAAAATTCTATAATAAAAAGTGGCTCAGAGAAGCAATTAGAATGTTAATTCTATCTCTTGGCACAGTCACCAAATAATTGGAAAGTAATTGAACGTTCATGTTTATATGTGCTTCCAAGTTCTGCTTGCTTTAGAAATCTTTACATTTTTTTAATACACTGGAGGGTTTATAGTTATCTTCAACACATAATTACAAACAAAAATTATCGGTATTACTGGCACTTGCAATACAAAAAATTATAGCATTACATTAATTGTTCTGAAAATATATGGTGATTTACAGTTTCTACCTGCAAGCAAAAGTTTGGAAACTGATTACATTATTAGTAAAGGTTTAGTGTACTGTTTATTTGGCTTATGTAGCAACCTTGATTACATTATAGTGTGGTTCTATCTTTTTATAGCTATAGTACTATACAAACAGGAGCTTGGTACTTGTTGAAATGTCATTATTCATAAGGTGAGAAACTGTACTTCAAGGTCCTTAAGGACAGAGACCATGTTTATTATTCTTATCCACTGCCTGGCACAATGTAGGCACCGAATATGTGCTGACTGAATGAATACGAAGAAAAACAAATATTAACATTAGCTCATTTTGGTGAACCTAGACTGATACTTAGTATTTCTTATAATATTCTAATTGGTCTCATTGTCTAATTACTACCAGAAGTTAAAGTGCATTTTGCCAATCAGCCAGTACAACCCTTGGCAAGAAAGGTGGAATTATTGCCTGAAACTTCCTCCCTCCCACAAAAAGGCCTGAAGATTCCTGGCTTAGAACATGCAAGCATTGAAGGACCAATAGCAGTAAGTAAAAGACATCACTTTTTAAGAACTATGAGCAAAATGGCAAGGCACTAGGAACAAACAATATAAACAGCCATACACCTGAGTCTTGTTATGATCTTGAACTCAAATTTCTAACTGAATCAGTCAGTGGGTATCTGTGCCACTTCTTATGTAGACTTGAATTTAAATAGTTACTTCTCTTACTTGACCCAGAATTTATCAGCACTTGGAACAGAAGAGCTTCGGCAACGAGAACACTATCTCAAGCAGAAGAGAGATAAGTTGATGTCCATGAGAAAGGATATGAGGACTAAGCAGAAACAAAACATGGAGCAGAAAGGAAAACCTGGGGAGGCAGAGGTATGGCCAGCCTTAATGTGTCAAAATCTGCAAATCTAGAGATGGAATTCTCAAAATCAGAATGTGTACAAGAAAGCTTGTGAGGAATTTTGCTTGTAGATCCATTCATAGTAACCACCCTGCTAGTGCAATAGCTGCTGAGTACTTTCTACGAAGTGAGATAGTGTTGATGAGGATTTTGTGAGGTAGAAATAATAGCAGTTTCGTTATGCATTGTTTTCTTAAGGTGTTTCTTCACTTGCCCTGCTCTAAATGCGTAAGGGTCGGTGGTCTTTATGAGCCCTCTGAAATGTTCGAAATGTTTCGTCATAAAGCAGCATCAGTACCCCAGTCACCATCTCCAACAGGCTTCATCAAGAAGTCTGATTTTACAAAGAAGAGATTTAGGAAACCTAGTCTGTGTCTAGTTTCCCCTTAATGCCCTTAATCTTTGTTCATTTGAGGCAATATGGTGGGAATTTTATACAAATGAACCCATTTTATGCTGTAGCCAATTTTTTTCTTTTTTTCTTTTTAAAGGAAATGACAGAGAAACCAGAAATGACAGCAGAGGAGAAGCAAACATTACTAAAGAGGAAATTGCTTGCAGAGAAACTTAAAGAAGAAGTTATTAATAAGTAATAATTTTAAGAAATTTAGCAAAACAGAAATTCAAATTTTCTTAAAAATAAATTATTTAACCCTTACGTGGAGCCTTTTAGTTTCAAACAAATACTTTTGGTTTTGTAAATGCAAATATAAACTCATTATTTTAAACATTTAGTGTAAAGGGTGGTAGCGAAGACAGCTACTTATACTTATCAGTTTAATACAAATCTCTGGAGAGAGGGTATAGAAACTAGTTGATAGTACATTCATTCATTCAAACTTGTTTACCTACTGTTTGTGACAGGCATCGTGCTAAGCACTAAGGACACAGCAGTCAACTGGAGAGACACGGTCACTGCCTTCATGGAGCTAGTGAACCAGGCCCAAAGAGCAGTGTTAGAAAGGAAAAGTGCAGAGTGCTAGGATCAGGGCTGGCTAAGCCTCCTTGAGGAAGTGATACTCAAGCTGAATGGAAGGATAATTGCAGGGGGAAGAGGAAAGGGAACAATTCAGGTTCTGCAGCAGGAGAGAATAAAGTACATACTGAGGAACTGGAGAATATATAGAGTGAGTGGAGAGGGCTAGCATGTGAAATTGGAGATAGGTGGGGTACTGATTGTACAAAACCTTGTAGGGAACATGAGGATTTTAAATTTTGTAATGCTGGCAGTGGCAAGTCACTGGAAAGTTTTAAAACAGGGAAGTTATATGATCAAAATTTTCATTTTTATTGCTGTGTGGAGACTAGTGTGTGGGCCAGTGTGTGGGTAGTTGTGGTTGTACCAGGTCTGAAGCAATCCAGTCAAGAGTAGATATCTCGGGCAGTCGTAAGATGGATTTTACATTTACCACTTTAGACTTGTATTTGAGGCAGGAGCAAACAGGACTTAGAAAATAGATGTGGGGGATAGTAAAAATACTCAACTACTCACTCTTTCTAGAAAAGCTATTCTTAAAACAAAGGGAACAGCTGATCCAGCCTGTTGAAGGCAATGCTACCATTGGGTGTAGGTCTTTTGTATAAGGGTCCCTGGAATAGTTTTCTATCGTCTGTTTGTTTAAAGAGAAACCAGAATAGGAGTGAGAACTTTCTGGAACTTCCAGTGTTTTGACATCCCACATCCACCATATTCTAGTTATAAGATGACTGAGGTTTAATTTATAATTCCATTTAATCTTCTTATATCTAAAAATTATATACTTTTAAAAAGCGATACCAAAATTATTTTTTTTAAATTTGCTCACTTCAGTTACATAGTTCCAACCTTTAACTTGCAGAAAAACCAGTATTCTACATTTGTTACATTTTCATCAATAAATGGGTAAGAGGAAAAGTTAGTGATTAAAACACAGAAATCTGTTTCACGTAACTTTTTATTAAAAAATAGACTTAATATTGGATACATGTTCACAGATACCATTTTAAGAGGACCTAAGGCACACAAATGGCTCTGGCTTGCTTCACTGAGTGAAGCTAAAGATATAAAAACCCAGATCTGCCTGAGGGTAGTCATTTAAGACAGCAGCTAACATGGAATCTTCATAGTTATTTTTTCAAGGAATATTTCAAGTCTTGTTCTCATACTGTTGTGGGTAAGCTTATGTACCATGAAACTGTTACCTGTACTTCAAGAAAACATTCACATTTCTGCTTTAAGAAAAGTTTCCTGTCTGGGCACAGTGGCTCACGCCTATAATCCTAGCACTTTGGGTTTGGGAGGCAGAGGAGGAAAGATTGCATGAGGCCAGGAGTTCCAGACTAGTCTGAGCAAGAGCGAGACCCCCTCTCTACAAAAAATAGAAAAAGGTGGGCACAGTAGTTACTCAGGAGGCTGAGGCAGGAGGATCACTCGAATCCAGGAATTTGAGGTTGAGTGAGTTATGCCGCTGCACTCTAGCCTGAGTGACAGAGATCCTGCCTCAAAAAAACAGTTTAAGATTTATGGCAGTTTTTCAGAAAGGAAAATTAAGGGAAGTCTTCATAAGACACAAAGGAAATATTCCTACTGGAATTTGAAGTTATTTAACAAGAGTCAAGAGTAAATAGGGACATGTTTTAGGCCTGGGCTTCTTAGATTATAAGAAGAAATTTAGTAAGGGAGAAGGACCTTGATAAAACTTGCTTGAAAGTAAGTGTATTTATATGGTAACTTTACTGATCTTGGTTTAAAATATCCTGAGTCACTTGCTTATGAGATGGAAGGTCTTTTTTATTATATGTATATCTTTAATCAAAGAGGTGACAAAAGCTCCATGCTGTGATCCTTTGGTGCTGAGATTTGCCCAAGGCTCACCTTCTATAAGTAGTCAGTGATATTTAAAGTGCAGTTGACCCTCATTTGTTTAGAATTCTTTCATTCTGATTGGTGTATGAACTAGTGGTTTATAAAAAATATCTATGGATCATTTTATTGGCTTTTATAAAAATATTGTAAAATGGACATATCTCAAAATGTAGTTAATTTATATTTACAACAAACCAAACACAAGCATCGATCATGGAATTACAGGGTCACATTTTAATTCCTGAATTTTACAGTTCAGCATTAATATCACCACATGTATACAAATGGTGTAAAACAAGTACAGTGGTATTTTTAATACAAAATAAACATCTGTTTTATGGAAAAACTATACTTCATATCTACACAGACAGCCCATCTTTTCCAAACAATAGCCAAAATTAAAATTAACTACAAAATCTCCAAAACAGGGAAACTGCTTCAGTTTAAGCTACTCCAGGAAAAATGGACCCATAACACATTATAAGGGTGATCTAAAGATTGTAGCTGGAATTACTAATTTTTTTTTCCCAATCCATTAAATTGTTGTTTGGGGACATTTTTCTCACTTCAGCATGATCTCAGATCATAGATGAGCAAACTAACATTAAAATATTTACAGTTAACTTGCTGTTCTAAAAATAAAACCTTTTAACTGCCTCAATTTATTTTTTAAATTCATTTACGTACATGGAATGTGCTTTTATTCTTTTTTAAAAAGCAGCTTTCATATATATTACACCCTTGTTTATGGAAAAGTTTCACGTACTGCATGCTGACTTTAAGTTACTTAAGTAACTTCTTGGATCAAAATGGCTTCTAGATATTAAATGCCACTTAATTCAGCACTTCTTTATTAGTCTTCATAAATTACACTTTAAAACTTGCCTGCAGCTCTGGAGTAAAGCGACAACTTTACTAACACAGCAGAAAGTGACTTCAAAGTATCTTCCACAAAAGATTGTATTGGTAGGTGGCTGAAAGCATTTTGTTCTATCCACTCCCAAGTTTCTAGAGAAAATCATTTTGGAATACTACTGTACTGATTCTTGGCCTCTGTTATCTCTAAAAGTGCTGAATTTTACATTATATTAACAAAACTGTCCATTTTGAATCCAGCTTGTTCTCATCAAAATACATACAGAAAATTCCTGGTGTTGAAAACTCAACATGTGCTGTAATACAGGGTGTACTTCCTTCCAACTACCTAAAAGGCTGAATTTCTGTTAAATCTTTAAAGAAATGGTCCCAACAGTTTAATTTCATTTTTTATGATAGCTGAATTTGTTTTCCATAAAAATTTCTTTTAAAAAGAGGCAACTGATTAAAACAACAACATGGCCCAGCACCATTATAACAAGTAATGTTATTGGGTTTGC
Source organism: Eulemur rufifrons (assembly GCF_041146395.1). Classification (NCBI taxonomy): domain Eukaryota; kingdom Metazoa; phylum Chordata; class Mammalia; order Primates; family Lemuridae; genus Eulemur; species Eulemur rufifrons. Next base: position 72,618,475 of record NC_091001.1, on the reverse strand, counting down.
AACTGAAGTTTTATAATTGTTTCTAGATTGGATACCCCCGTGGAACAACCCTGCATTAATATTATTTTATCAACCTTTCCCCTCCCCTAAACCGTCCCAAAACCTGACCTGGGACTTTCCTTGCTGAGAAGCTCTCTCCCAGGTTCTGGTTACTAACTTTTTTTTTTTTGGACAGCCTGAAAGGCAAACCCCTTAATTACTAGCAAGCAATCAAGTTCCTGGGAAGCCTGTTTTTTTACAGAACTAAACTCTCCTAGCTGATATACTGAGTGTCTTTTGCTACTCCTTGTATATTTATAAATTCAAGTGAGAAAGCGTTCTGATTCAGATTTTCAGCTCATTGAACAGTTGCAGCATTTTAGTAAGACCACATGTTGAGGGTCCCCCAATAAATATCTTATGAGCCAAGTCGAGGTCTTTTTCTGGGGGATGTTTCTTCTTCTTCATCTTCCTCCTCATCATCTGGATAATCCACTAAGCCAACCAAACTTCCCTATTGAAGAATTGAAAAAGAATTTTTTTTTTAATATATGTAACATAGTACAATTAGTCACTTTTAAAGATATCAAAAATCATTTTTCTAAATCATATATCTGAAATTAACACATTCGAATTTGATAGAGGAACGTAATCATGAACAATACTAAGTAACTGGTGGCACTCTCAGTAACCCTCAACTTTTCTATTTGGTTCTTGGACTTTTAATGATACTTCATAACTCAATGCAGCAAAATTTTACTGTGGGAAAATTGCTTTTTCCATATAGTAGGACTAACAAAGAATCACAAGATTTGGAAGCTGTAAAGGACCTTGGAGATGAACTAGTTCACTTGTCTAATTTTACTCTAGAGAGGATAACAGCCAGTCAATGACAAGAAGTCTCCTTGTAGTCTGTTCACCATGTGTTTTGAAGAACAGTATAAATGGCTGAATATAATAAACACATGAAATGGTTCCTAAAAACTAATGACTAAAAAATTTAAGGCTAGCTCTCTAACCAAAAGAAAAATAAGGATGAGGTTAATTCAGGGTTTTGGCCTTTTATGATAATAGACCCCTTTGAAAATCCTATTAAAGCTCTGAGAACTTTCTAGAAAATTACCCATGTCCACAGGATTCCATTCATTTTTATTTTGGAGACAGAGTCTCACTCTGGTGCCCGGGCTAGAGTGCTGTGGCATCAGCCTAGCTCACAGCAACCTCAAACTCCTGTGGGGCTCAAGCAATCCTTCTGCCTCAGCCTCCCAAGTAGCTGGGACTACAGGCATGTGCCACCACGCCTGGTTAATTTTTTTCTATATATATTTTTAGCTGTCCATATAATTTCTTTCTATTTTTAGTAGAGACAGGGTCTCGCTCTTGCTCAAGCTGGTCTCAAACTCCTGACCCCGAGGGATCCACCCGCCTCGGCCTCCCAGAGTGCTAGGATTACAGGCGTTGAGCCACTGCGCCCGGCAATTCCATTCATTTTTAACAAATCCTGTGAAAATTTACACACATGTTCTATAGGTTAAGAGGGCTACTACAAACACTATTTAGTTCAAATGCTTCAGACCTCTAGGCCCTAGAGTCTAGGAGATGAACAAATACAACCGAAGTAATTCATACTTCGTATCTAAGTTGTTTCATACCCAACCAACCCAGTTATCTGGCATTAGCACTTTACCAGAATATAACCAAAACACTATAATATTAGTCAACCAAAAAAGGCCTCTAGTTGGCTAGACACACTTATCAAAGAGTCTATGAACTAAATAAAACTTATATACTTGTGTGAGAATCCTTTCTCAGCTTAATCATACATATTTTTATAAGTCTGGATATGCAAGAGGCAGTATGGCTAAATTGTTAAGAAAATATTGATTATAGTCTTGTCTTTCAATGCTACCACTTTTTATCTAAAAGACTTTGGGCAAGTGATTTAATATCTCTATGGCTAGTTTTTTCATCTGTGCATTGCATAACAGTATTTAGAACAAAACATGTCAAGTACTTTGGAACAGTGCTTGGTACGTAGTGAGTATTCAGTAAGTGCCATTAGCTGCTATTACTATTATCGTTATTTCTGTTATTTGGTTTCGAAGCCAAAGAAATTGGAAGAGAGGGGAAAGAAGAAATAATTCCAGCATAAAAAGGCACAAATCTGATATTCATAAAGATGAGAGCAAGTTACTAAGAAGTGTCAATTATGGTTAGAATTATATATCATAATGTACAAGTATTTTGGTCTCTAATGGTTAACACTTAAAATGATTTTTTTGCTTAACTGTCTGAAAAACTCAGCTATACAATTTTGAATTTTACTTATACATGTGTATGTACACAATAAACTAATATACATTTAAAAAATGTTTACAGTAAAAATAAAAATGCAAAATGTGAAATGTTGAAAGTAAAAAGGCCTGTAATCCAGAGATGCCCCCTGTGAAGGAGGTAAATTCCAGACTTTTAATAAGTACCTAGAAATGTATTTTTAAAAAATATCAGATTGCAATTTTTATACCCACCCTTACACAATCATGCTCACTTAAAAAAATACATTATAAAAAGCTTTCAATGTTAGAACATAAAGTTCTATGTCATTCTTTTAAACTCTCATATGCATGGTATAAATGTCATCATATACTTAAATTCCCTGTTGGACATATGAGTTGTTTTTGCAGGGTACTCTTTAAAAAATTTGTTTATGGATGAGATATGTTATATTGTTAAGGATTTTTGCATTTGTATTGGTAAGTCAAATTCTAGAGTTTTTTCTTTTTTAGTGCTAGTATTTTTAAAGCATTATTATTTGTATAATTAGAGGAGAGCTCACAATGACTAAAGCCGTTGGAAGACTGATAAATGCATTTACTTCCATTGTGTTCTGAAACTTCACTAAAATGAAAGTAAAGAAATTTTTAAAAGTATATACCAAGAAAGAAAACAGGAGAGGAGAAAATAGCTGATGAAAGCTAACAAGGCATTTTTGGAAAAGAAAAATCAGAAGCAAGGTAACTCATATAACAGGAGGAAGCCAAGAACTAAGTATCTGCAGAGGGATACAGGAATGAGGAACTGATTTGTTTTAAAGAACCCCAGAAAGGACAAGGCAGTAAAGACAACAAAATACTGGGGAAAGCAGAGAACACAGTTAAATTGGTACAACAGATAACTGGGTCACTGATTCTACGCTCACCTCCTACAACAGCCAGTAAATTCTTGTTCCTCCACCACCACCAAGTATAGAAAAAATGTAATCTATACAGAAAATGACTCTATAAAATAAAGAATGAACTTCATAGAGAATACAATGAATTCTACAGAGAGAAGGACTCTACACTTCAGAACTTTAGGCACAGTAAATGACAAGGGTAAGGCAAGGCTGAAAATGGAAGAATAAACTTAAATTCTGCTTACTGAGCAGAGACACCCCTACCCCCAACAGTAATCTCTCCTATGCAGGCTCTCAGAACATAACAGCCAAGCTTATACTTCCCAGGTATAGTAGACTAGCCATGTCGGTAAAAATTAGCGGCTTCATAGAAAGAGTTGGGGGGAAACTACAGATAACTAACATTTCAAAAAAGTAAGGCCCTGCTCTAAGTCCATACAATAAAATCACCATTTTAAAGTGTACAATTTTTACATATCATAAACTTCATCCTTTTAAGGTATACAATTCAGATATTTTAGTATTTTCACAAAGTTGTGCAACTATCACCACTAATTCCAGAACGTTTGTATCATTCCACACACCAAAAAAAAAAAAAAAAAAAGGTCCCCAGACCCATTATCAGTACTTCATTCCTTTTTATGGCCAAAAAATATCCATTGTTTGAATATACCACATTGTGTTCATGCATTCACCAGCTGATGGACATTTGGGTTGTTCCTACTTTTTGGCTATTATGAACAATGCTGCATTAACATTCATGTACACACATTATAGAATGGACATATATTTCCGGTTTTCTTGAGTATATACCTAGGAGTAGAATTGCTGGGTCATATGTTAACTATGTTTAACTTTCTGGGGAACTGCCAGACTGTATTCCAACTGCTGCACCATTTTACATCCTCACTAGCAATGTGTGTGGGTTGCAATTTGTCTACATCCTTGCCAACATGTGATTTTGTCTATCATTTTTATTATAGTTATCTTAGAGGGTATGAAGTGGTATCTTATTATGGTTTTGACTTGTATTTCCCTAATTGACTAAAGATGCTGAACATCTTTTCATGTGCTTATATGATATTTGAATAAAATTTACAATATGAAAGAAGGGATCAAAACAAATGACAATTAACAATAACCTCTGTAGAGACAATAAAATTTTTTCCTGAAACAAACCAATCAAAGAAATAAGTGGAGTTTATGCTAAGTAAGGATGGATGTTTCAACATCCAAAAGTTAGGAAACTATAACATATAATTACATATATGTTATATATATATAATATATAATTCATATTAACAAATCAAAGGAGATGGAATTCAAAAATCATCCTTTACTCAATGAAAGAGATCTTACTGAAACATGACTTTAAAAAGTTTTTAAAATCATTAGCAAAAATGATAGTTTATGTATCTTCTTTCTGATTTTTATAATTTAATCTCTTTATTTCACCTAACTGCATTGGCCAATAACCCCAGAACAATGGTTAAATAATAGCTGTAACAGTGGCATCCTGTCTTGTTCCTGACTTAGTGGGAATGCTTCTAATAAATTATTTCTTAAGCTTTTGGTATCATAAACATAATATCATGTTAAGAAATTATCCATTTATTCCAACTTTACTGAGCATTTATATTTGGAAATATTTATCAAAATTATAACTGTATGTTTTATATAGAAACACCCATGTGTGTGAAATAATGTCTGTAGGTCGTCACATTGCAGCAGTGATTATAATGACAAAAAGCTGGAAACAACGTTAATACCCATCAGTAGGGTCAATTATAAATTAAGGTATATCCATACTTTGAATCCTATGCATGAAATTTTTTAATGTCCTGATATGGAGAGCTCACCTAAGTAAATATGTGACATGAAAAAGCAAGATGCTAGTTTCTCTACTGTGTAACTGTGGCAAAAGTAGTGCTTATTTTTAGCCAATGGCATCTTATTCTGATTTTATAAATATTTTTCCTCATGGGAAATATGCACGTTTTATAACTATACAACTAAAGAAATATTTTGTATATTTTAGCATTCGTATCTTTAAAAAAATCTTTAATTTCATTAGTAGCTAATGTCTTGCAAGCCTTCAACTCTAGCAATTAACACTGATGGTGAAACTGGCTAAATCAAAGGGCCATTGACGATAAAGAACCTGCTACCACTTAGGAATGTGGCCACGGTTTGCTAAGAAGGTTGAGAGCCAATTAAACTGGTGCTTTACTTCTGTGAAGTCCTATCTTGCTTAATTTCAAATTTCTCTACCTATAATGATTGAACAATTTGTCTTCCAAGAACAATCACTGTTTTTATCCCCATCTCTAAAAAAGATGTAGAACAAATATATTTTGTAACCTGCTGTTAGTGTCAAAAAGGGTGAAAAATGTGTTTGTGCTTGCATTTAATTTTGCTCATTTAAAAGTAAAAAATTATCTGGAAAGATAGTAAATTAAAAACTCAAGGAAATAGCACAAAAAATAGAACAGGAAAACAAAACAAAAAAGAGTAACAGGAGAGAAAAGTTACGAAAATTATAATACCAACCTAGAAAGCTCCATCCAAACAGTAAGTTATAGTGAAGGCAGAAAATATTCCAAAATTGAAGGACCATGACTATTTAACTCAGGAATGCCCAAAGCATATCAGCATAAGATTTCAGATGCAAGGCTAGAACTCCAAATGCTTCCAGGAAGAAGAAATTAAAATCACACACACAAAAAGACCACAAGAATGTCTTTGGACTTCTTGACAGCAATAACTTCAAATTTTTGAGAGAAAATTATTTCTAATCTGGCTCTGCACTGAGTCGATAGTCAGTCAAACATGAGGTTTGAACAGAGACATTTTCATACATGCAAGGTCTCAAAATTTTACCTTTCATATGATTCTTTTCTCAGGAAACTATTAGAAAATATGCTCCACCAAAATGAGAAAAAACAAGAAAGAGAAGAGAGACATGGGATTCAGGAAACAAATAGTGCAAGGAAGGAGAGAAGCAAAAGGAAGTCTTAGGATGATGGCCAAGGAAGCCTCTAGACCTGCAGTCCCCAACCCCAGGGTGGTGGCCTGGTGGTACCTGTCTGTGGCCTGTTAGGAACCAGGTGGCCCATCACCGCCAGAGCTCTGCCTCCACACTTCCCCTTCCAAGGAAAAATTGTCTTCCGTGAAACTTAGGCACCTGGTTGCATAGCAGGAGGTGAGTGGTGGGTGAGCCAGGGAAGCTTCATCTGTATTTATAGCTGCTCCCCATGGCTGGCATCACTGTCTACGCTCAGCCTGCCTCTCCGCCCGCAACCCCCTCTGTGGAAAACTGTCTTCCATGAAACCACTCACTGGTGCCAAAAAGGTTAGGTACCATTGCTGTAGACAACAGGTGTGTAGCAAGTTTAGAGAGCCACCAATCTAGACTAAACAGGATGAGAGATGAGATTTCAAGAGAGATGTCTCCAAGTGGAGATTATATAGAAACTAACCTGAGAGGTACTTAAAGAATTAGCAAGAGGCACATAACTACTATAACAAATGAAAACAGTGGCAACTATTTATTCTAGAAAAGATGGAACGTTATAAAGAAAAACTAAAAACACGAAAAACCAACAATATATTGTCATAACTATGAAATTATCAAATATTTTAATAAAAAATTGTGACATGGGGGGGATCTAAGGGTGAGGATGTGGTAAGGAGTATTCAATTTGTGTGTATATAAGAAAGCGAAATCCTCATCTACCACAGTACGAAATTAACAAATTAAGTCTAAACTTAGTAAAAAAACATAGCAGTATGACGTATTATTTAGAAATAGAAGAAACTGCTAGAAGAGTCTACAACTATGTTTGTGGAAAGGAACAGAGGACTGTTTTTTTTCCCAATATAAACTTGCCTTTCAGTAATATTTGACTTTTGAAAGTAAGTGCATGTATGACTTTAATTAAAAAAAAAACAAAAAAAAACCCGGCCGGGCGCGGTGGCTCACGCCTGTAATCCTAGCACTCTGGGAGGCCGAGGCGGGTGGATCGCTCGAGGTCAGGAGTTCGAGACCAGCCTGAGCAAGAGCGAGACCCCGTCTCCACTAAAAATAGAAAGAAATTATCTGGCCAACTAAAAAATATATATAGAAAAAATTAGCCATGCATGGTGGCGCATGCCTGTAGTCCCAGCTCCTCGAGAGGCTGAGGCAGTAGGATTGCTTGAGCCCAGGAGTTTGAGGTTGCTGTGAGCTAGGCTGTCGCCACGGCACTCACTCTAGCCAGGGGAACAGAGTGAGACTCTGTCTCATAAAAAAACAAAACAAAACAAAACCCAAAAAACAAACAAACAAAAAAAACACCTCACATACACTGAGATCGTACCAAGCCATGTTCTAGGCACTGTACATTTATTAATAATCTAATCTTGTCAACAAGCTTATAAAGCAGGTGACATCTTATCCCCATTTAAAATGAGAAAATATCTGGATGTGGTGGCTCATGCCTATAATCCTAGCACTTTGGGAGGCCAAGGCAGGAGGATCCCTTGAGGTCAGGAGTTTGAGACCAGCCTGAGCAAAAGCAAGGCCTTTGCCTCTACAAAAAGCCCATGCCTGTAGTCCCAGTTACTTGGGGGCTGAAGCAGGAGGATCAATTGAGCCCAGGAGTCTGAGGTTGTAGTGAGCTATCAGGACACCACTGCACTTTAGTCCTGGCAACAGAGCAAGACCCTGTTCTAAAAAAAAAAAAAAAAAACCTAGAGAGATTAAATAACTTATTCAAGGTGAAACAGATAGAAAAAGGCAGAGCCAAGATTTGAACCCAGACAATACAACCATATGGAAAATATTCTTAATGTAATGTCACAATATTACACTAAATTGTCCTATCATAAAGTATAAATTAATTTTAAAATTTTCTAGTTAAAAAAACATAAACTGTATTTCAAGCATAGTATAATCTCATTGAAAATGCTGTTTCTGCTGTGATCTTTAATAGGGAGAACCTAACTCCCTATAAAACTGAATAAAGATTCTATATTTTTGTAAAACAATAAACTTAGACTTATATTTTGTGTTCAAAACAAGATGAATTCCTACGGTTAGGTTTCATATTACTATGGTATTTTCCTCTTATCTTTCTACTCTTATACTAACAGTTGTCCTATATTTATGCCTTTTTATTTTAAGCCACCCCATTTTGGAGAAAAAAGGATGGTTAATAATCATATAATAAAAAATGTAAATGAACAAGAAAAAAGTTTCATATAAAGTTTAAACTTTTATATATAAAAAAGTAACCCATGGGAAATAAACATCTGCTATGAGAATGACAAAAAGGATAATATCCTTAACTAAACATTGACAATAAGAATAACAGCCAATAATAATAAAAGATACAATGAACAGACAATACACAGAAGAGCAAATTCAAAAGGCTAATATTCAACCTTACCAGTAAAAAGGACACACAATTGGAAATCAGATATTATATACTATCTTCCATACCTAACTTGCAAAGATTAAAAATAATTATAACAGTATTGGCAAACTACAGTGAGCCAAGCACACTGACAGACTGCAGAAAACGGTACAGACTTTCTGGAGAGTAATTTAATTATGTGTGAAGACATTCTACTACTCACCTATCCAAAAAAGTAACTTAAAATGCAATAACACTAGTAGTCAGATCAGTGAAATATCAGAATCAGCTTAAGTGCTCCAAAATAGAACTGGCTAGAGGGGAGGATGCTTACATATATGCATATATGCTTACATATAATATGATACAGCTAAATAAAATGAAATTCTATAGTCATCAATGCTTTAGTAACAGAAAAATTCTTATAACAAATAATAAAAGCAGGATACAAAACTGTGTTTATAGATGGATCTCAATTATGTGCCAGAAAAACTCACAGATTTGAAGATAAATCAATAGAATTTTAGCAGTCATGTTTTCTGATGACAACATCTGCAACTTTTCTTCCTTCTTTGAAATTGTTTTGATTTTCCAAATTTTCTTCAGTAAACATGAAATAATTTCACAGATGGAAAAAGCAAAGTTTGTGTATAGTGCTGTTTCACATACCTTGGTGGCTGGTACTGATGTAGCCAAGTTTGTGGTTTTGGAAGAGGACCCATTAGAACTTGCTGGTGGTGTCGGCGCCACTACAGATTTACTGTTTGTACTGTTTGTTCCATTAGCAGCACTGGCAGAGTGGGAGAAAGTAAATTTGAAGCCACCAGGAGATGTCCTTTTGGGAAGGTTTTCCTTATCTTCACTTTCTTTTGCTAAAGCAAAAGTAAAATTTTGAACTATAAATATTACTAAATTAAAGCATCTGAAAAGAACAATAATTTAAAAACTTATAGAACACTGCCTTTGCTTTCTAGGAGCTAAAAGAGCATGATGTGCGTCGTGGTCTTTATTAGCTAGAATCCTACATTGCAGTATCTAGTGTGTACGTCCAAGGACTCATTAGCTACCTAACTCTTCCTTTTATTGTCTCTCTGTTGCTTCTGCTAACTGTACACTTCTCTACCCATTGGTAAAATCTAAAAATTTCTCCTACAAGTCAATATTTCAAATACCCAAAGATAATGATCAAATCTGTGTCTTATTCCCAGTATTCCAGTTTCCTTTTTCTCTTTCTTTTATGACATAGGTGTCCATCCCCTTTAACATCTGGTTGCTACTATTTTTGTATATGATTCTTAACAGCAAGGCACTCAACACTGGATACAGTACTTTGAACATGGCCTTACTCCCTCTTTTGACAGTAGCCAGGGAAGTACCTCTAATGAATGAAGGTAGAAGAATTTGTTTACCAATGATACCCATTCCTTAGGACATTTCAGTAGGCTATTTGCTCCCCCAGGCTAAAGTCAAATAAAACTTATTGCATTAATGAGTAGAAAATGAGTGAGGCTGGGAATAACAGTTTCAAGGAAAATGTAATAAATCAATGAAATTAATTCTCTTTTTTTTTTTTTTTTTTTTTTGAGACAGAGTCTCACTCTGTTGCCCAGGCTAGAGTGAGTGCCGTGGCGTCAGCCTAGCTCACAGCAACCTCAAACTCCTGAGCTCAAGCGATCCTCCTGTCTCAGCCTCCCGAGTAGCTGGGACTACAGGCATGCACCACCATGCCCGGCTAATTTTTCTATATATATATTTTTAGCTGTCCATATAATTTCTTTCTATTTTTAGTAGAGATGGGGTCTCGCTCTTGCTCAGGCTGGTCTCGAACTCCTGAGCTCAAACGATCCGCCCACCTCGGCCTCCCAGAGTGCTAGGATTACAGGCGTGAGCCACCGCACCCAGCCGAAATTAATTCTCTAATGAGGACTTCCTTTAGCAAATGTCATATTCAAAATCACAAACTTATATATAATAAATCCAGGAAATACTTTTGTCTTTCAAGATGTAAGTTTTTATTAAACATTGAAATGATATATGTAGGACAGTATTCCAAAAAAATCATAATGCTTTGGGCCACAATTAAAGTGATTAGTTATTATAAAACAAGTTAAAAAGCAGGAGAAATTTTACTTTTTCACTTCTTTTGATAGTGTATCTTTATGCAACTTTTATAATAATTTTAAAATTTCAAAGAGCAAAGTTACTTCTTTGAGCTCAGTCTTCTCAGCTGTAAAAGGTTTAGGCAGAGTGCTGCAGGAGGTTTCTGTGGATCTACGTGGTCTCTATTATTATTGGGGATTTTAGTATAGAAATAAAGCCAAGACCGTTCACATAAAGAAAAGCATAAGTAGACAATGCAATTTCTAAATAGCAAATGAACAGCATCACAAAATGGCAAGTTTCAAGAAAAACATTTTAAACATGAAAAGAATTCCTAAACATATTTGGAAAAGTACAAAATTTTAAAGCAACATGATTCATATTCATGGAAGACATAAAATTTATGTCTTTTTTGCTTTATAAACTATGACCAAATCTTCACAAGCAATTGAATAATTTCTGAACTAAATAAGGGGATGTACTATACAAAAATTCAAAATTTTAATACCTTTTTTAGTCTCCATAAATTTTTCATAGCTATCTGGAAAGTCGTCTTCTGGCTTAGATTTTTCTACTGGTGCCACAATTGCTTTTCCTTCCTCCTCTTCATCTTCATTAAACCACATTTCTTCATCCTCTTCCAAGGCTTTTGCATCTCTGCGAAATCTGTTACTACGCAATATAGATGGTACACTGTAAGAAATACATCACAAATATTGAGTAATGATTTAAAGTTCATGATCTAATTAAGGGGAAAACTATATATAACCAAGAGGAACTGAAGTAATTTTAACTGAGTATAATTTATATCAAAATCACCTCAGTCATGAAGAAGATGTAATCCAGAGAATACTCCAAAATATTTAGGTTGTCAATTAAACTAAAAATTCATCTTGAGTTACAATACGGAGTAGTAATTCATCATGTAAGGATTCTGGGTAGGGAGGGCACCTACCCTCCTGTACAACCCTGTACTAGCGAGTGATGGAAAGAAAATCCCTCAGTAAATTTCACATGGAAGATCTAAACTACAGATAATTTTGGACATAGTTTCGTAGGCTATAAATGCAATATACTTAAACAATACCTGTTCAGTTTCTGATTTTGTCTGTCTTTTTCTTGCTCATATTTAGTCTTCAATCCTTTGAATGTCTGAACATATTCAATCGATTCAAGTGCTTTATAAAAGTTTTCAACTATATGTGCAGTAAGAGACTTGATATCTTCCTGTATAAGCACAAAATTTACATTTAAATATAATACAATGCTTGTTAGGAGACAGACTTAAAAAATTTTTTTTTGTAGTTCCAAAGCTGATCAAAAAAAGTTTTTCAAAATCACCTTCCAAAAATAAATGTCCTAGTTTCTTTACTCATAAGTCAGGACTCCACAGAAAACTTGGAAAAAAGTTTTCGCACATGTGTTAAGTTTTGAAAGGGGCCTACCTCTGCCACATATATTATATAGAACCTGGCAGAGGCTTAAAGACAAAGAGAGCTCTCTCAAGCCCTTCCTGCATAAGAGACTGGCTCCCTACATGTGGAAATAGAAGATAAAGAAAACAATGTCTTATCTAAATAAAAAGAAGATAAAGAAAACAATGTCTTATCTAAATAATAAGCATAGATTCCTCTGACTATATTACATATGCAGATCTGATAAAGTATCCAAAATTCCACTTTTCTATTCCTGCAGTCTTCCAGCAGTATAATTGTGAAATAAACTAATTGATAGCAAGAAATACAAAGGCAACTTCTCTGAAAGATACACCACAATCCAGTTGCATTAAGGTCTTTTAAGTCTTTAAGCTAGTTCCCGTGGACAATCAAAAACCATGCAAAGAAGAAAAATTAAGAAACCTAGATAAAATGGTTCCGTGTTATATATGGAAGAAAAAGATAAACTGAGTTTTGGGATTCAATGTACACTTACCAAATACGCAAACTTATTCTCCGAAAACATAATTCAATCATGGGAATAGGGATGGGGTTAATAATCCTATAATTCATTTTGTCAGTATCTCACCAAAATTTTAAAGGAGAAAAATATAAAATAAATTAAAAAATAAAGCTTATAAAAATATAAAAAGTTCTGATTCATTAGAACAGTGCACTGTGAACCTGGATTCAGATACCTAGTAAGCTAGTTAACCATGTTCCGTTCCTTCTTTACACTTCTAACCTCCTCATCCTTTTGGACAAATAATCTTCATATGAGGATAGAATGTTATCAGTAGAATTGTGATTTCTAAGAAGTAAAACTAGAGAATGAATTTCCAGCTTTGACTTACTTTTTTCAAGTTCCTTCTAACCATGTGGCCATTTACTCAGTGGAATGATTTCAGTGTGTATGTGTGCAGGAAAATCTGGTGTACAGGTTCCACAGTTATCTGTCTTATCCCAGTTATTCACACAGACCTCTCTCCACACAGTTTTCTGACAAATCTTTTGTTGCCTAAAACTGAGCTGGGATACAGCTTCAAGCCCTAACTGTGCCACTACCCAAATGGATGTTCCTGAATAGGTCACTTAATCACTTTAGGTCTCCTAATTCCCTCATCTATAGAATAAAGTAGTAACTTCCTGGTCTCTTCAACTTAAAATTCTAGCATTCCATCCTTTTATGCATTTTGTATCAATGTCTACCACAGGGATTATTTTTTAATCTTTCTATCCATTTTTTAATCACTACCCCTACAAGAGAAAACCACCTTTTCCTAAAAGATCAGATGAATGACTGAAATGTCTATACATGCCAAATGTGATCCTGGAACATTTGGCCAATAAGAATGGAACTGAAAAAATTGAGTAAATATGGGTTACTATGCTGAATTTCACAATTTAAAACATTAACATTACTAACCTATAACCATGTGGCAAATAAGAATAAAAAAGTAACCAATTTTTAAAATTTCAGTTTATTAGAAATAGATTCTAAGACACATGGAATAAACAATTTCAGGAGAAAAAGGGGAATGAAGAAATCACTTTGCTTACATATAATTCTTTTATTTTTATATAATTACTTCTTTACATATAATTACTAACAGTTCTTTAATGTAAACTTACCACTCTTATAAATTCAAACAACTCAATAACAGCCGAATTCAACAGATTGTACCGAGTTCCATTATCCAGAAGTGCATTTATAACTGGCTCAAAAAGATTTCCCTTGGTGATGTAACGATTATAAAATTCATCTTTAAGGCCAATTATCCGCCTCATAAAGCGAAGAGCACCTAATTAAAAATAATACAGGGAAAAAGTTGATGATCTTACTAATATTAATTATTATACAGATATTTTAAAATATAAAGAATGTACAAAGCAATGTATATGTTCTTCTAAAAAAAATTAAAACTGCACACTAAAAATAATTGGGCTTTGAGAAAAACAGCCTTGGGGGAAGACTGCTCAAAACTTGTATAACTTTGTAGCCAGACCTAATAAAAAAAAGAAGTAATTGGTATCTGGGAGAGAAATAAACTACACAGGTAGGCAGCTGGATGGCAGACAGATTAAAAAATACACAAAACCCCCAGAATGCAACTGCTTGTAGTACTCAGAGCAGTGCTGGTGGATGCTGAGACTATGCAGTGAAGGCAGCTCAGAATCAGAGGGGGCTGTCATTAAGGTGGGCGCAGGAGTGGTGCAACCTGCCAAGAGCCAAGATTGCCCTGCCTCTCTGGGAGAGGGAGTTTTAGAGACAGATACTTCTTTTTAATTTTCTGAAAACAGCCAACGAGGCTCCTAATAACTGTAAAGTAACAGGAAATCTAAAGTTTTTTTTACTTTTCTGATGAAGCTACAGTTCCATTCCCACTATTCTACCTCCCCCTTGTCTTGGAAAAATCATTTGTGAACCAACAGTGCCTCCATATTATAATGACATCATTCTCTTGTTTACCAACTGCTTGTGAGAGCTATTTTGCCTAGGTAAACATGTGTTGTGGCAGATCAGACTGTATTTGTAAAAGAACAATAATGAGTAGGCAGTATAATTTAGCTTTTCACATTTTAGAATATTAAAAAGCAATTTCCCTTTTAACTAGTCTTTTCCCTAGCTAAATAAAGTTAGCAATATTAAAGCTAAAAATTCTTATGGAAAACACAGAACTATAATTTCAAACCTTCATTTTAAAATTTGTTGGTCCTTTAACTTGTAACCTTTCCCCTAGTTTAATTTTTTCTACAGATACCACTGGCCAAATCTTTAAAACACAAAGCTTCTGATTTTGTAAGTCAGTCTCTCATTCCAATCCTCTGTTCATAGATGGAAGTCATTAAATGAAGAAGTTGTGACTGTCACAAAACGTTCTAAATATTGTTTGACAATAAAACAGAAATAGACCACATAAGGTATAATATAAATGTATGTTAACTGTACACCAAACAAGTGTGAGGAGATGAGTTAGACTTATATCACCTCTTTTTGTGGCAGGGTAAGAATAGTTTACTTAAAAGACTGAAGTACTGCCAAAGGTATGGGCAAACAGGCACTCTCAGACACTGCTGGAAAATGAACTGAGATGCACACAAAACTATAGTTACAACAGCACTGCTTATAATAAAGGAAATTCTGAAACAATATAAACATTTAAATACCGGAAATTCATTCAATTATGAGATATCCATACTAAGGGGAGTACTCTGCAGTCATGAAAAAGGACTATTTATAGAAAGCCAAGTAGGAAAACATAAGACTATCAATCCTTCTAAAATTAATCTAAAAATATAATTCCAATCAAGATGAATTGGATAAAATTATTTTTAAGTTATTGTGGAAGAACAAATGTCAAAGAACCAAGAAAATTATGAAAAAGAAAAGTGAGGGGGGGCTCAGTAGGTAATAACCTTACAAGAGAGACACTATAATGGCATAAGGATAAACACTGCCCTTATTTCATCTGGTGAAATTATAGACAGTCCAGAAATAAGACAAGTATATATGTTAACTTATTGTATGACAAAAGTGATATTTCAATTCAGAAGGAAAAATATGGTTTCTTTAATAAAGGTGCTGGGATAGTTGGCTAAATATGTATAGAAAAAAATAAAGCTAGACCTTCACTTTAAACTATATGCAAAAATAAACCAGATGTATTACATGTATAAATGTAATAATGGAAATAATAAAAATATTAGAAGAAAAATGATAATATCTATATAATCTTAGGACATAGAAGACTTTCCTAAATAAGACAAAAAAATTCAAGAGTCATAAAAGGAAAAGAAAGATATTTTTGCCATCATAAATAATTTTTGAAGGTATATGAAAAATCCATAAATAAAAGGCAAAGACAAAAGATAAACAAGAAAGACGTTTTCTCCTCCCCAAAACATGATAAATTGTTAATATCTCTAATATACAAAGAGCTCTAAGAAAAAGACAACAGATAATTCACAACAAATAAAAATGCAAATTACACTAAAACATAAAAAGATGCTGTTGGGGAAAATGCAAATTAGAACAAAAATGGCATACCGCATTTCTATCATCAGATTGATAACATTTTAAAAAGCAGTAACGTCAAGTAGCAGGAGAATGTCAAGTGTTCAATCTTTTGGGAAAGTAATCTGGCAGCTACAAGTTAAATTAAAATTTAAAAGGATATATTAAAAAGTATAAAACATATAAGCATTTTGTCTTGACAATCCCATTTTTGAGTATCTATCTTACAGAAATAAATAAATCAGTATTTAAAAGATGTATGTGCTATACTATTTACTACAGTGTAGTTTGGAGTGGCAAAAAAGCAAAAACAATCTTGTAATCCATCCACTGGAGAACAGTAGAACAATTTGTGGAAGAGCCACACTATGAAATCTTACTCAGCTATGTTCAGGAACAAAATTAGTCTACACCATATAAATCAACCTAGAGTAGTATCAAGAAGCTGAGAATGTGTTAGTGTGATCCTG
Source organism: Eulemur rufifrons (assembly GCF_041146395.1). NCBI lineage: Eukaryota > Metazoa > Chordata > Mammalia > Primates > Lemuridae > Eulemur > Eulemur rufifrons. The sequence goes on along the minus strand of NC_091001.1, from coordinate 72,601,904 downwards.
TTTTCATAAGAACAAAAAACAAAAAAAAATTCCATATACATGTGTGAATGTATTTATATTAACTGGTACAAGTATTGAAAAAAGAATGAAAAGAAATAATGCAGGCAGTTAACACTGGCTACCTTAAGGCCACAAAACTTAAGAAGGCTTGGGAGATTAACATTTTCTCTATACATTAAATTAAATATGTGTCTGTGTGTGTGTAATTTTTAGAGGTGAGGTCTCACTATGTTGCCCAGGCTCGTATCAAACTCCTGGCCTCAAGGGATCTTCCTGCCTCAGCCTCTTGCGTAGCTGGGATTACAGGCCTAAGCCTCTGTGCCCAGTTTACATTTTAACTATAATCTTTATGGTCAGGATAAAGACATAAAGCTCTTTTCATTTGGGCAGAGAGGGTTGTTTCCTTATCTCCATTTGCATGTGAAATTGTGAAGATGAAAGAGAAGTTTACAGTTTCCAAAAACCAACACTGAAGCAAATATAAGGATAATCATAGTCACTATTAAATGACAGTTGGATGAAGCATATATAAAAGACACCAGGACTGGTTCTCTTAGTGAAATGCTGTCATTGCACATGGTGTTGTATCACAACAAAACTTATGCTAACTTAATCTAAATGTGAGTGGGGAACTACTACAACCTACCTTTAAATAAGAACAGAAAACAAGAGAGTAGGACTTCTCACAATCATCTCAATAGAATATACACTGCTGAAACATAAATTAGTAACTTCAGCTTTTATCTCTATTAAAAATATTGTTTCTTAAAACATTTTTATACTTACACAAGGCCAGAAAAGTGTGCTTTGAGTTCATCAAGACCAAGACTCTTCTTAGCAAGTCCTTGTTCATAATATAGTTTTTTATGTGATATGTGTGATGTTCCACACAAAATGTGAGTAACTCTAAAATTAAGGCAAGTAGCTGTGCTGTTTGATAATTATCTACAAAAGAAAGTCATCTCATGAAAATAAAATATTGGATACATCTAAATAGAGAATAAAGCTTACATCCTATATTTTAGAGAAGTTAAATTGTATTTCCTCATTATATCAATTAAAAATGCTATAGATTTTTATTTTTTCATTAAGCAGAATCTCCAGCAGTATCTTATCAGTTTTACCTACTAGACAGATATTTTTCTAAGATTCTTATATGTATAAAATATTAAATGATACTAACAGGAAGAAAATCTCAATAAAAATCTATAAACATGATGATAAAATCTTCACTCCACTGAGGTTTTCTTGGTAATGTTTCCTTAATAAAAGTGCTGTCATCATTAATATTAATAAATCTATAAAAGGGTCCATAGGAAACAGAAAATACCTCACACATTTTGCTTAAAGTGACTCTATACAAATTTCCCAAGAAAAATTAATATGCTTTTTAAAAAGACGTTTTTAAGAAAAGGATATTTTTGGCTATCTGAATATCAAGTGAAAAATATTACATCAAGACTTTTTAACAATTTTTTAAACATCAACTCACATGATATCCACAGAGAGAGGCTAATAAACTAACTTTTTCCCCCACCTCAAGAGGCTTTGGTTTACACATTTATGGAATAGTTTTGAATTGCTTCCTGAATACCAAATTTTAATGTATGTCAGGGGCTTATATGGACAATCATTTACCCTACAACAAATGCTTTAGATAAAGAAATATTACTGTGAAGAAATTATGAAATCATAGCCTTAGAAAATAAAAAAAATAACTGACATCATCTAGTACAACTATTTTATTTACTCAAAATTATAGACATAAATATTTTGTAAAACTACAATGCTATCAGGAATAAATCAGCATAATTTTTAATAACAGAATAGCCATCAAATACACAAAATAACAATTCTGGTTTTTCAAAAATCATTTCTACTTTAAATGCAAGTAAAGGGTTTCACTTGCTCCAGACCAATTTGTATAACAGCCAGGACTATAGCCAAAATTTGAACTAGACCCTCATCATTAAAAACAATTCCTCTTTAATTCCCAAATTTTATTTACAAAAGACTTATTTTTTTATTTTTTTGAGACAGAGTCTCGCTCTGTCGCTCCGAGGAGAGTGCAGTGGTGCATGTCATCACAACTCCCCGCAACCTCAAACTCCTGGGCTCAAGTGAGCCTCCTGCCTCAGCACCGCCAGTAGCTGAAACTACAGGCGTGTGCTACTACGTCTGGCTAATTTTTCTACTTTTAGTAGATATGGGTCTCACTCTTGCTTAGGCTGGTCTTGAGCTCCTAAACTCAAGCAATCCTCCTGCCTTGGCCTCCCAGAGTGCCAGGATTACAGGCCTTGAGCCACCGCGCCAGGCCTACAAAAGACTTTTTTAACAATGATCTACAGAGTTAAATAAATGTCTTGTTTCAGTTTTCTAAATTAGGACAAGAAATTACCCACATCTCTAATTAATCCAATTTCCAAACAGCTTCCTATTTGAAACTGGCTTTCCTGGAGCTTTGACAAGCATGATAGAAAAGACAGGATGCTAGGTATACACAACACACTTATCTTCAGTAATATCAGGCCCATACCTGGTATGTATGTTCTAAGTAGAAGCAACTGAGTTCAGATTCAGATTGAATAATAAGTGTAAGGAGGTCATAAAGACTAGTTCCGAACTAACTAGTCTTTGTTTACTAGATTTCAAAAATAGGAACTAAATCCTCACCTTTCAGAAAACGTCTCTCAAAACAATGTCAAAAAGCAAGCTATAAATTTACAGAAAAAACCAAAGAAATTCCAACTAGTTTTCTATCTTTTATGTTGGACAAAGTGCAATTTTTTCTTTACAATAAAGAAAAAAAATCTATGCTTGGGTTTTGTTTTTATGCTAAAGTATGCTTTTCTTAGCCTCATATAATGCATTATAATCTGAGTAGGAAAAAGCTTATAATTTGCATGAGTTCATAAAATATGAATTTATACTTACCGGGACAAATTGTGTTGTTTTTGTTAGATCCAACTATATTATCTAATAAAAAAAATTAAAGTCAGCTACTTCAGTAATATCATCTCACATTTCCCTTTAAGTACTTTATAATATACAATGCATGTCTTCATTCATAATCTCCTTTTACCCTCAAAATAACCATCAAGAGTTGGTTGCTTTGGTTGAATACTATACCTATCTCTGCAATTTTTTACAGAAATGGGTACAGATGTGAAATTATTAAGATAACATACCAAAAATGTTCTAATAAAAAAATAAGATTATAACCAGAGATAAAACTGACGTATCTTGTTTTACCTTCTCCTATTCACCATCCAACAATTAGGATATGTCTTCGCATCTCATTTTTAAAAACAGAAAATACAGGAATTTTTAAATCTCCACAATAAGACATATGTTAACACTGTATTTATGCTTTGAATTTTTTAAAAAAATAAATTAAGTAGGCCATTATAAATAAGTTCTGATTTCTAGGTACACACCCTAGAGCACATCTAGGCACATGTGCAGAGAGAAACACAAGAATGTATCCTGGAACACTATTTGTAATAGCAAAAAGCTAGAAACAAATGGACATTAGAAGCAGAATATCCCAATTACAGCATACTCACGTAAGAGAATACTACGTATGAGTTAAAAATAAGTAAAAATTTTAGGTATCAATATGACTAGATCTCAAAAATAGTGGATACAAAGAAAAAATGCAGAATATGTATAACAGTAAATTTATATCAACATTGAAAATATGGAAAATAATACCATATCATAACAACATAAGCGAATATAGGAGTGATAAACTCCAAATTCAGGATACCCTGATAGTTGGCGGAGTGGGGGTGGGAATAAGGATGTGAAGGGGCACAAAGGAAACTTTAATTGTATCTGTAACATTTTTTACTTTTTAAAGAATCTGAATAAAAATATGGCAAGTTAGTTTTGATAAAGCCAACAGGGAGTATATGGGTGTCTGTTATATTATTATCACTGTATTCCTGTATCCTGGAAGTATTTTATTTTAAAATGAACATTAGAAATGCATTTATTTTAATTTATATAAATGGAACCATTCTGCAATAAAACCTTCTGTGATGTGCTTTTTACCCATTCACCTTTATATTTCTGAGAATCATTTGGTTGATATACCCAAATTCAATCCAATTATTTTAACTGCTGTATATTATGGCATCATATGACCATACCAACTATACCACACTATTCATTTTCCTACCACAAACAATGCAGCAATGTTCTTATATCTGTCGTGGATATGCACATTCCTGAGAATCCCCATATACTCTGAAATGGAATTGATGGTATTATGTAGTGTGTGCTCACGTTACAACTTTATTAGTTTTGTAAAGATTCTCTTAACTGACCTCCTCTTAACTGACTCATCAGGTTAACTAACATTCACAGATAGTGGCTAATGTTCTATAACGCCCCCACATATTTCTGATTTCACCAATTGAGTTTTATGCTTATAAAAATACTTTGTTTATGTTAGTATGTATTATGGTAGTATGATAATTTAAATATTGCAGACTGATGAAATCTAAGAGAACTATAATATCTATGGCTAAGATGAATACAGTAGAACTCAAAAAACTGTCTCCAAATTAGAAATACACAACTATGAATACTGGATGGATACATTTAAAACCATAGTAGGATTTTGCACTCACAGTGCTTTAGAAATACCTTTAGGTTTTCACTCTATTCTAGTAAACTGGAACCTGAAACCTAAAATTGCAGCTAATGATGTATAGTTTATATAAGAAAGATAACATGGAAATGCAATTAAAAATACATACTAAAAAGCCTTGCCCCTTATATATATATCTAGGCATATGATTGTGCATTTAGAGGTTATGTTAAAATGTTTATACTGTCTATTCCTACTCACTCTAGTTATCAACTCTGACAACTTGGAACAACCTCCTTTTGCTATGTGTCTACATTTCTCTCACACTGAGATAACATTTTGCCTCATTTTCCTTTTTTTTTTTCAGTGCTCTACATGGTCAGAAAAACTTCTCTAGTAATGAATTAGAAATGATGACTGGAAGTATAGCCTTGCCACATTTTCTTTATCATTCTCTTCCATAGCCACTAAGAAACAAGGGAAATCATGATTTTATGCTACAGTTTAAATTTTTTAGTAGTAATTTCCCTGTCATATAAAACACCAAGTAAACAGCCTATTGGCTTTAATATTTATTTTATCCTTCTTTAAAAACAGAAACCATAAGCAGATAAATAAGAAACCCTACCCTTTTCGCATTTGTCTTCTGAAGTATTGGTCAAAAGTGGTGCTGTGAGAACGTGCATACAATGGTTGTAGAAGAAATTTAGAAATTCACTTTTTTCAGTTTTCTGAAACATACAGAATTAAAAAAAATACTTTGTTAATTTTGTAATAAAACATCTTCAAGAATTAGCAGTGCAGATCATTTACAGATACTTTAAGATACTGTGAAAAAACCAAAAAGTAGTTATATACTGTGAAAGAACCAAAAAATGAGTTATATTCACTTTAATCTTATTTCTACATAACTGAAAATCAAGTCTACTTCACATTATATACTAAATAAAAATGAAAGAAAGATAAGTATCAGATAGCATCATAAAAATTTTTCCAAGGAAAATTATTCGAATCAATTTTCTTTTCAAAAGGTCTTAGTGGCCAGGCATGGTGGCTCACATCTGTAACCCTAGTACTTTGGGAGGCTGAGGTTGGAGACTGCCACCAGCCTGAGCAAGAGACCCCTGTCTCTACAAAAAATAGAAAAATTAGCTGGGTGTGGTGACGTGCCTGCATCGTCCCAGCTACTGGGGAGGCTGAGGCAGGAGGATCCCTTGAGACCAGGAATTGGAGGCTGCAGTGAGCTATGATGACGCCACTGCACTCTAGCCAGGGTGACAGAGCAAGACTCTGTCTTCATAAAAAAAAAAAAAAAAAAAAGAAAAGAAAACAAAAGAAAGTGTGATTTGAAATGCAATGAAGAACCAATCAATCTTGTACAACATGGCGACTATGGTTAATAACAATGTATCATATACTTGAAAATTGCTAACAGAATAGATTTTAAGTGTTCTCATCACATATAAATAAAAAACACAGACAAAAAACAAATAATATGTAAGTCAGAACAGCATGCACCATGATCACCACTATTGATCAATTCCTTTCTTTGCACAGTGTATTGATTTTTCTCCAAGAATGTAACCAAAAAAGGGACTTTATAAAATTCTCTCATGTTTAAAAATAATAACATTCAAGTGAAAGGAAAGAATATTTCAATCTGTTTTTGAAGAACAAACACTTTCAAAAAGAAAAAAAAAAAGAAAAAAAATGCAATCAAGCCATTTGATAGCAATTTAACTGCTTAAAAATCAGAACCCCAGATTTTACCAACATAAAGTTGGTAAGAATCCAGAAAGAATTTTAAAACCCATTGGATCAATTTATCAAGCCACTAGATGAATAGATGAAATTTAGATCTATTTTTTTAATTTAAAAAGTTTATAATTGGAAAACAATGTCTTTTGATTTTTTGCTACTATTTTTTACATAATTGAGACCATAAACTTGTAATGATTTAAAAACAATGTACATATTCTGTGATTGAGAGAAAATACTATATATGGGAAAAAAATTCCTCTACATTGAGATAACCACTATTAATATTCTGGAGTACTTAATCTTTAAGTATTAAGGATTTAAGGACTTAATCCTTACATATTTTTTATGACAATACGCAGCTGAGCTCACTCAGTATACATTAATTTTTTCCCCTTTTAAAATTTTGATAAAACCAAACAACAAAAAATTTACCATTTGAAAAGTTACCATTTTTAAGTGTTCAGTTCAGTAGTGTTAAGTATATTCACAATGTTGTGCACTAATTTTTAAGAAATTAACACACAGAGGCCAAGGGCCATAAACAGAATACCTAACAATTTACTAAGATTTTAATAGATTACTATCTTGTGTTTTGCTGCAAATGAATTGCTAAAAGAATACCACTGCTACCTGAATACCAAATGTACAAATAACTTAAGTATTTGCTATTTCTCAAAATTTTATTATAAAACCATCTAAAACTGACTAGGCCAAAACATTTTTATCTCAGGGTTTCTTACATTAGTTGTGGCCAACATGTTCTCTGGATCAATTAGAGTACGAAGAAGTCCCATTAACTGAACAGCACCTCCTAGCTCAGGATCAGTATCACAGATCATTTGTTCAATTACTACATTAATAAGAAGGATATCCTGAAAGAAAAAAGTTTCCTTTAGACCTGGTTTGGATATGAGACAAATACATCATTTGAAAGAACAAAATCAGAATCACATAGAGCAAAAACAAAGAATGGAAGAGCTTAACCTTTTTTTTCCTAATGCTTTCAAAGTTCTATAAACATAGTAGAATGAAAAATCCCACTCCAAAAAAAAAAGGGGGGCGGGGGAAGGGGAAAAAAAAAAAAAAAAAAAGGCAGAGCATGCCCCAGGCTTACAGAGAAGCAGAAAACAAAATCACTTACTAGTGATTCTTGCTCACTGGAGATTCTAAGAGATTCTTGTTCTAGGTTTCAGCCTTAGGCATGAATTTACAGGTCGACTAAACAAGCAAGATCACATACCATGTGACCCTAAAACATAGATTATATCAGCCTCTAACTAGAAAATCCTTCCTAGCAAAAAAAAAAAAAAATGACAAAAAATAATCCAAAACTCTCCATAGGAAGTAAGCGAACAGTATGCTACACAATGATCTAATGTCAAACAGGTTTGCTGTTACATCAGTAACATGCTCTTGGGTCTTAATATAAAGGGCTAGAGCCAGATGACGTGGCTCACACCTGTAGTCCCAGCTGCTTGGGAGGCTGAGGCAGGAGGATCACTTGAGCTCAGGAGTTTGAGGTTGCAGTGAGCTATGATGACACCACTGTACTCTAGCCAGGCGACAGAGCAAGACTATGTCTCAAAAACAAAACAAAACAAAAACATAAATAAACAAAAACTAAAGGGCTACAAAGGCGGGACATGGTGGCTCACTCCTGTAGTCCCAACACTCTGGGAAGCCGAAGTGGGAGTATTGCTTGAGACCAGGAGCTGGAGACCAGCCTGAGCAATATAGCATGAGTACAAAACATAAAAAATAAATAAATAAATAAATAAATTAGCCAGGCATGGTGGTTCCAGTCTGCAGTCCCAGCTACTCAAGAGGCTGAGGCAGGAGGATCACTTGAGTCTAGGAGTTCAAGGCTGCAGTGAGCTATGATCATGCCTGCACTCCAGCCTGGATGACAATGAGATGCTATCTAAACAAAAATTAATTAGTTAATTAAGGAATAAAGGGCTACAAAGCAGCTTGCAGTTACAAAATGTATTTGTATTCTGCCTATATATTTTTTTGAGTAGAAATCCTAAGACAAAAAGTTATTGTACATGCCAAAGGAAAAAGTTTTGACATCAATTCAGTAAATTTGAGAATATGTTTATTACTAGAGGAAGAAAGGTGGTAAATGAAGGAGAATGAAATAAGGGAACTGCATGAAATCAAGATAAATGTCTGAAATTGGGAGAATTCTACAAAGTCATAAAAACAAACTCTTGGCATAACACACTTTTTGTTACTGCTAATTTTGTTTTGCTAGCAAAAAGCAAATTTTGCACACTATGCTGTCCAAAAATAATATTCCCTTGTGAAGTTGTATCTGACCTCAAAGGCAAAGAATCAACCAAACTACAGCATCTTCACTGTTTAAAATGGGAACTTTACCCTCTATTATATTTCAAAATTTGAATGCCAATGAATCAATTCTATCATGGCATCAGAAACAGAACGAATTTCTTCAAAGAGGAATTATGAAATAAAATTCACAGAACTACATTATTAAATCTAGACACAAGCCTATTTCAATTAGAGGGGGAAAAGCAGAGTCCACATTAATCTGCTTCAGCTTCTTATTCTGGCACGTTTACCAAAACATACCTCATATAAAATATTAAGATATTACAAAAAGGTGAAGAAAGTCAATGAGCTTTCTTCAGACCAGTACTATGATATTTTCTTACTTTAAGTTTACATCAGTGTACAAAACTTGGACTCTACCAATTAATTAGCACTTTGAATAATTTGCTCAACTATATATAACAATAATCCTCTTACATAAATTCATTCATTTAAAACTAGGCAAAAATAATCACAAATGATAGATTTAAGTTACATCTAAATAGAAACAGTGTCAAGAAGACTTAAGGTGTAGCTTATATACTGAAATGTTATTTCCACATACACTCTTCAAATTTTTGACTAGTGTCTTCTCTCTCAAATATAGTTTCTGACAAATCCTGCTTCCCGTAAGTACCAATGGCAAAACTCTGTGGGTGTACAAGCAAAGATAAAAGGGGAAAAGACTGAGATGACTGAGATAAGTGATGACTGACAGTCCCATAATGTGGTGACTTGTGGAAGTGAAAAAAGACAATGTATATTATTTTGTAGTGAAACACAGCTAGAGAGAGCTACATATTTTTCAAGAGATAAGAATTCTCTGCCAAAGATATAAACACTACTGGATATTATTCCTTATAACTTTTTCAAGGTACTCAAATTTGAGACAGGAAGGGCACATCATGGAGCATTTGGCATCATGGAGCTGCGCAGTGACATGAATAAAACAAAATTTTTATTAGGTAAAACTATTACAATTTGGCTTTTCAAAAATTTGCAGGCAGGCCAAGTGAGGTGGCTCATGCCTGTACGTACTCCTGGCACTCTGGGAGGCCAAGGTGGGAGGATTACTTGAAGCCAGGAGTTCGAGACCAGCCTGAGCAAGAGCGAGACCCCATCTCTACAAAAAACAGAAAAATTAGCTGGGTGTGGTGATTAAGTTTTGTATTTTTTGTAGCTCAGGCTGGTCTCAAACTCCTGGCCTCAAGTAGTGACCTTAAAATAAACCATTATAGAGTAACCTCAGTGAATTAATTCCAATCCCAAGGCACCAAAATCTATTCTAGAGAACACCCTCTTAGTATATAGTCTTAAAAGGTTCTAACAACTTCCTTCCTATTAGTGCTTGCTTATTCCTATGGTTTCTTTGATTTACTTCTCTCAAACCGCTACTGTAGCTTCTGCAAGTATAACCTTCGATTCAAAATCAGCCTTTAAATGCTACTGTCATTTACCTACAATATTCTGAGAAAGGAGTCTTAAACCAGGAGTTGGCAAACTACAAAACTAACCAGCTGGTTGCCTGCTTTGTAAATGAAGTTTTATTCATTGTAAATTAATGTATGTAAATAAATGTTTATTAGAACACAACCATGCCTATTCATTTTCAAACTGTCAACAGCCAGTTCATGCTACAGTAGAGAATGTGTAGTAGTGACAGAGACTATAGGGCCCACAAAGTCATATTTATTATCTGGCCCTTGGAGAATAGCAACATTTAAGTGAGTTTAACCACAGTTGCTGGGAGATATTTCAGAGTTAGTTCTTTCTAAATCAAAGTTTTAGAAAAATGATGCTCCTTTTGGTTTCATTCACTCCAACCTCAAACCATTCTTAGAAGCACATACTTTCTTTGTTTTTAAAGTACATTTAAGTGGGTTTAAGATATTGCAATAATCACCAAAATGATTACCAACACAGGGGAAATCTGGGGTACCTATGTACGTAATTCAGAATTTATTCAGATTCTGTGCTGACATCTCTATTTTCTGGTTGGAAAAAAGAAAGAACATATCTTATTTAATTGATTCTAAGACAGGTTTCTTAAAAATTTTAACCTCTTAAAATTGAGATTCATTTTGTAATTAATGTCATTCTATTGTCAATATCAGCTAAGTGGTAATCATGACAAAATTAGATGAATATCTTCTGACATTTTCTGGTAAAATCAAGAAAACATTAGCATCTGTGGATCTTAGCTTTGATGAATACACTAAATAAGAGAGAGAAAAAAATGAAAAGATCGAAGAATATTCTGAATTAGTAGGGTAAAAATAACTGACGGATGTTGTGGAAACATTTCCAGTTTGTTTTTTTAATGTAAACACAAGAATTTAATAAAAAGTCTGTGTATGTAATTTAATAATTCTTAGCAGCAACCTAAATGAATGCTACTGGTATTGTGTGTACACGTGCGCATGCCTGCGTGTGTGTGTGTGTGTGTGTGTGTGTAATACAGTCAGCCTTCCATATTCACAGAGTCTGTACCTATGGATTCAACCAACCACGGATTGAAAATAAATACTGGTCGAGTGCAGTGGCTCACGCCTGTAATCCTAGCACTCTGGGAGGCTGAGGTGGGTGGATCGCTCGAGGTCAGGAGTTCAAGACCAGCCTGAGCAAGAGCGAGACCTCGTCTCTACTACAAATAGAAAGAAATTATCTGGCCAACTAAAAATATATATAGAAAAAATTAGCCGGGCATGGTGGTGAATGCCTATAGTCTCAGCTACTTTGGGAGACTGAGGCAGTACAATCGCTTAAGCCCAGGAGTTTGAAATTGCTGTGAGCTACGCTGATGCCACGGCACTCACTCTAGCCCAGGCAACAAAGCGAGACTCAGTCTCAAAAAAAAAAAAAAAAAAAAAAAGAAAGAACGAAAATAAAAGAAAATAAATACTCAGGGGCGGGGAGAAAATGGTTGCATCCATACTGCACATGTACAGATTTTTTTTTCTTGTCATTATTCCCTAATACAGTATAACAACTATTTATACAGCATTCATATTGCATTAGGTATTATAAATAACCTAGAGATGATTTAAAGTACATGGGAAGATGTACACAGCTTATATGCAAATTCTACACTATTTTGTTAAGAATAGTTGAGCAAAAGTGGAATTTGGAAACCTGGGGTGGGGGGGGTGTAGGGGGTTGAACCTGGAACCAATTCCCCACAGATATCAAGGGATGACTGACTTTATGTGTGTATATATAAAAAAACCCAATACTTCCTTATATATATATAAAATCCAATACTTTTTTCAACCCATTCTAACATATTGGAAGAGTGTAACAGTAGCTCCTCAAATTCTACAAAAGTTAATGGTCTAACTCCTTAAATCAGTGAAATGGCAAAACAGCCTGAAGAAAGAAAACTTAAGTTCTTTAAAAGCTGGGGGTATTTCCTGAATGTTAACAATTGGGGAATCTATGTAAAGGGTATCTGGGAGTACAAGGTCTTGCTCTGCCGCCCTGGGTAAAGTGCAGTTGCATCATCATAGCTCACTGCAACCACAAACTCCTGGGCTCAAGTGATCCTCCTGCTTCAGCCTCTTGAGTAGCTGAGACTACAGGGGGCAGCCAGCACACCCAGCTAATTTTTGTATTTTTTGTAGGGATGGCATCTTGCTCTTCTTCTTGCTCAGGCTGGTCTTGAACTCATCTCAAGAGATTCTCCTGCCTCAGCCTCCCAAAGTGCCAGGATTACAGGTGTGAGCCACCACAACCAGCCTATGATTCCAACTTTTCTGTAAGCTTAAAATTATTTCAAAATAAAATATTTAAAAATTTGGAAAAATTTTAAGAAATAAAATGTGATTTGTTTAATACAAAATACTGAACAGTCAACAAATAGAGATTAGCTTACATATTTTTTTAATTTCTTTTTATGCCAAATCTTGAATATATACAAAACTAGAGAGAATAATAAATCCCATATACCCATCACCCAGTTTTGACAATTAATAACTCACGGCCAATCTTGTTTAGTCTACCTATCCCACCCTCCAGAATTTTTGATGCAAACTACATATAAATAATAATAGAAAGATTTCAATAGAAATTTTTTAAAAATAAGGACTCTTTTAAAATAATAACTCTAATGCTACTACTATATCTAAGAAATTAACATACAAATTTACCCTTAAATGAGAAAATACCTGCCAAAATAGGTAGCTCAGTAATAACTGCATTACCTATCCAGATTCTATAAGTTTTACTGAAGGTTTCAAAGGCCATTAATAGAAAAATATGTGCAATCTGTGATATAACAAAAAGACTAATTATTCCTACATTGGCTCTTCTAGCTTAAATTTACTACAGTAAAAAATGTTAATATTTCCTTTTATCTTAATCCATATTTGAATATTGTGATCCATGTGCTAAAACCAAATCTGCTCCATAGTACTATACTAGAAGGAAACGTTTGAATGCTGAGCATTTTACTTCAATGGGCATTAAAATATCAACCGCCCACTGAATATATATTATTGTTTTGGAATTCAGCATCCTTAATTTTGAAAAAAATATTTTAAAATTTATCTTCTCTTGTAGACTAGCTCAATTACTCTGAGGCAACAAAATTTTTAAACTGTAAAAATTTAAACAAAAGGTCTGAGTTAGGCCTGGCTGGTGGCTCATGCCTGTAGCCTGTAATCTTAGCACTCTGGGAGGCCGAGGCAGGAGAGGAGTCTGAGACCAGCCTGAGCAAGAGCGAGACCCTGTCTCTAATAAAAATAGAAAAATTAGCTGGGCATCATGGTGCGTGCCTATAGTCCCAGCTACTCCAGAGGCTGAGGCAGGAGGATCACTTGAGCCAAAGTTTGAGGTTGCTGTGAGCTAAGCTGACGCCACGGCACTCTAGCCTAGGCAACACCAGAGTCTCACAAAAAAGAAAAAAAAAAAAAAAAGAAAAGAAAAGTTCTGAGTTAGAGCTCAGAAAATTCAGGAAAATCAAAGACCTTGAGACCTTGAAGACTGTGGTTATAGGAAAAATAAAATTGAGAAAGAGACTTTTTATAGTGAAAAATCAATAACTGCTTCTCTAAATCTTGCGTATCAATTAAACAAGGACATATTTCTAATGAAAACAAAAATCAAAGCTTTAAGAATTCTAGAAGTTAATCATTTATTATTAGTATGGTCTCAGAGAGATTCATGGTCATTTTATGATGAATGCCTTTAACCACCTACATCACTTGAGGATGGAGCAATGGGAATGTTAACTTCAAAGTTACCTGTTGTAAAGGGTGGGTGGCATTAAGATAAAAATATTAACAGTGAAATTATAAACTGATTAAACAAATCAGGTATTTATTTCTTTAAAGTCTTTAAAGATTTTGTATCATTTGATATTTGAAAAAAGTTAAAATATACTTAATACAAAATATTACTTTTCTACTACCTAAACTATAGCATTAGCCCAAATTGACTCTAAAATAAAATTGCTTTAAATAAAAAATGGAAATAACTAATAAAGATAGAAAGTACAAATCTAAGTAGACATTATGATATTAAACACAAAACACATAAAACAACTGTAATTTAATTTCGTAGTAATTCATGTAAGTATCAAATTAAAATTGGGAATCAAAAACCTTCCTTAAAAAGGGATATAATTAGATTTTAATTACCTTCTACTTAACATTAAAATATTTTTAATATAAAAAAAGTGTACTTTAAATTAGCGCTATATGTTCATTTTGTTCTTAAAACAGTTTAAGGGAAAGTTTAAATATTTTTGTAGTGGGAAAACACAACATTGGTCTCATCATTAAATTTTCTTTCCTACTTAAAAAATAAAATGAAAAAGTGAAAGCAACTTTTTAGTTAAATTAGGTAAGAACCTGACCTGCAAATCTCCCAAGGGCTTTAAAGTACGTTTCGTTAACACTTCAAACTGTTTTAAAGACCAACATTTAAGAATCTGATTCAATTATAATCTTAATACTGGTTTGAATATCTATTTTTTCTTTATAATAAGCAAAATCAATTGCCACATTTTAAGTTTGCCAAAGTCACAACAGATCAGAAATCTATTATTTTATTAGAAAAAAAGACTAAGATTATGATTATGTCTTTTCTTGCAATAGTTTGTAAACACTACTCTACAGGTAATTCATACAGAATCAAACATAATTACTTACGTCATCACTCTGCTGAGCTTCTTGCATTACAAATTCTCGGACCATAGATGGACTAAACTCTACTAGATAAGAAAATATATCTGTAGCAGCTGATCTGACTTGCAAATCATCCATGCCCTGATAAAAGGAAAACTATGTTACTTAGAAACTATTAACAAGAGTTATTCTTGCATTTCCTTTTTCTTTTCCAAATCCATGCACTACCTCTCAACTTTTGGATTAAGACGTTACACTGCAATCAATATACAGATTTCCTTTTCAGGAAGTGCAAAAGATTAAAACTATTTTCATAATAGATAATACTAAGACTTTTTGTCTATATATACACACACACACACACACACACACACACATATTTATATAACCTCTCCAACCTTTTCATTCTTTCATTTCACAAATATTAAAACTTTTAGGCAGCTCAATATTTAGTTTCTACTGGTTTTTACCACAGCAAAGAACTATTCAGAGAACTTAAATATAAGGATCAGCACAGGTTTATAAAGCAATGATTTAAAAATGCTGTAAAAAATCTGGGGAAGAGATTTATTTAAAGATATACAAAACTTTGAATAATGTCTGCTAGCTAAGGCCTCAGTCTTTCAGAATCTCTCTTCTGTCCTGGATTTGCCAGAGTTATTCCTTAATAACAGATCCTATCTTCCATTACTCATCTAACAGAGGATGCTTTTGAAAACTTCTTTTGGACATTTTTACCCTTTTCCCCACAACTTAGTTTTCTAAGGTAATGATCCTGAATGCTTTTTCTCCTCCAACATAATGAAGGACACACGATTTGTAACTTACAAAATCTTCAGGTGATTCTGAAAACATTCCCTGACCCAGCTGTTCTCAAAGTGTGGTTCAGGGAATTCTGGCAAGGGGGGTTAACATCCTTTGCAGAAGTGTACAAGATTAAAACTACTTTCATAATAATAAATAATACTAAGACTTTTTGTGTTTTTCACTCCCAATCACAAGTATAGTGGGGTTTTCCAGAGGCTACATGACATGTGATATCTCAACAAATTAAATCTAGAAGCTGCTATATAAATCTAGCCATCTTCTCTTAGGCTAGACATTAGAGGGAGTAGAGAAAAAAAGGTATAACAATGTCACTCTTCTCATCAAATTCTGTTTTGGAAAAATTATTTTTTCATAAAAGTTATGTCATTTATGTTAACATATAATGGATTATCACTTTAAAATGAATACTTAAAATTTTTGTTTTAATTTTTCATATAGTAAGTATCAATGGATAAAACTCATATAAACAAAAGTCAAAGAAATACGCCCTAACCCTATCTTGCAGCACAAGCCCCCTTGTTTCAGTCTGTCCTTAGTCCACTCACTGATCTAAAAGATATTTTACTGGTTTCTAAGAAATACACTTAATATTGTTACAGAAAAGATAATAATCTTGCAAAATCATGTGGAGTTTTTATTCAGTTGAGGTTATATTATATGCAAGTGATTACATATTGATACTACAAATTAAATTAATAAAAATCTGAAAACTGAAGATATTCTTGTAATAATTCAGTTATCAGGTAAATAATAAACTAAGTTACAGAATTCAATATGCATTACTATAATACTTTCCCATGCATAATATAAATATATTACAAATTTATAATTTCAAAAACAAAAAGAAACCATATAATTACCATTACAATTTCAAGAGCAGGAAGAATTCCCAATTTTGCCAAAGTTTTGAAAAATGCATCTCTGTTTTGAGGTTGTAATGTCTGAGAAAATGCACAAAACTCCTTGAAAAAATTAACCTGTAATGTTAGAAATTACAATGAGAAGTTGATAAAAATAAAAATAAACTTGGAGTACACTGTAATGTGATATACCACAGTGTGGAATTCACCCTTTTGAAGGATCTCATCTTTTCAGAGTAAACTGGCTCCTTAAAACCTACATTAAAAACTAGCAACCCATTAATAGTAAAGCTTGCATTATTTCTCAAACACTGACCAATGAAATCTCCAAAGACATTCAGTGCAAAAATGCCATGTAAGGGCTGGGCGCGGTGGCTCACACCTGTAATCCTAGCACTCCGGGAAGCTGAGGCGGGAGGATCACTCGAGGTCAGGAGTTTGAGACCAGCCTGAGCAAGAGTGAGACCCCGTCTCTACTAAAAATAGAAAGAAATTAGCCAAACAACTAAAAATATATAGAGAAAAAATTAGCCGGGCATGGTGGCAAATGCCTGTAGTCCCAGCTACTCGGGAGGCTGAGGCAGGAGGATTGCTTGAGCCCAGGAGTTTGAGGTTGCTGTGAGCTAGGCTGACGCCACGGCACTCTAGCCGGGGCAACAGAGTGAGACTCTGTCTCAAAAAAAAAAAAAAAAAAAAAAAAAAAAATTAAAAAATTTTAATTAAAATATTAAAAAAAAAAAAAAGAAAATGCCATGTAAGGCATTTGTTTTGAATTAAGAACACACATTTTTGCAGAAACCATCCTATAATGGTTTTGGGGGCTCCCTCTGGCTGGGTTCAAAAACATAACAATAGTTTTAAGAACTGAAAAGGACATCAGAGATTCCTTAGTTGAAAACACTAATTTTTCAAGCGAGAAAACTGAGTAGGCTAATAATAAATACATGAAAGATGACTTAGATGGTTGGTTGTTTTAAGTAAGCAATTTTTCATTATTTTATAAAATTCTAAATATCTGATTATACTGTTTGAAAAATGACAAACATCTGGTAAATAGCAATGATTATTATCTTCCGAAAATACAGTTTATATCCCAAAAAAGGTGCTTATAAACACATTTGAAAACCAAAAACATTTCCAAAGAACCAAATTATTTATCATTCATTTACTCAAGAAGCATTCTTCTTACCTCTTGTTTAAAAAGAAAAGCATCTCTATAATTTAACATCTACAACCATAAAAATGTATGAGTTTGTATTTCTGTCCTAACATAAACCAATTGTCTGATTTGGGGATTTATAAGGCATACAAATTCTTGCATGGTGGGGGGGGGGAAGATACATTAGAATATCTTAAGAGTTTTCTAAAATACACAAAACAAAAATTTTAGAAACTTTGAATAACCATTTTATGGTTCAATTTAAATACATATCTTTCATCTCACACTAATTATAAAAAACTATCTCTTAAGTTAACAAATTCAAGATTAAAAGCTGTCCATGCCAAAAGAGTAAGTGCTCTTTAAGACTCTGAATTTCATGAATAACTTACCAATTCACGTCGTTTATCATCATCTGTAGCCTCATCTGTTAATTGTGCAAAAACTTCAGACAAAAACTTCTCATCTTCCTGCATGAGAGGAAATTACTATGAAATATTAATAAAAGTATAAAATTACACTTATTTATGTGATTTATACAACTTACATTAATACAAATAGCTGAAAACCCAATAGCATTTTCATCATGAAAATAAAAATTGAAGGGTATATCTGTGTTACAATTTTCCAAAATTTGATGACACCATTCAATTCTAGTTATATATACACTAATACCTAATTTATACTTCTCAACTATAAAGGACTCTTTGGAAAACAAAACTAGATGTTCTAGAGGTGTTACATGAAAATTCATTTACTTTAACTTTGATAGCCTGTCTAGCCCCCTTTGAGGGTCTATTTACTCTAAATTAATTAATTACTTTTTTTTTTTTTGAGACAGTCTCCCTTTGTTGCCCAGGCTATGGTGAGTGCCATGGCGTCAGCCTAGCTCACAGCAACCTCAAACTCCTGGGCTCAAGCGATCCTTCCGCCTCAGCCTCCCGAGTAGCTGGGACTACAGCTGCGAGCCAGCACGCTGGCTAATTTTTTGTTTCTATTTTTAGTTGACTGGCTAATTTTTTTTCTATTTTTAGTAGAGACTAGCCTCCCTCTTGCTCAGCCTGGTCTCGAACTCCTGACCTCAAGCCATCCTCCCGCCTCGGCCTCCCAGAGTGCCAGGATTACAGGTGTGAGCTACCCCGCCTGGCCCTATTTACTCTTAAGTTAAACGCAATTCAAATAAATCTGAGGATCTCATTGTCAGTCCATAGCAGATTAGAAAAATAAGAATTGTTTTTTATTTTTATTTTTTTTTGAGAGAGAGTCTCACTTTGTTGCCCTGAGTGCAGTGGTAGTGATCTATCACAACCTCAATCTCCTGGTCTCAACCAATCCTCCTGCATAGCTGGGAATACAGGCACGTGCTGTAGAGCCCAGCTAAATTTTCTGTTTTTAGTAGAGACAGGGTCTTGGTCTTGCTCTTGCTCAGGCTGCTCTCCAACTCCTGAGCTGAAGCAATCCTCTTGCCCTGGCCTCCCAGAGTGTTAGGATTACGGGCATGAGCCATAGCACCCAGCCAAAAAATAAGACACAACACAGAAAGCAGTAAAGGAGGCTGAATTCTGTGAGCAGATAAAATTACAAAGCCCTTTAAAACTCAAGAACTCATGAAATACAATAATCTACAGCCAACTGGTACAGAGTCTTACATGGTCTTGTGGTCCCCAAGGATATAACTAGGTGACAAAATACTACAATAACTGCTTTTTATATTGCGGACTCTGAGGTATTAAAAGACAGATAACTGTTAATTTCCTTACACATTGTTTAAAAGGACAAAAATAGAGTATGCATTTTTATCTTTTAAATATAAATTTGTGAGTTACAGTCTAGAAGGGATACACATTAAAATGTTAACTGTGGTTATCTCTTAATGATAGATAATGAGTAATTTTCTTTTTTGCTTATCTATTTTCTAATTTTTTACAAGCATGGACTATAAAATTGCAAAGGAAAAAACTGACATAAATATTGAAACCCACTTTAGAGATGATTTCCATTAAAATCTGCTAAAAAGTGGTGAAAAATTGTTGGTGCTTTTAAGCTTCAGTTCTCTTCAAAATTCACTTTTATGAAATGCAATTTCCTTCATTCATTCAGAGATAGGGTCACTCTATTATCCCAACTGGAGTTCAGTCGCACGATCATAGCTCACTGCAGCCTGGAATTCCTGGGCTCAAGTGATCTTCCTGTCTCAGTCTCCTGAGTAGCTGGGACTACAGGTGTGCACCACCACACCCAGCTGACTTAAAAATTTTTTTAGAGACAGAGTCTTCCCATGTTGCCCAGGTTGGTCCTGAATTCCTGGCCTCAAGCAATCCTCCTACCTCGGCCTCCCAAAAGGCTGGGATTACAGGTGTGAGCCACTGTGCCCAATTTCCATTAATTTTAATTAATTAAAGTAGCGTAGTCTAAATAAAGCCTGTAGCAGTAGTACCTGTATGGTTGATGGTAAAACCAAACTGTAACATGTAAAGGATATACCTCAAATACCTGCCCTTTTTCTTATTGAGGAACATCCATTAAATGCTATCAATCCTTTAAGTTCTTTCTGAAATAAGGTAGAGCATGTATGAAAAAACAAATGAACGAAAACCACTAGATACAATCATGGAGTATATAACATGCTCTCCCACGAAACATCAATTGGTGCTACTGAAAAACAAAACAGTAGGAGATAAACCTACTAGTCTGACTTAAAATGATGTTTGCTTTCTTATTTATTTTGTTGACTCCTTTTGGACCTTATTCACTACAGCTTGAACCATCCACCTTTTAAGGGAGCTCATATGCATACTTAATTTTTTACTTATCCCTCAAATCACTTTTTTTCCAAATAGTTTTAGTCTCAATATTTTAGGTTTGAGTGAATAAATACATATATACCTCCACTTACACCTTCTATAAATTTTTATCTTCCTGCATCTCTCCCAGATTAAATCTGCTTCCTTTCCTGTCTGAAAATGTTTAACTTTTTCAGAATATTTTCATAGGAAAAAGTTCTAACTCTTTGATAAACTCAATTTTTCATTTAAACTCTTCTTATGATTCAGTACTTGTGAGCTGACAGCTAGAAATGCATAAAATATTATACATAGAGATAATTTCAAATATTATAGTTTATTGAGAAAATGCTTTCTGATTCCAGGTTTTTTTTCCTGATTTCCAACATTACTCTTGATAATATTCTTTAAGCGACAAAATCACTCTGTTCCAATATATGTACTAAGGAAATAAATGATCAACTACTTAAAGCCTATCACATAATTGGAATGTTTACTCCAAAATTCTTAGTTCTCCAAATAATTAAACAAATTTCTTTAGATCATTTTAGTTTTTGTTTTCCACTTGGTTTTAAGAGCTTTTGTTTTAATAAATACAAATATGTATGTCAAATTGTGTGTGGCTGCTTTTCTGGATAACATAACAAAACCTTGTGGGGGAAAAGAGAAGGGTTACTACTAAAAATTCTCAATCAAACTCTCTTTGCAATAATGTAAAAACAGGCAAAACAAAACAGAACCCATTCATCATTTTTAGAATCACATAAATACAGAATTTTAGAATCAGATCAGACTTTACAACATTATACAGAGATTGCCTCACCAATTTTATTATTTTATTTATTTTTAAATTTTTTTTTGAGACAGAGTCTTCGTTCTGTAGTCCAGGCTAGAGTGCTACGGTGTTAGCATCCTCCTGCCTCAGCCTCCCTAGTAGCTGGGACTGTAGGCGCATGCTACCATGTCTGGCTAATTTTTTCTGTTTTTAATAGAGACAGGAGATTTTTGGCTAATTTTATTCTGTTTTTAGTAGAGACAGGGTCTTGCTCTTGCTCAGGCTGGTGTTGACTGGTCTTCAACTCCTGAGCTCAAGCAATCCTCAGGCCTCAGCCGCCCAGAGTGCTAGGATTGTAGGTGTGAGCCACCTTGCCTGGCCAGCCTAGCCCATTTTAAATTTTAGGAGACTGAGGGGCAAAGAGTAAACTCATCCGAGGCTATCTAGTGACAGAGATGGATTTAGAATCCATGTCCCCAAAATAATGAATGAGGTTTTTGTCACTCATACCAAATAAACTAAAGGATAGGTTTCTACATAGTTCAAAATTATGAATCAAATCAAAGAAAATATATTCAAGGTAGAATGGATCAAATCTAATAATATAAAATTTAATATGTCAAATCCTACATGAGTTCAAAACAAAGTCCCTAAAAATAAAACAAAAAAACCATTATTACTTTGAACAGTTTTTTAAAAGGCATTTGAGGCTGGGCATGATGGCTCATGCCTGTAATCTTAGCACTGGAAGGCCGAGGCAGGAGGATCGCTTGAGGTCAGGAGTTTGAGACCAGCCTGACCAAGAGTGAGACCACATCTCTTTAGTACTGGAAGGCCGAGGCAGGAGGATCGCTTGAGGTCAGGAGTTTGAGACCAGCCTGACCAAGAGTGAGACCACATGTCTACTAAAAATAGAAAAAATTAGCTGGCCAACTAAAAATAGAAACAAAAAATTAGCCAGGTGTGGTGGTAAGCACCTGTAGTCCCAGCTACTTAGGAGGCTGAGGCAGAAGGATCACTTGAGCCCAGGAGTTTGAGGTTGCTGTGAGCTAGGCTGATGCTACGGTACTCTAGCCTGGGCAAGAGAGTGAGACTCTGTCTCAAAAAATAAAAAAAATAAAAAATAAAAATAAAAATAAAAACTAGAAATAAAAAAATAAAAGGCATTTGAGGATTTTACATATTTAATTAGTAACTGGAATGAAAAGTTAGAAATTTTTCTCTTTTGGTGCTATAAACTTATTATCTGCAAAATAAGTTAAGAAAAAGAACTAAACCACTGATCTTGCTGGGTTTAATCTTAACTGTTACCTATGAAACAATGGAAACATGAAATGTGTTAAAATGTCAAATTTGAGATTCCTGTCCTCCATCATTTCTAGTAAGGGGGGAATCGAAAACTTTCTGTTCTGAAAAGGATCTTATTCTATAGCTGTTTGTGTGGAAATTCCTTTATTGGCTTTTAGGAATTTAATTTGTAAAACATTTTTAAAGTGTATTGTTCAATTCTGGGCACAGGGGATTTTGAACCGCAATGAGCTAGAAAAGTCAGATTAGCTAAAATTTAATGCCCCATCATGCTGTAAGAGAATGTTAACATATATTAGTGTACATACTAGGAGTTAGTGACTACACTAAATGCTCTCATATAATTTCTCAGTTAATTAATCTAATTTAAGCTAGGATTTATGGTAAGTACCTTTGTACTACCACACTTTGGCCCAGTTAGATAAAATGCTTACATTTTCATCTGCCTTATGTAACCCATGAAACAGCAGGTTAGTATTCATTTAAGAAGCCACAGAGGCCAGGCGTAGTGGCTCATGCCTATAATCCCAGGACTCTGGGAGGCCAACGCAGGAGGATTGCTTGAGCTTAGGAGTGTGAGACCAGCCTGAGCAAGAGCAAGACCCTGTCTCTACTAAAAATAGAAAACTTAGCTGGGCTCCATGGCACATGCCTATAGTCCCAGCTACTCAGGAGGCTGAGGCAGGAGGATTGCTTGAACCCAGCAGTTTGAGATTGCAGTGAGCTATAATAATGCCACCGCTCTCTAGCCCTGGCAACAGAGCAAGACCCTGTCTCAAAACAAAAACAAAGAAAAACAGAAGCCACAGATACATATACTAGATAGCCAGAAGGGTGTCTGGAAACACCTAATGCCTAGCCAAAAAAATTTCTGTATGGAAACCTCATAGTTGGGCTTTAGGAAATGAGCATTTAGAAGCCACTAGCCACAATCTTAATTACTTTCCTTTTCACACATTGTTGAAAACATAATTCAGCATCACTGCTGGCACACAGGAGATAATTAAGTGTTAAACCCTAGATAGGCTGGGGCATGGTGGCTCACCCTGTAATCCTAGCAATGAGGGAGGATCACTTGAGGCCAAGAGTCCAAGACCAGCCTGGGTAACGTATCAAGACCCTGACTTCATAAATTTTTTTTTTAAAATTAGCTGAGTGTGGTGGTGCAAGTCCTAGCTACTTGGGAGGCTGACGTGGGAGAATCACTTGAGCCCAGGAATTCAAGGTTACAGCGAGCTATGATCATATCACCACACTCCAGCCCGGGTGAGAGAGCAAGACTGTCCCTAAAAAAATAAATAAAATTACAAATAAACCCTAGATAAAAACAATGTTGTGGTTCACAGTATCTATTTCACAAAATGGACCAGAAATGAGTGAGACTTTAATTAATTTTATTTATTTATTTTTGAGGTGAGGCCTCACTCTGTCACCCAGGCTAGAGTGCAGTGGTACGATCATAGCTCACTGCAGCCTTGGACTCCTGACCTCAGGTTGAGTAGCTGGGATTATAGGCTTGAGTTACCACACCCAGCTAATGCCTTTCTTTTTAAAGCTGCATTTGATTTATGTAATTATAGCCTTCACAAATAAACCTATGACAAAATATATAAAATGACGTAAAGTGCTACAGATATTTAGATTAATTTGCATAATTTCATTTTAAATATTAAAAACTACTTATGATTTTACTATGATGGATTTGGAAACCCTTCTGAAGTCAAAAGCAGTCATTTGAAAGCTACATTTGAACTTCTGTCACTGGGTCCTTTACGTCAACGACAGAGTGTAGCTCTATTTCCAACCTCCTGAGACTATAATGGTTTTTCTGTCAGCAAGTCAAACAGCACCCTGAATTATACAGTATGGTTTTTAGAAAAATAGGACCTAGTTGGGCGAGATGGCTCATGCTTGTAATTCCAGCACTCTGAGAGGCTGAAGCGAGAGGATTGCCTGAGGCAAGGAGTTCAAGACCAGTATAGGCAACAGAATAATACCCTGTCTCTACAAAAAATAATAAAATTAGCTGGGTGTGTTGGCGCACACCTGTGGTCCCAGCTATTCGGAAGGCTGAGGTAGAAGGATCACTTGAGCCCAGGAGGTCGAGGCTGCAGTGAGTTATGATTGTGCCACTGCACTCCAGCCTGGGCTACAGAGGGAGACACTGTCTCAAAAAAGAAAAAGAAAAGAAAAAAACCCACAAATAAGTTCCATATATTATAAAAAGAACCTAATGTGAACATCTATCCTCCCTCACACTCATTATTGGGGAACAGTGAAAAATTGCTCAGAGAAAGAATGATCTGAAAAAGTAAATCCTGTATAAAAAAATAAAGTAATAGAAAGATGAATATTGGTTGGAAATGTCATAAAATGGAGTCTAATAGCTAACACTAAGACAGATAGTCTCACCTACTTGGTCTCAGGACCCCTTTAAACTCTTAAAAATTATGGAGGACCCTAAATAGCCTTTATTACGTGCATTATGCTTATCAGTATTTACCACAATTAAAATTAAGACTGAGCACGTGGAAATATTTATAAATTCATTTTTAAAATAAGTCATTATATTTATATAAATATTTTTAAGAGAAACTATACAATCCAAAATTTTAAAAATTCAGGAAGATGAGTAGCTCTCTTACATTTTTGTCAATCTCCTTAAGGTTTGGCTTAACAAAAAGACAACTAGATTCTTCTGTCTTTTTCAGTTCTTTGGGCTGAGGTATAAGAAAAAAATACAGCCTCATGCTGACATGAAGTGGGAAAAGGAAAACCTCATAGACTCCTCTGTAAGGGCTTCAAGAACCTTGAGGGTCCACAGAACACACTTTGAGAACCACAACACTAAGTATACAGTAGCTGCTCAATACACTTAGTAACCGTTAAGGAAATAACAAAAGTAGTTATGTAGAAAACTGAGTATAATCTAATACCACAAGTCATGCAAATTCTTCAAATTCTACTATACTGTTAGGATGTACACTATTAACATGATAAACATGGCATAAAACTCTTACTTTACAACTCGAGACAAAATAAAATCACTTTCACATAGCAAACAACCTGAAAATTTCCTGAAAATTACTGAGTGTTTCTCAATCCTGGTTGTAAATATGAATTACTTGGGAAGCTTTAAGCATACATACATACTCTAATAATAACTATGTCTCTCAAAATGGATTAAAAGATACTCATCAGTTTCTATAACAGGCAAATTCATAGAGACAGAAAGTACAACAGTGGTTACCAAGAGCTGGAGTAGGGGATATGGGGAGGTACTGTTTAATGGGTACAGAGTTTCTATTTGGGATGATGTAAAAGTTCTGGAAATAGATGGTGGTGATTGTTACATTAACACTGTGAATGTACTTAATGTCACCGAATTGTACACTTAAAATTGGGTAAACTGTTGAATTTTATGTTATGTAGATACGATCTCAATTTTACTTTATTATTTATTTATTTTTTTGTAAACTGTTGAATTTTATGTTATATAGATATGATATTTATTTATTTATACATACATACATACATACAGAGACTCACTCTGTCATCCTGGCTGGAGTGCAGTGGCATCATCATAGCTCAATGCAACCTCACACTCCTGAGCTCAAGTGATCCTCCCGCCTCAGCGTCTCCAGTAGCTGGGACTACAGATGCACGCCACCATGCCTGGCTCATTTTTCTATTTTTTTCTGTAGAGACAGGGTCTCGCTCTTGCTAAAGTTGGTCTTGAACTGCTGAGCTCAAGTGATTCTCCCGCCTCGGCTTCCCAACATGCTAGGGTTATAGGCGTGAGCGACTGCACCCAGCCTATCTCAATTTTAAAATTATAAAAACTAAATTAAAAAAACCCCAGCTGCATCATTAATCATTTAATATAAAAAGTTTCATTAAAAATGTATTCTCCTTCATAAAACCACAGCTAAAGTCTGATTTTTTATGCTAACAGTACATTTAAAGTAAACAGAAGAAATCTTTTTAAAAAAGGGAATGAACACCAGCTTGAACGATTAAGGGAACTAAATATCTGAAAACAGAATTGTGAAGAATACCTCAGTATACTTACCTGCAACATGCTGACTATCTCAACTTTGTTGAAGAAAATAAAGGATGTAAGAGTAGAGAGAAAATTCTCCTCAAAAACAGATGGTGTAGGCAGAATGATGTCCTGAATGTACTGTACCCTGTAAGTCTGATGAATTTTTTGCCTTAGTTCAGAGTCTGTTATTGGTATAACTTCCTTAAACTTTGCAGTTTTGGTCAAGAATTCTCTGTGTCTTTTTGGCTGAGCCAAAGCAGGGTCATATTCAAGGCATCCCACGACATCCATGATACACTCATCAGAAAACATTACCTCAAAAAGAGTTGCCTTATTTAGGAATAAGATTCCTCTAATAATTTCATACAAATGGTGCAAGCCTTCAGTGTTTTCTAGATTCTCACAAGCCCGGAATAGCTGCAGTAGTTTTTTAATATAGCCTTCATTTTCCAAGGCCAGGGCCAGCTTTTCCCTACGGATAGGTGAGGAGAGAACTGAGGTAATTAAATCAGCAATCTCTTCAAGTTTATTGAGTTCACACGTGGGCAGGTCAATCAGATGACTGGTTTCAGGCATTTCTTCGAATCGTTCTTCTTCTGATTCATCAATGAGGTCCTGTGTGACTTCCACTGATGGGTCCTTACCTTGAACCTAAAAATACCCAAGTGTAGCTAGTTACTTTAACATACAAAATAATTAAAAATCTTGTAAATCAAATCACTGGCCATTGAACTTCAGAGTCACTGTTAATCAACAGTGAAGTACAGTCGTGGAAAATACACAAGGTTTAGAGTCAACTATTTGAGTCTAAGTAAATAATTCCAGATAATTTCACCTACAAATTTCCCAACCTATAACTTAAGGTTAACTCTAATCTCTGATAACCTGAAATTTTCAGCTGTTATGTAGATTTATGGTATTAAGTTATGTAATAACCACAAACAGTTGTTTAATAACTTCACTATGCCTAATAATTTTGAATTTTGCTGAAGGTAACTCTTCCATTTATCTCAAAATCACTAAGTGTGACTCTTAAAGCAACCTCTAACATCACTGTGATAGGACAGGGTACAATCTAAAAAGCTAATCACTGGAAAATATTACCTGCCATATAAATTTATGTTCTAGTAGTAATGTAAATCAACAATCTAGTTCTAAATAAGATGCTTGTCTTCTGCATTATTCATTCATTGAATGTATAGTGAGTACACGCACAATATGTGTCAGTTACCATGCTGGTATTAGAAGAAGATGAAGAATACAAAATAAAATATCACTTCAGGAATTTATAATTAAAAAAAGTTATCTTTTATATATTGTTAATATTCTGAACAGCCTCATACATATTACTATAACATTCTCTTTTTTAATAAAGTAATGATTTTAATAGTTTTATACCCTTTAATATGATTTTTCATTTTTGAGACAGGGCGAGACTCTGTCACCCCAGCTAGAGTGCAGTGGCATCATCAGAGCTCACAGCAGCCTCAAACTCCTGGACTCCAGCAATCTTCCTAACTCAGCCGCCAGAGTAGCTGGGACTACAGGTGTGAGCCACCATGCCTGACTAATTTTTGTTTTTTGTAGAGATGGGGTCTCGCTCTTGCTCAGGCTGGTTTTGAACTCCTGAGCTCAAGCAATCCTCCCACCTTGGCCTCCCAGAGTGCTAGGATTACAGGTGTGAGCCACCCCACCTGGCCTAATATGCTTTTATTATTTGCTTGGATCCATTTTTTTGCCATTTCATGGATGAATACATGATCTAAACTTATCTTGAATCAAGAACAGAAAGCAAATATTTGTTGAATACATCTTATAAGTCTATAAGTGAGGTCATTTTTGGGTTTTAAATTGTCTCATTTTACAGAAAACTTTTTTTTTTCTTTTTTTATTGAAACAGAGTTTCACTCTGTCGCCCAAGCTAGAGTGCAGCACTGTCATCATAGCTCACTGCAACCTCAAATCCTGGGCTCAAACAATCCTCCTGCCTCAGCCTCTCAAGTAGCTGGGACTACAGGTGCGTGCCATCACAGCCAGCTAATTTTTATTTTTTATAGAGACGGCATCTTGCTATTGCCCAGGCTGGTCTCAAACTCCTGACCTCAAGTGATCCTCCCGCCTTGGCCTTCCAGAGTGCTAGGATTCGTGAGCCACTGTGCCTGGCCACCATTTTATAGAAAACTCTGCACACAAAAAATTCAACCTCCATACTTGGGAAACACATGGGGTAATAATAAATAAAAGAGTGAAAATTAGGACCTTCTCATTATCACCATCCGTAAGTTTAAAAACAGGCAAAACAATAACAATTTGGATTTTATTCTATGTATGTTGCATGAATTATGCAAAATCATATTTACTGATTACTGATTTTAATTGTTTATCAACTGCAATTCTGCTATTTAATCATTTATGCTAATAATGCTCTGGCAATATCTGATGCACAGTAAGATACGAAGAAAGAAACAAACTACTCCCAGTTAAGACAAGTTTAGTAACTCAGGGCCACATGTCAAATAAGCCTTATAAAGAATAGGAAGGTTCACACATCCTTTTCTTGAGCCACTATGTGGCAATGTCATTGGAAGGATGAAGAGAAAAAAAATGACTGTGGTCATATCCAAAAAACTAGCTCAAGAACCTTCAGTGATAAGAATCACTAGACAGTAAAGCTCATATAAGTGAACACAACAGTAGCCAAAAAAAAAAAAACAATTACAAAGTATTGTACTAGGCAACTACTGAAACACAGTGATCTCCCATTTATAGAAAATGATAGTTAAAATGAATGTCATGATTATTGAAAATTCCAAATACCAACTGTCATAGCCAAGAGAAGCCTAAGGAGATAAGGAGACATGACTAGTAAATGAAACATGGTATCCTACATGGGATCCTGGAACAGAAAAAGGACATTAGGGAAAAGCTGAAGAAATCTGAATAAAGCATGGATTTTTGCCAATAATAATGTATTAATATTAGTTCATTAACTGTAACAAATATATCATACTAACATAAGATGCTAATCTTACTACACTACGTGCAGTTGGGAGGGTGTGGTGCCAGGGAGGAGGGTATACAGGAACTCTCTGTATTTTCTGTTCACATTTTCTATAAACCTAAAACTGTTCTAAAATAAAAAGTTTATTTAAAAAAAAACTCTAATTACCTAAGAGTTACCACATATCCTATCTATTCTGTTACACTCCAAGTTCAACATGAGCTGAAGTTGTGAGTACTTTCATTTTTTTAAGATTAGCCAAGTATAGTAGTGACAAGGGGGAATGAGTAGAATGAGGAGTTCTATCTGTAAATGACTGTGAACAATCAATTGAGATAACTCACTACCTTCAGACTACCCTAAGTCATGGGGTACTTTTGATCATTACTGCCTGGCACAGTATCCATAAACATTAGGCAAACACATGATCAAATATTAAAGAAAAAAAAACCCTAAGAGCTTCAACATCATTATTTAATCTTCTCTTAGTTTGTTTAAAGATCTTGCAATTCTATAGGGTATTAATTATGAATACAATGTATCATAATCTAAAGTGGTAAAACAAAATTATGACAAAGTTGTTCTTTTATTTTTTAATTTTTAAGTAAAAGAATTTGCGGTAGAATATAAAAAATTTCCAGGTTAGGTTGTCAAAGTCTCACATCAAGACATGTCTCCCACATTCTAGTACACGTCTTTAAAGTAAAAAGGAAACAAAAATTCAAGACCAGATGCAAACATAAGTTAAATATTATAAAAACTACCTTACCTGACAAATTTTTTCCCAGATCTCATCACAACCAGCTTTTTCTTGAAAACTTAAAGCCAGATCATAGTTCTCAGCTTCTGACCAAACAATTAATGTATCCTGTTTAAAAATACAGATTTCTACATTATCACATTAGAAAAGAAATATCTATGAAATATAAATAAAAAACAAGTGAACTGGAAACAACATAGCAATGACAAATGCCCTCTTACAAATGTAATTAATATATACTCAATTGACATTTTTAGTAATATATTGGCAATGAAATAGCTTTGGTACTAAAAATGACATTGAGCAATTTTCTAAAACAAAAAATATTAAAACAGGTTAGTAGGCTCTGGCTCATGTTATCAAGATAATATGTAATGGAATGGTTAGCCACTCTTGGCCAAAACTGTAACATAGACATTCCAACCATCTACTTTCTGTTGTTTCCAGAAAAACAGTTGTTCCATTCGCTAACTACCTATCAGTTACTTTGGTTGTCAACTGGTTAAAAGTAAGGTAACTACTACCTGGAAATATTTAAGGCTTAATTCTTTCTATTTTTGTCTTTCTTTTTTAAATCTGGAAAAGAATTCGGGATCTTAAGAAATGCAATACAATGGTGAAATGAAGCTATTTGCTCTACCTACAAGTACTACCAACAGCATCCAGGTTCTGCATTCTAGGTCGTAGAAAAATCAACCCAAGGTTCACATAAGCACTCTCCTAGAATGTCCTCAGGAA
Organism: Eulemur rufifrons; assembly: GCF_041146395.1. NCBI lineage: Eukaryota > Metazoa > Chordata > Mammalia > Primates > Lemuridae > Eulemur > Eulemur rufifrons. The sequence goes on along the minus strand of NC_091001.1, from coordinate 72,570,830 downwards.
TATCCCTACTGAAAGATCAGTTATGCTTTTAGGAAAAGGTTGTTATCCCCTGTAAAAGACTTGTGTTTAAATGAAAACACACATACACAAATGTACACATTTAAACACTGAAGTCACTACACAATAAAATGAACACTCTTTTAAGGTTACATAATAATGAATGTTTAAAATGGCTAAAATTTTTATTTTCAAAAAAAAAAACATATAAATTGAGTTTATACTCTACCAAAAATATAATCTACAAAATACCTTATATTTGATGATTTGTCCATCTGAGTAGTACTTATAAATATTATGACCTAACATTAAGAAACATAAAACTAAAAATGAACCCCAGATTAGTACAAAGTCTTGACAATGGAAACATTTCAGTACTTTTTAGCTCTGAACAGTAAATGAAAAATACTCTTTAATTAATCCAAAGCTCAGATGAACACTTCTTATTTGCTATGTAATCTGGTACGAATAGCTGGAAATCTATGTTCTACCTTCTTTCTGGCTATGCTTTCTGAAAAGGAAATTTGCTACCAGAGGTATTCTAAAATTCTTCATTTGCTCCCCCCATCTACAGAAGTTTTCAAATCTTTTTAAAAAACCAAACTTTTTTGGAACCCCTTTTACAAACAAACTTTTACTCAGAACTTCTCAGAGACTTCATAGTAATACATTATAAAACACAAACTAAAATAGAAAAAGCTTATATAAAGATAATATGAGCAAAATTTTTCAATGTTTGAACTGTAATGGTTCTATATTATTAGTTAGCATTTTAAGACCCAGTGTACCCTTAGGGCCTAGTACAACCATACATGACAGTGGATACAAATCCGTATTTAAAATTATCCTTTTAATAACTCTAAACTTTTTGGGAGGGGCAACTTCTTGTCAGATCTATTATATCATTGTTTCTGTTTTGTCATGTGGCTGACAAATAGCTTCCAGTAAGAGTATAAATGTCAGTTTGACCATTGTCTTGTTCATCTGCACTTACATTATTATCAACGCTTTTTAAGGCACTTGTCCATTTTGTTTGGGTTAGGATAAACTAAACAAAAATTTGTAAACAGTTATCTGCACACATGGGCTACAATAATTCACCATCAGTAGGTCTGAGAATACAGGAATAAACTCAGTTTTTCCTATCACACTCTCACAACACAAATCACTTTTGTGACCTCTGGTCACCAAGATGTGTGTAGGGATTTCTCTCCACCAAAAACAAATTAATTCATTCTGCAGTGGACACCAGCTGCAGAATTCTTCCAATTCAATTCTGACACTATTTACCTGGAGATAGCATCAGATCCATAAGTTGAGGGCTCAGTCCCACAAGACTGCCCCCTATTTCTGATGCCAATTGTAAGCCCTACGTTGTTTTACCTGTGCTTCCAACCAACCAGCTATAAATCGGGATCCCCACAACCCTCTCCTTAGGTTCAATTAATTTGCTAGAGCAGCTCACAGAGAAACACTTAACTCACATTCACACGGTTACTATAAAGGATATTTTAAAGGATACATATGAAGGCACAGGGTGAGGTATGGGGTAAGGGGCTTCCCAGGCATACCGCCGTCTAGGAACCTTCACCTGTTCAGCTACTTGGAAGCTCTCTTAACCCAGAACCCAGTATGTGCGAGCTTTATAGAGGCACGACTGATTAAATCACTGGCCACTGGTCAAAGACTTAACCTTCAATCTCTCTGGGGAGGGGATAGGGCTGAAAGTCTCAACCTTCAAATCATGCCTTGATCTTTCCAGTGACCAGTCCCCTTTCTGAAGCAACCTAGGGGCTTCCAGTCACCAGTCAACTTATTAGCACACAAAAAGACACTTACCATTTTGAAGATTCCAAGGATTTTAGGAGTTCTATGCCACCAAACTGGACAAAGACCAAAATTGTATTTCAAAATATCACAGTAGGGAACACTTTTCATGGAAATGTTATTCTCTGCTTAGAATACCATGTATATTTTTGACTCTTCACCACCTGACATACTGTTTATTAAATATTAACAAAACTCAGTATCTTCTTTTGATATATTAAACAGAAGGTTTCTTCTCAAACCCCAATGCTCCTACTGTGCATTCCACTTTGGACTATCCTACAGATAGATAGTCTATCTACAGATGGAGACAGTACTACAGAATGAAATCCAAAACCCTTTATCTAGCCAATGAAGACCCTTTCCATTTTGGCTTCAATCCACTTTCTGAGAGAAGGTCCAGGTAAACAATGAAATCTGAATTATGGTAACTAAACTCCCCTTTTCATCATCCTTTTCTTTTGCTCTTTCCTTCTCATTCTTAACCTAAATTCTTTTCCCTGATCTAGTCAAAAATCCCAGCACTAAATGGGATTTATATTTAGAGTTCTTTTTCAATGCAAAGAGGATGGTCCCTGGGGAATGGTTAAAAACAAGATTCCCATGCCTCTCCCCTGGGGACAGGTCTGGAGTGAAGGCCAAGAATCCTTATTTTTAACAAGGGTCCCAGGTAATTGTTTTGATAAATCAAATTTGAGAAATGATCTAACTGTATCTTCAGTTGGTTAAAAGCGAGTAGGAAAGTGTCATCAGAGTAGGGACCTTCTAGCTCTACGTTTATATACCCAATGGATCATAAATCCTATCCTACCTACCTTCCCCACCACTTCAGTAATAAAATACCCAGACGGAGTGCTGCTTAAATTGTTTATTACAAGGGTCAGAGTAAAAGCTCCTGGGAGAGAGAGCATAGATCTTGCACAAGAATACTTAAAACAGAATGAAAAGTGTCAAATGGCAGGGTGTCCTGCAAATCCAAAAAACCTAGATACAGCCAAGCTCAATTTTTCACAACAAAGTCTGTTTCCAACCCTTGTGTTTTGTGCTATTACATTTTCTACTCATTTGGGCATGGCAAATGATTTCATCTCTTTGGGACATTATTAATGTCTCTGTTTAAACCAAAAGAAGTTTACAGTTTTGTTCTATTAACTAAAACATTTAATCACCACTATGTCCCTATGGAAATCAGATTTTAAATGAGCTTTCAGGGAGAATAAGTCAGTTACATTTGGTCAGGTCCTTTAGATGAAAAAGGTGATTATGTGCAAGCCCATGCTAGGAGTAAAAAATGGGCTGGAGAAGCTTGACAATTTAGCCCTTACTGAATTAGGTTGTCATAATGTAGTTTTATTATAAGAAATGGTTGTTTTCAAACTTCTATACTAAGAACACATTCCAGAGCCCAATTCTTTCTTTTCTCTTTTCTTTCTTTCTCTATCTATCTATCTATCTGGACAAAGGATCTCTATCTATCTATCTATTTGGACAAAGGATCTCTATCTATCTATCTATTTGGACACAGGATTTTTCTATTTTTAATGAAGACAGGGTCTCACTCTTGCTCAGGCTAGTCTCAAACTCCTGGCCTTAAGCAATCCTCTCACCTTGGTCTCCCAAAGGTGCTAGGATTACATTGTATTTTTTTTTTTTTTTTTTGAGACAGAGTCTCACTCTGTTGCCTGGGCTAGCTCACAGCCACCTCAAACTCCTGGGCTCAAGTGATCCCAAGTAGCCTCAGCCTCTCAAGTAGCTGGGACTACAGGCACACACCACTATGCCCAGCTTTTCCATTTTTAGTAGAGACGGAGGTCTCGCTCTTGCTCAGGCTGGTATTGAACTCCTGAGCTCAAGTGATCCTCCCACCTTGGTCTCCCAGAGTGCTAGAATTACAGGGGTGAGCCACCATGCCCAGCCATACACCAAGTTTTAAATACAATTGTAAGGTGTCATTTAGACCCTGGATTAAGAATCCCTGATTTAAAATATTATCTGGGCCAGGTATGGTGGCTTACATTTATAATCCTAGCACTTTGGGAGGCCGAGGCAGGAGGATTGCTTGAAGCCAGGAGTTCAACATCAGCCTGAGCAATATAGCAAGACTCTGTAGAAAACTTAGCTGGGCTTGGTGGAGCATGCCTGTAGTCCCAGCTACTTGGGAGGCTAAGTCAAGAGGATCGCTTGAGCCCAGGAGTTTCAGGTTGCAGTGAGCTATGATGAAGCCAGTGCACCATAGCTCAGGCAACAGAGCGAGACCCTTTCTTAAAAAAAAAAAAAAAAACCAAAACAAAACACAACACAACTTGGTGTATAACACCTTTCGGGGCAACGGGTCTCCAGTTGCTAAATCATATTCACAAAACCATTTGTGACACATTTAAAAGGGTCTAATACATCAATGGACTATTTATTTCAGTTTTCCCCCATAGTACTGAATCACTTCATAAACAGGTATAAAGTTCAGAGTCATTAAATACTTGAGATCCTACTACTTGCCAAACTAATCCTATCTTTGCCCCTAACTATTATGACAAAATTTCAGTACAAAGCTGTTTTTCTAAAAGGAATACTTATTTAAAAAAATAAACTGAAATAACAGCATATTTTAAAAATTCAATTTACAGATTCAGAATCAATTTTAAAATCTGAAAATGAGTGAGATTAACCTAACAATGCAACCTCTAACCCTCTAGTAGTTCCTTTTCCTGACCTAAACGCTTTCTGAACTTGATTTTTAAAAATATAGAACAGTACAATGTATAGTTCAAGACATGATGACACTGCTTACAAATAGTAGCAATATTTTATCTTTCTAACATCTGTGATATATTGTGATACAATGGGAATAACTCTGAATTAGAATTAGAACCTGAGCACCACTCACAGCTTCACTGTCCATTTTTGTGACCTTCAGCAAATTATTCAACCTCTGTTGATCTTCCTCATTGGAAAAGGGGACAATCCTGCCTAAGTCAGGATTATAAGATTATTATGAATCTTATAATAGTTCTCAATAGTTCTCTTATTGAGCTAATGTGTCAGGTACTACACTGAAGCATTTTTTATACGTAACTCACAACTATCATATGAGGTAGGTAGTATCTTCATTTAAAAGGTGAAATTCAGCCTGGGTGTAGTGGCTCATGCCTGTAATCCCAGCACTTTGGGAAGCTGAGGTGGGAGGACTGTTTGAAGCCAGGAGTTCAAGAACAGACTGGGCAAAATAGTGAGACCCTGTCTCTATTAGCCAGGCACCGGAGGCTAGGGCAGGAGTATTGCTTGAGCCCAGGAGTTTGATCTTGCAATTAGCTAAGATGATGCCCCTGCATTCTAACTGAGGTGACAGAGCATGTCCCTGTCTCCAAAAAAAAAAAAAAAAAAGAAGAAGAAAATGAAGTTCAGGGAAAATGGATTTAAAAATCACATAGCTGGAAATTAATGGAATTCAAAAACTTTGTCTAAGTCTAAATGCACAGTCCTGCTACTATGTCATATATGAAATGTGAACCAATTCTAAAAGAAGACAAAGTCTTTAACCACTTGATTCCCAATTTTCTATGTTTCTCTAAGTGTGTCTAGACCCTTAAATAAGAGACCTCTCCCCATCCAATTCCAAAGATTCTTTCAAACCACCACCCAGAAAGCCCCTCTACCCAATCTTTCCAACCTAATCATTCACTTTATCCTTGCACCTGAACTACAGTTCTAAACGCGGAGAACTCATTACAAATTTATGTGATTTAAATGCAGCACTCAAAATTGTAGAAATCTCTTTCTTGTATACTCATTTGTATATCTGCCACCACGACTATAAGGTGGAACCCCTAACTTTCTCAATTTTATTGGATTACAATGAGATATGGCCATTTTCAGCTCAGCAACCAAAACCTAGCATACTCTCAACCTTACCCTGCTGGATGTGAAAGCCTTTACTTACCGACTGGCCTTCCTTCCTTTACTGAAATTTTGTTTTCTGTTGGTTTGAAAGACAAGGCATTTTCCTGGTTCTCTAGCTTTCTAATTGCTTATTCTTCTGCTTTACTGGATCTTCCTGATTACCAACACCTGATCCATCAGCATGCTCTATCAATTCTATCTTCTATATATATATATATCAAAATCCATCCACCTCTTTCCATCTCCATCACCCTAATCCAATCCAGCATTATCTCTTACTTGAACTATGCAGCAATCTCCCTACAAGTTTCCCACTTACTGCCTCTCTTCAGCTCCACAGATTGATATTATTAAGTATTTTGGATCATGACATTGCTATGCTAAAAACTCTTCAAAGGCTTTCAACTGCACTTTAAAAGTCCACACTAAAGATAGTGACCATCACATAGGCAGCACTCAACCAGGTATTACTGGATGAATAAATAAACGTGCACAGGTCAACAAGGCTCAGTCTTAAGCTCTGTTGTTTTGCTTCTCTCAATTTATATCTACTCCCTCAATGGATGTCTCCTCTTGCAGCTAAAAATTCATTTGATGACTTTTTTCTTTTTAGAGACAGAGTCTTGCTATGTTGCCTAGGCTGGTCTCAAACTCTAGGTCTCAGGCAATCCTCCTGCCTTAGCCTCCCAAGTAGCCGAGACTACAGGCACACACCTGTGCTGGCTTTGAGGATTTTTAAATTAGAATCTCTCCTGCCAGAACTCTTACCCTACCTCTAAACTCAGATGTTCATTCTATCTGTTTTACTATCACTTCAAAGCACAGAACAGTATATTGTATGCTACCATTTATGCCAATAAAAAGGAGACTATGAATTATGTGCATATTTGTTTATATACATATACCTCTAGGAAGATATATAAGAATCTGGTAATGTGGGTGGCCTCTAGTAAGGGAAACTGTATGGGAAAAGTCTGTGGTGGGAAAAGACTTCACTATGTATCTTTTGAATTTTTAACGATGCTAATGCACTATACATTCATAGTAAGTTTTTTTTTAAAAAAATAAGCAAGCCTCAGGGCTGGGCACAGTGCCTAATACCTGTAATCCTAGTACTTTGGGAGGCTAAGATGGGAGGATTGCTTGAGGCCAGGACCTGGAGACCAGCCTGAGCAAGAGGGAGACCCTGCCTCTACAAAAAACAGAAAAACTAAGGGGCACAGTAGCCCACGCCCGTAGTCCCAGTTACCAGGTAGGCTGAGGCAGGAGGATTGTTTGAACCCAGGAATTTGAGGTTGCAGTGAGCTGTGATGACACCACTGCACTCTAGCCTGGGTGACAGAGTGAGACCCTGTCTCAAAAAACTAAATCAAATAAATAAATAAGCAAGCCTCAAACCAAATAATTAGCATAAACCTGCTTAACTTCCCACTGTTTGGAAAGAGCCATCATTTTCCTGGTCCCAAGACTCAAAAATACTACCGGTGACCTTTGATTCCTTCTCTTTACTATCTAATCATTCACCAAATCTTCCAGCACTTTCTTGAAAATATACTGGAGCTCTGTTCCTTCTTTTCAAGTCCATTTATCACACTAACACAGACTCATCTTTTTTGTATCTTAATTATTACAAAAAGGTCTTGCTACCCAAAGCTCTTCTGCTTTACCCTGCTCCCTTATTACTCATGACACTGCCACACTCATTTCCCTAAATACAGTATCACTTTCATCATTTTAGGCCTCTATTTAAGAACCTATAATGGCTCCCTTCTCTTTAGCAAAGCAAGCTGTTAAATAAGAAACCTCTGCTGCAAACAGGCTTAGTACCTTTTGTAGCAGTGTACTATTTCCTTTCCTACCACAGTTCTTTCAGCAACCACCACTACCAAGAGTGAAGTTTTTCTTAATGATTCCTGCTTATATCAACCTCTCCCTTCTTTGCCTACTGCTCAAGTCTGTGGAATACAACTTACTTTTATAATATTTTGTGTTGAAAATACCTGCTGTATAATCTGTCAAAAATCTTTCTGTACTTTAGTTGCCTAATCTGTGAAATGCATTCCTTTGAATGAGGACTGGGTTTTATCAGCTATCTTATTCTTTAAGAGTTCCACTTATTTGTCTACCAATAAAACTGGGATGAGGACTCTCCTAAACCAAGTAACGCAAAACTGTGTTAAATCTAACAGGTATATATTCTTATGATTCTATTTATTTAGTTTTTAAGAGATGGGGTCTCGTTATGTTGCCTAGCCTAGAGTACAATGACTACTCACAGGCATGATCGTGGTGCACGACAGCCTTGAACTCCTAGCTTCAAGCAATCCTCACACCTCAGCCTCCCAAGTAGCGAGGACTACAGGTGTCCACCACTATGCCTGGCTTTGACTCTGCTTTTGATTTGGTCAAGATCACGGGACTAGGCCAGGCACGGTGGCTCATGCCTGTAATCCTGGCACTCTGGGAGACTGAGGTGGGAGAATTTCATGAGCTCAAGAGTTTGAGACCAGCCCAAGCAAGAGCGAGACCTTCTCTACTAAAAATAGAAATATTAGTCAGGGGTGGTGGTGTACACCTGTAGTCCAAGCTACTTGGGAGGCTGAGGCAGGAGGTTTGCTTGAGCCCAGGAGTTGGATGTTGTAGTGAGCTATGACAACGTCACTGCACTCTAGACCGGGCAACAGAGCAACAAGAGTCTGTCTCAAAAACAAAAAAACATGGGATTGATTTTAAATAATTTAAAAATCTGATGCACATACCAGGCACTTTATTTCATGTTGTGTTGTAGTTATTCTTTTCTCTTTCCAACATGCTTATTTTTTCCCCCTAAAGACCTCATTTTAACCTAAGCAACGTGTGTTTATTTAAATACTTAACAAGTTTATTGCTAAGTATGTAAGTATATCTTCTCCTTCCCATTAACTACTTCATTACTGTGCACCGTAAGGAAGAAAGTGATGTGAATCAATGATGACCTTTTCACTATTCAGTCATTTGATACATTCAACTGCACTCATTCTAACTTATTTCAAGCCCACAATTCAGTACTTCACTTCTGGGGAAAAAAAAAAAACGTATTCTGAGCACATAATTTAGTACTTAGCTCATTTTAAAACTATAACGTTAAAAGAATGTTATATATTCCCTTCTGAATTTATTCAATGTATTTTAATGTAGCAAAATACCCTATAAACATCTTATTCACTCACTCAAGATTTTTGTTAAAAATCCACTAATGAAAAAAACTTAAAAAAAAAACCACTGCTGGCCAGCGGTGGCTGGCGCCTGTAATCTTAGCACTCTGGGAGGCTGAGGTGGGAGGGAAGATCGCTTGAGGTCAGGAGTTTGAGACCAGCCTGAGCAAGAGCGAGACCACATCTCTACTAAAAACAGAAAAACTTAGGTGGTGGTGCATGCCTGTAGTCCCAGCTACTCAGGATGCTGAAGCAGGAGGATCGCTTGAGCCCAGGAATTTGAGGTTGGTGTGAGCAAGGCTGACACCATAGCACTCTAGCCCAGGTGACCCCGTCTCAGAAAAACAAAACCCACTACTGTAGTCCCAGCTATCTGGGAGGCTGAGGCAGGAGGATCCTTTGAGCCCGGGAGGGAGGCCAGCCTGGGCAACAGAGCAAGAACCCCTGTCTCTAAAACAATAAAAATTTAAAAAATTTATAAAGCCATTAATGAACAATGTATTTCATGTAAATTTAGGAAATGGATAATTTTCGAGACTAATTCATTGAATAACTTAAATGACGGCATTTTATAAAGGATAATTCTAACAAATAGAAAATTTTAAATGCTTTCAGAAATCCCAATTTGTGTAACTTGGTAAAAAGTACAAAATGAACAAGATTTGGGGTGAAAATATGAAAAAAGTGAATCTATTTCAAGGAAATTGTGTTTTACATAACCCCTAAATGGCTCTCTGATTTCTATATAAAAACTTCACCCCATTTAAATAAAATAAAACGAGTGACCCTATTCACACAGGTTTTTCATTTTTATATACAAAGTTTTTTCATATTCTTCTCATTTACCAGAGTTCCATTCTATACCTGAATGTTATTTACTTAAAAAAAAAGCCTCAACTAAAAAACAACAATTAAAAAAAGCCCTAAGAGTATTTAAACGTGATTAGTAACAAAACATTTTCAAATGATGGTGTAAAATTTTTTTAAACAAAGCATTTTTCTCCAATACTTTTTACTATATAAAAATGCCACTTATCTAGAGCCAATTTTCTAGTAGTAAATATTATACAGGAAACTATGTCCAAACATTTAAAAAATATTCATAGAACCATTGTGTATTTTTAATGTTGGGGACTATCCTATGTATGAACCTTTGCCAAAATGTGAACTTTCCAAAGTAACAACAGCTAATGGTCTTATATACCATCTGAGAAGAACCCATATTATAACTAAATTTGTGGGGAACTGCTTATGACTTAGTCACATTTAAGAACAAAGTTCCTGATAATTTTATATTCATGCAGGTAAGGGAAAAATGCTAATAAAATATTAGTATTTCCTTCCCTACAAACAAGCAAACAAACAAAAACAAACCAAAAGTGACTATCTGGTAAAATTTAGTGCAAAGACAGAGAGTAACCATTTGCCTGGCTGACTTAGAAAAATTTACTTAAATGTCTACCTTAAAATATCTAAGGTATAGGAAACATCTTCAGGTGTTCAATTCAGGACAAATGTTTAATTTGATTCTTCACCAAAAAGAACACATGACATTTTTTAAACAGAGGAAAAAGCTACTAATTGAATATGGAAAATTTTAAAATAGTTCAAAGAAATGATTAAGAATGTATTGCATACATAAAACAATTATTTAACAGTAAGATTTTACTATTAATAAACTGTGCAATAAACAATTTTATTCCTCCAACTATGAAGTATTTGTTTCTGGGCATCCAAATTTTCATAGACCTTGAAGAAAGTAGGCATTGTTGCTGTAAGTATCATCCTAAAATAATTTGTTTTCCTTCAATAATCTCTGCCATATTGACTTTACATACCACACACACACAAAAACTGGAAATAATCCAAATGTCTAACAATAGGTGTATATCATACATCAGAATACCATACAGTGTTTAAAAAGAAAACTAGATCTACATTGTTAACATGAACAAATCTTCAAAATAAATGTGTGAAAAATGCAAGCTGCAGAATACATGTAAGAGTATGATACCAATTGTGTAAAGTTTAAAAACACACAAAAGACTACATATTATTTATGGATACATACATATGCAGAAAAGGTATAAAAGCATGTACAGAAAGAATACACATCAACTTCAGAATAGTGGTTACCTATGAGGAGGATGGAGAATGGATAGAATGGGATGGATACATAGGGGCTTTAAACTCTATCCATAATGTTCAACATTACAAAAAGATTTGAAACAGTATGATATAATGTTAACATTGTTAAATCTGGTGGTGTTACAGACACCAATTATATTATTCTCTGTACTTTTCAATTTTGATATATTTCATAATAAAAATAAAAACATTTACAGAAAAAAAGGTTGAATCACTGCTACCATTTTCAGATTAATTAGGCATGCTAAAACACAACACAGGTTTTCTTTCCCAAATAAGACAATAAATATTAACAGAAAATGTTACATAATTGGCAATGTACACTTTCATAAAGTATCCATTGATTACTATATTAAAAAAATACAATAATCAAAAATGCTTCTACTTCAAAACTTCTACCTTTACTTGAGTCAAAGATCTAATTTCACACCACAAATAGGCTTTCTTTGCTTTAAAGAGTATCCCTTTGAATTTTCTTTTATGCCATTCCTTTAAGCATGATTCAGAATAAAAGATTTAGAGTACAAGGTACAGAAGAGACCTGTCTAACTATAGTAAAATAAGACTAATGAATACATTGTATTCTAACATAAACTAACAGTGGCTCAATTCAATGGTCATAATAAATTATTGCCAGTACAAAAAACTTTCACTTTTCAGTCTGAAACTTTTAACCTGCAAAGAAAATACAAATGGTCTGTAACTTTGTTTACCAAACATGTTTTTTTCTTGTCAGGAAAGCTTTCCCATCTTTGTCAGATTAATACTTCTTGATCACAGATGAAGTCTTTCAAATTAAAGATAAACAACTACTTGCCTGTTGTTTCTGATATGCAGTGTTTGGATTTATCTTTGATTCCAAGAGTAGTGATCCTGAAAGATAAAAAAAATAATATATTGTAAATCTTAAATGATAAAACCCTGAATAAAAATATACGTTTAAAAAACCACCAAACTTTTCATGTCTCCTCAGCCAGACATCTGAAGTAATAAAATGTCTTCCAATTCACATCTTGTTTCCAGGTGTAGGCTTATTTAATTTAAAATATTTCATTCTATTCTGATAAACCTTTAAAGAAGAAAATCCACCTAAAACCAACATGCAGACCAAGAAGATGAGAATAGATGACTATTAAAGTTTTACTGAAATGAAAATTTTAAGGTCTAAATGACTACTTGAAGCCACTCTTCGTAATAAACGTTTATTGCATTCCCAGTTTACCAAATAAAACACATTACAAAGAACCATGACAGGGATCTAAATACTTAGTACACAAATTACAGTGCTGCATTTATCGTTTTCTCATTAAGAACAAAGGAACACCTTATGTAAGAATAAATGTCTGTGACTATTTAAAATAAAAGAGAAAGTGCAAGAATACAAAATATGCCAAGAATAAAGGTGGTTATTTTTCTGTTAACTGCACATATCAGTTGCTCAAATCGAGACACCTAGGTGGCACTGTAAAAGGTGTTTTAATTATGACTCTACATTTTATAATTTTAAAATATTTTACAATAAATCAACGAATACGAGTTTACAATCTGCTTTGGTGTCCTAACTTGTTTAGACTCTAAGGTATTCACTTTTTCATAGCACCTTCTACAAAGACCGCCTGGAGGGATCCCAGACTAAAGATGTATGTGCCTGTGCGTGCATGTATCGTGGCAACAGTCAGCAATAACTCCAGGAAAAGGTGCCTTTTGGTTTTCCCCAGCACCTGTCGACTGCAGCAACCGGGGCCCGCAAGGAAAATCCAGAGAAAAAGGACACTCAGAAAAGTTTCGCTAAATCCTGTGTACTAGACGAATAATGGATGAGAAGATAAATAAAGGGGGACGGGATGTTAGCTTCCTAGAGCGAGCAGTCACTACGTAGTGTCTCACTACTTCCTCCATCTCTCTCACGCCCTCCCCTCTTCAAAAGGAGGAATTGGAGAGGAAGGAGTCAAATCCTTAATAGGGATGGGAGGCGGGGGAACAGAGAATCAGCTTCAAATCCGGACAGTTTGTTTTTACCGTAGATAAGGGCAAGCTCAAGACCAATGCGCTGTCCCAAGAGATGGTAGTAACAGTAGCCGAGCCCAAGGCCTAAACCCCAGGCTGTGCCTCAACCAGACGCACTGTTCCCTATCCTACCGTTTCAATAACCTTACCGTCGGACTCTGCCCGAACCAGGAGCGACATCCCTTTGAGCTCTTCCACGTAAGTGGAAGAGACATGCCCAGTGCCTCGGTCGTCCCATTGCCGGTCTTCGTTCAGGGTATAGACCTTCACTCGCCGCCGCGTATCCGACATGGTGGCTGCTGTCCCCTCTGCTTCAGCCGCCGCCTCCTCGCTCACCTCGTCCACGCCCCTCACTCTTGAGAGACGGTAGCGGCGGTGGTGGTGGCGGTGGCGGCGGCTGCGGCTCCGAAGAGGCCCGAGTTCACCATGGCTCCAAAGGTTCAGCCACGAGAAACGATGACAAGAGCCACCGAGACACCCCCGCTGGGAGTCCCCGTTACCTCTCACTTCACCCCCGCATACACCCGCCTCCCCTCTCTTTGCCCCCCAGAGCTCGCTCGCTCTCCCGCCGCCGCCGCCGCGGTAACTACTACAGGTCCGCCATCTTGTAATCCGACTCTCTCTGCCTTTCTCTTCCTCCTCCAGCAGGCTCACACGGGCTGTCCTATCAGGGGCTACGGCGGCCGACGAGTCCAACGAACAGACCTCCTCTTCTGCACGCGCTTCACAGGCCGGAATGCTAGGCACTCTCGCGAGGAAGGGTACGCGATTGAGGTGGGAGGGTCTAAGGGGGACTTCCTCCTCTCTCGGCCCCGCCTCCTAGCCTGGGATCTCGGTGGAGCGGAAGGTTCTCGCGATTTGTCGGTGCTCGCTTGCGTCAGGAGACGCTTGTCTGTGGAAGACCGCAGAAGCAGAGTCGTGGTAGGGGTTTCGTTGAGTCGCTGCTGGATTTCTGGCATGTGACGTGTGCTGGGACTCAGCTCTGAAGACAAAGCAAACCGGGGAAGTAAACCGGGGATGTACGCAGCCTTGAATGAGACTAACCAGGAGCATAATTTGCTCACGTTCCTTAATGGCAGGTTTACCCTGTCAGCCTGTAAGGGCGGGGGGTGCGGTTTAAACCTCTTTCTGTAAAGACGAAGGAATGTTGAGTCTTCTCAGCTGAACCGAAATCCACTAAAACTTGTTATGGAATATGTTAGAATTAAACAGCTGCCCAGGAAGTGTCTGGACGCTAAAATCTCCAGGCGATTTGACTGTCGTACAAGTATGTAGACGGTTTCCTATTTCCCGCCAAACCGTTTCACGGTCTGGCTCTTAGTAGCTGGCCATTGAAAAGCACTCTCCGCTTCGGGAGAATACAGTGCTCTTACCGTGTCTGCAACCTCAGAAAATCTGCGAAGTTTAGGGAAGTGGCAGAGAGCTACCTCCCTAACACATCTGCGAGCATTGTGTTGATATTTTAGTTTCCTGAGGGCATTTCCTGCATTATCTATGGACGGGTCTTGTGCACTGAATAGCCGAGGGAAGAATTCTCTCAGCATTCACGCTGCTTGTCACACATTGTGCAGTGGATACGAGTCACGCACTGGGCGTCGTAGCGTGTCTGTCATTTATTTCAATCCCTGTTCGTTCTTAGGAGAATCCCTTTATTCGTTCTTTAATAGAAGCTCAGCTTGTTCAGCCGCCAGTCCTTTACAACCCAGCAGCCTGAAAAGTGAAAACCGGGCGAGGTGCGCACGTTGACCCTGCAGTGCACCTTGGGAGTTGTAGTCATAACTTATCAATGGTCTTGTCAAAACGTGTTTATGTTTTGACTAGACCACTTACGTGTGGACACCCTTCAGCAGTACACTAAAACACGTGACAGTGTCTTACACAGAGCAGGCGCCTGACGAAAAACATAACAAATTCTAATTAAAAAATCTGGATTCATAGTTTATTTTAATCTACAGGGGACCTCAGAAAATGAGTTAAGTCATTATAATATAGTACATAAAAATACAGCCCGATAATTGCTGTGATTGACGTGGACAAAATGTATTTTGAGCCCAGAAAATAGAACATTTCTGTCTTGGAAGTTGTACACCCCTGGCCTGGGCTCAAGCTCTGCCTCAGCCTCCAGAGTAGCTGGGACTACAGGTGCGTGCCACCACACATACATAAAGGCATCTTATTATTAAAAATGGGTCGAATTAGTTCCCTCAACTTATAATATCTGGTAATTGTTCTGAGGAGATAGGCACTGGTTTTGAACATGGCATGTTCCAGTTTGTGAGCCGTAAGATGACCAAGGGTATATTGTCACTGGTGTATATAATGAAGAAAAATGAGATATATAGGAAGAGATCCATTATAATAGCATATATAATAGAATAGATTAGAATAGAATAGAATAGATTCAGATGTTTAAGAATTACAGAAACAAAAGGGTAATCTTTCCTAAGATGTATACATGATTTACTTTTAATAATAAATATTTATTGATTTGTGATGTAAATAAGATTAAAAGAATATGAGTTGCTCTTGAAATAAAAAATGGCACGTGTAAATGAGCATTTTAATACAAATAATTAGAATATATTTATATTATGTATAAATCTACACATCAGAAGATACTAAAATTTTTCTCTACAGCATATCACCCTAGGATTCTCTTTAAAAACAATCACTGGGAAGAATTAGATGATGTCTGTGAAATAGGTTCTCCCATAACAATACTGCTTCTGTCATTTAAAGTTTTGACAACAGTTGTAGCTGGAGACTGAAGCACTTTACGAGAAAGCCTCATTCTTCCATCGGCTGGATCACGTCCGAAGTATTTCACCTATGTCAAAGAAATAGATCTACTTTTAAAGTCACAGCACATTGAGTGACATCCAAATTAAAAGACACTTAAATTTACATGGTCCAGATAAGGCAATGATTGTTTTTACTTATTCACTGAAAGCACAGCTCAGTGCTAAGTGGAGGTATACACTTAGTAGTTATAATAAAAAAAAGAGACAGGGGCATTTAGTTGTCCAATTATAATCTGTTAAAGTCATCTGCGCATTTTTATTCTCTCCAGGCCAAGTGCTATATTGGAAGAACAGTCAAAGCCATGGGGAATGATCCTAGGCAAGGGCTTTCTGAGCCTAATTGTGCTACAAAATATACAAGATTATGCTTAGGTCACTCAGATTTTTACTACTGCTCAAAAAACCATCACATTAGTGTTCATTTGGCTTCACCTTGAAAAATGAAAAGTCAGGGAAAACATAGTAGGTTTAAAGTCCCTTCTGATGTTTAAAAAAAAACAAAAAACCAAACACAAAAAAACCTTATACAGTCTTAGTTCTTATCTTTCTCTGGAGGCTACTTGAACAATGGGACTACGGCTTGGAAATAAACTAGAAGCCTTAAGTTACTTAGGTCATGAGTATTAGGTATAACTGGAACAGAATGTGGTACAGCCAGAAAAACCCAGATTGGCAATGACTTCTTTCATCTACTCATAAAGGACTACAAAAAAAAGATCAATTTCATTATCAGAATTCTAGGCCTGAACAACATGGCTCATAGCAAATTCAAAAACGTTCGGCCTCAAGTAGTGGAGAAACAAAGTCTCAACTCCTCAAAGATAAAATTCAGAGTCTTCAGTAAAGTTAAATTACCAGACTTCTCATGTCTGTCTCCAAATTACTGAGTCTGCAAAGCCAACCCTGACCCGTTCATGAATTTTTTTATTTTTATTATTATTATTATTTTTTTCCTGTTCATGTATTTTTTAAAAGCTCTGAAGATGACTACTGTTTTAGCTGAACTGTAAGCTAACTGAGGGAAAGAATTGTGTCTTAAATCCTTTATGAGTCTGTTTAAGCAACCATGAGGTTAAAAAAGAAGCACTGAGCAGGGTGCGGTGGCATAGCAGTCCCAGCTACTTGGGAGGCTGAGTTGGGGGATTACTTGAGCCAGGAGTTTGAGGCCTGGGCAACATACAGAGACCTCATCTCTCAAAAAAAAAAAAAAGCATTTAAATAATGTACATCAAAGATGTTGATTCTATTCTTTCAACTTACTTTTTGAAAAAAATAATTGAAACTTCAAGTACAATGTACAACTATTAGCCTAAAAGGTTGAACACAGGTACCTGAATTTCTTGGCCAACTTCTAATCCCAGGGCAGTGGGGTGTTTAATCTGAAAGAAAACATGTTAATATGTTAATTGTTGTGCATAATTATCTAATGTCTACAGAAGTACAAATTTTTCCCTAAGTGGAAAACAGCTTTATTGATTCTTCTGTTTGTAAAATCTGTTAATTACAAAGATTTAAAATATAGATATATTCAGAAGAATGTAAAAATCATCCAAAACCCCTCTACTGGAGATAACTACTATTAACACTTCAATGAGTATCCCTTCAAATTTCTGTTTAGTAGGTTTATATTGCATTTATAAAAGTGGACCTCTCTGTGCTGCTGTTTTATAATTTGCTCATTTTTCATTCAATTATAGGTTAAGGAAGTCTTTTGCAATTAATACCTGAAGGATTACAGGTAAGCATTCAAACTGTATAAATTAATTAACCAATCTCCTAGAGATGGTCATTTAATTTGTTTTAAATTCCAATGCTGCACATGTTAATGACTGGTGAATCTAGTTGAAAGGTATATAAGTGTTCAGTGTATTATCCTTTCAGCTTTTCTGTAGGCTTTAAATTTTTCAAAATAAAAACTTGAGGAAAAGTTACAGTATAGCACTGATCATATATTCATCTACTCTAATTATCCTCTCTGAAAAAAGTCCTACATGTGGAACTTCTAGGTTCATAGACATTTACCAAACACCTTCCAAAAAGTTTATCCCAATCTATACTCCTATAATAATGAATGAAAATGTCCATTTTTTTTTCTTATCGACATTGGGAATTTTCAACTATCTGAAAGTTAAAAATATCTTGATTTTATTTGCATTTTAAAAAGTTGCTGTTGATCTTGAGTATCTTGGTTGGCTTTTTAAAAAAATGATTTGTCTGTTCATGTTCTTTGCTCATTTTTCTACTGATAATCATCATTCTTACTGATCTACAAAAGCCCTTTGTATACTAAGCCTCTGTCATATGTTATAAGCATTCTTCTCTTAGGTTATTGACCATCTTTCAACCTTATTGTGATTTTTGCCATTTAACTTTAAGAAATTATGAGGTCAAATTTTATCAATTTGTTTATATTTTGATATCATGCTGAGAAAGTTTTCCCCAGTACTAAATTTCAGTTTGTTTGTTTTTTTTTACATTTATCTCTTTGATCCAGATAGGATTTTGGCATAAAAATGAGCAGAGACCCTGCTTTAAGGTAATCACCTGTGCCAATATGATTTATTAAATAAAGTTTATTTTTTCACTGACTATAATACAACTTTTAGCATGTATTATAGTCCCATGTCTACAACGGGGTTTGTTTCTGGTCCCTTTTTTCTGTTGTATGAATTATATATTTATGAGCCAGTAATATACTATTTTATTCTCTATAACTTTAGATTATATTTTAATATATGGTAAAAATAGACACTCCTATTACTTCCTCCACTGTTTTCTTGAATTGTCTCATATTCTTCCAGATGTATGAATTATAACAAAAATTAAATTTTAAAACACCCTAAGAATTACGTTGCCATGATTGTTTAGTCAGTGGAAGACAGGGCTATGTGTAGGTATTTTTAGTAACTGCTATGAGCTAGGTCTAGATGTTTTTCTACCTCAAAACACTCAGAATGTTTCTATTCCATCATGGAAGGAGAAACTTAAGTATTTGTGGTAAATATTGTAAAACCTTTTGCCAGTAGCATCTCTGCCATTTTTTTTCTGTCTTTAGGCTAGCAATAGGTAAAGTGTACAAATCTCACCAACCTAAGTAATTTCAATATGGTAATTTTAAGGTAGTTATCAATCTTTTTACCTTCCGTTGATCAAGTTGTGTGTTATGAAGTAGTACTGCAGTCATATTTGGATATAATTTTACCATTACTCCACTGTCTCTACAAAAAGGAAATAAAAAGCCTGGTTAAAACAATAAGTATCTGTATCTCAACTGACAAATAAAACTGATTATGTTTTCATAGGAGAAAAAAGTAAAAAAAAAAAAAAAATCAACTGTAGCATATGTTTTTAACTATAAAAAGTATAGTTACTTAAAACAGATATTTACTTTTCCATTGAAGATATAACCTATATTTACATACTTGTGAATCAAAGGACAAAGAAAAGATAAAAGATGTGCAGTAAAAAAGCTTTTAGAATATATATTCTTGTTCTGTATGTCTTCATAATTTCTAAAAATTTTTGAAATGACATTAAATATTTTAAAATAGTGCAGAATATCATTAACCTATTAGGTAGTGACTTACAGAAGGTGCTTAGATAAACTGGGATGCTTATTTCATTAAAAAGCTTCTTGGCCTTTTTTCCTCTAGTCTACTAAAATAAGCCATCCCATTTATTTTTACCTGCGAGATTAAACAAATTATCCCATTGTCCTTTATTATTCATTTCAAATAGCTTTGAACATTCTTGCTGCATCAGAAAATCTCCTTTTTTTCTTAAGGGGATTTCCTGATCTTCAAAACATAATCTTTTTAGCTGGTAAAAAAAAAAAAAAATGCTTCGAGGTTGAAAATGGCATTTAAAAATATGTGCTAATTAAGCATTAAGTAATAGTACTATCTTTCAAAAAGCCACCAAAGCCAGGCATGGTGGTGTGTGTCTGCACCTGGGAATTCTAGCCCAACCTGGGCAACATAATGAGACCCCATCTATAATGATAATGATAATAATAAATATTTTAAAAAAGGAAATATTGCTAAGTCTATTTTGGGCCTGTTTATTGATTGTTTATTGGGAAAATGAAAATGGTAGAAAATTTGGTTAAAGAAAACAATTTATCTTCCCCTCCACAGTAAAACTAAAAAAAAAAAAAAAACCAATTTAGTTACAAGAATTTATCATAATTATAACCACAGAATCATGTTACTGAAAATCTACAAACTGGTATAAAAAATAAAATATACCTTAAAAAATAACATGATTATTATTACATGGTAACTGACACATAATCTAAACACCTTATGATTTCAAAGTAAATAAAGCAAATGTGAAGTTAACCTGGGCTTGTAATATAAATCTTTTAAAAACCAACATAGAATATTACTTGATATTACCTGATTTCGGTTATTGTGGCAGTATACACTCCTCCAAATTCTAATTGCTGCTCCTGCTGTAAGTACAAAATAAGCCATAAGATTCATAAAGAAAACAGCAACAAAAAGTAGAAAAAGCAGCTAAAGATCTATACTTACATCATCTTTGCAGATTTCAGTAATGAAGTCTCTTGCCTCATGCATAGCACCAGGGGTTGGTGCAAATATAGAATATGTTTCTTCATCCACCTGACTAATAGTTACACCTTTTAAGGAGATAATTTAACATATTAAAGTTAACTTGCTCATTCCAGTAGAGACTAGTCTTAAAAGCAGATGTGAGAACACCTGGAAGCAGCTGGGCAGAGTTATGCCATGTTTAGTTATTCATTTACGAATGAAGGGATTCATTCACCAACACACACTAAACGCTTGCTATGTATCTGGCATTTCATTAGGCCCTAGGGATACAATAGTGAACCAACATGCTTGCTTTCTTGGAGCCCACCATCTGGTAGGATCAAATATATCAGTACTAATTTTGAAAGGTCTGGTTTTGCTCTCTTAATTATGAGTAGAAACTATACTAGAACTTTTTCTTCACCCTTTTTTCTTTTTCCGTCTTACCCCTTGGATGAGGGATGAAATCATGTCAGTTTCTCAGTCTTAGAAACTAGCTAAAATGACTCTGCTTCTCACCCTCCTTCAATAGCCTCAAAGCTGGTAAGTATTAATACTAGGTAACCCAAACACTGCTTCCAGAAAAAACAAACCATGCTATTTCTACATATACTCTGTAAATCAGAGTCTAAATAAAATTAAGTGAAAGTAGCAGAAGTAATAGTAAGAAACAATTAGAGCATAACTTCTCTAACATGAAAAACTAAAAATTATTCTAGATGTTCAATTTTTAAATGTTGCAAAAAAACCCCCCAAACCAAATTAACAAAACCCTTGATGAATTCTTAGTCATCCTTCCTGAATATAGTTAAGGACCATAATTTGCTGATTTATTAAGAGGCACACAGAAAACTTACAGTCCGGACATGTCACACCCTTTTCTCCTGGTCTTTCTTTCAGTTCTCAAAAATGAGGTCTGTCCGGAAAGTATCCAGGCATTGTTAATATAATGAGAACAATGGCTACTTTCCAGACAGACCTCGTGTGTGTGTGTGTGTGTGTGTGTGTGTGTGTGTGTGTATTTAAAGCAACACAGTAGAGATGAAAGAGCAAACTTAAATGATCGAGAATTTTTTTTTTTTTAAAGAGACAGGGCCTTGTACTGTCACCCAGGCTGGAGTACAGTGGTGTGATCACAGCTCTATGAAGTCTCAAACTCATGGGCTCAAGTAATCCTCCTGCCTCAGCCTCCCAAGTAGCTAGGTCTATAGGCATGTACCACCACACCCAGCTTATTAAAAAAAAAAAAAAAAAAAAAAAAAAAATTTTTTTTTTTTTTTTTTAGAGGTGGGGTCTTGCTCTGTTGCCCAGGTTGGTCTCAAACTCCTAGCCTCAAGCAATCCTCCTATCTCGGCCTCCCAAAGTACTGGGATTATAGCCATGAGCCACTGTGCTTGGCCTGATCCAGCATTTAATGAAAAACCCCAAACTTCACACAACTCTTACCTGTTTCAGCCTGAAGTTTTTTTAGATGATATCCACCTGGTCCAACAAATTTTGCACGTTTTGATAATGGGACCTGAACAGTTTCTGAAATATAATACAGACAAATATTTAAACAATTCAAACCTCAACCATGTCTTGATCACTCAGGATTTTTTTTTTCCCTAGACACATATAAAAATATTTCACTATAAAGTAGAAAAAACAGTTTGCTATTTGAATAAAATGACAGAAAAATGTCCAAGAATATTCCCCCAAATTTAAAGTATTCTAACTATAGAAGTATTTAGAATATTTTTATTTTGCATATGGGATAAAAAAATTAAAAATGGTAAAATACATTCACATATTTATGTTTACCTTCCTATGATCAGTAATAATTTTAATGTATTACCTACAACAGGTCCATTTTCTTTTCTAGATGCTCGAGGTTTTGAAATAGTTTTGTTCATTATCTGTAATATCTCCTTCTTTGCCACTAGAAGAGATAAAAACATAATCAAAGTTATAACTACATAAAATAAATGTGATCTGAAATAGATGCATTTTTAGTTTTTAAGGGGTAAAATCCAAACTTTTTTTTAGCTTAATAATCAAAGCTCTCCCCGACCCAATTACCTTGAAAATCTACTCATACTTTCTTTTCCATAAGTCCTATCTTAAGAGAGTTAATTTATAAAAACTGAAATTTCACTAGTCATCTATTTTGGTGGTTAGTCATGTGCCCAATAAGTTAATACTTGGCAATCTAAGTTAAGTTATATGAAATTCCATTTTTTAAAGCACTATTTTATAATAAGCCTAATGGGTATTACAGAAAATAATGAAAGAGAATCAGACATACTGTCTTACCAGAAGCTTGCTGAATGGCCTCCATTACAATTTTTATTGGTATTCCAGGTAATTTAATATCAGCCTAACATAAAAAAGCCAAAATATTATGTAAGTATTTATTTATGACATAATATAAATATTACAAAAGTGAAACAAAATGGGTTTTAAAAAATACCTGTAACGCAGTTATTCCCTTATTAGTGCCAGCTATTTTGAAATCCATGTCACCATTGTAATCTTCAATTCCCTTCAGAAATTTAAGAAATTATAGTTTTAAACAAAAATAAAACTCACCCATACTCAATACAGAAGAATTTCAAAAAATAGCTTTAGAAGTAAACCATATGCTCTAAGACCAAACACAAAGAAATATCTCTTACATTAACTATTGCTTCCAATTTGTGACTTTTTAAGCTACTAGAAATATTACTTTATTTTTAGATTACATGTTCCTCTCCATAAATGCATAAGGATTAATTTACAATTATCCTAAAGTGAGCCATTATGAATATTTATACTGTAATACATATTTTAAAGTCATATCCTATAAAGTCCAATGCTGAGGTGCAGAGGAGGAAAGTAAGAACAAGTACCTCTATTCCTTGAGTACCAGCATTCTTCTAAGCATATGATACCTGTAAAGTATGTACAGTCTTCACCATCAAACATTTAAAACTGGGAATATACTTGCCAAAATATCTGTCAGCAAACGATAATCTTCTATTTCACCCTTCTCAGGATCATTTTTGGTGACCAATCCTATTGCTACACCTGCGACAGCAGATGAAATTGGAACTCCTATAATTGGAAAAAAGTACTTTCATATGTAATGTGTACACCAACCCAACACACATATTTGTCATTCTGTTGACATTTAATGTACATGGATGATGTTCTGTGAATTGACAGTCACCAAAGCTGAGTTGGAGAGGTCTTAAGAGGTCATCTGACTACCTCATTTCTTTCTGAGCATATAATAAAGCTACTTAAACCAACTTTAATAATCACTATATTCAGCAAAAACCTCTAGAATAACAGCAGACTTCATGACTCTTAAATTATCTGTTGCTTTGCTTTTGATGCCTTCTTTTTCTTCTTTTTGTTGAAAAGTTACAAAGTGTTTGCTAAATTCTTCCACCCTGAACCCCAGTCCATCTTTAATGTATTCTCCCAGAAAATTTCTGTGCACAAGTATAAATATAAATATAATCTTTTCTTTACTCATGGCAGCATACCACATGCATTAACTATTCTGTACCTTGCCTTTTTCACTTGATAAGATATTTCGGATATTGACACGTGTCACCACACAAAGCTCTACCTCATTCATTTGAATAGTTACATAGTTCTCCCTAGATATGTATGTTTTGGTTTTAATTTTATAATTTTAAATGACAAATAATAAATTGTACATATTCATGGGGTACACAGTGATGTTTTGATACATATAATGTAGTGATCAGATCAGATAATTAGCATATCCATCATCTCAAACATCCTTTCTCTGTGTTGAGAAGAGGTGACATCCTCTTTCTAGCTATTTGCAACTATATATTATTGTTAACTGTAGTTATCCTATGGTGGTATGGAACACTAGAACTTAACTCCTCCAATCTAGCTGTAATTTTGTATCCTTTAACACATCTCTCCCTATCCCTCCCTTCTTCCTAGCCTTCCCAGACTTGAGTATCCTCTGTTCTACTTTTTACTTCTATGAGATTATTTTTTAGCTTCTCACATGAGTGAGAAGATGCAGTGATTAATTTTCTGTTCCTGGCTTATTTCACTTAACATAATGTCCTCCAGTTCCATCCATGTTGCCACAATGACAAGATTTCCTTCTTCTTTATGGCTGAATAGTATTCTTTGGTGTATACCTACTACATTTTCTTTATCCACTCATCTGTTGTTGGACACCTAGGTTGATTCTACATCTGGGCTACTGTTGTGAATAGTGCTATAAATGAACATGGGAGTGCACATGTCACTTCAATATAATGATTTCCCTTCCTTTGAATAAATTCCCAATGGTGGGATTGCTGGATCATAGGGCAGTTTTACTTGTAGTTTTTTGAGGGACATCTATAATGTTCTCCATAGTGGCTGTACTAGTTTGCATTCCCACAAACAGTGTATAAGAGTTCCCTTTTGTCTGCATCCTTGCCAGCATGTTATTTTAGGTCTTTTTAATAGCCATCTTAACTGGAGTGAGATGATACCTTACTGTGGATTTGATTTGCCTTTTCCTGATGATTACTGATGGTGAGCATTCCTTCATATATTTGTTGGCCATCTGAACATTTTCTTTTTAGAAACTTCTGTTTAGATCATTTGCTCATATTTTAATTGTTTCTTTCTTTCTTTTTTTTTTTTTTGGCTGGTGAGATGTTTGAGTTCCTTATGTATTCTGGATATTAATCTCCAGTTAGATGAGTAGTTTGCAAATATTTTCTCCCATTCTGTAGGTTGTCCTTTCACTCTGTTGATTGCTTGCTGTGCAAAAACTTTTTAGTTCGATATAATCTCATTTTTTTTTTTTTTACTTTTGTTAACTATGCTTTTGAGGTCTTAGTCATATTATCTTTTCCCAGACCAATTTACTGAAGTGTTTTCCCTATGTTTCCCTCTGGTAGTTTTATTGTTTCAGGTGTTCAATACATTTTGAGTTGATTTTTATAAAGGGTGAGAGGTGGGGGCGTAGTTTCATTCTTCAGCAAAATGTATATCCAGTTTTCCCAGCACCATTTAATAAAGAGACTGCCCTTTCCCCAATTAGTATTCTTGGCACTTTTGTCAAAAATCAGTTGACTGTAGATAATGTGGATCAATTTCTCGGTTCTCTATTCTGTCCCATTGGTCTGTGTGTCTATTTTTATGCCAGTACCATGCTGTTTGGGTTACAACAGCTTTGTAATATATTTTGAGGTGTGGTAGTATGATATCTTCAGTTTTGCTTTTTGCTCAGGATTGCTTTGGCTATTCAGGGTCTTTGTGGTCCATACAAAATCTAGGATTTTTCCTTTTTCCTTTCTTTCTTTTTTTTTGGTGTGTTGTCCCAGCTAGAGTGCAGTAGCATCATCATAGCTTTCGGCAACCTCAAACTCCTGGGCTCAAGTGATCCTACTGCCTCAGCCTCCTGAGTAGCTGGGACTTGGGCAGGTGCACACACAATTCCCGGGTAATTTTTCTATTTTTTGTAAAGATGTGGTCTCACTCTTGCTCCGGCTGGTATTGAACTCCTGAGCTTAAGGGATCCTCCTGCCTCGGCCTCTCAGAGTGCTAGGATTACAGGCGTGAGCCACCATGCCTTGCCTTGGCTCCATATTTTTTAAATCCTACTCTATTTTGTCATTTAACAAATCAGTCACCCATTCCTTTTTATCAGTATCCTTTTTATTGGCAGGCCAGTGTTCTCAATAACAAAATCATTGAAAGGGATAGAGTTGAGGATGCTCAAGACTTGAGCATCCTCAAGTCTTCCACTTGAGATACCGCTCCGACTTCCTGATTAGATTAACCAGCCCCCTTTGCTCATCCTTCAACTGGTTATGGATGGTGAGCCTACCATCTAGTCTAAGGTTCTGCAACATTTACACAAAGATATCATAAATTGTCAAGCTGAACTCTAGATACACTGCATCAACAGCATCACCCCCTCACTTCAAATCTAGTAATTTTTTTCAAAACAGAAAATGAGTTTACTAGGACATGACTTATTTCTGGGGAGTCTGTTCTGGTTCCTCTCTGTAGCCCCTTTCCTTTCTAAAATACTTATAAACAAAATTTTAAAATAAGCTATTAAAAATCTTGTCAAAGGTCACTGTCAAGTTCAGTGGGTTATACTTTAGAGAAAATCCTTTTTTTTTGTTCCAATAATACCCTTTCTGTCCCTGGTATACTAGTCTCTAATTTCTCAAAGACTGTGATCGTGGTTTAGTAATCTCATCCTGAAGTTCTCATCATTACCGAGGATGGATTTTTGTCTAGACCAAAAGACCTAAATTCATTAAAAATAGTTAAAGATCTTCTTACGATGTCTTCTTTTATTTTACCTTTCAGTTCATCTTTTTCAGAATTTGTTCGGTGTTTCCCATTATGAGATTTGGAAGACTGAGAAATACAAGCTCCATGAGGAGGACAAGGACTGCTTTGTTCATGACCATGTCCCAAGAGGTTAGATCAGTACTTGGGCACACAGGTGTCACACAGATTTGTTAAATGAATGTGTGAAAATGAAAATAGTAGCGGTATTTTACTAGCTATGTTAAATATCAGATTATGTTTCCGCCACTAAAAACGACTAGAAAAGTGCCTTTAGCATTTTTTTGCTTTGGCCTGTTCTATTGTTTTATTAATATTTTTTCTACATATTATTATACACTCACACTATTTTTTTCATTTTATCCTTGGTTATATCTTCCTTCCCATCTTTCATATCTGTATTGTAAATGTGTGAATTTATCAGAGAACTTGGGCATCCTCTTTAGTATCTTTAGGTTCCTTCTCCCTTAATTCTCAAATAGCATCATTGTTGACTGGCAGAAATTGGTTTGCAGAACCTCCTAGATGCTAACTCTTTCCCTTTAAGTGTTTCAGATTGAGGAATTATATTGAACCAGTGTAGTCTGCCTTCCTAAAATTCTATGTACACTTCTGAGTGGTGTGGTTCTTCTCCTGGCTTATATAAATCGACAGGAAGATTACGTAGTTGCTTTCTCTTATGGGTCCTAAAACTGCTTCCTAATCAAAACTTCCTTGGTAATTGAAATCAATTCTGGAGCTCTTTACCTTTTGGGAGGTAAGAAAGTTCACTGGGTCACCAAGGCAAGTAAATAATTTTCAGTGTACTCCCTTTTAGCTAAAAATAAGAATTCCAGCAGATATGTTGATATTTGAAACTCTATTTTGCAACTATTTTGCCTCTTGCCTGGTTTGGTTATCTGTATCTGACTTCTAGTCTTACTAAAATCCGATTAAAGAAATCTCATATTTTATACTAATCAGATGTGTATAAAATACTAGCAATTTTGAGACATAATTCTTTTACCTGCATCCATTAATGCTAAACTTCCACCACATGCAGATGCCATAGAAGATGACCCTATAAAATGAAAATACTTACTTTATATTATACTGATTTTTAAGATGTAGAAAATTATTCCTACTGGTTACTTCCACACAAATATTCAATTATAACATACATATTCAATAATCTTTTTTTCCTCCTCTTTAAATCACTTAAGGCAAGCTCTCCTAAGCCATAAACAAACTACAGAGCTGCAGTCCATTGAAATAAATTCAGTTCCTCAATTGGATAGCACAGATATAGTGGATTTGTATCATCACAAAAAGTTCTATTGGACAGTATTACTACAGAGATTCCGATTCTAAGAAGTAGCCCAGAAGTACTAGAATATTTCATTTTTTGCCTAATCAGAAGTAGTTAAAGATACAGGGCTCTGGCTCTCTTATTGGGCCATAAGCCCATTAGTTTAGTCACATCCAGCAGAGAACAGAAAAGTCTTTAATTTATATTCTGAGATTACTTTGATGTTTTTCCCTCAAAACCTATGACCATCTGATCTATATCTGATATACCTTTAAGAACTCTGTGCCTTTTCTGCCTTTAATTGTTGCACTTTGCTTTGACCCAGGGACTAATTTTTTATTTAAATTTGACCTTTTATCCCAGACTTGTTCTGTGATGTCCACTTATTTTTTATGTGTGATACTGATACATGGTAAGTATGCCCTACCTAACGATCACTCTATTTTGGCCCTTCCTCTCTCCAAGCCAGTCTTGCTCTGTGGTTTGTTTGTAAAATAAAGAAACAACCCAAACTGGATCTATTATAACAGATATATATGAGAAATACTTGTTTTATATTGCTTTCAAAACAACTCATTAGCTAAGAACAGAGATTCAGACAAGTTTATGATTAATTAAACATATCTTCTCTTGCAATAGGCTTATGCCCTGTAGTAATAAACATAATGTAACATTACTTTTGTAATTTTTCATTCTTTTTTAGAGATAGGGTCTTGCTCTGTCACTCAGGCTGGAGTACAGTGGTGCAATCATAGCTCACTGAAGCCTCAAACTCTTGGGCTCAAGTGATCCTCCTACCTCAGCCTCCTGAGTTGCTAGAACCACAAGCGCGTGCCATTATCTTTAAAAATTTTTTTGTAACAATGGAGTCTCGCTATGTTGCCCAGGCTGGTTTCAAACTCCTGGTCTCAAGCATTCTTTCTCCCTTGGCTTCACAAAGTCTTGGGATTACTACAGGCATGAGCCACTTTGCCTGGCTATTACCTTTGAAAAGTTAAGAATATAATAGGGAATCTAGTCATTTCTACTAGGAAAGAAATACTTCAATACCATACCGTTTGACTCTAGGACTTCAGATGTAATTCTTATGGTGAAAGGAAAATCTTTGGGAATAACAGGATACAAAGCTTTCTCAGCAAGAGCACCTAAATTAGAATAGAAAACAGTAAGCAAAAAATGTACCAAGTCTCTGTAAGAACACCATATAAATTTATAGATTTACTCACCATGCCCAAGTTCTCTTCTGTTTAAACCAGTGATTTTGCCAATTTCATTTGTTGCATAAGGAGGAAACTTAAAAAGAAAAAAAACACATATAAAACTGACATGAGAAGATGGTCGAGATATATTGCCAAAATAATAAAACAAGTTATAAAACAGTAGAATACCAATTTTGCTTAAAAAAAGTATGTTCATAAATACATAGAAAACGTCTGGTGTAAATTTAAAATACATACCAAATTGCTAACAGTAGCTATTTCTAGTGTGTAAGTGAATTAGGGGGTGGGAAGTGGATGGTTATGAAAATTTACACCATAAATATCTAGAACGTTTAAATTATTAACAATAACAAAATATTATATTTTTGTAATAAGGAAAAGCGTATACATATTTATAAAGAAATACACATTGAGGAATCACAGGTCTTTTTTTCCATACCAAAGCCCACGTTTTTATTTCATTAGATTGCAATTTAATTCATACTTTGTGGACTTGTCTCTCTTCACCACCTCTTTCAGATATAAAACAAAAATACACGGACAGAGAGTTGCGTATTTTAAAGCCCTTCTCAAACAAAATGTAATGACAAAAATATATGAAGGAAACAAAGATCTTTTTCATAAGGGTTTTATTTTAGCCAGAGGTTACAAATCATTTTATTTGATGGAAATGTTATCTTAAAGGAATATGAATTAGTTGTGATCACTTAAGATTTGGGAGATTACCCATAAAAATCTGGAATTCCAGTTTAAGAAAAAAATTTTAAAAAGAAGCAACAGAACATGAATCTGACAAAGGTTCTGGATCTAGCAGTCAATTTGTAGGAAACAGGAAGGACAGAGAAACATGCTGAACTGCACCATGAATGTGCAATCACTAATACCCAGATTGTGGGGGACTCTACAGGTCAAATGGCTCTGGGGTTTCAACAGACAGACTATAAAGAAAAGAATGTAATGGAAGAAAAATGTATGGATTAAAAGAGACTTAAAGAAATATCAAATTAGGCCGGGCGCGGTGGCTCACGCCTGTAATCCTAGCACTCTGGGAGGCCGAGGTGGGCGGATCGTTTGAGCTCAGGAGTTCGAGACCAGCCTGAGCAAGAGCGAGACCCCATCTCTACTAAAAAAATAGAAATAAATTATATGGACAGCTAAAAATATATATAGAAAAAATTAGCCAGGCATGGTGGTGCATGCCTGTAGTCCCAGCTACTCGGGAGGCTGAGACAGGAGGATCCCTTGAGCTCAGGAGTTTGAGGTTGCTGTGAGCTAGGCTGACGCCACGGCACTCACTCTAGCCTGGGCAACAGAGTGAGACTCTGTCTCAAAAAAAAAAAAAAAAAAAGAAAGAAATAAATATCAAATTAAAAAAAATGGACAAGACTAAACTGTAGTATGTAGAGCTGTACACTGGAAATACTGGAAATACATGGAAGTGATTACTCTGAAACTTACAAGAACATAGTTATTTTTAGGGGACGAAGGGGGTTGGGACTGGGATGAAAAACATGAAGGGGCTTCTGACGTGGCTGGCAAGGTTCTACTTCCTGACTTAGGTGGTGGTGACAAGGGTGTTTGCCTTATGAAAAACTCATTAAGCCATCCTTTGGTGTATATGGTTTTCAGTACCTGTACTTTATTTTACAATAAAGAGGTTTTAAAAAAATGGGATAATGTGGCAATAATGGCCCATATCCTTTTCCAGCTCCCTCCCTCATCCCCTCACCCAATAATCAGCTAAAGCTGCCCTTTTTTAGATTGCCACATGCTCTCCAGCTCATGACAAAGAATGTGCTTTTACTCAATTACAATTCCTCTCTGGCTTCTGTAGCATCTGGGTATATCCAGAACAGGATATTTAAAAGGGATCTAAGACCTGTATGAATCTCCATGTTTATGGATATTCTGTAGCATACACTTTCTACATAAAACGTTATCTACCGATTACAGCAGGTTCAACAAAACTGAAATGTTGGGATTCTGGGCAGCCAACAAGAGTTAATCAAAAGTGAAGTGACTTGCTACTTTATTTTAGCCTCCCATGCTGTGTTCTTCAAATAATAAAATTAGAAGTACTATGTGTTATATGTGGTCCCTTAGGATTAGGTGTGAATAAAGTCAATCATGAACTCAATTAAATATAATGATCTCATACAAAGAAACATTAAATGTTACTTTATTCTGATCTTCTACTTCTAATTAACTGAGTAAAAATATGGACATTTAAATGAGCTAATGGGAGGTGATTTGTCAGTTGAAGTATTTGAAAAGCTTCACTTTTTTTTTTTTTTTTTTTCTTTTTTTTTGAGACAGAGTCTCACTCTGTTGCCCAGGCTAGAGTGAGTGCCGTGGCGTCAGCCTAGCTCACAGCAACCTCAAACTCCTGGGCTCAAGCGATCCTCCTGCCTCAGCCTCCCGAGTAGCTGGGACTACAGGCATGCGCCACTATGCCCGGCTAATTTTTCTATATATATATATATATATTTTTTTTTTTAGTTGTCCATATAATTTTTTTCTATTTTTAGTAGAGACGGGGTCTCGCTCTTGCTCAGGCTGGCCTCGAACTCCTGACCTTGAGCGATCCACCCGCCTCGGCCTCCCAGAGTGCTAGGATTACAGGCGTGAGCCACCGCGCCCGGCCAAAAGCTTCACTTTTGTTTGAAACACATGTATACAGACACCACTCTTTCTTGCCTAAAAAAAAACATTGTTTGCTATACTTTCTTTAACCTTTATGTATGACTTAGGACAGGAAGCTGTTGAGTGGAAAACTATTATTTATCTCTCTAAATCCCTTTTATATGCAATAAAATGATAGCCCCCAAATCGACCTTAACAGATATATGCTAACACTAGCACAGTAAAATGTTAATGGCATAATCCAGGTAGTGGGTATATGGTTATTTACTGTACAGTTCTTTCAACTTTACTGTACCCTGGAAATTTTTCAAAATAAAATGTTGGGGAAAAAATTCACCTTACCTCATAGTGCAGCATGAAATTTTTATCTTTTATCCCACTACAAACAAAAGGCATAATATTAAAAACATTATATGGATACAAACAAATTTATTTCAATAAACAACTAAAAATGATTTCAGGAGATTTTTAAAAACAATTGGGCATTAATGAGAGTTGGTCTAAAACTAAAAACCAGAAGAATTAGAAGGATGAATGAGAGATGATATTTTTTTCTGTGGCTTATGAATGAATTCTATACAGATTTAGAAAATCAATTTTGCTTCAAATACAAGCCCTTAAAAATCTAGATTTTAATACTAAGACAAAAACATATGTAACAATTGAGAGAATCCTAAATGTTATAACCACAATTAGTTAAATCTCAGAGTTACATTCTTTCTCACAGTCAACATATAAAATGAAGATCAGTAACTGAAATGACATAGCTGAGAGCAATCAGAAGATCTGAAAGGCAAAGTTCTTTTCAGAGTTTGGAAAGAGAATTGCTGTGAAAGTGTCTAGAAAAATGGAAAAAATTAAGGATGAGAAAAAACACAATTCGTGAAAGCAAGAAACCAGATTTACCTATGAAAAGACAGGTATATAACAGGGTGTTAGCACAAATAGTGCTGCCCTTTGGGTGAAATTATAAAGGAATTTCTCTGTGAAGAGGATTTAGAAAAAGGCCTGGGGTCGGGCAGAATCTGCATAATCATAAACTGCAGCCTTGGAAAAAGAAATCCAAATGCTAAACTCCTTCAGAAGACTACAGGAATCAAAGATTTGGGGGGCCAGAGAGGAAGATAGGCATCCATGGCTTAATACCTGCATTTTTGTAAAGAAATGGAAACGAAGGGCTAGCATGGTTGGGTGATGTGTGCCCTCTCATTTATAGAAGTTACAGACCTAAGACTAGAATATGGAGGAACCCTGGCCAAACCCAGTGCTCTTTCTTACTGAGTTGTGTTGCCTTCTAGAAAAGACAGGAGTTAAAGTGAAGAAGGGCAGAGCAACCAAGTTTTGGCCCAGATGCAACTATAGACAAAGTAGAAGAACTTCCAAAAGAGAATTATTAAGATGAGCAGTCCATCCTTAAACACAGAGCTGCACTGTCAGTTTTCTCAACCCATGAAAAACAATTAGAGTAGCTACCTAGAAGATACTGGGGATTATCACTAGTTGGGCAGTAGGAAAAAGGAGGTGGAGTCCTATGGTGTTCTGAGACCCTTAACCAGGGAAAGGCAAGCAGTCATATTGGGCACTGGGGAAAGAAAGAACTGGCTGTGAGTCTCAGGACTCTGATGTAGTAATGCTAGTGGGGACTGCAATACAGATCCTTGTTATCAAAACTGATCAACATGAGTTTATTGCTGACTTTTCTTTTTTTCCCTTTTTTTTTTTTTTTTTGAGATAGAGTCTTGCTGTGTTGCCTGGGCTGGAGTGCTGTGGTGTCAGCCTAGCTCACAGCAACCTCAAACTCCTGGGCTCAAGTGATCCTCCTGCCTCAGCCTCCCGTGTAGCTGGGACTACAGGCATGCGCCACCACACTTGGCTAATTTTTTCTATTTTTAGATGCCTGGCTGATTTCTTTCTATTTTTAGTAGAGACAGGGTCTCACTCTTGCTAAAGCTGGTCTCGAACTCCTGACCTCAAACTATCCTCCCACCCTCGGCTTCCCAGAGTGCTAGGATTACAGGTGTGAGTCACTGTGCCCGGCCTGACTTTTCAGAAAGAAAGGGGAGCCAAGTATTTCTGAACACAAAATCACAATGTGGTTTGGGATTAGATAAGGTTTTGCATTAACAGCCTCCAAATTATTTTCAGCAACGAGGACTTTCATGTATTTATTTGCTCTCATTTCTAAAAGAAAAACTTAATCATTCAAGATTACCCAGAAAATCTGTGCTGAGAAATGATTCTAGAGACAAAGAATAAGCTAAATGTACTCATATTAAAGAATTAAATGCTTTATGAATATTTGTTCCAAACCAATGATCTAGAAGACAATATGCACACACTACACAAAAAAATCCCTTGAAATCATGACTATGTAAATAGAAAAATGAGTACAAAAATATAGGTTAAAAAAAGTAAGAATGACTAATAACATACCACATGAACTTTAATTATATACCAGAACATCATAAAACATAACATCAGAAAAACATAACTTACTTTATAGCTGTCATAATTTGATCTGACTTAATACTGGATTCTAATGAATCAAATGTAACAGTACAAAGCACCTAAAAAAAGAAGAAAAAAAATTACTTAGCCTTTAAAATACTCACCACAAAGATGAAAACTAAAAGTATTTGAAGAATCCAATTTGGTCTTAACAAATGGGATAAATACATTTTATACAAAGTTTGCCATGGTACTTAATATTATAAATATTTACTCATTTTATATATATTCAGGCTAAATGTAAACCTCAATAATCTAATGGTTTAACATCATACAGACTACATATATGTAAAGCACTGCACTAAGAGTTCTGGGGAAGGAAGATAGGAAGAGGAAGAAATACTATGTCTTAGCCCATAGAGGAAGCCTTGATAAAAGTTCAGACAATAAAACTGCCTGCTTAAAATTAAAAAAAAACAAAAAAACAAGAACCCAAACTTCTTTAGAGAGACATAATTAAGACTCTCTAAAATGTATCATTCACAAGATCCAGAATACAACCTAAAAAGAAACAGGAAAAAGGCCCACTCTCAAGAGAAAAGACAATGAAGACCAACCCTGAGTTGCTTAGGATGTTGGATTAATAGACAAAGATTTTTAATAGCCATTATAATTATAGTCACGGACATAAAAAAGAATCAGTGGAAATCTAGAACTGAAAAATTTGTTATCTCATACTGGAAAGAACATAAGTCAATCAACAAGAAGATGAATTAATAGAAATTGCCCAATTCAAAGAAGAGGGGAAAAGAACATGATCTCAGGTATGTGTGGGACAATATCAAAAAAACTAACATATGTGCCCTTGTAATCCCCAAAGGGGAGAAGAGAGAGAATGAGGTAGGGAAAAATATTTGAAGAAATAATAGCTGGAACTCCTCTAGTTTGATGAAAGACACAAATTTACAGATTCAGGCTCAGGAAACTTTAGCAGGATAAATCCAAAGAAAATCACACCTTTCAAGTCATACCACTGAAAACCAAAGATAAAGAGCAAATCTTGAAAGTACCCATATGAAAACAATAAATAACATACAAGAAACAATGATTTGAATATGTCTAAAAATGAAATTCTAAAAAATATTCAATTAATCCAAAAAGAAGCAGAGAGTAAGAATAGAGAAACAAAAAATAGAGGGGCCAATAAAAAAACAAATAATAAACAGATCTAAATTTAATCACAACAATAATTAAATTTAACGCTAATGAACTAAGTACTCCAGTTAAAAGGCAGAGACTGTCAGAATGGATAACAAAGGTATACAGAGTATCTTAATAAAGATACTTAAAAAACTTCATTAAAGGGCATAAAAGAAAACCTGAATCAAACGTGACATAGACTATATTCATTGTAAAGACTGTGATTTTAACAGTAAAAATATGATTTCTCCCTCAAATTAATCAATTCACTGCAATTTCAACATAAGTCCTGGAAGGATTTTTTTTGAGAACTTGATATAATATTAAAATTCCAGTGAAGGAGCAAATGTACCTAAATTGTGAGACAGTTTTGGGGAGGAGGAAATAAATTGGGAAGATTTGCTTCTCAGACATTAAGACATTATACCCCAAAATCATAATAGTTAAAACAGTTTGACATTGGCCCAGGAAATTCACAAAACAGTGGAAGAGGATATAGTAAAAAAATGTATTATAAACTTTGACTATAAGGTGACATCACAAATTAGTGGGAAAAATAAATTATTAGTAAATGATGTAAAATTGGATCACTATGGAGGTTTTCCACTTTACACCACGTGTAGGAATAAATTGCAAGATAGATTGACAGTCTAAATTTGATAGCTAAAACTAGAAAGCTAATAAAAAGAAAAAGGAGGTAGGTAATATTGTGACTTTGAGGTAAGGAAGGATTTCTTAAATAAAACTTTAAAAATACAAACCACAGGCTGGGCGCGGTGGCTCACGCCTGTAATCCTAGCACTCTGGGAGGCTGAGGCGGGAGGATTGCTCGAGGTCAAGAGTTCAAGACCAGCCTGAAAAGAGTGTGACCCTGTCTCTACTAAAAATAGAAAGAAATTAACCAGGCATGGTGGCGCATGCCTGAAGTCCCAGCTACTTGGGAGGCTAAGGCAGGAGTATCGCTTGAGCCCAGGAGTTTGAGGTTGCTGTGAGGGAGGCTGATGCCACAGCACTCTAGCCTGGGCAACAGAGCGAGACTCTGTATCAAAAACAACAACAACAACAAAAAAATAAAAAACAAAAACAAGTATTAAAAATACAAACCACAAAAGGGAAAAGGGGAAGTCTTAACTATATCAAAACTAAAGCTTTCAAGTCTACTGTAGACATACAGTTGGCTACCAGGCAAAGTTAAAAGGCAAACAACAAAGAGGCAGACATTTATATAAAGTCTGGTTTGTTACTGAAAAGGATAAATATTTAAAACATACAGGAAATTACTGCAAAATAGCAGGTAAAATACAGTAAACCATATTAACAAAAGAAAAAAATTGGCCAAAAGATGTGAACAGAAAATTGACAAAAGAGCAAACCTGCAGCAGGGCCACCGTCCTGTATCACTCTAGGGGATACCATCTATGCGAAAATAGTGCCCAGAAGTGTTCAGTCCCTCCAGAGCATGGTTTATACAGTGACCATGCTGACTGGCTACCATATAAAGAGATGTTCAGCCTTATTAGTAATCAAGGACATACAAATTAAAACAATAAGATATCACTTTATACTTATCAGATTAGAGAATTTAAAGCAGTGATTAATGTAATAAAAACAAAGGTATAAAGTATAATACCATAAACCATGGATAAACATATAGGTAAATAAATGAACAGAAGGTGAACTAGAATAATATATGTTAAATATAAAAGAGTGGGTGCCTATGTAAAGAAAAAGAACAGGACTGAGTTACAGGCTAAACAGAGAAAACAAATGAGGGCCATTAACAGACCCATGATGATAATATGCCATAAACTGCAGAATATGAGTGACTCAATTTTGTACACCTAATATTAAAAGAAAACTACAATAAAAATACCAGGTAATTCTAGAAAACGCAAACTAATTTATAGAGACAAAAGCAGATCAGTAGTTGCCTAGAGGAAGAAGGGAGCAAGAAGAAGGTATTACAAAGAGGCATGAGGACCCTTTTGGGGGTGATTGGTATGTTTAGTATCTTCACTGTGGTAACAGTTTCCCAGTTGTATACATGTGAAAACTTATCAAATCATACACTTAAAACATGTGCAGTTATTGTGTGGCAATTTTACCTCAAAAATACAATTTTACCTTTTAATATACTTGTTAAAGTATATTAAAAAAACCCAGATATTGATCTGAATAAATAATGCACACCATATAATAAAACCCCATAGCATCTACATAATATACTGCTATTAGATCTAATGAAGCGATCTTAATTCAGTAATTAATTGTAACTTTTTACATATATTACCTGTGTTTGTCCCCTTTGAAATAATGCTGATCCGTGAAGAATTTTAAACATATCTACCTCACAACTTATATTCCTAAGTGACGTCAAATCTCGACCATCACACCTACAGTAATAAAGGAAATAAATACGTAAAGCTATGCTGGAAATCAGAAAAATCACATCATTTCTTTATCTCAAAGTTCTCAACTGCAGGTGCATATCATAATCCCCTGCAGAACTTTAAAAAATTATACAGATACTTGGGTACCACTTGAAGTCCCACTGAATCAGAGTGTGTTTGGAGCTGTGACCTGTATACCTGTGTTATTAAAAAGCTCTGCAGGTAATCCTGATGTGCAGTCAGACTGTGAAGCACTGCTCTGCACACAAGGCCCAGAGAGATGGTCACACATCCACACAGGCCACATACTCTTTCTTTAATAGGTGCCCATTCATAAAACAAATATAATTCTTTACTGTTCACTTGAAAAAAGCCAGTTTTTGAGTAAATTCCCACTTGCAGAGACAGCAAACGCTTCAATTCCATCAAAAATGTTATATTTACCTTTTGTATTCATTCAAAATAATACTTCTAAAAACCTCCTTTGCAACAACATTGAAAGATTCTATTATTTCATATGGATCGACCTCTGGAAATTTTTCTATAGAAAAAAGACAAACCAAAACAAAGGTATTCTCTTTTTAGAAGATAGAGTTTCTCTAAAGTTCACAGCCTAAAATCAATTAATTATAGGAATAAACCAAGGGAGCTGACTCTGAACATTTAGTTCTCAGGTAAACAAAGTAGAGAAGTCAAAACATTTTCAAGCAAGTGAGGAACACCTAGTACCTCAAATGTGTTCTTGGGAACTTAGTTTGCTTTCTACCAGAACAATAGTGTTTTGAAATCAGCTCCCTGTTGTATTATGTTACCTGACAAACCCAGCCAAGCTTTATGAAAAGGTCTGACAATTTTAAGAGTAGTTGTCCTCATTCTTTTGCCTTAGGAATCTTTATCTCACTCTGCAAATTGGGGAACAATTTTTTTTATATATTACAAATCTTTTTTTTTTTTTTTTAGAGACAAGGTCTCACTCTTGCTAAGGCTGGTCTTGAACTCCTGAGCTCAAGCGATCCTCCCGCTTTGGCCTCCCAGAGTGCTAGCATTACAGGCATGAGCCACTGCGTCCAGCCTAAACATATCTTTAAAATAACAATAAGAAATGGCCACAGAAATATATTAACTATTGTATCTCTATCACACAAGAATAATTTTTAATATTATACTTTAATATGAACTACTATGCTTTAACTGAGTTGACCTTGGAAGGGAAAACAACAAAACATTTAAAATATTATCCTATCAACCCAGGGAGTCTATGCATAATACAAATACAAGTCACTTTTCTTTTTAAATAAGGCAACGTGTGCTATACAATTTCTCCCTCTTAATAAATAGGATGAAATGTAGTGAGAAATGACTAAACTTTTTCAATGATAATTGCAAATAATGGCCTTAATATCAATGCTAACAGCAGCATTTTCAATCTTAGAAAAAAGATATTCATGTGAGGATGTTTGTCTATAAGAAAAATTAACAAGATCTGTATGTCATGCTTCATTCACATTCAGTTTCTGTGAGACTGATATTATACAGTAAGATCCCTTGATTAAAAATTTCTGCAGAGCTAAATTATCTAAAACTTATATGTTATAATTCCATATCATATTAAGAGTAACAGCAGCAACAGTTAACATTTACTGAAAACTTAACTATGTGCCTGCTAGGCAGAGATGTAAATGATTCATTCATTAAATCCTCACAAAGTATTATTAGTATTGCTATTTCACAAATCAAGAACTCAGGAATTTCTAACAATATATTTGGGGTTTCAAAAGACAGGATACAAGGCTACAGATCTTGGAGGGTAAGAGTCTGATCCAGAAGATTAGGAACATTCCACATTTACAAGGTTACTCTGTATCAAGTGTAGTGCTGCTGGCCACATTCATAGAAGTTAATTTAACAGTAACTTTGTGATGTATCATTGCAAGTTTATTAAAGACAAAACTGACAAGCAATGAGAACAACTGATTTCTTTGAGACCTTACAACCAAAAGTTTTAAAAAAAACCTATTATATGTTCTAAAATTTTTTAAGTAAAAAAATATAAATAAAATTCACCTTTTAGTTGTTCCTCTATATCTAATCTTATCTTGTTAACAGCTTCATCTCTGGAAATCTAAAAGAAAGTTGAGGTTCAGTTATCATATATAAATGGCAAAATTTAGCATTTCTATTTTTTAATTATTATACAATTAACACATTATAAGAGTATTCAGATTTCTCTAATGGTAATATTCTTTAAAAGATTAGAATGGGTCATTGATTTATGAGAAATATTATGTATTTAACTCATTCAAATATATTTGCACACTTCCCTAAAACTTGTATTAATAAACAAAAGAATTGGAGAAACAACTAGGCTTTTATTCAGCTTTTTGTTTAGAGTTTTAATAAAAATAGGACTAACATTCACAAGCAAAATTACATAAGTTATGATAAAAAAGTATTCCTAGGACAATATAAGACAAAATTCAAGTATACCTACTTTATCATGTCCATAATCTGTAAAAACTGCATAGAGTCTCTCCATGGCAAGTCTATATTAAGCACAAAATAAATGTTAGGCATAACAATATTTGGAAACATGAGGCAGTTTCTATAACAAACAAAACTGAAATATTTAATAATAAGTGAAAAATTTAATAACCATTTCACAAATAATTAAAAATATTTATATATACACCTGTTTATCACTACTGTTTATTTTTCATGATATAGAACACAAATTTCTTTTTTTTTTTTTTTTATTTTATCTTATTGTTATGGGGGATACAGAATTGCAGGTTACATACGTTGCCCATGTACTGCCTTTCCCCCCAAGTCAGAGTTCCAGGCGTGTCTGTTCCCCAGGTAGTGCACGTTGCACCCATCATGTAGGTATATATCCCTCCCTTCCCCACCCCCCCTTCTTGAGTCAGCACCTTCAAGTGTTACCATTCCCCAAATGGTACGCAATGCACTCATTGAGAACACAAATTTCTTTCTTCCCACCTCTCAGGGGGAATCATTCACACATGGTGCTATGTTCCACCCTTCTTCTTATATTTAATCGTTCAGTTATTCCCACGTTAGATTTTTCCTTTCACACATACTTTGTTTTTAACCTATTGCTTTCTTCCATTCTGTCCACTTCGGCTCAGTTATCACAGGAAACTCTTTTGTTAGGGACAGTTTACACAGTTCTTTAATTTCTGACTGATAAATGTGAGACTGACATTAAGGGAAAATATTAACCTTTTCTTTTTTCTTTTATTTTTTTGAGACAGGGTCTTGCTCTGTTGCCCGTGGCATGGAGTTAGCCTAGCTCACAGCAACCTCCAACTCCTGGGCTCAAGCAATCCTCCTGCCTCAGCTTCCCAAGTAGCTGGGACTACAGGCATGTGCCACCACACCCCATCATTTTTTTCTATTTTTAGTTGTCCAGGTAATTTCTTTCTATTTTTTTAGTAGAGATGGAGGTCTCACTCTTGCTAAGGCTGGTCTCAAACTCCTGACCTTGAGTGATCCTCCCGCCTTGGCCTCCCAGAGTGCTAGGATTACAGGCGTGAGCCACTACACCGGGCCAAATCTTTGCAATTTATTTCCAATAAAATGAAATAATTTTCTAGTGACTGATTCATATTTACTGAGTGCCCACGTGCCAGGCACTGCTCTAACCACTTGGCATGTAGTGGTATTATATCTGATATCTTTTTGAGAACCCTAATAGTTTTCTTAGATATTCAAGTATCTTATGCTTTATTCTTTTTTCCAAAACAAAGAAAGATATGGGGATTACCTGTATCTTAACCAATAAACACATTCTAACTTTAATTTGAGATTCAAAGTTAGGCCCTAGAAGAGGGATGTGGATTTCTTCTTTTTAAGGCATTAAATAGATACTTATGACAATGACAAGATAGAAAAATGCTGTTCGTGAAGTAATGCATGGGCAATGCTTCCATGGGAAGGTTTTTTCCCCCAAGAGAAAATTAAATCTGGTGACAATTTCATATTTTCTTTTGTACAGATGTTCTTACTTATGAGC
The DNA here is from genome assembly GCF_041146395.1 of Eulemur rufifrons. NCBI lineage: Eukaryota > Metazoa > Chordata > Mammalia > Primates > Lemuridae > Eulemur > Eulemur rufifrons. The sequence continues at coordinate 72,528,863 of NC_091001.1, read as the reverse complement.
ATATTTCACAATCTCTGGTGAAGGGGTAAATAACTTCTGAGGTGTCCTCTTGGTAACGCCAATTTCTTTTACCAACTGCTGAATGCCCTGAATTATTTGTTGGGTATATTTCATTCCCACTTTGATAGCATGGCAAAAGTCCTGCTGTAAAATGTTCTCTGCAGAGGCTTCCAACATAACTATTTGAAGAAAAGAAAAATAATGACTGTCATTGAATCTTTTACCAATATAACATTTTAAAATACCATGATATGACATAAATAGTATAGATCAATTTTATTTCTTAGTGATACATCCACCTTGATTTCTTTCCTCAGAATCAACATACTTCTAAAACATAAACAGCAGTAAATGAATAAAGAAACATTGATATTAGAATTTAGGTTTATATTCTCCTTAAATTTAATGAGGGATTTCTCATAGAAAATGAAACAGGAAAAAATAATTAAATTATGCACATACTTTAAGTGACATTTTTATTTTTTAGAGAGAGGGTCTCGCTCTGTTGCCCAGGCTAGAGTGCACTGGCGTCATCATAGTTCACTGCAGCCTTCAACTCCTGGGTTCAAGCAATCCTCCTGCCTCAGCCTCCCAAGTAGCTGGGACTACAGGTGTGCACCACCATGCCTAACTAATTTTTAAATTTTTTTGTAGAGACGGGGTCTCACTATTGCCCAAGTTGGTCTTGAACTCCTGGGCTCACGCAGTCCTCCCATGAGCCTGGCATGGCCAATAAGAGTTTTATTTAGGTGTAAATCACATAATATAAAACTCAACTTTTAAAAGTATACAAGTACATTTATTTTTAATATGTATTTTATTTTACTTTTAATATGTATTTTAAATAAAATGTAAAAATATGCAACACAGTAGGAATTCAATAAATCTCTCCTGTTTAACAATTATTTGACGTGATGTCCCACTTAACTGTGACTTATTGTCACATTTGTCTAATGCTTGCACATGAGGGGAAATCTTCACAGTCATCCTATTTCAAATAAGACAACTAAATAGAGGACCCTAGTGACCATCATAAAAAGGTTGCTTTTATGTTTGTTTTTTTTTTTTTAAAGAGAGTCTCGTCCTGTTGCCCAGGCTAGAGTATCGTGGCATCGGCCTAGCTCACAGCAACCTCAAACTCCTGGGCTCAAGGGATCCTCCCGCCTCAGCCCCCAAATAGCTAGGACTCCAGTAGCGAGCCAACACGCCCAGCTAAGTTTTTCTATTTTTTTGTTTTTTACCATCTGTAGGACTCTGCTTGATATAATTTTTTCTATTTTTAGTAGAGACAGGGTCTTGCTCTTGCTCAGTCTGATCTCAAACTCCTGAGCTCAAGCAATCCCCCTGCCTCGGCCTTCCACAGTGCTAGGATTACAGGCGTGATTACAGCTGCTTTTATGGTTTTATGACAATAAAACTCCTGTGTAAAGTAGGGAAGTGCCAAAATTGGGCTTTTACCATTGTATGAGGTCATTAAATATGAAATGTCAAATTTCAAATCAAAAGTGCAGTTTATCTATCTCAAATAAGCAGTACAATTAATCAAAGTATGCGCCCAAATTATGGACACAGTTTTGTCATCTTAATGATAGCTTGTTTATGACAGCAGCAAAGAAGACTGCAGAGCCAGTGGTGCTGCTATCATGAAAGCCATTTTCCACAGCTTGTTGAGAATTGAATATTTTTCCTTGCAAGAAGTGGTCCAAAGCCTGGAAGAAGTGGTAGTCAGTTGGCGCAAGGTCTGGGTGAATACAGTGGATGACAGAGAGTTTCCAAGTCCAGCTTCTGTAGTTTGAGTGGCATTATTTGTGTGACACGTGGTTGAGCCTTGTCTTGCAAGAGGATTGTCAAGGCCTGTCTCTACTGACCAATCTCAGCGGCTTAATTCATCCTCATCATTTTGTCCAATTCGTTGCCATAGACATCCACTGACTGACTAAGTTTCATGAAGCTCTAGTGGATAATACCAGCGCTGGACCACCAAACAGATATAAAAATGGATCTTGGGCTTTCTAAATCAGCAGTCTCCAACCTTTTTGGCACCAGGGACCAGTTTCATGGAAGACAATTTTTCCACAGACTGGGGGGTGGTGATGGTGGTGGGGTGGGGCATGGGTAGGGTGGTGGTGGTGGAGGCAGAGCTCAGGCAGTGATGCAGTCTGCCTCCCTTTTGAGGAGCCTTCCCAGAAATCCCCACATGGCAGTTTGCATTTGTATCTCATTGGGCAGAACTGTGACACACAACTGTGCTCTTGACTGTAAGGGACTGGGCTGTGGCCCAGGGGTTGGGGACCATAGTTCTAAATTATGTTTGACAGTTGAAGCAAAAGCAAAAATTATAACAATGCCTGATGTGGTTCTAAAGGTGGAGGAATATGGAAACAATTATATTACAAATGGGGGATGGTAAAGGAAGGTAAAGTTTCAATATTTCACTCCAGGCATAAAGAAACTTCCTCTGATACCATGATACTGAGATGGCTATATTCTTGTTCTCATCTGTATTTCCATGACATCCTCTCTCACTTTTACAAAATTAAATTGAAGATTTAAAAAAAATACTGCATTTAATGTGTGTAAAATATATCTCAATAAATGGATTTTAAAAACAGAATGTGAAAAGAATATGGTAAAGAAAAGTGTTTACTCCCCAAATAAATTTTGTTTTTACTAATTAAACTTTAAAGCAATTCTTTTTTAAAAATACTTCATAAGAAAATTCCTTACAGTTTTTTGTCTATAGATTTGTACTGTCAAATATAGTAACTACTAGCCACATATGGCTATCTGCACTGAAATTAATTAAAATTATATAAAGTTAAAAATTTGGGTCCCTTACAGTCATGGGTGCAATTGTGTGTCACAGTTCTGCCCAGTGAGATATAAATGGAAACTGCTATGTGGGGATTTCTGGGGAGGATCCTTAAAAGGGAGGTAGACTCGCTCAGCTGGCACGTGCTATTCTGCTGTCCTCCTCTTCTTTTCTTCCTCTGCCCACAAGTCAGATGAGTTTGCCGGAGCTCTGGTGGCCAGTTCATAAGTGTGAAGATGAGATCATACCTTGAGTATAGCAGAGCAGAAAGCTAGAAGGAATCTGGATTTCTTAAGACATCATGGAGCCACTATTACTGTCCTGGACTACCTCTTAATTTCTTTTACCTGAGAGAAAATAAATTTCCATCTTGTGTAAGCCTTGTTATTTGGTTTGACAACACAATCCCCAACTAAGGGATGAATAACATACAACTCCTGTTAAATGTGTTTTGTATATCATATATTACCTAATTCTAACTCCATTACTGACCAACATACCAGATGTAGAAGCTGGAAATGAGGTGTTTCATACATTATTTATGCAAGAAAGCACTAAAAGTTTAATAGTTTATGTTTCATCAAAATGTTCCCACATCAGAACATCTCATGGCAAAAAGTCCCCAACATCAAATGTCACATAGTAAAATAAACCGATGAGAAGAGCCCTTATATAATTTACCAAAGGTCACACGGTTATAGTGCCAGAGCCAGGTTTCAAACCCAGGTCATTCTGACTGCTAAAGCCCATTGTCCTTCCACAGAATGAGGCCGATTTTCATTCATGGAATTATGACATGTTTATTATAAGGAATAAGTGAAGAAATGGTCAGTGCATTTCTTCTATTTTATTGTTAGTTTTCCACCTGCCAGAAATAGGTCACCTCTTTGTCAGAGCACACCAAACAGGCTTGGAATCACTGAATTCGCCAAATTAAAATATTTAAATTAATAAAACAATTAATTTATTACCAGGTTTAGAACTTTTTAGACTAAGTTATTTAAATTAGTAAATAAGTTATTAGTCTAAAAATAACTACTGAAATTAACTTGGTAAATAAAGATTTTTACATACTTCAATTAAAAGTTGTATAACATTCTATAATTTTGGGTACTGGTTGATACGAAGCAAGAGCACCATCAAAATTTGAGCCGGGTATGGTGGCTAGCACCTATAATCCCAGCTACTCAGGAGGCTGAGGTAGGGGGATTGCTTGAGCCCAGGTATTTGAAGCTGCACTCAAGCCTGGGAGACAGAGTAAGGTCTTATCTCTGAAAATAAAATAAAATAAAAAACACTACCAAAATAGGAGAGAGATAAAACAAAAATCTTTATGGCTATTGACCAAACTCACATACAAAAAACCCTTAAAATTCATTTTAAGAAGCTCAAACTTGTAAGTAAAATCCAGAACAAATATAGTATTTAAACTACTTACCAATCTGACTTTTAGGTGCTCCAGCAACCACTAAATTTAAAGTACTGGAAGACATTTCTTTTCGTGTTGGGTTAACAACACATTCTCCATCAACCATTCCCATTCGTACTGCCCCTAAAATGGCAATTGGCAATTATTTAATAAAAACTCCTAGTTTTCAAGACATTATACCCACAATGGCTTCAATCCCCTATCTCTAATTGTGACCCCAGAACAAAATCCATATTTCTACCATGGTATTTAAGACCCACAGACCATCCTACCCCACCCTACCTTCTAGCTTCACTGGACCACTCTGAATTGCTCAAAATATACCATTTCTTCCATCCCTCTGTAATTCTGCTCATGTACATCTCCTGGTCAAGACTGTATTCTCTTCAAGGCAAATGCTTAACATCTGATTCTAAGATTCAGCTTAAATGTGGACTACTCTGAGAAGGCCTCCTTGACAACCTGACCCCGCAAAACTAAACCTGCTCTTCTCTATCATTTTCTTAGCACTTTGACTATGCTTTTATAACAGTACTATTTGTAAATAATTACCTGTCTCTACTATTTATGCTGAAAGCAAGCACTGCCTTTTTCCTCTCTGTATTGCTAGGGCCTAGTCTGCCTGTTCCTTCAGTGCCCGCCTCAGTATATAGCATTTAGGACACTCAGTAATTATTTACTCAATGAATCATTTTATGTTGCATGGTTACAACTTGTAGGAGCTATAAGTTACATATATGATTGTTTTATCCTGAAAGAGTATGTACTCTGACAATTTCCAAGTCCAACAAAAAGGTCCTCTAACAGAAAGAGGCAATTAAGAAGTCAAAATATCTAGGAACAAAAAATCTATAACATCAAAACATATTGCTGTTAGAAACAAACCCAGGGCAAGGATGAAAATGTCTGAAAGACCCAAAAAGAGTCATAGAATGCCAATGCTCTAACATGCCACCATCATTTACTGAAAAAACATTCTTATTTTCAAATTCTCACTTACCAACAGGTCCATTCCAAGGAATATCTGATAAGGAGAGGGCTACAGAAGCTTAAAAAAAAGAGAAAAATAAAAGCTGACATTAAAATATTTCCCTACTTTATAAAATCAGTGATAATTTTAATCTCTGCTTTTATACTTACCTCCATTAATTGCTAGGACATCAGGTTCATTAACACCATCTACTGCTAAAAGATTACAAAGGACCTGGTATAATGGAAAAAAATTCAAAGCACTTAAAAAAAAAATCTACTTGATTTGGGAGAATTATCATTTAGGTTAATATCTTGGCCTAAAATGTAAGAGCACTGTATGGTTAAAAGCATAGGCTTTTTAGTCAAACCCCTTAATTTTGGTTATCATTTAACTAAATGCTCATTGATATTGGGTAAATTACTTAAACTAAACCTCAAAAGTTTCCTCATCTTTAAAAGGGAAAAATAATGGCATCTTCCTAAAGGATTCTTGTGAGAATTACAGAAATATTGTATGTAAAATACTTACCATGATATTGGCCATGTTGCAAGTATTCAGTAAAGGTTAGTTATTTCTAGTATGTAAAAATATTGTCTTCTGTTTATAAGCATATATGAAACAAACCAATGAATTACTTTGTACTACAATGATGTGCCTATGTCATATACTTAAGAAAATAATCTCCTTGAGGCTGTGACATCCTTGCAAAGATGTATTTACAAGGCATATTTATTTATTTCAAATAAAATGGTTATTCAATTAAAGTATATGGGTCATTATGCTGAATGAAATAATATTCAGAAAGTTTTTTTTTTTTTTGAGAGACAGGGTCTTGCTTGTTGCCCAGGCTGGAGTGCAGTGGCTCATTCATAGCTTACTATAACCTTGAAATCTAGGGCTCAAGCCATCCTCCTGCCTCAGCCTCCTGAGCAGCTGGGACTACAGGTGAGTACCACCATGCCTGGCTAATGTCTCCTACTTTTTGGAAAGACACTGTCTTGCTATATTGCCCAGGCTGGTCTTGAACTTCTGGCCTCAAGAGATCCTCCCATCTTGGCCTGTCAAAGTGCTGGGATTACAGGTATGAGCTATCGTGCCTGACCTAGGAAGTTTTAAAATATAATAAAGTATATTATTCAGAGGATTCAGTAGGTTTGGAGGATTTAGTAATAAACATAGGTAATAAAACTTAGTTGTGTTTGATTGTCTTAGTCTATAACTAATATGACTTACCTACAAGGCCCAGGCTGATCTGGTCCCCACCCACCTCAATCATGCTGACCTTTCAAACTCACCAATTTCTTTCTGGCCGCAGGGTGTTCTCACTTTCCATCCACCTGCCTGACACACCTTGGCTAACTCTTACTCATAATTCAGATGTCAGCTCAAACTGACACTGAATAAATGTTAGCTTTTTAAAAGTATTATCTTTTTTAAAAAACTGAATGTAAAATACAACAGCATCATCGAAAATTCTTATTTTATATTCTCTATAATGTTTAGCCTAGTAAGTATTACAGAGATTAATTAAGTAATTTTTGGTTGATCTGGAAACTAATAAAACTAAAGCAGAACCTACCTGTGTATCATAGAAGTAGCCAGCTGGAAAGAGAGGTCTAATTGAACGATCTGCCAAAAGAAAGAAAAAAGACATTAAATAGTACTGACAGCATTGCTGTACAGTTCAAAACTTCTGAACTAATATAGGTAGCTGTTCCATACACCAAAAATAAAATAAAATAAAATAAAATAAAATAAAATAAAAAATCCCCTTGGACTGATTTACTAAGATGGACATAGATAAATGTCAGTGCTTCAGTTAATACATACCATGCCCTAACAACAAAAAACAAGCAGGGTAGCAGCACATTAAGTGCAAAGATTGCGGGGCAACTTTTCCTTCTGGTTCCAAAGGCATCATTTACATATAGAAGTAGAGGAAAGAGACCTAAGACCAATAGCAGACTAAAAAGAAAGTTCTTCCTTGGTATTTTGTGTCTGAAGAATGCATATAAGTATACATAAACCAGCAATTTCTGGGTAGAACAGCTAAAAACCACAAACAATCCCACAATATTTAGAGATGTCAAAGATTTGGAATGTTATAGACATATTTCAGTAGTTGATAAACATAATGCTTTTGAACACAGATGGAAAAGAAGAGATGCTAACACAGACATATCAGAGAGGATTAATGCCTCTGTTAATATCTTACCTATTATTCGACTTGTAAGAATTTCTTTATCAGAAGTACCAATCTCTCTTCTCAGATAGTTTGTGGGAATTCTACCTGCTGCCGCAGCCTTCTGTCTGTAGTCAACCTGAAGTAGCAATAAAAAAATGAAGTCCATATGATTCTTTTTTTAAGTAACAAACTATACCCCAAGAACTACTATGTAAATACGAATATTTACATATTATATTTAATATGTATATAATATTTACATATTATATACATAATATTACATATTCCTGAGGTTGCTAACAACATATTCTAGACTAAGAGTAGAGAATATTTTATTTATTTTAAGCATTTTGTATCTCTTGGGGGAAGGAGAGGTGACAGAAATGTTTCAGCAAATTAATTTAAAAAGTCTCCCACTTAGTAGTCAGATGAGTACCTACCCTCACTATTCCCCACAGTTGCTCATTCTGATCAAGTCAAACATTGCTTTTTTTGCATCAACTCTGATAAAACTGCATTCTCCTTTTCATAATGGAAAGAAGGCATAAAATCCTAAGGAACTCTTCACTAAACACATAGAGTCATCTCTTGGTATCTGTGGGGGATTGGTTCCAAGACCTCTTATGGATAGCAAAATCCACAGATGCTCAAATTGCCAATATAAAATGGTGTTGTATTTGCATATAACCTATGCACATCCTCTTGTATACTTTAAATCATCTCTAAATTACATGTAATACTTAATATTACACAATGTAAATAATGTAATGTAAATGTTATATAAATAGTTGTTACACTATATTGTTTAGGGACTAAGAAAAAGTCTGTACATGTTTAGAACAGGTACAATTGTTTTTTTCTGAAAAAAATAATTTTTTTTTTTTTTTTTTTTTTTGAGACATGGTCTCCCTCTGTTGCCCAGGCTAGAGTGCAGTGGCGTCATTATAGCTCACTGCAACCTCAAACTCCTGGCCTCAAGCCATCCTCCTGTCTCAGCCTCCAGAGTAGCTGGGACTAGAGACATATGCCATCATGCCCGGCTGAAGCTGGACTCAGAACTCCTTGCCTCAAGCGATCTTCCTGCCTCAGCTTCCCAAAGTGTTAGGATTATAAGCGTGAGCCACTGCGCCCGGTCTTTCCGAATATTTATAGTCCACCATTGTTTGAATCTACAGATGCAGAACCCACAGATACAGAGGGCAGACTGTATTTACAGACTCATACCGAAGGGAAACTATGAAGGCTTATTCAATGTCAAAGTACTTGACAAACTTCCACTGTTCACATCAACTTACGTACCTGGACATTACAAATTCTAAGGTATGCTCACCACTAGTATGACAATAGGTTCTGAAGTAACCAATTTACATTCTTCTAATGACTCAATGTCATACAACTAAGAAAAACCCTTTGTTATGCAAACTTTATATTTTTCACTCACTAGACACTAGATAAAAAGATTACAAATTCTACATATATATTACATTACAGTTCAAATAAATCAGCAAATACTTACCACCAAAGGCATGAACTGGGAAGGCGAAGGTTTTGTTTTACTGACCGCTGTGACCATCACCGCAGTATCACCCGACTTAAACATGAACAACATTGGTAAATTCCTTTGAAATCAGATATTAGTATATAAGTAGCAACTGAATGAATCCTTACTCCAATTAAACTCAAGGAAACAGACCTGTTATTCTATGACATGATTACAATGAAAATAATTATTCACAAGTAATCCAGTCTTTATCCCTGAGCTTTTAAAAAACTATAGAATGAAAAGGAAAAAAAGCTAACTGGTAGTTTAGTCACATCCAATGAATTGAATCATATTTTCTATTTCTTATGAGAAAATTTACACTATAAAGAAAAAAGTTTCCAAGTATTACTATTGAAGAAAATACCAAAATCACTTTCTCGAGAAAAGCACAACAGGATTTATTAACAGTATAAAACAGAACCCCAAGTTTGGAAGGGATCTTAAAGGCCATCCAGCTCTCTGACTCTGTGGTTGTCTGGAATGATTCTGACATTTGAAATGATCTTAGTAATATCTAAATTAATTTCCAGTACCACAATTCTAAGAAGTTACATGATGTTCTAAAGATATTCCATAATAGACTCCATAACCATTTTTAAGATGAAAATTTAAAAACCTGGACTTTTTACCTGTACTACAGCAGAGCCATCTGCAAATCTGGCCAGTTTTCCAGAGGATATTTCTAATTTTCTGTTTAAAAATAAAAAAGCAATACAAAACTCTTAGGTCATCAGTACAATTCCAGCTTAGCATAAAATAATGAAAGATTCTAACAGAAGAACCAAAGGCTACTGAGTCCCCTCTTACTAACCTCCAGCAACAAACAAACCATAAGGGATAGAATTCATGATCATTATCAAAAGTACAAGGGGAATTTATGAGCTGCTTAAGGAATACAGAAACCAAGGCACAGCATTAATCTGAATTATAGAGAAAGTATTTTGGGGGTTCAGAAGCTAACTGTCTCCCTAAATGTTAATTCACATTTACTGTCTTAGTGTAGTCTCCTGTCACCCCTTGCCTTGTTGACTACAGTAACCTTTTAGCAAACAAACAGGGTCATTTCCCTACTTAAAAATTTCTCCCATTATTTTTAGGATAAACTATCACCCCTTGCCGGGTGCAGTGGTTCACACCTGTATTCCTAGCACTTTGGGGAAGCCAACATGGGAGGATTGCTCGAGGCCAGGAGTTTGAGACCAGCCTGAGCAAGAGCAAGACTCTGTCTCTACAACAACTAGGAAAATTAGCCACGTGTAGTAACTGACTACAGGCCTGGGAGGCTAAGGGAGGAGGATGGCTTGAGGCTAAGAGTTTGAGGTTGCAGTGAGCTATGATGACACCACCGCACTCTAGCCCAGGTGACAGAGCAAGACCTTGTCTAAAAAGAAAACAACAACAACAAAAAAAACCCTAAATATTGCTTACAAGGACCTTCATGCTTGACAATAGGGGAAAGACTAGTCTTCAATGAGGAAAGAACAGTATTTTCAACCAACAGTGCCGGGACAACTGGATATTCATATGAAAAGAAGAATAAATCTTCATGTAAAAATAAAAATTAACTCAAAATGAATGCTAGACCTAAAGCTAAGAGCTAAAACTATAAAATGCTTAGAAAAAAACATAGAAATAAATCTTCATAGATTTGGGTTAGACAGAGTCTTAGATATGACATCAAAAGTGTAAGTGACAAAAGAAAAAATAGATAAATCTGATTTCATCAAAATTAAAAACCTTCATGTTTCAAAGAATAGCAAGAAAGTAAAAGAAAAGCCACAGATTAGGAGAAAATATTTACAAATCATATATCTGATAAGGGACTTATATCTAGCACATGTAAAGAACTCTTACAACTCTACAACAAAGACAACTCAATTTTAAAACTTGGCAAAGTATTTGAATAGACATCTCTCCAAAAGATATACAAATGGCCAAGAAGTACATAAAAATATGCTCAATATCATTAGCCACCAGGGAAATGCAAATCAAAATCATAATGAAGTACTACTTCACAACTATTATGAATGTTCATTGTAGCATTATTCATAATAGCCCCCAAATGCAAAGAACCCGAATGTCCATCAACTGATGAATCGATAATCTAAATGTGGTATAATCCATACAATGGATGATTATTAAGCCATAAAAAGGAATAAAGTACTGATACATGTTACAACATGAATAAACCCTGAAAACATTATCTAGAAAAAGGCAGTCACAAAAGACCATAAATATGTTCCATTTATATGAAATCTCCAGAATGGGCAAATCCATAGAGAAGGACAATAGATTAATGATTGCCTGGGGCTGTGGAGGTTAGGGAGAAATGGTAAGTGATTGCTAGTGAGTTTCTTTTTGGGGTGACGAAATGTTCTAAAATGGATTGTAGTAAAGGTTGCAAAATTCTGTGAATATACTAATGCCCCATCGAGTTGTACTTTCTTTCTTTCTTTTTTTTTTTTTTTAAAAAAAAAAAACAGTCTCACTCTGCCACCCAGGGTGGAGTGTAGTAGACCTATCATAGCTGACTGTAACCCTGAACTCCTGGGCTCAAGTGATCCTCCTAGCACAGTCTCCTAAAGTGCTGGGATTACAGGCATAAGCTACTGTGCTCAGGGAGTTTTGCACTTTACATGAATTAACTGTATGGTATGTGAATTATACCCTAATAAAGCTGCTTTAGTTATGTAAAATAGGCAGCACTGTCAGCTCTATTACCGTTTCTGCTGAGAATGCAAAAAGAGGTTACTGAAGTCTTGAAACAGACCAGCAAAACTCCTTGTCAAAGAGCCCAAGATTCATCACAGGGTGTTGTGATACAAAAGCAAGTCAGTAACCCCTGAAGATACTGAGGAAGATGCTCTAGTCCCATGAGCTCAGCTTCAGAAACATTCTATCATATTCTGGTGCTAAGAATACACAAACGAAACACACACATGCAGACACCCCCAATGCCCTGCTCCAAATAAGATTATTCTGTCCTTCACATACCAAGGGGATGAAGAGACAACCCTTAATAATTCCACCCATTAAATACCTCTCCCAGAGGCTGAGTTAATGCAAGGCATATTTACCTACTCAGACTCATTTTGTTAAATTTCAAAGTCAGAACAAAGCATGTACATTTAATGCATGTATGTTAATAAATGCAATTCTTTTGTACTATCAGCCCTGACCTTCAAATATGAGGATTTTTTTTAAATGCAGGAAATATTTGAGAAATTCTAGTTGGGTTTCTATTATTATTCAACACAGATGTTATAATGTTGACAGCCTATAATAAAATGGGTCTCCCCGACTGATGGGAATGATGAAGTGCAGAGAGAAGGCTGGATTAACAGGTGGAACAGATGAAAGGAATGAGATGCTTAGAGCCAGTCATACTATATAGCATCATAAAGACCCCCATCAACCTATAGCTGAAATCAGTATTAAGGTTTTATGTGGCAAAATGCAAATTTGGTGTCTTGAAATTTTAATACTGAATAAAGAATATGATACCAGTACTTCTCGAGACCTACCAGGAATTGGCATTCCATCTACTAACATGAATTCTGAATACCTAAGTGATCCCTGTGAAGGGGAATGTAGGATCTCTAACTAGATCTAAGTGGTCCTAAGACACAGGAAAGAAGAGCTGTGAAAGCCAAAGTTCAACTCCACTAATGGGGCTACTGTCTCAGCATTTTGCCCATGTTGGCATATTCCGTTGAATATCCTCATTGATGGCAAATGTTTATTCTTTAATGGTGATATGATTTGTAGAGGCAACCAAGAGAAGGCAGTAGAATACAGAGGTCAAGAACATGAATTCTCTCTGAATAATGGTAGGCTTCATTGGAATAAAGTCCTTCCAAGGGACTACTTTAGTTTGTAGATGACATACGTCATTACTTCTCAGGTTTCACTAATGAAAATCAGTTACATGGCCCCATCTAAATGTAAGGACTAGCACTGTATCAGAGAAGAAGAGAGCACATGTACTCACAAGCACAAGCCAACGAGTTTACTATCCTCTCCCTAAGAACCAGGCCTCCCAATGGTATCAACAGGCAGGGAATTAGAGCCAGGAAAGCACTGTAAAGCTTTCAAAGCTTATATATTTACACTGGCAACTGACTGCATCACTGAGAAAAACAAACAAGTCTATTGTACCCCAGATGTTCACAAACACTAATATGTATGCTGGATTTATATATTTGTTCAAACACCAAATCCTCCTACTTTCTGTTCCCTCTGTTGAACCTACCCAGAATTGTAACCAGTTTCTCTTTTTGGGGTCCTAGGTTACCCATTAGATTAGATAGCCCTATGGTCCCATCTTGGTTATTGCCCAAATTCAACCTGTTTTTCTTCCAGGTATGTGCAATCTACATTATACAAAGAACCAGGTGATTGCTTTCCATTATATGTCATGATCTCAGCTGATGTTAAACTAACCTATGTAATTTTTTTCTGTCCATGCACTTTCAGTTTTGTTTTTGGTAAAAACATAGTATTACTCTTTTTTTTTTTTTTGGAGAAGTTTTTTTTTTTTTTTTTTTGAGAAGGCGGTCTCACTATATTGCCCAGGCTAGTCTCAAACTTCTGGGCTCAAGTGATCCTTCCACCTCAGCCTCCTGAGTAGCTGGGATTATACGTATGTACCATGATACCTGGCTCATGTTATTACTTTTATATTTCATGGTTGATTTTCACCTTACCAATTTACTCTCCAATATTATATGTATAAAATACCTCCTAACACACACAAGATCGATAAAACATCAGTGGCCTCTGGGGATTGGAACTGGGTGGCTATGGAAATGTATGGAAGATTTTTGAACTTTTAAAATGTTGAAACATATGAGTAAATACCTAATCAAAAATACTTTTAAAAAATAATAAAAAGGATGATAAGATGAACAGGGAAATCCTATTGGTGGAAAGAGTAGAAGAGGGTAGCTGAGGGAGAGAGAGAGGAAAGACAGGAGCCATCTGCCACAGAAAGTAGAACTTCAGGGAGAGATGCTTAAAGAACATTTTAGAAACATTTGCAGAGTGATATGGAATATAGCCACCATTCTCCAGCTTCCACCAAGAAATATTCAGTAATACAAAACTAAAAAAAAAAAAAAAGACTTTCATGATTTGGTCTGTTGCAAATTCACTAAATTCTTAGTGAATTACCCGTAGTTTCTCAAATTCACTCTCACCTTTCTGCAATTGCACTTGCTACTTTCTCTGCTCTGTCCTTACTATTTGAATCATTGTAAATTCCTCCTTATCCTTCAAGATTCATCTCCCATGGCAAGCTTTAGGACTGGATAAGTATTCCTTTGTGCTCCCTTAGTGTCCTGTCCACATCTTTCCCACATTAATCTTCCCAGCACTGAATGTGTGTTTTTCTCACTCCCTCATCAGCCCCTGTATCCCCAGTGCTTTGCACATACTAGATGCTCAATATGCTGTAAGCATTAAACATACTATCTGAAAAATGCCTACCACAATAGTATACAACCTCCCAGAGTGTGGTAAAGAATACATATGCTAACAAATATAAAGTGCCTGGTACATAGTAGTCACTCAATAAATTTTGCATATGACAACCTTAAAGATGAAAGAATTGACTTATCTGGCAGATATGACATTTATGCATCTAGTTATTTCAACATATATCGCAGGTTTAAAAAGAACTAGCTACAAAAGATGTCCAGCTTGATTAATAAGTGAGAGTCAAAATGGATTATTTATGGAAAATATGGAAGGTAGGAACTGCATCTCATTGTTCTGAGTACCCAGTGCCCATCTCATAGTAGGTGTCTGTTGAATGAAATGTTCTGGGGCACTTCTTCAGAGAAGAATGTGCAGTACTTGAAGAATGGAAAAGATGTCCTTCCCCCCCGCCCCCAAATCAGAATGAATGAATGCCAGGGGTGGAATGAGTCTTAGAGATCATCTAGTCTAGGGGTCAGCAATCAACAGTTCATGGCCTGTTTCTGTACAGCTCTTCAACTAAGAATGTTTTTTACATTTTTAAAGGGTATGTAAATACACATACATACACACACACTGTGTAGCCCACAAACCCTAAAATACTTAATATTTATTATCTGGCCCTTTACAGAAGAAGTTTGCAGTCCCTTGATTGAATCCAATCTCATTTCCTCATTTTGCACAAGAAAGTGATGAAGTAACTTGTTCAAGGTCAGTCACTAATTAAGTTAGGGACCAAGGCTTGGATCCAAAGCCAGATTTTTTGGCTTTTTGTATTAACTGGGGTCAAAAATTTTTAAAAATTACATGTAAAAAATTTAGGGCCAGGCGGGGTGGCTCACTGTAATCCTAGCACTTTGAGAGGAGGAGGCGGAAGGGTTGCTTAAGGCCAGGAGTTGGAGACCAGCCTGAACAAGAGCAAGATCCCCATCTCTCCAAAAAACTAGAAAAATTAGCTCAGAGTGGTCGCACGTGCCTGTACTCCCAGGCACTCGGGGGCTGAGGCAGGAGGATCGCTTGAGCCCAAGGAGTTTGAGGTTGCAGTGAGCTATGATGATGCCACTGCACTCTAGCCAGGGCAACGGAGTGAGACCCTGTCTAAACAAACAACCTGGCATTCAATAAACTGACATTTCCTTTCCCTTCCTACCCAGGGTTATAGTGGCCAGTTTTGGGCAATCCATTGGATTGGATGATGTGAGCACACACTGTCAACTCAACTCGTTTTCCCGACTTTGAATGTTTCCCACTTCAGAGCCTAGGGGTCCTTGAAAGTAAGGAGAACGAAGTCGAGTGGACAGACAGAATCAGCTGGAGAAAGGAATCCCGGAACAGCAAGAGGGAGGTTCAAGAAGCAAAGGGCACAGAGGCAGCGCGGGAAGGGGGAGGGTCTGAGAAGACAGACTCCAAACCCGGAAAGGGAAATTTGGAATTTTGGTTTGAGGTCAAGTGAGATTAAAGAGACCTGGGCTGCCAGATTTCTACCCTGGGAGATGAATGTACCCGAGCTGGCTGGACAGGATGCCTTGTGAAAAGACAAGGAAGGCACGCTGTTCCTTACCTGTTGCCTAGGTCAACGGCCACGGTTCGAGACCCCGCATTACTCCATAGTGCTCGCACCTGCAACTGGGTGAGTGCCCGATCCCGCCCTGGCAGACGGAGGGGACTTTCGCCCAGGGGCCGGAGTCGGAGGCAAGAGCAGCAGCGCCTGCAGGCCGCCATGACACTCGGCACACGATCAGCCCGGGCTGTTCCCGGATTGGCTCATTGCGCAGGCCGCGGGGCGGAGCTTCATGTGGTTTCGTTTCACCAGTGCCTGAGGGAAGCCGGGGAAGCGGATCCCTTGGCCACTTTGTACGAAGCCCAGAGAGGGTCAAACTTGTCAGAACGCGATTGCGTTGTCATTTGTCTCTATCCGCTAGCGAAGGGCAATTAGATAAATAATACTTTTTTGTGTGTTATCGTACTTTAAAAGAAAGTCCTAGACTAATGGAAGTGTTTAATAAGTAGCGTAAATTTATGTTCATTTCTAATAATAGAAGTCACAGGGCAACACATTATTATTATTTGGCTCTATGAACTAAGAATTAGGAGAATTTGTGTGGTAGGCCATAGAAAGAGATCACCCTCTTCCCTCCTCCGCCCTGGCTTTTATTTCATAAATTTCACATAAATATGTTACTGCAGAGGTTCGTGTTAACTGATATCTAGTAAATTTATTCATTTCTCAGTGACCTACATCATAATTTTACAAATTTTTGTCATTTCTGATTCATTTTTATTTCTGATATCTAGCAATTCAGTTCTTTGCCACTTTTGGTCAAACGTTCATATTTTTTAAACCAACTCTTAAATGCAAAATGTCAGCTACTATTTAAAATAAATGTTTTGTGAAATAAAAAAGTTTTTGGAATTTGAATTTGATAAATTTTAGGGAGTATGTAAATTTCTTCCACCCCTTCTAATCTATTCTGTTAGGAATTCTTGTTCCTTGAATGAACGAATCATCATTTTTGTATTAGGATATATATTTCTCTTTTAAGGTCATAACCGACTTCCCCAAAGAAAACCAAACAGCAATAAAACCCAACACACATTCAACCATAGTTTTAAGAATTTAAAAATGTTGAGCTCCCAACGAGTGATTTGGTGGCAAAGCAGATTTTTGACACCTTGCTTTCATGAGCTATTATTACTGGTTTGGGATTTCCATGCTTACAGAAGGTATTACCATTAAATTTTTTTAATAGGTATTTAGTGTTAGTTTTTGCCTTTCCTCCATTTGACTTTACCTTGAGTTGCCACAGTGTTTTCAAAATTAATCCATTGATACCTTTCATAAAGACAAATCTCAGAAAATCTACTTGCCAAAATTCAGCATGACTTCGGATTTATAGAGCAAGAATACTAAATTATCTTTTGGTAATGCACTTAAGTACTATATAATCATTTTCATTCACACAGTATTGCCTAATATTATAGCTAGAGAATAGACTTGGAGTCAGTCCCAGATGGTTCCAATCTTTTATCTCTGTTATTTGCTGGTTGTGTGATCGTATGTTTCTGAGCCTCAGTGTCTTCATGAAAATGGGCAATAATATAAAGCGCACAGGTTTTTTGTAAGGATTAAATGGAACAGAGGATATGACAGTACTCAGCACAGCACATTGTCAGCACTCAATAAATCGTAGATTCAGCTTTGATCCGGCCTTTTCTTAATTTTTCCTCTAGTTTCCTTTGTTCAGAATATTGAACACCTTTTTTTCCTTTAGAACTCCTTGAATCAATTAGCTTTCATCCAGCTAGAAATGCTGGAAAGCAGCATTCACATCTTAAGCCCAGCTCTGTTTCCTCACATAAATCCAAAACAATTGAAATAGTAGTACTAAGCTCATAAACTCAATAGCAGACATTGGCACTAAAATCTTGTGGCAGAGCTTTGTTATGAAGTATTCATACAGGTGATACAGAATATGTTTATAGTAAACATTTTTAGGTTAGCACAGAAGCAAAAATATAAAAAATTTAAATTCTTGAGGTTGTAACTACTACTACTGTGATCCATGAAGTTCAGTTTAAGAGATGTCACATTCTAGAAGTATAGTTACACCAAGTGTGGTTTGATAGCCAAAATATAATTTAAAAGGAATTCCTTATCTATGACTGTTAAAGGGCATTAAAAGTGATCTAACTTATATCTACCAACAGTATTTCTCTGATATCCTTTTCTGTTTTTCTTCAAACTGCAATGAACCTGCATCAAAATAGTTAATACCATTGCATGCTGAGTAAGCAATTTCATTGGAGTAAAACATCATCATTGCATGAAATTATGTTTCATTAAATTTTAATTTGGTTTGTAGTTTGGTTTAGACAGTTTATACATTTATTTTAGTTTTGTGATTGTCTGAAAGCTACAAGAACATGGAGTGTATATCTTGTTATATAGTTATATAGTAACATTATAATTAAAAGTATCACAGACACTGAGGAGTCCTTGAGAATGTTTTCTCCTGAAACAGTGTAGCCTATTCAACTTTAAGCTCTACACACTACTATCAGAGAGATCTTTATAAATCACAAATGTAACTGTGTCTCCATTCTGACGAAACTTCTTCAGTGGCTTCCTAAGTCTTTATAGGATACAATTTAAACTGCTTTGCGTAGAGTAAATCTTTCCTACTTAACCTCATCAACTTCTATTTACTACCTATTTTCCTGCCTACATCTTCTCATTTCATACTCCAAGTACATTAAACTTCCTGTTCCCTTGCAACATGCCACTCTTTCTTCTGCCTCGGTGCCTTTGCATGTATGATTCTCTGTGCTTGGCACACACTCCTCCCATGTGTCGATCTGGAAACTCAGTCTTCAGTACTCTCCTCTTTGACTTCCCCAGGCAGACCTATGGGTACAATCTATGTCTGTCCTTCCACTGTATTCTTAGAGTAGGTATGAAATGTCTGATTTCCTTAAGTACTAAGTTTGACAATTGATATCTCTGACATTTCACTTTGACACTTCTTGTTTTGTTTTTATTGTGAATGTACATCCTCAGTCTTGCAAATGTATGTTTTGGCTTGTGATTATCTTTCAAAATTTATTTTTAGAGCAATTTTTGTGAAACCATGGAGAAGCCAAAAATTCACATTATTTTCGAATACGAGTTCCGTTGTGGAACCAATGCAGCATAGACAGCTTGAAGTATCAATAAAATGTTTGGGAAGGATGTGGCTAATGAACGCACTGTATATTGATGGTTTGAGAAGTTTCATTGTAGTGATTTTAATCTTGAACATGAGCCACATGGGCGACCTGAGACCAAGGTGGATAATGAGCTGAAAACTGTAGTGGAAGCGAATCCATCTCAACCTACGTGTGAATTAGCAGCAAGGTTTGATGTTACTATCCAACAATATTGGAGCATTTGAAACAAATTAGCAAGGTAAAAAAAGCTGGATAGATGGGTACCGCATGAATTAAACAAGTATCAGAGGAGAGATCCTCTTGAAGCTTGCCTTTTTTTGCTGTCACAACATAAAGGTGAACAATTTCTATACTGTATTGTTACGTGTGATGAAAAATGGATTCTTTTTGACAATCACAAGCGTTGGGCACAATGGTTTGATAAAGATGAAGTGCTGAAACACAGTCCAAAACCGAATATTCATCAAAAAAAGCTAATGGTGTCTATTTGGTGATCCAGTGCTGGTATTATCCACTACAGCTTCGTGAAACCTGGTCAATTGATTACAGTGGATGTCTACTGCAACCAACTGGACAAAATGATGAGGATGCTTGTGATGAAGCAGCTGAGATTGGTCAATAGAGACAGGCCAATCCTCCTGCAAGACAACGCTCAACCACAAGTGGCACAAACGATGCTGGACAAACTACAGAAGCTGGACTTGGAAACTCTCCGTCATCCACTGTATTCACCAGACCTTGCAACAACTGACTACCACTTCTTCCAGGCTTTAGACCACTTGTTGCAAGGAAAAATATTAGATTCTCAACAAGCTGTGGAAAACACCTTTACTGATTTCAGCACCACTTGCTCTCCAGACTTCTTCACTGCTGGCATAAACAAGCTACTGTTAAGATGGCAAAACTGTGTGGATAGTGTAGGTGCATACTTTGATTAACTGTACTCCTTCTTGTTTGAGATATAATAAACTAAACTTTTGATTTGAAATCTGACATTTCATATTTAATGACCTAATTATTTATATAGTCATTAATTCATCTGTGGAAGTGAATGTGGGCATAGGTATCGCATAGTAGTTAAAGTGCTGGCTCTGGCATCAGACTACCTCTTTCACTTCCTACACACATGACTATTGGTAAGTTGCTTACCCCTTTCTATGTCTCAGTTTCCTCATTTGTAAATGAGAGTGATAATACCTACCTCCTAGGGCTCCTATATTTAAATACAATCTTATTTTTTGTGGAACTAAGCATAGTCCCTGGCACGTGGAAAACATGATAAGGTGTAGTAATATTTATTGAGTATCTGCTTTATGCCAGGCACTCTGCTAGGCTTAGGGGATACAGAGGTGTCAAGACAGTCATAGGGCACAATCCCTGCTCTATGGAGCTTGCAATATAGTGTGAGAGATGGACAAAAACACAATCAAACACATAAGCAGATAAATTAGAATGTGGTTAATGCTAAGAAGGATTTAAATGAGATAAAAGAGAGAGAATAATGGGATGGAGGAAAAACAAACTTCAAATATGGTGATCAGGGAAAACCTTCCTAAGGAGGAGATATTTAAACCAAACTGAAGGATGAGAGGAAGACAGCTTCTGAAACATGGGGGTCACATGGGAGCGGTGACTTGTGAGGGAAGGGTTGCCCCTGAGTCAGGACAGAATTTGGCTTTTGTGAGGATGTGGAAAAGCCAGTGTAGGTGTAGAGTTGTAAGCAGGAGTGTGGCGGATATGAGGTAGAGGAAGACAGAGCATGGTACAGGATGTGGGAAAGCACGGGAAAGTTTAAATAGAGAAGCAGCATGATCTACTTATTTTGAGATGGTCCATCTGGTTGCTAAGTCTAGAATGGATTGGAGGAGGACGAGGGAGAAGTGTAGCGATCAGGAGTAAAGTGGTGGCACGGAGTGACAAGGAGAAAGGATGGACGCATTTGGAATATATTTTAGAGGTGGAATTGATAGGACTTGCTGATGAATTGGATACAAGGAGGGAGGAATTAAGACTATTGGGCTCAGGTGGGTCAGAAATTCAATGTTTGAGGCACCTGAGAGTAGCTGTCAACTGCTAGTAGGATCTGAGTGTAGGACTCAGAGGAGAGGACTAAGGTAATATAAATATAAAAGTAACCATCATGCCATTGACATCACAAACCATGGAAATGCTTGACATCACTTAGAGAGGGAGTAGAGAGAAAAGAGAAAAGAAATGAGGAGAGAGAAGCTGCCAAGGCTGTGGGGTTGGAGCCAGCATTGATGCAGGAGGAGCGCTAAGATGCATTATACTGGGTATTTTCCGTTTGCCCCCTCCATCAATTCTCCACCCTTCTTGGCTCTGCTCTGTGCCCCAGAGCACTGATCATTATGGATTGCAATGCACTAGCTCCCTGGTCCTCTGGCTTTGGTTGGGTCAGCCAATGGGATGTACCAGCAGGAGATCAGAGGGCAAGAGGAGAGAGAAACTAAAAATGAGGAGCCATAATTCTTTATGGCATGGCAATGGCTGTCTCTCTGCTGCTGTAGTGCCTACCAGGCAGCCCGGCTTTCCTGGTTCCAGCTCTCACTCCAATTCTACTGCTTCTCCTCCTTGCTGCTCAGGCCATAAGAGTTTCCCACTGTTGCTAGTCCCTCAGTGCTGCAGCATTGCTCGTTAGCCGTGGGACCTGTCCTCCCCTCTGTACATAGCCCTTTCATTAAATTCTCTTTAGAATTCACCTGACTGTGTTCTCTGATTCCTGCTTCCCTTGGCACTGTGCCTCAGAAACGGTCTCTCCATACTCCTGCATGCCTCTCTCCTGGCAGTAGACCATTGTTACTTGTTACTAGAAGCTTGTTAGCCGGGAGTTGGGAGGTAAGAGGCTTGCTGCTGTCTGTTGTGATTAGCCCTCAGTCTCAGGCAGGCACCCTGTCCTGGGGTCGTGGTTGGGGGTAGCGTTTTTAGTGCTCATGCCCCTCCCAGCTCTGAGTCTGTGTTCTGCCCTTCCTAAGGGGTAGAGGGTTGTGTTCTGTTTCTTCCCCCAGCTGCAATGGGTTCTCCTGGTGTCTTAAAGGTATCAGAGTTTGTTGTCTCCCCACAGTTTCTAAGGCATCTGTTCCTTTGGAGAAGAAGGAGGGAGGAAGGAGTCCAGTGGGGCTTCTGCCTTTCCCATGGTGACTGCTGTCCTCCCTCTTCAGGCCTGTGCCATGAGACACACTGTCTCAGCCCTTACCCAACGAGGTCCATGAAGAAGAGCTTGTGAGTTGTTGCAAATTCCTGTTGTGTTTGGGTCCCCTGGGGGTTCTATATTCTCTAGGCAGCTTTCTTAGTTGGCTTGGGGCAGACTGAGTGGCTTAAACAATAGAAATTTATTTCTCACACTTTTGTAGGCTGAGAAGTCCAAGATGAAGGGGTTGGCTGATTCAGATCCTGGTAAGAATCCTCTTCTGTCTTGCAGACGGCCACTTTCTCTGTGTCCTCACGTGTCAGAGAGAAAGACAGGGGAGGGAGACGGAAGGAGGGAGAGAGATTGTTCCTTGGTCTCTTCTTATAAGGGTACTAATTCTATCATGAGGAGTCCACTGTCGTGCCCTCATCTAAATCTAATTACCTCCCAAAGGCCCCATCTCCAAACACCATCATATAGGGGGTTAAGGCTACAAAATATGAATTTTGAGGGACACAATTTAGTCCATAGCAATATCTCACCCTCAGTTAGCAATTAGTCAAAATATGTGGTAGAATTCTTCTTCTTGCCAAGGTGTTTAGTGGTGACTGTGCCAGGTAAGAGTTCATGTCCCACCTCTCTTTGGAGGCGTCCATCTTTCTTAAGATTTCCAGCTAGTTGGTTGCCTCATCACTTCAGTTCTCTCATGGGGTCAAGAAGAGTTGTGAATTTTCAGATTGTCTGGTTTTGTTGTTACTGTTATTGCTGTAAGGGTGGGATACTCTTTCCAGATTTCTACAGCCTAAGCAGAAGCCAGAGGCCTCACATGCGATTCAAGACCACTCCTCTCCACCTCCAGAGAGGTGAAGAAAGGGTATAATTTGTTCTTTCACTATTTTTTAGCCTCCTTTTATCTCCATAATTTTTTTTTTTTTTTTAAAAGAGACAGGGTCTTGCTCTGTTGCCCAGGCTAGAGTGCAGTTGCATCATCACAGCTCACTGCAACCTCAAATTCCTGGGCTCAAGTGATCCTCCTGCTTCAGCCTCCTGAGTAGCTGGGACTATAGGTGAGTACCACCATGCCCGCATACATTTTCTATTTTTTGTAGAGATGGGGGTCTCATGTTGCTCAGGCTGGTCTCGAACTACTGGCCTCTAGCAATCCTCCCACCTCGCCTCCCAAAGTGCTGGGATTACAGGTGTGAGCTGCCTGCCTGACCTTCCCCCATGATCTTTATGGCTCTTCTGCCATTGCTGCAGACATCTAAAAGTTGGCCATGATGTGGGATATAGGTGTGAGTTATTCGGGTGACCTCTGTTGGGTCCAGCAAACTGCACAGTTTTCTAATGTGGGTGCTCTCTGAGTGACCGTTTTTAACCTCCCAACTTCTGCTTCTCGTGGTCTGTGGCACAGCTTCTTACTGCTGAGATCCTCTTGTTTTGGCTCTTAGCCCTCTTGGGTGAGGTACCTTCCACATGGATTTCTGAAGTTCTCTTGGCCTGGAGACTCATACATCCTTGCCCCGCAAACAGGTAGAATTGTGGCTTGTCTCAACTAGTGAACTCTTTGCTTGCTCTGACATTTCAGGTGGCTCCAGTCAACTTCTGCCTTCCAAATTCTCTATGTGGGAAGCAGGCCTTAGTGTCTATATCTTAAGTGTCCCTGTTATGGCAACTTTGTAGTAGCAGGACGGACTCTCACCCCAAATTTGGTTTGGATGTGAAGACTGATGATGTCACATACACACATACATGGAGAGAGAGACTACAGAAAGGCTTATTACTGACATAATGAGGCTTTTTGGGAGAGCATGAAAGGCTTCACAACCTGGTCTGAAGACGGCCTGAGAGAGCAGGAAGAGGAGACTGGCTTGGAGTTTTTATTGTGGTTATGGGGTGGGGCTAAGCTGAGAGGCCGTGTGTGAGGGTGGGCAGAAGCTTCCGTGGTTTGACTCTCCCACCACTGCCAAGGGAAGGAGCACCTGAGCTTTCTCGTCAGCTTGCTCAGATCTAGGTTGGGCACACAAGGAAGACAAAGTGGTGGGGTTTAAAGTGCTCAGCAATCAAACATAAAAAAATGGATTTAAACTCTACCAGGTCCTCTAGCTCTAGGGGACATATGTCAGGTCTTCCTGAGAACTCGCTTCCTGGGCTTGGCTCCTATTTCATGGTAACACAGGACTATTGCACGGCTTACTGAATGTCTGTTTGGGGAGGGAGATGCCAATCTTTTCCTCATTCTCTACCGGTGGTTCTCCTGGGCTCCCATTGCTTGGTTTGGCTGAGGGTGGGGATGGCCAAGGGGGAGTGTCTTCTTCCACAGGGACGGGAAGAAAAATGCCACATCATTTCTAAGTAGGCCGGTAACTCTCTACCTCAGTAACTCTCTTCAATCCCACTTCCAAATTTCTAGTGTTCTTTTTGTCTGGAATGGGTGATGGGAGTTGATAATTATGGACTCGTTCTGCTATCTTATATTTTATAGACTGTGGGGGTAATTATCACTCACTGTTTTCAGTTTGGGAGCCTTAACTCAAATTTTGATATTATATGAAAAGCCCTCATTCAACATCCTGGTATACACCCAGGAGGAGGAAAGTTGCCGTCCCTGTAGTGGGAGAGAATGTGAGGCTGGAAACAGATGCAGGTGAGTTGGAAGGTTTGCCTAAGGGGGGATCGGGGAAATTTATTTAGCTTCAATCTCTAATGAAGTTTGAGGCAAGGGCAGCAGCTGAGAGTAGGGGAGGTAGGGAAGAGAAGGTGAGTGAAGTTTAGGAAAAAAGTTATTTTGGGGAATGGAGGAGTAAGTCTACTCAGTAAACACCAGGGCATGCCCAGACAGTGGTGCATTGCGGCATGCCCTTTGAGGTTTGTAATCATGAACTTCAAGGGAAACTACTCAGTTGGGTGAATTTTTTTCAAGCAAAGTTTAACTGTTTGATGCAGGCATGGAAATAAGTGGGGGTTAGGATTCATCTAAGGTTCGGGTTTTACTAGGTGCTGTGGACAGAATTGTGTCCCCTCTCAGATTTATATGTTGAAGCTCTAACCCCCAAAGTGACTGCATTTAGAGTAACTAATTAAGATTAAATGAGGTCATAAGGGTAGGGCCCTGATAGGATTAGTATCCATATCAGAAGAGACACCTCCCAGCTTTCGGGCTCTTTCTCTCTCTCCTCATCACGTGAGGACAGTGAGAAGGCAGTCATTTACAATCCAGGAAGAGAGCCCCTACCAGGAACCGACCCTGCTGGACCTTGATCTGGAACTTCTCACCTCCAGAACCGTGAGAACATTTCTGTTGTCTACGCCATTGAGTTTATGGTATTTTGGTATGGCAGCCCAAGCTGACGCACTAGGCAAAGATGACAGAGGGCAAGAGGGCAAAGGCGTTATGGATATTTGCATAACAGTGATTATAAAGATGGGACTGTGAAATCTAGGTTAGACAAGGAGCTCAGGATATAAAACCAGGAGAAAGTTGATGAATGGTGAGAAATGGTGGGATCCATGGATTGGATGTGGAATTGCAGCAGTGGGGATAAAAGATGGTGGTTGTTTTCAAGATTCATTCATGTTGTAGTATGTATCAGTGTGCCATTCCTTTTTATGGCTGAATAATATTTCATCATATGGATATGCCACATTTTCTTTATCTATTTATCAGTTAGTGGATACTTGGGTTGTTTCCAGAAATGTGAATCAACAGACATATTTTTAAAAAAATTGTGTTGGACTTCTGACATTTACAGTTAAGAAAGTCCCAAATAATACACGGTGCATGTGCATGTCTGTAACAATGTCAGTTGCACAGAGTTTTCATAAGGATTGTACGTGTGGTGGACACTGTGCTGCACCGCCCAGAATATAGACCGTGTACTCGGAACAATCAAAGCAGAGCATGTTCACACATTGTCTGTGAAAAGTAAGCGTTTATCTAAAAAGTATGCTTGCTCAATTTTTTGTTCCTTTTAAATATTGTTATTTAAGAAATGAAAACACCTGTTCCTCATTGTCATGGATTCATTAAGAAAGCTGTGAGACAGCACCACCGGCCCACGGCTTCTGCTGTGAGGAAAGCAGTAACAGGGGCGAGAACATTTCCCTCCTTTGGAGTGGTCACCCAGCCTTGCTGGTACAGGTAGCAGACTTCTCTTTTGTACCTTCCCCAGGAACTAGCCAACTGAACAGTTCTGGGGCTCTGGACCATTAGGGTAACTACAAACTCCCACCTTAAGGCAGAGGGTAGCACCAGGTCAGACAATGCTTGGGTGACACTTGCTGCAGCATTTTTTTTTTTTTTTTTTTTTTTTTGAGAATAAGTGATAGTAAAAACCTTTCAGCCTAGCCTGTGTGTGGTGAAGTTTCCCTTCATCCTAATAAAAGAGAATCAGAAAGGGGTCTGTCCCAAAGAGGGGATCCCCTCTAATTTTTCCAGATCTTAAAACAGTCTTGTTCAGTATCCAGAGTCCAGACCCTAAGTTTCACGGATGCTGCTCTGTGCTGTGCTAACTCCAATCGCCATTTTGGTTATTTGTTACTTCTGCCACCACCAATTGTTGTTGTTTTTCCTGGTGGATGGATTTTCCTGTATTGACTACACTCTTGATGCCTTCATACATTGTCACAAACTGTCTCATGGAAAGTTTTACAGATTTGTGATAAACGGAATCGATTTACAAATAGACTTTTGTGTCTGTTTGTGTGTCTTTAGGATTGTAACTAAAGGAACCCCCCTCCCCATTGGGTTGTTATTTAGCTTTTCATGTTGGTTAATTGTTCTTAGGATAGTGGGATCATTGTTCCTTCTTACAAAATAAAACAGTTTCTGTAAAGTCAGCATGAATGAGCAGTAATTGAGCACAAAAGCCTGACCTTGCCAACATTGCATTGCATGCTTAGTTAAATTAGTTCAGACCATTATGGCTTCTATTAACTGTGTTTGTCATTTGTAATTAATGTGAATTAAAATTTGGAGGAGACTTTTGGAGTTGTTTTTGGTTGATTATGCTAGCGGGAATTTCAGACCACATTAACATTTTCTCTTGCTCCTTAAAATTGTTCTGTGTTTTTGTAACGGAATAATTATGTCTTTATTATCTGATTTTGGAATAAGCCAACTTTAATGTTAGCTCAGGAGCAACGCAGACACCATCTTTCCACCAATTTTCTCTGGTTCCCTTTGACAATTGATACAAAGCTGATCAGGAGAGAAGCAATCCACACATCTGAGTTTCGGCTCATTGCATAAGATGATAATGTTGGTCCAAATTTAGAATGTCTTAGAGTAACTTAAATATTTTGTACTAAAATACACTTACTGTGTCTTGGATATGAAACAGGTGGTTCTGTAGACAGGCATGAGCTGTTGCTAAATAAATGGACTATTGTTTGCAAAGTAGCTCTACATTATGAGCGTTAATTCTCAGTAAAATCACAAACCTTCAGCTTTGCACAGCTTATTCTCTTTCAA
Organism: Eulemur rufifrons; assembly: GCF_041146395.1. NCBI lineage: Eukaryota > Metazoa > Chordata > Mammalia > Primates > Lemuridae > Eulemur > Eulemur rufifrons. The sequence goes on along the minus strand of NC_091001.1, from coordinate 72,501,115 downwards.
AGAAATGACGTTCAAGCTCATACAATACTCTTTGAAATATTTACATTTAAAGTAAAATCTCTCTTTGTGGTTATACATGTGCATCCATCTTACGAGGGAGAAGGCTTTGAAGTTGAGGAGTAATATTAACTTTAATATTTGGTTGCCATTTTCAGTCTTTTATACAGCTTTCAAAAATTATTAAGTTCACACAAATTCTGCTCCAGCACCCACATTTGCAGTTTCTCTGTCTTTTAGCAATCCGTATCTCTTTTTTCTGCTTTCCATATGCATCATTCTCAATACCACTAACCATTCACAGAGCCTATACCATTACATGAGAAAACCCAGCAATTTCTTTAGCACATGCATTCAGATTTTATCCCCTTAAATACAGACTCCCATGGACTCTAAACAAAGCAATATCAGGGTGAAGAGGATATTTGAGATTTCTTTTAGGCCTCTGCTTGATTCTCATTAGGCTTTCTTTAATTTGGTTTTGGCCTTAGATATTCAGCCTAGTTTCATCCACCCCCAACCCCTGCCCACCCCAATATTTTCTTAAGGAAAATTTTAGTTTTAGGTTTTTTTTTTTTTTTTAAGTTTGCCATTTTATATGGGAGAGGCTCTTGGAGCCCCAAAACAATTACAAAAGTAACATCAAAGATCACTGATCACAGATCATCACAACAGATATAATAATAATGAAAGAAAATCTGAAATATTGCAAGAATTACCAAAATGTGACACAGAGACAAGAAGTAAGCATATGCTGTTAGAAAAATGGCACCAACAGACTTGCTGGATGCAGGGTTGCCACAAACCTTCAATTTGTAAAAAGGCAATATCTGCCAGGTGCAGTAAAATGAGGTCTGCCTGCATTAGCTATAGTCCTCTGCTGTCCTTTACTTATTATTTACTTATTTATCCTACATATCTGCTACTTTGTATTCTTTGACCTAGATCTCCCCATTTCCTCATTTCCTCTCCCCCATCCGGCCATAGTAACCACTGTTTTATTCTCCATCTCTGTATATTGAACTTTTCTTTCTTTTAGATTTCACATATAAATGAGAACAAGCAATATTTTTCTTTCTGTATCTGGCTTCTTTTATGTAGTAAAGTGTCCTCCAGGTTCATCCATGTGTGCAAATAGCAGGATCTCCTCCCTTTTTTTTCTTTTTATTTTTTTAAATTTCAGAATATTATGGGGGTACCAACGTTTTGGTTATATGAATTCCTTTTGTACAGTTTGAGTCTAGTTTTAGTTTTTAACTTTTGTAAAGTTTGGTTGCTTTTGTTAAAAGATAAATTTAGGCACATTAAAATTTTAAAGAATTTATTTGCACAGGCAGAGATTCATGAATTGGGCAGTGCCAGACCTCAAGTGGTTGGTCCAGGTCTCCACCAAGGGGGAATTAGGGGAAAACTTTTATAAGGTGTTTGTGGGAGCAAGACAAACAAAATATTTGGTTGGCTAAAGTGGAAAGTCCCTAGTTAGAGGTTAGTTGGCAGTTCTGATTGGTTAAGCTTAAGTTTCATTTTACTGTTTATAATTGAATTGGGTTTTGGTTTGCTAGTAGGAATCCAGGGTGCTAGAGTTGTCTCAGCCTAATGACCTCCTAATTAATTTTTTTTTATTTCAGCTTATCATGGGGGGTACAAAAGTTCAGGCTACATATGCTGCCCATGCACCTTTTTTTTAATTACGGAGACAGAGGCTCACTCTGTTACCCAGGCTAGAGTGCAGTGAACTGCTCATAGTTTCCAGTAACCTTGAATTCCTGAGCTCAAGCAATCCTCTCGCCTCAGCCTTCCAAGTAGCTAGGACTACAGGCACGAGCCACCACACCCAGCTAATTTTTAAATATTTTTGTAGAGATAGTCTCACTATGTTTCCCAGGTTGGTCTCGAACTCCTGGCCTCAAGTAGTCCTCCTACCTTGGCCTCCCAAAGTGCTGGGATTACAGGTGTGAGCCACCAAGCCTGGCCCTAATTAATTTTTTTAAACATTGGTAAGATAGTATACTTCATTCAAGCCTTGAATTCTATATACACTCAAGTTGTTACCCTTTCTGATGAAGAGATAAATTTGAAATGGTACTTAAAGTATTGGGGTTCTGTTTCAACAATAATTTATTGAGTCTGTTGGGTATAGGCAATATGCTGATTTCACATTTATCATTTTATTTAATTGTAGAATAGTAGAGCATGCCATGCAGACTTGGCCTAGTATAAATTCATGAGCAACGTGCTATTGGGAATTCAAATGATATGGAAGACTCTGTCTTCTCTTGAGAAATTGGCAGGGACATACATAAATGTAATGAGATTATATTTGAGATATTAGCTTATTCCTCTTTCCTGATATTTTCTGCTATCCTACCATTCTTCCCACTCAGGAAGTAACTAGGGCACATTGATCTAACTACCTATAGGAGAGATTGTTTAAAAAGAAGAAAGAAAATGATACTTAGTTTTTGAGTTTCAAAATAAATGTAGATCATATTTTGAAAGAAACTATTTGAGAAACTGAGCGTATAAAGTTCTGCATGGCTCTATCTTCATGACTAGATAAAAAGATTAGAGATTAGAAAAAATTTTCTAAAAAGATTAGAAAAAATATGGCATTATGTAGGAATTATTTTTCCAGTTTTTTTTTTTTTTTAAAGACAGCCTGGCCGGGTGTGGTGGATCATGCCTATAATTCTTGCCCTCTAGGAGGCCAAAGCAGGAGGATTGCTTGAGGTCAGGAGTTTGGGACCAGCCTGAGCAAGGGACCCCATCTCTAAAAAAAAAAATTAAAAAAAAAAAAAAAAAAAAAAGAAAAGACAGCCTAAAGAGAAGATAAACTTGGATTGGGGAGGGGCAACAATAGGAACTTCATGGAAGCTTGAGAATCTGTGAGTAGAGGGGACTTCAGCCACAGGAGCTACTTTCAGTTCCCTAAAGAGCCATGTTCACTTATGTCTCAGTGGCTTTGCTCATGTTGCTTCTACATTTGCTTGAAGTGTTTCCCATCTCCAATTCTTCTGGCTAACACTTGTCTTTTAATATACAGCTCAGATGTTACTTCTGTTGGCAGGCCTTTCTTAGCCCACCATAGTCTACTGAGTTTCTGTAATAAGTAAGGGGTTAACTCAGGAGGCCCGGGTTGCCCAAACCCTGCACATGCCAGGGGTCTTCAGGATTGGTCCTTGAATGGCTTCTGGGAGATGACCTCTGAGCCCTTGAAATATACTTTCTGATAAAGAGTATCTTTTTATACCTTAGAATTTGGGCCATACCGAATAGTTTCTGCTAATAATGTGATTTGTGGTGAATGTCTGTTTTTATGTACCTGGGGCCCTGGACCACACTGTATCAGTATGACCTCTGGGTGGGGGGCGGTGGGGCAGGAGACTGAGTAAGATAAGTCATGCACATGCTCCATACCTTTGTGACTGACCCCCAGTAAAAACCCTGGAACCAAGGCTTAGGTGGGATTTCCTGGTTGGCAACACTTTGCATGTATTGTCACACATTGCTACTGGGGAAATTAAGTGCTGTCTGTGAGACTCCTCTGGGAGAGGATAACTGGAAGCTTGCACTTCGTTTTTCTGGGACCCTGCCGGATGAACGTTTTTTCCCCCTGATTTAAATCTGTATTCTTTTGCTGTAGTAAGCTATAACTATAAGCATAATGGCTTTTCTGGGTCCTGTGAGGCCTAGTGCATCATTAAACCTGAGGGTGGTCTATGATAATTTTTTATCATAACACTTATCACACTGTTCATTTATTTATTAATTCATCCATCCATTCGTTCAACCAATTAACTATTGAATTGTGTTAAGCCTAGAGGTATGGGAGTAAACATGAGAGGCACAATACTTACCATCAGTGGGTTTATATCCTGGTCGGTGAAAAGAGAGAAGTAAACAGATAAATACCATTTAGGGCAGTAGCAACTGTAATGGGCATAATATAAGATGCCTTAAGGAGCAGAGAGATCAGAATCCAACACAAACCAGCAGGGAGGGGTGTCAGGTCAAGCTTTCTCAAGGAAGTAAGGAGGCAAGTGATAAAGGGATAGAAAAAGGGGGGTTAACACAAAGGCAACACATATACGAAAGCTAGGATGTGAGAGAATTGAGATAACTTCATTATATCTGGAAAGGAATGCTTGAGGGAGAAAGTGGCAAGACATGAGGCTGGAGCAATATGCAGGAGCCAGAAAAGTCAGGGTTCTGTGAGCCTCCTTAAGGAGTTTCAATGGGAGCCATTGAAGGAGTGTAGCCGGGGAATGATCTGATTGGATTTGTGTTTAGAAGGATCACTCTGGCTATGGTTTGGAAGAATGGATTGGAAAAGTGCAAGAATGTAGGGAGAGAAACTCATTAGGAGGCTATTGCAGAAATTCAGATATGAGATGATCGGGGTCTAACTTGAGCTATTGGAAGTTCATTAGAGAAAAGAGGGCAGATTCATGAGATGCTTAGGAGGTAGAATCAATAGCACTAGGTGATACATTGAACATAGGAAAGAGGGAATGGGAAGAGTCAAATAAGACAGGATATTCCTCTCTCAGGTGTGAAGAAGGACGGATTAAGGGAAAAAAAAGATGAGTTCGGGTTTAGTCCTATTGATGTTAATGATTTCCTTCTCCCCTCATCTGTAAGTTCCATGAAGTTAGCCAACACCATTTATTAAATATAATCTATTCTGCTATAACTCAATAGTATCATTCCTAAGATACTTCTCATTATGTAAAGTACGTTATCAAAACTATTGTTTCAGTAGAAAGAGGAAATTAGGGACTAGAGAGTTTTTAGATAGGCAATAACCAAGTTATTTTTGCTGCAGGGATTTCAATAATAAAGGAATTTTGAATATAAATGTATTTAGTTATTTAATGCTAAAAATAATAAATTATATTAAAATTGACAAAATTCTTCATGTTCATTACATTCCACTCACTCCAGAGCCCTATTCTCTTCTTTAAACTTGGATCTTGACCTGGCAATTTTACTTGCAGCACATCTCACAAACACAAAAGGTAAACATTAGAGCAAACACATGCCCAGATAAATAAATAGGAGATGCCAGCAGAGTATCTGCCCATTCCAGCAAAGTGGCTCTGTGTCCTACGCTTTTTACAGATCGTCTTTACTTACTCAGCATTAGCTCACTAATCACAATCAAATTATTGACAAAGAATTGACCACATATCCTAAGAAAATTAATAAAATTAACACTATTAGAGAAATGGCTGCTATCCATTCCCCCATGATATGGAATGGCACCTTTGTAATATGCTCAATTCTAGGAAACTGTATTTAAAAACAAACCTCTTCAAGAGATTCTGATATCAGTTAGCTTTGTGTATGACTGTGGAATGTAAAAATACATACTATAAGCCAGAATTCCTCCTCTCTAGCAAATCACTGTCCTGAAAGTGAGATGGCATGAACATAACATTTCAGTTTAACCAACATTTATTGAATGGATGATGTGCTGAGCTATGAGTTGGAGCTACAAAGATAAATCATGGACTTTGCCCTCAAGTCTGGTAATACACAGCCAGATAACTTAAAAAAAAAAATACGGCAAGGTGCTGTGATAGAAGTGTTCTGCACAGAGTACTGAAGATTTCCAGGGAAGTTTCCTGGGAAAGGTGAAGTTTGAACTGGAACAAGGATGAAGTATGACTTCACCAGGTACAGAAGTGGGGCTGAAGGTATCAGGGGCCACTGCTGTCACAACTCATTGTAACCTGCATGAATGGTGCCCCAGAGGTAATGCAATGTGGAAGCTCTGGAAGAGGGGGACTGAGAGGAAGAGCAATCCAGGCAGAACACAGGCAGAGAATTGGAAAATAAGTGTCTGTTCAGGGAACTGGAATCAGCTTGCTATTACCTAGACTGTAGAATGAAGGTGGAAATGGTACAATGCAGAACTAGAGGATGGGTGATTCCGTGCTATGGATCTTGGATTACACTCTGTAGGAAGTGGAAAACTGCAGGTTTTCCTGTAGGTTTAGGCAGGAGAGTGACATGGAGATCTGAATTTCCAAAAGATGTCTCACGTGGTAGTGTGGAGGGTGAATTTGAAGGGGTAAGATCAGAGAACAAGAAAGAGGCTAGTTGCTGTAGTTCTGTGGTTGATGAGGAGACATGAATTACAGCATTGCAAGAGGGTCCAATGGGAATGAATGTTAGAGATGTTCAGGGAGAACAGAATTAGGTCGGTGATTAAATTAGTGGGCGAGAGTAAAGGAGGACTCTAGGATGACTCCCAGGTATTTGAGAGATTTGTAATGTGAGAAGATGATGTCAGCTTTGGTGACACAAAGTCTGAGGTACTTGTTAACTACCTTGTTCTGTAACACAGGGTTGAAAATAATAAGTGGCACAGAGGAACTAGAAATAAAACTCAGAAGAGAACTATGAAACACTGAGGAAAGAAATCACAGATGACACAGACTATTGGAGAAACATATCATGCTCATGGATTGGTAGAATCAGCATTGTTAAAATGTCCATACTACCCAAAGTGATTTACAGATTCAATGCAATACCCCCTTAGTATTTCGAAATAAAAAAACCTAGCCTATTTCATAGATCTAGAAAAAATAATTCTATAATTCATTTGGAACCGGAAAAGAGCCCAAATAGCCAATGCAATTCTAGGCAAAAAGACCAAAGCTGGAGGAATCACATTATAAGACTTCACACTATACTACAAGACAATAGTAACCAAAATTAGCAGGGTATAGGTACAAAAAGAGAGACATAGACCAATGGAACAGAATAGAGAACCCAGATATAAAACCATCTATCTACAGCCAACTGATCTTTGATGAAGCAGACAACAATGTACAGTAGGGAAAAGAAGCCCTGTTCAACATATAATTCTGGGAAAATTGGATAGGCACATGCAGAAGAATAAAACAGGATCTGTACCTCTCACCACTCACAAAAATTAATTCAAGCTGGATAAAAGACTTAAATGTAAGGCATTAAACCATAATAGTTCTAGGGAAAAATATAGGAAAAACTCCTAGATATTTGTCTAGACAAGACCCCAGTGGCAATTACAGCAACAACAAAAATAAATGTATGGAACTTGATTAAGTTAAAAAGCTTCTGCACAGATAAGGAAATAATCAACAGAGCAAATGGACAACCTACATAATGGGAGAAAATGTTCAAAATTTATACATCCAAAAAAAAATTTATACATCCAATAAAGGTTAATATCCAGAATCTATAAAGAACTCAAATCAGCAAGAAAAAAACAAAACCCCATTAAAAAGTGGGCAAAAGACACGAACAGAAGTTTTTCAAAACAAGATAGACAAATGGCCAATGAACATGAAAAAATCTTCAACATCGCTAATTATCAGGGAAATGCAAATCAAAACCACAATGAGATACTACCTTACTTCTATTAGAATGACTTTTACTGAAAAGTCCAAAAACAATAAATGCTGGCATGGATGCAGAGACAAAGGATCACTTATACACTGTTGGTGGGACTGCAAATTAGTACAACCCCTGTGGAAAACAGTATGGAGGTTTCTCAAAGAACTAAAAGTAGGCCTATCATTTGATCCAGCAATCCCATTACTGGGTATTTACCCAAAGAAAAAGAAGTCATTTTTATCAAAAAGACATCTACACTTGAATGTTTATTGCAGCACCATTCACAATTGCAAAGATCTGGAATCAACCCAAGTGCCCATCAATTCATGAGTGGATTAACAAAATGTGGTGTATGTACACCATGGAATACTACTGAGCCATAAAAAAGGATGAATTGATGCCTTTTGCAGCTATTTGGAAGGAATTGGAGATCATTATCCTAAGTGAAGTATTAATATTTCAAGAATGGAAAAACAAACACCACATGTACTCTATAATAAATTGGAACTAACTGATGGGCACACAAGTGCAACGAGTGAAGTAAAAGTCATTGGAAATCAAGCTGGGGGGAGAAGGGGAGGAGCAAAAACCTACCTAACTGGTACAATGAACACTATTCAGGTGATGGGCACATTTATAGCCATGACTCAAGCCATGTAACGAAAACATTTGTATTCCCCTAGTACTTTGAAATGAAATAAAAACAACTCAGAAGAATAAAATAAATACAAAACTCAGAGGAGGAGAAATAATTTCCAGTTTGCAGAGTCAGGAGAGAGAGAATCATAAAGAAGATTACATCTAGGCCTGGAAGGATTGGTAAGATTTGGATACAGGGATATGGTGAAAGGGAAATGTCCAAGCAAAGGCACACACACCCTCAGGATATTGTTTGGGAACAACTGGGAGTTCCTGTGTGTCAATAGAGTATGCAAAAGCCAGGTAAGTTGAAGCCAGGTCGTAAGAAGCCTTGGGGTTCTGTCTGTAATGTGCATTGGGCAATGATTTGAACAGAGCTGTGCTTTGGGAAGAATATTCTCAGGTATTTATATAAAATAAATTAGAGGTAGATTGAAGACAGAGAAGAGTGAGGACACTGCACCAGGATGCTAGAAACAGGAATGGGGAGGAGGGACCAGTGACGAAAAAGAGTAGGCAAGCCCTTGCATTTGAGGGTGGGGCTCAGGTCAAAAGTTATAGATGATTGGAAGACAAGGAATTGAGAAGATGGTACTGCTTGTATAGAAATAAAGGAATCTAATAGATAAACTGGTTTATGCTGACACCCTTTGGTCTGGCTCTGAACATCTAAGTATGTGCTATACTAATTTGAATCCAGAGAGGTCCATGCAGTGGGTCAGGGCACTTTACAAAATGCAAAATGTAGCTTTGCAAAATGTCAAGTACTTGGACACAAGGCCTGTGACTTCAATAAAAGTCTTAGGCATTTTCAAGGGAGACCAGCAGAACAAGATAATCTCAAGAGTTTGCTAGAATTCTATATTTGTATAGCAACATATTGTGAAAGTGCTTTGGAGCCTATCATGTAAATAAAAATATGTTCTGCCGTAATAGTAATAATTGATTCAGGCAATTGTTCATTCTGGCAAAATCATCAATGGATGCTAAAACTAGTAGGTGATTTGAGGAGTGACATATTTATATGATCTAACATTCAACTTCCCTCTGTTTTCATAATAGCGCTCTCTAAAATACCTCTTCCCACCACTCTTTTTCTTTATGTTTGTCCTTAATATAAAAAACACTCATAAACTTCAAAGGGTTAAAAAAATTAATGGAGTTCTCATTTATTGTTTAGCGTAGGACACACGTATGCAACCTTTGGACAATGGAGCATTCGGTTACCACTAGAGGGCGCTCGGGTGTTACTTAATTTACTTCTTTACTTTTTTTTTTTTTTTTTTGGACTACTCAAACTGTAAAATGGAATTGTTTTTTATATTTGTAGGTGAACTTAATTAGAGATTTTGGGATTAATGTAACTCCCTCCAACATTTTAAAGCTTGGGTAAATCTTTTTCCTTTCAGATTAAAAATAATTACCCAAATGGCATAGCAATCAGAACTCCCTCCAAAAAGGAAACAAAAAAAAAAAAGAAAAGAAAAAAGAAAAACATTCAAACTTCCATCACCCCAAAACTGATTGTTTTTGTTTTTCAGGAAACACTTCCAATCCTGGTTCATGGCAGGTTTGAGAGCCACAGTTTCTTTTCCATCGTTCACCTACTCTAGAACCAGGTTATGGGGTCAGGGAGTTAGGATGAGATGTACTCTCAGTTTCAGGGCTTTGATGCAAGGTGCTGACCCTCTTGTAAGTCCTGCTTCCCAGGACTGTCCTGCTAGTGGTTCTCCAAGTGTGGTTCCTCCACCAGCAAACCAGCCTCACTTGGGAACTTGTTTGAATGCAAATTCTTGGGCCCCACCCCAAACCTACTGAATCAGAACTTCTTGGAGTGGGCCCATTGATCTGCATTTTAACAGTTCGTCTGAGGGATTCTGATGTAATAGCTACCATATGAGAACCACTAGGCTAGATGATTGGTTTTCACAAGGCAAACTTCTTTTGGGCAATCAGAGCCCAGGTTTCATTGGTTACTCCCCACTCAGAGTCAGGAGCCAGACTTCCCTCCGGCTAGATCTCAGACCCTTAGGCAAATGGTAGTCAGGGTCAGGTGGTTTCTACTGTTTTAAGTTTCATTCCATTTCACCCACCCACCTTCCTTTCTTTCTTTTTTTTTTTTTTGAGACAGAGTCTTAACTCTGTTGTCTGTTGCCTGGCCTAGAGTGCAGTGGTGTCATCGTAGCTCACTGCAACCTCAAACTCCTGGGCTCAAGCAATCCTCCCACGTCAGCCTCCCGTGTAGCTTGGACTACAGGCATGTGCCACCATGCCTGGCTAATTTTTCTATTTTTCGAAGAGAGGAGGTATTTTTATGTTGCTTAGGCTGGTTCCGAACTCCTTGGCCTCAAGCAATCCTCCCACCTGGGCCTCCGAAAGTGCTAGGATTACAGCTGTGATTCACTGCCTGGCTCTGCTTCAAGTTTCTAAAGGAAACTTATCTTTCCCTGGTCTCAGCAGGGGTACCAGCCCATGGAAGGAGTTTTGGAAATAGATCATTCACATATAGAGGTGACCAAGAGAGTCGGTTAAGAATTTAGGAGATGAAGTATAGCTTAGTGTTTACAGGTTCTGGCGTCAGCTTGCCTACTTTGAATAACAGCTTTGTGTGGTATTAGGCAAGCTACTTTACCTCTCTATAACTCAGTTTCCTTTTCTGCAAATGGAATAACATAATAATGCCTGTCTCATAAAGTTGTTATGAAGAGTAAATCAGATCAGATTTTTAACTCACTTAGAATGATCCCTGGCACTATATAAGTGTTTAAAAATACTGTGCTTTGCACAGGCCTCATACCATCCTACCAGCACAATCCTATCCTTTTTGGCCAACAACAAAGCAACCACAATCATAGCTTTTTCCAATTCTTACAGGAATAACTTAATGTAAACAATCCCTATCACGTTTACCCAGGTGCCAGGAATCCTAGGAGCTCCTGTGGAGTCAGAGCTTTTCTTTTAATCTCAGCTCTTCCACCTAATAGGTGTCTGACTTTGAGCAAATTACTTAAACTCTCTTAAATTTCACTGTCTTTTTCCATTTATAAAATGGGGATTATAATTATAATCTCATAGGTCAGTGTGAGAGAAAGGAATAAAATTGGAGGGTAAATTGTGGAAATAGGCACCGTTATCTGTATATTACTATTCCAGAAAATGCTATAAAGAATGTAGTGTGGTGCTTATGATATACTAGGGCTTGATACATTAGTTCCTTTTCTATCACAGCTTAATACATTTTGAGGATTCAGGGCGCTTTTAAAGTGTCAAAGCAAATTGTGTTCTTGTGCTGTTTTCTTCCAGCTTCCTGCTCTGGCCCCTGGGTCTCTGGAGTGACGGGGAGAGGGTTCTGTTTCCCCTTCTTTTCTCACGTGGGAGTCTTTTCGGCCAGATTTTCTATTCTGACTCTCTCCTTCCAGATCCCAAAGCTTAAATTTTTATTGTAGAAAATTTGGAACATTCAATAAATCATAAATGAGGAAATGAACACTGCTGGTCCCTTTCTAGAAGAAAACATTATTATTTTGGTGTATTTCCTACTGGACTTTCCCCCCTTTGCTTAAATAAAATTGCTATCATGAAGTATGTTCAATTTTCCCTCCTGCCTCAGGGCTTCTCTAGATGTGATTCTCTTGGCCTGGCCTGTCTTTCTCTGGCTTGGGATGCGCCTCCTTTCTCTATGGCTTCCTTATATCCCAGCCATCCCTGATACTTAGAGAAGGTGAGGTCTCCCTGTCAGATGCTTTCAAAACATGCTGCGCTCATTCTGGACAGCATTCCTCACGGTTTGGAATTATCTGTTGACTTGTGGATGATGTGAGTAGCTTCTGTCTCCATGAACTGTAAGCTCCAAGGGAGTAGGAACTGGTTTACTCCACTGCATGCCAAGTGCCAGTGCGAGCCTAGGCCCATAGTGCGCCCTCAACAAATAATTTTTGAATGAGTGAATAAATACATGAAAAATGTGAGAACTTTTTAATGCTGGATGTGATTTTATTATTACTTTTTGGGGGGCATGATTTTAAATGGCTGATTTTTGGAGGAGGGGGCGGTTAGAGATGGATGTCTCACTCTTGCTCAGGCTGGTCTCAAACTTCTGACCTCAAGCGATCCTCCTGCCTCGGCGCCCCAGAGTGTTAGGATAACAGGCGTGAGCCACTGCACCTGGCCCCTAAATGGCTGATTTTTAACTGGCATGATTTTAACTGGTTGACGGCAGGTGATAGATGAGACATTCTCTCAGGATTCAGATAACTTCATGGATTTCTGAAGCAGCCTGCTATGGTGGGAAGATTCCTGGGCTGGGAATGAAGAGATCCACGTTCTCCTTTTTGTTCTACCAGCTCCTCTTATCTGGAACAAGTCACTGAGCCTCATTTTCCTTATCTACTCTGCTTCTCTCCCCAAAAATCTCACATCAAATAAAATAATGCACAGGAAAACCCTCCTCAAATTGCAAAGGACCATATAGATATGTAGGGAAGGCCTTTCAGAAGATATTTTGCTTGATGGAAAAATAGAGCCACTTGCAAATTAAATTTGCACAGAGGCTCCAACTTTCAAACGTGAAATCGATTCTGTTCACAAATCTCCTTTTTCAAAGCGTAATAATTAGAAATAATTGTGAGTCAGAATGTCTTAAGTAGCCCAAATACATACCTGCTACTTTATTTCTTAAAGGCAGACATTGGAGAGTTTGTTTCATTTTGTACTTAAAGATTGCAATAAATAATTATGGTATGTTGTGACAATATAAACTTAGATTTATGTCTCTTTCAAATTTCAATTGGCAGATGCAGTCAAGATATTTTTGACAGACTGGCCAATGAATGCAAATTAAAATACCTCAGTTTTTAAAAAAATATACTTTAAGCCTTACTAAACAGGAAAGGAATATGGTAAAATTTGGATTTCCAAAATGGAGCTAATATATTCATGATATGATTAATGTTCATATTTAAAGGGAGGATGGAAGAAAGAAAATTTCTTAGTAAGATCTTAGATTTCAAAAATTAAAACAAGTAACCCCCATAACTAAATTTTGTTGGCTGATTGTTTGGTAGTTTTTCCTTGTATATTAAATAATTTCCTTTCTGTTTTATGTGGAGGTGCTTGAAATGTATACATTGAGGAAGTAAAACATTTTGGAAAACAGATAAGAATTGAAAGTATGATATAAGGGAAGAGCAGTCTTTTACTCTCTGTGGAAATTTGTGAGTTCATGGATAAAATGAGGCAGTGTTTGCTGATTTTATTTATTAATGACTCCAACATGCCCTGTTGACAAGGAAACATTTTTCTTTTCTTTCTTCATAAATACCAAACAGTAAATGCACAGCATTTTAGAAGAGGAAAATACTTTAAAAGTTCAATGTCCTTGTTCATAAATACTATCTAATATTTATAAAGAAGTTTACAATTGCTTCCAGATAAAATGATTTCATAGAATTTTCAGAACTCTATTATTATCCTCAATTATAAATGAGGAAATGGAGACTTGGGGGCTTAAATGACTTGTCTAAGGTCACAGAGATAAAAATAATAATGATGGATAATATTAATTGAGCACTTACTCATCTGTGCCAAGCCCTCCTCATGCATGATCACATTTAATCTTCACAATAGTCTTATTACCTCATACATAATATGTGACAAGCTAGGATTATAAATCAGTGCTAAGAAACTGGCTTCACTGATTTATTTTTTTACTGAATGCTCTGCTATATACACAATCTAAATATTGAATACAATTAGTGATTCTATGTATTTAGCCTGTGTATGTGTGAAGCCAATTGGTCAAGTAACAGGTACTCTCATTTTACCGATGAGAAAATATAGACATGGAGAGTGAAAAGACTGCCACAGTAGTACTGGGCTAGCTGACCCTGATAAGCAGAGTCAAGAATCCGCTCTTTCCACCACACCAGGTTCCCTTTCTGTGATGTGTGTCTCAGAATGGGTGACTAGGATCCAAAGCTAAGGACAGAGAGGCACCAGGTCCCTCATATTCTGAATGTTGGAGACGAGGAACCGCCTCCAGGATTTAGTAAGAGTCAGACAAACTGACTCTGCGTTCCCCTAATCATCATCTGAAACTGAACCACTCCTCATGCCCAATCCATTAAACTTTTCACTAGGCAAGGGGAGACAGAGAGACAGACATATGGTTAGAGTCGTGAGTCTTTGGCTGAGTGAGAAGTACAGTGGCTCCCCCTTTGAAACCAAAGCAGGGGTGCTCCAAGGACCACCGACAAAGAATGGGATTAAAAGAGGAGAATGATATTTTATTTCATAGTCAACAGACCAGCTGATCTGACCCCAGTGCCTATGAGGGTCAAGAAACGGAGAAGCAAAGTGAGGCAGAAAGCAGTGAGGCAGTGATGTGGCCTGCACCCCGCTTGTAGCATGGCAATGTATATGGATTTCCCAGGGGTCAAGAAGCCACCATGGGAAGTAGCCAGGCTTAGCTGACCTGCGGTACCCTGCTCAAGAGGCGGTGGGGGTCATGCTAGGGGTAACACCTGGGGGCAGGAGAAGAGCAAGGTGGAGGGAGCTCCCACATCAGAAAACCATCCCCTGGGGGGGTTCCCATGGGTCGCTAACAAACTCTCACAGATGTACCTCATGGAACAGCCAGTGTTGAGATGCCTATCACACAGAGACCCACCGACGGCATTAGCCAAGGGAAGACCACAACTGCAGCACTGAAGTGAGACATTTGTCCCTTTTACCTCTTCCTCTGCTATCTCCCACCTCAAAGCCTACCACTCGAGAGGGAAGAGAGGTAGAGACCACGCCTCCTCTCTATTTCAGGCCCTGGCCACACATGCCTGAGCCACCCTCGGGGAGGGAGGAGCTGAAATTGAGGTTTTAAATTGGATTGGACTTTGTAGTAATGTAGTTATTTCAAAGCTGTGGGAGCTGCTTAGAATGTTGTTAAGGGATGGGAAAGGGAGATTCAGCAGAGCAGGGTTAAAGTAACAAATGGGAGGAAAGGACATTTTGTATTCCTACTTTACTGAATTCAGGCTACTCAGAATGTCTATTACATTTACCTGTCTCTCTATCCCTCTCTCCTTCCTTTCTCTCAACTGTAGCTTACCTGGACAGCTTTGCATCTTCTTCAGATATGTAGAAGGTTTTATGGGATGATATTGTCAGGAAACAAGTAGCATTTAAAAAAATCTATTATTGTATACGCAAGTGATGAAATTGAGAAAATATAGCCAATGAACAAAAAGGTAACCCCCCTTTTCTTCTGAGTTTTTCTTTTGCCGCAGCAGGTGTCTTGGCATCTGACCTGCCAGGACACTAAGAAGTCCTGACCGATAGATTCAAACAGTCAGTAGTTAATGAGTGCCTTCTATGGTAAATATCACTGAAGGGTATATGAAAGTGTTCCTACTTTTAAGGAGGTGACAATCTAGATAAACATATGCTCATTAAAGATAGAGTAGTGTATGACAGGTGCCAAATAAATGGAGTGACAGAAAAAGTGCTGTATGATTTTAGATTATCTAGCGACCCTCTGGCACTGGTTCAGGTCAGAAAAGGTAAGGCTTGAATGGTGCCATGAAGGATGGGTAAGAATAAGTGGGCAGAGACTAAAGGACTCTGGCATGAGCAAGCTGGCAGAGATCAGGGTAGTTTAGAAATTACATCTGGGGACATTGAGTCCCCCCACCCAAATTCTGCATCAGTATACTTTTCTTTGCAGGTACTGGAAACTCTAACTCAAACTTGCTTAAAAAAATCAAGGGCATTTATTAGTTCATGTAACCAAAGAGAACTAGAGGTAGAGTGAGCAGGAGTGGGTTAACTCAGGTTGTTGCTCCCTTTCTCTGTGAGCCTCACGGCTCGCTCTATACCTTCAGCCTGGTGTTCTTGGTTGTGAGATGGTTCCCGAGGTGTATTAGTTACCTATTGCTGAGTAACAAATTACTCCCACACTTAGCAGATTAAGCAACGAACATTGATTATCTCACAGCATCTGTGTGTCAGGAATCTAGGTGCAGCTTAGCTGAGTGGCTCTGTGTCAGGTCTCCTGTGAGGCTGCAATCAAGATGCCAGTCAGGCTGAGATCATCTGTAACATTATTGGGGCTGGAGGATCCATTTCCAAGCCAACTTGTATGGCTGTAGTGGAGACTTCAGTTCCTTGTCATATGGGCCTCTCTATGTGGTTTCTCATGGCATGGCAGCTGGCTTCTCTCTCTCTCTCTCGAGATGTTGTAACACATCTCAGAAGTGACACTATGTCAGTTCTACCCTTTTCTATTGATCATACAGACCAACTCTGCCAACTCTGATACACTGAGAGGGGGATTATTCAAATGTATAAATCTCAGGAGACTGGAAACCCTTGGGGACCATCTTGGAGGCTGGCTGCCACACCTGGCCACATGATTCCTTGTTCGTACCCAGAAGAAATTTGCTTCTTTTAGCCATTAAACTGAGTTCTCAGATTTTTTCTGATTATACCATCCTTAAGCCACAGGGACTGGAAGAATAACAGCTACTGAACGGCTTAGGTTTAGGTTACGGAGCCAATGTCTTTTGCAAGGGGGATAGGATGACAATGACTGGCCTAGACAAACGAGGGTACACCTAGAGCTGGAGATTTGTGTTGCTGCCACTCAAGCAGCATAGCTGTTCCACAGAAGGAGTGGACAGTGTGTTGGGGAGGCAACCACAGAGTCCTCTACAGTCTGTCTCAGGTTACTCAGCCTCCATGCCTGTCCTCCTCCCTACCTGAACACTGTTTCATGGATTGCAACCCTTCTCCAAAGGGAGACCATCTAAAGTTAATTCAAGCTCCAAGCCTAGGCTCTCTGGGTCTTTTCCCTTCTTCTTCATTGTGTCTGGATACAACTCTTCACAGTCTAATGATTTCAAGAGTGTACTTCCTACACAACCAATATGGAATTGTGAAGAAAGAACAGGATAACTTCAATAAAACTCCCATTGGAAAAAGAGTAGATGGAATACAATACAATGCACAGCTTTCTTTGGTCCACAGCACACATCATATTCTGCTGGATAGGAATTGTAAGTTCTCCCTGCCGTGGTTGGAAGACAGAGTCTGCATGGAGAGTGTAGAAAGTAGGGACCTGGTCATTAATTTCTGCCAGATTGTGGAGGGCCTTTTGGAAATTTAGCCTGTAGGCTATGGAGGAAAGAAAGAGGATCATTGAAGGTTTTAGAGTAAGGTAGCGACATGGTCAAAATTGCTTTGGTAAACTTAATTTGGAGGCTCTATACAGCATGAATCCATAAATTCCCATAAAATAACACCCTGGGGACAACTTTCCTTACATAAACTGAAAGTGATGCTTGAAGAAGAAATGCTAAGAGATTCCACAGTAAAAGTCCATGTATATAACCCAGGTTTGTCTCTTTCCAAATAGAAATTATAAGTTGTTTCCAGGGACCTACGTGGAACAAACAGGGTGGTTCATGTTGTGTCACTTTCCTGGTATTAATTCCAAACTAGAATGAATAAGCTTTTAAGACTCTTTTGAAAGGATTTGAAATAAAAGTAGACTTGGTAGGTATAGAGTGACTGGGACCAAGTTTAAATAGGAAAAGTAAGAAAAAATTACTAGAGAAAGCATTTTTGAATAACAACAATCCTTCATTTACCTGTGTATAGTGAAGGAAATAATAAAAAATATTGTTTAAATTATTTTACTACTGTAATCCCTACATAAGTTAGCTGGTTAAGAGTTTGTGTGAGCTGTGAACATATCTGTACTTTCAAAAAGAATTGGGTTGTGGGATAAGTGAAGCTGTGAGCCTTTGTACCTTCTATCGTGAATGGCTTTTACTAGTTCGGGATATGAGGAATGTCTTCTTCGTAGTCATAAAGCCTATGGGATTTCTCCTCAGATGGCCTGGAATATGTCCAAGATGGAAAATGGTGGAACAAATGGATTATTCCTATTTGCAATTTCAGATGTTAAGATTTAATTCGCATTTGACTTATTCCTGAGAAACATGATGGAAATACCTCCCACGATAAAGTTGTGTTATTTCTCTAGTCTACAGACTTGAGTATGGGTGAGTGAAATGTATAAAAGAAAACATTTTTTGAGGTAGGAATAGATTCATCATTGAGTTACCCTGCCAAATTCAGAATTAGATAGTGGAAAAATTCTATTTATTTTGAGTTTGTGAATCTGCCAGCAAACTGTTGGGAAAAATAAAGACAAGCCGGATGAGGACTTGGGTTATGGAATAAACCATAGATGACATATGACTGAACTTTTTAAGAGAAGAATATAGTTCTTCCTACTTTTATTTCCTGGTTTCAGCTTAAACTGAATCTTTAATAACTTTGATTTGCAGTATGTATTTCTATTGTCCTAAACTATAGCAGCAAAATGGAAAACACAGCATGTTGCAGTGTTGAAATCAATCTTAAGGGTCAGGAAATTGAAAATATCACGTTTCCATAGTTACACTAATTTAGTCAGATCACACATGTTGTTTCTGAGCCATTAGTTTACTCTTATGATGTTCAAAGAACACAATATTTACTCTCTAATGTGGTTAAGTTAATGTTATAATGCAAAGCAATTTCATATTTTCTTTATGCACATTTTAAATCCTTTATTATAGTTGGTTTGACATCAGATTGCTTGTACTACTTTGGAAAATGCAAAAATGTTGTAACAGTTTTTTAAAAGTTTCTGAAGATAATTAAATGGAAAATCATGAACATAACACAACTTAGAAAAATTACAAGATAAAGATGAACTAGGTTTTGAAAGTTTGCACCAGAATTTTTTGGCAATTCATTTGGTCTTCCAACTGGGTAGCTTTAACTTGACCTGATTTTAGTTTTCACAGTTATCACATTCTATATGGTATAGCCTTAATATCTACTCGGGATTTGTCCCAAATCATTTTTTGAATTCCCAAATTTATGAATACTGCTATAGCTTTGTAGGCTGACTTTTTGAGCCCACTTTTCCACAAAGAAACCTCTCCTTCACAACTTTATAGGAGTCATTACAAAGATAATGATAAAGTTTTTCTACAGAAAAAGCCAACTCTGCCTTCTCAGTGAGCCCTGTCTCAGTGCGCACACCAGGCACATCTTCATGACTGGCCTTCGCACACCAGTGTGTGGTTCAAAGTTGCTTCTTAGTAAAATGGCAGAATGCTACATGTCATATCTTTGAGGCTACTCATGATTATTGCATTGATTTCAGTTGTTCAACAACTGTGCATTCCTGGGATAAATCCCACTTCATCACAGTATATAATTCTTTCTATATGTGGCTGGATTTGGTTTGCTAGTATTTTCTTTTTTTATTATTGAGACAGATTCTTGCTCTGTTGCCGAGGCTAGAAGTGCAGTGGTCTGATCATAGCTCACTACAACCTTCAACTCCTGGGCTCAAGTGATCCTCCTGTTTCAGCCTCCCAAGAAGCTGGGACTACAGGCATGCGCCACCACACCCAGCTAATTTTTTATTTTTTGTTGACACAGGATGTCACTGTTGCCCAGGCTGGTCTCAAACTCCTGGCCTCAATGATCCTTTCACCTTGGCCTCCCACAGTGCTAGGATTACAAGCGGGTTTGCTAGTATTTTGCGGAGGACTTTTACATCTATATTCATAAGTGATATTGGTCTGTAATTTTCTTGTGACACTCATGAATAGTAGAATGTACTCTATCTACCCAAACTCTCATTCAGTTCACTGAAATTAATAAAAACAAATCCAATGAAAAAATGACAATCATGCTTTTTGGTATTGTGAATATGAGTACAAGTTATTTGGTTGATTGGATTGTTCACTTCCTGCTGAAGCGCTAAGTAATGCTGAGAGATTAAATTCGGTACAAGAAGTATTTATTGAATGCCTGTTATGCTAGGTTTGTGCTTGGCACTGGGGGTGTGCAGATGAGTAATGAACGGTAGTAGCAGTAATAATGGTTGTAGTAGAGTAGCATTAAGCTGCATAGTGGGTAAGAAGAGTTGGATTTGACTCCTACCTTTACTGCTTCCTAACTGATGGAGCACAAGCAAATTCCTTAAACCTCAATTTCCTCACCTGTGACATGTGGCTACTCGTAGCATGTAATACATAGGATTGTTGTGAAGATTAAGTTAAGAATACGTATAAACAGTGCCTGAAACTTAGTCATCACTAGATACAGTTCAGCTATTTTACTATTGTCTGCTTTTCATGTGTCAGAACTTACATATATTATTTCATTTAATTCTCATTAACAACCTGGTTGAGGAGGTTAGTATTACCTTCATTTTTATAGCTGAGAAACCAAGGCTTCAAGATGCTAAATAACTTGCCTGAGATCATTGATGTGGTGACTGGTAGAGGCAGAAATCACATCCAGAATATGCCTGACTGCCAAGCCAGTGTTCAAATACATCACTCTATATGGCCTTTCCTGGCTTAAGGGAGCTCTCACCTAGCTTTTCCAGGAAGCCCTGTCCAATAACTAGCTTAGATTCTTCGAAGTTTCCAGAGGAGACCTTTTGGTGCCGTATTCCAGTACCTTGTTCTCCTTAAGTCAGTTAAAAAAAAGTCAAACACAAATGTCATCTATTGTATTTGAACTCCATTTCTTCCTTAGTATAGAAAAGAAACTTAACCATGTGGCAACTTAAGTCAATACATTCCAGAAATTTTCTTTCACATTTACATAAAGAATTGATTGTTCAATGGGGAAAAAACATACGTTGTATACAAAACCTTTGTTTTTCTGGATCCTCCTTAAGATGAGAAAGCTCTGTTGCGGATCTTTTCTTGTCTATTTGGACCTTCTTTCTGTCCTTGATTTTTGATCCTTGTTTGATCAAGGATTATTTTACAGGGTCTTTGACTACCCGTTCATGGGTTAAGTTCCTACCTTGCTGTAGTTGTTAAATGCCCTCAGTTTTCACACCACATGAAGGGCTTTAGAGGTCATGAGAAGGTGGGAAGAGGGCCAGTAATAATAAATCATGTGTATGAAAAAGTGTAAATTTTTAGGGCCACATTTAGTGCACAGCTTCTCTTGTGTAGAAATAGCTTTTCTGTGGTTAAAAAGCAAGCTATGATTTGAGAGGAAAGATGACCGAACTGGATGTTGAGGCATTGGAAGGAATTTAAATAGATTGAGGCATAGAGAAGTGATGCGGAGTGAAGGTAGGGTAGCTATTGTACTTCCACCGAAAGCTATCTCAGGACTCAGCAATAATCTTGTACTCCCTTCAGGATAAACGATGTAGAAAAATAACCTGCTTCTACCAAGAGAAGAAATTATTCAACATTTCCTTTCTTCCTCCCTAGCCAATGATTCTTAGAGAGAATCTTTTTAACCCTAGATCAGGGGATTAGGCTCATTTCCCCCTTCAAAATAAAGCCCTATAAGCAATATTTACTTAGAATTGAAATTTCTGTGAAAGACGGGCAAATACCTAAAAACAGAACTTTCTGACAGGAAAAAAAAATCCTTATTTTAAAGGAAAAAAATTGAAGTGCATACCAAGTATGACACAAAGCTGATACCCACCCAGTGGCCAGATATGTTTTCCTGAGGGATTTCCTTGTGTTTATTCCTCTAGCATTTTTTCATTCCTGACTTTTGGGGTGGCCCTTCTGTGAAGAGTTTCCTCATCCCAGCTGTTATGATGTTTAATCTAGAGTTGCCAACTTCTGATCTGGCGGTTCCAAGACACAGGGTGAGGAAAACAAAGCTTTCCAGTATTTCTGAATCCTGTCCCCCACCCGCATTGGAATTAGTGTTTTAATCTCTGGTCTATCCTGAATTGTTTTCAACCCTAGCTTCATCTTTCCTCTCCCCCGGAATAGCAGAACAATTACTAATGGTAAAGATCTATGTCTATGTCCAGAGTTCAAATCACATATGCCCTACACAAACCTCAGTTTATTTCTCTTTTCCTTTTCTATCCCTCCCCTCCCTTCCACCCAAATAAATTATGTTTTTTTTTTGGTATGTGTGTGAAATATTTACTTTTTTTTAAAGATAAAAATTAGATTATAGTTTTTAAACTAACTAGGGTGTATTTTTTCTTGGGAAAAACAGGGAAATCTTTAAACAAGCTAACCATCTGGTTTTGATCCCAATGTTAGTCCATGGGATGGCTTGACAAATAAGGCAAGTCATGGCTTTTCATTTCAGAAATACTCGAGGATGGCTACTCCTGGCTCCCTCTGGACTTCGGCCTGGTCATTTAATGTTAAGCTAGGATGGTCCTGATGGGCCCTGTGGTTTATGCCTGACCTGATGCAGGACCAGGCGGTAAGGAATTAGGCATAAGCAGAATTAGTATATGAAGGTGGAACAAAGGCCATAGATTTATATGAAGAAATAGGCCATTTTTCCTAATATGGAAAGGCATAAATCTTACATTACTGTGACATATTGCTTTCTTCTGGTGCATTCAATAATACCATTATACTGTGAGTGAAGCTACCTCTGGCAATGGAAAATATTTAGGCGATAAGATGGTGAAGTTGGAAAATGGTGTTCTTTGGTTCTCCTGCTCTTCACAAGTGTCTGGTACAACATGGCTGTTCCCACATGGCTTTGTTTAAGGACCCCAACTTCAGAGTCCCCACGGTTTTGCCTTTAGGATGTTCTGAATCTTTTCCTCGCCCTCACTATTCATAGTAGGGATATCCACTGACCCAAAATCTTAATAGTTTAGTGTCACCTTCCCTTATTATCTGCTCCCTGCCAGGCACAGCTAGCTAGTTTGCTGGAAAAATAATTAGCATGAATTTAACATTTTGTACTTTAATAATGGGAATTTTTAGAATTAGTTCCTTATCCCCATATAAACTCTGCTACTATAATAAATTAGTGGAAATTTTAGGTGACATCAGGCTAATTGGACGTGGTTATCTGGGAGCAGGCAGGGCTCCTAGTGGTTTGTAGGATGTCACGCATAAGGTGAAAGCTGCCTTTGAATCTTCACTTCTGTTGAGAAAACCCTACCACTTCCATTGGAAGGTCTTAATGAAAGCTTTAAAGAAAACTGCAGATTTGTAATGAAGGAAGGATGGGTCCTTATTTGAAAGATGTTTTAGCCAAAAGATACAAAGATTAAATGGTGTCCTCAATGTTTCATAGTAGTCTAGATGAGAAAAAACCAGATTGCTGCATTGTTTTTGCTATATTATTCTAGGTCTTTTGTATGCTTGACAACTAGTTCTTTTGTTCATATTTCTGACCTTCTCTCCCCCTTTTTTTTTTTTTGCCTCATCTGAATTATTTATACCTTTGTTTTGATACATGAAAAAAATTCCTTCCAAATAAAAAGTCAGAAAGTGGAAGTTCCTCTGCTATACAGGGATTTTGTTGTTTTGTTTTTGTTTAAGAATGAGGGTAGGAATCTACTTTTGGCAGAATGAAAAATATTTAAGAGGTTAGAGTTACATTTATTCTATTATTGTAGTAGCAATGTATTTTGACTCATTCTTCAAATAAAGATAGTGGAAATCTTTTATAAAGCTTGTGTTAAGTGGATTTGAATATCTGACTTACAAGCATTACTTCTTTGGAATTTTTGTGTTTATGAAAATATACGTTGTCAACCATATACCTGAATTTGTATAAAAATGAATTTCTGAGAACTTGAGAAAGTCATTCCTTCCCCATTTACACATTGACATGTGTTTTTTAAATTGTATGCCAATATAAAGCTTAATTATTTTGTTTAGTATTAAGAAGCAATGTTAATTAAAATATCAAACTATTTTTGGTTTGTTTACTCATTGTCAGTTGTCAAAATAAGTGTAATTGGAAACAGCTGCCTTCATATTATTTTTGACAGTTCATCACTTTCAAATCTAAAATGAATAACTTTAAGAAAATGGGCCTTATCTAATTACAGTTTTTCTTAGAGTATGTATTCAGATTGCTGTTCTGTAAATTGGAAGATAATTAAAAACAGAAACTGATTATTTTAAAACTGGTACCACAGTTTTATGGACATATTTTCCATGGGTTCCTCATTTTTATAAGTTGATTAGCTTCATTTAGCTATTTTACACATATCAACAGTTTTCACTATTCTTTGGTATGATTAAAATGTGGTAGAAGAGCAATGAAGTATTTCTTTGCCCTTTTAATCTTGTCTTCAAGTTGTACTTAAACTTTTCATTTTCAAAACAGCTTAATAATGTGATTTGATATTAGCAAGAGATTTAAAAATTTTCCATACTTAATATGTGATCAAATGAGTACATTTGTTTTAATAGTTCTTAGGATTAATTTATCTCACTCTAAATAAATAAGCTCCTGATTAAATTTAGAAATTAGGAAGCTAGAAATATTGGAAATATTTTTTAAAATACTAGTTTAACATAAAATTCCATACTATTGGATAACTTTTTCTTCTAAGTGTATTACTATAGCATTTCTAATTTGTTTTAGGAATTTAAAAAGAAATGCTGTGTGCCTTCTACTGCTCATGCTAAGATTCCATTCCCATGCATGTATTATGTAAATCACAAAGAAAGAATTTGGCTCCAAAGGACTTTGATTTTACATGATACTGCGTTACGACCTAAAGAACACTAGACTATACAGGTTGGTAGCCCTGTGTTTCAAACTTTGCTTTTCAATAAGTCATTTTACTAGGCCTCATTTTTTCCCTCAAACATATATTAATAAGGATGGATTGGGTGACTTTCCTGTTTTCACCATCTCTGATATTTTATAATATTTGGAATGGAATCTACAACTGGCTCCCGCTCATATTTCCCACACTGGACTTGTCAAGCATTTTGGGTTTTCCTCAAGGTCCATACTTTAATACAGTGACACTTACTGACTGCAGATGACTTTAACTCTGAGAACAACATGAATAGTACATCATGAACAACAGCAAAAACAAAATAAAACAAAAAAAAGCAAGGATACTTTGTCTAATACAGCGCTGAAATAATGAATTGTTTTTTTAAATGTCAGAATATTACTGGGGTACAAACGTTTTGGTTACATAAGTTGTGTTTGTACCATTTGAGTCAAAGCTGAAATAATGAAATCTTGTTTGAGTTCTTTTTGAAAAGTCCCTATTGGAAGCAGATTTACCCCTGACTCCTGCCATCATCAGATAGGTGATGATCCTTGTTGAGCCAGTAACTATGTGAGGAAATGGCTGTTTTTGCCATAAATAGACCATAAATTCTGTTACCTTGGTACTCTTGCACCTTTCCCCTTAAATATCTGCTATATTCTTTATTTGGAGAACCAATTCTTTTAATTACCATGTTCCATTACAACACGTTAGAAGTAAGAGCAGTTTTCTATTAGTGATACTTTTGTCTGAGTTTTCCTTTCACACTGCATACGGTAATATCGAAGGTCTTCCTTCCACTTCTGACGAGAGTGTGTTCGTCTTCCTTTCAAACACTATTTCCTGCACTGTGTTCTTTCAACCCCCAGAATATTGTTCCTTCATTTATGTACTCTGACCACCTTTTTGCTGCTTTTACATTTTTTTGTTGTTAACTTTCCTATCTGCCTAAAACCATGGTTGTCTTTCTTTTGATTTTATGACTCTCTCATGTTACTTTCCTTTAGTTCACCTTTTCACTCCCAAAAGTCTTGAAAGAATCATGTTTGCCTCCTCTGTTTCAGTCCAGAGGAATTCAGAAATTCCATAACCATTTGTAGCCTCACTTCTGCCCCCAACAATTTGCTGAAACCACTCTCACAAGGTTGACTAAGAATTGTTCAGTCACTGAGCAATTCTTTCTCTCAGTGCTTTTCCCTGCTGTTGGCCAAATCCTGAGACTCTTTTCTCTTTTGGCTTCTTTACCTTTCCCTGGTTTTCCCATCTCTCTGCCACGTCCTTTTCTGTCTCATCTTTCTTCCTCTATAACTTTAGTTGTTCCTCAAGGATCTGACCTTGGCATCTTTTTCTTCTTTTTCTTCATTTTTATCCAATTTTAGACTTATCCAGTCCACAGGGATCCACTGTTGGCTGTCTGTGGTTGGCTCCCACATCTATACGTATGGCCCAGCCTTCTCTACGAAGGGAATCTCCCTCCTGTATTTATCCAGTATCTAACAGGCCCACAATTCTGATGGGCAGCAAAGGATCAGCAGTGGGACAATTTCCTGATACCTCTGTGTCATTATGTACGAAATGGAACTTGTCACCTATGTGCTCCAATCTGCCCTACCTCACTTACCTCCCTTTTGAGTTAACCATCCATAAAAGTCACCCAGGATTGAGACCTCAGAGCCATAGTTGTTCTTTCTCTCTGCTTTATTCTTTGCTCTGCTGACCAGCTGGTAAGTTCTGTATAGTTTACCTCCCTACGAGTTCTCATACCCACCCCGATCTAACAGATGCAATCCGTTTTTTTTTTTTATTTCATCTTATTATGGGGGATACAGAATTTCAGGTTACATATGTTGCCCATGTACCGCCTGTCTCCCCAAGTCAAAGCTCCAGGCATGTCCATTCCCCAGACAGTGCGCATTGCACTCATCATGTTGGGTATATACCTGCAATCCGTTTTTGATTCCCTTCTCTCCCTATAGTTTTCTTGCCTTCAGGTTCTTTACCGTGTTGCTGCTAGCTTAAAATTCCTGAAGCCCAGGTCTCATAGTTATTCCCTGCTTGTGTTAGCCAATTTGTGTTGTTATAAAGGAACACCTGAGCCTGGGTAATTTATAAAGAAAAGAGATTTATTTGCCTCACAGTTCTACAGGTTGTACAAGAAACATGGCACCAGCATCTGCAACTGGTGAGAGCTTCAGGAAGCTTCCAAGCTTGGAAGAAGGCAGAGCAGGCAGGTCACATGGTGAGAGAGGGAGCAAGAGAGAGTGGGGAGGAAGGTGCCAGGCTCTTTATAACAATCAGATCTTGTGAGAACTAATGGAGGGAGAACTTACTCATTACGAGGAGGAAGGCACCAAGCTATTCATGAGGGATCTGCCCCCATGACCCGCCCAGGCCCCACCCCCAACACAGAGGATCAAATTTCCAATGAGCTTTGGAGAGGGGACAAATATCCAAACTATATCACTGCTCAGAAAGTCTTCAGTGATGTATCTACGTATGGCCCTTAGAGGTGTCTCTTCTCAAAATCACAGGCTTCTCTTTTGACTGGCAGATTGACTTATTTATTCTCCTTTAGACCACTTGGACTTATAAATATTTTCATAATTTTAATATTGTGAAATATAGCATACCAAAAGTATATTATATGTATAGTTTAACAAATATTTATAAAGTGATCACCCATGTAACCACCACCCAGATCAAGAAATAGAACATTGCTGACACCTAGGAAGCTTCCTGTATCTGTCTTATCAATTATCCTCCTCTCAATCCCAAGCTCCTTTTCTTCCTCCAGAGAAAATCACTCTCTTGACTTTTATAGACATAATTTCCTTGTTTTTCTTTATAATCTTACTACTTGGGTATACATTCCTGAATAATATAGTTTGTATTTCCCTGTTCTTGACCTTTATAGATGGAATCATTATTGTATGTATTCTGTGACTTGCCTTTTTTCCTGTTGAACTTGTTCTAAGAATTATTCATATTATTGTTGTTATGGATTGTTCATTCTTGTTGCTCATTAAGACCACACTTTATATCCATTCTATCACCGATGCACATTTGAATTGTTTCCCGTTTTGGGTAATGATAAACAATGCTTCTATGGACATTCTTGTACAAGTATCCTGGTACATTTAAACATGCATATCTCAAAGGTAAAGATTTGGGAGTAGGCCAGATGTGGTGGCTCACATTTGTAATTATAGCCCTTTGGGAGATTGAGGCAGGAGGATTGCTCGAGGCCAGGAGTTTAGGACCAGCCTGAGCACCATAGTGAGACCCAGTCTCTACAAAAAATTAAAAACATAAGCTGAGTGTGACAGTGTGTGCCTGTAGTCCCAGCTACTTGGGAGGTTGAGGCAGGAGGAATGCTTGAGCCCAGGAATTGGAGGTTGCAGTGAGCTATGATTCTGTCACTATAATCTAGCCTGGGTGACAAAGCAAGACCCTGTCTCAATAAAGAAAAGATTTGGGAGTAGAATTACAGGGCCATAAGGTAAACCATATATTGAACCTGATTAGATAATGCAACACATTTTCAAAGAATTTGTACCAATCAATACTTTTCACATTATGTAAGTTCCTGATGCTCCATGTTTTGGTAACTGTTAATATGGTTATTACAGTTAATACAATTTGTATAATACAGTCTATATTATCAGAGTTTTTACATTTTTGCTCATTTGTTGGATGAGTAGAGGTATTTCATCACATTTTTAAAATGCATTTCTCTGATAAATAACTGAACATTTAAAAATATGGTATTGGTCATTGGGATTTCCTCTTTTGTGAAGTGCTTGAGGCTTTTTACCATATTCTCGTATTATCTATGTTTTCCTTATTATTTGTAAGAGTTTAGTTTCTTTATATTCTGGATACTAGTTCTATGCCAGTTACAGGCATACCTCATTTTATTGTGCTTCGTTTTTATTGCGCTTTGCAGACATTGTGCTTATTTTTCTTTTTAAAATTAAATTATTAACTTATCTTTTTCTTTGTTTAATCCCTTTACCACTGTAATAATGAGGAGACATTGTGTCTTTTTTAGAAATTGAAAGTTTGTGGCAACGCTATGTTGAGAAAGTCTATTAGCATCATTTTTTCAACAGCATGTGCTTTCTTTGTGTCTCTGTGTTACATTTTGATACTTCTTGCAATATTTCAAACTTTTTATTATTATTATTGCATCTGCTGGTGATCTGGATCAGTGATCTTTGATGTTACTACTGTAATTGTTTTGGGATGCCATGAACCACACCTCTATCGAACGATGAACATAACAGATAAATACTGTGTGTGTTCCCACTGTACCACCCAGTGGCCTTTGCTCCATTTCTCTCTTCCTTCTCAGGCCTCTCTATTCCTTGAATCACAACAATATTAAAATTAGACAAATTCATAACCCTAAATGGCCTCTAAACGTTCAAGTGAAAGAAAGAGTTGTATGTCTCTCACTTTAAATCAAAAGTTAGAAATGATTAAGCTTAGTGAGGAAGGTGAAAGCCAAGATAGGCTAAAAGCTAAGCCTTTTGCACCAAACAGCCAAATTGTGAATGCAAAGGAAAAGTTCTTGAAGGAAACTAAAAGTGCTATTCCAGTGAACACATAAATGATAAGAAAGTCAAATAGCCTTATTGCTGATTTGGAGAAAATTTGAGTGATCTGAATAGAAGACCGAACCAGCCACAACACTCCTGTAAACCAAAGCCTGATTCAAGAAAGGCCCAAATTCTCTTCAATTCTATGAAGGCTAAGAGGGATGAGGAAGCTTGAGAAGAAAAGCTGGAAGCTAGCAGAGGTTGATTGATTAGGTTTCAGGAAAGAAGCCATCTCCATACAGAAAGCTGCAAGGTGAAGCAACAAGTGCTGATATAGAAGCTGCAGCAAGTTTTCCAGAAGATCTAGCTAAGATCATTGATGAAGGTGGCTACACTAAACAACAGATTTTCAATGTAGATGAAACAGCCTTCTATTGGAAGATGACACTGTCTAGTTCTTTTATAGCTAGAGAGAAGTCAATATCTGGCTTCAAAGAACAGGCTGACTCTCCTGTTAGGGGCTAATGCAGCTGGTGACTTTTAAGTTGAAGCCAATGCTCATTTACCATTCTGAAAATCCTAGGGCTCTTAAGAATTATGCTAAATCTACTCTGCCTATGCTTTGTAAATGGAACAACAAAGCCTGGATGACAGCACTTCTGTTTACAGAGTAGTTTACTGAATATTTTAGGTCCATGTTGAGACCTACTACTGTAATATCTTACTTTAATTTCTTTTTCTCTCCTATGGCTGGACCCTTCAGT
Source organism: Eulemur rufifrons (assembly GCF_041146395.1). Classification (NCBI taxonomy): domain Eukaryota; kingdom Metazoa; phylum Chordata; class Mammalia; order Primates; family Lemuridae; genus Eulemur; species Eulemur rufifrons. The sequence continues at coordinate 72,471,227 of NC_091001.1, read as the reverse complement.
GCAATGTTGACTAGAAATGGTGATAGCAAACTTCCTTGTCTGTTTCCTGATCTCCAATGGGAAACTTTCAGCATTTAAATTGAGTATAATGTTGGCTGTATGTTTTTGTAAATATCCTTTATCAGATTAAAGTTTTCTTCTGCTCCTAGTTTGCTAACAGTTTTATTTCATTAAATCATAAATAGATGTTACATTTTATTAAGTGCTTTTATCTCTATTGAAATGATAATATAATTTCTCCTTTAATTTGTTAACATGGTGAAATACATTAATTAATAGTTCAATATTAAACCAACCATAAATTTCTGGGATAAATCCAACTTGATCATGATCTATTATTATTTTTATATGTTGCTAGATTGAGTTTGTTAATCAAGTCTAGCTAACTACTAGCTTAGGATTCTTGCATCTATGCTCATGTATTAGTCAGGGTTCTCCAGAGAAACAGAACAAATATATACATAAAACAAGATGTATTAAGAGGAATTAACTCATGCAATTATGGAAGCTGAGAAGTATCAGGATCTGCTGTCTGCAAGCTGGAGGGAGAGGAAAGCCAGTAGTGTAATTCAGTCCAAGTCTGAAGGGCTGAGGAGCTGAGAATGAGATGTTCCAACTCAAACAGTAAGGTAGGAAAAAAAGGGTGAATTCCTCCTTCCTCCATCTTTTGTTCCACCCAGGCCTGCAATGGACTGGATGATACCCAACCATATTGGGGAGAGCAATCTACTTTATTGACTCCATTGTTCAAGTGCTAATCTCACTGGAAAACACTCCTATAGACACAGCTAGAAACAGTGTTTAATCTGAGCATTCCATGGCCCACTCAAATTAACACATAAAATTAGCATCACAGCTCATAAGTGAGTTTGGCCTATAATTTTCTTTTCTTATAATGTCATTGTTGGGTTTTGGTATCAGAATTATGCTAACTACATTAAATGAGTTGGAGAGTATTTCCTATTTTTCTACTTTCTGGAAGAGTTTGTGTATAATGGAAATTATTTATTTCTTGTATGTTTGGTAAAATGCACCAGTAATGGGGCCCCATCCTTCCTCTCTCTGTCCCTCTGTCTCTCTGTCTCTCTCTCTGATGGGCCCACCAAAAAAACCCCCTCAAAACCAAAAAACAATCCCCCCTCAAAAAAAAAAAAAAATGCACCAGTAAATCATCTGGGCCTAGAGCTTTCTTTGGGGACAGACTCTGACTACTGATTTAATTTCTTTCATATTTATGGGACTTTCTTTAGACTTTTATTTTTTTTTTTTGATGCCAGTTGTATATGGTATTTTTAAAGAATTTTTTTCTATTTTATCCAAATTTAAAATTTGTTGACAAAAGCTGTCAATAATATGCCCTTATTATTTGTATAGCCTCGCTAGTGGTGTTCCCTTTTTTACTTCGGATATTTGTTATTTGTTCCTTCTTTCTTTTTTCCTGATTAGTTTTGCCAAAGTTTTGTTAATTTTGTTAGCCTTTTCAAAGAAGGAATTTTTACTGTTTTGGTTCTTCTCCATTGTTGGTTTTTTATTTCATTTCTATCTACTTTATCTTTATTCTTTCTTTCTACTTTCTTCAATTTTATTTTGCTTCTCATTTTCTAATCTCTTGAGATAAATGCTTAGCTTACTAATTTTCAGTCTCTGTTATTTTCTAATTTATTCAGTTTAAGTTATATGTTTCCATCTAAGAACTGTTTTAGTTGGACCTTAAAGTTCTGATATTCAGGTTTTTACATGATGATTTATTTAAATTATATTCTAATTTCTTTCATTATTTATTTTTTTGACCCATTTCATACTTTCTCAGAAAAATGGTAAATTTTGTAGCTATCTTTCCAAAATATATAGTGGTCAGAGAACATTCTCTATATAATTTCAATTCTTTGAAATCTGTTGAGACTTGCTTTATGGTCCAGTATATGGTCAGTTTTTGTAAACATTTCCCGTGTGCTTGATAAGAATGTGCATTGCAATTGTTAGATTCAGTGTTCTATGTATGTCTATTTGGTGGTAATGGTGTTGTTCAAATTTTTTGTCCTTTGTCCTATGCTTGTTTTTATCATTTGCCAAGAGAGGCATGTCAAATCATTCTGCATAATTACTTGTTGTAGTTCAGTTTTTTTTTCACATATTTTGAGGCCATGTTATCAGGTACATACAAATTTAAAATTATGTTTTCCTGGTAAATTAAAACTTTTATCATCATGAAGCCTCTTTATTTCTAATACTTTTTTCCCTTATAGTTAATTTGGTATAATATTAATATATGTATACCAGCTTTATTTTATTATTTGCATAATATATGATTTTTACATCCCTTTACTTTCAACTTCTCAATATCCTTTTAAAATCCTGGTCAAAAGTCTTTGTTTCTAAAACTGGATCATTTAGTCTATTTACATTGAAGGTAAATATTGATATATTTTTATTTAATGCTGTCATTTTATTTATTTCTGTTTGATATACCTACTTTATATTCTTTTCGCTACTTGTTTGCTTTTTTCCAGGTTGGCTGATTTTTTAAAATCATTAATTTGATACCTATATATTGTAGTTTTAGTCTTTTAGTAATTATCCTATATAACATGCATAATTCAATTATCAAAATCTGAAGTTAATAAAAACCTTACCCTTTTTCCAGATAATACAAGCAATTTAATATTTCATTTCCCTATATTTGACTTTATTTTTTCCTCTATTTCAACTTTTTGGGTTATTTCAACATCATTACTCCAGAGAATCACTGAAATAGAGAGGCATTTTAGGAAGACATGATAAATTTAATATTGTTAATACAATTCTTACAACAGTTTTAAGTGGAAATTCCAAATTTACTTACATGTGTCTTCCATTCGGTTTCAGAGCTGTTAAGGAACATTTCAATCAGTATATGAACTCTTGTGTTTAGAGTTCTAAAGATTTTAAAAATAAACGTGCATTCTAAGGGTAGATTTTTTTTTTTTTTTACTTTAGCATCTTATTGCAATGTAACAATTCCAGGCCTAATTTGTCCACTTATCCTGTATAGCACTTGGTATGAACTTTTAATCTGAAGACGACTTTATTTCTACTATTTTGGGAAAGTTTATACCATTTCCTCAATGTGCTTTTTGTGACACTCCCATTAGGTATATGTTGGAGACTCCTAATGGATCCTCCATATTTTTTATAATGTGTTTGTACCTCTTTATTCCACTGTTATGAGTTCTGGGTAAATTCCTCAGTACTCTTGTAATTTATTAATTCTCTCTTCTACTATCTCAATTATTAAGGTTTTGAAAAAATTAAACTGTGGGCTGGGCCTACTGGCTCACACCTGTAATCCTAGCACTTTGGGGGAGGATCACTTGAGGCCAGGATCTTGAGACCAACCTAGGCAACATAGTGAGACCCCATCTCTACAAAAAATGGAAAAATTAGCCAGATGTGGTGGTGCATGCCTGTAGTCTCAGCTACTCATAAGGCCGAGCCAAGAAGATTGCTTGAGCCCAGGAGTTGGAGGCTGCAGTGAGCTATAAGCATGCCGCTGCCTGTCTCAAAAAAAAAAAAAAAAAAAAAAAATTAAACTAAATTTTCATTTCCAGGATTTTGAACTTTTTAAAAAAGACTTAATTTTATTATAGAAGTTTTAGGCTCACAGCAAAATTGAGAGGGAGGTGCAGAGACATAGCTCTTTCCAGCTTCCTTTCCATCCTAGTCCCTTACTTCAAGCAGTGTGGCGACTGGCTTCGGTCTTCTGCCTCACATACGACTCTTCTAGTTTTTTTTCCCTTAAGGATGTAAGTTCCTGGCTGCCTGTGCCTGCTGCATCTACCTGGTTTATTGTTTTGTGTTTCTGTTAGAATTTTCTTCTGTTGGAATCTAAGTTCCATAAGAGCAGGAACTTTGTTCTGTTCAGCTCAGTATCCTTTGTGTACAATAATGTCACATAGTTGCTAAATATTAATAAAAGCTTGTTAAATGAATGAATGAATGTTTTGTTTCTGACCCACAGAAATTTTTGTCTTTTTGTAAGCTTGGCTACATTTTTTCTTCAAAATTTTACTTTTTATATTTTATATTTCATTGCTATGGGCTTATTTGGAGTGAGGAGTGGCTCAGAGTATGAATTTATAACATCATCTTGATCTGGAGTTGTGGCCAAATCCATATATTAATACAGCTGGCCATTTGCCTAATAGGAATGTATAGTGTTTGCTGCAGTTATCAGTCCTTGTTATATCTTACATGGCCTTAAAATACTTTAAACTTTTAAGAATCTGAGCTTCACAAACTCAAAGTAATTTCCTAAGTACATATTGATTTAATTTTCCTCCAAGCTGTAATGATGAATAGCATTAAAAATTTCACATTATATTTAGCTTGATGTAAACCTGCCAAAAGTAGTCACTGAAGATAGCTTGTCTAATTAGCCTTTTGTAATTGTGAAAGTGGCAGAAAGTACTGCAGAACATAACATGCCCAAAGAACTAATTAGAAACATGCCACAAAGGAAGACTTGGCATATGTATTAGTTTTCTCTTGCTGCTGTAACAAATTGCCACAAACTTAGCAGCTTGATATCTGTTTGTTGTCTCATAAGTCTGTACAACACAAATCTTGCATGGCATGGCTGGATTCCCTGCTCAGGGTCTCACAAAGCCAAAATCAAGGTGTTGGTAGGGCTGCATTCTTTTCTGGAGACCAGTGGGAATTTGTATCCTAGCTATGTTAATCATGCCTTTTTATTTTCTGTATTTCTGATGCTTTGACATCTGGGACCTTGCTGGCTCTGGAGAGCCTGTACCTCCCTGGGCTAGCCAGTTCCTCTAGACAGTAGATGACTTGCCTTTGAGCGTACAGTTCATATGCAAATGAAAAAATCCAGAGCCCATAACCCAATCACTTCATTTTTTAAATTAAAAAAAATTATTTATTTATTTAGAGACAAGGTCTCACTCTGTTACCTGGGCTAGAGTACAGTGGTGTCATCTTAGCTCATTGCAACCTCACACTCCCGGGTTCAAGTGATCCTCCTATCTCAGCCTCCCAAGCAGCTGAGACTATAGGCACACACTACCACGCCTGGGTGATTTTAAATGTTTTGAAGAGCTGAGGTCTCACTATGTTGCCCAGGCTGGTCTTGAACTCCTGGCCTCAAGTGATCCTCCCACCTCAGCTTCTCAAAGTGCTGGGATTACAGGCTTGAGCCACTGTGCCTGGCTCCAATTATTTCATTTATGAGACTCTCACACTCCGGGCCGCTATCTGCTTGCCCAGGACCAGGTGTCAGGCAACCAGGGACAAACTCTACGCTCCAGAGCTCAGTGGTATTTTTCACACTGGCCAATTCTAAACCTGCTACCCTGCCTTACTGCTTTCTTCCTGTGCAGAATACAAAGGCAGCTGCCTCCTGATATTTTGGCCTGTCCATAGTTGAATAATAATAAAACTTGAATTTTAAGACAGAAGCTTATTCCGATTGTTGGCAGAGTCTAGTTCCTTGTCATGCCTTTCACATGACCCCTTCACCTTGATGTCAGCAATGGCATATTAAGTCCTTTTCATGTTCTCAATCCCTTTGACTCTCTCTTCTGTTGCATCTGTCTCACTTCCTCTTCTGCTTTTAAAAGGAAATGTGATATTTGGGGTCCATTTGGATAATCCAGAATAATCTCCCTATTTTAAGGTTAGATGATTAGAAAACTTAATTAGATATGCAACATTCTTTTACCATGTAATGTAACATAATCAGGGGAGTAATACCAGGGGAAAAGATCATATAGGCCAAAATTCTGCCTAACACAGCATTTTAGGTGTTAAATAAAAGAAATTCTGGCTTCAAAAATTTGCATTGGGAAGACATCTCTGTCTCTCTTTTTTTTTTTTTTTAGAGACAGGGTCTCACTATGTTGCCCAGGCTGAAGTGTGGTGGTGGGATCATAGCTCATTGTAACTTTGAACTCCTGGGCTCAAGTGATCCTCCCACCTCAGCCTCCCAAGTAGCTAGGACTACAGGTGTGCGCCACCATGACTGGCTAAATTTTTAAAAACTTTTTTGTAGAGATGAGGTCTTGCTATGTTGCCCAGGCTGGTCTCAAACTCCTGGGCTCAAGCGATCCTCCTGTCTCAGCCTCCTGAGTAGCTGGGACCACAGGTGCATGGTACCACACTGAGCATACTGGCTGCAGTCTTTGAGTTTCTCCGTTTAGAATTTCTATGGTTAAGATGGCTTTAGAATGATATGACTGAAAGAATTACTTTGTAAGAAATGGACCAGTTAGGTATCAGTCTAATTTTGCTGGTATTATACATAAGGCCAAGACATTAATCTTTCTTAACACTTAATAGACTGTGCTCTCCTCTATTTGAAATTCCTTATATTTCTCTTGGTGGAAAGCTTAGGTGTTTCTGTGTTCCTTATGCACATTTATTGCCACTAGACTCCTTAATACTCATCATACTTTTCCATTATAGTACCTTTATATTGACTTTGTCTGCCTACATATATGTTCATTGGAAAAAAGGTTCTGAGGCATAATTATGCATTGATAGTTTGAAAGGTCTGACTTACATTGGCTGGCACGTGAACACAGTTAAAAATACCTTATCCTCTGCAATTAATAGAAGGCCAAATAATGCAAATGTAAAACATCTTGAAGATAATCATTTTCCAAGATCATTTTGTTCCATTACCCAGTCCCAGGGGCTTTTCTTTTTTTTATTTCAGAATATTACAGAGGTAAAAATGCTTTGGTTACATACATTGCCTTTGCACCACCCAAGTCAGAGCTACAAGCATGCCAAACACCCAGAGAGTGAGCACCACACCTATTAGGTGTGAATTTACCCATCCCCAGGGGCTTTCCAAGATGGTTACAAGTATGTTCTTCTTGCCCTGTGAGTGCGCCCTGTGAGTGCTTGTCTCTCCTTCCTCTCTGCCCTTTTCTCTTCTTTTCTTTGTCGTTTAAATTTGTTTTCTTATGTCTGCTTCTTTTCCCTTCTCTATTTTAAATTTATTCCTCTGTGTGCATGTCCTAATCCTGCTTTATGGATTTCATCATTATGTGATTTCATCACTCACTGTGTTTATCCTAGTTTTTCAATATCCTTCCATTGCCCTTTTCTTTTCACTGTGTTTTTCTTATAAGCATCGTTGCCTTATGTATCTGTTCCTCAAACACAGAATTTTCCTGCAAAACAGATCCATGCAATGCATTTTTGGGCACATAAATCTAGAGTACCTGCTGAAGTCTATTGCTAGGGGAGGCAGGTGAAATAATGTTAATGATAATAATTTGCAATGTGAGCTTGGGTTGAGATATAGGGTCTTCCTCACCTAATCCCTTTTACTTAAGTTTTATTTTTAATTTTCTAACTTCAGAATATTATTATACAAATTAGAATAACATGATGAAGACAGATAATCACCTGCAGGTTAAATGTTTTTCAATTTCTTGCCCAAACAGGAGGGCATGGCAGCCTCACGAGTTGGCTCAGGTTCAGAGGCATGCTTCTCATGTTTTTCATGCCTTAATAAAAGAAGTTCAGAGCTGCTCCAGCCCTAATGTCTCATATGCCAAGAGTTCTGAATTTATCCCTGTAGGGTACACTGTGGCTAGTACACTGTGTGCTTAATGAGTCTCTGTTTGGGGATAAAGCTTGACTCTGAGCTCCTTCAAATCTGATCTGTCATTATTTTCCCCGTGTAAGTTAGATTTACCGTAGCCTGGCCATGTGCTTGGTATGCTGCTCGGCTGCTGCTCTAACTCACCGAAGATGGGTGTAGTTTTCATTTGGCTGTGGTAGTTTCAACAAAATCAGACTTGGCTTTTGCAAAATCATTTTGCTTTTAAGGCTTGGCCTTTGAAAACTATTAGGATCTTTTTCAAGGCTTTTAAGAAAAATATTTTGTGAGAGTCAAGTCCAGTTCTGTTTTGTTTTTAAACTGCTACAATCATGGGAAATCTGGGCAGATGAATCAACTTCCCTGGCTTTTAGACTTTAAGCTATGCCATATATGATGCAAATGGGTAGCATTTTGGTGTTAGGATCTTTCCACTATTTTTCCTTCTGCTACAAATATTAAAAAAAAAAAAATAAAAGCCAACACCCAACAATGAGACACTATTTCCCTATTTAATCAAATTATTCAGGTCACTTCTTTGACTCTTGGTTATTCAGGGCTTCTCTTCCTGTGTATCCATGATAATCCCGTGGAACAACTGATATGATGCACGGAGGCTCCTATAATTGTGGTGTTTGAAAGTTATTTTCCTGTAGAAGGTTTATAATACCATACTGTCTATGCTAGGCCAAAGGGCGGGACCACTAATTTGATGTAAGGCTTAGATTGTTTTCCTTTCACACTTTAAAACTTTGCATTGAGGCACTGAAGAGCAGATACATAAATACATATGTGTAAATACATATATAATATATGTAAAATAGATGAAAGGGGGACTCAGAGAATTAGAAGTATTTAAGGTAACTGAGAGTGAGGAACCCAGGATTCGACACCAGGTGTATCTTACTCCAAGGCTCATGCTCTTTTCAGCACATCGGGCAGAATGGGTTTTGAGATTTTTTTTCCCTGAAAGCCTTTAAATTCTTATTCACAGTAGTCCAGGATCATTTAACTGAAGTCTGGAGGTGAAAATAAGGGAAAGAGAACTCTCCTTAGTGTCAAGAGATCTGGGTTCTGGAGCTGACTTTGGTTTCCACATGTGCAAGTAAAGATATAGCTGCTTACTTTGCCCAGACCTTATCAATTGTAAAGCAATATTTACAGGCAAGGTGCTATTATTGAAAAAGAAAATATCAGACTGGGTTTTTTTTGTGCGGTAAACAGAACACAATTTAGGGTTTGATCACCACTACTCACTTTACTGGATCCTCTATCCCTGGTGGAAAGTGGTTACTATTTTTTTTAAGTTTACTTTTTTTCCACCCCCAGAGACAGGGTCTTGCTGTGTTGCCCAGGCTGAAGTACAGTGATGCGATCATAGCTCATTGTAATCTCTAACTCCTGGGCTCAAGGTATCTTCTTATCTTAGCCACCCAATGTGCCAGGATTACAAGCATGAGCCACTGTACCTGGCCAAAAGTGGTTACTATTAAAATTTACAAATTCATAAATCAAGAAGACATGGATAGTCAGCATTGTTAGACCAAGGAAAGAATATAAGTGGCTCTTGGGACAAAAACCCAAAAAAGTCACGACTTTTGAATTCAAGCCAGAATCATAGGTCTTGTTGCTAGATTAGTCCTCATGAAGTGATCTGCCTCAATCCCACTTTTGGACAGGCAGGGTAGAAATTCCTACTTTATGGATAAAGCAACAGGGGCTGAGAGGTTACAGAACTTGCCCAAGCTGCAGAAGTGTCCCACAGGAAGTAGAGAGTAGAACCACCTCCAGGTACAATGCTCTTTCTGTTGCAAAACACCAAAGCAAGTCCTGGCTCTGGAGATGTTTCCTTTTTTTGAGATCCCTTAGTTTTGCATTCCCCAGCCTGGGAATGATCTGTCTCCTTGCCTACTAAGTCAATCACCATGGTTAATCTACAAATGATAACTAAGATTCTCTGAAGTAAAAGGACCTTATGTAATAGTTCCCTCTAACAGGCCCTAAAACACCTGCATCGAGTCTCCTGGCCCTAGATTGCCACATCCAGATCACCTAGGTAATTGCTCTAGTTTGAGAACCAGGTGTTCATTGCTTTTCTCTGAAGTGAGCAGGGAATGTAGCAGATCTTTTCAACAAATTTCCTTCAGCAGCCTTTGTTTTCACTGCAGGCGTTTCGAGTCTGCTGTCTTCCTTACCATTCAATGAACTAAAATGTGAAAAGGTTTCACAAGTCACTGATTATACCTGATGCATGTATATCCATGTGAATGATAATGATCAGTGTAGACAGCCACTTTGAATTTGTGTGTGTGCAATGGACACGCTTGAAGCTCTGACTTGGGTGGGGCAAAGGCAATACATGTAACCTAAACATTTGTACCCCTGTAATATGCTGAAATAAAAAAAATTAAAAAAAGAGTCATTGGGAGATTTATATCTTCAAGTACTGTTGGATATTGGCACAGTAGCCTGAAGGATGATAGGTATAGGATAAATTTGTCCATTTCACTGCTTGGTTCTAACCATAGCTACCCATATTTTCCCTTGGTTTTCATGGTCTGATTAGCGTTCCATGATTTGTGTAAAGGGCCAGAGAGTAAATACTTTAGGCTTTCTGGGTCATATAATATCTCTCACATATTCTTCTCTTTTTTTCTTCTCCTCTTCATCTTCTTATCCTCCTCAATTCTTTAAAAACTATCATTTTCTGGCAGACAGTATGAAACGGCTGTCACATTCGGCCAAAAGACCAAAAATTGCAAACTCCTGGGTTATATCATAATTTTTTTTAAACTAGTCCCTTATTAATGGAGTTAGGTTATTTGTATTTTTCACTATTTCAAGCAATGCTTCAGTGAAAATCCTACTACTTGTGTCTTTTTCATGTTGCTAATAGAATCCTAGAAGTGAAATCAATGGTTAAAGGGTATTTGCATTTAACATTGGGACAGATATTGCCAAATTACTCTCTGCAAAGTTGTACCATTTCTGCTTCCATAGTACAGTATGAAAGTGCTATTCCCTACACCCTTGTGAAAACTTGACATTATATTATCAAACTTTTGAATCTTTGCCCATCTGATGGATAAAAAATAGTGCCTCACTTTTTAAAATTGTATTTTCCTCATTCCTAGTGATGATGTCAGGAATCTTTTATGTATTTATCAGGCATTTAAATACATTTTCTGTGAATTTCCTATTCATTAGTCTTTTTGTCCTTATTAACTTGTAGGAGCTCGCATTAATCCTTTCTCTATTTTACATGCTGCAAAATTTCCAACCAATGTCTCACTTGTCTTTTAACCCTGTTTAGAAATTGCATATTTTTATTTCACACAAACTAATAATCTTTTACTCTGTGGCTTTTGCAGGTGTCATGTCTTGCTTTGGATGCCTCCATTAGCAGAAATACGTCCTTTTTAATAGCACATTTGACTAAATTCCTATCAGGATTTGATGTAAGGAAAACATTGGTTTCTTTAAAACAACTTACACACCACTTTTTTTTTTATCTTCACTGTCGGGAAACTCGGCTAAATCTATGGTCCAAGTGTGGTAACTGTCCTACTTTTTAGGCTATGCCTCGGTTACCATGAGCTGTCAGTGCTAAAATGGCTGCTACAGACTGGAAAACAGAGGCTGGGGTAGGCTGGGCAACACGACAGCCCAGCCTCTGAATGGAAATCGATGACAGGAAAATAGGTCCCCAGGAGCCCTCAGATATGAATGTGTCAGCTGTGAGAATTCGAGTTTGTGGGACAGACTGGGTCAGCAGTACAAGGGAGTTGACAGGAGGCGAGGCCTGGAAACAGGGACAGATGTAAGCAATCCAGGGCGACCTAGAGCCGCACGTCCTGATCCTTGAGCTCGCAACTTCTGCAGGCTCACAACCCCTTATCCATAATTCAGAAATCCAAAAAAGCTCTAAAAACCCAGACTTTTAAGAAAAATTTGTTTTCCAAATCTGATCTAAATGGATGTGAGACTATTTAAAGTCTTTATCCTACTTAGTTTGAGAATTCATACATTTTGCTGCATAAATAACAATGTGGTTGATTTTAGGTTGCTGCTGCTGGCTCTACTAGAGGGGATTGTGTAATACCCGGTGTGTGCATCTCCTTACCTTTCTAAAATCTAAACAATTCTAAATTCTGAAACATATCTACACTCGAGGGTTTCTGTTAAGGTATTATGGGCTTTTAATAAATATCTTACCCAAAGGCTCAGACAGAATTAGTTTCCTTCTTGCCTCTTTATGGTTTCTGATTTCACTTTCTAACGTTACTTTTAATGATTTTGATGTATATGCATTTTTAGTATAAGTTCTCAATTTTTTTTGGCAATAGGCGGTGTGGAAGCCAGCTTCCAGGAGGACCCACAGTAATTCTTGCCCTTATATAGTTCAATCCTATATTAAGTCAGGCTGTTTTGTGTGCCCTTATAGAATATGGACAGAAGTGATGATGTGTGACTTGGGAGGCTAGGTCATAAAAGGTATTTTAGCTTCTGCCTTGGTTTCTTGGATCTTTGGTTCTGGGGGAAGCCAGCTGCTATGTAATGAGGATGCACAAAGAGCTGCAAGGAGAGGCCCAAGCGGAGAGGAAACAACTTGCCAGCCACGTGAGCAAGACATCGTAGAAGTGGATCCTCCAGTCCCTATCAAGCCTTTAGACGACCGTAGTCCTGGCCTACTCCTTGGCTGTGACACCATAAAGAATCCCTGAGTCACAACTGCCCAACCAAACCTCCCGCATACGTGAGATTTCCCAGAAACTATGAGAATAATAAATGACTATTGTCCTTTTAACCACTAAGCTTTGGGGTGATTTGTTATGCAGAAACAGATAACTAATATAATGAGTAATAACTAATAAATAATTTAAAAAATCTACAGTTGGGAAACTTCTTTTTGCAGAGCCCTAAAACCAATAAATAGATTTGTGTGGTATTTGATTCCTGCATTGCATTTCCTATATAATTTGCATATTGACTAAATCTGGCATTTTGTTATTTATCATATATAGTATTTAATTCTGCCCCCCTTCTTTCCCTTTTTCCGTCTTACAGAACTGCTGATATAATCATATTTTCATGAAACTCCTTACTGTGTGACTGTTCTGATTCTGGTTCAGAAATAGTGTTGTATTGACTACCCCAACACTCATTGTTTTAACACAACAACAATTTACTATTTCTCGTCATTCTGTAGAGTGGCTGTGCAGTTCTCTACTGGTCTTGTTCAGACTCCTTTATGAACCTGTGTTCACCTGGTGGGTCTGCTCTAGCTGGAGAGTCTAAGATGGTCTCTCCCTCATGTTTGGGATGTTGGCAGGCATGGTTGCATGGCTGGGGCCTCCCTCTCCCCATGGTCTATCCTCAGTAGTCAAATCCAAGGATTTTTCCATGGTGGCTGGGTCCTAAGAGAGCAAAGGTAGAAGCTACAAGGAAGACTAAAGTCTGGAACCTTCACAGTGTCACCTCTGTGACACTCTAAAGGTCAAAGCAAGTCACAAGGCCAGCCCAGATTCAAAGGGGTGAAGAAAAAGTCCTCACCTTTTTATTGGAGAAGGAGAAGGGGCGCAGAAGGGGCACAAACACAAGGAGAATTGATTCATTGGGGCATATTATTATAATGGTATACGACAAGCTTCATTAAAAGAAATTATAAATATTAATTCACAAGATTCTAGCAGCCTGGATTCCTGAATGCAGGGCCAGAAGATCCAGGGTTATTAATTCAGCAGACATATATATATTGAGAACCAATACTAAACATTGGCCTTAAGGAAACAAAATATATAATCCCTTACTTGAAGCAAGAAACATACGTTTTCCCTCCTAGTCTCTTTAAATTCAGTCCTTTAGGGTCAGGAAATGAGTATTCTGTAAAAATAAACAAAGCAAAAGATATTTCTTGAGTGCCTTTTGTGCTTAGAATTCTACTCTTTATCTCTAAGGTGCTTTGCTAGACCAATGTGGCAGTTTCTGTGAGATACTGATGCTCTCTGCAGATGTGTCTGTGGGTCCCACACTCTCAGCGGTAACATCTGCCCTTGGGGTGTTTGATAGGGCATCTGAGTCCTGTTTGGCTCCACCTGCCTTTCCTCTTTCCATACACTTTACCATATGGCAAAGATGCCAGGAGCGAACTCTCGTGGCTTAAAATAATTGGAGTAGGTGTCAGAGGGAGGTTATGTAATTGTCTGTCTGTACTTTATGTGTGGAGCAAAGTGTTGAGCATTCGATTACAGAGACCTGAATAAGACATAGAACATGAAATCAGAGAGCTGGAAGGGAAAACACAAGGCATCTGGCCATTCCTCTCATTTAAAAGATAAGAGAATTGAGACTCAGGGACAGGAGGTGACATTAAAATATTTATTTAACAACAGACCTGAAACTGCAACCCAGGAATTCTGACTTGCTGTCTGGTGTTATTTCCACTGGTGCCTGCTATCTTAAAACTTTGTATGCTTAAGGAAGAGAAATAATATCTGAAATTTATTGAGAATTGACTTAGTGTGTGCCAAGCAGTGTGCCATACTTGGAGTTTCTCAATGAATCTTCACAAGAACCACAGGGGTGGATATTGTGAGTACTCCTATTAACAGAAAGATAAGAGCTCAAGTAATTTTCCCAAATTTCCAAGATTAAAAATGTCAGGTGCAGGTTTTCACCCAGGCATTCTTACTCCAGAGTCTGTGCTCTGAATCACAGTTCTACTCTGTTGAGGAGGGTGATAATACTGAAAAAGCCAGAGGAGGCTAGGAGCCTTAGGAGGTTTCCTGAAAGGTTTTTAGGTCCCATGTGAGCAGCTGTGCTGGAGGGAAGGGACACACACCTGTTGGGGGCAGGACACAGAGCCTGGCTCATGGTAGAAGTCTACACTGGGTTTATTGAATGAATGTCCACATACCCCAGTTTCTTCTTGGACCAATAAGGCAGTAGAGTATAGAATTCATTATGAATAGCATTTTTCTCTTGCACTGGCAGACATTGTTGATAACCTTCTGGTCCTGAATACATTATAATGCAGCCATTCTATGGCATGGGCAATATTGATTCTTCTTTCATACTCCACTTTAGAAATGATTAGATTTTTTTTTCTGTTCTATATATTTTTTTTTTATTTCATCTTATTATGGGGGATACAGAATTTCAGGTTACATATGTTGCCTATGTACCGCCTGTCCCCCCAAGTCAAAGCTCCAGGCGTGTCCGTTCCCCAGACAGTGCACATTGCACTCATCATGTAGGTATATACCCATCCCCTCCTCGCATCCCCCGCTCCCCGAGTCAGCACCTTCAAGCGTGACCATTCCCCAAACGGTGCGCAACGCACTCATCATGTAGGCATACACCCATCCCCTCCCCCCCCTCAGTCTGATATCCGATTGGGATCGTTTCCAGATGTGAATTTAGGTGATGATCAGGGAAACCAATTTTCTGGTGAGTACATGTGATGCTTGTTTTTCCATTCTTGGGATACTTCACTTAATATAATGGGTTCCAACTCTCTCCAGGAGGACCATAGAAATGATTAGATTTGTGAGCCATTCATTCATTCATTGTTTCGTTCAAGAAATGTATTTGAACATCAGCTATGTACAGGATGACATTGTACTAGCCATTGAGCCTGTTAAGGGTTACTTTAGAAACTGCCTCTATCTTCCCTTCAGCTCGGATTATGTCACCCTATTCGTTAACACTGTGGCTCACGATGCTTTCTTTTCTTTCACTTTTTCTTGAGGTAACAAGATTTGCACATTCTTATTGAAGTTCACAGCACAAAGAAAATCATGTCTCACATGATTTTAGATCTAGCATTTTTAAAGAGGATCCCAGAAAGAAGGAACATGTATCTGCCCTTGGCCAATTTGAATGAAAAAGTTATTGTGTTAGAGTATAGCTAACAATGTAACAAACCCACTGATGTATAATGGCTAAAACATAAAGTAAGTTTATTTCTTGTTCACATAAATCCCAAACTGGTTTTTCTGGTAGATAGATGAGTCTCCTCCACGTGGTAACTGAGATGCCCAGTTCCTCTCCCACCTGTCACATACATCCACACTAAGCCAGCAGAAGGAGGAAGAGTGTGGAGGATCACACGCGTGGGGATTTTATGGGACAGACGTGGCAGTGCCACACATCTTTCTACCAATGCTCCTTTGACAGAACTCGATCACATGGTGGATGTCTAACCGTGTGGGAACCTGGACAATGTATGCCACTGCATGCCTAGAAAAGGAGGAAATAGTTTGATAAACAGCTGGTTGGTATCTGTCAAAGTGTTTATATACAATAAACAATACATACACACATATGGAAGAGAGATCCTCTGAATTACAATATTTATTTAAAAATGTGGGAAAGGAGTGAAATCCTCTAACTTATTTTACTTCTGTCTTAATAGACACTGACCCTTCTTTTAACCTACCCATTTTCCTTGAATTTCATGTGAATATTTATAAATTTAAGATTTTCTTTTCATAAAATTAAAAAATTATGTTAGCAAATTTTTTTCTGAAATCACGTTCAGCCTTTTGGTTTTATAGATGAGAAATCTGGGGTCAGAGAGGTTAAAATAACTTGCCTAAGATCCCACAATTGGTCAGCAATGAAGCTAAGATTAGAGCTCAGAGGTTTCTTGACTTTCTCCTTTATCTTAATTTGAAATGATATCCATAACATCTGCCTAAACCCTTATTATCTGTTTTATATTTTAGAACATGAATTCTTTGTTGAGTTCATTTTGTAGAAAGTCTGATGTGAATTTTTTTTGTTTTTGTTTTTTGGTCAAAGAGGTTCTCACTGTAGCCTTTAGATGGCACAAGTTAGCTAATCCAAGACTGTTTTGCAATGACCGTAATTATAAAAGGTTAAAGGAAAGTTTATGGAAAACTGGAACATTGAATAATAATTTAAACAAAGTAGAGATATTATCAGCTAAGCCTCCTTGTGTTTAGAATCAGTCTTTTGAATGAGACTTCATATATAAGAGGCAAATGTTAGAAGATTTTCCAGGGGTTCTCTAATTCTGCCAACGTCAGGAGTCACTAGAAACAAATGACTCTTGGGATAGATTTTTAGGATACAAATTGGAATTGGAGATGGTTTTCTGAAGTGAATGGAACATCAAACTGGGAAGTAGCAGGCCTCAGTTTTCCATGAGTCCCCAAATATACAGGACAAGTTCCCTCTCCATTGGTTTATGCTACTTATTGCAGCTCCTTGTGGCATTTGCTAATTATTTATCTCACCAAGGTGTTCTGAAGACCTATATGACAATGACTAAAAAGTATTTTGTGTACCTCTGTAAGACAGGGCTACAGCCCAGTGCTGAGCACTTATTAGGCCTACAGGAATTGTTTATAGAATTTGATTTTCCTACTTGATTTTGTTTTTTTCATTTTTGTGCCTTGGAGGGGGGGTTATAGACGCCTTTCCCAAGGTGCTAAGGTGTTAATGAAGAGTGCTATTTACCTAATGTCTCTTATTTGACCAGCACTCTGGCAGCTAGTGTGAGGAATCCTAGGCAAATCTGCTCTTCCCTGAGATTCAGTTCTGAAGACAATATTTAGCTAAGAAAAAAAATCAAATACAGAAGAGGCAATACAAAACCAAAAAGCTGAGTGATTACGTGAATAATTAGTGCTTTTGCTTTGAGCATGTACAAACAATCCTCATATACACCAAAAAGGTGAAAATGTGTTGAATTGAGGAAGGAGATGGTAAAAGTGTTCCTTTGGTATTCACTTAGAGTGTGCTCTTTGGCCTCACTGTGTCTAATTTTCAAAATTCTATGATTTATGAGTATTGAAATCTGAATTAGACTTTGAGTATGCTAACTTCGTTTTGTCAAACAATGTCAGTTTCCAGGTTTATGTGATAACATGAAGTAGGCAAAGCTGGTTGCAGGTGTTCCTGGACTCAGCGTGGTAGATTCTTTCTCATTTTGGGTGTATTCCCATCCTCGGTTCACTCCTAGCAGCTAAAGTCTTCTTGTTCTTTTCCTACCATTCCTGACAAAACCTACTCTCTCAACCCTTGCAATAAGGCATATGTAACTGATAGTGGTCTCAAATGTCCCAGATATCCAGCAGGTTTTCAATTTTAACTGGTCAAATGGTATAAACCGCCTCCTAAGTCAAAGGTATAAAGATAAATAGATGTACAATTTTTTGTAAAACTGTACACATGGTCATTATAAAAATTCAAATGATCTAAATAACTACATCCCAAAGATAATCACTAAAACACTTTGGTGAAATTTTTTCCTATGCATATATACATGCATATATATGCACAAAAATGGAATATGAGATGTAGCTGGTGAAATTGAAGCCCTCCAGCAATTAGCCTATCTTAACAGCTTTGTAATTTGCTTTGCCTACTAATAAGACAATTTCCATAAGCGTGTAGTAACTTAAAATATCTCTTCTCTGAGATTTAATGATATATCTATCTTTTAAATATTCTGAAATGCAAAGGATTATTTCTGATGATTCTTATATTGGAAAATAAATTATGACTAGAAAGTTCATTCCTATTTTGGCACATCTTACTGTTCAGTTTTTGGTGGAAGAGAACAGAGCACATGCAGTTTTGCTCTTAGCTCCTCACAAGGAGAGGTAGCAAGTGGGTTCATTCACTGCATGAGGGAAGAAGGTTAGGACGTGGTGGGTATGAGTCAGTGATGAAGTGTCTAGAAACGTCTTGGTTCTAGTTTATTGGTCCAGTCACTATTATGTCTCCTAAAATAAAAGTTTGTTATCAAGGAACATTATGACTTCACCATACTCCTATTAAATTTCAAAATTTTAAATTTTTATATGCAAATATCTTCTGTAGAGGGTAGAATTGTGTACACCTGGTCTATTGAATACTTTTCTCCCACTTCAAATACCTGCCAATCATTTTTTTTTGTCTTTCAAGTTTAGAATTTTTACCCTCTTATGTTTTTATTCTAGATCTACATATTTCTCTTTCTTTCTTTTTCTTGCAATTATGCAGAATGGGGATTTTCATCCAAGTGAAACAATTAGCTGATTAGTAATGTGATTAGCACACTTCCAGGCACTGTGAAGGTTATGAGAAGATGCAGTGGTCCTTAGTGGTCTAGCTCTTGGGTTTTAGACTCAGGCTGCCTGCATTTGTGCACCTGCTTTACTATTTAATAGCTGTGTAAACATGGGCAATTTCACCTCTGTGAAGATGGCAATAAAAGTATTTCCATCAAAGATTGTTGATATAATTCATTGAGATAATCTGTGTAAACCACTGAGCCCAGTTTCTGGTATATCAAAAATAGGCAATGTGTTATTATTATTTATTGTTCATTATTACTAAAGACCATTAAACACAAAGCCTGTCCAAAAGAAATTCAGTATAGTGGAATTAATATTCATATAATATTCATGTAAAAACTACAATGAATAGAATAAAATAATTGAGTGATATAGATTGTGATATTGGCAATAAGAGTTAAAACGAAGGAGGAATTTATGCAGAATGCAGGGATTTAGCTGAGCCTTGAAAGGTGGACAAGATTTGGGTCTACAAAGAAGAAAGGGAGACAAGATTCCCTTGCATAGAGGTGATGTGTTAGGGTTAGTTTTTCTTGAGTATCAAGAGACTTGGGATCCTTCCATCTTTTATGGATAAGCTGCTTCTAGGGCTAGGTTCTGGCAAGACCAGGAATACTGTTGCTTCAGAGCCTCAGGGTTTGATGAATTTGTTCTGTGGGGATTAATAGAGTAGATGAATGAGTAACAGAAATGGTAATTAAGCAATATGATAGGACAGACTGTGGCATAACAATGATTAATGGGATGCCTCAGGTGAGCACTGAGGCACAAGGCAGAACTGAAAGCTCATGGTGTACCAGAGCAGTGTCATTAATCAGCATTACATCATGCTTGAGAGTGGTTTTATTGAAATTATAAAATAGGTACTTAAAATAACATTAAAAGCACAATTTTAAACATGCACAATTGATTCCAGTGAAGTACTAAGCCAGAGTTGAAGTCCAACCTTCCAGAGGACTGTACCCCTAGAAAAAGAAAAAAAAAAACTGTGCTCCTCAAAGCTGAGAGTGGCCCATTGACACAGCATGGCCCTGCCAACTTTACCTTCTTAAAACTTTTCTTTTCATTGGAAACCACAGTAGAGACCAGCAAAAACAGAAATGAAATCTTGGCAGTACTTCTTCCTGCCTCATGTGCCTTGTAATGTCGCCCAAGCTCTCAGCCAAGGCTGGCTGTTTCTTCCACATTGGATCACCAGGGAGGGTGTAAGGGAAGGGGATGTGGATAATGCACAAGCATCTGTTGAATTTGGGATGGTCTATTGCATCTACACATCAAAGAGGAAAGATGGGATTTGGGGTTAGATGGTTGGGGGAAGGGATCGGGTCTCTCACCTTGGGCTGCTATGGTGGTTCATCCCAGTAGGGATGTAGTTCAGTATCAAGCACACTAAAGATGACTATTCCCTTGTTTAACCCAGACAGTTTCATCTTCCTTCCAACTATGCAAACTTTGGGTCCTCTTACTAGTGCTGCTTGAGGGAGGAGATGCCCGCAAAGTCAGTTCCTCTATCCATGAAAAGGCAAAGTTAGAGATTGCCATTGCTTGGTGTCCAGTATGTGCCAGTGCTGGAGGTTCAGAAATGGCAAAGTCCCTGCCTCCTAGTGCGTTGGTGGTATAGCTCTATCACACTATAGCTCGGCTCCATTAGACATCAAGGAGGATTTTGTGAGCTGATCTGGAAACCTAATAGCCCTTCATGGCACTGTTTTAAGGGGGGAATGCAACCAGAGTGTCAGATCATAAACCTTTAAGGAAAATTTTAGAACTTAATTCACCCTCAAAATAGGATTGTACTTCACGTTTTTATCCCTGAGAGAATCAGAAAACATTTTTTTTGGAGTTATTGAGCCAATATCCAATACTTAGCCAAGAGAATTTGATTTTCATATTTTCTAAATTTACTATAATGAATATGTACTTTTTATTAAAAATTATTTATAGAAGAAAGGAAGGTGCCATAGGGAATTTAATGATATAGGGATAATGAATGATATAAAGGCCCATGGCAGTAGAGGTGAGGTAGGAAATGTGCATGTTGCTGGGAATGAGCCCCACGATGCTGGCAGTCATTGGTGGTAGCTTTAGCCTGAAAAGAAGTGGACACAAATGAGCAGATTAGCAACCGGGCTTATACGATGTGGTCTCCTGTGCCACAGCATCGATCTTCCCCTTTGGAAGACACTGGTTGGGCAATGCAGAAGGTGGCCAGGGAATATATTTGCAGTCAGGCTTAGAATCTTCAGATTGTCATGTAAAACCAACCTAGACGCACTTCCCCTCGTCATTTCTATTCTGCCATTGAGGCTGCTGACGTACAGACATGTCATTTTACACTAGGCTTCCTCTCTTTCTGTCATCTCTTCTAGACATTCAGAGGATTGAAAGTGAATCACATAAAATCTTCTTTTAGGGAAATTGCTGCTTTATAAATTAAATAGAATTAAAAACACCATTAATAGTTTGCATGGGTGTGGCACTTTATAATTATCAAGTATCTTTTTAATTGAAAAATTTAATTGTGGTACAATAGACATAATGTAAAAGTTACCATTTTAACCATTTTTAAGCACACAGTTCAGTAGTAAGTACATTCATATTGTTGTGTAATCATCACTACTATCCATCACCAGAACTCTTTCATCTTGCAAAATTGCAACTTTGTATCCATTTAGCAATAATCTTCCAAGTGTTTTCTTACACATTACTTCATGTGCTCTTCTCTATGGCCCTGAAAATGGGAGGGAAGGTATTATTAGCTCAATTGAGCACAGTGGTTAATGGTACAGGCTCTGGAATAAGGCTATCTGGTTTAAACCTGGATCATCAAGTAGTAGCTGTTAATAGAACATGCCTTACCAGCTTGTTGTGAGGATTACATTCATAAAATGTTTAGAACATAGCTATATTCATCCCCTATTTTGCACATAAGTAAGCCTCAGAGACATTGAGTAATATGCCAAAACCTACAGAATTAATAAATGGCAAGTGGGAACATGAATTGTGGTTGATTCCGTGTTTTTTTCCTTCATATCCATCAAAAATTAGTCAAGTCCCGCTCAATATCAACTTGGACAGCCTGTAATATTATTAATAATCCAGATTTTAGGTTAGCAAAAGGAGGTGATTTCACCTAAATCTATTTTTTTTTTTTTTGAGACAAAGTCTCGCTTTGTCACCCCAGGTAGAGTGCTGTGGTGTCATCATAGCTCACTGCAAACTCAAACTTGTGAGCTGAAGCAGTCTTCCTGCCTCAGCCTCCCGAGTAGCTGGGTCTATAGGTACGTACCACAACACCTGGCTAAGTTTTCTATTTTCAGTAGAAACAGGGTCTCGCTCTTGCTCAGGCTGGTCTCAAACTCCTGAGCTCAAGCGATCCTCCTGCCTTGGCCTCCCAGAGTGCTAGGATCACAGGCATGAGGCACCCTGCCTGGCCTAAATCTATATTTTGTTTAAACCACTACCATCCCCCAAGTCCAGGCCACCAGAGTCAAAGCCATGCAAAGTTCCTTATCAGCCCTGGTATCCCATGGAAGGTGCTGACAGCACTGACCTCAAGGCATGCGGTGAACCCAGAAGAGCATGAGTCGGGCATGGGGCAGTTAGAGGAAGGTCGGTGAAGGTCAAGCAGAAGGGAGGTAAATTTGGTCCTGTTCCAAGCTGGCATTGGTGCCCCCAGGGGAGCTCCTCTGGGGAGACTGGCCACGGAGTGATTTTATATTGCAGAACAGCAAGGGTAAAGTGACTGGGTAAAGCAGGGTCATGCTAGGAAACCTATTCCAAAATCAGTGAGGAATAGGATAGGGTCCGGGCCCAAGGCATAGGTTTGCAGGAGTGTGTGTGTGATGTGTGGATACCAATCAGGTACCTGGGATATAAGGCAGGATTCTCTCCTCAACGCCTCCCCCCGGCCCCCATTCTTTTTACTAGTATCTTGAGGATGTGGGAAAAGCAGAGGAACCTCTCCAGCCCAAGGAGAGGCTGGTGGGAGGGGGCAGAGAGGCGGCTTGGTCACCCCATAGTTCAGGGCCTGGTGGGGGTGGGGAAGAAGGGCTGCTATGGGCAGTCTTGTGAAATACCTGAGTCTTTGGCTCTGAGGCATGAGAGTGCTGGGATGGGGCTGGGACGGGACAGGAGACGATATAGGGAAGGCTCGCAAGGTAAGCTACATACTTACTTACCCCATGTCCTATTTTCCCCCCTCAGATACCATCTTCATCAACTACCCACCCCTCCACCCCCTGCCTTTTTTCTCTTCTATTAACCTATTTTTCTCTACGGAGCATTCTTTTATCATGTTTAAGATAAGCATGTTCAAGATTCTCATATGATATACAATTAATGAAACCAACACAATAACCCATCATCTTCAGCTCCCCATCTCCTCTAGTGACTGTTCTATATTCTTGCCTCCCTTCATGATCATCCTTCTTGAAAGAGTTACCTCCATTTTCCACTTGCACCTCCTCACCTCCCAGTCTCACCTCAACCCAGCACAGCCCGACGTGTCACCTTCCCCTCCCCTGAAATGGCTACTGCAAAAGCCACGCAGTTCTCTACCGCTCCAAATCCCATGGCCAGTTTCTCTTTTTTTGGCGGTAACGACTGGGTTCGTGTTTTCCACTGCTCTGTCCTCACTACCCAGTAGCATGTGCCCGGCACATGGTAGGTGCTCATTGAATACTTGTTGAATTGAATTGACTTCCTTCTGGTGTGTGATACTTTACCACTGAAGGGGAACAGACTGTGCCACTCCAAAATATGCCTCTGCAGCATAGGGATCGTTTTGAGCTGAAGAAAATGGAGAATCAACAGATGCAGAACGAAGTCTTTCTAGAGCTTCCCGAATCTGACTATAAGCAGAAACTTTTGAAAAATGAGAAGTGCCACAAATCCCTTCTCCTGGGTAGGTTTTATGGCCATGAAGAAGATGGCAAGTCGGCACCAAGATGGACCCGCACAAACAAACCTTGCTAAGACAGCGCTTACTTTCCATTTGTTTTCTCTCTATCTTTACCCACAGTTTGTAGCCCTTAGAAGCCTAAAACCTTCTTCCCTTTGTCTTGCCCCATCTCCACAATCTATAAACTGTCAGGCCTATTTACTTCTTTCATTTTTACTTCTTTTGTAGGAAGACCCCTGAGTCACATAAAAACTACACATCAAATCAAATTTGTACGCCTTTCTTTTCTCCTGTTACTCTGTCTTCTGTCAGTTTAATTTGTAGGACTCCAGTCCCTGAACCTAACAGGGTGGAGAATGTGTTTTTCCCCCCCTCCCCTACAGCACTCTCTCCTTTCTGTTCTTTCTCAGGCTTCTTTCTTGATCTCCTTCCTCGGCTTGTTCCCTCAAGGTCAATTGGCCCCAGGGTCTGTCTTTGGGCCCTGCTTTTCCCACTCTATAGACTTTCTCTGTGTGATCTAATCAAAATCTGTGGCTATCAAAACTGTCTCCTCTGGGATCATTATCTTCCAAATGTACATCTGCAGCCCAGACCCTAAGTCCAACTGCCTACTAGAAACCTCCAACTGAATGTCCGCCGCGTACCTCAAACTCAGCATACTCAGAGCTGAACTCCTCATCTCTTCCTCAACCTGCCCCTCCTGTGTGCCTGAGCTCAGTGAATGGTACCTACCACGCTCCCAGTTTTTGAAGCCAGAAACCTGCAGCTGTGTCTCCTTCCTTCTTTTTCCTCAACTCTCACATCCAATAAGTCATGAAATCCTGTCAATTCTGACTCCTTAATGGCTCTCAAATCTCTTTTTCTCTAACACTGCTGCAATGTTAGGCCAAATCCAGGCCACCGTGGTCTCCCTACTCCATTATTGCAGTGACCTCCTTACAGCCCTCTTTGGCTTCTGGCCTTCCTCAGCCTCATTGCATCTTCTTCATCCTCCTTGGCACAGATAACTCCTAGTCATCCCTGAAGTGCCAGTCAACATCACTTCCCTTGGGAAGCTTCCGTGACTAAGCCCTCCCCACCCCTAGGCCCCACGATATGTCGGGTGCTTCTGCTATATATGTAACAAGCACTTAACTAATCTTGTTATAATTGCCTGTTTAATTGCTTAATTGTCCAACTAACCTACTAGATTGTAAATGCTCTGTTTTGCTCTGCACCTATTTCTAGCACTTAGCCAACGGGCCTAGATCCCCATAGTACACTGTAGCATGTAGCACATAGTGGATACTCTAAAAATATTTGTTGAATGAATCAGTGAAAAGACTCTCTAAACTGAAGAACCACCCTTTTGTAGTTCATCTAAAAATAAACAAGATTAGTGGTTTACCAAATAAATCTATGGTGTGTGGGTAAACCTTGCACTCTCAGTTCATGTGGTTGATGAACCTCAACTATGTAAGTGAAACCTTATTTTCCAAATAAAAATATCCAGTGTAAATGGCAGTGTCATAACTTTGGGTGCTCATGGCAACAAGCAGCTGCAACAAACAAAATTTGCAAAGCAACAAAGGTAACAGAACCCTATTTATTCACCCAGATCCTTCTGTTTAACTGTGCCATCTTAACAGTTCAATAATTCAACTGCAAATTTGTTAAGATTCATTGCTTTCCAAGTCCATCACATGCTCAGGCTTATTTGCTTGTCTCTTTCTGCTGGGAAACTATTTGTCTGTGGAATGGCCCAGAAAACAACTTTTTTTTCCATGTTAATTACCCAAAGATTAAGAAAGGTAAAATAAGAGTTATGTAATAGAGGGTTTGTTTTGCTCCTGGGATTACTCATTAGTGAACATGAATACTTATCCTTGGGAATGCTTACAATGATGTTATTTTCTGAATGATATATTTTCTTCTTGTATCCCTATGAATAACATATCAATTGCTATCTTCCTATACCCATTAATTAAATAGCTTTGTCTGAACCCTCCTGTACCTGTAATTAAATTTCTGAATTATCTACTATATATAAAGCACTATGAGGATTGCCAAAGCAGTTAGATGTGTCCTAGGTCCTTGATCCTTTTGGGAGAATGGGACCCACATAAAACACATAGGAGAGGGTGGGAGAAGTAATTGTAATCAAAGCCTGGCAGCCCAGAGTTCCTTCCTACTAATCATCACCAGTGTTTTTGAACTTAATGTAGTCACTTGGATTGAACTTGAACTTGAATACCTCAACTCTAAGGGTGAGTGTTTTATAGACTGAAAAGCTGGGGGTGGGGGACAGTCACTTTCTTCTAGAGTTGCAGTCCCTAGAACTATGATTGTATAAATATTTTTACAGTATTACAGCATGTACATAAATCTACTTGAAGGAAATAACTTCATTCCTTCCTCCCTCCCTTCTTTCCTTTTGTAAAAAAATTAATATTTTCCTTTTTAGTCAAAGGAATGAGTACACAGTTATTAAGTGATAATGCTAAGAGGCTTATAGCAAAAAATAATATTCTCTTAATTCCTCGACCCCACATTACCTCCTATCCTTCTGGATGATCCTGCCTCCCTCAGGTAACCATTTTCAAAATCGTCAGCTGTTTAATCTGCTATTTACTTTTAATATCAAAATACTATGCATATACTGCTATTACTTGATTCATCATTTTTCAATATGATTTATTTTGGCCCTCTTACAGCTTCTTTCCTCACTCCATTCCTTCCAAAATATTACTATCATAATTGTGGTTGAACCCATATTCAGTGATTTATAACAACTATTATGTAGTTATATATGTATATAGTTTGTTGTATATGTATATAATATGTAGTTTATAATATGTATATAACACATAGTTTATACTATGTATTTATAATTATATAGGCTATATATGTCTATTGTCTATACTATATAGTTTATATATATAGTTTATACTATATGTTTATACTATTTAGTCTTATGTGTATATACAGTTTATATCATATATGGATTATACTATAAATTATATCTAGCTTATACTATATATACTACATAAGGTTTAAATATACCAAAACATTGTACGTATATATGTAGTATGTAGTTTATACTATAATTGCATTTCTTATACAGTTTCCAAGTTTTGTTGAAATTAATAAATGTTTTATTTTTTCATTTGCTTAGTTTTTATATTTTTTGAAACTACAAACTTCTTTTAAAGTGGCTCTCATTACAGCTTTCCATGTGGTAAAATTTGTAAGATAATCTGAAAGTTCCATGTTGTTTTTTTTCCTGGAGGAATGAGTGTATTTTGTTACTTTGGTCCTCCAGTTTCAATTAGGATTGGTTGCTGCTTGGACCTGTGACTTACCTGTTTACTAGATCTTCACTTTGATGCCATCATCATTCCTTCTCAAGGAATTCTCTCTCTGCTGTGCTGAATCTTCCTCTTTCTTGGTTTACCCCATCATTTTTGTGGAGTACATTACTCAATACCTTCCAGAGAAATGGTGCCCAGGAATTTGCATGAGACTTTGTATGTCTGAAAATGACTCCATTTTATCCTCAGATAGTTTGATATTGAAATAATTTTTCCTCAGCATTTGTCTTGGACTCTTTTTTAAAAAAGCTTTTCTTCAAATATCTGGTAATCTTTGGCTATTCATTCATTTTTTAAAAGTGAGGCATTAGAAAGGGTCCCGTGTTTCTGGACATTGGTTCGACTGGGCAGCTGGCAGTGAGGCCGCAGAGGTAGGTGCTAGAGCAGGGTCACAGAAGGCTATTTTCAAGCAGCCAACTATTGGTCTTTTCAAGTCTGTTCTTTTTCAGTGTTGTTTATTTGTATCTCTGAGATCTGAAAATTTCCATCTGCAAATTTCTTAAAATTTTGAATTTGAGTTTTACTTCTTTTCTAAGTCTCTTGAAAATCAGGCACACCAACTTGCTAATGTTTAATTTTTAAATATGGCTGATATTGCTTACATTCACTATTGCTGCTCTAGCATTCATTCCTTGATTTTCTTTTAGAAAATGACTTATTTGATTATTTGTCTGGTAGTCATGATTTCATAAAGGACTGATAACTAGAATCTATTTAGAACTCAGGAAAATCAGCAAGAAAAAAATCAAACAACACTATCAAAAAGTGGGCAAAGGACATGAACAGAAATTTTTCAAAAGAAGACAGAAGAATGGCCAATAAACATATGAAAAAATGTTCAACATCTCTAATCATCAGGGAAATGCAAATCAAAACCACAATGAGATATCACTTAACTCCAGTGAGAATGGCCTTTATCAAAAAGTCCCAATACAACAAATGTTGGCATGGATGCAGAGAAACAGGAACACTCATACACTGCTGGTGGGACTACAAACTAGTGCAACCTCTGTGGAAAGCAATATGGAGATACCTTAAACAGATACAAGTAGACCTACCATTTGACCCAATAATCCCATTATTAGGCATCTATCCATAAGAACAAAAGACATTCCATAACAAAGATATCTGCACCCGAATGTTTATAGCAGCACAATTCACAATTGCAAAGATGTGGAAACAACCCAAGTGCCCATCATTACATGAGTGGATTAATAAAATGTGGTATATGTATACCATGGAGCACTACTCAGCTATAAGAAACAATGGTGATATAGCACCTCTTGTATTTTCCTGGAAAGAGTTGGAACCCATTCTACTAAGTGAAGTATCCCAAGAATGGAAAAATAAGCACCACATGTACTCACCATCAAATTGATTTCACTGATCATCACCTAAGAACACATTTAGGAGTAACATTGATCGGGTGTTGGGCAGATGTGGGGGGGGGAGGGAATGTGATGCGCACTATCTAGGGGATGGACACATTTGAAGCTCTGACTCGGGGTGGGGGGCAAGGGCAATATATGGAACCTAAACTTTTGTAGCCCCACAATATGCTGAAATAAGAATAAAAAAAAAGAATAAAAAAGAATTTCTTTTATGTATGATCTTGCTATATGGTTTTAGATACATTCAGTATAACAATTCAGTATTGCTAAGTTTCATTGTTAATCTGTATTATCCATTATATAGTAACCATATTCATTTCTATTAATGATGTGTGTGAAGAAATTATCCTTATTGGCTATTAGGATAATATCCTATATTTCTCATAGTCATACAGAGATGATAGGCCATTGACCATTGGGTAAATTAAAAGTTTTTAATCTGGTCTGTAAAGTATCTAGAAGTGTATTCCAAATTATCTATATATGCCTAGGTGCATTTCCCCACCCTAACTCAAAGGGTTCTGAACCTAACTCCCAAATAGGTAAGAACCACTATTAATGTGTCTTGGATATAAGTGTTTCTCTTGTAGAGAACAATTAGAAATAAAGCCATACCATCAATACCAACAAAAAGCAACAAAAGTGAAATCTTATCTTTTAATCCAGCTAGTGATCTTGGGAGTTAAGGCTATTGTGGTTATTCTTTTTATTTAGGTCATTAAATATGAAATGTCTAATTTCAAGTCAAAAGTTTAGTTTATTATATCTCAAACAAGAAAAGCAGTACCGTTAATCAAAGTATGCACCTACACTATCCAAACAGTTTTGCCATCTTAACAGTAGCTTGTTTATGCCAGCAGTGAAAAAGTCTGGAGAGTGAGTGGTGCTGAAATCACTAAAGGTGTTTTCCACAGCTTGTTGAAAATTGAATATTTTTCCTTGCAAGAAGTGGTGTAAAGCCTGGAAGAAGTGGTAGTCAGTTGTTGCAAGGTCTGGTGAATACAGTGGATGACAGAGAGTTTCCAAGTCCAGGTTCTGTAGTTTGAGCAGCATTGTTTGTGCCACTTGTGGTTGAGCGTTGTCTTGCAGGAGAATTGGCCTGTCTCTGTTGACCTATCCGGCTGTTTAATCTGAAGCTTCCTCATCATTTCATCCAATTGGTTGCAGTAGACATCGGCATAATTGATTCAGCAGGTTTCATGAAGCTATCGTGGATAATGACAACACTGGACCAACAAATAGACACCATTAGCTTTTTTAGATGAATATTCTGTTTTGAACTGTGTTTTGGTACTTCATCTTTATCCAACCCTTGTGCCAAGCACTTGCAATTGTCAAAAAGAATCCATTCTTCATCACATACAACAATACGGTGTAGGAATGGTTCACCTTTATGTTGTGACAGCAAAGAAAGGCAAGCTTCGAGACGATTTCTCTTCTCACACTCGTTTAATTGATGCAGAACACATCTATCCATCTTCTTTACCTTGACAATTTGTTTCAAATGGTTCAATATTGTTGAAATAGTAACGTCAAACCTTGCTGCTAATTCATGGGTAGGTTGAGATGGATTTGCTTCCACTACAGCTTTCAGCTCATCATTATCCACCTTGGTCTCAGGATGCCCACGTGGCTCATTTTCAAGATTAAAATCACTAGAACGGAACTTCTCAAATAGTCAATGTACTGTGCATTAATTAGCCATATCCTTCCCAAAAACTTCGTTGATATTTTGAGCTGTATGTGCCGCATTGGTTCCATGATGGAACTCATATTAAAAATAACATGAATTTTTGACTTATCCATGGTACCCCCATAATATCCTGAATAAAAAAAAAACAAACACAAAAATTGTTCTGAAAAAAGCTGAAAGATAATCACAAGCCAAACCATGCTTTTGAAAGAATGAGATGTACCTTCACAATAAAAACAAAATAAGAGTGTCAAAGTGAAATGTCAGAGATATCAGCTACTTAGTGTTTAAGGAAGTCAGACATTTCATATTTAATAACTTATATTTATATGGTTTCCATGAATGAAGTTTCTTTCTTTTTATTATTTTGACCAGACCAATTTGAGGGACAGGAAAAATATCTGGGACAAAATTTATTGCTATATTAAAAAATTTAAAACAGTTTTATATATCTAAATATACATACAAATATATATACACACAGATACATATGTACAAACATAAATACATATATTCATATAACTATATATACATTACATATGTATATATAGACAAATATATAATATTTTTCATATATAGTCAAATATAAGATCTTATGTTAGTAATTGGTGAGTTTTGACAAATTTATACACCTATGTAACCAACACCCCAATTAGGAAATAGAATATTTCCATGACCGCAGAAGTAGCCTTAGTTGAAAAGCTTTTAAAATCAAAGTTGAAAGAGGATTTTAACCAAACTCATTTAGCTTAATCAGTCTTCTTTTTTTTTTTTGAAAAAGCATTAACACACGTACAGAACTGTTTTTAAAAAATATTATTAGTAAATTCCACAATTAAAGTTTTAAAATACTTTATAGAAGACAGATTATTTTTTGTTTAGCCGTAATTTTCTCTTTATACCTAGAGTTTCTATAAAAGATTACCAAATTTACTAATGCCTTTGTGTTGATATTTTATTATTACCATATCCACTTGTTCTTAAATGTCTGTCCTTCTTTTTGCACTCTTTGATGTTTTTTTCTTGCATTATCATTGTTGGTGTGGGACTTTGCCAACACTTTGTTTTAGGACTGCTATGATTTGAGATTTTGACTTCAAAGAGAAAAGTTACCTTGGTTAGTAAGTAGGTGCTGCACTTGGGGTGAGAATTCCATTTTCTTAGGGAATTCAAGAGAGATGAGTTTTCCCCCTTACTGTGTGTACTTTATCTTATATAATTATCTCTACTGTCCTTTGAGGTAGGATTATTGTTCTTGTTCCATGGAGGAGTAAACAGAACAAATGTCACATATCTAGGACCAATAAAGCTGGGATTTAACTCAGAACTTTTTAACTCTCTGAGAATTCCTTTTCCCACTCTAATATTACTGCTGAGCTTTGTCTGGGGTTTTCCATAAAGCTTTTCTTATTTACGGGCGAGAAATTCAAAATCATTCATGCTCCCACACTTTGAAATGTCTTGTTTAAAACCTCTGAGAACATGAAGGCACTTTTCAATATCATTTAAATAAAATATTTATTGGGTACCTATAGTGGTAAGTGTGGGGGATATAGATTTTTAAGCTAGTTGTCACATTCAAGGATGCATACATAAAAATATTGACCACTTTCCAAATTAGTATTGACTTCTTGGAAATTTGTAAAATCTTTTCCTTTAAAGGATAAACATGACAAATTACAATCACTTTTTGGAGGAGAAAGAGGAGTTGTCAATTTTTGCAGAATGTTTCTGCACAACTGACTTTTTTCATCCAGACTGATGTGGTTTTTTTTCCCCCCCCAGATAAAAGATTAAGAAAAATGCTTTTTCAGGTATTCTACTGATGCTGGCTTTTCTGGTTTTCTTCAGCATACCATTGTTCTTACAGGTTAGATCTCATGGTTCCATTTTTCAGGTGTGTTTATTTCTGTGCATTATTTCTATTGTCTGTCAAAGCTGATTGTCTTGTTCGTGCATCTTTTCAGTGGCATCACTGACTTCTTGGCTGTGCCCTTCCAAATCTGATGTTTTAAGAACCTTCACATTTTAAGAAAAGTTTCTCTAGTTTAATTAGTGGAGCTCAATGTGGGTGATTTTGCTCTCCAGGGGACATTTGGCAGCATCTGGAGACATTTTTGATTGTCACAACTTGTATTGGTGGGAGGGGGCAAGCTATTACCAGCATCTAGTGGGAAGAGACCAGGGATGCTGCTGTATCCCTACAATGTATATGACAGTTTCTCCCGTCTAAAATGTCAATAGTGCTGAGATTGAGAAATCCTGGTTTAGATGATTTACAAAGTTTAGAGTAATGAACTTCTTCAGGTGAATATTTTCAACATTATGCGTTGTCATGTAAATTCCTATCAGAGATTTATTTTGAGGCCCTCCTTTTTTGTTTTCTTTAGAGAGTTTCGAAAATTACACCTGAAAAAATTTTTTGGATAGAAAACAAAATACAGTAGCCCCCTTTGATAGTTGCAGGTGTTTACTTTGGCATTTAAAACAAGGCTCTCACTTGAGGCTATTTCCAATAGTACATTGTTTGTAAATCTTAACTATCACTTTTTTTTTTTTACTGTTTACTCCAGGGACTTCATAAATCAGTCAATAAAGAAAGGTAATTGCATTCATAAAGCTAGCATAATAGGCCTTGATTTTAACTTGGATCTCTTAAAAAAATGTTACTGAGTGGAAAATAAATTCTTAGCAAAGTCTTTTGAAGACTGGACCATTTTAAAGGGATTCTCAGCATGAACACATCACAACATATGCTCAAGAAGTGATTTAGCATATGTGCTGGAAACTCTCAAGTTGAGAAACTGAACTAGTAGATCAATTTTTCATTCCCTTTGGTTGAACTTCAAGTACTAATAAACACTATAGCATGAAAACATAAGGCTATTTGGGGCCTGGGGCTTGGTTTGCAGTCTTGATGAAAGGTAGTTTGTTTTGTTAATTTTTTTCTTCTTATGCTTGGGGTTTGAACTAAGATACAAAAGGAAGTAGGAGAGTTGATGTTTGCTCTGAAGTTTTAAAAGGAGAAATGGGAGGATTTGGGTCCACTCTGTACTTGCTGATTAGTGTATCTTAAACCCCAACCGGGCAGATGGCTTCCAGACTTCCTGAACTGAAGTGGAGTCGCTGTAGCCTTCTCATGAGTGGTTTTCTACACACATGGCCATTAGATTATGGGAGCACATTTTATTATCATTCAAACCAAATATTTATTGACTACATATTGTGCTAGGTGTGGGGAATACAGAGCATTCTAAGATGTAGTCTTTGAATTTAAGGGATGCATACACTAAAATATAAATAGCTTTCCAAATTAGTACCTGTTAACTGCAGAGAGGATGGTACAGGCAGTTCCTGCTACTGCCGTTGCTTTCCCTTGTCCTGCAGCCAGCCCTGCTTTGAACTAGCTGTGGGGCAAAGTGGGCTGTTCTGTGGATTTGCTTGGTCTGGCCCTCCTGCTTCTCCTCCACTGGGCCCAGCACGCCCTGGCTCTTGGATGTCCATATTGACATTGGGTGTTTTTTGTCTGTGGCTAGACCTCCTTGGCTTGGTGATTGACTCAGACTCCTTTTCTGGATTACTGACCTTAGTGTTCTGCCTGTCTCTCCCCTCTGCATCCTGTCTTGATTTTGTTCCTTAGCAGCTTCTGGGAGGTGACAGCCCCTCCACTGGCCCCACAGCACTCCCACCAGGGCTGAGCAGATAATACCTCCTGCCACTCCTTTCTTCCTCCCTGGCCACTCTTTCCCCTCCTGCCTGGGAAGATGCCAGACTTCCTAGAGGAGCTGGGGCTTCAACTGAACCTTGTGTAAAATAGGGTTTTAAAAAGATTAATCTGCGAGTAGCACACACGTTGGAGTGAAGACAGGAAGACTTCATGGACGTAGCCCAGAAGTAGGGGATAAAGGTCCAAGTTGGTAGCAATAAGAAAAGAGGAGATCGATGTTAGGAATGTTACTATGAAAGAATTAGCTAGACAAACTTGGCAGAAAGAAAAAAGAAGAAAGTGTCTTTGAATTCTTAGAAATGCTTTGAAGATAAAAAGTTCTATCTGGAGGGAAACATGAGAGACTTTTGAGAAATCACCCTGCAGTAGGATGACCAATTGTCTCGATTTACCGAAGACTGAGAAGGTTCCCTGAATGTGGGACTTGCAGTTTCAAATTCAGATGGTCCCCAGCAGACCAGGGAGAGCCGATCACCCTAACCTGAACCAGTGCCAGCATCATATAGTGCAGTGTTGAATAAGAGCTTTTACCATTTTGGGGGGCTCTTTTGACATTCCAGATCGACTTGGCCTGGATCATCTTGAACAGGAATTTCAAACAGTTGTTAAGATTTTATAATCAGGGGAGAATGCCACATATGAGAGTGGCAGGTACCTATGTGAATATAGCCAACCTTAAAGCTTCCATTCTGATGAGAGGCAAATTTAAAAATTAAAATATTTAAATATTCTCAAATTTTAATGTATTTTCATCGTCCCCCTCACCGAAAACCAAACCAAATCAAACCAAAACAAACAAATCCAAAGTTCAATTTGTATACATGAAAATGTTTTGCTCCTTCCTTAATGATTACTTTCCTTTTAGTGGATGATTTAATGCTTACCAAAATGGCTCAAAGCAGGAATCAGAGGGACAAAGAGAAGACAAGAGCAAGAAGGAAAGAAAAGAATCTGAGAGTGAAAAAATTGATTGTTGACTATTGAACTTGACCGTGCAATACTGGAGGACAAGTATCTGGCAATCTCTCTTCTGTGGGATACAGATAAGACCTGGAATTAAGTCCTACAGGCCTTTGTGCAATCAGAATAGAGACCATACATTCATTCATGCACTGATGCTTATGCATTTAGAGGAGAAGGCAGAGCCTCAGAATACCACGTGGAACTGATTTATTTTAAGGTAGATATTGTTACAACAAACTTGTGTATTTGAGTTTCTAGCCATCTGTAAACTGAAGGCAATAAACTGGAAGTTTTCTTCCAGAGACTGGCATATGAACGTCAGTGCAAAGTGACCACCGATAGTTTGATAATATAGGAGGAGACAAAAACAAAACACATAAAAATTTGCCAAAGTAACAAAAGCATCATAGTGGCCTGGGGCTGTTTAATGTAGGGGCAAATCATTCTATGCATTTGTTCTTGTTTTATGTCCCTATGTGATAACTTATAGTTTAAAGATGACCCTAAATCATCAAGAAAAAGTTGAATACATTTAGTGTACCTTGTTCGAGACCCAAGGTACTTGTTTAACATTTTAGAAAGAATTTCCATCAAACTCTTATGTTAACAAGTCTTCAGTTATCTGAAAAATTGACTTCTGTGGAATACTTTATTCGATGAACTATCAATAAAGGAAATACTGCAACAAAACAAAATGGAGGAACCTAAGTGGGATTGAGTGCTCTATGTCAGAGTACTGGGGCCTTGCATTTCTGAGAAGATTGGCTTGCAACTTTGTTCTTCTGCTGGGACCCCACAATGGACGCCAACTGCAGGACAAAGCCGGGTCTTGCAGACATCCTGTTGCCCTGACTTCGGCAGAGAGCCATCCCAAGCTTCAGCACAGCCCCAAGGGGCGCATATATTAAAGAAAAAACAAGAGCCTTGCTCCAAAATGGCTTATTTAAAATGCAAAGGGTAACAAGAGACCTACATTTGGGGAAAGCCTAGCTCTCAGAAACAGGAAAGTAATACCGACTTATGGTTAAAGTTGCTTGCTCTTGAACTAATTAGCTGGGGATTGAATTCAGCCTTAGAAGTCAGAATGTGGGTTAAGAGGGAAGAAAAATGTTATTTTTCCTCTTAGGTACCAGCCTGGCACTTCAGAATGTAGTAGCAGGCGGCACACGAGACACAGCCAAGTCAACAAAAATCACAAAATTGTAGAAAATACCGTGGCTGATGGAAAAGGGATTCCAGAGATATAATTTGGGCCAGATGTATGATAAAAGGCAGTTTTATCTACTTTGGTGGTAGCCTCTGTGTAATAAGATATTGGCACATTTGTCATTAAAGAAAAATAAAGAGGAATGAATAATACAGAATCCTGTGGAACAGTAAATAATACGTTCCCACCACTTTTGAAATACTATTCCTACCTAGCATTGATCTGCTATTGTTTTCTTTCAAATCTCTTTTCTTGTTTTTCTAAGATGGGAGGCTTGTGGGAAGATTATACATAAAAGAAGGAAGCCAAGATCTTTTGCTTTTGTTTTACTTGTGAGCCTTTAAGGAAAGGGTAGAACTTATAGTAAAGTCATATTTCCCATTGGTGGCATCCTTTGCAGGATATGAGCCTTGACAGAACATGTCTGCATATAACAAGATCTTACTTCTTAACAGGCCTGTGCTAGATTCAAAATTTTCATGCCTAATTAGCTGTGTAAACAAATTTGTAATTTAGGGAATTTTTTTATGCCATGAGGGAGTGAAGGTTTACTACCTCTATTTTGTAGATGGATTCCTCCCCAAATCTGAAGTGTTTACACTGTCTGAATCTATGGTATCTTCCCGGTGTTCCCTTTGATTCTTGCATTGTGCATTCTATGTTAATTCTGCTGCTGTTTCTGGACTCAGAAGTGTTCAGAGCCAGAAGCAAGCATAGACAGTCTCAGAGGAGTGACAATGCCCACACATTGCAGGGCACACTTCAGCGGAGGGCACCCGGCCCTTCTGGTCCTGCCCTGCTAAAGCAACGGTTATGTAAAGTTCCCGTGCCCAGATCTCTGCCAAGCTTGGGGATTCTGTGAATTTCTCGTTAGTCCATTGCAGAAAGAAAGGACAGACAGGACGAGACTGTGCCAAATAAATAGTTTGGAGAGAAATGGACTAATTGGGTGTGGGCATCCACTGGCAGGGAGAGCTCACCTCAGCCCTGGTCAGGAATCTGTGCAGAAGCCGGAGGGGCACACTGCAGGTCACCAACAGGCTTTATCTTCTATGAGTGACACTTCAACGGCAGAGCTCATTTGATGCTGTTCCAAGCTCGCTGCTGGGTGTTTCTAATCGTGTGTTTTAATTAATGTTTTTATTGTACTTGGGCCCAGAGGCTGTTTCAACAGACCAGCATATATTTAGAAGTCTCTAAATAAATAAATGTAAAACAAAGGAAATCTGACTCTGCTGGAATTATGAGAATGATTGCTTCTAAAGAGATAGGATAAGGTTTCAGACTCAACTGCTGGAAACCAACTCCTCGGCAGCATCAGGGCCGAAGCACACCCTCTGGGTCTAGCAGAGCATGGTTTCAGGATCTTAGCCACCGTCTGGTTTTAGAAGTCTACACTTCGGGTCTTGAGGCAATTAGGGGACACTGTAGAATTTATTGTGTCAGTTTTGCCTTTAAAAAAATTTAACAGATAAATAGGGAGGTTGAGTTGGCAGTAGCAGCAACTTTCTCAGGCAACATGTATTTGAACCTATGTAGATCTCTTCCCATTGCTAGATAAAGATGGTAATTGGAATGGGCCAGGTCCTTTGCACTCCCTTACTGTTCTCTCTTGAATTTCTGCTCTCCCTTTTAAAAGAGGCAGTAGCACTTTTAGGGAGCAGATTTAATCCACTTTAGCAAATACTGAGCACCTCTTCATTCAAGGTAGGAGATAGACTTTGTGGGGGAATGAGGTGTTTACAAGTTACAGGAAATGTATTTATAAGATACATCTTGCTTCTGAATGTGTGCTAAGTTTGCAGTAAATGAAAGCATATTCCGTTTCTTCTTGTCGTGATCCATTATTAGTTAAATTCTCCAGTTGTAATTTTCTTTGAGCCCTAGAGAGCTGAGGAAAGTTACTCAAGAGCTACAAGCCTGGAGTGTTAGCAAATTGCCTGGCGATAATAACGAGGTCTGGTCCCGGGCAGGAGAGTGGAGCTCTGAAGTCTGTCTGGTTTTCTGCCATCACTTTTTGTTTGTCTTTCCTAATAGTGGCATCCCTTTCTCCCCTTTTATCCATCTCCTTCAAGGTGCCCTAAAGTAGTGGTTCTTGACCCTGGCTTGCAAAGAGCACTGAAAAAATAACTGATGTCTGGGCTTCACACGGAAACCAAGGAAAAGTGCCACAGTGATTCTCTCGTGCAGCCAAGGGTTGAGCCCAAGGTGCCTTTGCCACTGTCAGTACTCCTTCTCCACATGCAATGAGGCCTGCTTATCCTTAGGAAAATTCCTGCTTTAACTGCCCTAGTTCCTTGATTCTAAGATGCCACCAGTTTTAAGATGTAGTATAGATTTAATACTAGTTTTTTTGATTTTAAAAAAAGGAAGAACAAGAAAAAAATATCACCACATTAAAAGTATACCTTAACTTTGGGTCATGACATGGTTTCAGAAATATTAAAATGTGAAAATCATGTAAATCTTGGAATAAAGAGAATAACATATCATATTGGTTGAAAACAAAACTTTCCTGCACTTTATTTGAGGACTATTTTTGCATTGTAAAAGAGGATGCTTTCCAAGCCAACATTGAAAATATTGCATTTTTAATGATAAATTTTCAAACTGGGTGCTCTGCTACAAAAAGATTTCTGAATCTTGGCGCTACTGACATTTTAGGCTGGATAGTTCTTTGCCGTGGGCAGCTGTCCTGTGCATTGTGGGATGTTCAACAATCTCCCTGGCCTCTGTCTACCCACTGGATGCCGATAATACTTATTACCATGCCCCCCCCTCCACCCCCAGCTATGATGGATGACTAAAAATGTCTCTAGACATTGCCAAGTGCCTCTAGGTAGGGAGAAAAATTATCTCTAGTTCAGGACCACTAGGCTAGTGGAATAGATATTTTAGTAGGGCAGTGGCTTGTATCAGTTAGTGTTTAATTGCAGAGAACAGACTCCACTCTAGCTGGCTTGAGCCGAAATGTATTAGTGACAGAGTATTTAATGGCCTATGGAAACGGCCTGGGGGTTGAAGAAACACACTTTAGGCTGGAGTTTCCAGGAAATCCTGAAGCCACACCACAACCAAGCCATCAAGGGAATTGCGTCACTTGCCTAGACTTGCAGAGGCTGTGGTCAGGAGGCTGCTTCTGCTAAACTGGGGCGTTAACACGCCATCTCAGCAGCAGAAGGATGGGTATGTCCAGCCTCTTTCCTTGCCTCACTCAGTTCTGAATTCAAGTTCTGAAAGTGCATTTGACGATGGAACCTAAATCATACCCAGATTGCAAGGGAGCCTGGAAAAAGGCAGTTTTTAGTCTAACCTGCCTGTGTAATACACATGAAGGCATTCCAGAAGGAGGCTGGAGTGTATATTGAATGAGCCCTTTTCTAGTCTCTTTCACAGGTTTCTTCCCAGAGATCCTCAACTCCGCCAGTGGCAGCCACCTATTCTGGGAGACTGGGGTTGGTTCAAGTGTCCCATTTACACTTCACTCCCATTTACATTTTTTACATCAAGTTAATTTTCTTCTTTGTTTTGTTCCATTCTGTTTTCTATTTTCTCTTTCATTACCATTCTTTTCACACCTCCTCCTTCTCCCTGTCTCTAACTATAGGTTTTCTGAAGATTTGAAGAGTATGTGTTTCATTCTTGGCTCTGTCGATGTATATGACATGTGAAAATCTTTGTTGGTAAGTTGTGAGCTGAGGCCTCGGATACTCAGCTGTCACCATCTGTGTCTCTAGGGTGCTGAAAACACTGGGGGAATAGATATTTTGGGGCAGAGGCTTATATTTCTGAGCAATATTTCCTCCATCTAGAAGAAGAGAGCACCAATTAACATGAACGATCACTTTGTCTGATTTGAAGTAAACATTGATCAAGTAGCCTTAAGTCCAAGCAAGTAAGAATCAAACTATGCTTTCTGTTTTGGGGATAGAGGCCCTTGCACTTTAAAAATCATGACTCCTTAGGGCTAGGAATAATAAATGATTGCTTACCTGATATATTGTTCTTTCAGTCTGTTGCCAAAATCTCCTAATTAGTAATTTGGCTTACGGTATGGGGACTTTGACCCTAAGTTAAAATTCAGTCAATATATCTAGGCAAGTTAAAAACATCACAAGTCATTTACTCTTTAGAGTAGGACTGCCATATAAAATCTTTGAAAGGGACAAGCAGTTAAATTTGAGTTTCAAATAAACAATGACTAATTTTAGTATAAATTTTAGTATAAGTATGTCCCAAATGTTGCATGGGACATACTTATACTAAAAAATTAATTGTCCATCTGAAATTCAAATTTAACTAGATGTTCTGTATTTGTATTTGCTAAGTCTGGTGTGATCAAGTTCTTTCTTGACAGTGTGTATATTTCTTGAGAGGGAGCGGGGATGAAGAAAACATGAGGGCAATGGGCTCCTGAGAGGAATGAAGATGAAAAAGTTCGACTCTGTATAGAAAGGAAGAGGGACAACTGACAAAACCAATCACTAAACTCATCCTGGTTATCACTGACTATTCTCTAGATATGCAAAGAAAGCCCTGGTTTGAAGATAAAGCTCTATTCCTTCTCTGCAAATTCGGCCACTTTTCTACAGCATTTGGATCTGGTCCTAATGCAGCATTTGGTTGCCCAGGCTGGACAAGCAAAGCTTCGAGGTAAGCAGAAGAGATGAGCAGTGCAGGCACTGGATACCTTGGAGCCTTGTAATCTCGCTTGCACAACCTCCAGATTGCATGGTTCTTGGCTTCAGCACAGCTGGGCACAATTTCAATGCACATCTATGGAGACCATGTCACAACAACAAAACAAACCAATGTAGCTGCAAGTTACATTAACAGCTTGAAAAAACAAGTCAACAGACTTGAAGACTGCTCTGGGAGCCCCTCCCTGGGAGTCAGCCTCTGGCAGAAAGGGAGTTACTGTGCCTCCTTTTGGACCTTTTTTCAGCTAAGATTATTCTATAGGATCTGCATCTTGTCCCTTTCAAAGATTTTTTGGTTTGTTTGTTTGTTTTGAGAGAAGCCTTATTTGCTTTATTGTTGGTCAGCATTAGATCTTTCTGAAGGGTGGAGTGGTCTGTGTTGCATGCAAGTTTCTTGTCAAAAGACATGATTTCCCTGCTCAGATGTCACACTCAACACAATGGTGCATCCTTGCATAGTTTCTCATGTTACTGTTGGTCACAAATGCATGGAGCCAGATTTGCTAAATCTTCTGATGCTTCAGTCACTGTCTTCTTGAAAATTTGTATTAGGAAGAGTTTACACACCTTGCAGCAATATCTCATATGACAATTCCGGAGTAACTTGTCAGAAATTTTGCTCCTTATGGAGAGCACATTAGTACACGTAAATTAAGGCTGGTAGCACCTTCTGCATTACTTAACCAAGAACGAACTGACTTCTTAAAGTATGCAAGTGGATCAGGCCCAGGAGTATGTGTGGATTGGAATCTTGCCAATGTCAGGAACCTCCTGTGCTCATATATTTTTTATTTCTGATTTTTATGAAAGATTTGATTTACGTGCCAGTAACATCAGGGTGTGTGGGTGGACACACCGTGAAGAAGCTGGTGAAGAGAAGGAAAATGAAATATTTTGGAAGGAATCATGTTAGCTGTTCCATGTGATTTCTTTAAAAACAAATGTATAAACAAAAAAGGTATGCTTTATATTGCATCTTATTTTTTTCCATCTGATTTACATATATGCTTGGACTCTATATTTTATCTCAATTTTTTCCCCTATACATATAGTACATTGTGACAATTCTATTTTTTATTTTGTTTAATAAATGTAAACTTATGTTTGTAAAAGAACAACTAAAACAGCAAAGCCATCTTCATTTTCCTTTTTTTCTTTGGTTGTCTTTTTTTTTTTTAAACCAAGCCTCTTCTGACTCATATCCTGGGCTATCCCAATTTGCTCATGTTTCCAGAACTTAAAAAATTGTTTCCATTTTTATTATATTCCCTAGTTGTTCTTTTTCCCAGTATCTATTCCCCAATGCTTATTTCCACATATCCTCTCTTTTCTCCCCCATCTCTTCTTATTTCTCTAGACATCTGTGGAGAGACATAACCTTCTTTTGCTCTTTTATCAAAGAACTTTCATGAAGTTTTGCTCCAAGTACCCTTAAAGTATATGGGACAGATTGCTCTTGCTCAAGGGAACTCCAGTGAGAGACACGGCATGACTCGGAGTTGTGGGTTGAAAGGGGATGGGTCATGATTTCTCTTAGGTCCGTTCTCCCTTTAGGTGCCATGATTCCATGAGAAATATTCATGGGATTGGTGGATCAAGTAAGCTGTTTTTGTGCATTTAGATTCTCCAACTCAAATATTATAGTTGAACTTAATAGATTACATTGAACTGAAAGACAAACAGACAAAAAATTCGTAAGTCATCAAAAGATTTAGCTCTTTTCAGAGAAACTGTCTTAGTCCTTTTGCATTGCTATGGAGAAATACCTGAGGCTGGGTAATTTATAAAGAAAACAGGTTAATTTGCTCATGGTTCTGCAGGCTATACAAAAAGCATGGTATCAGCATGTGTTTCTGGTGAGGGCTTCAGGGAGCTTCTACTCATGGGAGAAGGCAGAGGAAAGCAGGTATCATAATGCAAGAGGAAGGAGGGAAGAGTGAGAGGGGAGGAGGTGCCAGGCTCTTTTAAACCATCAGTTCTCATGGGAACCAATAGATGAGAACTCACTCATTACCCTGAGGACAGCACCCAGCGTTCCTGAGGGATCTGCCCCCATGACTCAAACATTTCTCCCTGGGCCCCACCTCCAACAGTGGGAATCAAATTTCAACATGAGATTTGGAGGGAACAAATATCCAAATTATATCGGAGGCCAAATGAACATCTTTAATTTTTCTGGCTTGAAGTTCCAGCACTATAGTGAATAGAAGTGGTGTTAGTGTACTCTGTGCCATTTTGACCACATTTTTATGGTGAGAGATATACTAAATTTCACTAAATTATTATAATTTTTTCACCAAGTTTCTATATACATATTACAGTATTTCCAATTTTTCCATTTTTTTCTGAAACTTTTTATATCAGGATTAGTTCTTTGGGGATAAATTACAATGAAGATTTTATTCATTTATGAGATTTTCATGTATATCTAATTTTACCGATTTTATGTTTGGCCATTTTGTTTTCTTTTTGTGACTATTTTTTCATACCGAGTCAAAATTTTGCCATCCAAATTTTTTCAAGAATATTTTATTCTTCTATTAAATTTAGAAAATAATGTATTTTATCATGTGAAGTTTTAATTATTACCACTGTTATTTTTGATTATTATTATTGTGATTAAAACTAACTGTTGGTTCATTATAACGTTGTGAGAAATTTCTCTCAGATAATCCAGAATTGACCTGTCATTAAGAGTTGGCCAGTTGTATGTTTTGAATGCTTCTAATCACTTTTGTATTTTATGAAGTAACAGTCCACATTATTGAATTATTTTGGTCCAGTTGCTTAACCTGACTACTTAACTGTTATTAACTTCCAAGTTCTTGAAAAATATTAAAATAAGTGCATAGCTATAGTTCTTAAGCTGGAAGCAACCATATTGATTAGTTATCAAAATTAGCTAGTGAAATAAAATGCAACACTTCAGTAGAAAAGACAGCTTGAGAATTGTGAGATGTTGAATTCTTCTACTGTTTTAGGTCAGCAATTCTATGACATAGTATAAAAGAGGAAAAATCTCAAATTTTGTATATAGAATGAAACTTTTTTTTAAAGCTCTGAGAGATCTATTTGCCAATCAGTCTCATGCATGTTGTTTACTTGTGTATGTTAAGCCTAATCCTGGGCAGTGCAACATTGTGGAGAAGAGGAAGCCTCTGACAGCTTCGATTCCAATCCTTGTGTTTTCATTGATTAGCCATAGGACCTCCAGGACCCTGGGAAAATTACTTAACCTCTTCAAGCCCTGGCTTCCTCATTTCTAAAATGGGGGTAATAATTGCGCTATTTCATAGGATTTTTGTCAGCATTTGATGTCATAATGCATCTAAAAAATGCCACCTATTATTATTATTAGCTACAAGAGAGAATGTTCTAACTGAATCCAAATAGCTTCCTCCTCATTTTAATATATAGTTAGTGTTTGGAGAATGTTCTTTCCTATCTAAATTGTTTAACCTCTATATCCATGTTCTTCCTGAAGGCCTCTGAGACAGGTGTGAGTTATGTGTGCATGTGTGTGTGTGTGTATTTGGGGTGACTAAGATGATAAAATGTAGCATACAATTATATTGTGATAAGATTCTGATATTGCAGGTATTAAGAACAGAGGGAACAAAAAATAGGAGGGAGGGGCAAGATGGTGGATGAGAAAAACAGCTAGCCAGAGTGTCTCTGCAAGAAAGTCAGATTTTAGAAGAAAGTGAAAGATTGGCTGAGGGTCGGTAGGAAGGGTGCTTGAAACTACAGGAGACTCATGGGAAGAAGATGTGGACGAGAAGTGGAAGGAGAAAGGCCCCTGAGAGGCTTGGAGACCAGTGATAATAGTAGGTGGAGCAGTTAAATTTCCCCTCCCTTGTATCTCAGACTGCTGGTGGGCTCCTGAGCAGTTGTAGAGACCTGCTAACACCAGCCCAGAGACAGCTGCCGCCAGTGAATGGTGAGCCCCTTGTGGACAGGGCACCAGGCTCCCAGCTCCCTCAAGGGCACCTCCTGGCCCACAGACCCGAGCCGATTGGCAGGCGCCATATTGCTTCATTCTCCCTTCCCCCTTCTCTACCCCTTCTCTACCCGCGGCTCCCAAGAGAGACAATTTAGCCACAATCCGGAGGCATCTGCAGGGAATGGGACCTTTCCTTTTGTGGTATTCAGACTGTGAACTCCTTACCCTCAAGCCGTCCCAGGTGTTGCTTGCCCAGGTGACTCCAGGAGAACGGGGCAAATCCCGAGGTGAGGATTGATCCAGCTTGGGCACCCCGTGGGTGACTTGAGACCAGCACTCCTCTCCCTGGCAGAGTTAGGTATTGATCTCTGGGACC
This sequence comes from Eulemur rufifrons, assembly GCF_041146395.1. Classification (NCBI taxonomy): domain Eukaryota; kingdom Metazoa; phylum Chordata; class Mammalia; order Primates; family Lemuridae; genus Eulemur; species Eulemur rufifrons. Next base: position 72,426,275 of record NC_091001.1, on the reverse strand, counting down.
TAGGGGATAGGCCTGCAGACCAGATCCCGGACACCCAGGTCTCGATCGCATTGCCCAGGAGCACAGAAGAGATATTTGTTAATGAGCCTATTGAGGTGTGTGTGCCTTGAGGGACAGATCAGCGTGCTTGAGGGGCAACCCTCCTCCCATGGGAGGGCCGTGCTCCCAGCTCAGGCTGCGATCCTGGGCTGGGAAACTCCTGGCCTGCATCACAGCCAGGAGAGATCCGTTGGCTTGATCCTGCCTGCCAGCAGTGGCTGGGAAGAAACTGCAGAATAGGGGAGGGTGGAAAGGAGCGAGGCCTGCTCCAGACTACAGGTCTCAGACAGCCCCACCCTCACCCCCACATGTGGACTTTTTGGCTGAGTGGGGCCATTTCAGCCCCTCCCTGGAAGCTTTGCCCAGAAGCAGAGAACAGACCTTTGACCTCCTGCTAACAGCATTTGTGGAGCTTGAGGGCAGGCTCAACCAGCTCAGCTCTGCCCAGCCTCACTCCCCCACCTACCCCCACTGAGGTGGAGAATAAGGACACACCTGGAAGTCTCAGGGCCCCATCCACCACCCGAGGCACTATAGAGCCTCTCTAGAGGAACAAGAGCTGGTTACAGGACCAAAATACAACAGTGCATCCTGCTTCTCCCAGCAAGTGCCACCTACTGACAGGGAGGACATTCTGCACACACATATCTACTGACTCATCATACAGGGTGTGGTGGAATCTCACCCACAAACACCACCTACTGGCTCAGAGACTAAAGAGAGTGTGTCATTATCCAAAGGAAAATCTAAAGGTAAGAAGCAACAGCTGATCCAGATGAGAAGGAATCAGCAAAACAACTCTGGAAATATGAAGAATCAAATGGAAAGCACACCCCCAAAGGGGAACACTAGCTCTCTAGCAATGGACATCAACCAAATTCAGAATACTAAAATGAAAGAAGAATTTTGAACATGGATTGTAAGAAAACTCACAGACATGCAAGAGAAAATGGATAACCAACACAAAGAAACCACAAAAAAAAAAAAAAAAAAAAAATCCAGGACTTGGAAGAAAAATTCACTAAAGAAATTGAAATATTAAAGAAAAATCAAACAGAACTTCTGGAAATGAAGAATTTATTCAAGGAATTACAAAACACAGTGGAAAGCCTCAAGAACAGAGTAGATCAAATAGAAGAAAGAATTTCAGGGATTGAAGATAAGGCCTTTCAGTTAAATAATTCAGTCGCAGAGATAAAGCAGAGAAATAAGAGAAAAGAGCAAAGCCTACAAGAAATGTGAGATTATGTGAAGAGGCCTAACATGAGAATCATAGGCATCCCTGAGGGTTAGGAAGAAAATACACAAGGTTTGGATAAGCTATTTGAGGATATAATAGAGGAAAATTTCCCAGACCTTGCTAAAAATCTAGATATACAGGTACAAGAAGCCCAAAGGATCCCTGGGAGATTCATTGCAAATAGGAAGACGCCACATCATGCAGTCATCAGACTGACCAAAATAACCACCAAAGAGGCCCTTCTATGAGCTGTACGGTGAAAGAAGCAGGTAACCTACAAAGGAAAACCCATCAGAGTAAGGGCAGACTTCTCAACTGAGACCTTACAAGCAAGAAGAGACTGGGGCCCCATTCTCACTCTTCTCAAACAGAATAATGCCTAGCCTAGAATCTTGTATCCTGCAAAACAAGTTTTGTTTATGAAGGAGAAATAAAGACTTTCTAAGACAAGCAAAGACTGAGGGAATTCATCAAGACAAGACCTGCCCTCCAAGAAGTACTCAAAACAGTGTTATACATGGATCAGAACAATAAACACCCAAATTTTGCCAGACCTATAAAGAAGAAATGGTACCTATCCTACAGAAATTATTCCACAACATTGAGAAGGAAGGAATCCTCCCCAACACGTTTTATGAAACCAATATCACCCTGATACCAAAACCAGGACAGGATGCAAAAAAATGAAAACTACAGACCAATATCTCTTATGAATATAGAATGCACAAATTCGCAACAAAATCCTAGCAAATCAAATTCAGGTGCTTATCAAAAAAATAATCCATCATGACCAAGTGGGCTTCATCGCAGAGATGCAGGGATGGTTCAACATATGCAAATCTATAAATGTAATTCACCACATAAATAGAAGCAAAACAAAGACCATATGAGCCTCTCAATAGATGCAGAAAAAGCATTTGACAAAATTCAACACCCTTTTATGATAGGAATACTTAAAAAAATAGGCGTAGATGGTACTTACCTAAAAATGATACAAGCCATATATGACAAGCCCATATCCAACATCATACTGAATGGGGAAAAATTGAAAGCATTCCCACTTAGAACTGGAACCAGACAAGATTGCCCTCTATTACCACTTCTATTCAACATAGTGCTAGAAGTCCTAGCCAGAGCAAGCAGACAAGAGAAGGAAATCAAGGACATCCAAATGGGGGTAGAAGAGTTCAAACTACTGTCTTTGCTGATGATGTGATCTTATATTGAGAAAACCCCAAAGATTCTGCCATGAAACTATTGGAATTCATAAACAAATTCAGCAAAGTCTTAGGTTGTAAAATCAATGTACAGAAACCAGTAGCATTCCTATACATCAACAACAGTCAAACTGAGAACCAAATCAAAGACTCAATATCCTTCACAATAGCAACAAAGAAAATAAAATACCTAGGAATATATTCAATTAAGGAGGTAAAAGACCTCTACAGGGAGAACTACAAAACACTGAGGAAGGAAATAGCAGAGGATGTAAACAGGTAGAAAGCCATACCATGCTCATGGATTAAAAGAATCAACATTGTTAAAATGTCTGTCCTACCCAAAGTGATCTACAGGTCAATGCAATCCCTATTAAAATGCCAACATCATTTTTCACAGATCTAGAAAAAATAATTGTACGCTTCATATGGAATCAGAGAAGACCCTGTATAGCAAAAGCAATCCTAAACAAAAAGAACAAATTGGAAGGCATCAATGTACCAGACTTCAGCTATACTACAAGGCTACAGTAACTAAAACAACATGGTACTAGCACAAGAACAGAGACATAGACCAATTGAACACAACTGAGAACCCAGATATAAAACCATCCTCCTATAGCCATCTAATCTTTGACAAAGCAGACAAAAACATACACTGGGGAAAAGAATCCTTATTCAATAAATGGTGCTGGGAAAACAGGATAGCCACATGTAGAAGACTGAAACAGGATCTGCACCTTTCACCTCTCAGAAATATCAACTCACAGTGGATAACAGACTTAAACCTAAGGTGTGAAACTATAACAATTCTAGAAGAAAATGTTGGAAAAACTCTTACAGACATTGGCCTAGGCAAAGAATTTATGAAGAAGACCCCAAAGGCAATCACAGCAGCAACAAAAATAAATAAATGGGACCTGATCAAATTAAGAAGCTTCCTCACAGCTAAGGAAACTATCACGAGAGCAAACAGACAACCTATAGAATGGGAGAAAATATTAGCATGTTACACATCTGATAAAGGGCTGATAACTAGAATTTATACAGAATGCGGAAAAATCAGCAAGAAAAAAACAACCCTATCAGACAGTGGGCAAAGGACATGAACAGAAACTTTTCAAAAGAAGATAGACTAACAGCCAAAAAACACATGAAAAAATGCTCAACATCTCTAATGATCAGGGAAATGCAAATCAAAACCACATCACTTATCTCCACTGAGAATGACTTTATCAAAAAGTCCCCAAACAATAAATGTTGGTGTGGACATAGGAACACGCATACACTGCTGGTGGGACTACAAACTAGTACCTCTTTGGAAAGTAATATGGAGATACCTCAAAGAGCTACAAGTAGAACTAGCATTTGATCCAGTAATCCCATTACTGGGCATCTACCCAAAAGAACAAAAGACATTCTATAATAAAGACATCTGCACTAGAACGTTTATAGCAGCACAATTCACAATTGCAAAGATGTGGAAACAACCCAAGTGCCCATTAATACCTGAGTGGATTAATAAAATGTGGTATATGTATACCATGGATTTCTACTCATCCACAAAAAACAATGGTGATATAGCTCCTCTTGTATTATCCTGGATAGAGCTGGAGCCCATTCTTCTAAGTGAAGTATCACAAGAATGGAAAGACAAGCACCACATATACTCAGTATCAAATTGGTATTAAGTGATTAACACTTAAGTGCTTATATAGAAATAGCATTCATCAGATGTCGGGCAGGTGGGAGAGGGGAGGAGGAAATGGGTACATACACACCTAATGGGTGTGGCGAGTGCTGTCTGGGGGATGCTCTGACTCGGGTGTGGCAAGGGCAATAAACTTAACCTAAACATTGGTACCCCCATAATATGCTGAAATAAAAAAATTAAAAAAACAGAGAGAACACACAGAGAATAAAACTAACTCTGAGAAGATGCTGATAATTATGTCATCTTGGTAAAACACTTTCTCTCATGTCTCAGCTTGTTAAAATTTTTTTTTTAACCATGTAAAATGCTGGCATTGGACTAAACCCCTAATTTCCTTCCTGATTTATAAGATTCTTTCTCCTGTCTGAAATGCTCTCCTTATACAGCTAGTTCCACTTTTATGATGCATGTGTCCTTGGGCACTCATAGGATGGATGAGTATGAAGTAGATCTTCTGTTTTCAACCTGTTCAGGGTTGTCAGTGGAAACCACAGTACAAGGGGTAAAGGCATCCAGAAGTGAAGTATGCAGTGCTACCTGCAATATTAATATGGAGGCAGTGTCAAAATAACAAAATGAGGCAAGAAAAAGAGGGGGCCCCCCACACTCCTGCAAATAGGTATTTACTGACTTCTTAGTGACCTGATGTTTCTTTAGGCAGCATATTGCAGATTGAAGCTGCTGGAAATTTCTACTCTTGTGAACTTTTGTCTTCTCTACCCTGCCCTCCCTTCATTTATAAAAAGTGCTGCTTAAAGGGCCATTTGTTAGTGGTGTTGAGCATCACCACCCTCAAGGACCCACCGTATTTAAGGTGCTCTGTTGGCGTTGGGTAAATATTTGCCAGTGTTTTAAATGCCAGGGCCTCTTGAGAATGTAAGAGGAATGTTGCTTGGGCAGGAATGGGGGAAGGGAAGAATAATTCCTGTCCCTGCAGCTATGCAGCAAATTTTGGAGTTCTGGGCTGAATGTCTCCAAAAAATGTACCACATTACTACTGTTTCGATTGTTACTGTGTTGGCGACCTTGAAAGCCTGAGAATTTCAAGCTGCCTTGAAACTCCCTCTCTCATGTTGACACTTTGGAGGAGAGCAAGAATTCTTCTCTTCTAGTTTGGGTTTGGATATGTGTTTGCTATGTGTTGACAAAGCAAGTCCTAGACCTCACAATGAGGGCTCAGCAAGTTGCTTCATGTTTTCTCTATGTAGCTGCCTCCTCTCTCTAAGCTCTTTTGAAGTACCCATAAAACAAAATAGGCTCATTAAACATAAGGGGGTAAATGAAGTTGGCAGTTGCACACCTATTCAAATAGGCTTTCCTCTTTAGATGTTTACACTCAAAAAAAAAAAAAAAGAAAGAAAAAGAGAAAAACAGCCACCAGTCAGAAGAGGAATGCATGCTTATCAGAGGCTATTCATGGCCTCCCTCTTGAGGTGAGTGAGGGCAGCTAGGCTCTGGAAGATGTGAGCATTTTGTTCCAGATCTAGCACTAAATAGGTCCACAAAATTAATGTCACAATGAGAAGCCAGCGTGGCCTTGTCATTGTCATTTCATGTACTAAGTTGGCATATAAGGATGAAGACTACATCAAGCTCCTTTTTAAACAATCAAACACATTTCTTCATGACTCTTTCCTCCACAGACACAGGCTTGTCTTCTTTGTGCACTCTTGCTGACAGGGAGAAACCATAGTTCTGCCCTGAGGATCGGTCATCCCATGCTTAGGTTTTGTTCTTTGATGAAGCTTTCCCTACACTTTTGGCTCCTTTTCTAAAGCTGCAGAATCCACATTTTAATGAACTGAAGGAGATGCCAAGATACATAGGAGATGGTCTTAACCCTCAAAATCTTACAATCAGTCAATGAGGTAATGTGTGATGATGTTCAGTAATTCACCATGCAAATGTGAGGTAATTTGAGCTGATCCTTGAAAGATGGAAAATGCGTCTGTGGTCTCTGGTTGTGGGAGGTGACGTTCCAAACTGGAGGAATAGTTTGAGCAAAGGCACAGAGGTGTTTCTAATCAGTGGACACTCTTTCTACTTCTTTTATTTTATTTGGTCTGATCAATGTTTGAGGCTATGCACTCCGCTGGGTTTCCTCCTGCTTTTCTGATGGCTCTTTTCAGTCTCACCCCCAGGTTTCTATGACTATATATGCTGATGATGCCAGGTTGCTCTCCTGAATTCAGACCTATACATCTGTCCACTGTTCACACTCATATATATAACTCTGCATATTCAAAATTGAGCTCATTATCTTTCTCCCCAAATCTGCATCTTCCTGTTTCCTACCTCAGTGAATAATGTTTATCTAGTTATTCAAGTCAGAACCATGGTAGAATCTTCACTCCTCCCTCCCCATCACCCTTCACACAGAAAACCATCACAGCCTTTATATTTAATTTAATTTATACGTTGTTTAATATCTCCTGAATCTGTCCAGGTCTTTCTGTCTCTATTGCTGTCTCCTTGGGTCAGCTCACCTTCTTTTGCTTGGAGGACTGCAGTAGCCACCTGCCTTCAACTTTTCCTTCAGCTCATTATTTCTCTACATTGTAACCATCTTTCTAAAGTACATATATGATCATTGTGTCATTTCTCTTCTTAAAGCCCTCTCAAAGCTCGTCTGTGCCCTAGGGATGGTGTCCAGATTCCCAAATAAGGCTTATTTACCTTTCTTGTTCTGCACCTGCTGACCTCTCTTGCTCATCTCTTGCTGCCTGTGAGCCCTGTGGGCTTCACCCATTTTGAAGTTCACTTGCAGTTCACTGACACATCAGGTGAGTTTTCATATCTCCCAGACTCTGTGCATGCATGTCTCCATCTAGCACACCCTTTCTCCTTGCTCCTCCTCTGGTCTCAGCTTGGAAATCACTGCTCATACTGTATTCTAATGGCCTGTTTACTTGTCTGTATTCCTTTAGGCCAATACCTCTTATAGTATGGGACATTTTCGATAATCAGTAGACACTTTTTGGATGAATGAGTGAGTGGTAATGTATGAGGTGTCTTAAAGGAATGGCAGATCACCCAGTTTGACTGGGGTGTAGGATACATAAAAAACAAGAGTGAAAGATACAGAAGAAAGGTGATTTGGTGTCTTAGGTTGAGTTCCCTGAGCACAAATTCCGAGATGAAGACTCCAGTGCTGGCAGTTCACTGGGGACTACTTTTGGGATCAAATTCTGTGAGGGAGTGAGGGAGGCAGGATATGGCAGAAGGAGAAGTTGAACTGAAATGAAATTGCAATAGGGCTCTCAGCTGATCCCATGTGGCACTCAGAAGCTGGCATAGCTCTACCAGGTTGTCCTGAATTGAGGCAAAGGGGCTGGCCCTTTGTATTCTCACAGCAGTCAGTCATGGTGGGCTGCCCCTGGGGAGGGGAAAAAACTCAATTCAAATAGCTCCTTTGTCAAGGGCAATTTCAAGGATTAAACTATGGCCTGTCAGAGGCCAACATTGCTGGCATCTGGGGGAATGAATATCCTGGTATAAGAGGGTCTAGGTGGCACACAACAGCATCCATTCCACTGGGCCTACTTCATGCCAGACTAAGGAATTTATGCTTTATTTGATAGGCCTTGATATGTCGTTAAAGATGTTTACAGAGAAATCATGTGTGTCAGAGCTGTACTTGAGAAGATTAATCTAGCTGGGGTGCTTAGATTGGATTGGAGGTAAGGAAACTGCAGACAGAGAGGCCATGGAGACTTCTGAAATAGTTCAGATGAGGAAATTAAGGCCTGAACAAGGGTGTTGGCGGTGGAAATGGAAACGGTGGGTTGTAAGAGATATGATGATGCTAGAATTCACAGGCCCTGGTGACTGACTGAATGGGAAATATGGAGGAGGAAGGAGACTCAGGTGACTTCATGGTTTTGAGCCTGGCTGAAATGTACAAATGATGGTTCTGGTAGGAGAAGTTTAAGAACGATACAGGCATGGCAGTAGATTTGTTGAATTTGCAGTATGGCAGCCACCCAAGTAGAAGTGGCCTATAGGTAGGTGGGCAATTTTTTTTGGGAGGGGGGCAGAAATGCACATAAATAAAAAGTTCTATGATAGTATGAGGATATTCATGTAGCAGTATTAGTATCAAATGAGTGTAACACAGTTAATGCTACAAGTGGTCAGAGAAGAGAGAAATCCCTGTGGCCAAGCAGTTTTCATGGAGGAGGTGGCATTTGCATGGGGTCTAGATGGAGGTGTGGGGTTTTGATGGGGAAGAAGAGATAGGAAGGGCAGGAAGATGACATTCTAAGTGGAGTCAATGGTTTGAGCAGAAACATAGAGGTAGGAATACACACTACATATTCAGGGGACCACGAGAAGATCAACTTGGCTAGAACTGAGGATTTCTTTAAGGAAATATTGGTTTAAAAAGTGAGAAAATTGTGAAGAAACTCAAATGACAGGCTAAATGACAGGGAGGGTAGAGGAGTCTAAGAGATTTTTTTGTAAAATGTTGCCTCTGTTTCTGAAGTTTTATCCTATTTACTGCCTGGATGTGGGTCTCCCTAACCCACAGAACCAGAACTCTCCACTTGGTAGATACTTGGTTGTGACATAGAAGACTACTGATGATTGGTAGTCTTTTTCATAGTGATTATATAAAACACATTAGAGGAGATTCCAGCCTGCATGTGTTTCTGAGGCTTTTACGTTGACAGTCTGCTTAGCTTTCATGAGGCATAAAGAATCTGTGGCCTAATTGCTCAGCTGGTTTACTGGCTCATCTTGAAAAGTAAATATTGTGTATCTGCAAGTGGAAAGTCAGTATGTGTAATCTAGCTGCCTAGTCACGCCTGCCCCAAACGCTGTTGAAAACTTTGACCAAAGACTATAAAACTGTCAAGAGCAGAGGCCCAAGCTTGCTTCCACACCAAATAACTCATTATTGAAGCTATTGGGAAGATAACAGGACATGCATTTGACTTGCTGGGATTTCTTGTTTGCTACAGAAGCATCTGGCAGAGCGAAAGAGCTTTGTATTACATCATTTTTCATTTCTGCTTTTTATTTATCATCTACTTTGATTTATTTGACATGGAAACTTGTCCCACCCACCTCTGAGTGCTCTCATTGAATAAAAAGTGTATCTTGATATAACTTCAGTGACTTCAAAATGGAATCTCCATATTGGCACTTGGACCATTTAAGGGAAAAAAAAATTCATTGGAGTAGCAGATGTTTAATTTCACCTTCTTCCCAAGTGGTCATAGGCTGCTAGGAGACTTCCCCATTGCCATTTTGTGACATTCACAAGATCACTTGTTTTGTTTCCTTTGCATAATTTCATCACAGAGTGTTTCAAACACTTCTTGGGAAAAGGAAGAGAACTGCTGCTGGAGGGACTAAATTTTTTTTTTTTTTTTTTTTTTTTTTGAATAGGAAGTGAATGATGTAGTTGCTTTTGGAATGGTCTGCTAGATTTAGGACAAGTGATGGAAAGTATGCTATTGATGATGTATGAATAGTTACTTCTCTTTAGGTAAAGTGGCCCTAACGTGTCTGTGGCTTTCTTGATAGCTAATTGCATGGGGTTTCATTCAATAGAAAACAATGTGCCAAATTTTGAGCAATTAAAAAAAAACCCCAAAATCTGAATATGTTATTAAGTTGCAACTGATATTCAACAGCTCTACACTAATCTCTAAGAAGCAAACAAAAGCATATTTACTGTTTTTATTAATTGTTCAGCCTTGTACAATTGAATATATTCCTCAATCTACAGAAATGCATTATAAGGATTTTAAAAAATATTTATATTTTATATTAAGCAGTGTCCTTTAGATGTTTGGTCTAAATGGAGTGCATTTCAGTGATCCAAAGAAGAATCATACAAGCATGTATGATGTGTTTTCAATTTAAATTGGAAATCTTTTTTTTTAATTTCAGCATATTATGGGGGTATGAAAGTTTAGGTTATGTATATTGCCCTTGCCCCTCTTCCCCCACCCCCCCCCCCGCCCCAGTCAGAGCTTCAAGTGTGTCCATCCACCAGACGGTGCGCATTGCACTCATTCTGTATGTATACACCCATCCCCTCCCCGCCCCATCTGCCCAACACCCAATTAATGTTATTCCTATATGTGCTCTTAGATGATGATCAGTGAAACCAATTTGATGGTGAGTACATGTGGTGCTTGTTTTTCCATTCTTGGGATACTTCACTTAGTAGAATGGGTTCCAGATCTATCCAGGAAAATATAAGAGGTGCTATATCACCATTATTTCTTATAGCTGAGTAGTGCTCCATGGTATACATATACCACATTTTATTAATCCACTCATGTATTGATGGACACTTGGGTTGTTTCCACATCTTTGCAGTTGTGAATTGTGCTGCTATAAACATTCGATCTTAATTGCTTAATGCCTTACCTACTCCATTGAGGTTCCTTCTAAATCCAGATGAATTTTCGTGGCTGCCTCAGCTATCCTTTGTATAAACTTTTCATTCCTCCCTATTTACCTTGTTTAGAAATGGAGAAGAGTCATTTCTGGTACACATCATGTGACATTAGGGCTGCTGAGAAGACTTTGTTATTTTCCAAATTAACTCTCATAAATAGTTTTCTATTAGAAATCTTCCTTTATCAGGAACAAAAGACCTTAATGCAGTTTACTTACCCATTGTGTCTACCAGCCCTACTCCTGTTTTTGGTTTACTAATGTCAATATAAATAACAAACAAAGGCTCTTTAAAATAAAATGATACTTATTTGTGAATAGGGCATTGCAATGGGAATACGCATGCCATAGTAAACTATGTGTCTATTCAGGGAGGTAAAGGAAGAAAAAGGTTTCTAAAGGAAAAATCATGAGGATTATATAATTGTTTTGAGATAATTATCCCTGGCTACAAGGATCAATAACAAGGGTGGTGCCAGTTGGAGGTGGACAGGCAGTTGCTGGGCAGATGTCTTTGCAGAAGTATTTTTTGTGTAAGATCATGATGGCCTTTGTATAAGGTTGTGGTTTTTGCAGAGTTTTTTGTGATAGTTTTTGTTATCAGGCATTTATGCATGGCCCTCCCCAGCTCTATTTGTCAGGATTTTTTTTAACATAAGGGACTCCATATTGATTCTGACAGCTTTCACATTTCCCCCGTTGATCAAGATCTTCCTCTAAAAGCATCAGTGACCAATCACCCTGTAAATAGGTTTTGATGTCCTTTGGTACCAGGATGGACACTGTCCTGGGTTGCTGGTCTGATCCCACACTGAAGAGAGTAAATGGTGGCTAGAAGTCAGTTTCAAAATCCTTTTAGCCACATTTGAGCAACAAGGGAAATCTGAAGGGAGTAGCTCTCAGGCTAAGTTTACCTGGAGTTTATTGTTAAGTTCAATTTCATCTGTTCCCTGGTCTTTTGCTATCAATTCCATGTGCTGGGCCAGCATTATTCTATTAGGAGTTGTATTTCCACAAAAATTTAACAAGTAACAGATGCAAAGTTTAAAAAGGAAAAATACAAAATAAAATTAATAGTAATATGACAATCCCAGTTTGCATAACAGTTTTGAGCCCATGAACCAAGCCTTAAAGGCAACCAATTTAATAAATAAAATGACAATAGGGAATTAGGTGAGAACTGTTATAACCATGTGGCTTGTTTTCTTATCTTGTGTCTATGGGTCTCAACTTCCCCGGAGGAATTTATCCAAGTACAGCATGTAGCATTAACAACAGATACTAGAAGTATTTCTTAGGTCAGGCTCTGTCAAGTTACCAGCAGAAGCTACTGATTGTGAGATTTCAATTACACTATTATCCTGCCAAGCGAAAAAGGCAGGCATCAAGATGGGTAAGAGTCTCATTATGATATAAAATCTGGTTCTGACATCTGGTAAAAGCTGTCTTTGGTGTGAAAATGTCAACTTCTTATCCTGGTTTGCAGTTTGAATGTCTCTAGCTATGACATCAGGTGGTTTGGTGAACTTTCTGTGTGGCTCATACATCAAGGAATGAGACTTGTTCCTTAAAATTCGTCTAGTATCGCTTACAGGGCTTTAGGAACAGAGTAATTCCTGATTTTAGTAATTCCGTAGAAGAAATTTGAATTGGAAGAATCTAGAAAAATTTAGGATCTGGCCTAGTCTATAGGCAGATAACAAGAACTCAAAAACAATGCACAGAACTAAAATCTAATAACAGGTGTATTATAACTTTTGCTTAGAAATATAACTTTTTCTCTGTACATTAATCACCTAGGAATCTCAGATTTAAAACTTCTTGAGGTTAGAAAGCCAAACCAAGGCAGACTTTAGATTTTCTCTTTCAGTCTTAAGGTTTCTGGATCTGTCAGGAAGTAATAGTTTTTATTTACTCACTGAAGGCCAGGAACCCTTGAAGCCTGGCATTCTGTGCACATCCCCAAATATGATATTCCAGTCAAAGCGTTGGTAATATAACTACTATTTCTACTCTTACCCTGCTATAAAGAGAGAACAGATATTTATCGGACTTATGCAAATAACCATATTGCCATAAGAATACTTATAAATAATTTCTGAATTTTAGAATCAAGTAGGGAGAAAAGACAAATGCTTCCATGTTTGTTCACAAAAGTATGCTTTACCAAAGTGCTGTAAACTATAGATAGCTTAAGAGGGAAAACTTCCTTAAATCTGGAAAACAGAATATTTCAGTATAGAATCAAAAATGTTTCAAATAAGGGTCATAAGAACATTCTTCATTCAGTTACTTAATCTCATGTAATATTTTTTTTCTGTTTGATCTCAATTAGCAGTTTCATGAACCCTTCATTTTCTTTATTAGAGTTCTGGAAATTTTTGTTTAGTCCATTGATCTTAAAGTTATTAGAAGCCTGTGTTCCACAGTATTTATTAGAATCTTTTTCTTGAAAAGCAATTTTGGACTATAGCTGATTGCAGATGCTTTTAGAGAAAAATCAAAACAATAACTGTGGATGACAAAAACTTAGAATAGTCATGATTAAAATCTGATGAAAGTTCACAATGGACAAGGAAGTGTAGTTATTTTTATTACATACAGCATTTTAAGATAACAACCAGAATCATGACTGACAGAGTCATAACCCGACCATCAGACTTTTATAAATTTCACATAATCTTTAAAATATATCAATAACATATCCATACAAATATAACTTTAAAGAAGATTTAACATAGCAACCAAAATTATGACCAATAAAATATTAGATTTCTTTTTTCTTTTTTTCTTTTTTTTGAGACAGAGTCTTGCTTTGTTGCCCGGGCTAGAGTGAGTGCCGTGGCGTCAGCCTAGCTCACAGCAACGTCAAACTCCTGGGCTCAAGTGATCCTTCTGCCTCAGCCTCCCGAGTAGCTGGGACGACAGGCATGCGCCACCATGCCCGGCTAATTTTTTCTATATATATATTTTAGTTGGCCAGATAATTTCTTTCTATTTTAGTAGAGACGGGGTCTCGCTCTTGCTCAGGCTGGTCTCAAACTCCTGACCTCCAGCTATCCACCCGCCTCGGCCTCCCAGAGTGCTAGGATTACAGGTGTGAGCCACTGCGCCCGGCCTCTTTTTTCTTTTTAAAGACAGCATCTGGCTCTGTTGCCCAGGCTGGAGTGCATTGGGGTGATCATAGCTCACTGCAGCGACCCCGAACTCCCAGGCTCAAGTGATCCTCCTGCCTCAGCCTCCCAAGTAGCTGGGACTACAAGTGCATGCCACCATGCCTGGGTAATTTTTCTATTTTTTGTAGAGTTGGGGTCTCCCTCTTTCTCAGGCTGGTCTTGAATTCCTGGGCTCAAGTGATTCTCCTGCCTAGGCCTCCCAAAATGCTGGGATTGCAGGTATGAGCCACTGCACCCAGGCAGAATATTAGCTTTCTATGAATTTATGTAATTTTTGAAATGTTTATATCAATAACATACCCATAAATGTAACTGGAAGATCTAGTATCACTCATCATTTGACAATGTTTCCCATGTAACTTACAAAATAATCCTAATCATTTGATATCTGTCCATCTTGAGAGATGCATTGTTTGATGCTTTCCAGGGCCCAACTGGAAAATCTCAGAGTTAATTCTAGGCCCAAAAGACTTAATTTAGAAGTTTGATCCTAGGGAAGCCTATCAAAGATATCAAAATGTTCAAAACACTTGATCAAAACAGGATCACAGGTCACTGTGATATCATAGTCATGTATTTAACCAGAGTGATAATCAAGACTTCAAACACAGTATAGGAAGTTACATGGATGTAAAAACCTTAATCTTCCCAAAGATTAGTTTTCCCAAGTAATCAAAATACTTAATAAAGATAACATAAATAATTATCCTAATAAAAAGTAAATTCTTCATGTTTTAAGGTCAGTTATCAAAAAGGTTAAAAAAAAAATAAAAACAAACACCACAAAAAACCTCCAGCAGTGTGATTACTTTTCCTTATGGGAAGCCCATTTGGATAAGCTGGAAGTTGAACCTGGTATAAAAGGATATTTGAATTTAATCAGACACAGGAAAAAGTGTATCCAAGGCTATAAGTGTACACTATATTATAGAGGAATGTAAACAAGAAAACTAGTACCTTCAGCAGAGGAATACATGGCTTTTAGTAAGAGCATGGGAAGTTTACTGGTTACATGGAACAATTCAGGCACATCAAGAAAAGCCAAGAGTACAGAATCCAGTTATACTGAAGGAAAACATTGCTTTTCTAGGCCTTCCTTATAAACATTTCAGCATCAGGCAATAACAACAGTGTTAGAACTAGAAGGAAAAAAAAGTTAACATAAGTTGACAAAAAAGTTGAAGGACAGAATTATCACCCCAGGACTTCTCAATGGGATAAAGAGCTGAAGGCATTGATCCATGACCTGCAGATCATGTGCTTCAAGATAGAGCAAAACTTGAACTCTGAGATATGAATCTGAGAAGCTTTAAAATGAAAACTCTACCACAAGAAATGAGATTGCTATTTTGAATTAAAAAGACAGCATTTCTAATCTGAAATTAGGGGAATTAAATGGATCTCAGGAAGAAATGTGGCAGAAATAGAAACTGCCTGCATTTCAGAAGATGGCTGTTAAAGAAGTAGATTTTAGAATTAAAAATAAAACCCTGTGCCGATTTTACTAAGAGTAGCTCAGTATTTTAAGAAAACCTTGTTGTTCTAATGTAGGGGACCAAATTTTTAGTTTTGTATTAGTGTACTTTTAATATCAAACTCAATTTTTGGAAAGAAAGACATAAATAACTCCATTCTAATTATAGTCAATTTGATCATATACAAAATTCCTTTCATAAATTCATCCTTCATGAACCTTATCATGACTTGCTTAGACCTTCTCTGACATATTTAGGCTTTATACTTTGTCTTGTACTTCTTTCTTAAATAACCAGTCACTTTAAGAAAAAAATTTATCACACTATATTCTTTCTCATATAAAACTATTCTCTTTTCTTTTTAACCTTTTTACCAGAAATACATCTTCATACCCATACTTTCTTCATATATCTCTCTTCTACTTATTGGTTCCTTTTTATCTTGTTTCTATTTCCTTCCTAAATCCATATTTTGAAATAATCTTTAAATAACATCTGAATTAGGCAAAATTACTTTTTTCCAACAAAGCACCATTTTTATGCCTTATAATTTTTCTCATCAAAACCACATTTTGTGTTACAGCTTGTATACAGAATTATATGTATAGATTAGTATTTTAAATCTTAGTAACTTTAGTTTTTAGTAAGCAATTTTGAACTGTTACATATCAGTATTTTATAGATGAGAACCATTTTATAATTTATAAAGCCATGTTTTTCCATAACATAATTTTTATGTGTATTAATACATCCAAATATATTTAGTTTTTCTACAAAACTGAAGAAGCCTAGAACAAACTTATATTTATGTAAAGCACTTTATGTTTCAGTTTTTCTTATTTGAAAATAGCTCAGACACTTAATGAATATCTATTGCTTAATTCAATATAACATAACTTATAAAATATCAAATTACATGAAAAGTTTATTTATAAACATCCCTTTTAGATTACCTAATCTATTTTTAACTATTCATCTAGATTGCTTATGAAAACTGTGTTATTAGACAAAGCAAGCCATCATTTCAAGTTATCTCCCTGTTACCATTTTTATAGCCTGTTAATATAAGGTCTTCACCTAAGTAAGAACCTTAAAGTTAAATATATGGGTATTTTGTTGACAACTGAGCAGAAATGGATGCTTTCATTAAGCCAACAATATTAAATTAGTCTTACTTATCAAAGAATTACACAAGCAAGATCATTCGGTTTTAGGCTGGGTTTATAGTTTTATTACCTTTGTGTCAAACCCTGACACCTTAAAACATATAGCAAAGACAAGTATAAACCTGCCTGACCAGTAATCCCAGGTAAAAATGTGTGCTGACAATTCTGAAGAATTTTTATTACCAAAAATTTTAAAAACAGCTTATTTATTTTTTTTTTTTTGTTGAGACAGAGTCTCACTTTGTTGCCCAGGCTAGAGTGAGTGCCGTGGCGTCAGCTTAGCTCACAGCAACCTCAGACTCCTCGGCTTAAGCGATCCTACTGCCTCAGCCTCCCGAGTAGCTGGGACTACAGGCATGCGCCACTATGCCCGGCTAATTTTTTCTATATAGATTTTTAGTTGTCCATATAATGTCTTTCCATTTTTAGTAGAGACGGGGTCTTGCTCAGGCTGGTCTCGAACTCCTGACCTTGAGCAATCCACCCGCCTCGGCCTCCCAGAGTGCTAGGATTACAGGCGTGAGCCACCACGCCCGGCCAAAACAGCTTATTTATTAAAGATTTACTTAAGTCACATGAACTAAAATGCATTTGGGTTCGTTAGTATATGTTTTATATGAGTGCTCATTTATCTAAGCTAATCTGAATAGAATTCCTTAGAGGATTTTTGGCTAACTACACCATATATTACCATGTAGACACAACATATAATACATGTACATATGTGTAAAAATAAAGATCTTACAGATTTTATTTTAGAATTTTAGTCATAAGATAGTAATGTATACAAACTCATTGGTTTAGAAAGGGCAGCTGGATCCAAATTATATTTCTGATAAAAGAGGACCTGTTTACATGGCTAAACTTTATTTGTCCCAATAGGGAATCTAATGAAGGCTGTAGACCAAAATCTTGGGTAGAACAGTTTCCATACCGATTAGGTTTTAAAAGACTTTTGTTTTCAGTTTCAAATGAGTTTAGGGTTAAATTTTCAATGTTTACATCTTAGCTAGAACTGCCTGAATTGTATAAGAAAAAACAAAATTCCCAAGTAACTTTGAATATATCTTTTGTGTTGCAATCTGATTTGCTTGACTTGTCAATGTGGACAAGGAAGCATTTGAGTAGTTTTTTTCTACCAGCTTTTTCTTTTTGGCCCTTGCATGGTGGACAAAAACAATTTTTATGTTGAACAGAGATACCTGATGTTATTGCTGTGAACTCAAGATTTTGATCTATTTGATCCAAGAGCCTTACTTTTGTAAATACTTACATAGTTCCTTTTCATATATATATATATATATATATATGTATTTTTTTTTTTTTTTGAATGAGCCACAGATGCTGGAATGGATAGTTCCTTTTCTTTCAGACTATCAGTCCTTCAATTAAATATTCCATCACCCTGAGCAATTGTTAAATACATAAACCTAAATTTACATTAAAAGGATGACTCTTAGGTTTAGGTTGTTGATTACCATGGAGCTGTTGTAATTTGTAAAGCCATTATTTTGAAAGCCCTTTAAGACACACACACTCTCTCTCTCTCTCTCAGCTGGAATGCCATAAGCAGTGAGTTTTATCTCAACACTAGTAAAAAAGTCAGCAGATTGAAAGTAGGCAGAAAAAATGTAGAGAGAGACAGAGAACTTAGAAGGCTGTACATGTTATCTCTATAATTGGAGGGTTTTTTCTTTTTAAGAGTTTGAATAATGGCCATTGAGCTCTGAATTTTCCTTGATGTAATTTGTCCATCAGTTTAAATACATGCATGGAAATGAGCCATGATATGTAGCCAACTGGAGTCCCAGAAAACATGGCATGCCTTAATATTTAAGAATCCCATTCCATTTCTTATTAATCTCTCAAGAGTAAAGAAAATCCTGTAAATCCTATCAGACAGTGTCAAGAGTTTGGACTGAGCTGATGGTGGCTACCCTAGTGGCTTTTAACTAGCCGTCATGCATCCATCAACGATGCTTGCTGTTTATTTTGCTCTCAGAAGGTATTCAGAAACAAGCAAGGAAAAGAGCCGAATCATTTACAGACATGCAACCACACCAAAATGAAACCAAGATAAGTGTTCACAAAAATTTTAACCCAGCTGTACATATCAAACAAAATATTAAATTAGGTGCACAGAAAGAACCAAAAGTGAATTCACCAGAAAAGACATGCCTTACAGACAGAATGTAAATTCTGTAGAAACCAGAGAACTCAAACCAGAAAGACACTTGCCTTTCTGTCAGAAAAGACTTGCAAGAAATGACCAAAAAAGTCTTTTATTATCCCAGGAAAGATGTAAGTTCCTATATTATTGTGGCCTTTCCAAATCAGATCACAAATAAAGTTAAGCATTTTTACCAAAAAGAGGGAGGCTTGGCCTAAGAGAAGTCTCACCAGAGTAGAAAAGGTGAACCATGGAAGCAGAAAGCTCAAAGGGCTCGAGTGAGCACTGCACACCAGTTCCAAGAATCCCTGACTCCTTCTGATAGTGACCTTTCTTCAGGTCCCATTTCTGACACCATTTTTGTCAACCTAAATAAAAAGAGGAGCTCTCTAAAAGAAAATTATATTTATTTGGGAACGGGGCATTGCAATGAGAATGCATGTGCCATAATAAACTATGTGTCTAATCAGAAAGGTAAAGGAAGGCAAAATTTAAAATTTTTTTCCCATTTTTAAGGGACAAATGAGGAGGATTACACAATTGTTTTGAGATAATTATCCCTGGCTTCAAGGATCAATAATAAGGATGATGCCTGTGGGCAGGCAGCTGTTAGGCAAATGTCCTTGCAGAAGTATTTCTTGTGTAAGGCTGTGATGGCCTTTGTGCAAGGGTGCAGTTTTTGCAGTCTTTTGTGATAGTTTTTGTTATCAGGCATGTATGCATGAGAACCCTTCTCTTCATGGCCTTCCCTAGCTCTACTGGTCAGGTTTTTTAAAAATCACAAGTGACTCCATTTTGATTCTGACAACTTTCATGTTGAAATGTTTTAAAAAGAAGCTCAGAAAATATCAACAGCCATGTAAAATTAGCTAGTGATCAGTCATGAGGTAGTTAGGACTACAGGTTATGGAGTCAAACTGACCTTGGGTGGAGACCTGGCTCCCCCACTTTGTGGTTGTGTGAGTTGGGCAGTTTCTTATCTCTCTGAGACTTAGTCTTTTCATCTTTAAAATGGGAGGGAAATGCTCATGTCATAAAATGAGATAATATCTGTAAAGCACATTAAGCTTTTAGCACAGTGTGAAGCCACAGCTTATGATATATATTAGGTGTACAGTAAATGTTTGCTATTATTATTACTATTTAAATAGCTAGACATTAAAAATTGCCTTTCTTTGAAGATGCTAACACAGAGTTTTGGACACTAAGCTGTTTCGGTAAGATGTTTGAAGATATGCCAGAAAAAGTGGACCTTAGATTTCCAAATGAGGCACTGGCCTAAATCCTAGAAAATTAATGTGAAATGCCCAACACCTGAATCCTTGCTCCTGAACCTCACATAACATTTCTGAATTCAGTGTGCTTCCACAGCTCTTGCCTCTTGGGTCTACTTATTTGGCATCTGGTACCTTTTGCCTCTGCCGTTGTAGCCAACTTCTAGCTTTTCCTCCCGATTCTCTCCAACCAGGGGTTTGGCTTTGTTACTCCGTCTCATCTCTCCATGCCTGACCCTCTGGCCTGAGTTTCTTTGCCTTGCATAGATGAACCCGTCTGTGGACTGCATATGTGACACCAAGGTGTTAAAGTCTCCAGTTAATGGGACTGGTGGAATCTCTACTAAGACATTGTTGAATAAGTACTCATATGGAAGATTTTGGACTGAGCTTTGAGCTTTAGTTTAATGCCCATTTTGCTTGAGAAGCTTAAATATGACTTGGCTGTGATTACCTATCATATTTCCAAGTCTTCTGTGGCTTTCTTGAGTTTGCTTTGAATTTTTAGAAAAGAACTTTAAAATCTTTGATCTGATGTGAAACTCATCGCAAAATAAATTGCAGACATAGGAAAGTACAGAGAGGAGAATGTAATGTTCTTTTAATCCTACCTCAGAAATAACTGCAGTTAACTTCTGGTGTATGTTCTTCTTTTTTTAAAAATTAAATTAAATTATTATTTTTATTAACATAATAATTGTATTTATGGGGTCAGAGTGATATTTTGATAAATATATACAATGTGTAATGATTAAATCAGGGTAATTAGCATATCCATCACCTCAAACATTTGTCATTTCCTTGTGTTGAGAACATTAAAATCTTCTCGTCCAGCTTTCTTCTGTGTATTTATATTTATAATGGAGAGAGCATAATCTGCATTTTCCACTTAACATTGTTTCATGAACATTCCCCACTCCAAAAAAAATCTCTTTATAAACATGATTTTAGTTACTGTATAATATTCTACATATAGATGTTCCATAGTTTTAACTTAGTCGTTCCCCATTATTGTACACTTAAATTGTTTTTATTTGTTTGGTTAGTAGAAATGACACTAAAGAAATCTTATTTGTGCATAAACATTTTTTCTCATAAATTAAAACCCCAGTTTTAATACACTTTTTTTGAGAGTAAAACATTGGGTTTCTTTGTTTCTGCCATCCTTGGGCATGAAGTAAAAAGCTAGGTAATAGTAGATACTTAAATATCTATGGAATGAATAAATGGTATTGAAAAGGCGATTTCCCCCCATTAAAAATACATACATTCAAGTGTGGAACTAAGGGGTCTACTTACTCTTAAATATCAGAAGTACATTAACAAGAAAGGATATAAGAATAAGGTAAAAAATAAGTGAAACTAAACATAGATCTGGGAGTTAGAAAACTGTTCTTTGTCCCCATGAACAACACTCCATTACCAGAATAAAGAATATGCTCACTTTCTAGCTTGCCCATTGATGCAGAGACTGCTAGCTAATGACCAAACCTATTTGTTCCTCTCCTTGGACACACAGCCAGACTCTATGTCCCAGCCTTCCTCACAGTGAAGCATGGCCAAAGGAAGAAGAGCAGAATGATGTAAGCTTAATAAGTTATCAGATTCAATCCTCCATGCTTTTCCCCACCCCTGTCTTGATGTAGATGAGCACAGAGACCTTGGAAGCCAGCTACTGAAGGTGGTAGAGCCCCACTATGGAAGAAGCTTTCATGGATTCCTGAATCTCTACTTGGAAACAATTGCTTGCCTATCGGGTTATGGGAGCCAGAAATCTACACTCGTTCTCAACATGTTCTTCTGCTGCATTCTTCATGTCCAATCCATCAAGTCTTTGATTTTGTCTCCTACATACAGTATCTTGAATCTGTTCACTTCTCTTCATGCTCCCTACCAACACTCTTGTCCAAGGTAACGTGTCATCTTTCTCCAGGCTGCTGGAATAGCTTTGTCACATGCATCCATCCTAGCCCTCTTCCAATCTGTCTCCAGGTCAAAGGGAATTTTTCCAAAGTGCAAATATGATGACATTACTTACATGCTTGAAATATTTAAATAGATTCTCATTGATCTAAGAATAAAGAGACAACTTCTTCAATGGTATCTACTTATCTTTCCAGCCTTATCCCCAGCTCCAGCCACATTGGTATTTTGGTTGGTTGGACTCAGTCACAGAAAGTATTTCCTCCCTTCAAAGGGCATTTGTGTGACAAATCCCTTTCTGAATGCTTTCTCTACCTTTCTTTTTACGTAGGTCACTCCTCCTCATCTTTAATATTTCAGTTCAAGAGACACCTTTCCAGGGAGTAGATCCTGAAAAGGTCATTTGATTTCCCTCTATTACAGGCTCCTGTAGCAGCCTTCATGCCTTTTTTTGTAGCACCTGTCACCATTGCAATTTAAAAAATTTAGAAAGTACATTTACATGTAATTAAAAAAATTACATTTGTCTGTGGGATTATTTAATTAATTTGTTTCCCCATTAAACTGTACATTTCTCAAAAATAGAAAAGTTTAGAAACAGCCGTTGTGCTAACGCTTATGGAAAGAATGAAATAAAAAGAGAAGGAAGGAAAGAATGGAAAAAAAAGTTAGGAAAATAAACTGATGGATGGAGTGAGATTCGTTACCACATGCTTCATTATTAGGAGTCATAATCTTGGTTGAGTGTTAGGAACCACAAGGCTTATGAGGTTTCTTGACACGTTGCTTGTTCTGTTTTGCTTCCTTGCCTTGCGTGTAAATTCCCCTCTGCTGAAACACCCTTTCCTTACTTGAAGGAACCCTATTCCAGGGGTCCCTAACCTATGTTGAGTTTTGTAATTATTTCATTATATATTACGATGTAATATAGGAGAAATAAAATGCACCATAAATGTAATGTGCTTGAATCTTCCCGAAACCGTCGCCCCGTCCCCGGTCCACGGAAAAATTGTCTTCCTTGAAAATGGTCTTTGGTGCCAAAAAGATTGGGGACCACTGCTCCATTTTAAAATCAGTATAGGAGTGCTTTCACTAACCTCACCTGTCAGGGTTAACTGCTCTCAGCTGTGCTTCCTTTAGAGACTATTCAGGGGTTAGAAAAATATGGGTCTTGTTTCCAATCTTGGTTCTGCCCTTGCTTGATATTTAGCCCTAAACAAATCATTGAATTTGCTTTTTATACAGTGAAATAAAGCTTAAAATCCCTTCTTCATAAGGTGAGTATATGAGGAGTGAGATAATGGGCTGAAAGCATAATCATAAATAATAGGTGTGCAACAAATAGTGACTTGCAAAAATTGAACCCAAAGCATTGTGTTTAATTTTCTAACCACATTGTAAGTTCTTTGAGACCATGTCATATTTACCTTTGTTTCCTTAGTATTTGGCACAGTGCCTAGCACATGGTGGCTGCCCAGCGAAATGTCTATTGATGTGAATAACACTAGAATTATAAGGCAAGATCCAGGAGCTGGGATATAATCAGTAGTTTAGATAGTCTCAGATTGAGCTCTTTGAGGTCTTTGCCTTCTTATGAAGGCAATTGATCCTAGGAGGAAATCAAGGCAGATTATCACTGCTAAGAGACAAGCAGGGGAAACAGAATGTTGAAACACTACAAGAAAAACTCATCTATAGAGACAAAGGGTTGAAATATATTTTTTGACTTTTGAGCTTGTGTCAGAAATTAGTAATTCTTAAATCCACAGTTGCTAATAACAAGACTAAATGATGGCTGTAGGCAGTAGTGGCAAGTTTGAAATAAAGGGTCATCTCCTGTACCCTCGATATGAACCTTTTTTCTGCCTATTCAAATATTCCAAGACCCAGATTAAGTGTCCTTTTATAATTTACACAAAAGCACCATATGTGCCAGCAGGAGAGCTTCTTTGTACTCTATTAGCAGGGATGTATCCAGGTTTTGAGCTAAGCTTATGCATATGTAGAAGCTCACTTTAAGGGAAAGAATACGAAATTGTAAGTGCAAAATTAGACACAACGGTGTATTTTTATTTAGAATGACAAAAGAAATCACAATAAATACAAATTTTAAAAGCTTACAAATACAGCAAAATTCACAAAGTCTGGGAAAATAACATTTTTTGTTAATTAGCTACTTAACACTCCTATGTAATACTTTTTCCTCTACATTTTTTTGGCCATATACTGTAATTGCCTAAGACAGCAATTTTATATCATTTTCTATAGAGAGAATAGTAAGATAATTTAGTCTTTCCTCTAGCATGGTTGAATTTTTTAAAAAATTATTGATAGTTTATAAATGTTTCTTCACAAGTCATCATTACAATGTCATGCAAATATTTAATATTGCTGTCAAATTTGGGAAACCTCTATCAAGTTTCCATTATATAAGATCTAAATGACTTTAGATCTCTCCAAGTTTTCTTGTGTAGGGTCTAATCTTAAATACCCTTTGAAATGTTCACACTCATTAGCCAGTGAGTTACTGATGCCCGGTTGTGATGTGTAATTATAAGATTTATGTTATCTTCACTGATGCTAGTATTCTATATTGAAGTAGAAGAGCATTTAAACCCTTTCCAGTGTGTTCACTTGGTTCGCTCTCTTTGATTATCAATTAGCCCAAAAGTCTATTCATTACCTCTATTTGAAATCTATTTTTCCTCTCCAAACTTACAGCTTTTGGTATTATAGACAAAATCTTTTTGGTTACAATTAACTTCTCATTGTCAGAATAATTCCTAGTGCGTAATTTTAGAAATATATGAAAAATATTTTCATAGTATGGTGCATTTAAAATTGCACATGCTGGAGGAGGGACTTCAAGAGTGTTATCTGGAGGCATCTGGTACTTGCCTCCTTCAAAAATAAGAACTAAGATAGTGAATAGATAATCACACTTCAAATAGATCATCTAAGGAAGAACACTCAGATTCAACAGAGAAGTGACAGAAAACACTAAGGCAGGGAAGGAGAGGGAAGTGAGGCAGCCTGCTTGGCCAGGATTGGCTGGGAACCCAGAGAGACTCCTCAGTATGAGAAGAGAAAGTGAAAGATCCCCCAAAATTCACAATATTTACCATCATTAAAACACATGACAGTATGAAATACACTGTAGAACAAACACATAAACAAGGAAGAGGAAGGACTCAAATGTTTTCACTATGGAAAACCGCCAAACCACAAGGATAAACAAGAGGGAAAGAAAGGAACAAAGAATATACAAAACAACCAGAAATCAATTAATAAAATGACAGGAATAAACTCTCACATATCAATAATGACCTTGAATATAAACAGATTAAACTCTCCACTTAAAAGATATAGATTGGCTGAATGGATGAAAAATATGACCCAACTATATGCTGCCTACTAGAAACTCATCTCCCCTGTAAAGACATATATAGATTAAAAGGAAAGTGTTGGAGAAAGATATTCCATGCAAACAGAAACCAAAAGCAAGGAGGTTTAGCTATATGGCTGTATTTATATCATATAAAACAGATTTTAAGTCAAAAGCAGTAAAAAGAGACAAAGAAGGCCATTATATAATGATAAAGGGATCAACTCAACAAGAGGATATAACAATTCTAAATATATATGCACCCAACACTGGAGTACCTAGATATATAAAGTAAATACTATTAGATCTAAAGGGAGAGATAGACTCCATTACAGTAATAATTGAGGACTTCAATACCCCCCTCTCAGCATTAGATCATCTAGACAGAAAATTGTCAAAGAAACATTAGATTTAGATTGCACTTTAGACCAAATGGACCTAAGAGATATTTACAGAACATTTCATCCAACAATTACAGAATACACATTCTTCTCATCAGCACGTGAAACATTCTTCAGGATAGACCATTGTTAGGACACAAAACAAATTTTAAAAAAATCAAAATCATATCAAGCATCTTCTCAGACCACAGTGGAATAAAACTAGAAATGAATAACAAAAGGAACTTTGGAAATAAATCAATAGAAATTAAACAACATGATTCTGTATGACCACTGGGTAGAGGAAGAAATTAAGGAGGAAATAAAAAAATTTCTTGAAACAAATGAAAATTGAAACACATCATACCAAAACCTATGGGATACAGAAAAAGCAGTTCTAAGAGGGAAGTTTATAACAATAAATGCCACCATCAAAAAAGTACACAGATTTAAAATAAACAATCCAATGATGCACTTAAAGGAACTAGAAAATCAAGAATGAACTAAACCTAAAATTAGTAGAAGGAAAGAAATAATAAAGATCAGTGCAAAACTAAATGAAATAGTGACTAAAAAAAATTCAAAGGATCTACAAAATGAAAAGTTGGTGTTTTGAAAAGATAAAGAAAATTGATAAACTTCTAGCTAGACTAACCAAGAAAAAAAGAGAGAAAACCAATAAACAAAATCAGAAACAGCAAAGGGGACATTACAACTAGTACCACAGAAGTAAATCAGAGGTGTATTTCTTTGACCTGTGTATTTCTGAGATTATCAGAGACTATTATAAATAATTACACACTAACAAAACTAGACAACCTAGAGGAAATGGATGAATTCCTGGACACATATAATCTACCATGATTGAATCAGGAAGAAATAGAAAATCTGAATAGACCAATACAAAGTAATGAGATTGAGTCAGTAGTAAGAAGTCTCTCAAGAAAAGAAAAATCCAGGACCAGATGGCTTTACTGCCAAATGATACTAAATGTATAAAGAAGAATTAACACCAATTCTTCTCAACTTATTCCAAAAAATTGAAGAGGAAGGCATTCTCCTTAACTCATTCTATGAGGCCAGCATTACTCTGATACATAAACCAGACAAGGATGCACCACAAAAAGAAAACTACAGGCCAATATCCTTGATGAACATAGATGCAAAAATCTTCAACAAAATACTAGCAAACTGAATCCAATGGCACATGAAAAAGATAATACACCATGAGCAAGTGGTATTGATCCCAGGGATATAAAGATGGTTCAACATGCACAAACCAATAAACATGATCCAGCACATTGACAGAACAAAGGACAGAAACTATGTGATCATGTCAATAGGATGCAGAAAAAACATTTGATAAATTCAACATTCCTCCATGATAAAAACTCTCAATAAAGTAGGAACATACCTCAACATAGTAAAGCCATATATGAGAAACCCACAACTAACATTGTACTGAATGGGGAAGCTGAAAGATTTTCTCCTAAGAACTAGAACAAGACAAGGATGTCCACTCTCATCACTCCTATTGAACATAGTACTAGACAATAGAGGTCCTAGCCAGAGCAGGCAGGCAAGAGAAAGATAAAAGAGGCATCCAAACTGGAAAAGAGGAAGTTAAATTGTCCCCCTTTGCAGATAACATGATCTTACATCTAGAAAAACCTAAAGATTCCACCAAAAAGCTCTTAGATCTGATAAATAAATTCAGTAAATTTGTAAGATACAAAATCCATAGCATTTCTATACACTAATAATGAACTAATTGATAAATCAAGAAGGCAATTTACTAGAATACCTAGGAATCAATTTAAACAAGGAGATGAAAGACCGCTATAAGGAAAACTAACAAACACTGATGAAAGAAATAGAAGAGGACATAAAGAAGTGTAAAGACATCCCATGCTCATGGACTGGAAAAATTAATATTGTTGTAATGACTGACTGTACTATCCAAAGTAATCTACAGAGGCAATGCAATCCCTATAAAAATATGAAAGTCACTTTCCACAGATATAGAAAAAACAATCCTAAAATTTGTATGCAACCAAAAAAGAGCCTTACTAGCCAAAGCAATTTTGAGCAAAGAACAAAGCTGGAGGCATTACACTACCTGACTTCAAAATATGTTACAAGGCTATAGTAACCAAAACAGCATGGTATTGGTATAAAAACAAACACATTGAGCAATGGAACAGAATAGAGAACCCGGAAATAAAGCTATATAATTACAGCCAACTGATTTTTGACAAGGCACCAAGAACATACACTGGGGAAAGGAGACCCTCTCTAATAAATGATGCTGGGAAAATTGGATATCCATATGCAGAAGAATTAAACTGGACCCCTACCTCTCACCATATACAAAAATCAACTCTAGATGGATTAAAAACTTAAGCATAAGACCTGAAACTATAAAACTACTAGAATAAAACATAGGGGAATCACTTCAGGAAGTTGGTCTAGGCAAAGAATTTTTGGCTAAGACTACACAAGCATAGACAACAAAATCAAAATAGACCAATGGAACTATATTAAACTAAAAATCTTCTGCATAGCAAAGCAAATAATCAACAGAGTGAAGAGACAGCCTGTTGAACTGAAGAAAATATTTGCAACCTATTCATCCTACAGGAATTAATATCCAAAACATACAAGGAACTCAAATAACAGTAAAAAAACAAATAATCTTGTTAAAAAGTGGACAAAGGACATGAATAGACATTCTCAAAATAAGACATATAAATGGCCAGCAGGTATATGAAAAAATGCTCAACATCACTGATCATCAGAAATGCAAATCAATGTGACATTATCTTACGCCAGTTAGAATGGCAATTATTAAAAAGTCAAAAAATAACAGATGGTGGTGAGGGTGCAGAGAAAAGGGAACTTTTATACAGGGTTGGTGAAAATGTAAGTTAGTACAACCTCTATGGAATACATTGTGGAGATTTCTTAAAAAACTAGAAATAGAACTATTATACAATGTAGCAATCCCCCTACTGGGTATTTATCCAAAGGAAAGTAAATCTGTATATCAAAGGGATATCTGAATCCCCATGTTTATTTCAGTACTATTCACAATAGCAAAGACATGGAAGCAACCTAAGTGTCCATCAATGGACAAATGGATAAAGAAAACACACACACACTATGTACGGACTATTTGTCCATAAAAAATAATGAAATCATATCATTTGCAGCAACATGGATAAAACTGGAGGTCATTATGTTAAATGAAATAAACCAGGCACAGAAATACAAATATCACATTTCTCACTCATGTGGGAGCTAAAAAAGTTAATCTCATGGAGGTAGAGAGTAGAATGATAGATACTAGAGGGTGGGAAGGGTGTGTGTGTGGCGGTGGGGAGGGTGGTAAAGAGAAGTTGGTTAATGGTACAAACATACAGTTAGATAGAAGGAATAAGTTCTAACGTTTGATAGCAGAGTAGGGTGACTATAGTTAACAATAATGCATTGTATATATCAGAATAACTGGAAGGGAGGACTTCATATGTTTTCAACACACAAAAGTGATAAATACTTGAGGTGGAGGTAGATATCCTAAGTACCTTGACTTGATCATTATACATTCTATGCATGTATAGAAATAGGTAACAAAATATCACATGTACCCCATAAATATATACAAATATTATATATCAATAAAATTGTACATGCTGCATAGTTAAGTATATTTATGTCTAGGGATTGATTATAAACCAAATCCTCTGCTTATCATTTTATACCTCTGGTGAAGGTAAGAATTTTCCTAGATTAGCTTCTGGCTCTGCATATTTCTTTCTTTCTTTCTTTTTTTTTTTTTGTTTTTGAGACAGAGTCTCCACTCCGTTGGTCTGAGTAGAGTGCTGTGGTGTCAGCCTAGCTCACAGTAACTTTAAACTCCTGGGCTCAAGCGATCTTCCTGCCTCAGCCTCCTGAGTAGCTGGGACTACAGGTGTACACCATGACACCCATAACAACACCTGGCTGATTTTTCTATTTTTAGTAGAGACGGGGTCTCGGTCATGCTCAGACTGGTCTCAAACTCCTGAGCTCAAGCAATCCTCCTGCCTCGGCCTCCCAGAGTGCTAGGATTACAGCCACGAGCCACCACATCCAGCCCACGTTTCAAAACTTCTTTTTCCTCTACTACTTACATCTGGTGCTGGATGCTGTAGAGTGCTATATTGGGGTAAGACTCCTGGCCCTGCACATTGGTGCATGCTTTTAGGTAAGGTCAACACAGAGGGTGGTAGAAGTATTTCTAGAAGCTATTTCTATCCTGGACAGGAGCTCAAGTTAGCCATACCTGGATGTAACTGTGAACTATATGAATATATCCTACTAAATCCAAAGTAAATTTACCCTCCTAACTCAACTTTCCCAGGTCGGATCCACAAAATGCTTGTGACCCACTCCAGTGCCATCAACATGACACGTATGATGGGGAGAACCTAAAAGGAAAGAGCAATTTTAACCAATTCAGCTAAAACCCTATTATGTTTGCAAATTTTACAAAAATATATGATCATGTGAACACATTGCCAGGGTCCCTTTGAGGGTCTTGGAGGCGCTGGTGCAAGGGAGGGGTCTTGAAGCTTTAGCTTTATTAGCTTCCCTGAAAATTCACCTTTGAAGGGCAACCCACGCTGTACAGTCCTCTGTTGTTAGTCTTGTGATGAGCTCTAGAATCAGATAAGCTCCTACATAGTATCTTATGTGTCTTTGTATCTAATTCAGTACCATATGCCTTGGACAAGGCACCAAGAACATACACTGGGGAAAGGACACCCTCTCCAATAAATGGTGCCGATTTACTAATTGAATAATACTAAGAGGAGAAGAAAACTTGAGTAGAAGAAGAGAAAGAGAGGAAAAAAGAAGAAAAGAGGGGATAATGAACAGAAAAAGGTCAAGGCAGAGGCTTATGTGATATGAAGCCATCAAGCCAGTAAGCAACACATGCTTCAGCTGTCAGAGTTATCAGGCATTGCACTGACCAATTCCTGTGGGAATTGGTAGGTAAATGCTCCAGCCTACATGGCTTCTGGTGGAATGTTTCTGAGGTTCCATGTGATTTCTCTGAGGAAGAAATCTAGTTGCCCACAGAGGTGACCCACTCATTAACTCACTCATTTACTGGCATCTCTCCCTTCCTTGGCTCACTTTCCCCACTTCTTCAAGCGTGCTTCCTAAGGTAACCTCTCAAACTATAAGAATTCATTTCTTGTGTCAGAATCTGCATTTGGGGCAACACAAACCAAGACACCTGGTTTAAGCTATGTGTAAGCAATTTAACACTTAAAGAAACAATCTAAACATTAAAATACAAAAACCTGGAATGCAGTTTTTTAAAGGAAGTAAACAATTTGGAGATAAATAAATAACTCAACAAAATCATTTATTTGTGTTATATGCATCTGTTTAAAGATAATGCTGAGATTCTGCAGAAACTAATTTAGTTTCTGTGGGAAGATAAAAAAGAACTGAATTATTGCATTCAGGTCTTTAAAATTCTCTTGCGTTTATTTTCCAACTCTGGCTTATTAAAGGGGTCTGTGCTCCGTTAACATACACATGCGCTTACAATATAAACAGCTTAACTAGACATCTGCGTTGACTGCATATTAGAGGCAGTTAAATTTTTGCCTTGTTTCTGTTCAGTGCTCTTGATATTCTAGTCTGCTGGCCAGATGAAACAAGATTGGTTTTTTGGTACCAGATGTGTCACAGTTTGGGTTTGTATTTTGCAGGTGCTCCCCCCAGCTGGGAAGATGGAAACTTTCCATCTTTCAGAGATGATGATTCGGGATAGAAATATAAGCATGTTAAAAATAATTTGACATATTAATGGAGGGCTTTGTCCCTTGTGGGCTGCTTATGCATAACATATGAGCAGACCAGCAGCTGTTCTATATTTTAAAAGGAGAGTTAGAAAGTTAGAAGTATACATAGCTATTCAAAATGTAAGCAACTTCTTGAAGTCATGGAAACAAGGTTAAACAATAAACTCTTATTTGTGAAGCTTCTCAAAAAATAATAATCCCACTGGGCTGTGTTCAGGTGGTCTTACAGTATTGAACAATCTATCCCTATCACTTGAATTCGCTAAAATATCTCCTCTGTAGAGCCAGAGTGGTAGAGATGACTACATTTATTAGATATGGAAATTGGTTCCTAGCTGGGTTCTACCCTTCAATACTTATACTTTTTAATCATAATTAAAAAAAAAACTCTACTTGTTTTTGCCATTTTCACTTAAACATATTGTGGAAGAATTAAAAGCCCCATTGAGGACTGAGTTGTTAGTAAGGTGTGGTATCTCATCTTACTCTAGGCCCCTAGGCATCTTACAAGAAGCTGTTAGGTAATGATGTTCATTGTACATATTTGCCCGTTCAAAAATCACTAACAAATATTAACCAATGTCAAGGAATGGCAATATTCTTTATATCACCCCCCCCACCTTACACTAATCCTTATGGCAGGAAGGACTCTATAAGCTTTTTTGTTCAGCTCCTGGACCAGTAGAGTGTTAGACCCACTCTCTCTCCACCTCTGCCACTCTCAAAGCTCCGCCATGCGGAGAGTTCCATTTGGATCTATAGCAATAGGCCTTTTTCTTTTGGAAATTTCTGTCCTTTCTAGTAAGGTCGACATGACTGGTCTTTGCCTTTCAGTTTCTAGAATTCAGGAGTATTATGGGTAACATAATTATGTCTGCCTCTCTGGAGGTAAAGAGAACAAATTGGCTACAGTTCAAGAGATTAAATCAGAATTGGGCTGGTATCGGTGTTATTTCAACCCTACTGCATGGGACAGCAGCAGTGACAAATGGTCATGCAACCAGCAAGGCTGGCCCATGATGTAGAGTGGACACCTTAGGGTAAGGGCTTGGAAGGAAAGGGATTGCCTGTTGGTGTGGAAATTTGGAGTATGGCCAATGAAAGGTGCCTCAGTCTAAATCATAAGACCTGTCTAGGCACAGTGCTCTTGCTCAACAAACTGACACAGAGCAAGTCTTAAAAATAAGATGGTTGGACAAGATGATATCTAAATTCTAGAATCCTACTATTATTTAAAAAAAAAAGGGTATATAATAGGAGAGATTTTGTGTTCAGAGGGAATGGAGATTGCCAGTCGTCAAAGAAACTACTTAAGAGGGAAATCTGGCAGCTGAAAGGAAGTTATTCTCCCTTTGAGAGGGTTTAACAACCAAGAGGTCTTTCCAAAACACTGTCAGAAAAGAACTCTGTCCAGTCAGAGAGCAGGGAAGTCGCAGAGCCCAGGCCACGGGTGTTAGAATCGTGAAGTGATGGAAACATCTAGGTCAGTCCTCATTACTGAGGCTCACTGAGTAAAAACATAGGCATTTCCCTGGAAGCATGTTTGGAAGTGTGGGAACTCATGACTAGCTTTTTTTTCCACTGGTAAAACAAGGTAAAATGACTTTCAGTTTAACACGGGTAATCACACTACAGTTTGTGTTAGTGGAAAGGAGCAAAAATATGCACAAGAGTGAATACAAAAAAAAAAAAAAAAAAACAAAAAAAACCCACCTTGTACTTTGAATTGTAATCTAAAAAACTTACAGCTAAATTGGATGATTTCTCATTCCTTTAGCCCCAATAGGGAATCAATGTTGTGAAGATCTGCTTTTGGATGGGAATTATTATTTTTTTTATTCCACCAATGTCCAATGCTTCCCAACCAGCCACTGCAAACAAAGAATACTCAGATGCTTTCAAAGATTTGGCAAATAGAAATCTCTCTTCTTTCAGTGCATCCCTGGGGTAGGATTAATTATAGTTTTTAAAGTTGGTAGAATACCTTGTTTCAACATCCCAGTTTTATAGATAAAACAAGGTACTGAGAAGCTAAGTGACTTGCCCAAGGTCTCTTGAATGGTTAACATTAGAATCAAGTCTAGAATCTTGGTTCTTCTATACTACAGTACATTGTTAGATGTTGGAAGTTTTAAAATAAATGTTTGCTGAGAAAAAAGAATCATAATGACTCTGATGATAAACTATTCCTGTAATTTCCACCTATGAGTGCTGATTTAAATCAGTGACTTTCACAGAGGAGAGAAGGAGGGAATCATGTGTAGTTTGAAAACAAAGCAGGATTTTGTATTACTGCTTTGGTTTGTTTTTAGTCATGATACTTACTTTACTTTGAATTGAAGATTACATTAAAAGAGAACATGAGATTTTTATGTTTACTGAGGATGGTTGTACCTTTAAAGGAACCCATGTGTTAGCTTCTCAAAGCTATTTCCAGCTTTTTGCTTCCATGAATTTAAAAAAAATCTTTTTACTTGCTATCCTTTTTTGTCAAAAAGGAAACTAAAAATGGGTGAATTTGGGCTGTGAAATTAGTGAACGAATAGTCTAGGAAACAGTGTCTTTTTGACATCCAAGATAAAAAGGATTGGCAGGTGTAAACAGCCAATCAACTTATGTCTGTCAACTGACGAATGGATAAACAAAATGTGGTTTATCTGTACAATGGAATATTATATAGTCCGAAAAAGGGATGAAGTACTGTTACATGCTACAACATGGATGAACCTTGAAAAAATTATGCTAAGTAGAAGTCAGACACAAAAGGCTGCATATTACTGTATGATCTTATTTATACAAAATGTCCAGAATAGGCAAATCCATAAGACAGAAAGTAGATCAGTGACAATTCCCATGGGGGCTTGTGGGAAGAGGGAATGGGGAGTAACTACTAATGGGTATAGAGTTTACTTTTGAGTGATGAAAATGTTATGGACCTCGATAGTTATATTTGCACGACATTCTGAGTGTACTAAATGCCACTGAACTATACACTTTAAAATGCCTAAAATGGTTCCAAATGAAAGACATAATTATTTTTTCTAGATCTGTCAAGTATGACTTTGATAATTTGATGGGGATTACACTGAATTTGTAAATCACTTTGGGTAGTATGGACATTTTAACAATGTTGATACTACCTATCCATGATCATGATATGTTTTCCCATTTGTTTGTATCCTTTGCAGATACAAACAGAGTTTTATAATTCTCTTTGTAGAAAACTTTTATCTCCTTGGTTAAGTGTATTCTTAGGTATTTTATTTTCTTTGTAGCTATTGTGAATGGTATTGAGTCTTTGATTTGACTCTCAGAATGACTGTTATTAGTATATAGAAATGATGATTTATGTAGATTGATTTTGTGGCCTGAGACTTTGCTGAATTTATTTATCAATTCTAGGAGACTCTTGGTAGAATCTTTGGGGTTTTCTAGATACAAGAGCATATCATCAGTGAAGAGAGATAGTTTGACCTCCTCTTGCCCAGTTTGGATACACTTAATATTCTTCTCTTGACTGATTGCTCTGGCTAGGACTTCCAGCACTATATTGAATAAAAGTGATGGGCATCCTTGTCTTGTTTCAGTTTTTAGAGGGAATGCTTCCGACTTTTCCCCATTCAGTATGATGTTGGCTCTGTGGGTTTGCCATCTATGGCTTTTATAATTCTGAGATATCTTCCTTCTAGGCCTAGTTTACTGAGGGGTTTTATCTTGAAAGGATGCTAGATTTTGTTGAATGTTTTTTCTGCATCTATTGAAATGATCATATAGTGTTTGTTTTTGCTTTTATGTTATGAATCATATTTATTGATTTATGTATGTTGAACCATCCTTGTATCTCTGGGATGAAGCCCACTTGATCTTGGTGGATTATTTTTTTGATGTGCTGTTGAATTTAGTTTGTTAGTATTTTATTGAGGGTTTTTGCATCTATATTCATAAGGTATATTGATCTGTAGTTTTCTTTTTTTGTTATGTCCTTTCCTGGCTTTGGTATCAAGGTGATATTGACTTCATAGAATGAGTTGGGGAGGATTCCCTTTCTCAATATTATGGAATAATTTCTGTAGTATGTGTACCAGGTCTTCTCTGTAGGTCTGATAGCCAAAGCAATCTTAAGCAAAAAGAACAAATCTGGAGGCATCACATTACCAGACTTCAAACTATACCATAAGGCTATCGTAACCAAAACAGCATGGTATTGGTACAAAAATAGAGACACAGACCAATGCAACAGAGAACCCAGATATCAAACCATCTACCTACAATCAACTGATCTTTGACAAAGCAGACAACAATGTACCTTGGGGAAAAGAAGCCCTACTCAATAAATGGTGCTGCTAACATTGGATAGCCATATGCAGAAGAATGAAACAGGACCCCTACTTCTCACCATTCATAAAAATTAATTCAAGATGGATAAAAGACTTAGATCTAAGGCATGAAACCATAAGAATTCTTAGGAAAAATGTAGGAAAAACTCTTCTAGATATCAGTGTAGGCAAAGAACTTATTACTAAGACCCCAGTGGCAATCATGGCAAAAACAAAAATTAATAAATGTGATTTGATTAACCTAAAAAGCTTCTGCACAGCTAAGGAAACAATCAACAGAGCAAATAGACAACCTATAGAATGGGAGAAAATATTCACAAGCTACACATTTGATAAAAGGCTTATAACCAAAATTTACAAAGAACTCAAGCAAATCAGCAAGAAAAAACCAAGCAACCCTATTAAAAAGTGAGCAAAAGACATGAGCAAAAGCTTTTCAAAGGAATAAAGACAAATGGCTAATAAACATATGAAAAATGCTCAATGTCACTAATCATCAGGGAAATGCAAATTAAAACCACAATGAGATATGACCTTGCCCCAGTTAGAATGGCTTTTATTAAAAAGGTCCAACAACAATAGATGCTGGCATGGATGCAGAGAGAAAGGAATGCTTATACACACTGTTGGTGGGACTGCAAATTAGTACAACCTTTATGAAAAATAGTATGGAGATTTCTCAAACAACTAAAAGTATACTGGCCATTTGATCCAGCAATCCCACTACTGGGTATTTATCCAAATAAAAGGAAGTTTTTTTTTCATTAAAAAGACACTGACACATGAATGTTTATTGCAGCACAGTTCACAATTGCAAAGATGTGGAATCAACCCAAGTGCCCATCAATTCATGAGTGGGTTAATAAAAGGTGGTATATGTATACCATGGAGTACCACTCAGCCATAAAAAAGTTGAATTAATACCTTTTGCAACAATCTGGATGGAACTGGAGATGATTCTCCTAAGTGAAGTATCTCAAGAGTCGAAAAACAAACACCACATGTACTCACTATTTAATTAGAACTAACCAATCAGCACACATGTGCACAGAAGGAAGTTAAACTCAGTGGAAATCAACCAGTGGAGGGGGAGGGGAGGAAAAAACCAACCTAATGTGTACAATGAACACACATTTGGGTAATGGGCACACCTATAGCCAGGACTCAAGTATTACAGAAATGATCCATGTAACTGAAAACATGTGTACTCCCTTAATATTTTGAAATTTAAAAAATGCCTAAAATGGTAAATTTTATCACAATAATAAAAAAAGAAATTGCATCTATAAAACTTCAGTATACCAAACCTTTCCATGTGTCTATGATTTGTGAATAAGACTAGGCTTTGGAATAAAAGGGCAACCATCTTGTCTGCAGTTAATGGCTTCTGTAGGTCCACAATATATATATAATCTGGAGGTGGCAGTGGGGGTCCAGGGCTTATGTATAAATATTTCAGAGATTCCTGTTTCTTCTACAGCTCCCTGGGGAGCTATAGACAAGATCCAGTCTTCTTGTTTAAGGCTGAAAATCCACTGGATG
The DNA here is from genome assembly GCF_041146395.1 of Eulemur rufifrons. Taxonomy (NCBI): domain Eukaryota; kingdom Metazoa; phylum Chordata; class Mammalia; order Primates; family Lemuridae; genus Eulemur; species Eulemur rufifrons. The sequence goes on along the minus strand of NC_091001.1, from coordinate 72,388,959 downwards.
AAGGTCTTAGGCTTTGGTTTTGTTTGTTTGTTGTGGTTTTTTTTTTTTTTTTTTTTTACCATTACCTTTACCAGCTCTCACTGGAGAGCTGTGTCTATATGTAGACAAATTACTAGATTGATTAAAAATGGAAACGTTTAGATCAAGCCTTCATTTATCTGGACTGTAAGTAATAATGTAGACAGGATAAGAGGAACATTCTCAACAGTCCTGCTGTGTTGTGGCTGGTTTACTCTGCTTCCTTACCTGTCCCTCAGTCAGACCTGTTGTCTCTCCACTGTTTCTGTGCCCCTTTAACTTTTAAAAGCCCATATCCCACTCTCCCCCAAGAGTTAGTGTTTTGTTCCTTGGTTTCTTGGTGAATTTTCTTTTTGACAGTTCTTGCACATTTAGTCAACTCTTTCAGAGACATTTGCTTAGCAGCCAGGTTACCCAGTGACAGAGGTCGTTCATATGTGCTTTGAAACTGGATGTAAGAAAAAGTTGGCTGTAGACCTTTCTTATGGCATGATTGTAAATGTCTTTCTGTTTCTTCCTCTTCTAGTTTATTTATATTAAAAAAATCTAATAGTCATTCTTGTTCTGGCAGCTATCACTGATTTTTTCCCAGATATAAAAATTATATTGGCTGTCATTGACTACATTAAAAAAACCTCCAAAGATTGGGTGATCATCTAAAAGAATATTTATTTTTATTCAAAAATATGATACATCACAGTGAAGCAGTTACATTCTAAACAAATAAGAAGACATAAAACCATGAAACCTTTTAGTAGAATTGGGAGAGAGAGTAGTTTGCTTTAGTTCACTGTCACTCTGGATGCCAAGAATAAGAACCATCATCATCTTCTGGGAGCATCGAGTACAAAGATGAGAAATTTTAGTTGTAGTGCTAGGATTTAAATTTAATTTAGAAATTAAAAGTGCCCTGGTAAAATACCTTTTCTTCATTTTGTTCTGCATCTTGTGGAAGTCTTGAATTCAGAGATGTCATTACATTTACCGAGTTTGCTTCCTCAGGTCAATTCCAATGTGGTTTTGAAATAATTTGTTTTCTCATCTCCTCCCCATAGATTCCTCAAAAGAATAATTTCCTAAGGATACCTGACTCATTTTGGAAATTTTGCTTACTGTTTTTTTACATTATATTTTTTACATTCGTAACCTAAAATTTCTGATGGAATTTAAAATGCCCTATAGAAATCAGCATATTGTACAATGATTTATTGCTATGTGATAAACAACTACCTGTAGACTGATCATAGAAATAAAAACCAACACAAATATGGTAGATCCTCATTTTCTAAAGAAATATATCTTTATTGACTTTTTCCATTTTCTTACAAAGCAGTTAAAAAACTCATTCTTGCCCTTGCATGCTATTCAATGTTATGATGGCTACCTCCCTATAAGATTGTCAGTGGAGCTGTGATAAGTTTCCTCAAGCACCACAGAAGATCATCATTGCTTGGTCCCACTTTTATAGGAAAGAATCCAAGTTTCACCAGATAGTGTATGCTTAGCTCTCTTGAAGAAGACCAGTTTAGTGGATTAATGTCTAATTTACACACAGTAATAAAGACAAACTTTGAATCTTTACAGATTAAATGCCCACTTTATACCATGGTGTAATTGTTTGAATTATGGGTGAGTGTACAGTATAGAGATGTAGATGTACTAGATATATCTATAAATAAAATAGTGCTTTAAGGTAACAATATTCTTTGGCTGACTTAAATGCCTGTGGTAGACTCTTATAAAAGACTAAAATGAAAATGGCCCCACTATTATTGTTAATCTCAACACGGAGCTTGTGCGGAAGGTCCCTATACTGTTGACTGTCAGCATCTCCAGGTCCACGATATATTCTCTCGGTCCTGACAGTGACTTCACAAGCACAAGCATTGCACTTACAGGACTTGTTTGCTAAAAGGAAAAAGAGGAAAGGAAAGAATAATTTTTCTGGGATTAGAGTTTCTATTATTTGTTAGTATATCTCCTACAGGAACTAGGGGGAGAATTTTGAGGGTGGAATAAAAGAGCCACTACTTAGTCCCTGCTTGGTTTCAACTCTGCTTGGTTCTTATCTCTTCTCTACCATAGTCATTAGCTACAAAGTTACAGGGACCTGCTTTTTTGATAGTTCTTTGTTTTCTGTTCCTCCCTCTTTTTAACATTTCTCTTCACTTGTATTGGGTAGTTCGAACCCTTGTAGAGACTAGGGCTCAGGTGAGAATCTGATAATTTTTGAATTTGTAAACAAAGTTGTCATTTTCCATTTTCTCAACATTGCGCATCTATTTGTATTCTAGTATGGGAAAAGATATGTTAAGTAGTTAATTTCAGTGGATTGTGGTAAATGTTAAGATACATGGGGTTATGTAGGGTACGTATGAAGATACATTAAAGGTGCATATACACAGGGAAGCAGAGGAGGGACCCTGAAGTACTGAGGGAAAGCTTTTGGATGCCTGAGAAGAGTCACCAGGGATAACTGAAGGTTTTGTAAAGTGTTATGTTCAGGAGAACTGGATGCAGTATCATTTTGATGAAGAATATGATGGGTCCTGCCGAGTGGAGGGAGATGAGGCTGGAGGGCAGGTAATCAGATGTGTGAGTCTGAATGCCAAGGGAGAGAGACACAGCTTAGCATTTAGCGATCATCTCAATGGGTGGACATTAAACCAGAGGAGAGAAGGTTTATGAAATGAGGCTGGAGTTCTAGGGGAGGATAACATTTAAGAAACAGGCAGAGGAGAAACCATTGAAGGACGTAAGAAGAAATAGTTGATTAAGTGGAAGATAGATGAGTCGCCATCAGTATCCAATAGAGCATAAGAGGACAGGATGACTGGAATTAAAAAAGCATCCTTTGGCTTTAGCAGTATGAATATCATTGATGGCTTTTTCCATAGCAATGTCAATAGGGCAGCGGGAACATAAGACAGAGAAGTGACTAGCAAGTGAGAGAATACAGACTGTGATTATAGACTGAGTTTGAAGGACTTGTCTGGGAAGGGAGAGGAGAGACAGGGCAAAATCTAGAGGGAGAAACAAGTTGCATTTTTAGGAAGTAGGAGAGTAGGATGGAACAAGGCTGCAGAGAAGGAATGAAGAATACAAGTGGTGGGTTGGCCTTGACGAGGGGGAGGAGGTAGGAAGAGGGGAACACACGGGCTTAAGTCTGTAGTGGGCTGGGACAGGAAGTTCACAGAACTCATGCCTGTAGGGCTCAGTGGTTTCAGAGGAGTAGCACGTGAGGTAACTTACTGAAAATGAAAGATATAAAGACTTAAGCACTAGGGGATTTGAAATCAGGGGTTGAATAAAAGAAATAGGAACAAATAATAGGATTATTGAGCATATGAGGACCTATCTGAGATTTTATGGTGTTACGAATCTGCACTGACAAGCTGGCTATGGACATAGATATGGATTATAGGATTGACTCACGGTTGCTGGACAGGCGGTTGAGGTGTTAGTGACAGAGTAGTGTCCACCAAGCAGCTGATAGACTGGGAGAAAACAAAGGGTGGGAGGTCAGGGGACAAGCGTCACTTTGAGAGTGAAGAGCAGACAGAGTGGGAGTGAGGGTGTGAGAGAGAGGACAGAGAGTCAGTTATTGAGTGGGTCACTGGAGACAAAGATTCTCTGGCAGAACTGTCATGGATGACAACAATGTCTGGGATGTGGCCAGGGGGGTTGGTGGTTGAATGGCTGAAGCTGAAGGTCATGGGGAAGAACCGCCAGGGAACTGTAGGTTAAAGTGCTGGATGATTCTGACTGTGCCCAGATCAGGTTATAGGAAGGAAAACTCTTCACAGTTTAGCCCCTCCAGGCCCTCTTCTATTCTGAGTAATCTCACCCACTCCCTACACACTCTCCCTGAGGGATTTCATTGATCACCATGCCTACAATTATCACCCATTTGCCAGTGACTTGAGAGTCTGCATTTTGATTTCCAAACACACATAACCAGCTCTCTACTCATCTCTACTTGGATGTCTCAAGGGAACCAGGACTTCATATATCCAACTGAACTCCTCACCCACCCCTTCTCATAGCTCCTTTCCCTCATCTCAGTAAATGGCACCACTATTTGCAGTTGTTCAAGAAAGAAAAAAAGAAGGGAGTTACCTTCTTGATGCTTCCTTCTCCTCTAACCTCCCCATAGCAAAGGGGTTACTAAGTCATGTAGTTCTTCCTATATGTTCACAAATATGTCCCTTTTTTTTTGGACTCACTGCCACCACCCTAGTACCCTATCTCTTGAATTACTAACAGTTCTCTCCATTTCCTCTCTTGTTCCACTCCAGTCCAGGCTCTACAGGACAGCCAGGCACTGCTGTCTTGGTTAGGTCTACTTGTTCTACATTCATGAGCAACTCGTAATTCTCTGTTTCTGTGCTCAGCATCCTTCAGTGTCTTGACTATAAACCATACTGGGGCAGGAATTGGCTTGATTTTATTCACTGTTGTGTCTCTAGGATCTTCCATGGTGCTTACTTCTTATAAGTAATAGTTGTAAGTAATAATAACAGTACATTGAAAGTGTTGTTTGAATGAATTCATTCATTTAAAAATATTTTTCTGGGTACCTGCTATGTGCCAGGCACCATTCTATGTGCTGAGGATAGAAGAGTGAACAGATAGGCAAAGTCTCTGCTCTCATTACACTCACATTCTAGTGATGACACAAGTGAATACTATGTCAGGTGGTGAAAGGGCTATAAATAATAATAAGGCTCAGTAAGGAAGCACAGACATTGTAGGGAGAGGGTTGTTGGGATATTTGCCCATCGATTTCATATACTACTTCTTTGTAATGTATCACCTTTCCTAGAAAAGGTTTCTTTAGTATTCTCCCAAAAGGAATATAAATAAATAAAATTCTGTCCCTTCAAGGTTTGGGCCAACTTTCATGACTCAAGAAACCTTCTTTGACAGCCCACATTAATTTTTTGATGTCTTTTGGGCCATAGAATTAAGCACAAAGTTGCCTCCTCCTTTTTTCATAGATGTTAACTTTTGTTATAATTATATTTAAAACTCTTTGAAATAAGAAACTGTGTAATACATGTCATTTTAATTCCTCACAGCAGCTAGCATGGAGCTGAGCACACAGTAGGTGCTTAATTAAGGCCTGCTGGTTGATTCCTATGCATCTATATGCCTTCTGCACAAGAGAATTTCAGTGGAGAAACTTTGTAGGATTTGCTTCAAGTACTTTTTGAACTATGTGATAAGAAATAGTCTTCAAAAGTCTATTTTTATTATTTTAAGTAGTTTTATGTTTCAAATAATTTAACATTATTTAACTCTGGAATTATCAAAATTGGCAATGCTTATATCATTCATGAGAACAAGGATTTTACGTGAGGAAAACACTATATTTATAATTGAAAATATCAAGTCAATAAATGCACTGATATGAAAGACTACACAGAGTGGTACATGGACATTGGAGACTCAGAATGGGGGAGGATAAAAGAAAGGGGAGTGAAGAAAAACTACACATGTATACTATTTGGGTGATAGGTACATTAAAAATCCAGATATCACCTCTATACAATTGATTCATGTAGCCAAAAACCACTGATACCCCTAAATCTATTGAAATAAAAAAAAATCTGGCTAAACTGAAAAAATGCACTGATATGAATCACAAATACTTTTCAAAGTCCAATGTTTAGTTGCAAAGAAAAAACATGTTGGAACTTTAACTGTTTGCTTATTCTGCTAGGGAATTTTCTTAAATTATGAACTTAAAAGTTCAAAATAGAAAATCATTTTTGAAGATGATTTTGAGATGAACTTACTTTATTACCAGGGAGTTACAAATAATGTTATTTGTTTAGGCTAGAATTATTTAATTGGTATTCTCTGAACTGTGTAAAATTCATTTAGTGGAAACCTCTTACAAATACCTCGTATGTCTAAAATTTAAAACATCTGACATTAAAGAAGTTTGTTCTTTTTTATTAGAAAAAAATAATAGTAATAGTTTGTATTTTGGGTTGGGTTTTTCTTTGCAGAAGTTGGTCATGAGAAATTAATCATTTCTAATTTACTGGCAAAGGAGTGGAATCACATAACTCGAGCTGGGAGGAAAGTTAATATATCAAAAAACAGGATAAATGTGTAAACATCAAAAATCTGTAAACTTTACCACAAGGATGGATTTCCCAATATACTTTCATATTCTCTAAATGAAATATTGATTTTATAATTTGATTAAAAATAAAGCATGCCCAAAGGAGTTTTGAGAAAATTGAAACTGGATGAATAACATCCTTAGCATGAAACAGTTACTGTAACCCTGCAAACTGCTTTGGTAGGGTGCCATCGTTTTCACATGAAGTGGTGAGCAGTATTTAAAATATGTCAGAATTTTAACCTAAAATGAACTTGCTGAGATTTTTGCAGGGGAGACTGGAAGGCGGAGGTGCCAGAGTCAGGGAGATCCGTTTGGAAGTCCCTGAAGGGATTGGGGGAGGTAGGAGCCAGTTTAAAGGGAGAGAAGCAGAGGTGTGGGGAAGCACAGATAACCCAGGAGACAATGCACGAGGGAAATGGCAGGATTCAGAAACAAGATTTCACATAGTCAATGAAAGGGAAAAGACAAAGGTGACCCCACACTGTTGGCCCAGAATTTTGCAAGAATGGGACAACTACTGACACATATTGTGCAGGGAGGAGGGGTTACTTCTCAGAGACTTACAGGTTTTAATTTTGGTGTGAATGTCAACTGTCTTGCGAATGTAACAATAAGGAATTCATGAGTTTTGAAAAGCTTGCCAGGAATTATTTTTTTTTTTCTATGTCCAATTAAATGACTACCACTGATTTGTGGTACCTACTTGGGGGTCATGTATGTGTGTGCATGTGTGTGTATGTGTGTGTGTGTGTGTATAGGCTTGTGTTTTGGTGGTCACACACTTCATTAGAGTCTGCAATTTGGTATCTGAGTGACTTTAGGGAAGCTACTTAATCTCTCTGTGTCCCACTTATCTGTAAAAAATGGAGAATGAATATTTATATGACTGTGTTACCAAGAGGATTAAATGAAATAATGCACACTGGAAGGCCTTACACAATGCCTACACATAAAACTCTTTAAAGGTTAGCTTTCCTTCCATGTGGATACTGAACAACAACAACAACAGCAAACTTCCATCTTTCTCAGTAGCTAAGGCTGCCTTCAGGATACTTACCCTTAGGTAGAACTCTCCATTTTCATTTCCAGATTTAATCCGAAAAGTATTAATAGTGTTGGCGTAAATAGTCGTGGCCTGTATCTGGAAGATGTCTGATGGCACAGACCTATCAGATCGGATGCTCATGTATTTGTAGACTATGGACTGGGGCAGGTCTCGGCACATGGCACTTGAGACTGGGCAAACACATCGGCTGCAGAAACAAACAAAAGTATTCACCGATCAGCTTGGTAAGACCAGAACATTCTCACTTTCAAAAGTTCTGATTTTTCTTACTTCTCTGATGTTAGAATGTAGGGATCTTGACAAGGATTTCGTGGGTAACAACGGAAGCCGCCATGATAATTCCAACACATTTCATCCTCCCGGCATTCATTTGTGGTCTCACATTCATTTATATCTGTAGAGATGGAGGGTCAGAGAGTTTACTGATCTAAGAAAACTGCATAATTGGCAGATTCTGGTTTGCAAGGAGGGAGGTGTGTGGGAATCTGGACTATGTCTAATTTGCTTGTAAATGTAAGACTAGGTTGCATCTGCTGAGTTCACTGCATTGAATTCAGGATAGATGTCGCTGAGCCATTCTAGACAGATAAATATGTGTCATTTCATGATATTTTATTAGGCACCTATTGTTCCTTTGTTGAATTCAAAACATCGACTCTGCTTATATAACAGTGCAAAACATCTGTTCCTGTCCTCAGAAAGACTGTAATTGGGAACATAGATATGGCAACAGTTTCTTGTAAAATGGAATTAAATAAGGATGGATAAGTGCACTGAGGGATTTGAAACAGAAATGATTACTTATTCCTGGAGGATTAAGGAAGGTTGGAGGAAGAAGGAGGCATCTTAACTTGGCCTTAAAGGGTGGGGGTTCGATGGAGTTTTTATGGCTGGGGTAGGGACGGCTTTCCAGGCTGAGAAAGCAGCAAGCAAAAACCATGGATAGGGCAGCTTGTCACCTGTCCCAGGAGCTAAGAAGAGAGGAAAAGGCTACGTGGTTTCAGTAAGCAGGAGCACGTGGTGGACAGCTGATGCTCTGGGAGTGGATTACATCGTCTGGAGGAAGCACAGTACAAGAGGCGAAGTATAGAGTATTCCACTTTGTAGAGCACAGCTATTCAAGGACCGTGAAGAAGAAGAGGAGTTAAGGAAGGGACTGTCAGCAGTGGGAGGTGACCTGGGAAAAGGCAGTGCCCAAGACCAGAGCGGGAGAGAGTCCTGGGAAGAGAGGCTGTGGATAGGCCAGGCTGGACAAGGACTGATTTTAGATTAGGGCATTGGGAGCCCCCAGATGACATCTGAGAGAACAGTTTTGCCATAGAGCCATTACATTTATAACAACAACAGCAATAACAATTAAATCAATATCTACATCCCTACGTATGTCTATCTCCCTTTTCATTTGAATAGTGATTTATATTTTATCCAATATCACCCTTTTATGAATCATTCCTTATCCACAACTGGATATTTTTATTCATTAGTTTACTCATTCCATAAGTAATTTACTCATTCTGTAAGTAATTTACTGAATCCTTGCTGCAAGCTAAGCCTGGGCTAGGTGCTGGGATATGATCTCTTTTGAATTCTCATACCTCATGTCCCTCTTTTAGGGCCTTTATTGCTTTCTGCTTTGCATTATTGAAACCTGCCTGTTTGTCTTAACCCTTCCATTAGCTTGTAAATGAGGGCAAGGGCCACTGCACCCACCTTTTAATCCTTTCATCATCTAGCATTAACGCACTGGGGCACCTGGCTTTTAAGCAATATTAAATTGAACAAAGTCACCCCTCACACAAACTGGGTGGAGATAGGTGAGAAAGATATTATCTCATTGGATATGAAAGAAAAACAAATAAGGATTAATTGGCTGGTTCAAGTTCATTATAGTTAGTGACAGGCAACTTCCCACTGCAAGGTACTCTAAAGAAGAAGAATTCCATGCCTCGTCTTTAGAGAAAAAAAATTATTTTAGCCTCCAAACTGGCTAAAGTTATCTGGAGCCCAACAGGAGGCTGGAAAAGCTATGTAGTTTCCAAGAGCCAGTTACAAAAAGTGTCCTCTTGGACTGGCTATAGCCGAAGAAAGAAAATTTAGGTTCCTCAGACAAAAATCACAATTGACTTGCGCTTTCAATATTTTTCACTTTTTTAAAAAATAAAGATGCCATTTAGCTACAGGGAAAGCTAAGGCTGGTTTGTTATATGGAGTCTAACAGAAGCAAAAGGAAACTTTAGGTTATAATTTCATTTATTACTTCCAGTAATTTAGAGTTTAGCATAATCAATACTTTAATAATTCTAGAAAGTTTTCCAGAAATTAATAGTACTAAAATATTTGATCAATGTGTATCTGTGTGTATGTGTGTCCTGTCTCTGTCTCTCTACATACATATATACACACACACATAGACATAGACACAGTTTTCATTTTTTGCAGGCCTGTGAAAATGAGGACAGTTATTTCTTCTCCAAAATAAGCCTTTTGGAGCAAAGAACCCAAACCTTTTTTATTTTACTTTATTCTTGTGGACAAGGTTCAGAAGGGATGGTTTCGGGGGTGGAGGGGTGGGGAAACAATTACTTTATACTTTAAAAGAATGTTAATTCACTTTCACAGAAAAAGTTTTGGCTTTAGCAAACATTCTGAAGCTGCATATCTTCAACTTGTAACACCCATTTATCACCCATTTGCAATCTCAGTGCATTTTTATCTGTAATTACAACAGATATAAATGCTGCCAGATATGTACACTAGGCAGGTAAGATCCAATGGATATTAATTTGCTTCTGTCTTTTGCTGAGCATCAAATCTAATTTTGATCAGAAACACACAGACATTTGTTTCAAGGACTCCGGAGGAATTTGTTAAGCTATCCCACTGGCTAACATTTTCTTGCATGTCATATTCATGTTAAAAGTCTCAGTTAGGGTTCAGTAAGTAAAACCACTGGAATGCAATATTTTCCCACAATTAACATTGACAGAATCTCTAGTAACCTAGAAAGGGTTATAAAGATGTTTGCTGTACAATGAATGACATTCTGATTATGTTCATACAGAGTGGTTGGAGTCTATTTGAAAAACTGTAGGTACACTATAAAATCCCAGGTCATAGATGTTCCTCTGAGTGAATATTTTCTTGTAAAATCATGGTATAGACTTAGAATCCCCAGTGTTTCCTTTCCTTGATCTTTTCTATTCTTAACAGGATCTTTACTGCCCTTGCGTGCCCTCTCTCCAATTCCGATTAAAAAAGACTCCCTAGAGAAGATTTACTACTAGTCATTTACACTGGTAGGTAAACATCATATAAACACCTTGAATTGTGCAGACTTTATAGTTTACCAGTTATTTTTATGTATGTCATTCCATTAAATTCCCACCACTCCGTTTTCTAGATGAGAAAGCAGGGGCTCGGAGGATTTTGATAATTTGTTCAAGATTATACAGACAGAATGCAGTGGAACTAGGATTCAAACAGGTTTTCTGTCCTCAAGTTCAGTCATTTTTTCCACTCTTTCACTGCTCTGTGGAAATTTAAGTGATTGTACTAGCTTTTCCAGGATTAGATAATTACATGTTTGGTTTTATCTGAGTCTTCTCCCTGTTAAAGTTCAAATTACACACAGCACTGGAGGTAAGAAAAGAGGGTACATATTTTCAGATCTTCCTGAGAGACTCTGAAATCACACCATTGTAGAGAGCTGCCTCTGTCCCCTATGTATAGGGTGAAGATCACCTGAATGTTTATTTTGAAACCGAACCCAAGGTCATTAGCTATTTTTGGATCAATAGTTTTTTTCCTAAAGAATTCTAGCACATTTTTAATACACATCAGGCTGATTTTTCTCAGCACCTAAATTACTACCCAATTCATAATCCTCGTGTTTTGAAGAAATGAGACTGGCTGGAGGTATGCCTAACTCATATATTGAGCTTAGGCTCTAAACTCAAACTAATGGGTGAGACATTTTAATAACCGAATCTTTTCTGGTAGATGATTTGAAGATGTATCTTATGGAGATCACATAGGCAATAAAGAAGGGATATCAATATTTCATTAAAATTATTTATACTTTAAGAAGGAAAAAACTATTACTCTAAATTTCAGGGAAAGTCATCATTAACATTGAATCTCCTCTTTATGAGATGGATATATCTCATGATGAACAGGGGAAGAAAGAACTTAAATTGTATATTCAAAGTGGGGAAAAATGAAAGTCTATGGTAGAGAATCCTGTAACTTCCTCTTTGACCTTCCTGGTTAAACCTGGTTATCATATATGAAAATAATAAACTTACCCTGACATGTTCTACTTCTCACCACTTGGTATCCCTGGGGACACATACATGAGAATTTCCCAGGTTCATTGACACATTGATATTGACACAGGTAACTTGAGGTTCTGCATTCATCAATGTCTGTTGAATCAGATAAGAGTAAGGACACAGAGTTGAAAAGCTTTCATGTCACTAGTTTGGTAATACAGACAAAAATATGTATTATTTCTGCTCAACAGTCCAGGGGGAGGTAACATATTTTTAGGTAAGCTAAAGAGAGTGAAAACATTGTAAAATTTGAAATAGAAATACAAGACTTTACAAGAAGCTCAAGGGCAAATTCTAACAATATTAGTTCATTTCCCTCTATAATTTCACAGCACAAAGAATCTTTTTTTTTTTTTTTTTTTACCATGAGTTTTACTGAATCATTGCTGCCAGTTTGTCTAATCCTGGGCCTAACTACACTAGCTGAACAGACTAGATGAATTGGACTGTGGCTTATGCTCTTCACTTTGGGCTCTGCATGCCCAGCTAGGATGCAGATTCATGTCTGCCTCTTCAGAAATTGGGTGACTCAGCCCCTCAGTTCATCTGAGCTTTGAGCTCCAAGTCCCATCCCTGCGCAAACTTCCAGAGGTGATGTCTTGGCAGGATCTGGCCTTCAGGGGAAGAATGCTCTGCATTTCTGAATAGTGATGACCAGAAGGGCAGAGGCAGCTGTTCTGAGCCAGCCCCTTTTGGTTTTGAGCACAATGGTATGATGTGAGGCCTCTCTAGGTGGGGTTTGATCTTTGTGGTCTCAAGTAAAGCCAGGAGGGACTGTGAGGAAGTCAGGGACATCAAGTGTTGATGGCATGCCCCTCAGGGTGTCTAATGCCTTCTGAATTACACAGTGGAATATGCACATGCAGTGGGCTCTGAAAGCATCCACCCAGTTAAATGGGCCTCTTCTCACTCATGTGGGCAACTTAAGAAATGTGCCCAAGTCATACACTAGCAGGAATAAGACTAGGGGCCAGGTTTTTATCCTAATGTTTTGACATGCACTCAGCTCTTCTCAAACTTAAATGTGTGCACCAATCACACCAGCTTTTGTTAAATGCAGATTCTGGCTCAGCAGGTCTGGGCTGGAGCCTGGGATCCTGCATTTCTCATAAGTTCCCAGGAGGTGTGGATGTACCTGGTCATTGGATCACACCTTGATTTTTTTTTTTTTTTTTAATTCTCTTTAGCAACCTTTTTTTTTATTTTTTTCATTTTTTTTATTTCAGCTCATTATAGGGGCACAAAAGTTCAGGTTATATATATTGCCCATGCCCCCCCCCCATCCCCTCGAGTCTGAGCTTCAAGCGTGTCCATTCCCTAGACAGTGCACATCGCACTCATCATGTAGGTATGCACCCATCCCCTCCCCCCCCAGTCAGAACTTCAAGCGTGGATCACACTTTGAGAAGCAAGACACTAGAGCACACTTCCTAATTATTAGACCCAGCCTGCATCTAATCTTTCAGTTATTTTATTTCTTCTCCTTTCTCTTGGTAACATATTAAAAAGCCAATGTTATAATCGAACTACATTAACTGGATTATATAGCAGGATTTCCACGAGTAAAATTTTGTTTTCATAAGCAGGTATACAATCAGATAAAGCAACAGCAATCACAGGGATTGGACTCTTACTCCACATTAGTTGGACAATATTTTACCTTCACAGTTGAGCCTGTCACTGCTTAGCTCGTATCCTTGATTACACTGACAGATGAATGAGCCGAGAATGTTGTAGCATTGCTGAGCACATTGATTGCTGGCATCACATTCATTTATATCTGAAAGAAAAGGTTTTATGTATCTATATATCCATCTATAAATACCTTTAACCATATCCTTGCTCTTTTATACCGATGTCATCTGATGATAAGTAATTCCCTAGCCGAATTCTTTGCCCTGCAGAAGCTCACTGGAGAACATCCATTTAGGTTTCATATTCGTTGGAGTAACTTCAAACATCTGCAATATACTTCTTTTAGAAATACCAAAATATTTTTTTCTAGGAATGACAGTTAGTTTGATGTTTGATGAGTCTTTCCAAAAGAATTTAATGCTTCTAATAAATATACATTCCAGTATCTATTTTCTTTTGTTGTTGTTCAGATACAAAATGCCAAGTCTATAAATAATTGACACAAGACACTCATACTGATATGGTCTCTCAGCATGCTATAGTGAAGATTTATCTGTGCTATTTATTACTTTTTAAATGGGTTCTGTTAAATTCCATTACAATTATAACATAAGCCTTTGAGACCCATACGGAGTTTTGCAATGCTCTGAGGCACTGAAAATATTGTGAACAGGCATTTTTCTTACACTAGATTCTTTCCATGTCATGCCAATCTTAAATTGTGTGCCGTGACATTGCATTCTGAAAGGGGAGAAGCAGCATGTAAAAATCAGATGCACTCTCAGTGGAAAGTTTATATATTTGAACTTGCAGTAACCCTTGGCACCTTCAGCATTTATATCACACACTGTTGACTAATTGGTGGGTGTGTGTATATCCATTGATCTGTAGTTTAAAAAAATTTTTGATACATCCACAGAGGAGAATGAAAACCAAGTTTAAAAAAGTTTTCCATTCACATCTTGATGTGTTTTAAGAACCATATTGGTTATTGTCTTTTCAGCTTTATGATTGCTTAGGGGAAGTTGATGGAAACCAATTACTCAAGAACATAGAAAACTGGAATACTGCTACGTGGCATGGGGTTTCCTTTTCTTTTGAAAACAGAAATCAGCTAGTTTGCAAAAGGCTTACCTACACAGGTGTAGTTGTTTGCCGCCAACTGAAACCCGGGACTGCACTGGCAATAAAACGAGCCTGGTGTGTTCACACATCTCTGGTGGCAATACGGAGGGATGGTACATTCATCTATGTCTGGGTTATCCGGCACACACACAAAGAGAACCAAGTTACTGACTTAGCATAGCTGTTTGCTTTCAAGTTTTCAGTAGAGCTTTATCTAGAAAACCTATCTAGAGAAGACCACGAAGTAATCATTTCTCTCTCTCCTTTTTTTGTTATTAAAATTAGGGCATATGTGTTTTAAATATACTTTGGTCTGCATTCTCCAGTTAAATAAGATGTTAAGAGCAAAAACTGAGCGTTCACACCATTCGGTGGTAAATAAACCTAGTGAGTGGGTTGAGATTTAAAGAAAAAAAGGTAATTGAGACTATTTCACATATATATGAGAATGTCAGTTTGGGGAGCTAAAAGCTTCCTTATAATTACAGAAGTAAAAAAGAACTATTAATACCAAAGAATTGAGTGATATTGCACAAAACTAGAAGAGTTCTGCACTGTGCTCAGCTGGGGACCTTGACTAAGTCACTTAAATTTTTAGTATCTCAGTTTTTTCTTCTGCAAAATGTGGATTGGAAGGCTTGCCATGTGTATCTTAGGAAGTTGTTGTGAGAATCAAATGTGAGAACGCTGTGGAAAGAATAGGATGCTAAACAAGTTAACTCTTGAGAGTGCCCTTCTGACACTTTGATGAAGTGTTGCAGCCTGTGTCCTTCTCACATAAATATTTCCAACTATAAAATGCTCAATCGAGAACTTGCAGAGTAGGACTAAGATCTTAGAAGCATAATAAAACTTCATTAACTCATGACTCTACACTGTGTGACAACTCCAACATGGCATAGGTAATTTAAAATAACAATTATGCATGTACAATGTAACACTATATAGTGACACTGCCTTATGGTAAAACAAAACAAAATAAAACTTTATGCTGAGCTCTTTTGGTACTTTCATAACTAATAATGTGGGAGGCAGTGTGCTCAAGTGGCCGTAGGGTAACCTGAGTTTGAATCTTTTTTCTGGAAATTACTAGCTTGGTCTTAACCTCTTGAGCTTCCATTTCTTCTTCTGTAAGTAATAATACAACAGTGTGGTGGAATTGTTGGGAGGATCACATGACATAGTGTAGGCAAAGTTCCTGGCAGACAGCAGGTCAAAATAAGTGAGAGCTATTCTTAATAAGCTGCAAAATATATCTAACTTGAATACTGAAATAGATGATAAGAAGGTAGTCACATGGCTTTTCCCCTTACTTTGTTCAAGTGTCTGTTCAAATGTCACCTCCTCAGGGAGGCCATCCTTCCCACCCATAGCCAATAGTTTCTTCTGCCTTATCTATTCCCTTACCCTGATTTAAACTTCTTAATAGCCCTTGACACTACTTGACATTGTGTCATGTGTTTCTTTGCTTCTTGTCTGTCTCCATCACTATAATGCATGGCAAATAAGACCTGTCTCCTCCCCTTGAGGTGAAGGCAGAGGGGTGTTTTGTCTGTTCACTGCTGTATGCTTAATACCTGGCACAGGGTCTGGCATAGGAGGTGCTCAATAAACATTACTTTAATGAATGGAAACTTCACACTAATTAAGAGCAATTTTAGCATAATGCTTCCTAGTACTTAGTATTACAGCCAGTGCTGGTATTAATAGATAATTTGTATGAATTGTACCTTCTAAAAGCTCTGTGAGGGCTATGAATTTGGAAATCTGTTTACTGTGATAGCCCAGTGCCTAGAACAGTGCCTGGCACACAGTCAGCCCTCAGTGACTATTTGGTGAATAAATGATGCATGTCTTCTCAACCAGTAAACATTCATTGAACCCATTGTTATTTGCTAGCTTTGTGTTTGGCACTGCAGGTTTATAATCATAATAAATATACATACATTCTGTCCCTGTCTAGTCTGGAAGACAGACATGAAACAATTACTCCATGGTATGATAAGATCAACAATAGAAAGGTGTACAAGGGACAGGCACAGTGCTGTGGTACTCAAAGTGTGACCTACTGACTGCTGCTGGTCTATAGGCAATTTGGACCAATCTGCAATGAGTAAATGCAGAAACTGAGGGTACATGTTAAGGAATAGCAATTTGACATTACTGCAATATTTTAATTGTACTTTACAGGAGTATTGGTCTGCAACAGATTGGAAATTTACAAAAAGTATTTCTCATAATTTGAAAAGTACTGGCATAGAGGAGGGAGTGACTAATTATATTTGGGTAGATTATGGAAGGCTTCCCAGAGGAGGTGACCCTGAGCTGGGATTTGATAGTGACATAGGAGTTTGCCAGGAGGGAATGTTCTTGATGCTAGAAAGAACTTATATAGAGGCACCAGAATGTAACACTGCATCATGCATGTGGGGAACTAGTGGGATAAATGTGGAGGGTAATATTTTTCAGGGGTTGGGGGGAATGTTGATGCAAGAGAGCTAGACAAGGATCAGATTGAGGAAGACCTTTTATGCTGCGTTGAAGAATGTAGACTTGATTCTGTGGGTGAGGGGAACAGCAGGGAAAACAGGATTAGATCTGAGTTTATGAATGTCCCTCCTACTACGTCATAAAGGGCTGCGACCATCTGTTCCATTCTCTTTGATTTGTCCCACAATTAGTTGGTTTAGTTCTTTTTTTCGTACTTTTTATGCCCTCAAATATTTATTTTACTAACAGTACGGGCAAAACTTTGGTGTCTATGGAGTTTTCCACACACTCTTCTCTTAAATCACAGCTTCATTCACCACAAATCCTGGGCCTTCCTTGGAGGCTGGGCACTAACCAGCATCTAGGCACAGCCCCGTGGCAGGCGGAACTGGGCCGGGGCCCACGAGGAGCTTAGCGTTGACATCCTAATGTCAACAGCTCCCATTCTCAGGCGAAAACTGATGCTGGTAGTCTGTCCCCACATCCTCACCCCCTCTTCGCTCATCTGTGGTAAGAGGTGGTATGTAAATAAACGGACAGAGGGAGTCAATTACAGAGGTTCATGCCTGGTGCCAGGCCTCACGACTGAGCCCAGAATGCTTTATTTTACTTCGCTATTTGCTAGTCAGCCTTTTCATATGGTGTTCTTCCAATCATTTAAAACACACATGCGGCGCATTCGTTGCAGGCTTCGGGGACTGGAGAGGCAGCAGTGACACAAGCTGGCCTGGCCCTGCCCTTGGGAGCTCACGCTCTCAGGCCCTGAAGCAGAGGCACGTGCTGCACTTGGCTCTGCACGCCTGGCACCGTGCACAGGTGTGCGACATAAAGAGCCTTTAGTACTCGTCTGCTAACTCAGTACACAATGACAGCGCACAGCTTGACTGCCAGGCACTGTTCTAAGCAGCCCTGTACACAAGCTCCCGAGCCAGGAACTAGTAGTATCTCCACAGTACAAATGAACAAGCCAAGACACAGAATTTAAGTAACTTTTCCCAAGGTCTCCAAGTGAGGTAGGGATGGGGCTGGGATTTGAACCTCCCCATTTGCCCTCTGTGCTATGCTGTGTTATGCAGCAGTGAATGAAGCCCATATTGCCAGTGTGCTAGTGCTACAGCCCCCAAACAACTAATTTAAAATTGCATTGGTTGTTTTTATGGTCCCATACATATACCAAATTTCTGCTTTGGCTTAGTCCAACATGTCACCAACACTTTGATATTCAGAATAGGCTCAACCTTTAAGGTTAGTTCTTTCTTGTTAGTGTGGAAAATGGACTGGTAGTCAATGAATGAATAACCAGCTGTTAACGCTGCTTCTCCAAATAAATATGAGCGCTTTGACTGGTATGCCTGAGGTTTAAACAATCAAGGTGATCAAGACAGGACTTTGCTGAGTGCACCGTGACACTTACCTACACATTGCTCCCCTCGCTTCTGATACCCGGGGGGACACTGACACGCGAAGGAGCCTCGTAAATTGACGCACACTTGGTCTGCTCTGCAGTTGTGTGTCCCTGCGGCACACTCATCTATGTCTGCCAAAGACACACAACACAGAAAGAATTTTAGTCGATTGTGAAGATGTCAATATTCCCTCTATTTCTCCATTTCTTAAACTGAATTTTTACTTTATTGTTAAAACATTACTCTATGTTATTGTTTCATTGGAAATGTTTAACATTAGAAATCATTTCAAGTGTTCAGAAAATAATTTCATGGATACCAGGGTGTACCACTCAGATTTAAGAAATACTAACATTTTGCCATGTTGCCTGACTTTTAAAGCTCATTTTGTTTTGTTAATAAATATTAAAGCCTCAGACCATCCTCATCCTTTTACCCACCAACTACCACTATCCTGCTAGATGTGAATCCCTCTCTGAGATATTTTTATACTTTTATTATACAGGGATGCAACCATTAGGACATACGGTATTATTTTATATGTTTTAAATTTTAAATAGGTTGTATGATTATGATGCTTGCTTTTTCCACCCAATATATTGCATTTGAGATAATATCTATTGATAAATCTCCAAAAATCTGCCCAATGACTGGGAATAATCAAACTTTGATATTATATATTCTCTGTAGCTGTTTCTTTCTTTCTTTCTTTTCTTTTTTTTTTTTTTTTTTTTTACAAATGGTAGGGTAACGTGTAAAAATCTTTCATTGCAAATTTCAAAATGCAAAGGATTCCTCTAGGAGAGAAAGGCTGGTGAGATTTAAAAATACATATTTTCACAAAGCAATTTACTTCTGAAAATAATTTACTACATGTGCCTTAAGGAGTAGGCAGTTTACAGTTCTAAAAAAAGCAAAAAATGCTCAGTCATAACATAATAAGCAGTATGAAGAATTTCTTAATTTGGGATCAAAATGTGATATAAATTTGTATGTGTATATTCATATTTACAGTAATTTATAAGTGAAATCTAATTTTGCCTTATCTACATCATCTTTGTATTCATTCAGATCTCTCATATCATGAATTTAAATAGCACAAATGAAAGGATTACATAATTTTGGCATTCTTCAACAACTGAAGACACTAAACTTCCTTAAAAAAAATCATGAAACTTCTAATTTCTAGATGACAAATTCTGCACAAAAACTGAAGTGCCCTTAAGGGGTCTTAGCTCAACACTGTGGTAGACCTAGGGTGGTGCTTTGGAAGAAATAGGAGGCCAAGAATAATAATAATTAAAAAAAACAAAACACCAGCAATTAAAATTTACTCAATTCCTGCCTTTCTTTTAAGAAGCTCAGAGAGTGGCCCCTGGCACTATTTTGCCTTTCATTTTTCTGTATTTTCAAGAATTGCTGCACTTCCACTATGCACTGTCATGATGCATGAAGTTCAGATTGCAAGAGGGTTGTCAGATACCGGCTTCACTTAACTGGGTGTGGAAATGATAAGAGAGATTCTTTCCACAGGAAAGAGGGAGGGGAGACGAAAAATACTTCAGTGATGTGCGGCTATTTATTGGATAGTAACCTATAAAAGCATCTACTTATGTAATTCTTTGAAACTGGTTTTAAAGTTTTGGCTAAGTTTGCTGTTGTTTTGTTTTGACATGTATTATTATTATTATAATTGCTGTTATTATTTTCAAGTCAGTGATTACAAACTCCTTTTTTAGGTACTATGCCATGGTGCAATAATCTTACTTTGAAACTCTGCTCTTTTTTGTGTCTTTTATTATTTTTCCATACGCACTTGATGAAAACCTTTCTACTGGGGTTTCTTCAGAGCTTTATGACTCGCTAATGCAGAAATGACAGCAGAATTTCTATTGTTTCATGTCAAGAACATCCGCCAGCATTTGCAGTGACAACAGCCCTAAGAGACACAGCCATGTTCAATTCCGATGTGGCAAGTTTCCTCGGTACGTGCTGGCGGATCAAGGCCTTGGGCTGGCTGCTGCTTTTCTAAGGGAGGCCTCACCAGTGACCGAGGCTTTTCTTTCTGAGACATCTCTCTGCAGACTGCCTCCACCCCATCACATTCCTACAATTGATGTCCTACAACTTCCTTCCTGCTTTCTTGTCGTTCATGTCTGAATCTCTTTGATAAACAGTCTAACATTTCCAGTGGAATTAATACATCATTAAATTGGTTTTATACTCCTTCTTAAGAACCAGGTCTGTTTACCTTCTGAAGGGGTTGTTAAATAAAAATATTAGGCGAGTTAATGTAATTTAATAAAAATAGACAAAAAACCAAATAAAATACCACTGCCTGCCCTGACACTATGTTCTTTTCCTTTCTCTATTAAAAACCAAACAAAGCTGTGGTAGGACTTGCCTCACCCAGGACTGACTGGTGATCACACTTTGTACTTTCCTGGAGTCACAAAATGCTCAAAAAAGTAACCTCTGTGACCTGGACGCAGCTACTAACCTACATTTGGAACTTACGATTCTTTGACTATAGTTTAGAATATTTATCCTTTTCCTTGCTCTTAGCAGGTTATCTAATGCTGAAGACTGTGAGTAGACTGAATTTATTTGACCTATCTTCTATTATAATGTCCATTTATTAGTTTAAGTAACAATAATGTTAGTTTGAAAATCATACTTTGAGATCCTATTATTGCTTATTTATACATCTATACAAAGCCACATAAAAATTGTTGTATACATTGTTAGACTCTTTTCTGTTTATCTTTTCTGCTAGAATGAATTTTCATCTGTCTTAAATATCAGAAATTTCAATGCAATACAAAAATCACTAAAAGGTACAACTATGTCAGAAACTCACAATAGAATATCCATCCCTGTGCAGATGCCCCAAAACCCTGTGTTTCCCAGGGGTATTTATGAAAGTCCACTGTCCTCTAACTCCTGCCCACTCCCCACAGCACAAACACTGCCTCTTGCAGGTACATCCATGGGAAAAAAAAAAAAAAATCAATTTCCTGTATTTATATGGGAGAATATCTGCACTGGCAAAAGCAATGTTTTATTTATGAGGGAAATTACTCAGGTCAGACATAATTTTCTTGATAATCTAGGAAAAAGTACTACGGGGAGAGGAGTTTTTGTTTCATTTTTAAATCACCTAAGATTTACCCTTGACAGTTAAGCTCACTTGGTTTTTTAGGCAGTTAACACATTCCCTGGGACCTGGACCCAGGCTCTTTGAGGGTGGGTTCTATGTCTTACTTTTATCTATATTTCTAGTTCCCAGCACAGTGCATGCAACATGGTGGGTTTTCAATAAATATTTGTTCAAAAAATGGATGAAATGAATTATTATTATGTGCTGAGAATTGGTGCCTAGAATTTGAGGAAAACAGGATCAGTGTTTTATCTCATGGAACTAAAAATTAATAGGACAAGGTAATAGGAAAAATCTGAGAAACACAGCAAAATGATTACGATGTCAGTAAATGAAAAAGGATGTAAAGCAATGGAGTCCAGAAGCGCAGAGGCTACGCAGACTAAAGCAGCATCCGCGGTGGGCAGCCGGGGAAGGTTTGCCAGAGGAGGTGAGTTCTCAGCTGTATGCTGGTCAAGGTGAGATACGTGGATTGGCAGAAAAAGAAGGGTGTTTCTAGGCAGAAGGCGGGTGACATTAGAAACCATTGCTAAGACAAAACCATTTCCATGAGAAGAATGGCAGACGGGGTCAGCATGGTAGGAGGGGCTGTGTGAGGAGCCTGGTGCAGCGCCCCGTCGAAGGTGCTTATAAAATGCTAGCTCAAGTCATGAGCAAAATCCAGGGCCATAAAGGTGGGATTAGAGAGTTTGGATTGGACAGCCTAGAGAGCAGCTCTGAACTATGTAGACATAGCCTCATGTTAACATTACCAAAGAACAAAATAATAGAATGTGCTTCCTAAAATATCACAACACATTTCCTCATTCTAATACATTAAGAATAGCTAATGGCAATATTTGGTGATTCCCTCATTTTTCAAAAATGTGCCCATGCTCTCCCTCCTAGTGATTTATACCATCGTAGGTCGCTTTCTTGCTGACTTTGGCACCATTAGTTGCTTTAAATAATATAGCCTAATCTCTGCTCAGCTCTCACTTCTAGCCTCTTTATCACACTGACCTCCAGCCTAGGGCACCGCACATTTGATTTTTCTCTCACAGTTAACGGAGGCAACTATGTCCACATCTCTGTGGTGTCCATTAAGTCCCAGCTTAGGCCCTTGTTCTCTATGTTTTTGGCTCCTTCCCTTCAGTCTGACTCATATTTCCCAAACCCCTGACTCATGCTGCTTTCTCTCTCTTATGCAACATTTTAATCTCTGCAATGTTCTTTCCATAATTTGATAACTCACCACAACATGGAGTCCCTTTCAGTGTGTTTTCATGGGCAGAAACTATCTGCACCTTGAATGGTGGTGGGTACCATTTAGACTTTTCTAATTTGTGCTGCTTTAGGTTTGAGAAATAATTCAGAACTACTTTTGAATAAGCACCATAGACTAGTGATGAGACTGCACTAGTACTAGGAGAAAGGAGATTGAAATTATTTTGATTCCGTCACTGCCTATGTGATCTAGGGTCATGGTATCAAGTTTTTCCCTTCTGTTTCTCCATCTGTAAAATAGACTGTCTATTCTTAAGGATAACATACAGATTTTAAAAAGTGTTCAGAACCTTCAAAATGTATCTTTTTGTTTCCATATTATAAACCCTTATAAACCCATATCTTTACTAGTTCTGTGCAGGACATTGTGCATGCTTTGCAAATATTATTTGATGGTGCTATCCTTTGAATTCCTGTGATTCAAGAAAAGGTAGTGGGTTAAATTCAAGTTGTTGATATTCCTTGATGTGTGGATTTAAAACCTTATTGTATCAATCTTCTCCAACTATAATGATTTAATCTCATAAATGCAATAAAGTAGAAAAAAAGGTCAAGGATTCATGTTTGCTATCAGGAGGAGCTATTTCACTGTTGGCTTCTTTTTTCCCCAGGGTTCTTGATTTAGATACCCATATGTTAGAAATTATTGGTCCTCATCTTTTCCCTGGTCCAGCTTGCCTTGGTCTATGGGAAGGAAACGGACCAAGGGTGGACCTGTGGGGGTGCCCAGGACACCTGTCCCATTTTGCCCTGTCCCTCTGCTACTCAAGAGTGTTTTGTTTGCCTGTGGAGGCTCCTGTGGGTTCTGCTCCTCAGCAGCATCTCAGATCAGAGAGAAAACCTACCATTTTACTCTCTAGACCGGTCTTCTCTGCTCTTTGATACCTGAGTGGGGTTTTGCGGTCCTGGGCCTGAGACCCCGTGGACAGATGCAGCAGCCCAGAGCTGCCCCACTGGGCAAGTGGATGGTGAGAGCCCTGGGGCGTTAAGGAGCCGCCCTGCCTGGGAAGCCCTGTTTAAAGAGAACAAGACCAACAGAGCGCCCTGTGCACTTGCACGTGGCCTTTTAATCCTAATAACAGCCTTGTGGAAGAGGTTGCCTCATCCACAATTTACAGATGAGGACGAAGGATGTCACTGAAATGTAGGCTTAGTGAGGTGACTTGCCAGAATCACACAGAGCAGAGTTTCAAACCCAAGATTTCCATTTTTGCTTCTGTAATTTAGGTCTGCAGAAAGACTGATTTCCTAAGAGTTCTGGGTAGCAGAGGTTTTACTATAGTCACAAATATTTTTGATTTTTCCCAGCATTGAAGAGGGTTGTTAATCTTGCATCACCTTGATTCCTCCCTTGCGTCTTTCTTCTACTTAGAATAACATTCACAGCTCTCCAAGTTTTCTGTTTCCCTCTCCAGTTTTTAGCCAATTATCAACAATTTTTTGTCAAAGACTTTCTAGTTCCCTTGCTGCTTCTTTCATAGTACTGGAATCAGATTTATCTGGGCCAAATGCCCAGTTCTAGTTAGCTTTTCACCCTTCTGAAATTATCAGCTAGAATTCGCCCAAGCTAAGCAGTTCTAGTGGAGAAAATAAATACTAAGTAACAAAAGAGAACTGTCTTCATCGATGGCCAGCAGTAGATTTATAGTTCTAGATTCTTATCAGTTCTGGCAAAACAGATTGTTAATAATTTGGTGTGCTTTAAATGATAAACAAAAATATCACCAAAATTAACAAAAATTAGCCTCCCTGACAGCTCATGTCTTTGTTTTAGAGAGTGGAGAATCAAGTGTCCTGGAAGTCCTTGGCATTGCACTGTATTCTGTCAGAACCTTGCAATATGCTGTTCCCATATGGAAAAATCGTGCTACAGGTACTTAGAATTGCTTTTCCAGCAATGACAATGGATTTGCATTGCAAATGGACCCCCTCTCACCTAGTTTCCTCTGTGAGTAGTAGTGTTTATTTGCAAGGTGATCAGATGAGGTTAGACATATAGTTCATGACCATGGGGAAGAAAACCAACTGGTGCATGTGAACAATCAGTGACTCATCTGTACTACATGCAAACCAAATGAACCAACTGGTCACAGGCCGAAATAGAAGAAAAGCAAGGTAACGAGGGCTCTCATTCTCACTCTTCAGCTCCTTTTGCACTCTGGCACAGTGGAGCTTCTTGCTTTTAGGATCTCCAGGCAACAACATTTTCTTCTAATAAATGATTGTTAATTGTTAGGAGTTTTCTCTGGCATCTCTGTGAATATGTCATACCCAGCTAAACTCTCGTTTTTCTTCTTAAACTTCATTATTCATTAAACAAATGTTTGGGAAAAGATCACCCTGGTATTTGGGATAGCACAACCAATCATCAATCTGCCAGCTTGTGGAGGTAAAACTGTATTTTGAAACAAGTAGCACCATCAATCTTTGCTCCAAGGTGGCTCAGTACAAGGAATTAAAGACCCTCTGTGTGAAGGTTCAAACCTGTTCCATGCAGGCTAGGAATCTGCTTCAAAGCGGATGGCCTTTGGAGGAATTATGATCCAACCCTATTATGGGATGCCTCTGTGCTGACATTCCAATTGCATTATCCTGGTGCCCCACCACTTCATCTCCCCTGCCCCCAGCCCCCACCTCCCGGGCCCAGGTCAAACCCTGGAGAGTGACGACCTGAATGGAGACTGACTACATTCAGCTGAGTCCACCAAGCCCTGCCTGAGCATTGTGATTTGATTCTTGGCCTCACTCCCTGAGGCCTTACAGCCAGATTAGTCAGTCTCCCTAACCCAAAGCACAAACATTCCTGGCTTATTCCTTCAAGCAAATCATCACTTGAGGTCGAATAAGCCCCTGGCTATGGCAATGCCAATTATAACAAGCATGGCTTGGTAACCTCCTAATTGTATGAGACCAATTACATTATACTTGTTGTTCATTCAACAATAAGCAGCTTTTGTGCCCACTAAATTGAGGCATACTACTAAATTTGGTGAGTGTAACTTGGCAATGCTTCTCCAACTCATTAACTGCCTAAGGCTTTTTCAATAAAGTCTATCTTTGTGCTTCTTGCTTTCAGAGCATGTTACCTTCTTGTGTGTATTTTCCTGCCCATTTCATTACATCTTACTTATGACATTTCTGCACAATGTTTCCCCATATGCCTCAGGGCTCCTGTGATTTTCTGAATTCCAAATGGAGCAGAGAGGTAGGATGGGGGGAATGGACTCCCCAAATTTGCAATAAATTATTTTTTCTGTCCTCTTTCTGATTCAAAATCAGCACAATGAAAAGCAATGAAAAGGATAAATATGTGAGTAAATCTAAATAAATACTGACTGCCTAAAACAATCATAGTAAGGTATTTTGGAATTTATAAAATATTTAGAATTAAACTACATGAGAATAATAGCATATAGGTTGGCAGGAGGATAAATGAAATTTATCTATTTTAAGATCCTTGTGTTATCCAAGGAAGAGTTAAAGCTACTAATTTATTTCAGATTTTGATAAATCATGGATGTATGTTTGAGTAATCCCTAGGGAAAACATTAAAGGAATAGTAAAAAAAAAATAAAACTACAAAGCTAATATAAGGGAAAATGGAATATTAAATTCTCCATTAATTCAGAGAGAAGGCAAGAAAAGTAGAGAAGCTAAAATGTATAGAACACATAGAAGGTAAATAGTAGAATGGTAGTTTTAAACCTAAACATATCAGTAGTTAAATTAAATGGACTAAATATACTCATTAAAAGGCAAAAATTATCAGACTGATTAAAAAACAAAACCCAAATATGTTCTTTCAAGAGACATAATTTAAATATAAGGACACAGAGATTTAAAGAAAAAAGATGGAAAATACACCAAGCAAACACTAACCAACAGGGAGTTGGCTTTGCACTATTAGTATCAGACAAAGTTAACTTTAAAAGAGATTATTAGAGAATAAAAAGGAATACTACATAATGATAAAAGTTTCAATTTACCATAAATATGTAGAAATTCCAAATTTAAATGCACTTAATCATATAACCTCAGTATAGATAAAACAAAAGTGGATAAAACCAAGTGGAAAAATAGACAAACACAATTACAGTAAGATTTTTAACACACTTCTCCCAGTAATTGAAGGAATAAGCATACATTTTCTGAAATGAATAGAAAATATGAATAACATGATTAAAAACTTTGAACTAACTGGCATGTATAAAACACTGTACAAAATACAAAACCTTTTTAAGTACTGAGGGAACGTTAAAAAGCAAATGGCTATACTCTGGCCTTAAAATAAGTCCACATAAATTTCAAAGAACTGTAATATACAAATTATGTTCTCTAACTACAATGCAAATAAGATAGAAACAACAACAGCATGAACAAAACTAGAAAAACCCAATTCTTTTGGAAAAGACATACCCTACAAACCACCCATGGTTAACACAATTGAAATTTGAGAATATTTCAAACTTAATGAAAATGAAACTATCACATATCAAAATTTGTGAGAAAAAATGCTAGCCCCTAAGGAGGCCAACCACCCCCCCCCGCCCCCCACCTCCCGTCCCTCCTCGCACCATCCTTATCTTTTTCCCTGTGCTCAATCTACAAGAGAAGAAAATACAGATGAGACCTGTATTTGTGATAGTCTTCGGGGTTTTGAAGGGCTGCTTAGAGAAGGAGGAAAAGACCCTAACAATGTATTTCCAAAAGGCAGAACTAGAATAGATGGGTAGAAACGCAAGGAAGGCAGACTTTCAGTCCAATGTAAGAAAAGATGTGTGGTCATTAGACATTTTAATGTATTAGAAAAGCAATGAGCTTCCTATCACTGGAAACAAGCAAAAGGTGCAATATGGATCCCAGCAGTGGGTGAGGGGATTTGACTAGACATCTGTGTTTAAAAATAGTGTTAATGTGCAGCACGCAAATCTGAGATAGTGTTAATGATTTTTGAATCTGGATGGTGGTGGGTGTTCAATGTTCATTGTATTGTACAATCAACTTTTCTTTAAGCTTGATAATGTTGATTAAATAATTGAAAAATAGATGGTGCATCCACTCTAATACAGAAAATTGTGAGGATTCAACAAAATTGATTATTTTTATGTGATACATGGAGCACATACATATCGCTCTGTATAGTTGTGGAGTTAATTATTATAATTTATTCTCTAACATCTGAAAAACTTGCTTGATGATAAAGTACAAGGAAAGATCTCATCTTAAGTAGTTATATATTCCCTCCCTTTTCCTCGATTGGGAAAGAAGTTAACAAATCTTACACTTATTATTCCTTGTCTCAAGGGTTTCCCAGGAAGACTCTACAGTCTTTATCACGTTAAGGCATAAGATTACTGAGTGATCAAAAAGTTAAACATGAGCAACTATCAGCTTGTGCCCGAATCTTTCATATATTATTAAACCAAGTGAGATCTGACTTCTTGGTTTTGTTCCAAATGGAACCATAGTTACCATTTTCACCAAGTTGTCCATAAATTATTAGGAATGCTTGAATTTAATTTGTTGATAAATTTTGTTGACGTAGGCTATGGGATTCCCCCCAACCCCTCTGTGTTAAAACACTTTTAGTGTTGTGAGGCAACAACATTCAAATAACTCCTGAGTATTAGTTGAAGGAGTGGGGGCAATAGAGGACAAAAGAAAACACTAATCAATAAAACTACTGACCTTATGTTTGTTTCAATTCTAAAGACTTCTTAAATGAGTCTGGGGCATTTTGCCTGACATTTCTATGGAGGGCAGAAATAAGTATCTCTGAAAATACATTGTCTGAGATCTGTTTCAATTTTAAGAATCTGAAATTAATGCTTACTTTGATAAATTCTTGAATGCTGGTGTAAAAAGTATTTCTTTTTATAGCTCTAATCTCTTCTCCCCTCTCTAACTTAAAATGTCAGATCCCAGGAATAACATGCTCTTGCTTTCTTGGGGCCCTGGTCCTGAATCTCTGGTTCTTCTTCCTTCCTTTTTCATTTTTCAGCAGTGACTTTTCCCTCCCTCTAATCTGTAGGATCAAAGGAGAGCCTAAAAATGCACTCGTTTTTCTGGGTAGGATTAAATGGTTCTGTTAGCAGAGTGGGATGAGTAGAAAGAGCGCTTCAATGTTTAAATGCACTACGGTGTACCTGTAAAGTTACATACTTGTCAGGAATTTAGAGTACCCTAATGTCTGTTTGGCAGCGTAAATTCTGAAATGATCTGGTGGGGAAACATGCCCTGTACAGGGTTTGTGTGTCGGTAGAGTACAAAGGCAGACGGACCCGAGCCCGTTATGCAGTTGATATGTTCAAGGTACATGCCAAACTAAGCTAGTCTTAAAGAGAATTTCTTGGCATGAATAAACAATGATGAAGAAAAAAGATATCTACGTTCTTAGATCTGTTATATATACTTAAAGTGGTTATTACATGGAGCACATCCGTGGAGTCTGTCATATTCCAAGTTTTCATTTTGGAAGAAAATGGAAAAATTGAGCAATTCATATTGTTAATTTTAAAATTAGCCTAGGATTATTTTTTTTCCCTAGAAATGTAATAATTTGTTTATGGAAACCTTTAAATGAAAACCTTTGGCTTCAGGCACATATGTTGTTCATGTGGATGATGGTGAGGCTGCCAGACAGGTATAAGGAGGTCCCCTGTCAGTGTCCTGCAATTACAGATCTCTTTTCACGGTTTTCAGAATTAGAGGAATCATACTATTCTTTCACAGCTAGTATTTTTAAGTTCTAAATTATTTTATTTGAGATTGTATCTTTCTTTAGTTGCTTACGCAAGCTTTTTTACTAGCCTTATTGTACCAAAAATTAATGTTTATGTATAATTTATTACACCAAGAATTAGGGTTTAAAGCAGGACTTGTTGATCTTTTTAGAAAATCTGAGAACCACAGAATAAATTTTTCTCTTATGCAACTCACTGACGGAAATATGATTGAGACAGAAGAGTGGGTAAGATCACGGGTTTTAGAGTCAAATAGGTCTCAGTTCAAATCCAAGCAACATCACGTTTTAGTTATGTGGCCTGGGAAAGTTATTTAACCTTTCCAAGTCTCACTGCCACATCTATCAAATAGGGATAATACAAATTCCACAATGTTGCTGTGAGGACTAATTGAAACAATACACATTCACAATGGTACCTGGTCCATAGTAAGTGCTCAATAAATTATACTCAACAGTGGGAAGACATTGATTGAATTGGTAGTGGGATCAAGGTGGTACTTCTGTATACAGATGGAAGGAAGCAAGAAAACTGCAGAAAGTCAGCACTTTTAATATAATTTCTACGTACTTGCATATAATGTAACATCCTGTCTTTGTTTCCTTGCTTAGTGTCATGTTTCAATATGGTCTGTATGACTGAAATCCAATCAGGAGGAAAACCATAGCACTCTATGACCTTCCCTTCCTTTGGCATATTGCAGATGAATGGATGCAAGAACAGGCAAAGACAGCCTTTCTTTCTTAAAGTTATTTCTCATTAGGAAAACTGCAAACATTCAAACAAAAGGGTTCCGGCAAAACAAAATGAATCTAGCATCTTTGGCATTTCGTAATATTTTGTAATAGGAAAGGGCTGTTGATGGCTACGAGACCCTTCATGACAATAGAGTATTAGTGTTTATAAAGACTGCTTAGCAAATACAGTTTTAACTAGAGCTCTAATTAGAGCCTATATGTAACTCCAAGGGAGAACTTGGGTGGGAACAAGTTATAGCCATGAAAAAGATAAGAAAAATGTAAATTTTAGCAGCAATTTTTATTTATTATGTTGATTATGTTAAGGACCTCATGGTCACTGTCTTTCAATACAGTAATGAAATTATAAATTAGAACTAGAGAAAAAAATGGGGAATATTTTCAAATGTTATAGTAATAACTGCATTTAAAGCCAGGATAAGGATTTGTCGTTGTTTGTCTATATGAACAAGGCTCAGAGTTAGACTCTAAGATGAGAACACTGAATGTCTGACTTCTCAAATGGGTGGGTCCAAGGAGTGTCCACAAATTAGAATGGGGATCGTCACCATTCTGTATATAATGAAGTGTCCGTTCAGTCTTATCATATAGGAGAATTTAACTTGGAGCCAATTTTTGTTTTTTAAATACTGTGCTAGTAATATAGTAAAACCATAGCATATCAGAAAAGTATTCTTTTGGGAAGTTAATTTTGGTTTCTTTGAATACCAAATGACCTCCTCCAAATGCTTTCATTATAGCTGAAGGTAAATTATATGTGTGTATAGGATTGTCTCTTGTTCCCATATTAAGGGTGTAACAGAGTGGATTAACAGGAAAAATGAAAGAATTCCAAGCCTGAGGGCAAGCACCATGCCTATGGTGACAGTGTGACAAGTCAGCATGCGGCTAGGCTGACTTCCTTCTCTGTTGTCTTCCTAGCCTACCTATCTTCATCCTGCAGTTCTCACTCCATCTTCCTACTTAAATATTCAATTTTGCATTTGCCCCTCAAACCATTTTTTTTTCTTTCTTTCTGTCACTGAAAATACTTCATTTTAATCTTCTTTTTCTTTTTTTTCATTTCAGCTTATTATGGGGGTACAGAAGTTCAGGTTACATACGTTGCCCATGTACCACCTATCCCCCCGAGTCAGAGCTTCAAGCGTGACCATTCCCCAGACAGTGTGCATTGCACTCATCATGTCGGTACACACCCATCCCTTCCTCCCACCCCGCCTCCCCGAGTCAGCACCTTCAAGCGTGACCATTCTCCAGACGATTCGCAACACACTCGTCATGTAGGCATACACCCATCCCCTCCCCCCCACCTCCACCTCAGTCTGATAGCCAATTGGTATCATTCCCAAATGTCCATTCTTTTAACTCGAGAGCTCTGGTGGCTCCACATCCCAGGTGGTGTGAGGATACCTCCTACTGGTCTCCAGGCCTTGGGCACTGCTTCTGGGGCTGTTTCCCTGGCCCAGCCCTGCACCTCTGCAGGGCACCCCCAGGAGCTCGGCAGGGCTGCCCCTGCCATCTTTACCTTCCCAGCGAGGCTGGGCTGAAGGCTCCCAGGGTTCCAAGACCTGCCTGTGACTGCACGTATATACGTTAATACAATGCACACAGTCCTACATAATTGGTCTGAACCTTTGCTGCAACATAACAGGTAGCTCCATATAAAAAAAAAAAATCATCTTTTCCTTGGGCCCCAACTCATGAATGCCATCTTACATGACCCTCCACATCAGTCAGGTCACCCATTGTCATGAATAACATTCTTGCCACTTGTCTGCTTTGCCTGTGAGCCTTCCTCTCACCTCTCTATCTTACCAGGATAGACTCCCCTTCAAGGTCCAGCTCACTGCCACCTTCTGCATGCTTCTTTTTCCAGGTTCCTTCGGCCAAGGTAAGATCACCAGAGAAAGCAGCTTGTCCAGCTGACCTTTAGGACAGCTGTATCCACAAATTATGCATCTTAAGAAAGAGAAGTAGCAGCAAACTCTTGCTATCTCTGGAAAGTCAACTGACAGGGTGGCCCTTAACCAAAGCCACCTTAAGGATGAACGAGTGCCTCCTGGCACCTTGTCTGGCTCAGGATCCCAAACAAGTTTTGCTCTGACCACTGAATTCTGGCATCTTTCACGAGGAAACCAGCAGCTGGATAACCCCAGGCATACATCAGTGGCCTATATAAATATAATTTATAGCCTCCACTTGTTGAAAGTACTGATTAAGCTCTCCATTAGACTGGATATATAAATTCTAGCACTGTTATACTATAAAGTGGCAAAACACTTAGGATAAATAACACACGATGCTTCCATAGTATTTACACAATTATATCATTACCACAACAACTTGTTTTACAAGGTTAAGGGATGCTGTGCCCAATAAGCGGAATGTGTAGAACTTCTTGTAACTTCTGCAAAGGCCGAGTTACAATTTTGTTTTCAAACAAATTTCCCAATAAGTTTTAGTACAAACTCTAAAATGGAACAAACCTCTAGTAGTAAAAATCCCTTCAAGAGATTTATAAGTTACGGTTATATTGTGTGTGGAGAAAAATTAGAAATGGCCTGAAACAATGTACTAAATGCTGAGTGGCTATTTTAACGCCGGTTTGACTTCTTACCTTTTCCCTGAGCTATTTTCCCCACTGCTTATGTTTGATAAAAATTTAAGCTTACAAACAGACTTGTGTTACTTTTAGAATGAAATCTCTATTTAATTCGCCTTTGTAACAGTATTATAGATGGAGAATAAAACCAGTCCTAATTAGTTACAACAAAATTATCTAACCAGGTTAACAAAGTAGAATTCAGAAATAATTTTTAAAGGTAACTGATGTATTTTATATATTTAATTTTTCTGTGAGCAAAGAGGGCGGAATTTATTTGGATTTGTGTAAGTTTCAAATTGATATAGGGCATCTTTCACTCGGTACAAAGGAAAGCTGATTATGTCACTTCCCACCATCTTCAGGATGAAACCCAAACTTTGTAACATGACATGCAAGGCCCTTCAGGATTTGTCTCTTGTCCACCCTCACATACTGCATACTCAAGTCATGCAGAACAATATGCTGTTCCCTTTTCCTGTCTTCTACTCATGGCCTTAGCAAATTCTGCTCCCTCTGCCTGGAACGTTCTTTCTCTTTCTCCTAATTCTCTAAAGTCTAATTCTTACAACTTCCTAAGACCCAGGCCTGGTGTTACCTTCACTAGGAAGTCCCTAAATTGGGACTCAAAATGCCACATTGTAATTACTATCTGTTTCCTTACAAACTGTGAGCTGTTTGAGGGCAGGCCCCACTAGCTTTTATCTCTGTATTCTTAGCATCTACTATGCTTTGCACACAGTAGTTACTCAACTCAGGCTTGTTGATTAATCTTACACTTTGAAATTATGTTTAGGGATCCAGCTATAGGAAACCTAGTTTGGTGTTTTGTGCCATCTGCTCAACTGAAAGTAACAAAGCAATGTTAAAAATTTCCCTCCATTTTATCATTCCCAAGTCCAATATAAAATTAAAAAGTAAATCCAGACAACCAACACATCGTCTTCAGAAGACCCCCACCCTTGAGAAGGAAAAGTACAGGCATGACTATTATTAATGAAATATTTCAGAATGGAAACTTAAATAGGTCAATAAATGGACATACCAGGTGTTTTACCTTTGCAAACTAGCTGTGGGGTCTTCAAAGAAAAAAAAAAAACAGAGTCAAGACTTAGTGAAGTGAGGTCTAAATCCAGTTAAAATTCCTTTGGATTATTCCATCAGCTAAACTGTATATTCTTATGTTCTTAAATTCTTGCTGTATTAGCTTAGCAGTCCAGCCTCACCTCTACTCCCAAACCACTGTTCCTCTTTCTGTACCCCTTTTAAATTCTGATTTTTAAATAAAAACAATTTTAAACTGGAAAACGAACTTCCCCTAAACATGTCAGGAGAACTGGTTTCTTTCCTCTGTCTACAACCAAATTATTTCTTGGTTCATGCTTATTTGCAGAACGGATGGTAGGGGGCTCGAGAGGGAGAGTGGGCTTATGGATAATTGCCTCTTGCCATAATTTCTGAAAATTGCAAAAACCTTGTTACAATCAGGACATGACTCAGCTTAGATTGAGTTTATTGCATTTTGCAGGGTCACAGCCTTAAACATGCTAAAATAAGAGCAACTGCTGTTAACAGTCTATATTTAGACATAGCTTATAGTTGCAGACTTGCTCCATATTCCTTCAGCCATACATTATGACTAATGAACATTCTACAGGTTAATGGATGTGGGCATGAGGCAGAAAGGCTGATTGTTCAGTAGATCATTTAAGGGCTTATTTAATTCCTAATTGGTTATTTCATGGAGTGTGGGAGCTGAAATTATACCATCTTATTAATTTGTAATTGATGCTTACCTTTGTAATGCCTATAAATAAAGATATTGCTAAAGAATATTAAAAACTGTTTACCCTCCTTGGAGTTGGACTTGTTTAGAATCACTGTTCTACTTAGGAGGAGCAGTTACATGCAAAAATAATGACTGTGTCTGTTAGGAATAGTTCTGAACTAATTAGTATGATCCTGAAAATAGTCCTTGTGGATTAAACTCTCCCTTTATGCCTCTTATTAGCATCGTTACTGTATGTACAGTATTTGAAAGTAATGCAATTGTTTCTTGAGAAACTCACTCACTTTTCTATAAATCAGACTGACATAGGCCCTCCCCACCCCTGGTCCCCACCCCAGTCCTATTAGGATGATTTAGCACATTTAACCACATGTGTATACTTATTTTCCCTCCTCATCCTACAACTATCTGGCAGTAGGGTTTCCATTATATTACTCTTTGCTCAAAATCTGTCAGCAGTTATACAGTACTAAATCTAAATGGCTTAACCAAGAATTCAGGATTCTACCTAAACTTAAACTGTCTCCTAAGAAATTTTCCAATCTTGTTTCCTGCTGCACCCACAGTAACCCCGCTTTCTCTTAGCCCAAACGACGACACAATACTGTCACCATCATGCTATATCTAACTAGGGTGCCCACCCAGCAAAGCCTGCCCTGCTCTTCTCAGGTTTGTTCACAGCCAGTAATTCCTTCGTGACCTAGATCACATTCGCTCACTCCGAAAAGTCCTAACTGGCCACCTAGTTGCAGCATCAATCCCTTCTTTGACTTCTCCAGGATTTTTTGGTAATCACCATTTATCATTGATTACATGAGGACTGAAGCTTTCAAATAGAGTTTATTGACTTGAATTGTTGAGCTGAATTATTTGTACCATTTAATTTTTAAAAATCTGACCTGATCTTATGTCCTCTGTTAGACTGAAAAGTCCTTGCAAGAAAGGCAGTGTGCCTAGGCATTTAGTACAGTTTGAACACACGTTAGCTGAATCCATCGATGCTTGAATCGAGGAATAAATGACTAATAAATGAATAAATGAAAAATTGAAAATGAATGCATGAATGATGCAGACTGCAGAATATACATGGAGAAATATATCCTCAATTTACACTAACAACTTGGGGTCTAACAAGGAAAGGAAAAGCAGAGTTCTTAAAATCCAAGGCAAGTATTTAACTGATATTTAGATTATCCTTTAATACCTATAGGAAAAAAAAGTGGTAGTTCAGCAAGAATGGGCTGGAAACAAGCCTTTTTGGTTCTATAATCCCTCAATTGAGCCCTGAGTATTTGGGAATTTAAGAACAGCATGAGGTTATGGTGACAACCTGGCCATACCATGTCCCCCTTCCCTTCTAACCAAGGAGTGATCACGACCTCACTCTCTGGGATGTGGACTCAGCTCCAATGCACTTGCAGACCTTCTCTCTGAAGGATTAAATGCAATGCAAAATCGGGGCAGGACAGAAGAAATCCCACTCAGAGAGCATGCATGTTCTGGGGGGAAAAGTCATTGCTGAGTTTTATAATTTTTTTTCTCCTGAACCTTTGAAAAAAACAACTCTGGTTTTAGTTTTAGTGTTTTTTTTTTTTCCCCAAAAGAAACCTACATGGCCACTTCTTCAAATTTGTTCCAGATGGATTCAGTCATACAATGATTGATTATCCACTCAGTTGTGAGCTATGTGGTTAAGTTCAGAAACCTACAACAAAACTGGGTTGGAGCCGTGTTTCATGGCAAGTGGCAGAAAGGATAATCCTTAAACTGTCATTTTAGAGTTAGTGATGAGGAAAGAGGAATTTAGTGGGGCTACTTATGTCAAGAGAATATATTAGCAAATGGATGGCTGAATATGAGGAAATCTTATGAGCACAATGCCTTTTTCCCCCTCTCTGGGCTGCATGGTAAAGGGAATCAGATCTGACTATGATCCCACCCCCCAGCTCTCACTCCCTTCTTCATGGACCAGCCCAGCCTCCGCAGGACGCTGCAGGCCGAGGCCAGGGGCTGCCTCTACCTGGCTGCGAGACACCCATTGACCCCATAGCCCACTCAACAGCCCCACCTAGGTTTTTATTATTGGCATCATGGACACCTGGACAAATCTGGAAACTAATCTGGGGGAAAGTGAACTAAGGAGAAAACGTGCCACACTCTATACAGAGCTGTATTATGCACTTTTAAAAGCAATTTAATAATATTTGGTCCATTTCCATCTTCTTTACCAAAAAGCCTTCCTTTGGATTTTAGTTGCTGTTTTTAAGTAGCTGCATTAGCTTTTTCTCTGCTCTTTTTCTCTGGTTAATTCACAATCTGGCCGCTAGAATATTCTTCTGGAGGAGACTG
Organism: Eulemur rufifrons; assembly: GCF_041146395.1. Classification (NCBI taxonomy): domain Eukaryota; kingdom Metazoa; phylum Chordata; class Mammalia; order Primates; family Lemuridae; genus Eulemur; species Eulemur rufifrons. The sequence continues at coordinate 72,352,082 of NC_091001.1, read as the reverse complement.
GATGTGACTGGTGGCCTTGCCTTCATGTCACGGTCTGGTTTTAACTGGTTTCCAACTTCACTGATTTTTGGTCATGTATCTTTTCTCTTTCCCTTAGAGTTCTGTTCTACTTCATTAGTGCTCTCTCGTTGAAAAATAAGCCACTATGCTGCCTCTTATGAGATACACACTCCCTAGGACTTTAAGAAATTCATGTTAGCTTTTGTTGCTTCTGAATTGGCAACTCTTAGACAAGCTATTTAGTGTAACCTTAGGTTCCGTTCAGTATAAATCTCCTAGTAGACTTTTGAGGCAAAAGAAAAGATGTACACATATTTAAGCATCAAAGTGATGATTCTAGGAGCAGGCTGTGGTAAGAAAAACGTGACCAAAACAGAAAAGAGATTCCTCTGGAAGATGGAGAACATGATTTCCACGATTCCCAAACAAACACAAATATCACAATGTCGAGGACAAGAATTAACATAAAGCAACAACAGTGTTTATTGAATTTCTTTTATGTAACAGGCATGTGAATACATGTTAATAGGCAAATAGAAACGGAGCAAACGGTGTTTGCTCATGAAGTTTTGTTTCATGGATATTATTTGTAGAGTGGAATAAAAAGATTTTAATTAAAAAAAGTTTTAAAATCAAAGGAGATAGAATCATTTAGGAGAGGTTTTAGGGAAGATGGAGAGCATTTGAGGAGTCTAGGTCAATGAAGAGGGAAAGGGTGCTCTTACTCCGCATGCGCGGCTAGAAGCAGCCGGGTTCTGCTTGTGGACAGCACTTTGCCAGTGCTCTGACCACACCCATCCGGCTACTACCTGAGTGAGTCATCCAGTCTCCTGCATCGCTGCGGACAAAGGTGCATTTTGCTTTTATTCATATTTTGCTTTTTGAAATCATTTAAAATTCTATCTCTAACTCTACATGTTTGGTTGGGGTCAGTTCAGCGGGAATTTTAATCACAGATTGTGGTAGGCAGCTTCTGACATGGCTGGCAATGACGCCAGCTTCCTGCCATTCACACCGTTGATTGTGGGCCGGGTCCACTGGCTTGTTTCTAATGAACAGAATATGGCAAAACTGATGGGTTGTCACGTCCATGATTAGGTTACAAAAGCCTCTGACTTCGGTCTTATTAGCATCCTCTCTCTTGCTGGCCCTCTTTCTTGCCCCCTCGCTTGCTTAGAAAGCCGCCCTGTTGTGAGATGCTCCATGAAGAAGTGTACGTGGCAAGGTTTTGTTGTTGTTGTTGTTGTTGTTTGTTTGTTTCTTTTCAGACACAGTCTCATTCTGTTGCCCCAGGTAGAGTGCAGTGGCATCACTGAAGCTCACAGCAACCTCAAATTCCTAGGCTTAAGCAATCCTCCTGCCTTAGTCCCCTGAGTACCAGGGACTATACGTGTTGTGTGTGCCACAACACCCAGCTAATTTTTCTATTTTTGGTAGAGATGGGGTCTCACTCTTGCTCAGGCTGGTCTTGAACTCCTGAGCTCAATCAATCCTCCTGCCTAGGCCTCCCAGAGTGCTAGGATTACAGGCGTGAGTCATGGCGCCAGGCCTGTGGCAAGGAATTGAAGGGGGAAGAACTCACAAGAAAGTGAGGCAGGGAAGTGAATCCTGCCAGCAACCACTAGTGAGTGAGCTAGGAAGTGGATCCTTCCCAGTCAAGCCTTGAGACAACTGCAACATTGTGAAAGAGCAAAGCCAGAGGACTCAGTTAAGCTACACCTTGATTCCTGACCCAGAGAAAATGTGAGATAATAAATATTTATTGTTTTAAGTCACTAAGTTTTGGGCCAATTTGTTATGCAACGACAGATAACTAGCCATGGACTTCCCTGTGGTTCGTATGTGATGAATAATAATGAATAGTTCAGGCAAGACCTATTGCTTTGGTTGTGAACCTGGTTTGAGTCTGAGGCTGAAAAAAATTCCAAAATGTGAAATGAACAAACTTGTAGACTTTAAGCAGATTTTTCTTTGCTGAAATGCACTCCTGTCCCCAGTGAAGGTGGGAAATCTTAATTCAAAAATCAAGAAAATAATAAAGGGCCGGTCACATTTAGTGCTGGCACCTTTACGTGTCAAAGGAGTTTATATTAAAACATGCAAAGAGTATGTTTACTGTGCACCAAAATAAAAATAACTCCTCTCCAAGATAGGATTGAAATGGAGTCCTGGGCTGTGGCACGAACCATAATACAGTAATTACCCACATCAGTGCCTGGGGAAAAGACCGCAGTGATCAAGCTTTTAAAGCTTCAGTGATTTGATTCAGACTTTTAGCAAACAACCAGTACTAGGTGTGAACTGTTTTGTCAGTAAAGCTTCAGGTCATTAGAACTGTCTGGTTTTTTGCTTCTGAGTCATTAATGTTATTATAATCACAGAATGCACCTGCATTCTTCCCAAGGCAGATTTTAACTTGCCCTGGTATGTCTTCCCGATAAAAATGCCATCCAAAAGGCACAGACAAACTCCTACCAATAGAAACAGTTTAAATGCCAGGCATGTGTCAATCAAGGACCATATCATTACTGTATGTCCACAGGGCTTACTTACAACCTAGACAACGTGCATTCATTTTCTATCTCTCTCTTTCTTGTTCTTTTTAAATTATTTCAAATAAGAGATGAAAAGGACATCTCTTAATTTTAACAGCTGAGAAAACTGAGGCCCAGAGAGATTAGCTGATTCAATATAGTCAGCAAGGCTTTTAGGGCAAGACCTAAAAGGGAACTTTTGTCTCTTGCATAGTTTCATGGGGTTTCCACCACTCTTTGCTGCCAAAGACTACTTTCTGGAATCCTCCCCAAGCATTCAAGCATAAAAACATTCCACTACAGGAGAAAATTCTATTAATTAGTAAGCAAGGGAAATATCTGTGTATTGCAGCTGTAGTTGTTACAATGCAACTTATATCAGAGAAACTAAGTATCTAACCAAACGAGAAAAATATCTCTTTAAAAAAATCATTAAATGCAAATCTGATTCTATTCAAATTATACTACATTTTGCTGCTACATAAAGTAGAGAATGAAGAATCATTAGACATTCTTCATTAGACATTCAATTTGTTAGTGGGAGCATATTGTCAGGTACTGGAAGATGGGCTCCATATACATCAATAAAATCAGGGAGCTTGTTAGAAATATGTAATATCAGGCCTGAAACCAGACCTACTGAATCAGAATCTTCATTTTAACAGGATCCCCAGGTAGTTGGTATGTTCATTAAAGTTCAAGAAGCATTGGCCTATAATGCGTAACATACATAAGAGATTCTCAAAAACACATTAACTCATTGAATCCCAAATTTAAAGACTTCTCTAGCCAAATTTATAAAAACAGCAAAACTGATTAAGTATCCCCTTTTCTATTTTCCTTCATCAGACTTTTGAGGAAAATATGCATTTATACATATATATGTGTATATACATATGGATGGAAAGTTGGTAATCATAACATTTTATGAGACACTTCAGTAGAACCTACTTTCGATTAGTATAGTCTCGTGATCACCCATTGTCCTCCACTCTCCTATCTTGTGCTCTTTTTATCTCCCTCCCATTCCATATCTCTTTTTTCCTGCCTCTCCTTCCTCCCACAGATGCTCCTGTCTCCCAGAGTAAGAGGAGGCTCCTGGAAGAGGAAAGAATGGCTCAGTTGTTTGTTCCATTTTGCTTCCCCCGCCCCCCAAATGTATGAATAGAGAGTCCCGGCCCCTACCCTAGCAGGTATTCCCTGTATTTTTGCTTTTTCTGTAGAAGACTGATTTTCATATCTGCGTGCTGTGTGGTGGTGGGTGGTGCTGGGGAGAGAGTGTCACTTTTACTTGAGTCATGCATCAGAGGAGCCAGGGAAGTACCATAACTGGCCTACTTATTTTATCTTAATAACATGTGGTATATATTCTTTAAATCGATCAATGGGCAAGCAACACTTAAGTCATGAATTTCCAGTGATTGCGGTTACTCACTTGTGATCTTTGTGTTTAAGAGGTTTTGATAGTTAATTGTATGTGTCAACTTGACTGGGCTAAAGGATACCCAGATAGCTGGTAAATATTATTTCTGGGTGTGTCCGTGAAGGTGTTTCCAGAAGAGATAGCATTTGAATTAGTAGACTGAGTAAAACCGAGGGCCCTCACCAATGGGAGTGGATGTAATCCGATCCAGGAAAGGCCCAAATAGAAGAAAAAGGCAAAGGGAGGGTGAATTTGCTGTCTCTCTTCTTGAACTGGGACATCCATCTTCTCCTGCCCTCGGACATTGGAGCTCCTGGTTCTCAGGCTTTTGGACTCTGGGACTTACGCTGGCATTCCCCTCCTCCCACCCAGTTCTTAGATCTTTGGATTCAGACCAAATTACACCACGGGCTTTCCTGGTTTTCCACCTTGCAGGCAGCAGATGGTGGGATTTCTCGGCCTCCATAATCACATGATCTAATTCCCATAATAAATCCCTCTCTCTTTCTCTCTCTGTCTATCCTATTGGTTCTGTTTGTCTAGAGAATCCTGACTAACCCAGAGGTTTACCTAACTGGGACAGAAAAGAAAAATTATTTCTTCTTTTTTAAGGGAAAGTAGTAATATTTTTCTGCTGACTAATAGCTTTGCTATAACAATGATATGTTATCTATTAGAATAATTAAAAAATTTAGGATCTCCAAGTCAACTGCAAAGGCTTGGTCTGAACTTGAATGTGCACTGAATCTTCATTTCCTAATTCAAGATTTACACCGAGGAATAGGCAGGTTCATTGCTTCTGTCAGTTCTACCCACTTCTTTAAGATTTTTACTTGAATATTTTTAATCTCTGGAGAAAATTCTGAACACCATTCACATTTAATCAAATAATTCCTGTAATCTTCCTTAATGAGGTCTTCCTTATCTTCTCTTGACACTATAAACTTTTCCCTTCTTCTGGGACCAGAAGCTGTATTTTACTAAGAAAATTTTGTAACAGATTCATTATATTTTCAGTAATGTGTAAGTCTGCCTATTTCTGATGTTCATATTATAACCAGATTTTCCAATAATTCTTTAAAACTCTCTATTAGAATCCTCATACCAGGACAGGTTTTTATAACAGCAACTAAATAGTCCAAGCTCTTTTTCTAATAGAGTGATATTCTGACAGCCTATTTGGGGTATTAACCATCTGTGATAGGTGGGTTCATTGGAAACTATTGTCCTGGCATGCTTACACAATCTATTTTTCTGCTTAAACTGAAAATCAATGAGAAGATTTTTCAGTTTACTTAGCGCTGAGCTCTAATTTATAATGGTTTTGCTATTTAACGTTTTTTTGAATGAGCTATTTACCAAATAATCTTTCCTGTTTCTCAGAACTATCATTAGCTGCTTAAATTGCACCACAATTAAATTTCCTTCTTTCATTTTGCTTCGTTTTATCATTAGCTACCCCCCTCCCCCCACCAAAGGAGGAGGGAAGTCATACAATCGAAGTGCAGAACAAAGCCCTGTATCTTTACCAGCTTGTGTGGGAGGACTTTTTTCTCTGACTACCTCCCTGGATTAGAATTCTTCTGATATGTCAGGTCATGAACTATTTTAACAAAAGCACCCACAGTGTTTATTGCAAAGTTTAATTCATCGTGAATGACTGGAATTTTTTGCCTTGCTTGTTGAGTGGAGTTTTATTCTGGACTTACCCCCTGACTAATTTACCAAAGACTGAAGAATAAAAGAGCTTGGAGATTCAATCTCAGTCCCAGATAAGTTATTATTTTGTAATCCACTGTATGATGGTTTGTCTAAAAAGTTAATTTTGCTAAAAATTCAGTTGTTCGGTATAAAATACAAAGGTGGGTCAGAATGAAATCCAGGTAAATATCTCAGAAACATTAGTAAAGAAATGATCATGAAGTAAGATGACAAAGCACTTTCACTTCTATTTTGTCAACCCTTTCTATATACTCATCTGACAAAATTCTTCACTGAGCAAATAGTGTAGTAGCTGTCCAAGGTGCCCTATTCTCTTGTGATAGGTAAACATATGCATTTAGAAAGCAACTTCCAGTGTTAATTTTACAGGAATAACGAGAGGGGAACTCTCTCTGCATTCAGAGTCATTTCAGAAGCATCATCAACTTTGATCAGCTTCATTTTGGTATACACTACTTTCCTACTGAAAGTAATGGTGTGTGTGTATATTTGTATATGTGTGTGTACAGGCTTATACTTGAATAGGTATGTGTACGTGTGCACATGTGTAAATACCTGGAATAAACTAAATCTAGGCAAGAAAGGGGGCCTTTACCCTGCATAGGCAGGTTTCTAAAGTGTCTTTTAACAATTTCTCCTGGGATGTTCTTTTCTTTTTTAGATGAGAGATCTTCTGATATCACAAACTACTTGGGAAAGAACGTGAATAAGGAGAGAAAACTATTTTATACAATAGTTTAAAAGTATCTCTTTAGGTCTCAAATTATGAAAAGTAGCGATTAGCAAAAACGATCATTGATGGGTTTTGAAAAGTTGAATGATGCCAGATACCCAAATTGCTCAAATGTTTTAGGAGAGTGATTAAAATTGAACTAATTCTCTAAGAAGCCTCTGCGAATCAACAACAGTTCTAAGGATTCAATGGCAGACTCTGAAAAACAAGCTTATACTGCTTTTTGTAATTTTGGCATATTAGAAAATATTGGGATATTTAAGTTTTTAGCAAATAGTAAAAATATTAACAACCATTTAATGGCATACTGATGTGAATGTAGGAGAGGAGGGCTTTGCTGTAAAATATTTTATAAGTGAACTCTAACTAATCATCATTGAATAAAAATGCTTCCCTAATCTAGGTTGTGATAGACCTGGACTCAAGGGTGGCCACTGAATAAGACCCCTTGAGTTTTTCCCATTTTGGACTGTGTTCTGTGGCTCCACTCAAGGGATCAGAACTAGAGTCCTTGCAACACACACAGCTGTTTAGAGTGCAACATAACTGGAGCTTTATGAGATTTAACTATATGCACAAAGGCAGTTCCAACTCCTATCATTCTTGCTTTAACTAGGCACACATACACACAGTTTTTATAGCTGTCTCTAGTTTCATTCCCTACTTCACTCTTACTTCACCTACAGTTCCGGTAGAAGCTAGTTCTCAGTAAACTGGGTTCTTTCGTCCTGCACCCCTGAGATCTGTGGCCTTCCCTCTCACTTATTCTTCACATTCAGTTCTTTCTATTTTGGGAAGAGATCAGAACTGCTCTTCTTTAATCACCTACACCCAACTTAGTGACTTCCCTGGATTCTAAAAAGCAGATTTAAAAAAGATCACTTCTGGCCTACAGTTCAGGAAAATGTCCAAGCTAAGGTGGATTGCTCTGATTCTTTCTTTCTTTCTCTTATTTCACAGAACTTCATCAAAAGCCTTGAGTTTCTTCATAATATCAGAACACTCACATCAATGTTTCCCAGTCTTACAGAAAGACAAATACTGTATTATCTTACCTATGTGCAGAATCTATTAATAAAAAAGTCAAACTCATAGAAATAGAAGAATGGTTCTTACCAGAGGCTTGAGGTGGGATGGGATAGGGGAATGGGGAGCTACTACTCAAAGGGTACAAAGGTTCAGTAAGATGGGATAAGTTTTTTGAGATCTGTTGCACAGCATGGAGACTATAGTTAACAATAATATAACGTATATTTCAAAATTGCTAAGAGAATAGATTTTAAATGTTCATACCACAAAAAAGGGGGTAAGTATGAGAGATGATGGCTATGTTAAGTAGCTTGATTTAATCATTCCAAAATGTACACATATATCAAAACACATCATACACCATAAACACATATAATTATTGTCAATTAAAATGAAATTAAAAAAACAAAAAATATTTTTCAGCCTTATGAATATCTTACTTCAAATATCATAAAAATATTAAAATTTCCTTAACCCAAGTGTATTTTCATTATTCCCCATGAGATTTCTCAGGAAGGATATATCTCATACAGAGCTGCATTCACTGGTTAAATGGCCTGTCAGAAAATAAAAAAAGAATTCTAGTGTTTCCAATTACTAGTCTTACTCTAGGAATAACAGCAACCTGTTTAGTCACCAATGTTTACTAAAAACCTAATTATCCAGAATATAAAGAATAGGTTTTATGAATCCTTCTTTCAAGTAGCTTAAGCTTAAAATGGGAAAAAGGTATCTAAGACTTCCATTATTAAAGGGATAGAATAGTCTCTTTCAATAACCACTCATGGATTACACTAAAATTTTATAACATATATAGTTGGATAATACACCTTACACACATGGTACTCAATAGCTTATTTTCAAGGATGGTTTAAGTCTGAGTTCTCCTTTGATTAAATATCATTCATTTAGACAAACAAACAGCAAAAATCATTTCCTGAGTGCCTAGTCATTAACAAGTAAAACAGAATGCAGTTCTGGAAGATGTTTAGACAGAGGCAGATGAACTCATTAGTATTTGTTGGGAGAGTTACTGATGATGGAACCAGTCATAGATGTTTGCTGTGCAAAGTGGTTCAGCATCATTTGTACTTTCTGATTTAATCTTCTTTCCCACCTTATCTTGTTAACATTCCCACGAGAAACATGCTGCTTCTGGGGACCTTTCCTGGGAAACTAGTCCAGGACAGAAGGAACATGGAAACAATACAATGCTGCTTCTCACTTGTTCTGCTTGGCTGCAGTATGGGTACTTCCTCTCATGGCTGGGTCTTAATTTCCTCATCAGACCTCCCAACATCTCCTCATTATTCTCTCCTAAATTCTCCATTCCAGGGAGGAAACAGACTTTTGTTCTTGACTGCATTTCTGGGGACATGTTTTCTTTTTCTGTCCAAACATATATTTTAGTAAATTAGGGGCTACCTGTGTCACATACTAATTTAATGTCTGCTTTTGACAACGTGTCATGTACTTGTTGTGATGTGTTACTTTACTGAACTATTGTTTATTCCTTTTATTGTTATTTGACAACTCATGGGTTAATTATAACAAGTTCCCTCAGGACTATAACTATTCCTTCCTTCTACCCTGACTCTATCAAACCACAGCAGAAAGTAGTTCTCAAATTTGATTGAATTTTGAATGGTTTTGTGTTTTATTCGATCAATTTCACTTGAAATACTGCCTGACTATCCTGAACTAGATACTTGAAAATAGACGTATAATTATTTGAAAAGTAGTTGAAGTTTTAGAATTTGATTTAGCACAAATTTCAAGCTTTTTAGTCTATTTAGTACACATTTACATACACTGATTCACTGTCTCTCCCTCCTTTTAATCTATGGTCATATAAAATCGACAGCAATAAACTATCTGCGCTGATGCCAATATCTTGGCACTCAGTCCTCCTTTCATGTCATTTCTTCCCTTCATCTCTATTAAGTGTTTACAAATCATTTCAGTTTAAACTACAAACCTGCAATTATGTCTAAATTCTTGCAATGACAGCATTTTCTTCTGCCAATACTTGAATGCAGTTTTCTTGATCAGTTTTATTTTTGAGTATGCAATCTGCAGTTACCTCCTGGAAAAAGCTGCATGCTAATGAATTTCAGATGTGGCATGAATTATTTGTACATTCGTGCAAAATCAAACACATTTGGGACAAATTTTGTTTACTCTTCGGTTTCAAAGAATAAAATCGTGCCAATAATTCAACAAGTGCAAAGGCAATCCCTACAAAAGGGACAACTTGTTGATTTCAGGGAATATCCTTGAGACTTCCTGCTGGAGAAAAAAAATAATGAGCCAGTACGAGTGTACATTCCTGAAGTTATCCAGGCTTGCAGTGCTACTCTAATCTGCTTTTTGCTTCTATGGGGAGAGGGAAATTCATTCCACAGATTAAGTGTTCACAAGTCTTAACAAGAATCTTCTCATCTTTGACAGAAAGTAAAATCTCTGATCAAGTTTCAAGTGAACAGAAGACACTTAGGTGAATACTCTTCAAATATCTGATATTTACAGAGTCTAAATGGGCTGAGATGGTCAGTCTGAGCATCTGATATTGGAAACATCCCCTATCACTTTGGTAACTGAAAGACGTTGTACAGCCAAAGTCAGAGTCGACCTCCTTCCTTTTCATGGTTCTGCATGAACTGAACTTCCAAACAGCATTGCTTCATCTCATAAATTTGTGCCATTAACTTAAGGGGATCCCAATAGAAGATATAAGTATCATTTAGCTCCAATCATTGCCACCGCTGGAGCACAACTTAGAGTCTCACCTACTGACAATTTAAGGATGGCTATATTATTTCATATTTATAGGGTTTATAGAGAGAGATGCAAGGCTCTCCTGTTTTCTTGTTAAGACACCCCTTTTCCTCTGGACGTCCTTGGTTCAAGGATGTAGTCCTAACCAGGACTCATGGCCATCCATGTTTAGGGATCAGAGGACTGACAGCCATAAGAAAGATGAGAGAAGTAAAATGGAAATATTATTCTACCCTAGAAGCAGAAAGTATGTTTTTGATGTTTTCTCTTCACTACTTCCCACATCCCACATAAAGTATTCTGACCTTGCCGTCTGATTTATATAGCTGGATGTATTCATAGCTTCCTGAAGTTAAGCGAGGGCATTGTTGGTTCTCAGACTTGAGCAGGCATCAAAATCATGGGATTGTTAAAACACAGATTGCCAGGCCCCACCTCCAGAGTTTCTGATTCAGTAGGGCTGGGCAGGAGGGGGCCTGGGAACTCGCATTTCTAATAAGTTACCAGATGCTGCTGCTGCTGATGCTTCTGGTCTGGGTACCACACTTTGGGAACCATCCAATTAGGGAGTTATATGGCACAGTCTTGCTGCAGCCCTCAAACGGTTGTTATTAGATTTTTATGAAGGAATTTTAAGAACACTTTCTTACTGTGTATGAATCAGATATATATACTGTTCACAAATGTATATTAAAAACGTCATAAATTGACTATAAATTCAATGACCACAGTATTTTGAAAAGTAAATTATGAAAAAATGCTAGATTTTTCAGGAGGAAATCAATCACTTCTATTACACTGCATCAACTTGTTTAAAAAATAATTAAGTTTTCCCTATAAACTCAATTCTTATCCATTTATATGGCTTTAGAGAATTTTCAGGTACTCAAAGGTAATTAACAGCTAAAAACAATGAAGAACTATAAGCACACTAAATGCCCATTTTACTTTCTGTTTGAAGTATTTTTCTAAGGTTAATGTCATACTTTACTCAATTATAGTCTTCCTTTTGCAAAATATCTATTTTCTGAGATCAAAGGGTCTTCACTGGGCTGTATAATTACATATAACAAAAATTAGGCATTTCCTTACAAAACTAACCCATGCAGCCAGAGACTAATAACATTAGTAAGGATCAACAAAAGGGCAGTGTTTGAAAGCTGTTTGGTAATGACGATGCCAGCTATGCTAAGCCACTTGGTTACACTACAATTTACAAACTCTCTTGGATATGAGATTGTTTAAGTTTAAAATGAATGAAGTCCAAGAAAGATGTCCCTAGCATCTAAGAAGCTGTACTTGAACGTGTTCATTCAAGTTTCTCTTTTTAAAAGTAGGTGTATAGATAATAACTTCTTTCTTTTTCAAAATAGTATTTTTGTTACCCTTCTATTTATAAAGAAATGTGCAGAAGATAATAGATGGTCTTGAAGAATATAGAGATTTTAAAAAAAAACTCCGAGTACAGTGTAATTTGCTTGTTCCTTTAGACTTGATAAGCAGCAAAAGAATTTTTCTTTTTTAGTGTTTTAGTTGCTCCTGCATCAGACGTAATAATCATAAAATTACAATAAAGTCATTGGAAATACAGCTGAAAGTTGGAAAAAACAAACATTTTTAGCAAACTGAAAAATTTATAGTGGAAGTATAGCATTTAATTTGGCCGTGTGGTGAAATTTTTTCCAAGTGGAAATGTGAAAAGATGAGCTATGTTATGACATATATCTAAGTATGTAGGTGTTTGCATGTCTAGGTGTCCTACACATGCAAAGTCTAAAACAATGTGAAAACCTGCTCATTGGCAAACTGGCAAGTGGGAGCCCAACAACCACAAAGGCTCTAAGTACTTAAAAATCAGTCAAGTTTGGCTTTTGAAAGTTGAAAACAAGTTTAAAAAATAGTCTCACTGGACAAGCAATGCCTTAACCTGCAAAAATGGGCCCTAATATGTTAGAACTTTCTCACTCTTGGCTGTGAGCTGAATGGAATTTGGTTATGAGGCTATTCTAGGGTGATCAGTCACCCTATTTGTCTGGGATTGAGGCATTTCTAGGGACATATACTCTCAGTTTTAAAACCAGGACAGTCCTAGTAGACAGAGATGGTTGGAAACCCTGTGGTATGTTTTCACATCTCTCAGTGACACCTTATATAATACAAGGCAGGCACTGCACTCTGGATTTGGCTCCATAAACAGCTTCACTGGGCATTTGTACTTAGTTTATTTCTTGGTGGCACAGTTTCTTTAGCAAGTTAGTAGTCATACCTGTAAGTCCTGACCAAGTTTAGTAATGGCTTATTTATCAGCTATGCAAAATGAAAGTTCAATTAAGTGAACAAATTCCTTTAAGTAAGGCAGTCTATGCTTTCTCTTTCTTGCTAGTTCCTAAATGACTGTTTTTTGTTTTTTTTTTCTCTACAGGAATGGGGCCCTTAGAAAATTATATATGATTTAAAAAAATCTTCTTAACTTGAACTAGTGATTTCTAATTCCAACTCCTTTGAGGAGGATTACATAGAGACTGTGCAATAAAGATGTAGAAAACTAAAGGTGAGCCATCAATGGGTTATAATATATTCCCTACTCATTCAACTTTCTTTTGGCATAGATGAATATCTGTTATCTTTGAGGTAGATGTTATCTCATGGAAAGAATTAATTTCCAAAACTTCATCTATACATGACTCCACGTATGTAACACTGAAATGATCTTCGTGTAATTATATAGCCACCAAGGATAAAGTCAGTCATATGAAACACCCAGTGTGACCGGCTCCCACAGCACCACTCTCATTTGACAAAAATTACCTGAAAACACCCGCTATGGCTTGATCTTTGGATCTTATATCACATTTCAAACCCCTTGTTTTTGTACAAAACAAAACCCTGGAAAAATTCATAAAAAATTTCATGAAATTCATGAAAAATATCATATTTTCATTAAATGGTTAAAACACAGACAATTGGTTAAAAGATATATTTATAAAATAGTGTCCATAAAAAAATCTACTGGTATTATTTAAATCATTAGGAACTGTCTGAGACTGGTATAATGTGTTCAAAGGCACAACTGATTTTAAGACTGAAACACATCACAGATTTTATTAACAGCCCTTATATAAAAAATTTCCTCAGTTTTAGGTTATGTGATGATAAACTGTGCCTGTTGAAAAATATATGTGGAAAAAAATAATTTTTATACAAATGTGACTGACGTGTAGGCATTCATTTATTCTAATCCAGCTGACCATGGTAAATGTGTTTGGATTACTGGGCATAAGTATGCAACATTTAAAAGGGAGTGGAGATCTTTATTAAAACAGAGGGCTCCTCAACCTCCACGATGATGTCAGCAATATAGGTCCTTGGAGCACATTATTGTTTTAAGCGGAGGTCCACACACTTTCACATTGGTTATAAAAAATTATTTTGTGCTGCTGGCCTGGAATGAGAATGTCATACATCTGCAGGCAATTAGAAGAAGCTGGACTGCATGTTTGATTAGCTCAATAATAAATGGGCACAAGTGTGACTCGACTTATGTTAGTCACATTCCCTAGACAGATTATCCTGTTGTTATCATATGAAATAACCCCCTTTTATCAACAATTAAGTAAATCCACATTTACAGGCACTTTGCAAAATTGTGAGGTGGGAAGAAATCCAACTTAAGCCTTAAGTCTTCCAAAAAACTTTTAACCCTTCTTTCAAGGGTACAGACCCCAATCCCAAATTTTAGAAACTGAAAAAATTACACAGAACAGTTTGAGTTAGAAATACTCTGTGTGCACACAATCAACAAGTATGTATATAGTATCTTCCTTAAGCAAAGAATTTAATAGTCTGTTCATAACTAAAAATTCCCAAAGAAGAATCATGAATGTTTTAATATGTGAAAAATAACTTACTTTGTAAAGTGGTCTAACTATTTTCAAGAAAAATTAAATAGATTTCATTTCATTATTCACGGTGCAGTTTCTACTACAGCCAATGCATGTTGTAAGTCTTGAATGTATATACACATACATATATATATATATTTTTTAATAGAGTCTTGCTCTGTCACCCAGGCTGGAATGTAGTGGCACCATCATAGCTCACTGTAGCCTCTAACTCCTGGGCTCAAGCAATCCTCTTGCCTGAGTCTCCTGAGTTGCTAGGACTACAGGTGAGTGCCACCATGCCTGGCTAATTATTTTTAAATTATTTTTGGTAGAGACAGGGTCTTACAATGTTGCCCAGGCTGGTCTCAAACTCCTGGCCTCAAGCAATCATCTGGCTTTGGCCTCCCAAAGTGCTGGGATTACAGACATGAGTCACTGTGCCAGGCCTTAAATATATTTTACTTTAGAACTTCATCCAGTTCTAGGCATTGTTCTTGAATTCAATAAGAATTCAAGATGGCCAATAAACTATTTTGGGAAATGACTCATTTATTTACCTGTTTTTTTTTTTTCTCCCAAGTACCATTAAAATATACAACAGCAGAAGTGCTAAACATAATTCAGTATATAAAAGTCAATTCTTAAAAAAATTTGAGCAAAAGTTTTTGATTTCAGGAAAAATATCACCAAACCTTCCAATCTAATTATATACTAAAGTAACGTGATTAAAAGTTGGTATAACTTAAATAAACTTCAGGTATTTTTTTAATCAATATTCACCTAAATACATGTAGAAGAATAACCTCATCAGTTTTTATCTTGACATAATCCTTAAATTAAATATCAGAATATCAAGCAGATGCTGAAGCATTCATCATCAATATTGGAATTCTGACTCATGACAGTAACACGAAACAGATGCTAATGCGAAGCGCCCTCGGTAACCATCACAGCACGGGGTAGCTCTTGATGTGGGGGGCTTAAAATGTGCACACAAAATATAAAATAATAAAAGTCAGAGCACGAGAGGTTTCCTTACTTCATTTATAAGCCATTTAAAATGTAGCATCTCTTATACAGAAGTTAAAACTAAGCAATGATGAATAAGGGGCAGCACCCCAGGGCACAAAGATTTGTGTCTTTCACTTAATTCAGCAGTCATGACCTCCACTGAACCCCTCATTGTTGAGGGAGGAACGTGCTCTCTTTCTCACTCACCACCAGTCAGAAGGCAAGAACTCCCGGGCCCTTTCCATTGGCTAATGTTTACCATGCACTTATGTGGCGGTAACGTGGAGTTCTGGACCACAGGGTCTACCTAGTCAGCCCCTGGCAGGGAAAAAGAAGGCTGGGGGCTCCTATGGCCCCATTTCAGTAACACAATCTCCACACCAGGTAGCTCTGAAACAGTTTGCTAAGAAGGAAAAGGGAAACAAAATCCCTCAGCACAGTCCCCTTAGCTAACATCCTCATGTCTTCAAAGCCCGAGATTCTTATCACTCTGCTAGCATGAGTCTACAGCTGTTTCTAGAATACACAGTGATGTGTGCTCTCTGTAAAAATAAACAGAAAAGCCCAGGCAGACGATGCCATGGTGCAAGTGATATAAGCAAAATGTGCTCAAATGAGGGCTTTAAAAGAGAGATAAATGTGAGTGGGGGAGAGTCCTTCCAAGGGAAGGAGAAGCAGGAGCCCCACTTATTTATTCCTGAATGAGGAAAATAAGTCAGTGGCAAGTTCAATGAAAAGAAACTTGAGAAACCAAAGGGGGACATCCATGGAGTAGCTCGACAGCGCAATTTCAAATTCCCAGTGAATAACCTGACCGCTACTTCTGACAGCTGTGACTCTGGCGCCTGCCTGCCTGGGTTTGAAGGCCAGCTCTGCACTTAGCATCTGTGTGACCTCTGGTTCTTAAACTTGGATGCGCGCTGGAACCACATGGGGAGCTTTAAAAAATACTGATGCCTGGAACCCATCCCCAGAGACTGTGATTTAATTGGACTAGGGTGCGGCTTAGCCATCGACAAGTTTTAAAAGCTCTCAAGTGACTCTAAATATGGGCAGCTAAGGTTAGGAACCCCTGATGAACTTTCTCAGCCAGTTTGCTGTTTCTCCATTTGTGAGATGATGACGACACTGACAACAAACCTTTTTAGATTGTTGCGATGATTAAATATGATAATGCAGATAGAGGACTTTGTGCAATGTCCGACGCATGGGAATCCCTTAATAAATGTGAGCAATTATTATCGTCATTCTCCCCACTAGGGGCACTCGGGCAAAAACATTCAGGTTAGGGTAATGGGTTATGCCTACCTTGGCACACGTTGTGCTCACTCTGCTCATAGCCTGCTGCACACTGGATGCGGTGGGCAGGGTTGGAGGGGATGCGCTGAAGGTCAGCTGGGTTCCGCCGGATGACAAAGTTATTTCGGCCTGTTTGCATTTCAGGGCCTGCGACTGCAGCAGCACTGGCCACAAAACCACCCCCAGGCAACACTCCGCTGGCTGCCATGCTACTGGCAGCTACACCCCCGGTAGTTGCCCCTGAAGTTGCTTCGGCTGCTGGTGTTTCTTGCTGAGGCTGTTCATTATTGACAATGATCTGGGCTGTTTTAGGAAGGCAGAGGTATCCTCCATAGTGGTTGACGCATTTCATTCCACCTTTGCAAGCGTCTGGGACAATGTCACATTCATCAATATCTGCAGTCAGTAATAAAATAAGTCAGGAATCTTCTTAGTGGGAAGATGGAACATATAAATATGTGTGCATGCCTTTTTGGGTATAATACACACAGGACAGGAAGAGACACATGAGATGGAGACAGAAAGCAATGCTCAGATGGGGGTCTGTGAAGCTGGCTCACCTTTGCACTGCTGTCTCACAGGGTCCCACTCATATCCGTCAGTGCATTGCTGCGGAGAAAACAGCAAAGAGGGGGGAGGAGATAGTTAATTGATGTGTCCATTCTCTAAGAAGTCACTCTAAAAGCGTCATTCTTATGGCAACAACCCTTGTGCTAGAGGCCTAGATGTATGAGGTGGGTAGTTTAACATTCTCTAGCTTTGCTTCTTTAAAGACAAGTCTGTGCCTTGGACAGCTTCAGGGCACCCTCTGCAATCACCAGCTGCCTCAATCCTTCTGTTGGGTTTGGTACAGTTGCCCATCACCCTCTTCTTGGAATTCTTTTCTGTCTTGAGAATAATCTCTAACCTCTCTGACCAATTTTTTTTTTTGTTTGTTTTATTTGCCCCTTTTCAAACATTGTAGATTTTACAAACAAACAAAAAAATTCAATGAAGTTTTTTGTTTTTTTTTCTCAGCCCTAAACTCTTCTCTCTCTCTGTCAATCCTCTGAGAGCATTCCAGCACCTGGCTTTCCTTACCATTCTGACCTCTGTCTCACAGGCTGGCCTGCCTCCTAGCTTCATTTCCTTGGGGTCCCCTCTAGTTCACT
The DNA here is from genome assembly GCF_041146395.1 of Eulemur rufifrons. Classification (NCBI taxonomy): domain Eukaryota; kingdom Metazoa; phylum Chordata; class Mammalia; order Primates; family Lemuridae; genus Eulemur; species Eulemur rufifrons. The sequence goes on along the minus strand of NC_091001.1, from coordinate 72,334,518 downwards.
CCCCGAACAAACCACCTATGGAGCACCTTCTCACACCAGGGACTGTCCTAGGGCCTGGGGATGCCAGTGCTATGCAGACCTTGTCCCTGTCCTCAAGCAGCTCACAGGGAAGAAGAGGAGACAGACAGGTAGACAACTTGCAGCAAGTGCCTTCTACAAGTGAGTGCAGCAAGGAGTGACGGACTCTGTCCATGGCTGTGGTGGAAGGGAAGGCTTTACAGGGGAGGTGACAAGTGAATTGGGCCTTATAGGATGAGCAGGATTTTTCCAGGGAAATGTAGGAATTCCAGGAAGGGAAACCACTGTGAACAAAAGCACAAAATTGTTGAAGAGGGAAGGTGCTACAATGAGTTCTGGGTGGGTGGGGCATGAGGTTAGAGAGGTAGGCAGGGACAAATCCAGGAAGCCTTTGTTTGGGACAGGGAATAACTGGATTCTACCCTGAAGGTCAGTGAATTTCAAGGTTTATTATGCTTAAGGATCACCCAGGGTGCTGGTTAAAATGCTTATTCCTGGGCCCACCCAAAGGATCTGATTCTGTAGGTCTGGGTGGGGGTGGGGGGGCTGGAATCTAAATTCCTAACAAGCATCCCAGGTGATTCCCATGCAGGTTGTCTAGCGACTACTTCTTGAGAAATGTTGCTATAGGTGATAAAAGCCCCTGAAGAATTTTTAAGCTTAGGAAACAAGTTGACCAGATGCTCGTTTGAGAGAGTCACTGTGAGGAGGATGCTTCAGAAAGGATTGAGCACAAGAGGAGTAAACAACCAAATAAACTTAAATTCTTTTAGTAGAGCTGAGAGCTGCTTATGCATGCAACAGATGCTGGACAAGTAGATAACTGAATGGAGGCAGAGAGATCAATTTAGCTATTTTACTGGTATCTGAAACTTATCAGAGTGAAAACTAAACTCACTTTATCTCCTAGAATAATTCTTTCTAGTTTCCACAACAGTCTCCAAGGCACCACCACCTTTCTCGGGACCCAGGATTACAACTTAAACATCAGCGCTGAATGCTCCAATTATTTTCTTTCCAGTTCTGCTGACTCTGTGTCCATCTGTGCATCTAACACAGTGGTGTGAGCCCTTTTCTGGCCTCATGAGTAGGGCAGGCTCCATATCCCTGCATTCCGCACACAGCCTCCATGGCGATCTTTCTTGCTCTCTGTTATCCTGTTCTTCCATCCAAGAGCTGAGTGGCCTGGAAATCTCTCATTTCTCATTATCACCATCTCTAGGTTCTCTCCACTACCCAGCTCCAGCTGATCTGACCTTATCAGTGCCTGGACTTGTCTTGTTTTCACTTCCAGCCTTTGATTATGCCTCTCTCTCTGACTCAGGCATCTCTTCAGCTTTTCCAGATCAATCTACTTCCTTCAAGAGCCAGTACAGAGTTCTAGCTCCTCTAATATGCCAGAGCCAACATTAGTCACCTCCTTGCCTTTCTATTTCTTTAGCAATTTGTATAATCTGTATAGTAATACTATTTGTGCTTGCTTAGGAACTTTGTAGTTTTCAATAGTATCTTCCCCAGGGCAAATTCCTTGAGGCAAAGGGCTGAATTTTCTTAATAAACTAATAAGTTCTTTTGATGGGGTGAGAGTTGCTTATGCAGATACTTGTCGAGTAAGTAGCTCAATGGACCCTATCTTTAACATGGAAGGGGAGTATGAGGGTGTCTTGTAGATACAAGCCCATTCTTCTGAAAAGTATCTTTCAAACCGCGCAAAAACGGCAGTTCCCTTGAATAATTTGTATGGTAAATAGAGAAGACTTGCAGTTTGTTTAAAGCATTTAGTTCCGGTACATTTAATGTGGGTCTACTATTAAACAAGCCTAGACCGAATTTAGCTTCACCACTTGTTGGCTGTGTAACCTTCAACAAGTTAGACAGTATCTCTGATCATCAGTTCTACTATCAGTAGAAGGAAGATGATTCCACTTACCTCACACCTTGCTTTGAGGATGAAAGGATATAGTATCTCCACAGTGGGGTCTCCACAGTGGGGGACTCAAAAATAGTCCTTTAACCATGAGTTATGAGGCATTCACAATTTAAAAGAGAATAGACCTAATCTTAGCACAAAAAGGATATCCTATCTGGGAAATCTGTTGCAATAATAATGAACTCTAGTTAGTAGTCTTAAAACTATAGTGTTTAATTCACAGGAAACTTTCTCTGCTAAAAATGAGTAAGATTTAGGTGGTTAGCAAAGGGAAGGGTGTAGAAGATAAGCAATTGTAAAAGCAGTAAAATCTTTTATTTTTATTAGATGATTATAAAAGTGGATGACAAATTCAATTTTAGCTCCCTGAGAAGGTAATAAGTTTAGCCTGATTAAGAAAACATTTTCATTTGAAGATAAACAGCACATGCCTTTAGTTTCCTTGCTTTATTTGTCTTAAGGAAAGGAAGCAACTGCATTTAACATGAAGTTAACAAAATATTTATATTAAACTATTTTATTTATAGTTGATCTGAACAACAGAAAGGAACATTTGCCAGATGAATACTAACATTCTAGGGATAACATGGTACCAAAAAGTGAGATAATGTTTATTATCAGTAATTGACATTAGCTCACTTTTAAGAGTTTTATTTTCAAAAATTTTTCACATTCTTTTGAGTAGGATTACTTAATTTTAAATTGGGAGCAAGTAGAAAAATGTGTTTTTCATATTCCAGTCCAGGACAAATGTCATTCACCCCACAACACTGATTAAAGACTAGAAAATACAAAACAGAGGTGCAAACAAACTCACCAGAAGTGAGGTAAGTACCGCCCTCCTCTGCTATCACCCCATGTGTTCCTGGCAGTGGGATGGGTCAGATGATATTTTTAATATTTTATTAAACATTGGTTATGCCCATGCAGTTACCTAGTCAAATATTACTGAGAAATATCAGAGATGCTAATTAGAAAATGCAAAACTGAGTTGCACACAATGAATTTTAAAACCACTTTAGCAAATATTGCATCCTGGTAACACATACTAAAGTGTATCTGAAGGGTATTTATGAGTTATCAGTTATACTATAAATGAATGAATATATAGCTTTTGTAAATTCAGTAAAGGCCACTTACATGAGAATGTTCAGTCGTGTGCACAAATGAGGTGATGGGCTTTTATGATGTTTAACATTCTTATTTGACTTGAATCACACTCTGCATGCACTGGTTTTTATCTGCATGTATGGAGGAATCCAGGCTTTCCAATTCCTTATGCCCATTAATTTATTGAATGTGTTGGAAATATGGAGCTTACTCTGGTTTTAGTTTCAAAAGGGTTCCCATTTTTGGCACTGCACAAATCATTACCTCTTGGTCCCTATCTCAGTTGGTGATCTCAGTGAACTTTTGAAAGGATCAAGGGGCAATTTACAAGCAATCTTAAATGTGAACCATAGTAAAGTGTCGTTTAATCTATTATCCTCCACAGGGTACAGCCCACATACACTGGCAGGGGTGGGTAAAGTCTTTCTGTGTCAGAGAATCCCGCTGAATCGCACTTATCTCAAATTCCATCACCCCTTACCGTGTACGTGATGGTTTCTTCGGTGTCCTGTGACTTGACCAGCGCCAGAGTCAGCATGGTTAGGAGAAGGGCTTTCAACATTGTGAATCTCAAACAAAACAGAGGACAAATTGATGTTTAGTATCTGCTGCAGGGAAAATAAAACTTTAGCTGTGAAGTAACAAGCAAGGACGGGAGGGCGGGGAGACTGAGGCTCCACAGTACTCAACTTCCAATCTGCTTTCTCCTCTCCCCTCCCCCTCCTGAACCTTCCCCGTAGCACCACGGACATAAAAACTGCTGCGGAATTGCATTTCACTTTACTCCATCCTGTTACGCTGTATATATGCAAACGGCATTTAGCGTGCATTTTATACTGCACCTACACAGAAGGCTCCAGAAAGAGGGGATCGAAGGATGAAAACAGAGTAATCAGTTTCAAAGGAGACGGTGCATTTTTTTTTTTCCGGGGGAGGAGGTGGGGCAGCAAATCTCTATTCCCTTGAGCGTTAAAGCTTTCCCTGTATGCTCACCTCCTTCTAGTAAAGTTCCTTGCACAGCTCAGCAAAAATACCTGCCAGCCAGTATGAATTACCTTGGGCTCAAACTTTTTTTTTTTTTTTTTTAACACAATGTCAAAACAAAACTCAGAGAGCAATTTCCTCCCAGTTCTACTAGAATATCGGAGCTTCTCACGTCCCTTAGAGCTTCTCGCATCCCCCAGCACAAACTCTCCAAGTGGCATTTCCACCGCGTTCTTTGCGCACAGCTTTGTTTAAAACCCCAGGTTGTGTGGAGGAGCAGCCCAGAGCATCTGATTCTCTAGTGTCTTATCAGTGCCTCGGTCCCCAACGTGCTACCTTTAGGACTGGGCTGCCTAGGACCGGAACCGGGATCGCACCGCAGCCCGAGGTACCAGTTTCCGGGCGCCCGGCCTGGTGCCCGCAGGGAGGTGAGGTCCCCTTTCTTAGCAGTCCCCCGGAGCTGCTCAGCATTCCAGCTTCTAACGAGCGCCTGTGGAACCCAGGTGCGGCTTAAATCTCGCACATTGGTCCCCTGAAACTTTCAAAACCACGTTTACGGGCAAAGCCCTGCCGGCCGGTTGTCGGCGCGCACACACATGCCCATCCCAACAGATGTCACCGAATCCTCTCACTTGCCGACAGATCGCATTCCGAGGCTGCACACCTCCACCTCCCTCTCTGCTTGAGACACCCTGCACAGTCCAGGGCAGTTCTCGGGTAGTCTGCACCCCTCAGGTCACCCCACCTTACTTACTCCCCCATGCGCGGCCCCGCGGGCACTGGGCGCGCTTGGTGCGACCCCCAGTCCGGGGCTCCTACCTGCGCGGCCGCGCTGCGCTCCGGGCCCGGGCAGCGAGGGGAGTGCGCAGGGAAGGGCAGCCCCGTGGGTCTGAACTGGCGAGGTCTGGCAGCGGCCCCGGCGGCAGGAGGAGGAGGAGAAAAGGAGGGAAAGGGGGAGGGCGAAGGAGGGCGAAGGGGGGCGGAGGAGAGAGCTGAGGGAGGCGCAAGCGCTGAGCCAAGCGCCGCGAGCCCGGCGGGAGAGCGCGCCGCGCTGCTCGGTCTGCGCCCCCGGCTCCGGGGGCGGTCTCGGCGCCCCGCCTGCCCTCCCTTGCCTGCCCCTCAGTGTCCAGCCTCGCGGGGACCCCAGGCCGAAGAGGGCACGTTTGGCATGTGATGTCCTAGGTCTGCGTCAGCCTTCGGGATGCTCCCAGCCTCCAGGGTGATTTCTCGTGCCCCAAGGAGGGAAACACATCTCTCCCAGAGAGCTTCTGAGGGTCTCTAGAAATTGCCTAAATCCCCGCCCCCCCCCACCACCAAATAAGTGAGTGCTAGGAAAGTAAATTAACCCGGTTCATAGAACTGGTCCTTTTGCCTTTTCTTTCAGATTTTCTTTTTGAAGGGGTGTGTGCTTCCTCAAATGGAGAAAAATGAGAATTCATTCATTCATTCCACACATATTTGTGACTTCTTATGTGCTAGGAGTTGGGAACAGGCCAAATAGAACTCCCACTAACTAAATTGTGAGGTGGGGGTTTGTTTCGTGGTCTCTCAAACCTCCCTTTTTGATGACAAGTGTTGGGGAGGATGTGGAGAAAAGGGAACCCTTGTACGCTGTTGGTGGGAATGTAGATTAATCTAACCATTATGGAAAACTGGAGGTTTCTCAGAAAACTAAAAGTAGAATTATTATATGATCCAGCAAGCCCATTTCTGGGTATTTACTGGAAGGATTTGAAATAAGTATGTCAAAGAGATGTTCGTCCTCTCATGTTCACTGTGGCACTATTCACGGTAGCCAAGATATGGAATCAACCCAGGTGTCCATCAAGGGATGAATGGATGAAAAAAATGTGGTATGTATACACAGTGGAATACTATTCAGCCTTAAAAAAGAAAGAAATTTTGGCATTTGTGACAACATGGTTGGAATTGGAGAACATTATGCTAAGTGAAGTAAGCTTAACACAGAAAGACCAATATACCACCTGTCCTCACTTATATATGTAAACAATTAAACTTTAGAAGCAGAGCATGCAATGGTTTGTTACCAGAGGCTGGAGTTTGGGGGGAATGAGAAGATGATAGTCAAAGGATCTAAAGCCTCCATTACATAAGAGGAATAAGTTTGATTTTTTAAGGTCAATTGTACAGTCTGGTGAATATAGCTAAGAATTGAATACTGTACATTTCAATATTGCTAAGAGAGTAAATTTCAAATATTTTTATGACAAAAAATTTTAAATATTTGAGGTAATGGATATGTTAATCAGCTTGATTTAATCATCCCACATTGTATTCAAAAATCATAACATCACTTTGTGTCCCATAAATATATACAACTATGCTTTGTCAATATATAATACAAAAAAAAAAAAAAAACCTCCTTTTTTTTTTTTTTTTTAATGGATCCCTTTGTTCATCTGTAACTTTTGTTTTCTCCACTGGTTCACTTGGTGAAGTCCCCAGTACTGTTCCTTTAGAGTTGGGCATTTCACTTTCACCTTTCATGCTAATGGTGGAATTTCAGGAATCCGGAAACGAAAAAAAATAATTATTTTTTGGCTTCATCAAATCATACCACACAGATTGCAGTTATCTCAGAAGGCTCCAACTCTAAAGTCACAGTAATAGTTTGCCTCCAAGGCAGCTGTGTCTTCTAAGAAGCAAACAGCCAAATACAATTTCAGGAGTGAGACAACATGCAAACTGAAAGGGTTAAAGACTTTGACTTTGTCCAGTACCAGGAGATAGAGGGTAGGAAGGAGAGGAACAGCTTCTTTTCTTCCCTGCTGACCAAAGGTGGGAGGGTGGTAGAGACTGCAGGAGAGAGAGGTTATCAGGTGGAAGCTGCTCTCCTAATCTCTGGGTTATCTAATGGGTTACCCAGACCTTGCCAGTTTGATAGCAAGTCACACAGTACTGCAAAAGGTCAGCTCTACGACCCTCCCTGAACCTTAGTTGAGTGTGTAAGGCTTTGCTAATTGTATTGAAGATACTTATTACCAAAATTCTAGTAACTTTTTTCCTCTAGTCATTAACGACCCCCAAACTTTTTTAAAAAATGGAACGTTACTTTTTGTACAGTAAAAATATCTGTCCAGATGTTTTCTTCTGTTTCTTTTAAACTCTTTTTACCTGTCCTCAGCCCTTTCACCAGAAAAATGGGGTGAAAACTTCCAAATTTCTATCTCCAGCCTAGAACTCTTCTCATATATCCAACTGCTGACTTGTTATCTTCATTTGGACATCTAATGGACATTTCAAACTGAACGCCACTGCTGTTCCATCCCCCAACCTACTCCACCCATCTGCTTCTCCATCTCAATTAATAGGAATTTCATCTTTCCATTTGCTCAGCTCCAGGACCATGTAGTCATCCTTGATTTCTCTTTTTCTCACACATCCTGCATTCAATCCTTCAGAAAATTCTGTTGGCTTCAACTTCAAAATGTATTAAGAATTGAACTACTTTTCATCACCTCCTTTGCCATCACCCTGGTCTAAGCCACCACCATTTTCCACCTGGACTATTGCAACAGGTCTCCCTTGTTCCCCGCGGCCTTTCTCAGCAGAAGTTCATATGATCGGAATCATGGAATATGTGCCTGGCGTCCTTCACTCAGCACATTTTTGAGATGCATCCTTGTTATTAGGTGTATCAGAAGTTCATTCCTTTTTATTGCTGAGTAGTATTCCAATGTGTGTATATACTCTGGTTTGTTTATGTGTTCACTTGTTGACAGATATTTGTATTATTTATGGATAAAGCTGTTATAGACATTGCTATAGAAATCTTTGTGTGGGCATATGTTTTCTCTTAAGTAACCACTTAGGAGTGGAATTGATAGGTCATATGGTAGGGGTATGTTTGACTTTGTAAGAAAGTGCCAAACTGTTTTCTGAAGTGAGTGTACTATTTTACATTCCCACCCACCAGCAATATGTGAGATTCCACTGGCTTGAAATTCTTGCCAACTCCTGATATTGTCATTTATAATGTTTGCCATTCTGGTGAGTGTGTAAGTGGTATCTAATTGTGGGTTTTATTTTACATTTCTCTGATGTCTAGATATATTGAATATAATTGATGGACATATTACTGTCCATCAATGTATTTTGTTTTTTGAAGAGCCCATTCAAATCTTTTGTTCATTTCTTTATTATTTGTTTTTTGTCTTCTTAGTTGTAGAGGTTTTTTTTTTTAATTAGTCTTCCTGCAAGTTCTTTTCAGATGTATATTTTTGAATATTTTCTCTCAGTCTTTTTCTTGCCTTTTCAATTTGTTAATGCTGTCTTTTGACATTTTTAATTTTGATGAAGCCCAATTTATTACTTTTTTTTTTTTAAAAAAAAAACTGTTTTGGCCTTTTTCTGACCTATTTAAGAAATCTACCTTGGGCACATCTTTTAAGCTCTCTAGACCTCAGTTCCTGCTTCTATGAAAAGGGAAGGATAACAGTTTCTGCTTCTTCAGGTTGTTGTGAGGATCGAGTGAGAAACTCATGGCAGCTATCCAATGCATGTGAATGATTGTTCTTAGATATGGGAAGCTGTGGTGTAGGGGGCTGTAGTAGACCATTCCTCATCCCAACATAACCCAATATTATTTAGGTCTCATTGTCATTTCTAACACTAGGGGTGTCTCCTGACTAGTCTAGTCTGACTAGTCTAAAGATAATGCAAGCAGCAATGGCTTTCTCTGGCTATTGCTTCAGGGGTAGCCCATTGTCCCACTTGGGACCAATTAGAACTGAAAAGAAGGGTTTCTTTTCCATAGATAGGGGAAAGGCTTTCTAGGCTTACAGTGGAGGGAAACAATGGAACCCATCGTCCCAGATGCCACTAGCAGCCATATAACAGCCCGGGCATGGGCCAGCCGAGCCCATAGCTGATACCCACTGAGCACGGCCAGCAGATGGAAAGAACCTGTATCCTACTCACCCTAGGGCCCATGATACTTTTAGGAGTCCTCCATAATGTTTTAATTTCTTTTAAAGTTAGAAGAAAAAATACATATCACTCTGACTAGATTATATTTGTCTTTATACCATTGTAGTCATAAAATGTAATATTTTTATGGAGGAAGGGGCCCGTGAAGACCAAAGTGCCAGGAGACCATGGAAGTTGCAATGTGGCCCTGATCGCCGAGCTTCTGAGTCAGCCGAGTGTGGATCCTGTCCTGCCTTTGCACCCCAGTTTTGTGAAATAATATATTTCCTTATGGCTCAAGCCAGTCTGAGTCAGGTATTCAGGTCTTTGAAGCAGAAAATGAACTCACTGCTAGTGTGAGGGAGCCTCCTACTCTGGGAATGCTGGCCCTTGTGGTATGTTGTGCCTCAGCCCTGCACTCCAAAGCGGCAAGCCTTGAGTGTTTCTTGGGAGAGATTCCCAGCTTTTCTGTCCTTGGGAGAGCTAAGCATTCCAGCCACTTCTGCTTGGATCAGCTCTGAGTCCACTTTGTGTGCGTGTGTGCGTGTGTGTGTGTGTGTGAGAGAGAGAGAGAAAGAAAGAGAGAGAGAGATTTCTGAAGATTTAAGATGTGAATTCTCCCTTTAATAGTCACTGCTTCAGGAAGGCAACTCTGGCGTCTCTTCATGTGATTTGCAAAGTAACCAGTGAACAGCTTTTATAAGGGAGCCCTCTGCTTCCCAGTTTTCCAGGTAGGATGTGTATCACAAAAAATTTATATTATTATATTTTAATATTTACCTTTTAAAAAATTTACTGACAATAATTAGAAGTCTCAAGACCTCACATGGTGTTTAACGAATTGAGTCATGGAGCCAACAAGGCTTGTGGTTAAAACCTGATTAAGAACATTCACTGGTGTGTGGGCAACTGGAAAGTGAGATCTTGAAAAAAAGTGAATTTAGTAAGAAGTCAGTCAGGATGGAATAGTTACATGGGGGTGAACAGCAGGGTGATCAACTCATTCTGGTTTGTCCAAAACTTTCCAGATTTTTGCACTGAAACCTCTGCATCCTGGGTAACCCCTCAGTCCCAGGAAAACTTTAAAGGTTTGTGTAGTGGAAAGGTGCAGTAGAAAGAAACAGGACAGGTAGCTGGGAGTTCTTGCCTGGACCTTGCCAGGCTCTAGCAGGGCAAGTAACCATGGCAGCCACCCAGCTTCTCTGAGTCAGTTCTGCACACATGTGGACCAGGATAACAACACTTATCTGTAGTTACTATACTGTGTTTACCTGTTGTCATCACGTGATACTTACCTGTAGTTATCACATTGTTTTTTACCTATTCCTCATCTGTTACGTCTTCTAGTAATAATATCCTGGTTTTCCTTTGGAAACCAGCCCTTATAGTGGTAGGCCAGGACCAGCTCTCCCATTGACTGCCCTTAAGTGCACACAAAGGGAAAACTCCTAGGCTCTAAATCATGGAGAAGGGGAAATGGCCCAGTCCCAGCACAACAAGAGTGTCAAGGCCCAGAACCTGGCTATTGGGCCTGGTGATGTGGCAGAATTACTGCCCTCCATAGTGGTTTAAGTTGTTTTGTGTGCTGATGAGACGGGAATGTAAAGAGCCCTGTTCCCGTGCTCCTCTGATGGTAAGACAGCCCAGTCTACCTGGCTGGTACTTACCCATTCTTGAATCCAGACACCATGATTTGGCCTTGAGCAATTTTCCAGTCCGTGTGGTCTGCATGGAGTTTATTTTCCCCTCTGACTCAGTAGGTGAATATGTGCCCAGGCCCTGCCAGTTATAATATCAAGTCTTCTGTAGCCACAGTGATTGGTTCAGGAATGGCAGACACCCCTGAAGATAATTCTCAATGAGAGGTCAGTAGAGGATGAGAGTTGTAGCCAAACAGCCTGGGTTCAAGTCTGGACTGTGCCATTCACTGGCTGTGTGAAGTTAGGAAGGTTGCTTGACATCTCTGGGCCTAAATTTCCTCATATATAAAATGGGGGATAATGATCATTCTCATCTTGTACAGTTTTATGAGTATTAAATAAAAGAATAAACATAACGCCCTTATTATAGTTCCTTGCACATAGCTATTGCTATTCTTGTTATATCATGGCCTATCACTCATTAATGTGCCATGAGCTTAGTATTAAAAAATCAGATTTATTGGACAATAGGATAAAAAAGTTATTAAAGTTGAAAATTTTCTCCATATTTTTGTTGGTAGCTACCTCTAGTCTATGAGATATTTAGAAGAAGCAAGGTCTGGACACTTAATCTGCAGCAGTTTGATGACTGGGTCATGGAAATGTGTGGCTCCACACTGAGCAACATCCTGAGATGAAAGTATTTTGGGGATAAATGACTCTGAGATACCTAACTTTTTGAATTCTAAGTGGCTTATAAAAGTATATTTCCTCACTGATCATAAGTAGTAATATTAATAGCTAACAGTTACACAGCCCTTACACTGTGCTAGAAACTGTAGTGAGCACTTTATATGCTAACTCCATGGCACTATTATTATCCCTATTTTACTAAAAAGGAAATCAAGGCACATAGCAGTTAAGTAACTTGCCCCAGGTCACATAGCTAGTGTGTAGCAGAGTAGATGTTCAAAAGCAGGCAGGCTGGTGCCAGAACCTCTGCTGTAAATGTTCCTCTATGTTACTCCTTCCCACCAGAAACTGAGTTTAGGATTGCAGGGAAAGAATAGAGGCATGGATGATTTCTTTAATGGAGTGCAACTACATAAATTCAAACTGGATGTATAGACTGAGCAGACTACAAGTGAGATGGCAATAAATTGGCCTTGCTAAATTGCTCTGACTTCGGGGGAATCTGAGACTTTAAAGATTTGAAGATCTGTTTGGTGGGAAAAAATTCAAATTTCAGAACAGGTCTATAGATGTTGATGACCACACACTATACACTGTGCTTTTAAGTCTCCGGATCCTTTGGAGTGTGTGTTTGAATCAAACATGTTCTGTCAGTGTGGCTCAGTTCTAAGAGTGGCTAATCAAGGTGTAGGTTAACTGTGTCCAACAAGGACCCACAGTAGGTATCTCCGGCATGCTAGAGACCAAGACATGAATCGCAGAATTAGCTTACAATTTCTGCCCAAACCAGGCAACATTTGGGTCTACTTGGTTTATAAAAATACATTCTCTTATGAAGTTGCTGAAGAAGTTAAGGCCAGAGCCAGAACTGATGGGAAAAAAACCTCTGCCTTTTACAAAAAGAGTCCATTTCTAAATACTAATATTCTTAGTGAATTGATAAAAATGGATCACTGACCGCTGATAGCCCTGTAGTGTACTCTTTCAAGAATAATGTTGATTAAATTATTTTTTCCTTGGGCTGCCTTCATATTGATGCTTAAAAAGTCAATATTTCTGAATACTGGAATTTACCATTATTATTGATGAACATATTCTCCCAGTGAACACATATATGGATTTCTGATATACTTGCTATGATTGCAACAAGTCCTTGGAAGAGATGGTCTCTAATATTTTTTCAGGTGCTGAAATTCTTTGATTCTATGTTGTCTTTGATCAATGATTTGGAGTTTGCATCCAGCCAAGAGAAAGGATGAATTTAAGTGAGCATTCAGCAGATGCTAAATCTTTTCTTAAAAAATATATAACAAAATCAGCAAGAAAAAATCAAACAACCCTATCAAAAAGTGGGCAAATGACATGAATAGAAATTTCTCAAAAGAGGATATAAGAATGGCTAACAAACATATGAAAAAATGCTCAGCATTCCTAATCATCAGAGAAATGCAAATCAAAACCACAATGAGATATCACTTAACCCTAGTGAGAACGGCCTTTATCAAAAAGTCCCAAAACAACATATGTTGGCGTGGATGTGGAGAGACAGGAACACTCATACACTGCTGGTGGGACTGCAAACTAGTGCAACCCCTGTGGAAAGCATTATGGAGATATCTTAAACAGATTCAAGTAGACCTACCATTCTATCCAGCAATCCCATTATTGGGCATATACTCAAAGGAACAAAGGTCATTCTATAACAAAGACACATGTACCTGGATGTTTATAGCAGCACAATTCACAATTGTAAAGATGTGGAAACAACCCAAATGCCCATCAATTCATGAATGGATTAGTAAACTGTGGTATATGTATACCATGGAGTATTTTACTCAGCTATAAGAAATAACGGAGATACGACATCTCTATGGTTCTACTTGAGAGAGTTGGAACCCATTATATTAAGTGAAGTATCCCAAAATGGAAAAACAAGCATCACATGTACTCACCAGAAAATTGGTTTCCCTGATCATCACCTAAATTCACATCTGGGAATGATACCAATCGGATATCAGACTGAGGTGAGGGGAGGGGGGAGGGGATGGGTGTATGCCTATATGATGAGTGCGTTGCGCACCATCTGGGGAATGGTCAGGCTTGAAGGTGCTGACTCGGGGAGGGGGGGGAATGTGAGGAGGGGATGGGTATATACCTACATGATGAGTGCAATGCGCACTGTCTGGGGAACGGACACGCCTGGAGCTTTGACTTGGGGGGACAGGCGGTACATGGGCAATGTATGTAACCTGAACTTTTGTATCCCCCATAATAAGCTGAAATAAAAAAAAATACATAACATATAAATAATTATAAACTTGTACACAGAAGATAATGTGCATTTATTAAATTGATTGCTAACATATCCCCCAAACATTCATTCATGGAACTGGTGGCCTGTGCTTTAGAAGAGGACTCACTGAATACATGGAGGTTGGATTGCAGCTTTGGCCTCAAAGAATGTTGGCAAATTTGCATTTATGCAACGTTAATTCGCCTCAAGTATGTCATTGGTGAGTTTTTTGTTTTAGTGAGTGCCAGATGTATTCTTCTTCAGAATATATTTGGTGGAACTCTCTTTCTGAATGCCAAACGGACATGAGAAAACTTTTAGTCATCTGGAGCTTGTAAATTGTTCTGAAATTTTTGGAATTTTATTGAAGGCTTGATTTCATCATAGAGCAGAGAATACCTTGGAAGAATAAAAAGCAAATCAATCAAAAATGATTGGAACCAGTAATTATAATTTCCTTGGAGAGATAAAAATGTATGATGTAAATCCACTGCCTTGCAAAGAAGATTGCTTTCTAACAAGTTATCAGATCTTACAGAGCAACTTCAAATGCGGACACAGATGTGAAGCTTTATTTTGTTTTCAGATACATGTTCCTCCCTCTCTCCTTTCAAACTTAGGTTTTCCGGATACTTCATTTGGCTAATCAGGGCTGATGGGGTTTCAAGATGATAGTATTATGGAGCATGAAATTAGAAATCGTACCATCTGAAAATTAGTAATTTTATTTCAATATGTAATTTAAATGACTGGATCATTACTCTTCCACTTTTGCCGATTTGGAAGCTTTCCATAATATTTTGTTGATTTTTAGAATTTTCTTTGTTCTGCTTTCCAACTTTATTTTACCTTAATTGAATTATTATTTTTTCCTTCACTTTGTGGATGAGGAGCACAGAAGTGTTCCTCGTCTGTTCTTTGTGAATACTTAATCTTATATCTTGATACTAATTACGGATAACAAAACAGGTTTTAAAATTTCTTTTAAAATTAATTTTTTAGGGAACCATGGTCCAAACAAAATCATAGAGACTTTCTGTATGTTGACATTTAGAATCTTAAAACTGTATAATAGCATTAGTAAGATTGATTTATGATTTTTTTCTCTTAGTATGTCATATCCTATACCAGTGGAACTGCTGAGACCAAAGCCTAAAAATGGAATGGATGTTATTATTTTCTCTCTGCTCTTAGAGGAATTTCAAAGCATAAATTATTTTGATAAACTAACATTAACTTCTTTCTCACTGTAGAATGTGGAAAGGCTGAAAAAATCCTTTCTACTTGGAATTTATAGTACCCAGCTAACAGATAATATATAAGAAATGACAAATCTGACCTTTCTTGTTGATTACATAGGGCAAATGTAGAAACTCTATTCAAGGTAAGAGGTTAAAAGTTTACATATCCACAGAGAGATATTGCTTGGATTTAAGTGTTTTTTTTTTTTTTTTTTTTAGAACTCTATCCAAGCAGATGCTTCAATTGTAGTTAATTTTTATAAAGGCCAAGAGTTATAAAACACTGTTGAATTTGTTCAATTCAGTTAGAAGAATGGTAGGGTCAGAAAGGACTTTCTAATCTGATTTAAGAATACATTAATTCATTTTATGATAAAAAGAAAATGAAGAAAAAGGAGATCTTAGCAACTATTTACGCCAACTCCCTCATGAGATTTAAAGCTTAGATGACTTGTCCAAGTTAACACTAGTTAGTGGCGGAGCCAAGGAGTAGGACCACATGTGTTGACTCCCCATCTTCAGAGCATTCTACTTCCCCTCTTCCTTCCCCTCTTTATTTACAGCCCCCTTTGTCTATTTGACATAACCAATCTTCATTATCATCATCCATCCATACACACACAGTGAGCATTTGACTGAGGCATGTTTCCAGCCCTTAGGGAGCTTTTGGGTGGAGTTGACATGTATATGTGCAGAATGAAATGGGTGTTATATCTGTCTTCCACCAGGCTATGATCTTCTTGAAGGCAGAAAGGATGTTTGTCTACCTCCCTAGCAGCCCACATTGCAGAATATACTCTATGAAGCTTTGTGCAGAATGCACTTTGCCTCAGGAAATTTCTCCACCTGTCCTCATACTATGAATCCTCTTGTCTGTTTTTATTTCTGTCTCATTGCTTCCTACTTGGAGTCCTCTTCTCAGCTTATACCGCCATTGGACAGTTCATTGGTTAGCGTGGTTTTGATTTTGGCATCTCTCCTAGAGATTACCATTTATATTATTTTTGCTCAATGCTTTGCTCTACAGATATTGGGCAAATGACTCTCCTATCTTCCCCTGTTGCAAGCTCTTAGGGCACTGGCCCCAGCCCATACTAATGCCCAGATCCTGCTTGTCTGGGAGCTGAAGTTGATAGTCTTATCTTTGTATTGCTCAGCAAAAGCATATAGCCTGGCACTAATGAATTGTAATGACACTTCATAGTGTCATCTTTGTCCTCATCCTCCTCATCTTTTTGAACGTTTAGCTTGTAGAGACCATGTTAAGCACTATGTGTGATATCAAATGGCTGTGATTCAACTGATCACACTAGATACATAAATAAAACCCACTCTGAGTATTGAACTCCCAGATATCTGGTTTAAATATCTGGCAAATTGTATGAATAATTGTTTTTTTCTTCCTCAGTATATTGTGAAGATCTAGTTTGGATATAAGTTTATGCTATATTAAGGGATTATTTTCTCTTCTCTTCAAGAAACTATCAAGTCAGTAAAGAAAATGGGGCTGTGCCGTATGCACATGCTGAGTTTCTATCACTTAGTCTTTTACAAACTTTCAAGAAGCCTGAGCTGGAGCTAATTAATAACTACTGGCAATTTAAACGTAATGTGTGAATAAGCTATATTTTGGACAAAATAGTGTTTGTTTTTCTTTTGAAGAAGTATATTAAACGAGTATAACCATAGGCTTAAAAGTGATGACCTTGATTAAAATTCTGTTTTCCATGATTTGCTAACATTTAAAAGTGAATATGTTATGTTTCTAAACATAATTTTGTAGCTTCTTTCTCCCTGACACTTTTTAACATTTTCTTTTTTCCTGATTATAAAGGTAACACATGCCCAACGTAGACACTTTATAAAACAGAAAAATTTAAAGATGTAAATTAAAATCATCCATAATAAAAATGACTTAATATTATCAACCTAAGAAACAACCACTGTTAACACTGTTGTATTTCTCTCCAGACTTGTCTATTTGTTCACACTTGCTTCCTCTCTCTCTCTTTCTCTCCATACTCACTCTAAGTATATATGTGACTTTGTCACCTGGGCACAAAAGTGGCATTGCATTGGCCAACACTATTTATATAATCAATAGCATACACAGTTTCTTGAATCTATATTCTTATAAGAATCCACATGACAAACAGTGAGCATCTGATTGAGGCATGCTGAATCAGTGTGTGAGGCTTTGGCCAGGGGGACAAATCTGGGTGATGATATCATACTACTCTCATTTCATTATGCTCCCCTCTTTTCCTCCTCCCCAGTGACTGTGTCTATTATTGGAACAAGCTTGGGTTTCCCTAACAGGCTCCTAAGTCTCCCAATGCAATCACCTTGCAGCAGGCCCACCCTACTAGTTCACCAAACTCCTATGCCTGAATTTTAATGGAGAACAAGGCATATCTATCTCTATATCAAATTATCCTCTGGTCTGTGAGGATGACCTATTGGTTGGTGATGAAGACAGAAAGGATTTTGAACTTTCACCACAGAGTGAAGAACTTGCAAACATTTGCTAATTCTAGACTTCCTTTTGGATTTTCTTTGAAAAGTTTTGCCATTCTTGGTACATGCTGGCTTTTATTTGCTATGCCTAATCATTGTCACCTTTCTCTTTTACTCCATAGCATCTGCCATGTGTCTTTCCTTCCTCTCATCTTTTAACCCCTCATTTTTTTTTTTTTACTAGCTGCTTGAGCCAGATTTCTTCAAGTAGCATCATTGCATCTACATGGGATAGGTAGCAAGAAGGTCACGGAAAACAAGGGTACAAAGGTACAAAGTTTTGTTCCTCTTCCTTTCTCTAAAAGTAGCCTTGAAACTAGAGTTGGAAAAGTTAAGAAATAAAGCATTTCATAATCATGTCGAAGGAACTGGATTCCTGTCTTCTGTATTTCAGCCTGAGGATCATTTTTCAAACCCTTCTTAGTCTCATATTCTCATATTTATCAAAGACCATGCAACATTAAACAGGCACTAGATCTTTCATTCTTTGACCTCCTAAGCCATTAATGTTCTTTTTGTGATTATATCTCAGAGCTGAAGACTCTAATCCTACTCCTCTATTTTATAGAATTTACCTGAAATATGCATACGTGTGCATGCACACACACACACACACACACACGCTCACATTTAATAGCAGAGCTGGGTCTGGAATCTTGTTTTCTTTATTCTTTTCCCTGTGATACTCTTCCCTTTATTCATTCCTGAAGACTGCTTTGTTCTAGGCCCTGGATTGAGTGTGAGAGGTACAAAGAAGGCAGCCCGGTTTCTGGCCCACCCTAATTTGGAAGGGGAGACAGACTGCTTAATTTTATCTGAGAAATCAAAGGCTACTAGAGAAAGTGATGCTTGAGCTAGATTGCACAGGAAGATAGGGTTTTACTACACAAACCGCTAGAGAGTGGGATGTTTTAGAGAGAGGAAACAGCATATGCAGAGGCACAAAGTCATTGTAGTAATATGTACAGAACCATGATCACTTGGGTTTTATTTAAATATAGGTACAAGGTAGGGAGGATCATGGAAAGTGAAGCTGAAGATCCAGGAAAGGTGATCTTGTGGGTCCTGAGGAGTGGCTTGGACTTTATCTGTGGTTGGGGCACCATTAAAGAGTGTAGACAGGGGATTGATGCCTCCAACTTAAATGTTATAAATATTACATTGGTGGTAGAGGGGATGGTGGGTGAATCTTTGAGAGGAGGTGTGAGGGTGGAGGCAGTTGGAAACCTATTTGAATTGTTCAGGTAGTAAATGGAGAGAATTTGCCAGAGCTAAGGGATGTTAAGAAAGCAGGCTGTTCAGGACATGGTGATGGTGGAAAGAAGAAAACTCAGGGGATCCTTGGATTTCTTCCTTGGGAGAACAGGAGGATGGTGGTGTCATATGCCAATAGAGGAACTAGAGGAAGAAATGCAGAAGAAAAATAATAAAGGCCAAAAGTCCAGAATGAACGAAGAAGTGAGAGAAGTTGATGAAGTTTCATGAGCTTAGAACTTGTTATTCCCCCACATGGAAATGAGGCTAAAATATGGGCTGATATCTTTCAAGACACATAATATACATTTGAAAGATAGTTATCTAGGCCTGGGGGATAGTTTATAATAACAAAGTAAAATGATAAAGGCACATTAGTGGGGTAAGAGTCAAGAGATTCAGTTTGTTTTTTGCAGTAATAAGCTGCTGTTGAACATTCATTACATATGACTCTAAGCTCCTCAAAGGCAGCGGCCATTTCTGTCCTGTCCGCTTCTGTGTCAATTCTTGCCATGAAATAGGTTCTCAACAGCAAAAAAATGTGTTGGAGAAATTATTGAATGAATAGTTAGGTTTGTCCACACTATGAGGATATTGTCAAGAAAATTACCCCCTTCCTTCCATACCTTTGTCAAGAGTGATTAACTTCAACAAATACTTATTAGCTTCCTTTGTGACTCTGTCTTGCTACCATTTTCTTTGGAATATTGAAAAACTTGAAGAGACTGCTTATTTAATGGACCTTGAAAATATAGTAGAGTTAATTTGTGTATGTTTTAGTTTTTCCGATTAGATTTCTTAACGTGCACATTTCTAAAAGTGTTTTATTCTTTTGAGTCCCTATTTCATTTGGACAATGGTGAAATTTTAAAATGCATAAAACATTTAAGATACACCCAAATGCAAAAGTCCTTTGCAAATCCAAGTGAACTTGTATTTCCAATATTATTTGTAAGCAGTAAGGCAATAAATCTGATGAGCCTCCAATTTGTGGAAATAACATTTATTATGAGAAAGCTGTGAGTCATATATTCAAAACTGATTAATAGACTGTTCCTAAATTATAGAATTATTATAAAGTCAGTGACTGTATGATCTTCAAGTAGCGCATTAAGTCAGTAAATTTTGTGAAAAATAAAACCTAATAGCTAAAGTATTTATGGGCAGTCATGTAGACTAAATTATTGGTTTTATTGCTATACAGAGATACCAGTGTTTAATTTGGTGATTGCAGTTAATTAGGTGATTATGTGCTGGCTAACTGCAAATACATTTTATTTGAAATTATTAAATACATTTTGGTTGTTATTATATAATTGGATTTTATGCATAGAAAGTAAAACTTCAGTCAAATATCTATGTATAATCATTTGGATGATTTGCGTGTGGGCTAGTGTTTTTTTTAATTTATATTTAAAGTTGTTCCTTTTCAAAAAAAAAAAAATTATTAGCCCCTCAGCTTTTCTACAGATTTTTGTAGAACACATACTGTGAACTTAGAATTGGGTTTACCACTGTGTTCTCAAGGATATTATAGTCTGAAGGGGATGTCAACCTCTAAGCAGGCAATTATAACTTAATTTGATGGGGCAAGCACAGAGAGTGCAGGAAGATGCAACTAACTCAACCTTGGGAGGTCAGAGAATGCTTGCTTCCCAGAAGTAGGGACATCTATGGTGAGTCCTAGTCTTGGAGGATGGGTTATCCCAGGAAAGGGACGAAATGGCTTCCTAAAGACTCAGAGGCCTTCAGGAGAGCTATAAGAAGTTCAGTATAAATGGAGTAGAGAGATTGAGGAAGGAGGCAAAAAAGGGAATTAAGGCTGGAGAAATAAACTGAGGTTTGGTCAGGTAGGCCCCTGTTTGCCAAACTAGGCAACCTGGACTGCATGGTGCTATATAGGTGGGTTTCAAGTAGATTTATTTTCAGCTGAAATGTATATTGGGTTTAAAAACAGAGGTTGTTTTTGACCTTGAAGAGAATAGTTTATGGGAGAAGTGGGATTGGAAACCAAACTACAGCAGGTTGAAGAGAGAATAAAAATTATGGTGTAGAGACAGTGGTGGTTGTCAAGTTCAGAACTTATTTGATTTATGAAGCATTTAAAGTTGGTATGTCCTTGAATGTATAGGATTAGTATGACATTAAAGGTTGACTACAATAACAAAGGATAGGTTTACCATTATACAATAGTTTTTATTAATTTATTGTCATGCGTTAATTTTAATTGGTTTTCCAACTGCATGAGAATAGAGGATGCTGAAATGGAATAAATAAGCTCAGAGTCAAAGTTTATGGACCACTTCTGAAGAAGATGCAAACCTCTCTCTTAATGTATGCTAGTTTTCTAAGAGTACTATGAAGCAAATAATAATATTAAGTGATAAAATTGTTTCCTCCAAAAAGAAATGTCTTTTTGTCATCAAGGCTAATGTCTTCCATTTAAGAATCACAGTGCATAATAAGATCCAATAAGTTCCTATAAAGTTCTATCTCACAGTGACTAACAGAGAGAACTTAAAAGGAGATTATAGTCACTGCTATAAACAAAACAAGACACAGGAATCTAAGTTTTGAAAATATATTACTCATTTCATATAAGAATTCTTTTTTTTTCATATAAGAATTCTTGACATCATAAAAGGTATTGGCTGTAGGATTTCTTTGGGTCTTTCAGACATGTAAAATTATTTGATTAACAAAAATTCTGCTTCATAGTATTATGTAAAGTAGTCCTTCTCACAGCAGGCACTATGCCACCTACCTTTCAATATAAATTATCTTTTTTCAGGCTATGGGCTTTAAAAAATGAAATTAATAGATGATGCTTCTGATGTGAAAACTGCTATTGTGTAGATTTGCCATGAAGTTAATGAAACTTCAGGGCCCCTCCTTTGCATGGTCTCCCACCTCATTTTGTATTTATAATTTCTAACAACTTGTGCCTAGTTTTGTTTTTATAATTTCATATTCTTTTTCTTTTTTTTTTTGAGACAGAGTCTCACTCTGTTGCCTGTGCTAGAGTGCATATTCTTTTTCTTAAAGAAGGGCCCCAAATTGTATATTTTTCAAGCTCACAAGAATCTAGGTCTGCCCCTGATTTCTCTATAATAGACAATCCCATGATTAAGAATCTCCATGTAATTACTTAAAGCTTCTGCTCTGAACTTTATTAAAAATACAGAAGTAGACTACTGAAAGGAAAAACATATTTGAATTTTAAATAGGTACTAATCAGTAGAGAATATTCTTGAAAACCAACAAAGCAAGAAATTCCTACAATTAAGTTATTTTATCATTGTGTAGCTTTGTTATCTAGTAAGAACCCACAATTTTTGAGGCTCACTGTGAGCTAGGCTCCAGTGAATCACAGCAATGCTGTGAGGTGGGACTTATCACCATCTCCATCGTACGGGTGAGGACATGGAGGTCTGGAGAACTGAGACTGATCTGAGCCTGCCTGTTAAGGATGTGTTCCACTTTGCTGGGTATGGTATTGTTCAAATGGTCAATACACACTGTTAATGTGGTCAAGGCTATCTGCTTGATATCTAAACAAACTTAACTCCCCACAGAGAATGGATATAAACTCAAGTTCCCCTAGTACAGGGAACTAACAGAGGTGGTGGCCGGCTGAGGGAAAAAAGTCAACATCCATGACTGTACAGGAAAAGGGAAGCCAGGCATATGTCTCTTTAACAGTGAGTCTACCTGTGGCATTATTGGCATATATGAAGGATAACTTACTTCTTTGGCATATGTTAGATAACTATTTTTCTATCTAGGGCATTTTATTGTTTATTTTTTTACTCCAAGAGAGCATCAAACCACTCAAAAATCCAATGGTTATCCATAATCAGAATCTTGTTGGTACATTTGAATGATTATCAGGAAATTGGCTTTTTAAAAAGGAAGGGTATGACTATAGTCTTTTGACAAAATAAAATGAGAGATGGGTCTAAATTAACTATGGCTATGGGAAAAAAGAAATACAAAATATTCAATAAAAGCCCCCTTGAATAGTTTTTATGTGATTCAGATACCTGTTTGTCATACAAAAAGCTGGAGATTCATTTTGTCACTAAAATACTCAGTGTGTGTAGGGCTTGTGGTAGACGTAACCGGAGTCAGGAATCTCATCCATTCTAAAGCTATCCACAAGTAGCTGAAGAACAGCTCATCCCATTTTGTACCCAAAGCATTTATGTTACCCAAACGGAGTCCTGTTATTCCATAGAACCAAGAGTATGTTTAATTGAATCCTTCTGTGGTAACTGTGTTTTCGGGCTGGTGCCTTTTCTTCAGAGTTCTTTCTAGAAGCCTGGAAAGGGTTTAGTTGTTTATTACAGGCTTTTTCCAGACTATTAAGCCCCCCTTCTATGTCCCCCTAGCAATATTTTATTTTTAAAGAGCACCTGGTACTCCAAGCATAGTTTATTTTTATGTTTCAAATTTGAGCTCTGATTTTTAGGAAAAAAAAAAAGTCAACATCTGAGGTCAGCGAAAATCTACTTAGTTTTAGTAACATCTTTCTTTCAAGTAACTTTTGTTGATTTTGTCTTTTTTCCTTTTCTTTTCTGATTTTAAAATTTTCTTAAGAAGTTTGGTAGAGAAGGGGCTTGAAACAAGTGAATTTTTGAGGGCTCTTATTGCTCTATGAAGTTACTCTATAATGCTTTCTTAGGTCTTTGTATTTGGTAAATTACTAAAAAAAAAGTCTCCTGTTTGAAATTTACCAAGTCATTTTCCAGTTGAGAGAACTGCTTCTGAATGTTGTATTTACCCTAAATAGCTCACAGATTTATCCTTCCAGTAACCTCCCACCCCTGCTCCCTAACCCCCACCTACCAATTTTCTCTTATTTATTCATGAATAAATAACAGCTTGTGATGGCCCTTGGGAACCATGAGATGCTCTCAACTGGAATTTGAATCTCTACAAGCAATAATCTCAATGTATCAGATTTTGGGATCCTAGCCATGAATACTTCGCATTATTTAATCACCATTCAAAGTCATATCTCTAGGAAAGAACAGGTCTTACCACATAAATTTGGTTTCTGAGTAAAAGCCAGCATGAGTCAAACAGATGCTACTAATTGTGTCTTCACGGCAAAGTACTCTAAGGAAGGTTTGTTAGCAAGTTGCAGCATAATTGTTCATTATCTGATAGAACACTTTTAATTGAATTGGGAAAATGTTTTGCTATGTAAATATAAAATATGTGAGTTGGGAATATGTACTGGGAGGCACTCATTAGAAAGTTCATGCCATGCTTTGAATGTAATAGAAAGCTGGGACTTCTTATGCTAGGGCATCAAATTTGAAATGACATTTAAAATATCTTTGGACTGATCAAGTTTGTCTTCTAATTACAGCATGGTTTATTATGTTTAATGAAAACTTACCAGCACTTGTGTGAATGGGGTAGAACTGGGTGATTGATTGTATTTGGCATTTAAGCCACCTGCACCCACAAAGTTTTCACTTCCTCATTTCCTCTTTCCATATGTATGTAGTAATTTGGAGAAGGGGTAAAGGTCAGGATTGATTTTTCATTTCTACAGTGATTGTAGGGTATTAGAAGTGTTACCTTGGTAGGTAGCTCTTTGGATTGAATATTTTTTCTCCAGGCGAAGGGACCATGTGACTACTATGAATGAAGTGTAGGTTATAATTCTTAGTCATTGTTGATCTAGGCTAAATTCCAAACAATGAGCTGGTAGTGAAAGTCCATAGGTCCTATTACTAATCTCCCTGGCCTCTTAGGTTCCTTTTTTTATTCTCATTACGTTATTAATTGTGTGTTATCATCAAACTCCCATAATGGAAGCACAATGTATAAACAATTTATAACTTAGAAAATTCCTCCTTCTGTATGTAGGATTGTCATATTTAATATATGCTATCATTGAACTCTAGATAACTTTTTCTTAATTTGTTAAATTTCTACAGATATTTTAATTGTTTCTCTGATATTGAATTTTAATTTTTATGACTTCCTGGCTCTTATATATTAAGTTTGTGGCCACATTACAATAGAGCATTTAAAAATCATTTTATTGGTGACCTCCATTATGTTCTATAGTTGAATATTCTCAAATTTCAGTGTCATTCTTTTTGAGCCTCAAGAAGTCTTCCCATTGAAAAATACCAGATTCACCATAAAGAGAAGTGTAAGGTTTTAAAAAGTTATATTATTCAGTTTACACACAATATTATTTTCTTAAGTACTATGTTTAAATTTTTTCTTTTAAAATTATTCATTATACATCATTATTGTATTTAATAGAATAATGAGGACAAGCCAAAAGACATATGTTAAAATCACCTCAAATCTCACCATCTAGAGGTAACAAGTGTTAACATTTTGATGTATATCCTTTAATATCTTTACGTTTATACATATATGTATATATTTTAAATGGAGTCATGCTAAGCCTGCTTGTATTGCAATTGTTTTTCTTTACCATTTCACATCATTGTCAACACATTTTCCTGACCACAATTTGGCATCTATGCTATCATTTAATGATTGTGTAATGTGATGTATAGATTGCCATAATTTATTTAGCCAATCCTTAATTATTGAACATATTTAAATTTAATGTTTCCAACTTTATATTATTACAGAGAGTTTTCTATTCAATGTTCTTATACATAAGTCTTGTGCATTTGACTGATTTTCTTAGAATGAATTTCTAGAAGCATAATTACTAGGTTATCAAGCACATATTAAGGCTTTTGATAACTCATGAAATTGTTCCCCAGAAATATTACATCAATAGCTAATCCCTCCTGCTGAATATGAGTGATCTTTCATTCCATACTATTCTTTTTTTTTTTTTTTTTTTTGAGACAGAGTCTCACTCTGTTGCCCAGGCTAGAGTGAGTGCCGTGGCGTCAGCCTAACTCACAGCAACCTCAAACTCCTGGGCTCAAGCAATCCTCCTGTCTCAGCCTCCCGAGTAGCTGGGACTACAGGCATGCACCACCATGCCCGGCTAATTTTTTTCTATATATATATTTTTTTTTAGCTGTCCATATAATTTCTTTCTATTTTTAGTAGAGATGGGGTCTCGCTCTTGCTCAGGCTGGTCTCGAACTCCTGAGCTCAAACAATCCGCCCACCTCGGCCTCCCAGAGTGCTAGGATTACAGGCGTGAGCCACCACGCCCGGCCCATACTCTTCTTTTTAAGACATTCTCACAGTTGAAAATGGTATCACATGGTTGCTCTGATTTATATTTAATTGTTAGGTTGAATATCTTTTCATATATTTACTTGTACATCTATGATTTTTTAATGAATTGTCTTTTCAGTGTTTAGCCTATTTCTTCTATTAAATCTATTTGTAGGATTTTAAAAATGAGATAACTGTTTATTAGACATACAAAAATTTTTCACTCTGTCATTTGCCTTTTAGTGCTTGTAATATTTTTTATTTGATTTTGACTCCTATGATATCACATTTCCCCTTCTCTTCAGAGATAACTGATATTTTGAATTTTGTTCTTATTTTCTTTGTAGATTTTAATCACATATGGACAATTCCTAAATAACATATTATTCAATATTATACATTTTTTGAACTATATGTAACTAGAATCCTACTTTATGAATGCTTTTGTGACTTCCTTTTTTTTTTTTTGAAACTCAGCATTATCCAATGAGAATTATCCATAGTGATGCATCTTTTTAATGCATGTATGCTATTTTACTACATAGTTATATCACAATTTATTTATTCATTCTTCTGTTGTTTCCAGTGTTTTTCTATTACAAAAAGTGCTACCATAACCTTTCTTGTACATATCTACTGGTGCATATGTGTAAAAGAGGTATGCCTGGATTAGAATTGCTGGGTCATAGCGTATGCATATTTTCTGCCTTAAAAAAAGCCAAATTGTTCTCCAAAGGGCTTGCACCATTTTATACTCATACTAGCAATTAAGAGTTCCTGTTGTTCCATGTTGTTAACATTTGATCTCATCAGACTTTAAAATCAGTGGTGGCTATAAAATGCTATCTCATTATGGTTTTATTTTGCATTTCTCTGATTACTGATGAGGTGAGCATCTTTTTCATATGTTTATTGGTCATTTGTGGAAGCTCCTCTGAGAAAAGCCTTTTCATGTTTTTTGCCCATATTTCTAAGGGTTGTCTGTCTGTTTTTTCATTTCTCTTCTTTTTTGATTCCAAGGTATTCTTTATAAATTCTGGACATTAATCCTAAATCAGTTTTATGTGCGAAAATGCCTTCTTTCAGTTTGTGACTTATTTTTTCCATTTCTTACTATGGTATCTGTTAATGATATAATTTAATTTATCAAGCTTTACTTCATGACATGTGCTTTTGATTTCTTAAGTCTTTTCCTACCCTAAGGATATATAGATATTCTTCTATGTTTTTTTCCTGAAAGATATAAAATTTTAGCATTCATATTTATGTTCCTTATACAACCGAAATCTTTCACATGCTTTGGTAGTTAGTTACATTATTGATCCTAATTCTTTACTCCTCCCTATATCCAAATCCTTTGGCATGTGGCTTCAAGTTTCTCCCATAAAGTTAGATGATATTTAACTTTAAAGTTAGATGACTTAAGCTGGGTTCAGTCATGTGGCTTGTTTTGGCCAAGAGAATGAGCAGAAGAGACATCAGTTCTGAGCTCAGGCCTTAAGAGGTCTTGTGTGTTTCTGCTGCTTCCAATTGCTAAGAGAACGTGTCTGAGCTAGTCCTCTAGTCCCAAGAGGAGAGCTGCCCTAGCCAAGCTGCCTAAGCTGAGCCCAGCTGATTTCAGTTGAATTTGTAGAGTTGTCAGTGATAATAAACCATTGCTGCTTTAAACCACTGAATTTGAGGTGGTTTGTTTTGTAACAATAGTTATCTAATACAGGTATTGATCCAATTTCATTTTTTTCTTCTGTATAAAAACCAATGATCTCTCTTATCATTATATATAGTAATGACTCTAGTCTTTTGATTTTCTTTTGGTTAGTATTTGCCCATTATGTTTTTTGAAGGAGAGGGTTCAGTCATTTTCATTTGTAGTGATTATTGTTTTTGAATTCATTACTACCATATTAACTTTCATTTTCTCTTTGCTTTACTTTTTTTTGTTTTTTTCTTCTTTTTTGCCTTCTTTCATACTGGCTTGATATTAAGTTGGGTTTTTTTTTTTTTCATTCTACTTTTTTCTCTCTTAGTTTTTAATTGTACATACTGTTTCTATTAATTTTGTTGTTATCTTAAGCATTCTATTATGCATATTTAACTTAAAAATGTCCAAAGGATATCACTATCTTCAGGACCTTAGAACACACTTTATCTTTGATAACATTTTCTTTACTATTGTTTTCTTTTGTATTTGTTCTATCTTTTTAAAACCCCACAAATTAGACATTGTTATCATTGCAGTCAATGTTTATTGAATTTACCCATGTTCACTATGTTTTCTCTTAATATTCCTCCTACATTTTAGATCTTTCTTTGTCTTAGATTGTGTTTCCTATAGAAGTTCCTTTACTAGGGATATGTGGGTGATAAACTCTCCATTGTTAGTTTGTCTGAAAATGTCTTCAGCATGCTTGTCTGGGTGTGATACTTTCGCTTGGGTGTGTAATTCCAGGTTAAGTGTTACTGTCATTTGGCATGTTGAAGGTATTATTCCATGATCTTCTGGATTCCATGGTTACTCTAAGATGTCAGCAGTTATTTTATTTTATTTGTTTTTAGAGATGGAGTCTCACTCTGTCACCTAGGCTGAAGCGCAGTGGCATGGTCATAGCTCACTCCAGCCTCGAACTCCTGGGCTCAAGCAATCCTCTTGCCTCAGCCTCCTGAATAGCTGGGACTACAGGTGTGTGCAACCACACCTGGCTGTTTTTTTTTTTAGAGATAGGATCTTGCTATGTTGCCCAGGCTAGTCTCAAACGCGTGTGCAACCACACCTGGCTGGTTTTTTTTTTAGAGATAGGATCTTGCTATGTTGCCCAGGCTAGTCTCAAACGCCTGGCCTCAAGTGATCCTCCCACCATGGCCTCCCAAAATGCCAAAATTATAGAGATGAGCCACCACACCCGGCTTCAGCAAGCATTTTAATTGTCAATTTGTAGATTTTTTTCTTTCAGGCTTCTTTAACTCAGGTATGTTGCAGTTTATCATGATGTGTCTAGGTACAAATTTATTTTTATTTATCCTTCTTGGCATTGTTGTAATACCTGAATCTGAAAATTTATGCCTTTCTACAATTCTAGCAATTCTCTTGCATCTCCTCATTTGCTTTTTTTGGCTGTCCTGTTAGGTATATCTCTGTCTACTCACTCTCTTCTCTAAGTCTCTTGACCTCTCTTTCATATGTCAATCCTTGATTCTTGTTGTTGCATATGGGTACTCAGATTTATCTTCTAAATCATGGGCTCTCTCTTCAGCTCTGTCCTACTTGATGATTAACTTCACAACTAACTTTCTAATCTTATGATAGTTTCCATTTTTAGAAGTAACATTTGCCTTTGTCAAGCCTGTCCATTTTTTATAGTTTCTTATTTTTTCATCATTTTTAATATTTTTTCTTTACGCAAATTAAACTCATATTTAAAAAATGTTTTTATCAGATAATTCCAATACCAGCAATTTTCATGAGTCTGATTGAATTGCTTGATCATTCTGCCGACTCTTGTTCATAGTGCCTTGTTTTCTTATTTGTTGTGTAATTTTTATTTGTGAGCTCACAATCATTGGAATTCTATCTGTGGGAAATCTATGAAGCCTGGGTTAAAGGTACCTTCTATAGAGAGAATTTAAATTTGCTTCTGCAAGCCAACTGGGGCACTACAAAATCAAGAGCTACTTTAGTTTATTTTAATCTTTTTTTCCCCCTTCTTAGGCCACATAGATAGTGTGAGTTCTGTTACCAAACGAAACTGAAAGTTGCCCTGAGATTATGAGTTTCAGGAATCCTCTTCTTTTTTCCCTTTATCCAGAAACCAGAATTGAGTTCTCACTTTGTTGGGCAGGAGAATGGTTTTGTTTTGTTTGTTTTTTTAGTTTACCTTTTTCACTGAGAATATCTTCTTTTATGATTTCAGCTTTGTGGAAGTGTCTCTATCTTAATTGCTGTGTTAAGTTGACCCTGTCTTCTATTCCTCATGAAAATAAAAATCTCCAAACTGCTAGAAATCAGAAAATTTCAACAACTCTACATTTTAGTGCTTGGTTACCTTTTTAGATTCTAGCTTTTAAGTTATTTTTGTTTCTGAAGAATTTCTTTATTTTTGTGCCATCTAAGCTATGCTTCTAAAAGGTTTTTTTTTTTTTTTTTTTTTTTAACATTTTTTATACAGAATTTTTAGGTATCCTGTACAGAAGTGTTCCTTGGGGTACACCATATTGCTGGAATTATAAATCTAGAAATTTAAAAATTTGATGGAGCCAAATGTATCAACATTTTCTGTCATGAATTTTGTTTTGGTGTTAAGCTTAGAAAATCTTATTCTATTCCAAGTATAACCAAATATTCCTATATATTTTCTTTCTGTGGTTTTGTAGTTTTATATTTTACATGTTTAAATATTTAATTCATTTGGAATTTATTTTGATGAAACATGAAAAGTAGGCATTCAATTTTATTTTTTTCTCAGATAACTTGTTCCACTATCTAGGTAATTTGTCATAAAATAGAAATATGAACTAATAAAGGCAAAAATTATAATTACCAATGAAAAGAGTTGTATTTCAGAAGTTATAAGTATTCTTGTTAGCTACATAATATGGAAAACCAACTATGAAAATGAATAGCTTTGTGTTTTTCAAAGTATCTTAATTTCCTTTGTACTCTTTGAAAGAAGGTACACTTTTAATTCCTTGGTTTTATTTGCCAGGGTCTACTGAGGAAGATATCTTTTTTCTCAAAAATTGCCAGGATACTATAAAATGGGCATTAATATAGGAGACTCCGGGAAGCTAAAGATTTTTGCTGACCTCATGTATTCTTTCTGCTTTTCTAAAATCAGAATCTTGCATATATTGAATTTCCCCATTGTGACATAATTTTTGGTGGTCTAGTAGAGAATTAGAAACAGACACACATTAATTTGTAAAGGGAAAATTGGACTTTCTCATTTTCCCAGGGATGGGGGCCTTAAGGATAGGGAGAGGGTTGCTTGAATAACCCTCAGTGAAAGATTAGGCCCTTCCTCGTAGATTAAACGTGCTTTCTTTAGCAAATCAAGCTTTCAAGCTTCCCATTATCTATGGAATTATTCATATCTCTATTCAGACTAGAAATTCACTGTACTGAGGAGTAAAATTAAACTTGTACTTACATGGCCACAGACCCTTGTAGGAATAACATGGGTTTTGCATTATAGACACATTCTCAATCATTCAGCAACTATTTTTGGACTCTTCAAAACTCTATGCTAGGCCTTGCATTTGATAGGAAGAGACTTCACATCTCACTTATTTACAATGTGGGGGAATAGGTTAGTTTTATTAATAGTACGCATGTTAGTACTCACATTAAAACAGAGTCAAATAATAGAAATATATTTGAAACTAAAAGTGTACGGAAGAGACTTGATTGTCTTTGGTGCTTCTGGATTTTATAGTGTTTTTCATGTACAGTCAGAGCTTTGGCTGTTATTGTCTATCCCTGTAGTTATAGATGAATGAGGTGGTTAGAGATTGGATTGGACCAGGATTGCTTGTACGGATGTGTTAGAAGTTGCTTTATGGACTACATTTCTGAAAGCTTGCTTACTTAATTTATTTTTTTCCCTCTTAAAAGAGAAGTTTTAGAATTCTAAGCAACAGTTATGACATCCCTCATTTGCCCAGTGTCCAGTGCAGTGTTAGGGACATAGTAGACATTCAACAAGCACCTGTGAATTAATGGAAAAGGGAGTGTAGGAAAACACCACTCTGTTTATTTTAACTTTCTAGTTGATTGCATTCTAGATAAATGATAGTTTATTGTACAGAGGAAAACAGGATCTGATGGAATCTAAGAAAGATGTGGAAAGGGGAGGTTGTCCAGCAGGGCAAGAAATTTGAGCCCGTTGTCAAGAGTTCTAAATGTTTTTCCTATTCAAGGTTATGAGGTGCTTACCCATCATTCATTTTAGTTTGTTTTTATGTGAGTTTAAACTTTGTGTGATTTCTTGACTAGTGCTTTTTTATTTAACATTAGGCTTTTAAAAAAAATGATTTGCATTTTGTTTTACAACAGTTTCCTAAAATATCCTTGAAAAAGGAGGGCTGTGTTCACCTTTAATACTTAAAAATCACTTGGAGGCAGTTCAATTGAGCCTGAGTATGTGTTTGCAGGAAAGTAAAACATAACCAGAATGAGTAACCCCTGTTCTTTGAGGCTTATTGCATATCATTTATGCTTGAAAAAACAGAGTGAATTTATTTGTTTTAATGTCCAAAAACTTTGACACAAGAGTTAAAAGGAGCTCGCTGACCACTAAAGTAAAAATAGCAGCAAACTTACTTTTGAACTGGGATGATATTTAACCTTAGATCTCTTCATCATAGAACCTGTTGAAAACAGTTTGAAATAGTTTTCTAGTGTCAGAAACACATTTAGAATGTCTTCTCTGGTAATATGAAATGTAGGTTGGTCAAATTATCTGAATAACCCAGGTTCCCAAACCCACCCTGGAGAGAAAGGAGAGGTTTTTGTTTTTGTTTTTTTCACTTAAATTATCCAAATAGTTTATCTTTATAATCCCATGACACTCAGTAATTGCTCAATCTCCATCTGATCCCTGCTGCATTGTGAACTAAGTTGTATTATTGAAATGAAAGGATTTAAGGAAATAGCATGTTAGGAATTAGTAACGAAAGGCTCATTTTACTTTAAAAATGTTATTTTTAAATTAGAGATGATACATGATAATTTAGTCAAACCCGAAGAAATCCTGATTAATCTTCTCATGTATCTGTATTTTTGTTGATTATTCCTGGGAGGATTTTGCTCTCTTGTTTTATATTTTCTCTAATGGAGTGGGTGGGTCTTAGCTTGACGTTCCCTCTCAGGCCACTAGGAAAGGCGGGCCTCTTTCCCAAATGACTTTTTTATTATCTTTCTAGAAAAATGCTGATGACAATATCTTTTTTTTATTTCCCTTTCTACTGAGGCTTTCCATGCCTTCCCAATTGAACATGATAACAGTCAATTATTTCATATTTAATGAGTAATTTTGGGTCAAACAAGGGCCACTCCCTGCTAGTTATTTTACAGCTGTAAATGGACCCTAGAAAGCATAATAGAGAATATGAAACCCACACATTTAGTGGAGTTATTTGTTTAGACTCTGAGTTTGATTATAGAGAAAGGGAGATTGATAAAATGACCTTTCAATAATTAAGAACTTTTCTTTGGTCCTTGGTATTGTGCCATATACACTGTGGGGTATAAAAGCTGAAGATGTGGTTACTGCCACCAGTATACTTACAGTCTAGATAAGGTGATTGTATTAACAGCTGAACATACAGCAATTAAATAGCAATGGAGGACAGCCTACGACCAGATGCTGAAATAAGCAGTATAAACACCAAATGCTAGAATAACACCTAATAGGTGGTAAGTATCAGTAGAGAAGTATCAGTTAGCCAGTGGAGTCACATCTTATTTAGGGGGTTGGGTACTAAAGTCCATACCCAATATAAAAATTATGTGAGGTCAATATCCTTGAAAGTCTATTAAATTGCTCATAAATTTTAGTGTGCTTATAGTCACAAATATGTGCTACATTAGATATTGACACACTTTTTCTCTCTCTTAGCAGGGTTTGTGCAGTTAGTGTTTCCTTTACTGTAGAAACAGGTCACTAAAGAAATTGGCTTGAGTTTATCTTTAAACTCAACAATCGGCCTCCATGTCAGGAGATGCTTATTACTGTGAGGGGTGCAAGGGAGGTGAGTGCTCCTTCAACGGAACAGCAGGGAGAATTGCCCACACTTCACAGTTCTTTTTCTCTCGCCCTTTCCAATAGGCCTGTAGAGGCGAGTTTACATAAGTGAAGTGTGTATATGACGTGTTCCACCATATATAAATTGCACATACTCGTACCTTCTCTTTGTCTACCTGTAGATGGTAAATGCTGATTTGTTTTTATTTGGCTGTATTTAATAATTGTGTGGTGTACTTAGCTCTGCATGTTATTTTTCCATGCTTTTTTTTTTTTTTTTTTTAAATAAGATTGGGTCTCTTATTCTGGACTTTATATTCTCCTCTATGATTTTCCTATATTTCCTTTTCACCCTTTTAGCTTCACGGGAGGAAGTATACTCTACCTGTTCTATAGCCAAAACCACCACCTGTCCTGGGACTCACCCCTTTTCATTTCTTCTAAGGCTCTACCCTCTAAAAAACTGACCAACTGGTAAACATTTACAGAGCGCCTACTATGCTGTAAAGTATTGGACTAAGTTTGGAAAAGACACTTTGAAGTGCATCCAAAGGGAAAGAGGGACATTCAATAACTCAAAGTACCATGTTGTGAGTGCCTCTGTGGTTATACAGAGGGCAAGTGCTGTGGCTGTTCAGAGGAGGGAGACACTCATGGCCTGGAGTGAGTTGCCTGAGAAGGCCCGGGGAAAGGGCTGGGATTGAGCCAGGACTGAAGCCTTGGGCAGGATTCAGACACAGAGAGCAGGATGCATTCATAATCACATTCATTCAGACTGAGATAGAAAAGACAAATTTCAACAACAATGTGGCAAGTGTGCTTGTACAGGGATTTGAACGAAGTCCTGTCGGGGTATAGAGTGTGGAAGAACCCTGTTGGATGCTAATGGGAGGAGCAAGCAAGGAGGGGTCATTTGAGCTGCATTTTAAAGGTAGGGGTATTCCTGGGCACAGGAAGGAGAAGCGCACTTAAGATCAAAGAAAGCATCCCTTCCAGGCATGGATCTGGAAAGAGCAAGAAGCCCACCATGGCAGTGTCGAAAGGCCAGGGGAGAGGGGGGTGGCGCATGGGAGCAGATGTGAAACATCTTTCATGACTTGGGGAGGACTTGCCTTTCATCTTGTAGGAAAAATGGAGTCAAAAGAGAGTAGGAAGCCACAATGTGACATTATCAGATTTGTTTTCTTACAAGAAAATGCATTTAAGCCTAGTGGCACGGAGACCAGATGAGAGGCTGAAAGCTACACAGGGTGAGGTTGTGTTTAATTCCTCTTAACACGAGTAATGAGTGCTCAGCACCTAGCATATAGTAGGTGCTCTATGATATTTTGCTGAATTGAACTTTTGTGTTACCTACATGGTCTAAGGAAAGGTTGAGAGCTCAAACTAAGACAGTAGCAATGGAGGTGGAAAGAAGAGGTCTCATTTGAGTGAGGTTTGTGAGATGGAATCCACAGGGCCTCTTGTCTGATCAGATGTGGTGGGAGGTGATCAGGAAGAAGAGAAAGTTGAAGATAATGTCAAGACTTCTAACTTGGGAGGCCAGATGGATTCATTATGAATGAAAACAGAAAACACTGGAGCCACCATGGGCTTTGGGCTTTCTTTTGGAAGTGTCGGTTGTATTTAACGGGCCTGTGGATTTCCTGAGCAACTATGTCCAGTGGGCAATGAAACATATAGGTCTGGAGAGTGGGCTTGATAGTGAAGCCCAGGATACAGATCTCACAGTAATGAGCAGAGAGTAGGTGGACTGCAGGGGGATGAGACCACACTGCATGACCATTCTCCAGGGGAAGGATGAAGATTGCACTGAGTCGAGTAATGTGACCCTAAATTTCACTAAGATGATCTTATTTGGAAATAGGGTCTTTGTAGATGTAATGAATTAAATTACAATCAGTTCATACTGTATTAGGGTGAGTCCTAATGACTGATATCCTTATGAGAAGGGACAACAGAGACATGGGGGCAGAGATTGGAGTGATGCATGTATAAGCTACGAAACACCAAGGATTTACAGGAACTACCAGAAGGTAGGAAGAGTCAAGGAAGGAGCCTTTTCTAGAGACTTCAGAGAGAGCATGGCCCTGCCAGCACCTTGATTTTAGATTTCTAGCCTCCAGAGTTGTGGGAGAATATATTTCTGTTGTTTTAAGCCACCCAGTTTGTGGTACTGTGTTATGGCAGCCCCAGAAGACTGATACCAGGACCACAGATGGACCCTGGAACCTGACAGTTAAGGGTAGCAGAAAATGAGCATGGGAAAAGGAGGCAGAGAAGGAACAGTCCCAGGGGTGGGGAAGAGCCACGTGAGTGCAAGTGTGAAGTAGCACAAGAATGGATTGATTAGGAGAGACAATTTGTGGTGAGGGAGGGTTTAGAGATAAGGTCCCAAAGATACTCAGAACCAGCGCAGAGCACGTCTGTGCCAGATGCAGGTGTGTGAGCAGCCTCTGACGGTTGTGAGCAGGCAGGGGCGGGATGGTTCTGGGCTGTTCCCACATCTCCAATCTTCTGTCTCTTTCCCCTTCTTGCCTCCACACTCACACTGGTTTCCCTGTTTTGTAAAGGACAGAACAGAAGACCCTGGGTCTAATCTGCCATCTCTTCTCATCTCCCAGTGCACCCACTGCCTCCATTTCCTCAGTTCTCGCTGTCTCTTGATTTCTCTCTTCTGTTCCCTGAATAGTCTTTAACTTGTTAAATTCATTGCCTTTTTGTCTCTCCTCGCTTTGTTTGACCTCACTGCATCGCTGCAGCATTAACATTTATGATCTTCTCTGCCCTGTCAAAGCTTCTCTTCCTATGACTTCGCTGCTCCCGTATGATCGCAGCTCTTAAATTACATCTTGGTCTCCCTGCGGTTCATTCTTCCTGCTGCTGCATAATGTGGACTGGATGATTCTCTTGGCTTAACTATGATTCCCTCCCTCACACAGTTTATATAACTATTCATGGAATGAATTAATTATGAATTAATTCAATAAACATTAATGTCACCAAAAATCCTTTCTTCATATCTGATGTCCCTTAGGCCTTATCTAATTTTGGTCCAAAATATTGACCATCAATTCTAATCCATGTCTGTTTAGAATTCCTCTTATTTTATTCAAAATGTTTCCTTAAGAAGCTAATTAAGGAAAATTTAGAAAATATAGAAAAGGAAAAAGGAGAAAAAATATATCCAATATTTCCCTTCATCTTTTTTTACATCAAGAGATTTTTAAAAATTTTTATAAGCAGTTACAAGCAAATGTTATGTATATATGTATATACCTATAATATATGTTTTGTTTTCTAATTTTTAATATTATAAGTGTTTTCATGTTATTACCAATGTTCATAGCTATTTCGCATGGATGCATAGTATTCTGTTGAGAGTTTATATTAGTTTTTTCTTAACCATTTTCCTGTTGTTCAACATATATGTTGTTTCTCTGTTTTTCTGTTACAAAAAATAATTCTGCAGTAAATATCTTTGCACATTAATCTTTTTCCTAGTTTAGGGTTTTTTTTTAATGCTAAATCCCTCAAAGTGGACTTTTTGGATCTGAGGTATAAACATTTAAAACCTGAGTATATATTGTCAAGTTGCTTGTAATGGGGTTCGACCAACTTACACATAAGCAATCTAGAAGGGTACCTGTTTTACCACTGCCCTGCAAAAATGCTTATGTAAATTTTCTACTCTTTAAATACTAGATTATTTTCCCTGTAAGAACATTGATCGTGTGTCTTAGCAAAGAGACCTACAATTTAGATATTTTGGTGATATATACATATTAGGGACTGATAGTGGAAACTAAATTGATGACAAGCATCTGGCTTTTACTAATAAAAGCATGCTCACTTGGAAATATAATCTCAGAAAAGATCTGAAAAGAAAGTTTGATATGGTTTTAGAAACAGTTTCTGAATCTGTGGGACAGTATTTTGGCATGCATTTCCCTGTAATTCCTTTGCAGAATAAGAAAATATTCTTAATTTTTTAATTTTAAGCAGAAAATCAATCCCAACAGAGAGGGAATAGTTTTCTCTCTGCAGACATGAGATTCATGTATCCTTATAGAGAACATCTTCCCAGGAGTAAGTACAGATGCACATTTTCTGATACGCTTGTTATCTGTTGGCCAAATGAAGTGATTGTTTAGCAAAGCTTGCATGGGAGGAGCATGCTTTGCCCTCATGTAGACATGTACAGCTTTTGGTGCGCAGGGTTGGCTCCGAACATTAATTAAATTCTTCCTGCTAGTTTATATGGAACGTACTGTCAGTTTATAGAAAAGATGTTTATGTGTTCGTAGAGTTCTTTCAAAGAGCCTGAGATCTAATATTTTACAGCAAACAATCCATCTTTTACCGAGTCTGATTTCTGGAGTCACTTTCTCATAGCTCCCTGGGTTTCTGGTTAGTGATACTCGAAGAAAAGTTAGAGAAAATA
Source organism: Eulemur rufifrons (assembly GCF_041146395.1). Classification (NCBI taxonomy): domain Eukaryota; kingdom Metazoa; phylum Chordata; class Mammalia; order Primates; family Lemuridae; genus Eulemur; species Eulemur rufifrons. The sequence continues at coordinate 72,296,544 of NC_091001.1, read as the reverse complement.
TAGGTGCTTGATAACACATAACTGGTATGTTCTGTACTCTCAGCTTTTTGAAAAATCAAACCACTAGTGATATGCTAAAAGCTAAATTTTGTAAAATGTTAAACATTCATGAAAGAAATGATGAAAGAAAGCCTCGGTTTCCTGCCAGCCTTGCGGTCAGCAGCAGTACTCTGGCCTGATTACTTAAGCCGATGTTTTTCCTAAATCAGTCATGAATCAGTAATTATCAAGTTTTGCAATACTAGGCGATTCTCTTGAGAATAGCAAATGATTTGTAATGTTAAGTTGATAGCATTTTTAAAAAAGAAATAACTTGGCTCCCCTCGATGGGTTTCCCTGGGCACTGGGCAGAACCCCTGTTGATTTAACAGGGCTTTGTCTGTGGATGCTTTGTAGATTTATCTTTCTTACATGATCAAATAGCACATATTTGCTTTCTTTCCCCACAAAAATAAGAACGCTGCTGGTGTGTGGTGCACTGGTTTCACTTCTATTCATTTGGCTTAACTACTTAAACCACAATTTAGTCCAAAGACAGAAAAAAAAAGAGAAGTCATAGATGAAAATTCAGGAATCAAGATTTTTGCTTTATTTAGTTTCTTCTAGCATGTTTTGAGATGACCTGTTGATTACTGTTTTCTTCTCCTTTGTGCACTGGAATTACAGATTTTAGAGTTGGAAGGGACCTGGTGAACATTTTCTAACTCAGTCCCCTGATTTTTGAAGCTTATAGGAGTTAAAAAATGGTCTCAGTTTCAGAGCCTAGAATGGGTTGAATAGGGATCCAAACGTGGGTGCTTACTTGATGGTGCCTCAATGGGCACACCCACATCAACACAGTGGCATTGTTTTAGATACAGGAAACCGGGGGCTCAGCGAATTGCATCCTTTGCAATTTGTTTTGATGTGCCTGATACACTTGTTCCTTGCTTGTCCCGGGCCCTCAGGCTGTTGCTTCTCTTTTATAATCATCATCCCATGAGTACATATTTTATGCAGGAGGCCTGCATAACTTTGGTTTGTCTATCCCTCGCTTGTTTATCTTTGGAGGTACTTTTTTGGGGCACATTTTTGACAATACCTTTGCTTGGAGTTTCCCAAGAATCTTCATGTCCCAACATCCATGAGGGCCCCTCAGGGTAGGGATCAGGAGAGCTGGCATCAGATGAGCCTTTCAAAATGCTCTAGAATCCTACACATCTCTTTCTTCAAGGGGCTACATTATTTAGTTCTTTAGTTAGGTCTTCATCTTGGGGCACCCCTTGTCTAATAACTATGATCTTTTTTGAGTACTAGTAAGTTTTGGCATTCTGAGGCTCTCCCCACATACTCTGACTAGCACACCAGGAGTTTGATCAGACTCTTGGTAGAAGTTACATCTTCCCATTCAGACTGGGCTCTGGTACCTTGAATGAGCCTAAACCCCTGGGCTTCACCATTGTGACAATTTGCAGTGTGGGTTCCCAGATCCGTCTATTGTGCTATCAAGGGGGAGCTGCAGAAGTTCACACGATCACAGGATTGGAAAGGAGCCTCCTGGTCACTGAATGCTTGCATCACCCCTACAAAATCACTGCCAAGTAATTATCTAGCCTGACGGGAAACTTATTACCTCCCAGGGCGGTTCATTTTAATTCAGACAGCTCTGACTGGTGGGAAATTCTTTCTCATACCTATTCCATGTTGATGTGTTTCCCATACTGAGTAAAACAGAATTCCTGTTAATTAGACCCCCTAGAGCCTTTCTAGAGTTGACTTAACCTATTACTTTTGGGAGAAAAACTTATTTGCATTTACAGAACTTGGTGGAAACTGCCTTGTGAAATGCAGAATGCAGCCTTACACCAACAGACCTGTAGTGGGCATTTAATGTAAAACACTTGTTGAACTAAACTGAATTATTCTCTGAAGAAAGCAGTGATGGCTAGGAGTAGAGAGTAGTATGGTGCTTATAGCATGTGTCATTCTTTTGGCAGCTACTGCCTTGGGCTCTTAATTATTTTATATGCATGAGTCTTGCCTACACAGCTAGTTGTTAAGCTCCTCAGGGTGGGGACCTGTCTTGTATGTGCAGTCCCCAACAAGCCTTACTCATGACCTTGCATTCTCAGGATCAGCTAGTACTTTGCAAGAAAGCGAAAGTGCAAGAATTGTCCCTCCTGGCACTGAATTGCTTTTCTTCTTTGCACCAGAGGAATGCATGGTGGTAGTAGCAGCGGGTGTGTGTGTGTTGGCATTAGCCCAGGGCCAACTCTGGCTTACTGAGGGTCTTAGAACTAATCTCTCAACAGAAACAAGTATTCCCAGGCTGGTCTACAAAAGCCAAGCTACACTAGGGGTTAAACTGACAGTTGGGTGTTGGTCTGGCAACGTGACAAGCACATACCAGAAACACCCTTCTCCACTCATCTGCCTGGTGTGTGCTTCCTCATTCTTCAGGCCTTCACAGGAATGTCTGTTTTTGGAACCTCCCCAATCCACCCAGGCAGAGGGCTCACCTCCTCTCACTTATCCTCACTGTACTGTGGACAGTCTTCTATTTTAACCCATGCTGCATTGCATATGTCACATTTGCTTCTAGCACTATCTCCTTTGTTCTTCTGTGAACCTCTGGAGGAAAGAGACTGAGTTTCATTTCTCTCTGTTTGTTGTGTGCCAAGAACAGTGTAAAGTAGAGAGATGCTCAATGAATATTTTTGAAGAAATAACTATTGAAATAGATGGGTTGTTTGCATAGAGAAATGCATTCCCTGGTGCTAGCGGATCTATTTACAAACAAACTTTTGGACTATAACATTTTTTGAAGTTGGAGATTACTTGCACTGTTTTGTATGTTCTCCGGGCTCTGCCCATGGTAGGTATCACTAAACAGCATCCTTGCAGCTCACCATACTGAGGGTCCTTGGTCCGGATAAGCCATGAACTGAAACAGGAGCAAAGTGAGGCAGGTCCTGAGGATACAGATCCGCTGTAGTTGTCCTGAGAGATGGCAGAATGGCAAGTAGAACTTGATATCCGCTGAGTGTGGCAACCAAGTACAGACCAGGCAAGCAGGTGGCTTTACAGAGTCTAGTGGAATATGTGAGAGGTCCTATGGTGGTTGAATGGAGCAGTAGGAGTCAAGGGAGATATCTTGCACTTTCGATCTGCACAAGTGTAGATGCTGCTGATTGGTCAGCCGGCATCAGGGGAGTCTGTCAACGGCTGAGAGGTGAGCATGTGAAGGATGTACTGACAAGGACCTGGCTCTATACCTAGGGGGACACTGCCATAAAGTTTTTTTGTCATTCATTCAACAAATATTTATTGAATACCTACTGTGAAAATCCTTCCAAGAGGACGTAAATTTTTGATCTGATTGTCAGTAGGAAAAGGAAAATGCACAGTTACCAGCTTTGGGGCACATGACCAGGGCTAGACTGACTAGCCACTATGATATGATGTGAATTCCTCACCGTGGGAGTAGAAGGCCCTTAAATATCTTTTGTTTCCAGTCAGGAGACAGCATGGGGCAGAGCTTCCAGGGTCCAATAAACCCAGCAGTAGTTAGAAAGTTAGTGGGTTGGGGCACCAAGAGGAACCTGACAAACATCTATTGACTGATAGAACTGTGGGCAGCCTAGGATTGTCCATTAAACTATTAAATAGTTGATTGGCCATACTAAATGGTGGCACTACATAGCAGAGTACAGGAAACACTGATTTTAATAACATCTTCTACTTGAAAAATACTCTATACTTACCAAAACACTTTCATACTTCACTGGATTCCCAAAATCTTTGATATAGGTAGGAGTGATGTTATACTCATTTTTTGGATGAGGACATTAAGGCACTAACAATTTACACAGATGGTTTAACTCCTGGCTAGCTAGTGGCAGAGGCAGAACTAGAACTATGTTTATCCTTATTGGCAGGTCACTGAGCTTTCCCTTATACCACTGCTTTGCTTGTGTGATGCTGTGACAACTCTTGGAGGACCACCTTCACTGAGCATTCAGGTCTGATTGCCTTCTGGGAAACAGAACCGAGCTGAATCTGAGCATTCAAGAGGACACTCTCAGCAATAATCACGAACCCACGCATTGTTTTAAGATACTTGCTTTAAGAAGCATGCTTCAATTCTAAGTGTATTATTATTTATTTTATGGAGGTCTCCTTAAATGTACTAAAGTAAGTAAACAATCCAAGAGATTTAAAAATATCAATTTCTAGTAAAAATGTTCCAATTTTTGTGGATTACCACGGGATTACCATGCTGCTGCATTATTGAATTCCTATGATATGTCAGGCACCATTCTAAGCTTTGAGAACATGGCAATAAACAAAAATTATGTTTGTCATAGGGCTTTTATTCTAGTTGGGGTGGGGGTATTTGTGGAGGAGACTAACGAAAACTAAGTCAAATATGAAGTATGTCAGATGTTGATAAATGCTATAGAGAAAAAATGCAACAGGGAATGAGGACAGAATATGTGGGGATGGGGATGGGAAGGGGTTGCAATTTTAAATAGGATGGTTAGGGCGAGGCCTCACAAAAAATGTGCAGGAAATACAGCTCTATGTATATCTTCAAAAACTACAAAAATTATTAAATATTAAACATCAAAATTACCTATCAATAATTATTAGTGGGTATGCAACACACTCACATATACATATGTACATATAAAATCTAGCATTTACTCTTAAAATTAACTCCCAACTCTTCATACATCTAAAAGATGAAATAAATTTGAATTTATATTTTTGTAGCGCATAAGAGTATGGAATTTAGTTATTCTAATCTCTTCTTTTTCATTTGCAGACCTCCCACCATTTAGCTCAGTGATAAAATTCCACAATAAATTTTGACTTGAAAGATTTTAGGATACCACGAAAATGGGAATGACAAATGAAGGCTATGAGATGAGGCAAATATTTGGCAAATCCTGTGAAACACTTAGAACAAGCTTTATTAAGTGTGTTGGAATCAGATGATCATTACTGTTTTTATTTTTATCTGGGGTCAAACGTAATTAAAATAAAACATTTTCTGTGGGTTTCCAAATTAGCCTAATGATTTATTGGGCTCCAGAGGTCTTTGTACATGGTAATCTTGGCACAGAGTTCTGAAACAGAGGGTCCTCTAGGTCTGGAAAGAAGTTAGAAAATCTTTTCTTTGAAAACAAAACAAAACGTCCCAAGAAACACCATGAGAGGATGTTTTGTGACACACTGAGAATTCAGTTAAAAGGTGCTATTGGGGATTCCATAGCGAGCTGAGGCCCAAAAATGCCCAGTCCGTCAGGGTTTAGGACTGCAAAGACCTAGGAGGGAATGTTGCATCTGCCCTCTTGTGGACAAACTCAAGGTTTTGCCTCTGTCTCAATACTCACGGGAAACAATGATCTATTTTTTTCCTGGGGCTATTTTTTAAATAATCTAAGAGCAATAAAACATTTCAGGTTTTCAGATGGGCTCAGAAGAGCTTTCCCCTCCAAAGCAAGACCCTGAAAATCAGTCAAAATACACTTTTTAGTTGAGCAAAACCCCTGCCTATTGGTAGATTATATTAAAATTGTGGCTCCTTCTACCGCATCCCATGTGAGATTTCTGGAGGTGCTTTTAAAGGAAATTCTCAAGTCTCCAAATTTTGGGGAGGGAAATGGTGGGGGTTAACAGCAGAAGGATATGTAGGAAATAATAACAGGAAGAGCTTTGGCACCTCTCAGCTGGATGGTCAAGGCCAAGTCACTTAACCTGAGAGCTTAGACTTTCTTTTCCCCCTATGTAAGATGAGACTGTTCAAAGGCAACTTCTAATATCCCCTTTAGCTCTAAAACTCTATAAATATGTGAGCTGATGGACAGAAAAAACTGCTTTTTGGTCTTTGGGATTTTTTTCCTTTCTGGCATATGTGGCTTTATGACTAGTGAACTAAAGGGCCATTAGGGGAATTGTTTGATGAAACTTGAAAATTTGGAGGGCTACAGGGAGGTTCATAGAACTGCCCCATGGGTCATGTGAGAATTTTTCAGTTTATTTATACAAGCACTGAATTTATTAAGTATCGGCTATGTGCTGTGCAGTATTCTAGGCACTAGTAATACAATATTGAAGGGAGAAAAAGGAGAATCCTTGTCTTCAAGGTGTTTATAGTTTCAAAAAATTTAAATTTGGTCATTTCTAGTTGGCCTTACACAGTTTGCTTACATGTTCATATGGTTCTGAAAATATTAAGGGCAACTTACCTTAACTTTAAATGTCTCCAGAGATCTTTGAGGTGGGATGGTATTGAAGCTTAGCAAAACTCCCAGTGAACTTTGGCAAGAATTGAGTCTGGACTCAAAACTCTGATTTAGGGGAAGTGTACTCTTCGAAACTCGCAATGGAAGAGATGTCTGACTGTCTTGGTAATTCTGAAAACTGCTCTTCCATGGGCCATTATTATTATTATTATTTTTTAACACAAAAAGAAATCCTAGTAGGTCCTAATATCTTTTTGGAGAATGGCTTTTCTGTGTTCCGTGTTTTCATTCATACCATGCCATGGAATGGTCAATTCAAAAATCAAGACTGTTTTTTAAATGATGTGCACTGTTATTTAAAACTTTTATCAGGTTGAGATTTTCTTTCATTTGTTTTTTCCTCAAGTCTTTGTGCAGGCTCTAATGTTTAAAGTAGAGAAACAATCAAATTTGGCAACATTAATTATTTTGGATGTGAGAAAGCTTCAACTATACATTATTAAAATGAAAGTTGACTTATGTTATTAGTTATATGGATATACACATGTGTGCTATTATCAGGTTATAGGAGCTTGATAAAATGATTATTCCAGATTACAAGTAGTTCTGGGAGGAACTCTTGATGACACAGATTTTTGTCCCTGTTGCCTTGGTATTTTCGGAATATCTTACACATCATCTACTGTATGTGGCTTTGTTGTAAGTTAGAGTTTGGTTAGATAGAACATTTGAACTCTATTCAACTTGGCAATGTGAAGTGCCTGGAGTCCAGTGATTCGTCTTTAGGGCGGTGTTTGGGGAATAACAAAATATTTCAGAATCATTAAGGGTATTCCAAGAGGGAATTTGGGAGTGGTTGAGATGCTTTGTGTACTTCTAAGGCAGGATGGGAGAGATTAGAAGAGGAAAATGGTTTTAAAATTTCACTGAGAGATTTGTAAATATAATCGGCATTACTGCAGGTTCATAAAATAAAATAATCATAAGCCAGTAAAAAGATGAACGCTTTTTCTGTTCTCAGTTTAATAAAACTGAGAAGGTACAATAAATAACAATTCACATGTTACAAAGGTAGGGTCAATTAATGAATGATATTAGAGCTTTCTCTTGGCCAAAGATATATCTGTTAGGAAGGCTTTTAAATACAGGGTGTGTGATATCATTTCGTTACAAATCGTGACATCATAGATTACTTCTGCAAACATGATTTCCATGTAGAGAGTCTCTGAGAGAGGCAGTGTGGAGTCTTGGAAAGAACAAAGACCAGGGTTCAGAATGCACCGGGTCCGTCATTTGCTAGTTGTGTGGTCTTGGCTAAGTTCTTTAGCTTCAGTTTCCTTAACTTATAAATCAAGGTGATTCCTCTTCTCTCACAGGCTTGTCCAGGAAAAGCTCCATGTTTTCCTCTTGCTACATCTTTCAGGTTCTAGGAGAGATTTGCTACATACCTGACTGTTCTCCAAGATCATGTCAATCAGCAAGGCCCAACGAGCTAAAAGAAGAAAAAAAAATTGTTTAGATGTTTTTGTTTGGGTTAAGCAGTAGATGAAAATTTAAACTCCCTCTTCTAGCTATGCTAAACAAAGGATGCTTTGAACTTTGAAGGCAAATGGGTCTTTGGCCCATGGCCTATAAGGAAACCTGGATTTTAGGTTTTTTGTTTGGGTGTGGGGATGTGGAAACAAACAGCACATCTGGCTCTAGACTCATCCAAGCATTTTCTACGTAGTTGTGGTTCAAACCTGGTTGTTGACTGCTTTTCACGCAGACCTCTTTCCTACATTCATTTGTGCTTTCATGTTATTCAAACATTGCAACCACACGGTTCACTTTATTGAACATAATTCTTGCATCTTATGGTTCAGACCGTGATTAGAGCATTGCCTAATTTGGGATCACAAGCTCAAATGTGTGTGCAGGTTAGAAGTGAAGCAGGCCCTAGTGAATTCAGCTGTGAGCACAGAGACTGTGGTGAACTGGAGACTTTGGTCCAGACAGTAGCCATTAGGCAATGGCTTGTTGCCATACCAGCATGCGGGCTGCGCAGTGCCAGGTCTTCCAGCTTTTTCAGGAGCAGTCAAAAATACAGGCTTTAATGTGACCTCTCTACTGATTTTTAAAACACTGTGCAAATCAAACAGAGGCCATTGTACCTGGATTCCAGATGGAGGTAGCACCTCCCTCACTATCTGCTTCCTAATAGCATGACAACCAAGGGCTAGATAACCTGGGATCAGGTCATACTATTCATGGGACCCTGGCAAGTTACTTGGCATCTCATCTATAAAGTGGAGATGATAATAGCACTTATTTCATAGGGTTTTGGGGAAGAATTAAATGAATTAGAATATATAGAGGGCTTAGAACAGTGCCTGGCATGTAGTAGGTGCTCCTGAAAGGTTTAATCATATTAGAGTCTCTTTCATGTCCTCTAACTAAGAGATCACACCCTTCTTCCTGTGAGGCCTGGGAAGAAAGAAGAAGAAGGAAAACTTATTACTGAGTACTTCCTGTGTGCCAGGAATTATGTCAGGTGCTTTGTATGACAATTCCTCATTTAATCCTCATGCAGACTCTTGAGGCAGCTTTCATTCACATTTTATAGTAGAGAGAACTGAGACTCAGTGAGATTCGGTAACTTGTCCAAGGTACAGTGGGGGTTTGGACTTAAGTATTATAGATCTGATTCCGTACCCCTCATTTTACTAACAAGTTTACCATCCTTGACCCAAGGAGATTTGTTGTGAATTTGGAGATTTGTTGTGACCTCTTTCATAAAGGAATTTATGGGAAATTGCTTTCTAAATGAATCTACTTGGGTCCTTATTAACTAGGCAGGCCTTTGCTACTCATAAACCTACTGTCCCTGCCAGGCAAGTGTCAGCTCCTTAAATGCAGGGATTGGGTCCTTCTCTCTCTGAAGCTCCGAGCATATTCAATAAACTCAAAGACTCACAAAGGTATGAAAGAGGGACTCACAATAAAAGGCTTTCACAGTTTTGGAGTGTTTGGACATGACATGCAATCACAGGTCTGGTCAGGCTAGGTATTAGCCTTAAATTACTGCACTAAAATCCTCTAAAACATTACAAAACTTTTGCTCCATTCCTAACAGTGTTCCTGATGGTATCAATGAATAGAATCCGAGTGGATGGGAGGTGTGGAGGGAGGTGTGTGGGAAGGGAAGGAAGGAGGAAGTGAGAGAAGAGGACAGTGGGAAATGTGTTTGTAGAGATAAGAGGGCAGAGCTGTGAAAGGCAGAAGCCACCAAGCAAACTTCCTGTCAGCTGCACAAAATGATTTTCAGATCAGATGAACTTCCCAAAGCAGGGCAGAATCAAGAAGCACACGCAATAGTTTTTTTGAAAAGCCCTTTTCACCTCATCAGGCTCTGCTGAAAACAGCTTTTGGTTTTGGTAGGTGGAATAAAAGAGTATGAGAAGTTTCTTAAAAGAATATCTGCTGTTATAAATCACACAAAGTCTTTCCCAATTAAGGGCTTAAGTCATATTCATCTACAACTCGGAAGCAAAGAAATATGAAAGTCTTTCTGCTGGATGGTGAAATATTTCTAAAGGAGTTGAATTCCTCTTCCTTCTGAGAAGTTTGAAGCCTTGCCACATTGACTCACACGTGTTAGGAGTCAGTGAAGTTACCAGAACCACGAAATAAATGATTAATAGGTTTGTTTTTAAGAATCAAGTGGAAATCAAACAGTCAAAAAAGAATGACAGTTCCCACTCTGTCCCTTTATCACTCTGCTCTCTGTATCTCCCTCAATTGAGGGACTGCCACGGCTGCTGAGTCACCACCTTGCTGTCTCTCCAGATGGAGGGCTCAGGCTATGAAGGCTGCGCTGCCCCACCTGGGAGTCAGGTGGGCTCGCAGACTGACCTTTGGACCTACCCCAGGTGCAGAGCAACACAAAGCCCATCCATGCAGAGCCAAGGGGCAGCATCTGAATGAGGGTTCAGCAAATAGTCTTCAATAGGAATGCGGTCTGTGTATACCATGGGGTTTACTCAGCCACAGAAAACAGTAGTGAACTAGCACCCTTGTACTATTCTGGATGGAGCTGAAGCCCACTCTACTAAGTGAAGTATCCCAAGAATGGAAAAACAAGCACCACATGTACTCACCATCAAATTGATATGAATTGATCAATACTTATGTGCACATATGGTAGTAATATTCAGGTGTTGGGCAGGTGGGAGTGGGGAGGGGATGGGTATATTCACACCTAATGGGTGCAGTGCTCACTGTCTGGGGGATGGGCATGTTTGTAGCTTTGACTCGGGTAGGGCAAAAGCAATATACATAATCCTGTAATACTCTGAAAAAAAAAAATATCTAGAGTCTTGTACCTCCTGGCTGAAGGAGCTCTGCCAAGTTACTGAATCTTGGGGGAGGTTTGGGTGTGGCCACTTCTTCGTGGCCACCAGCACCAGGTCCCCCTTGAAGCCAGCTCAGTCTCACCCAAAGCCAGTGGAAACCATTGCCAGGATACCTCTGATGTTTAATCAAAGCCCAGTGACTCTTCAGTCTGCAGGTGCTGGATCCTGCCAGGACTGGGTTGTTCACTTCAAGGCAGCATGTTATCTTCTGGCCTCGGTGGGTCCAGAAATTCCTTCCAGCAACTAAGGCCTGGACTCAGGGGCTTCAGGAGTCTGCTTGGTACTTTATTTTGCTGTGGCTGAGCTACACCCAAGTTGCAAAACAAAGTCCTCTGAACTTTTCCCTTTCCTTTCCCCAAGTGGAGGAAGACTCCCTGAGCCACATTGCCTGTAGTTTGGGGCAGGGTGGTGGTGACACAGGCACTGGCTCGGCTGCTACCACTGGTATTGCACTGGGTCATGTTCACCCCAAGTCCACTGGCTCCGAGCCAACCTAGCTGAAGGACTTGCCCAAGGACTGCAGACTTTGTGGCCTGACTGCCTTACGAATTTAGTCCAATTTCCAGGCTGCTTTTTGTCAGCTGGCGGTGGGGCTAGCAGGAACTGGGGTTTCAGGGCAGACGATTTGTCTCTGGCCAGGTTGGTCTAAATGCTCCCTCCTTGGGCGCTGGCAGAATTCTGCCCAGTGCTGTGTTCCCCCACAATCACTTCACTCTCCCTCCCCTGGGCACACAGATTCTCTCTCCACTGGGTGTGCTGACGTGACACCGCTGGGGGCTGGGGGAGGGGAGGCATAGGCAATGCAAGATTGTCTTTTCTGCCCCCTTCAGTGCCTTTTCCCTTGATATAATGTTAAAACTGGATACTTGGGTCGCTCACTTGATTTTTGGTTCTTCTGAAGGTGCTTGCTTGCATGGATAGTTGTTGAATTTGGTGTTTGTGTGGAGGGATGACTGCTAGAGGTTTCTATTTGGCCATCTTCCTCTGCCCTCTCTGAAACATTATTTATTTGCAAAGTGAACTGAGCTGTGAACTGAATTGTGTCCCCCCCAAATTCATATGTGGAAGCTCTAACCCCCATTGCCATGGTATTTGGAAACGGGGTCTTTGGGGGAATAATTAGAGTTAGATGATAGGGTTAGTGCTATTATAAGAAGAGACACCTGAGAGCTTTCGCTTTCCCCTCCCTCCTATCATGTGAGGACACAGTGAGAAGGTGGTTATCTGCAAGCCAGGAAGAGGATCCTCACCAGGAACCAAACCAGCTGGCACCTTGATCTCAGACTTTCCAGCTTCCAGAACTGGTGAGAAATAAATTCCTATTGTTTAAGCCACCCATTTTATGGTATTTTGTTATGTCAGTCCTAGCTGACTAATACAGTGGAGATAATCTCTGCCCTGTAAATTATAGATATAATGAGATGCTGTGTGTACAGCATTCAGAACAGTACTGGCTACCTGTAGTAGGAGTGTTAGCATCATTACTTACAAGAACAGTCATCACCGTCCTTTCTTGCAGTTCTTTTGCAGGATTTCTCCTCGTGTTCACTCCCTAAATCTGATGGTCAACTTATCGTGAAGCATGTGCATGAGATAAGTAGTGAGGGCTAATGCAAGTCACTACCTTTCAACTTTGTTGCTACAGATTAATTTCTGTCCCAGAAGCTCATCTTTGGACCAGCATATAATTTATCTAAGAACAAAAATGGTATCAAACCTCTTTCTGTGTCCAGCCTGTCCAAGAGAGTAAGCCATCTTGTGTGGCTCATGTTCTGGTGACGTTCTTTTTTTCAGAGCACACTGGTCAGTTGTCTCCTGGGTGGTATCTTGCACATGTGTTTCTCATTAAAGTAGCAGCTAAAGAGTGGCAACTGTGAATCTTTTCTGGCTGGTGCTCATGTTCAGTTTTCTTCTTCTGTAATTAGCCTGGGGTGGATGTTTTTGGAGGAAGGGAGGGGAAGGATTATTTATGAATTGAAAATTGGACTTGATGCATGCGACACTGGGTTCAATTGCTTAAACTAGCTGTGATGAAAATTTCTCCTGGTTTCCCTCCACACGGAGATTTTCTCATTTATGAGTAGATTCCTCAAGGCCTTATTGTCAAGCATCTAATTTTGTTTTAAAATTCATGTTAAAATACTAAAGACTTGACTGAAGCTTTACAAGTAAAAAAAAAAAGTCAAATGCCTCTGATTATTTTAGGAACAATATTTTGCCATGGTGATTAACATTATTGGGACATTATTGGAATCCCCTCAATATGAGTAAACAAGCTGTCAAGGGGTCACTGTTAATAGTTTTTATTATTTTACTTGTAAAAAGGACGTTATGTACAACTACTCTGGAAAAAATTTGGCAATTTCTTGTAAAGTTAAACATATGTGTGCCATGTGACCCAGCAATCCCACTCCTAGATATTTACCCAAGGGAAATGAAATGTTACATTCACAATAAAACTTGTACACAAATGTTCATAGCAGCTCTGTTCATAATTGCTAAAAACTGGAAATAACTCAACTGTCCCTCAATGAAGGAGTGGATGAACAAACTGTGGTGCATCCACGTAAGGGAATACTACACGGTGGTGAAAAGGAACAGATTATTGAGCCATGCAGCAACTTAGATGAATGAAAAGTAACGTGACAAAGGCTGTATGACTTTCTTGAAAAGATAAAACCATACTGATAGAGAACAGACCAGTGGTTTGCCAGTGTTTAAAGGTGGTGGTGGGGATTACAAAGTAGTAGCAACAGCAATTTTTGGGGTGATAGAATTTTCTGTACCCTGATTGTAGTGGTCATTGCATGAATCTACACATGTAGTAAAATTCATAGAACTGCATACTCCAAGAAGTCAATTTTATTGTTAATTTAAAAAATAATTTTAAAAAATTGGTTTTAGGGGGTATAGGAAAAGACATTATGTCTCTTTTAGGAGTTTAATGGTTGTCCCAGGGTGGTAGGCAGTAAAGTTTTAAATGTGTGTTGAGTTGACTCTATTATGGAATTTCTCTACAGATAGGAAATATGAGGAAGAGATTTAGTTTTGATCGTTGTACATAATGAAGGGATGGAGAAAAGATGGGTTCAATTTTACCCATGGTTTTATTAATACATACAACAACCAAAAATCATAGGACAATATAATGAGTTAACCATACTCATAAATTGCTTTTTGAAATCTCTAATCCTCATCACTTATTAACTTTCTGATCTCCACTGCATTTCAAAAATGAATTTCATCTGGATCTGAGTCTAAGATGCCCGAGATGGGAAGTGGTTGGGTCAGAAGTGGGAGTTCACCTTCCTTTATACAGAACATCAGCTATTCATATCCTACCATCTGTAACTAATTTGTTGTACGTAATTTATTCCATAAAGTTGCTGGAATAAACAATGCATGCAAAGCTCCTTAGATGTGTATTCAGCAGGGACTTGCTTGGCTGTGTGTGATTTTCAGCTCTCTCAGCGCTTTCAGATGTACCATCCAGCACTTGGGACATCACGTGGGTTCTTGGAGGGCCTATTATTTATAAACTAGGGTACTTGTGTGGGTGGTTTGCTATCTGTGGTTGATATGAGATGGGCCATGGTCCCCATTCCCAAATTGTTCCTACACCCGGTTCAGTGAGTTAGTAATGGGGAACAGACATGCCCACTCTGTGCCTCTGGTCCACATAAGCCCAACAGGATTGGGAGTGTTTGGTCAAACGTGCGAGAAGTTACAACATTATGTTTTGTCATTTGCCTCCCGGGAAATGAAAGGCACCTCAGATGGTACATTTTCCACCGTGGCAGTTTGTTGCTGGGTGTGGCCCAGCTTCACTTCTACAATGTGCATGCTAAAAGCATTTTACAAAGTTCTTCAAATCCTTCCACCTCCCATCCTTAATGCCAGGAGCTTTGCTGGGTGGTGGCACTATGTGGAGGAGTAAGACACAGTTCCTCTCAGAGACCTCGCAAATTTCTTCAGTTCTTACGACACAGTCCTCCAAATTGTATATCACAAACTGCATTTGCCTCTTTTAAAGAGGGGCTATAATAGGGCCAGTATGGGCCACTCCTAGTGTTCTTTCTCTCAAAAATCCACATTTTTATTTTGTCCCCATAATTAAATCAAAGCCATAGGCTTAAAGGTTTCCCTTCTGAATCTTGTACCATCATCATCACTTTAAAATAGAAAGTACATCACAGAATATTTTAGAATGCTTGTCAGTTCTACAACTATACTCTCGAGTTTCTTTTTGTAGTAAAAGGATTATCTCTTCTGCAGGAATCTTCTGGCTCACACTTGAAATTTGGTACCTAGTTATCCCTTGCCTTATTGTCCTTGATGGCCAGCCGTCCTTATGTTATTCAGAAATATTTTTGGAGTTTCTTCTCTATATCAGGCACTGTTCTAGGTGCTGAAGAAATAAGACAAAGTCACAGGCTTCATGGAGTGGGGGAAGAAGGGGATAAACGAGGAAATAAAAAATAATCTCAAAGTGTGTGAAATGCTGGGAAGGAAATAAAACATGAAATAAGAGAGTGATTGTAGGGTGGGGAGGGTGCCTTACTGCAGATAACAGGTGGTCATGGAAGACCACTTTAGAGAGGCCACGTTTGCGCTGAGGCCAGAAATGAGAAGGCAGCCATGCAAAGACTGGGGAGAGACCATTATAGAGGAGGAGGCTGCTTATTAGGCATTACAGGTACTTTTCCTGCTTGAGGGATGGAGGTAGAAATTGCCTCTCTCACTCTTTCACCTACTAATCCACTTAAGGAATAGTTCCGTCTCCTTACAGCCTTGGGCTGGGTGGGTTTTAGGTCCTAGTGTCAAGAGAGGATGCCTTTTACCAGGGAACATAAGTCAAAATTCTGTTAAATTGGGGGCTGCTGAAGTCTTTGCTTCTGTAGCTGGTCATAAGGCCTACATTGATAATCATGACATCAAGTCTATATTCCACGTTCCTTTACTCTCTGCCAGACCCTTGGCTGGTCTGGATTTTTTACCTGGTGGGGCAAATCAAACCTTTATGCCTGCAGGATACAAGTCCTTAGTGGTCTTGCCTTTATTGGATCACCACAAGTCCTTGTGACCTTCAAAGTTTGTGAGTCCTTTAACCTTGTCTATACCTTTGTGAAGTCTCTTTAGTTACCCTTCGGAGTGAGTAATCAGGTTCCTGCTGGAACCTTGACTAATACAGGGAGGAAATTGGATGGTATAAAACTGGGAAAAGTAGACATTAACTAAAACATGCAAGGGCATGTAGGCAGCAATAAACAGCTCTTATTTTACTACAAATTTATTGGGAAGTTGAGAATTTTCTGCAGGGCAATATCATCCCCCATCCCTAGTTTTAAAGATTACTCTGCTGTCTAGGGAGACAATAGATTTGAAAAATACACACACACACACACACACACACACACACAAAGCAGTAGTAATAAAATGAATAATTATTATAACTAATGGCTAACATTTGAATGCTTATTTTACACCCAGACACTGCTTTAAGCATTTAAATATATATTCTTCTGTAATCTTTATAACCTTTCCATGAGGTTATTATTTCCATTTTGGAGAAGGAAAAGCTGGGGCACAGAAGTCAAGCCACTTTTCCAATGACCCCATTCATTGCTGATTCAGAGAATACACAGCCTTCTGGAGAACCATATCCTAGCCTTGCAGGGCATCACCAGCTATCTGGCAGTGTAACTGTCTTTAAAAGACCATTCCACCCTTGTTTCAAGCCAACTGTTTCAGGCTGGTGGGGAACAGGGTAAGACCAGTGAATTGGTGAGCATGGGCCACTGCCACACTTCATTTGCTATGAAGTGAGTTCCTTGATCAGAAGCAATGTTGTATGGGTTACCATGATGGATAAGGCATTCTGTAAGACCATGGGTGGCAGTTTTGGCAGAAGCAGGGCATGCAGGAAAGGCAGATCCACATCTAGGATAAGTGTCTATTGCAATAGGGAAAAAACACTGCCCCTTCCATGAAGGAAGGGGTTCAGTGTAATCAACCTGCCACCAGGTAGCTGGCTAATCAACTGGGAATTGGTGTCATATCAGGGACTCAGTCTAGGTTTCTGTTGCTGACAGATTGGGCACTCCACAGTGGCCATATTTAGGTTACCCTTGGTAAATGGAAAACCATGTTGCTGGGCCCGTGCATAACCTCCATCCCTGCCACCATGGCCACTTTGTTCATGAGTCTATTGGGCAATGACCAGGGTGGCTGGGGAAAAAGATTGACTGGTATGCACAGAACAGGTAATCTTATCCACTTGGTAATTAAAACCCTCCTCTGCTGAGGTCACCCTTTGGTGAGCATCCACATGGGACACAAATATTCTCACATTTTTTGGCCCATTTAGAGACATGTATCCACCCCTCCTCTGCTGAGGTCACCCTTTGGTGAGCATCCACATGGGACACAAATATTCTCACATTTTTTGGCCCATTTAGAGACATGTATCCACATAATTCTTCTCCAAATTTCCTTATTACCAATTTTCCAATCACATTCCTTCTAAGTCCCTGAACATCCAGCCAAACCATTACCCACAGTCATTAATTGATACATAACAACACCTATGGCCATTTCTCCCACCAAATAAAGGGCAAAACCAGGTGTTCTGCCCACTGGGACAATTTTCCTTCACCACTTTCCTTCAGGGATATCCCAGAAAAAGGCCCTCAGTAAATGGGTGGAAACAGCACACTCAAGGAGTACATTGCCTCCAAAATCGAAAGAGGCCCACAGGCACTGTGCCTCTCTCTTGGTTGTAAGAGGGGCCAAATACAACAACTTATCCTTCACCTTAGAAAGGATATCTCAACATGCCCTGCAACATTGGACTGCTAGAAATTTCACTGAGATAAAGGATCCCTGATTTTTTGGTCAGATTTATTTTCCACCCTCTGACATGCACATGTCTTACCAATAAGCGTAGAGTAGTTGCTGGTTCTTGCTTACTAGGCCCAATCAGTAAGATGTCATCAATGTAATGGCTGAGTATGATATCTGGAGGAAGGGAAAGGTGATCAAGATCCCCGCAAACTAAGTTATGACATAGGGCTAAAGAGTTGATATACCTCTGAGGTAGGACAGTAAAAGTGTGTTGCTAGCCATGCCAGCTGAAAGGCAACTGCTTCTGGTGTTTTTACTAACGGGCATTGAGAAAAAAGTCTTTGATAGATCAGTAGCTGCATACGTGGTACCAGGGAATATATTAATTTGATCAAGCAAGAAAACCACACTTGATATAGCAGCTGCAACTAGAATCATCACCTGGTCAGGTTTATGATAATCCCGTTTCATTCTCCAAGGTCCATTGGCCTTCTGTATAGGCCAAGGAGGAGAACTGAATGGGGATGTGGTGGGAATCACCACTTCCGTATCTTTCAAGTCCTTGATGGTGTCTCTGACATCCCTCTAGGGATGTGGTATTGCTTTTGGTTTACTATTTTCCTAGGTAGAGACAGTTCTAGTGGCTTATACTTGGCCTTTTCTACCATAATAGCACTTGCACCACAGGTCAGGGAACCAATGTGGGGATTGGCCAGCTGCTGAGTATATCTATTCCAATTCTGTATTCTGGAACTGGGGAAATAATCACAGGATGGCTTTGGGGACCCACTGGACCCACTGTGAGATGGACCTCAGCTAAAACTCTATCGATTACCTGACTTCCATAAGCTCCTACTCTGACTGGTGAGCTACAGTGACTTTTGGGGTCTTCTGGAATTAATGTCAGTCTAGTGCCAGTATCTGGTAGTCCCCAAAAGGTCCAATTATTTCCTTTTTCCCAGTGCATGGTTACCTTTGTAAAAGACCATAGATCCCTTTG
Organism: Eulemur rufifrons; assembly: GCF_041146395.1. Taxonomy (NCBI): domain Eukaryota; kingdom Metazoa; phylum Chordata; class Mammalia; order Primates; family Lemuridae; genus Eulemur; species Eulemur rufifrons. The sequence continues at coordinate 72,278,077 of NC_091001.1, read as the reverse complement.
GGCTAGGCTGAGAGAAAGAGGAACAATATAAATGTGTGAAAGTGTACCAGGGGTTTGGCTCATAATCCCAAAGGAACAATCCTGAATGCCATAATCCCAATATTGAAATCCTGAAAGAACAATCAAATGCTCTGATGTCTAAAATCCCTAATTACTAAAATCCCAAAAATTACAATCACAAAATAGTTGCATCATGTTAAGTGAAACTTTTACCTTGTTATTGTCTTTATTTGGAAATTAAGTATTGATTTAAAAAGATGCCAATGGGTGCCAGGCTGACAAGGGGTGAATTTGTGGACTTAATTTTAGGTGTCAACTTGTCTGTATTAAAGAATACCTAGTAACCTGGTAAAGCATTATTTTGGGTGTGTCTGTGAGGGTGTTTCCAGAAGAGATTAGTGTGTGAGTCTGAGTGGACTAGGTGGGGCCCAGAGAGAACAAATACAGAAAGTGATTTGATCTCTGAGAGCTAGGACAGACTTTTCCTCTGTTACCTTGGACTTCAGGACTTACAGAACTCCAGGCTCGCTGACTTTTGGACTCTAGGACTTACACCAGTGGCCTCCCAGGTCCTGGGGTTTTCAGCCTTGGACTGAGAGCCACACCATCAGCCTCCCTGGTTCTCAACATAAAAATGTTGAAACTTCCTCAATAAATAAAGAGAAGTCCTTTTTGTACATCTGCATTTGTAAAAGATAAAAGTTCTCAAGATCTCAGCTCTTGGGGCGACTGCCTGTGCAGTAGTGACCCAGTTTTTGATCAACCTTGTCAAAAGACTTAGGTTATCCATCACAATATTTCAGATAACTGCAGTTATAAAGCTGAGTGCACACAATTACCAACCACAGTGATATGCATTCATTCATTTTGCTTTTTAACCTAATTTTTTATGAATACAGTTTGTCTGCTCATAAATGTTATATCTGTGTGACTGTTGTTAGCATACCTGACTGTATATTTGCAAAAATATGTATACTATTATTGCCTATTTTATCATGTAAATGGGCCTATGAAGTGTTCTGTCATATTTTATACATTTCTTAAATAAATCCCATTTTTGAAATGTAAATAAAGGTTTTTTAAAGGACTTTTTCCAGAATGATATTTTTGGAATTTTGATTTTTTGAGATTTCAACTTTTGGGATTATGGCATTTGGGACTATGTCTTTTAGGATTATGACTGGCTTTCCATACCTGGGTTCTTCCTCAAGGTGTCCTGGCCTCCCCTTTATTCAAGGGGTTCTGGGTCCATAAACTGGCCCAAGTCTGGGAATTGATTGAGTGACTGTGACTCTGTTTCTATGATTCAAGTTAGACTTTTGTTCATTTGACCTAGGACTTCTCTGCTTATACAGATCAAGTAAGAATTTAGTAGGCTTCCTATAACTTCTGTGAACACCATGATCAACTAGCCAATGCCATAGGTTTACGTGAGTCAGGCTATTTTGATTGCTGTTGCAACTCTGCTGTGCATTCTAGTAACCATGCCTACCATGACTTTGATGGTTGAAAGCTGACACTTGGCCCCTCCTATCCCAGAATCTAATTATTCCCATTGCATATAGGTTTCCCAATTTAGTAACTGCAGTTCCCACTGTGAGGTCTGGCCTACATAAACAAGTGATCATGGAGCTCTTCAAGGATGCTGGGCTCTCTTCACAAATTTATTTCATACAGTGAAAGGTAGGTCTTAGTGGACCCTTCCAGAATGGGTTAGGTCATCTTAAATGGAAAATCCATTCCAACATTCCAATCTCCCTAAGCTTTTGAGTCCCTCCCTCTCTATATTAAACCAAGAGAGATTGGGGATTTCTAACGCACTCATGGTGGGTTATCTTTTGATCCATCTTTCAGCCAACCAACCAATCAATTAGGCCCTTTCTAATACCCCAAATTGAAACATTAAATGTAGAATCTCTGGTTAGCAAGCCCATATCAACAAATTTGGCCTGATCCAACTTTATGTTCTAGCCACCATTATCTTGTGCCCTTAATATTTCTTCCCATGCATATTTCCTGGATTTCTGTCAGTGTAAGTGAGAGAACTCAAGTTCTTTTGGAGTATAGCATAGCATAGTTCCTCACCTTTTGGGGCCTGCTGGGACTTGAGTCTAGTTATAGGTCTAGAAGCAAAGAGGAGTGGTAGGGGTGGGTCCTGAGGAGCCTCAGCATTGTCTTACATGGAAACTACCTCAGGGGAGGCCATTATAATTTCCTCAGGCAGTACAGGGTTAATCCCCCCCAGATGGGGGTGGAGAGGTGGCTCCCACTGGCAAGGAAAACCCATCAGAGTTTAGGGGCTCAATGTCCCCAGCTTCATTCCCATACATTCCCATTCCAACGTTCAGGATCCCATTTCTTCTAAATCAATCTAATAGAAGAGTTGCTATATTGGTCTAGAGCTCAGAGAATAGTCAGTTCTAGAAATGTAGTTTTTATTCATTAGCATATAGATAGTGAAGATATGAGACTCAATACCTAACCTCTCCTTTCCCCTAGAAGAGGCTACAGATAGAGAAAAGATCTGAAGACCTAATTAGGAAGGTTCTAAACTTTAATATTCAGGTATGCACTATTGCTCTGAAAGGAGAATTAAAATGATCATTTCCAGTACAAACCATTTCTCATTGTTCCACACATGATTTTAAAAATTACTAAGATCCCACTGTATGCCAAGGAATGGTCTAGGTGGTAGGGATACCACAGAGAACACTATACTGTCTCAGCCCTCAGGGACCTACATTCCGGTGGGGATGAAAATGAAAACCCTAAACAAATATATAACCAAATGTCAAGTAGTGATAGGTACCATGGAGAAAAATAAAGCCAGCTAAGGTGATAGAGAGTGTATTAGAGGGGCTATTTTAAATGGGGTAATTGGGAAAGCTGTTTCTGAAAAAGGCTAGATATGTGAAATGAGAATTGTCTAGAGAACACAGCCGAGTTGGGTATGGCACGCAGGGAAGATTTAAAGGAAATGATTGAAAGAAAAGCTAGGGGTCTGATTCTGAGGGGGGGCTGGAGGAAGAGAAGACTGGAGAGGTGGGAGGAAAGGAGGAGGAGGAGAAAAGATATAAATAAACCAAATAGGCTGGAGCTTTCATAGCTGGTAAGGGTTATAAAATCGAAATTGAGAGGCTCAGAAACAACTGTGGGCATTACGAATAAGAGAGAAGATTCCTAGAAGTAATTGCTGAAGGTTATGAATTGTTTTTCATATAATGCTTTTTGTCAGCTATAAATAGAAATTTATGGTCATTGGCCTATTTCTTTTAAATTCAATGCTCCACTAGAACTGGGCCATATGGTTTATATTTGGATTATATTTAAAGTTAATAAATATTAAATTTATGTCTCACATTACCTGTGGGAAAGACTATTCAGAGATCATACATGGTAGCCTTTTCTCCTTTCAGGGAACATATTCAGCTGAGCCTATGAAAATATATATGGCATATGTACAGAATATAATGTGAAAGTTGTCAGAATCAAAATGGAGTCACTTGTGTTTAAAAAATCAAACATACAAACCCTGACAAATAGAGCCACAGAAGGCTCTAAAGAGAGGGTTCTCATGCATGAATGTCTGACAACAAAAGCTATCATAAAAGACTTCAAAAACCATAATTTTGCACAAAGGCCATCATAATCTTACACAAAAAATACTTCTGTGAGGACATCTGCCCAGCATTACCTGTCCACCTCAAACTGACGTCACCTTTGTTATTGATTCTTATAGTCCAGGGTGATTAACTCAAAACAATTATGTTAGCCTCCTCATTTTTCTTTTAAAAACCTTTGTCTTCCTTTACCTTGCTGCATATACACATAATTTACTATGGCACATGCATTCCTGTTACAATGCCCTATTCTTGAATCAATATCATTTTTGTTTTTGTTTTTTTTTTTTTTTGAGACAGAGTCTCACTTTGTTGCCTGGGCTAGAGTGAGTGCCATGGCGTCAGCCTAGCTCACAGCAACCTCAAACTCCTGGGCTCAAGCGATCCTACTGCCTCAGCCTCCCGAGTAGCTGGGACTACAGGCATGTGCCACCATGCCCGGCTAATTTTTTCTATATATATTTTAGTTGTCCATATAATTTCTTTCTATTTTTAGTAGAGACGGGGTCTCGCTCTTGCTCAGGCTGGTCTTGAACTCCTGACCTTGAGCGATCCACCCGCCTCGGCCTCTCAGAGTGCTAGGATTACAGGCGTGAGCCACCGCGCCCGGCCAATATCATTTTTGTTTAGAGAGCCTCTCTCTGTTTGCTTTTTAGGTTGACATAAATATAGTCCAGAAATGGGCTCTGAAAAAGGATCACTATAAGAAGAAATTGGTGATTCTTGGAACTGCTGTGCAGTACTTACTTGTGGCTTTGACAGTTCACCGTTTCTGCCCTGGTGAGTCTTCTCTCGGGCTGTGTCTCCCTCTGTTTGGTAGAAGCTCTTGACTTTATTCAAGATTTGGTTTGGTTATAAGGCCACCTTAAAATAAAGAACCTTATATCCCTCCTGGGATGATAAAAGACTTTTTGTCTTTTCTGTCAAGTCCTCTTTGGTATAAAAGACAAGTGTCCTTCCGGTTTGAGTGCTCTGGTTTCTATAGATTTTACAGTCTGTCTGTGGGGCATGTCTCTTCTGGTGAATTTACTTTTGGTCCTTTCTATGTGCCAATTTTAATATTTCATTTGATCTGCATGAAATAGGTTAAAAGTTTGTGAACACTCTTGATTTCATTTTGGTTGCACATGTCTGTAAATAATTTGGTTCCTTTCCCTTGTTTGTTTCTAAAAATATTCCAGGAGCAAAAATAAACATTTTCAATGGTGGGCACAGGATGGCTAATTAAAAACCACTGGGGCAATTGCCACCACCTAAAACACCAAATTCCTGCCGGATGCGGTGGCTCACGCCTGTAATCCTAGTACTCTGGGAGGCTGAGGTGGGAGGATTGCTTGAGGTCAGGAGTTCAAGACCAGCCTGAGCAAGAACGAGACCCCATCTCTACTAAAAATAGAAAGAAATTATCTGGACAACTAAAAGTATATATAGAAAAAATTAGGTAGCATGGTGGCGCATGCCTGTACTTGGGAGGCTGAGGCAGAAGGATTGCTTAAGCCCAGGAGTTTGAGGTTGGTGTGAGCTAGGCTGACACCACAGCACTCTAGCCCTGGCAACAGAGAGAGACTCTGTCTCAAAAAAGAAAAAAATAAATAAAATAAAACACCAAATTCCTAACATTCTCTGACAGAATTTATAGGAATTTTTTTTTTTTTTGCTCTCAAGAGATTAATAAGCAACAGAATGAGATTCTTCAACATTAAGGCATACTAGTTTTTTCTGGAACTCCAGCAGGCTATATTGTGGCCCATTTGGGGGCACATTTTTAAACTAATGGGCAAATTACATCAAGACAAATTCAGAGTTCAAATGGTCATTATTTGGACTCTCTTAAAAAACCCCTGTAACTGTAGAGTTAACATGGAGAGCCTCCTAAGCTCTCTGTCATTATTTTTCTTTCTGCCTACTTGGAATCTGCTGACTTTTCTTTCTACAGGTGTTGAGATAAAATTCACTGCTATGGCATTCCAGTCAAGATAAAAAAAATCTAAAGGGCTTTCAAGTTAATGGCTTTACAAATGACAACATGTTCATGGTAATCAACAACCTAGGTCCAAGAGTGATCCCTTTTAATGTAAATTTAGGTTTGCCCGATCAGCAATTGCTTAGGGTAATGAAAGAGTTAATTGAAGGAGCGATAGTCTAAAAGAAGAAAGAACTAGATAAATGTTGATAAAAGTTAGGCTCTTAGATCACACAGGTCAAAATCAGCTCAGAGTGCTATGGTTTGGATATGGTTTGTTTGTCCCCACCAAATCTCATGTAAAAATTTGATCCCCAGTGTGGTAGTGTTGGAAGATGGGGCCTAGTAAGAGGTGTTTCGGTCATGGCTGTGGATTCTTCATGACACCATTGTGTCTACAAGATAAAATATGTCAATAGTTTGCCAGAAATCCCTTTAAAAACCAAAACAGACTAGGACATAGAGCAATAATATAAAATATCTCTGTCTGACATAAAAATTGCTTTGTCTGCCATGCAGGGGCCAAAAAGAAGCCCTCCCCCCCAAAACCCAAACATGCTAAAGCGGTTGCCCACTCATATTGACTAGTCAAGGAAACCAGACTGGCAAACAAAGGACAGATTTGTTACTAAAAGTGCAAGGCCACTTGGATATTTTGTTTTTCTTATACAATTCAGCCAGTTCTAACTAAAATGTAAATGTTGAAAATTTAATCTTAAACTCATTTGAAACTGAAAAAAAGAATGAGAAAAGATTTTTTTAAAAAAACAGAATGATGTGGAAACTGCTTGTCTTAGTCCATTTGTGTTGCTGTGAAGGAATACCCGGGGCTGAGTGACTTATAAAGAAAAGAAGTTTGTTTATTTAGCTCATGGTGCTGTAGGCTGTACAAGAAGCATACTGCCTGCATCTGCTCAGCTTCTGGTGAGGGCTTTTGTACTGCACCAAAACACAGCGGAGAAGGTCAAAGGGGACGTGGCCACATGTGAAGAGAGAAAACTTGAGGGATGTCCTTCCTGGCTTAAGAACAACCTACTGTCATGGGAACAAATCCGTTCCCTCAAGAACAAATCCAATCTCACAAGAGCAAGAATTTGCTACCATTAGAATGGCACCAATCTGTTCATGAGGGACGTGCACCCATGATCCAAACGCTTCCCACTAGGCCCCACCTCCCTACATCGCCACAGCAGGGATCAAATTTCAACATGAGATTTGGTAGAGACAAACAAATCATATCCAAAGGATGGCATTCCACCCCTGGGAGGCTGCTAGTGCAAGTCCTAGAGTCCGAAGGCCAAAGAACTTTGAGTCTGATGTCCAAGGGCAGGAGGAGAAAAAGGCATCCTGCTCCAGAAGAGAAAGAGAGTGTGGAAAAAGAAAGGCAAGCAAGCCAAGCAAGCTGCCTGCTTCGTTCTAGCCACAGCCCCAGATGATGCCCACCCACCGTGAGGCTGGTCTTCCTCTCTTAGTCCACTGACCCCGGCATCCTTCTCCTCTGGAAGCACCCTCACAGACACAATCAGAAACAATGCATCACTTGCCATCTAGGCATCCTTCAATGCAATCAAGTTGACACCTAATAATAACCATTACACTGCTTTACCCAAAATTTTGGTCCATAGCCTTTATTAGACTACCTATCATGGTAAATAAACTTTTTGGCCATGTAAACAGGTTCCATTTTGTCAGAAATATAATTTGGATCCAACTATCTTTTAGAAACCAGTGAGTTTGTATGTTTTACTGTCTCATGACCAAAATTCTAAAGTGAAAACTATAAGATCTTTGTGTGTATATGTGTTTAGTGTGTTGATACATGTATACATCTATTATTATTATTTTAGAGATAGTATCTCACCGTGTTGCTCAGGCTAGACTCAAAATCCTGGGCTCAAGTGATCCTCTCACTTCAGCTTCCCAAGTAGCAGGGACTATAGGAATGTGCCACCATGCATGACTATTATATTGTATGCGGTGTCTATATAGTAAAATATGGCAATAGTCTGCCAGAAATCCCTTAAGAAATTCTATTTAGAATGGCACTTAGATAGATGAGTGCTCATATCATATATACAGCAATTAGCTCAAATGCCTTTTAGTTCACATGACTTAATAAATTGGATGGTTTTTAAAATTGTTGATAAAATAAAAATGTTTTCACAATTGTCAGAATACATTTTGACTGAGTTTACTGATGAGGTAAAACATCTGTTAGATGTTTTAAAGTGTCAGGGTTTGACACAAAAGTTATAAAATGTCAAACCCATTTTGCTCAAAATTATCTTTGTGTAATTCTTTGATAATACTAATTTATTCTTGTTGGTTTAATAAAAACAGCTACATCTTCTGAGTTATCAGCAAAACACTTACATATTTAACTTCAAGCTCCTTACTTAGGTGAACACTGACATTAAGAGGCTATAAAAATGGTTAATAGGGAAAGAACTTAAAATGATGACTAGCTTTGTCTAATCTCATTATTATCTCATTTTTTCATGTGATCCAATTAAATTGTTAACAATAAATAAACTAGGCAAATGTAAATGGGATAAATGTTTATTAATAAGCTTTTCATATAATTTGAAGTCTTAAAGTGATATTAAATTAAGTAATAGGTACTCATTAAATGTCTGGGTCATTTCCAAATAAGATAAAAAACTAAAACATAAATTGCTGAAGATAAATATGTTTTTTCTTGGCTTCTTAAATTTTACAGAAAGACCAAATATATTTGAGTTTATTAATATACATAAAAATTATGGAAAACATGTTTTTAAAATTATAAAATGGTTCTCATCTATAAAATACTTATATATGGTAGACAATTCAAAGTTGATTGCTAGAAATTAAAGTTAAGCGTTAAAATTCTACTTTATATATATATATACACACACACATATATATACACAAAATTTTGTATATAAAATACGCCAAAAATGTAAAATATGTTCTTGAAGAGAAAAAAACTATATTAAAGGCATGAAAATGTGTTATTTATTTAGAAAAATAATAATTTTATCGAATTCTAAGATCATTAAAGGTTGTTTTCAATATGAATTCAGAAAGGAAATAGAAACAAGATAGAAGGGAAACAGTAAGTAGGGGAGAGAGATGTGGAGAATGTTATGGGTTTGAAGATGTATATTTGGTAAGAAAGGTTACAAGGAAAAGAGAATAATTTTATATGAGACATAATCTTGTGTGGTAAATTTTTGTCTTAAAGTAAAATGACTGGCATTTAAGAAATAGGAAGTATATACAAAGCAGAAAGTTAAGTATGTCATCAAAGTTCTCAGTAAGTTGTGATAAGGTTGTGCAGGATGAATTTATAAAAGAAATTTGTGTGTGATCAAGTAGGCTATGATTAGAAGGGAAATATTTATAAGTCTTTCTAAAGATCGAGCTTTGATATTAAAAATATACTAATATAGGCCATACAGGATTGGAGATGGAGCAAGAGGGCCAAATAGTACTTTCCAGTGATCTTCCCCCCACAGAAACACCAAATTGAACAACTATCAACACAAGAAAACACCTTCATAAGAACCAATATATCAGGTGAATTATCACAGTACCTGGTTTTAACATAATATCAAGGAAAGAGACATTGAAGAGGGTAGGGAAGATAGTTTTATATTGCCTGCACCACCCCTGTCCAATTGCCTGGCAGTGCCACTTGGAGAGAGAATCTGTGTGCTTGCGGGAGGGAGAGTGAAGTGATTGTGGGCCTTTGTATTGGAATGCAGTGCTGCTCTGGCATAGCAAACACAACTTAGGGCAGAATTTTGCTGGCACCCACAGAGGGAGAGTACTGATACATCTGGCAGCAGACTTCTCAGCAGAAACACAGACTTCTCAGTGGGGAGACACTCCAGGAGATTGGTCTGGGCAAACATTTCTTGAGTACCTCTAAAGCAGTCAACCAAAGCAAAAATGACAAATGATAGGATCACATCAAGCTAAAAAGCTCTGCACAGCAAAGAAAATAATCAACAAAATGAAGAAACAATCCACAGAATGGGAGAAAATATTAGCAAAGTGTTCATCCAACAAGGGATTAATAATCAGAATATGTAAGGAGCTTGAACATCTCAATGCAAAAACAATCAAATAATCCAATTTAAAAATGGACAAAGGATATGAATAGAAATTTCTCAGAAGAAAACATACAAATGGCCAACAGGTATATGAGGAAATGTTCAACATTAATAATCAAAGAAATGCAAATCAAAACTACAATGAGATATCATCTCACCCCATTTAAAATGGCTTTTATACAAAAGACAGGCAATTACAAATGCTGGTAAGGATGTGGAGCAAGGGAAACCCCCCTACATTGTTGGTGGGAATGTAAATTAATATAGCCACTATGGATGATCATATGGAAGTTCCTTAAAGAACTAAAAATAGAACTACCATATGATTCAGCAATCTCATTGCTGAGTATATATCCAAAAGAAAGGGAATCAGTATATTAAAGAGATAATGTTTATTGCAGCACTATTCACAATAGCCAGGATATGCAATCAACTAAGTGCCCATCAATGGATGAATGGTTAAGGAAAAGGTGATACCTATACACCATCGAATATTATTCAGCCATAAAAAATAATGAAGTCCTGTCATTTGCAACAACATGGATGGAAGTGGAGGACATTAAGTTAAATAAACCAGGCATAGAAAGAATGGACTCCAGGTAGACTTAGCCTAAGAGCCATTACTTTCAAGCCTCTCTTGTCACTCAAATGTGTTTAAAGGTGTATTGACATTGACTCTTAGCTATTTACCCCCTCCAGTATGGGACCAGACCAACAATTCAGTATAGGCCTATCCCTGCACCAATGGCCATCGAAACCTAATTATAGGATGATTGATCAGGAATGCTTTCTAAAGATCTTTCTAAAAGAGAAAGATCTTGATCAAAAGGGGGAAATGTGAAGGTTTTTAGAATCAAAATGGAGTCACTTGTATTTAAAAAATTAAAACTCTTAAAAAAGAGTTGGTGAAGGCTATGAAGAGAGGGTTCTCATGTAGAAATGCCTGATATAAAAAACTATTAATATTATAAAAGATGCTGCTAAAACTGCAACCATGCACAAGGGCCACTGCAAACTTACACAAAAAATACTTCTGTGAGGACATCTGCCAAGCAACTTCCTGTCCAGTCTTGGTCTATCATCGCTCTTATTATTGATCATTGCATCCAAGGATAATTATCTCAAAACAATTATGTAATTCTCCTCATTTTTTATTTAAAAACCTTTGTCTTCCTTTACCTCCCTGAATACACATGCAGTTTACTGTGGCATGTGTATTTCCATTGCAATGCCCTATTCCCAAATATATATAATTTTCTTTTATAGAGCCTCTCTGTTTGTTATTTAGGTTGACAATAGTGCATGGTAAGTATACACAAAAATTGTACAATTACTTGTAAATAATAATGTTTAATCTATGTTAAAACATTTATATCAAGAATGTTGTTCCTCTGATAACTCTTGATTTCATGAAGTATGTTAGAAATTAGGTTTTAGTCTGCTCCCTTTAGTAGTATGTAAACTCCATTAGGGTAGTGACTTTGTTTTGCTCACTGCTGTATCTCAGGTGCCTAGAATAAAACCTGGAACATAATAGGTGTTCAACAAATTTTTGATAATGAATTAGTAGGTGAGGTAAAATGAGCCTTCTGGTCAAACCACCTTGACCTTCCACTAGAAATGCTGAAAACTGAAATGAATTTAGACTAGTTGAAAATAGAATTTAACTTTTTTATAGTAATTGATTTATAGAATCTTTCTTATAATAAATTTATTTTAGTGGTACAAGTAGGAAATAATCCCTATTCAAATAGCAATATCTATCCAAACCCCATAAACACTTAAGTTAAAAAAATAAGCAAGAAAAAAATATCTACTCCTTTTTCTGTCAATATATAAAAATGATCAGTAACTTTTATGTTGTTTTACTTAGTAATACATTTAGCAAGGAAAGTATAAGTATATTATAGGCATAAACATGGAACTAGACTAACTTCTCTGGTTTCAGTGATAAATCCACAAGTTTGATAGATTAATGATAGGTCTTTTGGTATCTTGGGATCACTCCCCTTGTAGAAACATTTTTCTTCAGAGTTAAATTAAGAGTGCTTATTTTATCGGATGACCACAAACACATTATAGAAGGCCTAACTTGAGGTGTTTATTGGCGCTTGTTTAGATGCTGAAGGCAATGCATTAGGAACTGATGGTGACCGATTCTTATCCAATCAGTTCCTGATGCAGTATCTGCGACATCAAAAACTGTGTAATACTTGTATTAGCATCATTTATTTCTACCTGCACAACTGTGTTCTCTTTTATTTCTTTATAAGAAATTTTCAATTAAAACCTCTTTTTAATGTCATGTATGTAATAAAGTAACTTGAAGTCATACTAATGAATAACTTCCCCAATTTACTAAGAAAAACATTGCCAATATAATGTATATAAAACTCACTTAGCATAATCATTTATTTCATGGCAAACTAGTGTTGATAAGAATTTTTTAAGAGAGGATATTTTAAGAATTCCTTTCCTTAAGCCATTTATTCCTGCTTAATGAAAATTTTAAAAATATTAAAATCCTAAAGTGGATTTGAATTAGTTAATTCTGATGAATCATTCAATTTCAGGTTAATTAATTAAGATAAATTGCATTTCATTTTCAAGAAAAGTTTATCATGCTTCCCCTCATCAGTTTTTTGAGGTATAATTGGTATATAAAAAACTTAATTGATATATATAATTTGGTAAGCTTACACAGATGTTTACACTCATGTTACCATTACCATAATCAAGGTAATAAACATATCCATCACTTCCAAAGGTTATCTTGTTATCATGTAATTTTAACCACACTGGAATTCCAGTTCACTTAAATGACAAAGTTAGAAATAGAATTATTACATATGGGAGGTACATGACACCAACAAGGATGTAGCAGCCAAACATAAAATTCCAAGAATGTTACTGGCTTCCTACCTTACTGATGATTTTGCAGGTCAGCTTCTTGGAATTTCTAACTGGAAAATTCTAATTAATTCTCTAGAATGCCCCCAAATATAAAATGAATGCAAGACTCTAATATTACTTAGCAAATCCATTGATCATCCAATGGAACTTCTGGTTTACATGGACTATTTTAGACATAGAGGGTAGGAAATATTTGGGTAGGGGATTTGGAAGTGGGATAGAAGTGGAGCTGAGAGATGGAGATCATAGAAGTGGAGACCAGAGAGTCCATTTGTTGCTTTCTGTCTGGTCTTCATTAATCTGGATTCCAAGTAGGCCTGAGAGTTAAGGTTTCACCATATTTTCATTTATAGATAGTGAAAATTTGGAGTACATTACAATATTCCAGGGACAAAGTTTCTAGCTTATTGTCTCTCTCTCTCGAGAGTTCTTGTCTATGACCAAATATATTATCTTGTTTATCAGAGATTTCCCTAAGATCTCTATGTCTTTTATAGAGGGCATTTAAATGAAGCCAAAGGACTTGTAAGCAGAATGGTCTTGGGGATCCTAAAGACATCCTTATTGGAGAAGGAAGCCCAGGAGGAGGACCCGAAAAGCCAGCTCACCATGATGCTCTCCCATAGCTCGAATGGTCTCTCTGGTAGGAATAGTTCCTGGGGTTTGAAGCTAGACTTGACAGATGAGAGAACTGGGTTCACAACTCTTGCTGTGGTTGGGAAATCAGTTGGTGTAGTGTCATATGTGTGTTATGATGGACTGTGATAAGAAAATAAAAGTAGGTGAAGAACAGGATCTCTCAAGATTTGATTGTTGCAAATATGCTCTATATGATCTTGTCCAAGTGTTGGCATTTATCAAAAATAACAGTGCAGGAGCCTGATTACCCTCATGTCATAATTCTAAGTTTCTATTCGCTATTTAGAATGCCCAGCATAAGACTGAAACATGTTTTAAAAGCCCCAAAGACTGGGTTACAGTGGCTGGAATGGTTGGATATGGAACTGTTATCTTCCATTACTAACTATTGCAGGGAATCAGGTAGGAAAGAGAGATTCATCAAAATGGGAGAAAAGGTCCTCTAGGCCAGTGGTTCTCAAAATTGAACACACAATAGAATGATCTGAGGGCTTATTAAAATACAGATTGCTGGAACCCACACTCAGAGTTTTTGATTTAGTAGACCCAGGATGGGGTCCCCAAAATTGGAATTTTTAACAAGTTCCCTGGTGATGTGGTCCAGGGACCATAATTTGAGAATCACTGCCCTACCCTAGTCAGAGACTATCTGGATTATGGTAAACAGGTGATCTTAAAGAGGACTTTGGTGAGTGTGACAATCTAGAAGGAAAAAGGCCAGAATTGAGCTCCTACAGAAGTTCAAGTTCTGGTAATTATTATAGTTCATGAATGTTACTTGTTGAACATGCCTATATTATTATAGATCTTTTAGGAGTACATTTGTAACTTCCTGTTTTCATTTCCTTTCACCCCAGAAGAATCATAGAATGAAACTCTGCTATTCTGTGGCCAAATAATCATGACTTGAGTTTGGGAATATAACTAGTATGCCTGTAGATGATGTAAAGTGATAGTAAGGGAAGATGACTCAGAGATTGGCCATAATAAAACAGAATCCTAAAATCCAGGTCACAATTTTGAGCAACCTTTAGAGCATTATACAGGCTGAGGGGCATCTCCCAGTAATTGAGGTGTCTATGATAGAACTGAAAAGCAAAGGGTCACCTTTTCCAGGGTATTTCCAGAGAGATCCTCCTGGTTTGTCCATGGCAGGTGACAAGCTCAAATTGGGTAGGGTACAGAATTGAGTCTGTAATCAGGACTGTTCTACCTTAATGAAAGACAGCTCTGGCTTGGAAAAGACAGGCAGCTTTGGAGTTCATGCAGATCTTGCAATGATCACTGAAATGACAAGCCATTTTTAAGTATTTTTTTTCTTGTAGTTGTTTTGGTGTTATTTTTTCAGGGGGTTGGAAGTTGGGGCAGGTTGCCAAAGGAAGACAAAGATGGAACTTTCTGGGTATTCAATAAGTGTTCATCCTCCAGTAGTACAGCCTGGGGGAGGGCCACAGAAAGCTCTAACCTGGATTGCCACAGAGGACAGATATTGTGAGCCTGGGGCCATCTGTGCTGGGCAGAAAAAGAATTCAGGTTTACAATGACAGCTCAGGCCCAGTGTGGTGGCTCACACCTGTAATCCTAGCACTCTGGGAGGCTGAGGCAGGAGGATCACTTGAGGTCAGGAGTTTGAGACCAGTCTGAGGAAGAGCAAGGCATCATCTCTACTAAAAAGAGAAAAAATTAGCTGGATGTGGTGGTGTGTGCCTATAGTCCCAGCTACTTGGGAGGCTGAGGCAGGAGGATTGCTTGAGCCCAGGAGTTTGAGGTTGCTGTGAGCTAGGCTGATGCCACAGCACTCTAGCCAGGGCAACAAAGTGAGACTCTGTCTTAAAAAAAAAAAAAAATACAATGACTGCTCAGGATCACAGATTCAGCAGACAGATAAGGTCTAGGCCCGCAGACTGGCAGCAGGTTCTGCTTGTTTGCTTTGGTTAATAGACTGGCTGCTTCTACCTTGACTTACATAGTCTACATGAAGGGACAACAAGTGCGTCACTGCAGGTGCTGGAAAGTGGAGACGAGGAGCTAGAACACTGAGGACGCAGTTTCCAGGCGACCTAAGGAGGTCTCAGGGAGTCAGCAGACAGAGCCTCATTACTAAGAGGCTGGCAGCCCTGTTGTACTCCATTCTTAGTGGGGACTAACATAAACTAACCCCATCTAACACTATTTTGAATGTCTCATTGACAGGGATGCCAAATCCTTCACTTATTTGGATGCTAATTATAACCAGAAGGCAATTCCAGAATTTTTAAGCTATAAAAACAAAAAGGTCAGAGTCTACGTGGCTGAAAAGATAGATGATTTTTTTTTTTTTTTAAAACAACGACTCAGCTAATTTGTTGACCAAAGGTGTTGGGGCTCCTGATTCCTGCTCTGGTTTCCTTTCTGTTCTTCCAGACTACCTTTACTCTTGATTGGAACCTGCCTATCCTGTGGTCAATATTCCTAAAGTTAAGTTGCAAGAAAGTTATCTGAAACCCACAATAAATATCTTTCTTTAAAATTTAAAAATGATTAGGCTCTGAGACAAACCTATTGTATCAAACTATGTTCCAGATAAATAAGTCATGCCACTTCTCTAATTAAAACTCTCCAATTGCTGCTCAAATCACTCACATTAAAACCCCAATCCTTACCCTGGCCCACCCAGATATCCCCTCCAACACCATCTCCTACCAGTTTTCCTCTCATTCCATCCCACTCACAGCCTCCTTGTTGGGCTCAATCACAATGGTTCTCACCTCTGGCCTCTCATTAGAATCCCCTGGGTAGCTCTTGAACAGTGAGGCCCAGACCCCACCCCCAGGCATTCTGATTGAATTCATCTGGGGGAAGCCCTTCACATTGGCACTTTTTTGAAAGCTCCCCTGGTGCCTGTATGTGCAGAGAGCGCTGAGGACATGTGAAGACGCAACAGTACACTTGCTGTCTGCATAAGCAAGGCAACGCACATGGTCCCCGACACATCGTATATACTCAGCTATTTTAAAAATATTTCTTACTCTGTTGAATTGCTTTCATGTTTTTTCCTTTTTGAAAAACTATCACCAAGAATTAGAATTCGTATTTTTTTTTTAATTTCAAAATAGTAGGGGGGTACAAATGCTTTTGTTACATGGATACTTTTCATAATGCTTAAGTTGGGGCTTTTAGTGTGCCCTTCACCAGAATAGTGTTCATTGTACCTAGTAGGTAGGTAGGTTTTTACCTCTCCACTCCTCCCCCCGCCCCGTCCCTCCTCTTGATTTCCAATGACCTTATATCTCTTTGTGCCCGTGTGTGCCCGTCAATTAGCTCCCACAGAATTGGGAATTTTTTAATGTTTTAAAAAATGGTTATTTCAACCAGCAGGAGACTATAGACAACATTTGGAAAGTTTCGGTAGATTAAAAGGGCCCCAATAAGCCCTAAAGATTAATGTAAAACCCTCTCCTTACCAGAGGTAAGTTATTTCCTGGCTTATGGTTCAGTATTTGTGCAGTTAGTGTTTGGGAATAACTAGTTCTCAAACTGACCTTCTACTATTCACTATCAATTTCTGGCAAGAAAACCTAATAGGTCATATTAGTCTGCCTGGGTACAGAAAAACGTACTTTAATCAGGCTGAGATATACAGACTTCTCCTCCTGAGGACACTCAAGGAGGTAGGTGCTAGTCAGGACCTTGGAAATAGTATCTTTAGTAATTTTTGTTGTTAAAGTTAATCTTACATTTAATTATAAGTTTGGTCCATTTGATTTGTTTTGTGTGACTGGGCGAATGAGGAAGAGAACTGGCCTTGAATTTTTACCCTGAGGAATTACATTTGTTTTCATTCTCTTTGCAGAAAAGGGTTTTCTGCCACTGTTTCCAGGAGTCACCAAGAATTAGAGTTGGGTACAGCTCAGAAGTCTTGTGGCAACTTCAGCCTGAGCCACAGTTAATTCTAAATTTCAATATTAATTTAGACTACTTGGAATTTGATGGAATAGCACCCACAAAGAGAGTGGGAGGAGCTTTCAGAGGTAAAACGTTTTGGGTTTAGCTTCTAACACCCAAACTTCCTTGGCTGCAATTTTTTAAATACCAAGTAGCATTGAAGGAATGCCATAAGTAGCAAGTGAATCCAACACAGTCAAATTAATTCCCAAGGCTGGTTTCCTTTCCAGTAGAACAGCACTTTAGAAAAAGACTTTAGTAAGATTAAAAGAGGTTGAGCATGAAACAGTAACCATTGCAGCTTTTTTTTCTCTTTGTTGGTCAGGAAATAGAAATTTGGTACTCTAGTTTTGGTTGCCATGAAAGTCTTTTGATTAGTGAGGGCAAGGAAATTGCTCTGTTTAGCATAATCCCAGAGACCACTGTGAGGGATTGTATGAACATCTCACAGTTGCCAGCTGAGATTAAGCCAACTCACAGCCATCCAGGTTAGACCTGCAAGAAAAATCGTGTGAGCACATGCACGTGGGCATCTTAGGAAGAAGCAGTGCACCAGGTGAAGCCCTGACATTGAAATCTCATGTCTCTCTGCATTTTTCTTGCTGTATTGAAACCTTATTTTCACAGATTTCTGGCAGTATTTCATATAATGTCATAAAAAGTAAAATCTTTGCATTTAGGAAGGATTTATTTAATCCACACATAATAAGAATCACAATCAAGTAGGTGTACAGGTGTATGTAAAACCAATCACTCAAAGCTCATTTTTAAATAAGATTTATGAAGAATTTGGAAACACCAAAACCAAACATTCTAAAATACTTCCTCAGACAAGAAAACCAGCAATTTCACAAGTAAAAAAAGCAAATGACCATATACTTACCAAAGGGGCAGGCGTGGCGATGGTCGTCTGGCCGTTACCTTTCATAGATGGTTTCTGCGTCCTCTCCTCTTGCCTGTGCAGCTTTGTTATGGCCAAGTGCGATTGGGCCATGACCTGAACTCCTTCACTCCACTGGGTGGGGCTAATCAATGGTAGGAATGATGATTAAGCAAGGAGGGAAGGGGAAACACCTTCATAGGTTCTCCGTCATCTGCTGCAGGGACTCTCCTCTTCAGTGAGTATAAGAAGCATCAGAGGAATTTGTTACAAATAGAGATTTCCCTGGACCTACCTTCAGATTTTGATTCAGTAAGTCTGGTTTGGGGGACGGGGATTTGCACTTTAGTGGAGATTTCCCCCTGCCCTTCTCTCTAGCTTCATTTCATACATTTCATACTAGACCATTTCTTCCCCTACATTGTAGACTCGGCTATAACCAACTCCTCGAAGATCTGAGAACCCAGTGAGCTTTACCCATGCTTGGAATGGTTTCCACTTCCTCTCCCCACCTTTAACACACACACACACTCCTTGTGCGACTGAAGCGCACATTGAATCGAAGAAAAATATTAGGCACTGCCTTCTCTCCCCAGTCTCCTTTCTCTGCAATCGTGTTCGAGTTGCGTTTTATATATGATGTATTTTCTTGCTTAAATGCTGTCTCCTTCATTAGACTGTGAACTTCTAAATGTAGGAACCATGCTTATTATTCATCTTTATACCCTCAGCTATCCAATTCTCAACATATCATCTGATATTAAATAAGTACTCAATGAAAATACATTGAACTAAATCAAATGTTTGTTGAAGCAAAGAATTATGGATTCCAGCTCATAATTTGTCCTTAAGTAACTGAGACTTGACAGAATTAGGATAGTGATAACTTGCCGAGTTATAAAAATGGCTGTTCACGGAAAAAAGTCAGGTAAGCATAAAATTATAAAATAATTAGTAAAGAACAAGTGAATATAATCTTGTTCTTCGTATGAACTGCTAAATAAAAGGCCACTTTTGTAAAATAAAAACTCTGATCATTGGAATTTAACTTTTTAAATATAGTTCTAAGCTTATTTTCTAGAGTCAAAGTGCTCAAGATCAAAATTAAGCAGAAAAGTTTATCCTAGTGAAAAAAGAAGAGCCTGCTATTTTTTACGTCTTTTCTCTCAAGTGGGTGGGATGAATTAGACCCAACTTCAAAGCAACATGAATTATGGTTCAGTTTTTTCTTTTCTCTTCACCTTAGATTTGATTTTCCTTTCTCTCCAGAAAATTCAATCCTGAAAAATGACTATAGAGAGGTGGCATGAATGAAGATGTAGTTCTTCTTTCCTGTACTGGAAAATGTTAGAAAGAAAGAACATAAATGGCGACATTATGTGTTGATGAGGAAGTTGAGACAGCCATAGGTTGTCACGCCCACAGCTGCAGAGGGCAGGAGGCTCTGAAGGGGAAGCAAAGACACACTTTGCTACCTTGCTTACCTTACTGGGTTGTTGCAACGGACATTTAAAAAAGAAAAGAGGAAACTGATACAAAGTGGATTTGATGACAAAGCTATATTAATATGGGTAGATAGTCCATAGGCCAGATAAACTGAAAAATAGTAGCACAGTAAAGACAGTATCAAGGAGTAGGCTGTTTCCAACATTGTCTATATATTCTGTTCACGTATTCCGGAAAAATTACCAAATCCATAGTAAGGTGTTTCTATAGGCAACTTTTGGGGCATTGCCATGTATGCATTTGTGATCTTAATTCTCTTGGAGATTTTCTATAGATTTGTATTTGAGCGTAACAAAGAAATTTCTGTCTGGTCACTGAGTCTGTTCAGATGGGGGCAATTTTCATATTTCCCTAAAGACTGGTGTTATTTATTGAAAGTTGGAATTATTTGGATACCTTCTGAAAACTTGGAAGGATTATCCTTCCTGCTGCTAGCTTGGCTGTTGGATGGAGCATGGGGTTTTGAAAGCACATGAGCTTTGGAGTGAGGTGGACCTGGGTGTGACTGCTGGTTCTACAACTTACTAGCTATGGGCTTTCAGGCAAATTATTTTATTTCTTGGAGCCTCAGTTTTTGTGTTGTTAATACTCGTGCATGACATTGTTAACAACTGTGATATTTGTGAAAGTGTCTAACTAGTACAGAATCTTATATGTAGAGTCTCCATAAATGCTGATTTTAATTTTAGTATTATGTGCTTCAGTTAACTCAATTACTTTTCTATTATTTTTATAAATTTTCAACCTTTGGATTTTAGAAAAGATATCCACTTCTTTGTTATTTTCCTCCTTCCTAGAAGTTTTTCATATCTACTTCTGTACCTTCCTTGAGTTACTGATTTATTACTGATGTGGCAGGGTGTACTAGCACGTAGGTCAAGAGATGTCCCCATCTCTAGGTTGAGGGGTTTCTGAGTTTACTTGATGTTTATGGTTCCCCAGGACCCTGTAGTAGCTGGAGTTGATATAAGCTATATTTACCATTCGGTTCTCTCTTCTTCGTGTATATGAACATTCCATCATCTGAGACATGTTGTTTAGAAATCTAGTCCTCCCTCAGGCTTCAGGTTTAAATTCTGAAACATCTTAGGTCCCTGGATACTCAACTCATGCTGGCGATGAAGTAGTACTAATTTTGTTACATTTGGCTGTCTTTTGCATCCCACTTTTTGGAAATTAACTCAGAAAAAAGGGAGAAAATCTAAATAAATCAATGAAAAATTGCTGATGGTTGACAGGACCTGTAAGAATTCATTTGCTGTTACTCTCTTCTGTATCCCAGTTTCTTAGCAGTGGTGGTGACTACCTGAGGTTCCCCAGATGAACTTTCTCACTTTGATTTCTGTTTGGGAGTCATTATCCACTTCTATCCACTTTCCAAGTCTGCTTCCTTTTACCTTGTCTCCTTGTTCTTTCTGGGATTGGGACTCTGAATCCTCCAAGGTTTGAAAGGTAGCCAAACATTATTTATTATTTTTGTAGCCTTGTAGGCATTTGGAAAATGTTTGGCTTTAAATCGGTTTCAATAAAATAGTTGGCTGATGTTGCAAATGAGCATTTTGGCTGGAATTTTGTTAAATACCAGTTTGAATTTTGGTAAAGCTGCCCTGAATACATCTATCTTTGTCAATGGATTTGTTTGTTTATTAAGTGCATACTTTTTGGATTTTTGTGGGAAGAGAAGGTCAGACAGAGGAGCACAAGGATTAGAAGTGATTACGAATAGAGAAAAGGATTCATGGAGAATGGTGTCCAGAGATAAAGCATTACGAGAAGGGAGTTTGAATCATACTGTGCATAAGTGGGTGTTGAGTCCAAGGCCAAAGCCGGAACTGCCATTGAGCTGAGCTTCCCATTGGCATGTTCCCCACATTCTGAATGATGGAGACATTCTTAAATAGGTAGTCACAATTAACAACAGAGCCTAAGGGTTAGTGATATAAAGGATGGTTCCCAAGAAAAAGCTTTATCCTTCTCTAATTCAAGCTTCTACAAAGCCTTACAAACAAGCCAGCTCTACTTCAAGAGATATAGTGCATTCTCCACCACTGGCAGCCGAACAGATGAATAAATAATCTCTTCGGGGAAAGCCATTAGCAGGTTGGATAATGATAATAACATGAGCAATTGGAGAGAAATAAAATAGTTGCTATTAGAATAATCATTAGGGGTTGCCTATGTGTGATTAGCTTGCTTAAGACTTGGCTTACACTACCTTCTTGTTTTTAAAAAAGAAAATTTTGAAGGTTTCCTTTCTGGAGATCAGAAACATAGCAATAACTAACTCGAGTGGCATGAGGCACTGATCTGCTCAGTGGGACTGTAGTTGTAGTGCCTGAATCAGTTTGGACCTACTTTCTTTGGTAGAGTACACCCACAGTAAAAGAAGGAGGGAGATTTATCCTGAAATGTTTTAAGAGAGAGTATTTAGAATTTAGACCACTGAGGACTCTTGCAACAGAGAATAAACTTCAGTCTGTATTTTTGTCAGAGTTTTCTAAAAGAATACTTGGTTTGGGAAGATGGGAGAAATGTTAAAGACAATAATCACAAAAGAGTGGACGATGATTAGGCACTGAAGCCTGTAAGCCCTTAAGACTCCATGACAGAATGTTGGGCAAGGTTGCAAATGGGTTGACTGACTTACTGTTAGCTCCTTGGAGGAAGGGGCCGGGTTTGAGATTTCTTCTGTATCTCTCACAGTGCCTGCCTGGACCTCACTGGCTTCTTAATGAGGAGTTGAGTGCCATGCCACAATCTGGCAGGATTCACACCCTACAAGAAGGTGGTTATTCTAGAAGCAAATGCATCCTCATGGTCAATTTAACTGGCTAATGACCCAGCAAAGAGGCATAACCCAATCAAAACCTCAGTTTTTCCATTTAAAAATGGGATCCCAGTATCCTTCTCATAGGGTTGTTAGGGGTTTAAATAAGAATATTTATGTAAAGTGCCTAACAATGCCCGATATAGAGCCATACTACCACTATGAACAGTATCAAAAGCTGCAATTTAATGAGTGAAGACCATGTGGCTACCCTAAGTATTTTATGTAGAGTATCTCATTTGATCTTGACAACGACTCTATCAGGAAGGTTCTTACAGAAATCAAACTGAAAATGGGAGAGTGTCCAATAGCAGTGTCTTTTCGTGGAGCTGCAAAGCAACATGGGATTCGTTTTCTGGAAATACAAGTTCCAGAGACATACTGAGAAAAGGAGAGTGCGAGAGAGATGTCAGGAGGCATAGTCATTTCCTAATTCCAAGAGCCCTTTGTGAAGAGGAGCCTGAGAAAGCTACCTAGCAAGCACTTGTGAAAGGACGCTTGGATCTTTGTAGCGCAGCAGCAAGAGTGGATACATAGATCAGGAAAATATGTCAGGAAATACTGTCAGGAAAGAATGAATGAAACACTTTCTGTATCATTTGGGAGATAATAAGGGAAGTTCAGGACCAATTAGAGAGGACAGGGGCCCAGCCTAGGGAAGAAGACCCATGTGGGGTATGGGGATTGAAGGAAGGGGGGAAGGAAGCCTAAGGGGAGAATATCTGATGTCTAAGGCCTGAGACCTAAAAACAATCTCTGAGGATGGAGGTTGAAGAATTAAAGTCCCCAAGACAAGAAATGAGGGCTCTAGGAAAGGGAGAATAAATACCCCAGCTATTCTGATTGTGTGCTTGCATGTCTTTGGGGAAGGGATGTCAGGACTCTTTATAAATACATATTTTTAAACTATTTCATTGAGGCAAATACACTTAGAGAAAAACGCACAAATCATAAGCATGCAGTTTGATGAATTATCACAAAGTGAACACACCCATGTAGCCACCACCCAGGTCAAGAAAGAGCACATTACCATCTTTATAAATATTTACTATTCATGATTTTCACATGCTTAGTTTCTTAAATGTGTATGCTTATAATGTAGACATTTAAAGTCAAATGTGGCCAGTTAGGATGTTTCATGCATAAAGTGAGAAAAGAGGGCTGGTTCTAAAAATGAGTTGGGGAAAATACTTAAAAGCCATAAAGTTCTGTAAAAGGGATATACTAAAATCTGCATAAGTTATAATTAAAATCTGAAGTAAGAGATAATTTTATACACTTCCCAGATCCATTAGGGTACTGAAAAAATTGAGGTTCAAGGAATAATCCCCATTTTTTTTTAAAAAAGGAATATGTTGCTTAAAGCCTTCGAGAAATTACAGCTTTTGGCACTGTCCCAAGACATAGTGTGCTCAGCAACTATTTCTCAATAATGACAATGGTGATAAGTTACCTTTTTAATATAAAACATGGTGATCTCTGGTCCCCCTAAAGCAATAACATGTGCAAAGAAATATGGCTTTTAGTACTCTGAAGTTCCTGCTTGGTGCCTCAGGAGAGAGAATATTCTATGTGTGTTAGTGGTGATGTGTTTTACACACAAATTAAAGCCATTTTGCCCTTCACCTTCGTCCCTCTGCACAACCACAGTTCTGGGTTTTGCAGCAATAGAAAGAGGGAAAGAAAATAAGAGGCAAGATGATGAGGACAAGAAATAACTTAGAGGAAAATAAATGCTGACTTAAAGCCACTCCTTTTGCTTCAAGGAATCAATACTACAAAGTAGTATAGCAATTAACCACACCTTTTATCAGGTCAGATTTCATTAAGTGCATACTTTTACTTTGGTAGATAGTCATCTGTGAGCTGAAGAAGGTTCTCCATGGCAGCTACCATGGTAGGTGATCATAAGATAGAAAAGGAAAAGCCATTTGCCAAATGGGAAGTTATCTAACATTTACAGACTATAATATCCTTAATGGATCTACTCAAAACTTTACAGAAGACAGAGCTGACATGTGTAAATTTGATGATGAATAATAAATATAGTAACATTATCCTGTTTGTGAGCACTAATAACTCAAGCCTGGTCTTAGGAACCCCCCAAATGATTCCTGCTGTGCTACAAATATATTAATGATTTGCTCTGCTTTGATTTTTAGGTTGGCAGAAATAATTAGGAAGGGATGAGGCATCTATTTTATAACAATATGTGAATTTTATGGTTTGTCACGTCCTTAGCAACAGCATTTAGCATTTGCCCATTGGGGTTAAAGTATAAACAGATGTTGAATTCCTATAAACCTTTCTTGTTTGTTGTCTACTTTAGCTAGTGGATTACAGTTTAGTATTTGATTTAACCATTTGGCTTATATGAAAAATCAAATAATTCTTTAGGGCACTTTTATTAGAATATAGACTAGTCAATTCTTTAGGAATAAGTGCCATGTGGTGCAAAGAAAACTGGGTTCCAGTTTCAGTTTTACTGCTAACCAGCTAACCAGCTGTATGACCTGTGGCCACTGAACCTCTGGGCCTTAAAATTGGGTAGTTGTTAAAATTATGGACTTTGGAGCCAAATAGAACTGATTCAAGGCTCTTACTCAATCTCTAGGAGCCTCAGGTTTCTCATCTGCAAAATAGGACCACTAATAGCCTGACTTAATATAAGGCTGTTATGAGGACTAAATGGGACTATCCATGTAAAATGCCCAGCATACACTCAGTGCTCAACAAATAATAAAGTTGGAATAACTGGTCACTATTTACCTTTCCAGATCTGAAATGTTTTGATTCTGTGAATCATGGGGCTTCTGAAGTGTCTTTTAAGATTACATCCAGTTAGGAATTTCAGGTCTTTTAGAGGTGGCACATTGTAGCCAAGCTTTACTTCTGCATAGGCCCTTGAGCATTGGTGTATTTTAGTCGTACACCTACTGAAAACCCTGACACCCCTTGAAAGGAAAGAGGAGGAAACTTGTTACCTTGTCAGAAGAGGAAAGATTATGCGGACTTGTCTAGCATGTTCCTTCAAGAGAAACTGTTTGCTTGCCTTAAGGGTTGGTGTCCTTGGTATCACCAAGGCTGGGGCAAAGGAGCATGACTGGGCCTGGGAAGCAGGATGATCAAAGACACAAGACCAGTGTCCGTAGGAGGGGCTAATGAGGGCGGTAAATGAATCCTCCCATCAGCATCCTCTGTTGTGCAGTTTCCACGGCTGTGGGTGCAGCCTGCAGTGGAGAGAAACAGCAGCAGGAGACCAGGCCATCCCCAAAGCTTGCCCAATTCACCCCAAGCATAAGAAAAACATCCATCATCTTTCCAGGCCTTCATCATTGACAAGTGTTTTACTAGCCATGAGAAGTAAATAGGAAAGAGGATACCGTGCTTGTTTTAAAGATGTGGAAAATTAGACCCAGAGAGGCTTAAGTAGGGGAATCAAATATTTAGGACCTAGCTTTCCTGACCTGTAGTTCCATGCTTGTTTCTCATGCTGTTTTGTCCCAGATGTAGAGTTGTGCACAATCACACAGTTTCTCTTTCCTTCCCCTTTATGTCTTTCTGAGCTTCAGCTTCTTCACTCATAAAACAGGACTCTCAATAATACTTTCTTCACTGGGTTTATGAGAAAACTAAATTAGATAATGTGTATAGAGTGCTTCATGCAGTAGTAAAGCTACTAGTTGCTGCTGTTAGATGGTTATAACTCTCCTACTACCAAGGAGGTTGCTAAATTTCTAGTATTGCTTTTTATTGTTTCCTCCAATGGAATCTCATGTTTTGAAAGATTTTTGTATATCAAACTGCATACATTAGTTAATAATTTTTTCTTTTGTCATTATCACAGGCATTTAAGACTGCCAATTGAACCTTCTGATCAGCAATTGCATCAATATTGAATTGATTTAATTTGAATGAAAGCAAAGAAATCTGATATTTAGAGAGCCTCTTTATCCTCATCTAAGTAAATGTACTTCCTTCAGGTCGCCTGAAGTGTCTAAAACGTTTTGCTGATCTCTAGCACTGTCTTTGCAGATTTTGGATATAGTTGGGCTCTCACTTTTCAATGAATAAGCCAAACCTTATAATTATAATCTGAGTGAGTTGACATTTTGTGTGTGATCTAATTCAATTTTTGAATGTTACAATTTTTTCCATCATATCATGGGAAATTGGTGTGGTCAGGAAGAAATCAAAATGAATTCATCAAGAATGAAACTGAAGACGAATTTTTAACATGCTACCAGAAGTTATTGATTAACAGGCATGCTAATGTTTCAGAGAATACATTCTGATATGTTAGAATCAAATTATGTATTTTATTCATTGTCATTAAAGGCCAAGTTCAATTATAATTTTTTGGTTTTTGTTTTACTCTTCAAATTTTGTTTGACATTATGAAATTTTTATAATATTAGAGGGGAAAGGAAAAGAAAATTTTTAGGTATATAGAAATTAGATAACCAAATTTAAAAGAAATTCAATTACATATAGAAATTTATAACCAAATCTAACTGTTAAGAGGGCAAATTATAAAGGATGTTGAAAGACAAATTTATATAAACTCATCTCTTATAATGATAAGATGTGTTTCATAGAGAACAAGTCTTGAGTGTTTCAAATATTATTGGGCCAGGCTAAAATAATTTCATTGTGAGAGCATTTTCCTTCTCTGTGTGCAGTCTAAGTGCATATTTTGTGCTCTTAGGAATAACTTTCCAAAGCTGTGTGAAGAATGTAGCAATAAAATCTAATAAGAATTATGGCTCATGACTTGAATGATGTCAGTACCCTTTTAATCCTCCCAAACATGAAAACGTTTTCTCCTTCTAAATAAGATTTAACTCTTTATTTCTAAGGAAATAAATAGAGTTCTACAATTCCACTGGCAAAATAAGAGTTAAAGGAAGACGTTTTTTTCCATTATTAAAGCTTGTGCTTACTATTAAGATCACCACTTTAGACAAGTGTTTGAGAATCTTTTTGTGAATACATATTATTTTGTCTGTTTTTTGTATACTATTCAACATCAGATGACCTCCAAGTTCAGTGTTCAAGTTATAATCTTTTGTTTTCTTTAAGCCAGTGGTCTCAAACTTGAGCATGAATGAGAATCATCTGGAAGGCTTGTGAAAACAGATTGTTGCACCCATTCTGACTTTCTGATTCAGGAGGCCTCTGGTGGTGTGCAAGAATTTGCATTTCTAATAGATCCCCAGGTGATGCTGATGATGCTAGTCTGAGTATCACACTTTGACAACAACTGTTTTAAGACATGTTACAAACAACCTTCTTATTTTATAATTTAATATGGTGGGCTTTAATTATTATGAGGCAAGTAGTCCCCTTGGTTTAGAAGAAGTAGCTGGAGTTCAGTAAATTAGCTATAGCTTGTTTTTTTTGGCCACACTAGATTTATTCCAAGTTAAAGAATTTCATACAGAAAAGCATAGTTGATGAAATGGTTTGATGCTTGAAGATGTCAGACTGTAGAATCTCTACGGGTAAGTGTGTGATTTCTTCAGTGACATCACATTTGCCTGCAGAGATTTTCCAGTCTGCCACTCTGAAGTTGTATATAAGATGGAAAAAAAGTTGTCTTCATTCTAGAATGATTTTTCCGGTCCTGCTAGATTTTAAAACTGTATTTATTCAAGGTTAAAAGTGGATTGAAGTAGGAGTTATAGTTGGGACTCGGATAGGTGAGTAAATGAGAATGGATACTCTCTAATTCTGCACGTATCTCCGTGGAGAGTGAAGGAAAAGGGGAAAAGTGAAGCTTCCCTAAGCCACAATCAATCTCATTTGTAACAGTGTTTTAGCCAAACTAACAGGCTTGAGTTTCAAGCAATTTTATCTTACGCTAGACATTGCAGTTGAGTTTCCAGGGTCTTTCATAATTTACAGTTATGCCTAAGTAGTAACAAGAGAAATGAGTAGAACAAGGTGAGGTGCTTCTCATTTTTATTCTCCCTGTCTGTCTTCTACCTAGTAACTGTCTTATGATAAATAGCGTCACTTGCTGCTAATCTCTAATGTGCAAAATATGCAATATTTACTTTAGGAGCTCAATAAGGTAATTTGTGAATATTGTGGTATCATTAACTCTACGTTGTTTTTTTGTCAATGTCAACTATAAATTTATTTCAACATTTCCCTAGACCAGGGACTTCATGTATTTTGTTCCCTGATGTATCCCAGCACATAGAACAGTTCCTGGCCTATATAGTAGGTGCTCAATAAACATTTATTGTTGAATGGCCAGTAATTCACTTAGAATTTTTCTGCACATGCGTGTTTACCATTAGAAAAGAGATATCAAATCACACATTTTATTGCTATTAGAGGGACATTTAATTTTAGACAAGATAAAATCAGAGAACATCTAAATATGTAAAATCCATTTTGGTAATAAAGAACAGTCTTATAATAAAATACATTATAATGGAACTTTTTTGTAATGCTTGGTTTAGGGGTGGAATTAGCAATTTCCTCAGTGTCTAACCATGTTACATTATGCCTTCCAGGTATATAGTTGTATTTAAGATGATGAGGTTTTTAAAATTTAGAAGTTTTTTAAATCCCAGAAATTAAAAAGTTAAAGCAAAAACATTGATCTCAAAAGGTAAGAGAACACTGAAAACAGGGGGCAATGGCTGACCCTTGATGGTCTGGATCTGTACTGTTCATTAGAGTAGCCACTTGCCACATGTGTCTATTTAAATTTAAAATTTTAAA
Source organism: Eulemur rufifrons (assembly GCF_041146395.1). Lineage (NCBI taxonomy): Eukaryota > Metazoa > Chordata > Mammalia > Primates > Lemuridae > Eulemur > Eulemur rufifrons. The sequence goes on along the minus strand of NC_091001.1, from coordinate 72,248,967 downwards.
AATCAAATTGAAAGTTTAATTTCTCAAATGTACAAGGCATACGTTAAGCATTCAAGAATCACAGTGGCTTGTGGATACCATGTTGGATAACACAGATACAGAATATTTCAGATAAGTTTTTTAGTCCTGAGTTGTATCCAAATTTATGTAATAATGAATAACAAAATGAGGTTTGTATGTTTATACTACACAATGCAGTGTCTTGATTATCTGTTAATCTGCCATATACACATCCTTGGACCTCAAGATAACTTTAAAAGCATCCTCTCAATTGCATGCTGACTTTTCTAAATAAACCGTAAATACAAACTTAACATTAGATCTCTCATAAGTGTGTAGAGGACATAACAGGTGGCCCTGATCTCATGTAAGTGGAGCTAAAATAATGTGTTGAAATAATTGCGGCTTAGAAAGATAGAAAACATCTGGGCTTTAAGAGAGAACATTTCCATCCTTTTTGCTGATTTTTAAATTAGAGGGCTACATCATTCTGGGTTAAATAAAAAGAATGGGCTCATGTTAGGAACTCCATGATCCACAGTCTGTTCATCTAAGCTCCAAAGGATGGGACTAGTATACCTTGGTTATGGAAGATAAACAAGGCTTCTAATACCATCATTCATTTTCTCTTCTTAAATCATGATTTTTGTTTTATATGCACTTGCAGGACCTGGTTAACAATATCACTTGTTCTCTTGAAGGGTAATTGAATTTGTGAATGATGGAATCATAGTTGCCATGTCCCCAATTGCTGATATCTTGTTTGTTTCTTTGCTCCATGGGGAAGGCATGAATGGAATAGAGCTTTGAGACAGCATCATCATTTTAGTTGCCTCTGTGACTAGGCTCTTTAGAGAAAGGTAGCCTATAATATGGGGCTTCTGTTAGTTTTAAGCACTTAGGTAGAGAGACCCCTCTATAAATGCAAGTATTTGATATGTGAGCATTATCTGCCTTAAACATATTAGTACAGATGAATTTATACGATTATTCCTAACAGACATTAAAGATCTGAAAAAATCAAATGGTACAGTTACATTTTGAAAGCTCGGGAGGCCAAGTTCTACTCAGTGATTCTCAACCTTGGCTGCATATCAGAAACATCTTGGATTTATGGAAAAGACAGATTTCCAAGCTCTAACGAAGACCTCCTGAACCTAAACTTCCAAGATGTGGACTTAAGAAGTCTCTTTTTTTTAAAAAAAAATAATAAACTTTATTTCTTTTTAGAACAGTTATAGGTTCATGACAAAACTGAGTGGAAAGTACAGAGAGTTCCCATATACCCCATCCCCACACACGTACAACCTCCCTCACTACGGACATCTCGCACCACATTGACACATCATTATTACCCAAATTCTCGGTTTACATTAGAGTTTGTTCTTAGTGTTCTATGTGTTTTGACAAATGTATAATGATGTGTATCCATCATTGTAGTAACATACCAAATAGTTTTACTGCCCTAAAAATTCTATGCTGCCTATTCACCCTTTCCTCCCCTCTAAATTCTGGAAACCACTGATCTTTCTATTGTCTCCATAGTTTTGCCTTCTCCCAAATGCCAAATAGTTGGAATTACACCGTATCTAGCCTTTTCAGATTGGCTTCTTAACTTAGTAATATATATTTGAGTTTCCTTCATGTCTTTTCATGACTTGATACCCCATTTCTTTTCGCTCCTGAATAGTATTCCTTTGTCTGGATGTATCGCAGTTTATTTACCCTTTCACCTACTGAAAGACATCTTAGTTTCTTCCAACTTTTGGTAATTATGAATAAAGCCGCTGTAAATACGTGTGTGTAAGTTTTTGTGTGAGTAAAAGTTTTCAGTCTCTTTGGGTAAATACCAAGGAGTCTGATTGCTGGATTGTATGGCCAGAGTATGTTTAGTTTTGTAAGAAACTGACAAATTGTTTTCCGAAGTGCTGTACCATTTTGCATTCCCATCAGCAATGAATAAGAGCTGCTGTTGCTCCACATCTTCACCAGAAATTAGTGTTAGTGTTCTGGATTTTGGCCATTCTAATAGTTATATAGTGGTATCTCCTTGTTGTTCTAATTTGCAATTCTCTGATGACATATGATGTTGAACATCTTTCATATGCTACTTATCATATCTTCTTTGGTGAGGTGTCTATTCAAATCTTTTGCCTATTTTTTCATTAGTTGCATTTTCTTATTGTTGAATTTTAAGAGTTTTTTGTATATTTTGGATAATAGTCCTTTATCAGATGTGTTTTTTGCAAATATTTTCTTCCAGTCTGTGGCTTATCTACTCAATCTCTTGACATCATCTTTTGCAGAGTAGAAGTTTTAAATTTTCATGAAGTCCAGTTTATCAATTATTTGTGTCATAGGTCACGTCTTTGTTGTTATATCTAAAAAGTCATTGACATACCCAAGGTCTTCTTGGTTTTCTCCTATGCTATCTTCTAGGAGCTTTATGGTTTTACATTTTATGTTTAGGTCTATGATCCATTTTGAGTAAGATTCATATTTTTGCATGTGGATGTTCAGTAGTTCTAGCACCATTTCCTGAAAAGACTGTCTTTGCTCCTTTGTCAAAGATCAGCTAATTATACTTATGTGGGTCTATATCTGGGCTGTCTATTATGTTCCATTGATCTTCTTGTCTATTCTTTCACCAATACCACAGTGTCTTGACTACTCTAGTGGTATAGGAAGTCTTGAATTTGGGCAGTATCAGTTCTCTGATTTTTTTCTTCTCCTTTATTATTGAATTGATATTCTGGATCTTTTGCCTCTTCATATAAACTTTAGAATCAGTTTGTCAATATCCACAAAATAACTTTCTGGGATTTTGATTGGGTCTGCGTTGAATCTATAGATCAAGTTGGGAAGAACTGATATCTTGACAATATTGAGTCTTCTTATCCATGAACATGGAATATCTCTCCATTTATTTAGTTCTTCCTTGATATCTTTTATCAGAATTTTGTAGTTTTTTTCACATAGACCTTGTACATCTTTTGTTAGAGTTATAGTAAGTATTTCTTTCGGGGGGGCTAATGTAAATGATAACATGTTTGTAATTTCAAATTTCACTATCATTGCTTGTATATAGGAAAAAGATTGATCTTATATCCTGCAACCTTGCTATAATTGCTTATTTCTGGGAGTTTTTCTGTTGATTCTTTTGGATTTTCTACATAGACAATCATGCCATCTGTGAAAAAAGACAGTTTTATTTCTTCTTTTCCAATCTGTATACTATATACATTTTGTTTTCCTTTTCTTGTTTTATTGCTTAAGGTAGGACTTCCAGTATGGTGTTGAGAGGGGACATTCTTGTCTTATTTCTGATCTTAGTGGGAAAGCTTTGAATTTCTCACCATTAAGTATGATGTTAACTGGAGGTTTGTTATAAATATTCTTTATAAAGTTGAGGAAGTTCCCCTCTATTCCTAGTTTACTGAGAGTTTTTTTTTTTTTTATCATGAATGGGTATTGAATTTTGTCAAATACTATTTCTGCATCTATTGATAGGATGTTGTGATTTTTCTTCTTTTTCTTGTTGATGTGCTAGATTACATTAATTAATTTTCAAATGTTGAACCATCCTGGGATAAATACCTTTTGGTCATGGTATGTAATTCTTTTTTATACATTGTTGGGTTTGCTTTGCTAATATTTTGTGGAGTATTTTTGCATCTCTGTCCATGAGAGGTATTGGTCTGTAGTTGTCCTTTCTTATAATGTCTTTGTCTGGTTTTGGCATTAGAATAAGGCTGGTCTCATGGGATGAATTAGGAAGAATTCCCTCTGCTTCTATTTTCTGTAAGAGACGATAAAGAATTGCTATAATTTCTTCCTTGAATATTTGGTAGAATGCATCATCCAGACCTTCCGCTTTTTGTATTACAAGGTAATTAATTATTGATTCAATTTCATTAATAGATACAGGCTATTCAGATTGACTATATCTTCTTGAGTGAGTTTTGGCAGATTGTGCCTTTCAAGGAATTGGTCCATTTCAACTAGATTATCAAATTTATGGGCATAGAGTTGTTCATAATATTCCTTTATTTTCCTTTTAATACCCATGGTATCTGTAGTGATGTCCCATTTTTCATTTCTGGTATTAGTGCTCATCTTTAAGGTATTAGTCTTATATATATATATTTTAGTTAACCTTGATAGAGATTTATCAATTATATTATCTTTTCAAAGAACCAGCTTTTGGTTTTGTTGAATTTCTGTTTTCAATTTCATTGATTTCTGCTCTAATTTTTATTTCTTTTCTTCTGCTTACTTTGGATTAAATTTGTTCTTTTTTCCCTAGTTTTTTAAGGTGGAAGCTTACATTATTGATTTTAGATCTCTCTTCTTTTCTAATATATGTATTCAATGCTATAAATTTCCCTCTATGCACTGCTTTCACTGCATTCCAAAAATTCTGATAAGTTATGTTTTCATTTTCATTTAGTTCAGAATATTTTTGATTTCTCTTGAGATTTATTCTTTGACCCATTTGTTATCTAGAAGTCTGTTTAATTGACAATTTTTTTTGCATTTTCCTGCTATCTTTCTGTTATTGATTTTTGCTTAATTCCATTGTGGCTTGAGAGCATATATTGTATGATTTCTATCCTTTTCAATTTTTTAAGGTTTATTTTATGGCCCAGAAAGCATTCTGTCTTGGTGAATGTTCCATGTGAGCTTCAGAAGGATGTGTAATCTGTTGTTATTAGATGAAGTAATCTATGGATGTCAATTATATCCAGTTGATTAATGGTATTGTTGAGTTCAACTATGTTCTCACTGATTTTCTGCCTGTTGGATCTGTCCATTTCTGATAGAGGGATGTTAAAGTATCCAATTATAATATTGGATTCTTCTATTTCTCCTTGCATTTCTATTATTTTTTTCCTCACATATTTTGGCACTCTGTTTAGGAGCACACATGTTAAGAATTGTTATGTCTTTTTGGAAGATGGACCCCTTTAACATTATGTAATACCCCTATTTATCTCTGATAACTTTTCTTGCTCTGAAGTCTGCTCTGTTTTAAATTAATATAGCTATTCCTGCTTTCTTTCCTTTTTAAATTTTCTGTTTTCTTTTGATTAGTGTCAGCATGGTATATCTTTTGCCATACCTTTACTTTTAATATACATGTATCTTTATATTTAAAGTGGGTTTCTTATAGAAACCCATATAGTTAGATCTTGTTCTTTAACCCACTCTGATAATCTCTGTCATTTAATTGATGTGTAGAGACCATTGATGGTTAAAGTGATTATTATTATAATTGAATATCTACCTCATTTGTTATTATTTTCTATTTGTTGCCTCTTGCTCTTCATTCCTATTTTTGTCTTCTACACATTTTTCTGCTTTTTGTAGTTTTAATTGAACATTTTATACAATTCTATTTTCTACCCCCCTCTTTTTTTTACTTTTTTAGTGGTTGACCCAGAGTTTGCAATAGACATTTACAACTAACTCAAGTCCAATTAACATTATACTGATTCATGGGTAGTGTAAATACTTTATAATAATAAAATATTCCTAATTCCTCTGTTCTATCCCTGGTATCATTGCTATTACTCATTTTACTTATACATAAGCACATATGTGTCTATGTGTGTGCATATATATGTATGAAACATTCAAGCCTACATAATTGAATACATCATTGCTATTATTGTGAATAAACTGTTATGTGTTAAATCAATTAAGAATAAGAAAAATAAACATTTTTATTTTTACCTTCACTTATTCAATCTCCAGTGCTCTTCCTTTCTTTATGTAGATCTGAGCTTCTGACTTATATAACCTTCCTTTGCTCTGAAGAACTTTTAAAATTGCTTGCAAGGTAGGTCTACTGGCAAAAAATTCCCTCAATTTTTGTCTAAGAAAGTCTTTATTTCTCTTTTACTTTTAAAGAGTAATTTTATAAGGTACAGAATTCTAGGTTGGTGGTTTTGTTTCTCTCAACAATTTAAACATTTCATACCACTCTCTTCTTCCTTGCATGTTCTAAGGAGCAGTCAGTTATAATTCTTATCTTTGCTCATCTATAGGTAAGGTATAAGGGCCCCATTATGACTGAGTCCCCCTCAAGTTTTTAACTCTCCAACTTAACCAAACTGATCTTGTAGGAACTGCAGTTCTGGTTTTCCTACCCTGTCACTGGTTCCCAAGGAGGGAAGTTGTGATTCTCTATATTTTCCTGTCTGTTTCTGTAATTTTGAGGGGCAAAAATGTCTTGTGACCTCACTCCTCTGATAGATCTTAGAAGAGTTGTTGATTTTCATCTCTGTTTTTTAAGATGAGTCTTATGATTGGGTAGGTTTAGAGCTCTGTGGTTTTAACCTTTAAAAAGTAATGCCATCTTATTTCCAAAAAATCTATGAATTTCTAAATTTATAAGAAAATTGATAAAAGTGGGTCTGTTCTGCTTCATGTGTGTATGTTGGTGAGTGAGGGACCTGGAGTTTTGTTCTCTCAGCCCTTCCCCTATGGAAGCCCAGTTGCCTCTCTTTTGACAATCACAGTAGTCTCTTCGGGATGGGAAACCACCAACTTTTCTCTGATAGGTCTTGGAGCTGGGCGGTGTGAAAGCTCTTGGTGCCTGGAGTGCTAATCATGGGAAGGAGGAACAGTGCCCAAAGGCTCACAGACTTCAGATATCTGCTCTACAATTGCCACTGGAAAGTGAAGGGGGCAGGAGGGTGATGTAGTAGGAATCGAGGTTGGAAATCTGTTTGCTGGCAAAAAGACTATTTTGCAACTTGCCTCCTTTAAATGATCTTGCTCGTGCAGGGTGTTATTTAGTTAACCCAGCCTAAGGGGATGTTTTAAAGGTGGAGGATTGCCCTGGTGATGAACAAATATGAGAAATAAACTTCCAGTGGGGCTGGGTTGCCTGCTGACTGTGATTTCCTGATGATCTATAACAATGGTTATTCACTAACAGCTGGCGCATGTCTCCCTCGAACAAAGCCACTGGGAAGCACAGGCGCTCTGATTGGTGAACCAGAACCGTTTCCCTGGTAACAGTTAACTAGCACGTGTTTTATTGTTTCCAACTGCTTTTCCTGGGGTATTTGCAGGTGGTGGGAGATGCTTTCTTAAAGAGGGGTCATAACCTCATGAACTTTCAGATGTTGCAACAAATTGGGGAACAAAACATTTTCTCTTTCAAATATATTAAGTAAATCTTATTACATAGCATTTTCAAGACAGATGCAGCCCAACAGTTTTTCTTTTTTGCCATTGTTTCCAGATGTTATCAATTTTAAAGTCAGAGTTCCATTTTAAGATCAGGATCTATAGAAAGGTAATATTAGTGATATGTATAGCAGCAGAGTATTTCGCCCTTTTTGGGGGTGTGTTCTGGTTCTACATTTTGTTATAAAATGTGAGATCAAACCATAAAATGTCAATGTATTTTTAATTGGCCTTTTAATGGTTTGTATATTTCACCTCTTCATTAATTAACTCAATATTTTGCCTCTACTGATAGTTTTCTGTCTCATTTTTAATGCAACAGAAAATTTATGGTGTTCCTATAAAATACAAAACTAAATAAGATAAGGCTTGATTATGTTAGAATTTCCTTCTATAATTATTCACCATATTTTTGAAAGGATTGGTTAATTTCCAGATGGATAGCTCCCTCTTCTGTCTGATTTGCAGAATTCGCATCTTTTGAAAGCAGAAATGAAAAATGCACTATGCATCACAAAATTCTCTATCTTGGCTGGAGGCCGAATGTTGTTACTATCTGTAGAATCCCAAATTCATGTACTGGAATATGGAGGATGCTTCCATTGTAGTAATTTGGTTTAAAATAAAATTGCTTATCCTGCTATAAATGCTGGCTAAAAGAAAATGAAAATATTCCTTTAAGTTAATATTGAACTTTATCTGCAGACATCCCTGAAAAAATACAGATCTGATCAATCAGTTTAGTGAACTCTATTTGAAACACCTAGACTTTGGTCAAATAAGCACTTGCCACTTGATTTGCACAATAGCATTCGAACAATAGTGCAACTCAAGTCCTCTCTTTAGCATGATTTGCAAGGCCTTTTCTGGTAAGTGTTCTTGATGGGTTTGCAAACATGCACCTACTTATAAATTAGATCAGTGGCATTCAAACACTCTTCTCCAGGAACTCAGAATTTTAAAAAGGCTTTTTAAAAAATTTCTTTATAAAATATTTTTCCTTTGTTTCCTTGGGTCCAATTCAATCACTACAGTAAGAGTTAGGGTTATGCTCTGAAGGTGACACAAAAAGATCCATAACCTACACTCATAACCATAGAACCAAAAGAGCTAGTAACAGTATTTATGAGAACGAGGGTACTTAAGTACATATAGTTTGTGTTTCTAGAGACACAGTAAAGTGATAAATTTTGACTGTGAAGAGGAAGATATGGATTAACTCAGACTCACCCTTCCCATTTTCCTCAGTGGTCGGGTGGTGGGGATTATACAACCCTAATTATGTGAATGTGTATTAAATGAACACCATTCACAATTCTCCACCTTGCTTTTGTTGAGGTGGGCACACCTTAGGGCCCTCTAGGAGAGCAACATTTTGCCTCACGTGTTCCTGTTGGTACTGCGTCATTGTGTTCTTTCTTTTTAGTTTTGTTAGAGTGGTACAAATGATATTTTTATATCAAGGCAAATTTGAATATAGTGGAATGAGAATCAGAAACTATTCACTATCAAAATTTGGAGACTTAAGCCTCATTTGAACATTAAAATTACTTTCTTATCTTCACGTAGGTGAAATAACCAAGTCATAAAGGATTAGATAATAAATCTCATGTGGAATGAGGAATTGTTGGAAACCACAGACCGTAGCACACCCAATTCGACCTCTCCTTTCATAGACAAAACATTAAGCCCAGAAGGGCAGTTGTCTTGTTCAGGGTCCTGCAGCTACCTGGTGACAGAGCTGGGCTTTCTGGCTGCTCTTCAAGTGCTCTTTTGCCCAGGCCACACTCTGCGCAGCACTCGAGGTATTCTTCCCTGAGGTACTTGGCTGTGGCTCCTTGAATATGGATTCTGTCATTTTTTTCCTTCTCCAAATGGAAATACTCTGGCTCCCATTTCCCTGATTTGTATCCCAGTGACTTACTAGCTGAGTGACTTTGGAGTAGCTAACCAACCTCCTTGTGCTTCAGTTTTCACTTTTATGAAATGAGGATAAAAAATAGTGCATCTCTCAGAGAATTAAGATCAGTGTTGTGTCTAGTACAGTGCCTGGCACATAGCAAGTACTTAATAAATGTTAGATATTACTTTTATTATTGTAATTTTCTGCCTTTCTTTCTCCAGTGTGTTCTGTGGTCTTAATTTATTCTGTAGCATGTAGTAATCACATTCTGAAACAACTGAAGGTTGTGTATCCCTGTTCATAGCAGCGTTATTCACAATGACAAAAAGATGGAAGCAACCCAAGTGTCCAATGATGGATGAATGGATAAGCAGAACGTGGAACAGTGTGTACACATACAATAGAATATTATTCAGCCTTAAATAGAAGAGAAATTCTGATACATGCTACAATGTGGATGAACTTTGCAAATATGCTAAGTGAAAAGAGCCAGTCATAAAGAGACAGATACTGTATGATTCCACTTACATGAGGTAGCTATAGTAGTCAAATTCATAAAGACAGGAAGTAGAATGGTGTTTTCCAGGGCTGGGAAGAGAGTGGAATGAGTTGTTTAGGGAGTATAGAGTTTTGGTTTTGCAATATCAAAAGGGTTCTGAGGATAAGTTACATAACGATATGAATGTACTTAACCCTACCAAACTGTACATTTAAATATGGCTAAGATGATAAGGTTTATGTTATGTGTATTTTACTAAGTTAACAACAACAACAAAACAAAAACAACTGAAGGGCTTAGTGCAATTAGAGCATATTAGTTGTATTAGCTCTGGACGTTTTGATTTTGTGATAGGAGCTAAGTACATGATTGCAGAGCTCACACATCATATCTGTTTTAATTCTTCTTCCAGGATTGCTGACTTCTTGCCAGAGATGGACTTAATTTCCAGGGCCTTATAGTTTATGAACTTGGATGAAATTACAGAAGTCCACTTTCCCCTCAGAGACTCCTCTAAAAATGCAAAGAAACCCCTCAGAGACTCCCCCCAAAATGAAAACATATGAAAAGCAAATTTGACTCAGCAAGTTTACCATTAACAAAACCTCCTTTGTGGATGTGGGTGGGGGTAGTACTGGTGTAGGCTATTAGAAGAAAGCTTAGAAACTTCCCTATTGAACAAAGCAAGCAAACAGGCAGAGAGAGAAAAAGGGAGAAGAACTGCATTTTGGTTTAGGATTTTTTAAAAAAAATTCTGTTTAATTATCATTACTGTCTGCAGAGATGATTAAAAGCATCATACATTTCCAGGCTAAAAACCAAGCACAATAGGAGAATGAATGGTTTAAATTGGCACTTGATAATTTCTTGCAATAATCTGATATAAGAGCTGTATCCCTTTTATTTCAATTCAAGAATTCCTTGTATCTTTTATTCAGTGTTCAATATCCTTTTCTATTTTAACCCAATAACATTTACTGAATACTACGTGGTGAAGACTCTGTGTCTCAGAGGAAACAGCTGGGTTAGGGTTTTAAAAAAACTTTTAAAAGGAGGTAAATACTTCAAAACTTTAAAAGAAACTTTTGTTAAATGTTCAAAGTAATTAAATATACTAGAAATCATAACAAATGGTCATTCTTCCAAATAACATTCCGTATATGATCATGGGATTGATTTATAAAACTAAATTTCAATAGAAAATTCTTCAGCTATATTGTAGGGAGAATGTTGTCTTTTCAGACATGCTAGTAGGGAACAATCACTACACTAGTGAATATGTTTGCTCAAACCAGGGTCAAAAAGAGACAGGAGATTTTCTTTTATCAGCTTCTCAAAAATAGCAGCGAACATGCTTAGTAACAGGACAGGATTAAAGTCTAAGTCTGTCATTTTAAAAGTGCCACATTTTAATTTTACGTTGTCTTTTTGAAATAATCAGGAGTTTTGCTTTAAATGTTTTATGCATAAATTAAACATTGAGATATAATTATTAGCTTATGCAGGGGTACCACCCCAATCTTTTTTTTTTTAATTTCAGCTTATTATGGGGGTACAAAAGTTCAGGTTATATATATTGCCCATGCCCCCCCATCCCCCTAAATCTGAGCTTCAAGCGTACCACCCCAATCTTACTTTCAGCATCATCTTAATAAAAGCCTGAGTTTATGAATCTACAGGTTTTTTATTAGAATCCCAGGAGGTAACAATCTTGAAATCACAAAATATGCATAAAGGAAAACATTAGACTTACCAAGAAATATAGCTGTGACAGTGCATGACAAAAGGCACAATTTGGTGACATTCAATTTCCTGTGTTTCAGCATCTGAAGGCTTTAGACATAGGTGAAAAAAAAGGGGGAATTTTTAATATTAAGAGCTATGGAAGGTGATAAACAGGCCTGACAAACACATCTAAGCACAACCATGCATTTCATAATAGAAACATTTCCCTTTTCATTCTCAATATTCTAGTTGAATAAGTACCCACCATCCCAAGGATTCTTAATAAAAGCATTTTACCCTTTTGAGAGGTAGACACCATTAAGTTCATTTTGAAATGTTCACATTTAGCTTTTAGCCAAAAGTGAACCTTTCTTTGGTGGCTTTTGAATCCTTTTCAAGTCTTGAAACCTTAGAGAGAAACCAAAGAGAAAGAGATCAGATCGTGGCCTACCTCTTTCAGCCCTTGAGAATTCCCTTTCCAAGTAGTTTCTTAAATAGTGAGGCTGCATCAGAACCCCCAGTTCTTCTCCTTAGAAGTTATTAAATCAGCAGAAAGACCGACAATAATGGCACATGAAATCTAAGTTTTGTATAGGAAACAGACAGGCAGTCTACACTTTGTTATTCACTTGATAGACAGAGCCATTTTGACAGCCCTAACCTTGGAAACCACAGGTCCTGCTGAGCTCAGCAGGAGTCAAACGCTGAGTACCATCTGTCAAAGCTTTATTTTTCCCCCTCCTTATCCACGCCTTCACTATAAGATGCTAACAAGAGCTGCTGAATGAAAGTCGCTAACTACAGTTAAACTTGTGTGCATTGTAACACGAATGTTGGGATAAGAAATTCACTACAGGAATCTATGAAATTTGAGTGAACTAAGTGGATATTTTATGTCCTTTCTTAGTGGTTATCAACGGAAGAAAGTGTGGGTCGAGGAACTCCATAAATCACACTCCAAACATCTAATACTCCAAAATTAGGAAATTGCACATCATTTTGTTGGTTTTGCCAATTCTGTAGCTGGTTTTGCCAAATCTGTAGCTCAAATGATGAATGGTTTGAAAAATTCTCAACTCTAAGGATTTTATTTCTTGATGGGATTTAATTAAATGTACAAAAACAACAAATTCCCTTTTTTTCCCTAAAAAGTAGTGATTTTGATGAGTTAAACTCATGCTTTATAAAAGAAGTCTCATTCAAAACAAACACTTGCTCTCCTTCTCTCTGGCATAATCAATTCTAAAAACTTAACAGGCCTAATCATAATAAAATCAATTAAATCAAGCGTGGTATAGCTCAGGCTACACTTGTGCAGAAGACAGTATATCAATTGGAAACATAAAGGAGCTTGGAAGGGCATTGCTTTCCATTAAGTGCTACCAAAATGCTTCATATTTTTTTGAAGTACAAATTTATTTTGCTTGCATTTAAAATTTTTGTATATTTAAAGAACAGTTTTAGGTATTGATTTAAAATCCTTAAATTTAGAATATCATTTTTAGCATACAATTCATTCAAAAGTTTAGATAACGTTTCCATAAACACAGAATCATAATAGTTTAGAATTCAAAAGTTGAAGAAACTGAGGTCTTTTTAGCAGAATTATTTCAAATTTTAATTTTTGGTTGTTCTTCTTGAAATAGTAATGCATTTCATTCTTTTTTCTAATCTTTCTTCCAATTCTCCCAAATGCTGAAAAATAAAGATGTCATATTATGAGAATAATACTACATATACTATGCTATAGTAAGCGATTATTTATTGTTTAATGGTTAATTGTCAAGAAGTATTTTTAAATTAATAATTGTATTCATACAAATGTGTACATTTTTACTTTGCAATGTCAAATGAGCTAAATATAATAATAGTTTCTAATATACAAGGTCGGATTTTGTCCATCAGTTTTGCAAGACACTTCAGCTGTATATATTTTTGTGAACATATGCATGAATGCATTTGAAAGAAATCTGAATAGGTAATATTTGAGTTGAGGCTTTGCTCCTTCTCTGAGCTTCCCTCACCTGCCCTTTGTCCTAGGAGGGGCCAAGGAAGGAAGCTGCCTTTGCTGGCAGAGTCCCTGCTCAGTAAGCACTTCTTCTACCGGTGTGCTGATGCCCGCCTGAAATCCCTTCTCTTGCGGGGCAGGACACAACTTTCACTGCATTGAGAGAGAAGATGCAAAGGCAGATGCCCCAGGGAGGAGCATGTGAATCTAAATTAATCTTGCTGACAGTTATTTTGAGAGCAAAGAGTAGCAAGGAAGAGCAGGAGGGAAGGCACCTTCCGATGGAGAAGGGATGTTGAGAGGGGAGGCGAAGTCGGGCTTCCTCAGGGTTTTACCTGCGCAGGGCCACTCAGTGTCCATATGGTAACCTTGCTTTGCATTATGCATGTGTAGACCTTTTTGATTCCTCTTGTTATACTGTTAATTTTCATAATCTCATTATCTCAGAGTTGGAGGAATGGTAAGGGTCATCTAGTCCATTAGAGATGAAGAAACTGAGACTCAGACAAATCTATTCTGTGGTTTATCCAAACCCTGGGTTAAAAAAAAAAAAAAAAAGTTCCGTTCCAATGGGATATGACTATGTTTACATCCTTTCGGAGAAGTTGTTCCTGTAATTTAACTTCTCACTGGGCAAGCAATACCAACAATGTACAACCCCATTGTACAGATGGGCAGGTAAAGCCTGAGAAATGATATTAACAGGTTCTGACCCCATGTCTACTGATTCCTGGGCCAGGTATTGTGGGCAGAACTATCCCACCTTAAAAATATAACACAGATTTTTGTTGCTTGGCATGTGTGTACCAAAAATGATGTTGCTTCAGGGCTATTTGAACAATGCCACCTGAGGCTGCACTCTTTCATGCGGCAAAAATCTTTGTGTGGTTCCAGTCTGTAAGGGCCACCACAATCAGAGGGCTCTTTTGGTCCCCAACTTGACAAAAAAGTATAGTTTTTTCCTCTTCCCAACCCCCATCCCCCAGTTTAGTTTCTGTCTTTCTCTGTGACCTTTATACAGAGCCATAGAGGTGTGAAAGCCAATATTTGGTTTAATCCTTGTAACAAAACTGCAAGGTAGATATTATTATCGTTACTGTCTTTGTTTCACAAAAGCGGCAGCTGAAGTTCAAAGAGGCTAACTGCTGCAGTTTCCTTATCCATAAAACGGGGATGGTAATATCACCCATCTCAGAGGATTTCATGAGCAATGCTGATGAAGACTTTAGCACAGTGCTGTGTGCAGAGCAAGTGCTCAGCAATTGTTGTTTTTTGTAATTATCCATGGAGTTCAGAGCCAGATTTAGGTCTGATGGTTACTATGTTAGTTTTCATTTCCTGTTAATAATATCTATTTTCTTTTAAGGAAATAATAAAAACAACAACTACTAAAAATTTAGAATGCACTATAATTTTATAACCTGCTTTTCTTCTTGACATTATACCAGAAATTTCATGTCGCTGCCAATTCTTGGTGAATATCATTTTAAATGAGTAAGTGTCCCATAATTTAATTAGCCATATCCTGATACGAGTATTTTGGTTGCTTTTAATTTTTCTCCATGATAAATAATACTCCAATGACCATTTTAGCACACACAACATTTTCTTCTTTGGGCATATTTTCTTAGGATATTTTTTTAGAAATTAGATTGCAAATTAAATTAGAACTTATATATTTTTGTAATATTTGCTACTTACTGCTAAATCATGGCCCGACTTTTCTATTTTTATTTTACTGACCTTATTTTATAAATGTCCTTTGTTTTATTGGGCTTCCAACCTGTTTTTTTTTCTTTTTCTTTTTTATTTCAGCATATTATAGGGGTACCTGTTTTTTAAAGATGTAATTGGTTCAAAGGCATGGTGGTGAGTAATGGCAGAACCAAGGTTTGAATCCCTCTTCCTACCATACCAATGACGCCAATGGGAAAAACTGTCAAGGTCCAGGCATGGAAGAGCCAGCTATGCCTTAGGGACAAGCAGAAAAGGCAGAAGTCTAGGAGTCAGGAGGTCTGAGTTCGAGTCTTGCTACTACTAATCTTCTATTGTTTGACCTTGATCTTTTCAACTATAATATAGGTCCATTGATTCTTGCTCATATTTCCTGAGAAGTTTGAGGCTTAGAGAATGCACCAGAGTGCTCTTAGAGCAGTGTAAATCCCTGCATTGGAACAGGGCAGAGTCTGGTCTCTGAATCCTCAGCACTGAGCTGCTCTAAGAAGCTGCAGTGTAGAGCTTCCCAGACTTGAATCTGCATATGAATCATCTACGGATCATGTTAAATTCTGTTTCATTAGGTTTGGTATGGGCCTGAGGTTTTGCATTTTTAACAAGCTCCCAGATAATCCTGATGATACTGCCGGTTCATGGACCACACTTTGAGAAGCAGCCACTCCGAGTACAAGTGATCGTTCATTTGCATGGGTGACTGTCCCCATGGTGCAGAGCACCCTAGGCATGGAGCAATTTTAATAAGTGGATAAATGGGGGGATTAATAATAGCTGGCCAGATGTTCCTCAAATAGTGTCTAATATGCTGGAGTGTGTTAATATTTTGACTTGTCTGTGGAGGAAGTATTATCTGATCTGTTTCCTCTTTGATGCTGGAGGTTCCTCTGAACCTGGGAATGTCCCCTTTCTTGAGGTGTGGTATGAAGTGGAAAGCAGCCACCCGGAATAATAGAGTAGTATAGAAAAGCCCTAGACTTTTATTATTATCATTTCCCTTATCTGAACACAAACCCACAAATGACCTTTTCCATTCTTGTTTTATATTGTTGGAGATTCCAACCAAGTTCCCTTAAAAGCTGACCAAGAAAATTTGCTAGCAGCACTGTAAAAGCCATAGTGCTTTGTTACAAATCTTTCCAAACATCTGCTGCATGAAAAGAAGTAAGATCCTGCAAAGGCTGAGGGCAAGAGGGCAACTCGGAAGTGGGATGTCCCAGCACAGCTCTGCGGAGGCCCTTTTTCTGCATGCAGGCAGCCCCGGGAGGCTCCAGCACCTGTTCCTGCATATTCCTGCTGGCTTCTGTTGTTTGCAATTGCTGTCAAAAGCGTCCCAGGAGAGGGCTGGGACAAGCCTTGTCAGGGAACAAGAAAAGCCGGGAGTGGGGCGGTTGGCCTCACACATGTGAGGATGTTCACTGTCCCAGTAGGGACTCTCATTTCCCTTTCACGTTACCACGAGCCTGATGGCAAAAGGAAAACCTCTGAGTGTAGGTGCTGTAGCAGCAACAGTCTTTTGAAACTCAAGTGACATCGATAGCCTAGTTTCATTTTTCTAAAACTGAAATGCCATGAGCAGGACCTAGAGGTACACAATCATCCGGTCCCGAGGAGTTATTGCCTAGAGAGTTGCATGGTACATTTCCAAGAGGAAAGAAAAAATACTAGGTTGAAAGGAGTTGAAAAGTAGTGTGTCTGTGCATTAGGCCTGGGCTTTGAAAGATTAGCCTAGCTTTCAAGGAAATAGTTGAAGGGAGAATATGATAAATGTCCTGTTATTAATATTTTTGCTCAAATATTGGTAGAATTGCTACATACAGTTACTTCAACTTGATAGTGCAAGTGGCTCTGTCTTTAAATGTCATTATAAGCCTGCATTTTAGAATGTGTGAATAGTTTTTAATAAAGACATGGCTTTCAACATTTTTTTGTATTTGTCTTATTATATGTGGTGGGGAAGTAGGATTCTCTCGTCTCAATTTAAAAGTTTTTCTTCTTATTGATCATAAAAATCTCAGTTTAAAATTTAAAGGTCAGAAAATAGCTTCTGAAATACAGAGGACTATTTTTCAGGGGATGCTTAGCCAACAGATCTTATGTGGTTAAAAGTTAACTCAATAAAAGATGCATTTTTGATATGCTGAAAAGATAGTGTTTGCAATTAAAAGTCCCTGCCTTCTTTAGCATGAACACTCCTTCATCCCAATGGCTTTAGAACAAAATGAAGTTACAGTCTGGGTCTCAGAATAAAGTTATTTATCAAAAACATAATCACTATTCGGGTCCTGAATTTTCTTCACTCAAAACATTAATATTATTGACCTAATTGCGTTTTGATTATGATAAAAGATGTTTGAGCTGCTCAGGTTTTTTGAAGCCTTTTAAAATCTAAACAGGAAAACAATTTTGCAAGCCCGTTGGCTTTTTTAATGGAATACAACTTATATTAGGAACTATATTCATAGTGAATCTGCTTTAAATAGGAAGCAGGAGGTCTGTCTGAAATGTTCTTCTTTTGACCAAGTATCATAATTAGGTTTGTCTGAAATGGTATTTATTAATTCTTTTGGTCCATTTAAGGTTCTATGTATATTTTAAAATAGAATAATTGCTTATATAGATAATTATGCTACTAGAAAACTGTAAAATGATGTTTTGAACATTCAAATCAGGTCTTTTGTCTACCAAATAAATTACCATTATTTTCCTTTGAGGTTTTTAATTCTGCTGTGCTTCTTATTAGAAATATGGTCTTTTAATGTAAATTGCAAATATATGATTTTACAATGGCTAATAAATGTAACAAGTTTAAAAAATGTGTTTCCAAACTGTATGACTCACAAGTAAAGAAATCTGATTTTCAAAATGTTTGGTTTTAGCTATTATAGAATTTTGGGAAAGATCCATAACGCAAAATTTAGAAAAAGGATATCTGGTCTTTAGCTCAAAGAAAACAGCCGGAAATGCTTAGGATTAAAGGTGTCTACCTAAGGACAGGCGTGTTTTCACTCACAAATAGAGGAATATCTTCTGGCAGAGGAAATTCTAGCAAGTGTCTTGCAAGGCCTTTCCCGAAGGACGCTGTCCTGCCTTGCCTGTGCAGTGGGAGACATCTCTGCTAGCTTGGTTCTTACCCTGACAGTTTTAGCAGTGAACGGAGGAACTCTCCTATCTTAGCAGAGTGAGAGGTGTTGTCAGAGGGGAGGTAGAACTGCTGTTTTCATAAAGGTACATAAATTACAAGTCTTTCTTTCGATCTCACCCTTTTTAAAGTCAGTAGTGGGCTATTATTAATAACTCCAAAGAAGGGCCTATCACTTCAGGGAAGGAACCGGGGCTGTGGCATTGTGAACTATCTCCCAATACCCAGTTTGTCCATAAGTAGGAACATGAGAGAGACAGACAGACAGAAGCCCGACTGACTTGGGGAGAGGAGCTTTCTGGCGCTGAGTGACAGTAAAGGGACAGCTCCTCTACACGGACAGCTGCTTTACACAGACAACCAGACAATCTTCAAATGAGCTTTTAAATTCTATTTTGGAGGGGCTCTGAAAATCTTTCATTGGAGAAAAATTTGCCTAAAGGTAAACTCTAACATGAAATGGTTAAACCAAATTGAATTTTTTTAGGTAACAGTAAAAATAACTATGACATTGCACTTCCTAAACTTGTTTTATTTTTAACATTCTGAAAGCATACATATTCATTTGTAAGCTCATGTAGTAATTGACTTAACAGAAACCTTGTAACATATTCTATCAAAGTAAAATGCTGTTTCATGATATTTATTCAGCCTATAGAGTGGATTTCTCCCAAACAGTATCCTTTTTGGCAGTGTGTATATTGTTTATTTGTATACGCTTTATGGGATTAAGCACTTCTGGGTAATTTTTCATGCCAGACAACCTGAGGAAGCCAATAGAGGTATGGCATGATTAAGTTTACAGGTCACGAGATACATTTACATGGAGAACCAAGTTTCCAGTTTCAAGCAAATGACTTATCTGTAATTTGATGCAAGTAAAATGACTGACCTTTCAAATGTTTGTTGGGCCTCAAGTGTCTGGAACAATCAATATGTACATTATTGTTTATATTTTATGCTCCTGATCCCATTAATGTATGCGTAAGGAGTGCTGGGACACCATTAGGTTCTGATACTTCTGAAGTATTGGGTGGCATTTATCAAACAGAAAGGCGGCACATATTGACTTGTGACAGTTTTGCATTTCTCGAGCTCAATGTTTCACGAACTGCTTATCCAGTTTTGGTAAGCAAGACTTTTACTGCGCCGAAGCCACCTCAATTAAATAATAATGAAGTAATTTGTTTAAAAAGGATTTTTAACTTGCAGACTCATTAATTTCTCCCTTGTGAGTGTCAGAAGATATGTTCTTAGGCAGGGGAGATCAGAGAAGTGTGGTGGAATGAAATGATTTCTGGGTGTGGACATTGGCAAAATGACTGGCTCTGTTTCTGTGTGACCAAGGACAGGTCTTTTAATGTTCCCAAACTTCTGGTTCCCCAGTTGTGAAGAAGGTGAGGTGGCCCAGATCACCAAGATCCTTTCCAGTCTGGACATTCAATGGATAATGAAATACCAATAGGCAAACATGTGAGCCAGCAGTGCAGCCCTACCACTAAGTACAAAACCGAGAAATGGGGAAATCCTCTAACCACCCTACCTCCCCTGTGGATACGGAAATAAGGGAAATGCACATTCCTTCTTATTGCCTAGAGTATACTGGACTCATTCTGGGTGTCTAGGAGAGACATTTGTGAAGTATGTACACACACACACACACACACACACATACGTGCACACACACAGACTATACATAGGCGTCTATTTTTTTTTTTTTCTATCTCCCATTCTACACACCTCATCTCCATTCCACCCAAAAGTGCTCAAAGTACCACCTGTTATTGGGGTGGAACAAGAATTCTGAATTGTTCATTGAAGAGATAGGGAACAGTTACCCACTTCTATATTAATTAACTATCTCTTTCTAGGGTTTTATAATTGGAAAGTCTAATGACTTTAAATTAACCATCCACGGTCCAATTAAAAAATCCTGAATTGATGAATTGGTTTCTAAATTCTCTGTGTTATTGACAAGTTGCTGCATCACTGAAGCTATACGACATGTCATCCATTATTAACTTTGATGGCCTTAAAAAAGATAAATTAGATCTTTTAAGCAGAAATGAGTTCTCACAAAGGCTGCCCTTCTAAAGTGCATGCGGTCTCAATTTTCTCTGAATTTCAGCCCACTTATTTGTTTGAGTTTATTCTTGTTTCACTTAGATTTTATTGATTGTTTCGTAAACATTAACTGATGATAAAAGCTTCTTAATATGAGCAGATAATAGATAATCAATTTGTAATGCAGTTTAAGTGATAAAATACTTTTGCCAGGAATATATAATCTGTCATAAGGGCAGGAAATGCCTTCATTTAAAAAATTAAAATTTACAATGAAAATTTTAGAAAGGAAATATGTCTTTTCAACGTATAAAAAGTTAAGTTTACTCCTGAGACAGTAGCAATATAAAAATGAAACATGCTATTTCTAAGGCACATTTAAAATATAAACATATACATTTAGAATAAATTAGTCTTCTTTGAGCACTTGTAGTTTGCACTAGGATAAAGGTAAAAAGCAATAATAATAAATACAATTCAAAATAACATTCAAAATTTGAACTCAATAATTGATTTATTACAGAGGCAAAATGTTCTTACCTTGGCTTCTGCAAAACTCCTTATTCTTACTATTATATATTTCTTCAACCTAAAAGAATCTTTTGTTTTATAATCAGAATCTTATTTTTCTAACATTGTAAGTATGAATTTACCATTAATGGCTCCAGTATCTGCTGTAACACAAAATGTGTTGGGGGAAAAAATGACTTAGGCAAGTTTTTAATACTTTAAATTGGACCCGCCCTTTATCCCACAATCCCTTTTGTGTATCTCATTATTGATCAGAGTTATGCTGATATACCAGGAATTACTAGGGCAGTGTTTTATTTGACTTTTTATTTCTTTACCAAAGTTGTTACCATCTTTGACCTTTCAAAAATGTTTATGACAAGGCACTTGCTGTTAATTGCACGCAGGGAGGAGTGAAGAGCACCACCCCCGCACCAAATAGGAGCTCATATTTTCCAGAAGATAAGATTTTCTTGTAAAATCCAAGTCTTAGAGGAGATAGGTTTCAGTTTTTTTTTTTTTTTTTTTTTTTTTACTTTTACATAGCAATGTATTTAACAGCTTGAGAAGATTACTATTTTCTGATTAGCAGACCCAATAATAGGACAAAGAAAGAAAGGATATGGCTTTAAATAAAGTATGTTGTAGCTCTACTGGCCTAGATCCATCTTTCATCTCTACTGGAAATGCAAGAATAGAGATATAAAATTCTAAGACTGAAAAGGGCCTTAAAGATCATATGATCATATCAACAGATGCAGAAAAAGCTCTTAATTAATGTCATACACTCTTGTGTACTTATAGAGACACCTGTTAATTCATTTAACCCCTAAAACAGCCCTATGAGGCATTTAGTATTATTATTTCCATTTTATAGGCAAGGAAATTGAGGCACAAAGAGGTGATGCAACTCCCCTACAGCTCATTAGTATCAGGGCCAGGATATGAACCCCGGCGGTCTGGCCCCAGTAGACAAGGCTGCTTTGTCCTTCATAACCCCACCCCTGGTCACTGTCTAGCTTAATACCTTATTTGGTTTTCTTTGTAGCATTTTTTGCTAGTTGAAATGATCCTGTTCATTTTTTTGCTCACTTACTATCTGTCTATGTCCCCTCTTCCCCATTAGATTCTAAGGTCCAGGAGAGCAGGAACTGTCTTACTCACTGCTGTTTCCACCCAGGTCTGGAATAATAGTGCATGGAATGGTTTCTCAATAGATCCTGAATGAATGAATGAATGAATGAATTTAAGAATATGCAGCAGGGACAGTGGGAATGGAAGAGGCTGTTGGGCTGGGAGTTGGTGCCCTGGTGAATGTGGTGGGGAAATGCACTTAGCAGCAGAAACCAGGTGGATGAGAGTGGGAAGATGTGAGTGGGGACATCAATGGTGGGCTCAGTTTTCAAGAAGCTTGACAGTAAGGAAAGCAGAGGCATGAGAAATAGAAGTTGTGGTTTTATGCTTTTATTAGAAAACCTAATAGGAACCTTCCTCCCTTGCAACTTAAGAATGCCTCCTTGCTGCTCTTTGATGATTATTGCTATGTGAAGACCCATCTCTGTCGTTTTCCCAACTATTTGATCTGCTTGTAAACTGAAGTAATGGTTTGACCACAGAATTATCATCTGTCTCCGTGCATTTTACCAAAGGTGCACTCCTGGGCAGTCATTTCCCCGGGTCATTCTTGGGGGAGCAGGACTTCTTCATCAATGTCTGTGGAGCCTGAAAGTCTATAAAATACCAGCAACTTGCCTTTGAATCCCAGGAAACGCATTATCTGTCCTTTTCTACACCCTCTTTGAAGTTTCCAAGAGCGTTACAATTACAGTTTCTTTTCCCGGACATTGAAAGAAATAGCGTCAAAACATGGGTGGCTCTGAGCCATCCCACTGTGGTCTGTGCCCCGCATGGCTAAACAGAGAGGTTTCCATTACACAGCTCTGCTTCCTGATGTGTGCAGTAAGTGGCCCCTCGTCCCCTGCCTCCCCCTACAGCATTTACTACCATTCAAAGGAGGGGGATGCCAGAAATCTCACATTTAAAAGCTACACTTCTTAAAGGTGGTTTTAATTCAACCAATGAAGTCAGTAATGCTAGACGACCTGTATTGTTGACAACTTGTGGCAAGTAATTCAGCGTTCTGCTATTCTAATAGCAGTAGCAGCAAATGACTCGGAAATGTATAGCACGAACGTATTCACTAGTATCTTCTCTTTCTGAATCCTCTGAATTGATCTCTCAGTTTCAAAGTGTCCCTGAACCCCTAAGTTAGCTCTGCCTCTGGTTTCTATAATTAGGTGCCAGTATGAAATCATGGCAGAACAAACAGGTTGGTTTTACAGACTCTCTTTATTTTGAAGCCAGGTACTGCTACTATTTTAGGGAAGAAAATATTGCCCTCTTTTCAAATGTAGCAAAACGTGTTGTCTCTTTCTCAGTATCAACTACAAATAAAGATTCTCTTTGGAATTCTTCTTTTAGTCTGTGTGTTCTCCTGTTGTCAGCAATAAACAAAGATTAATAATTCAAGTAGTACCAGCATTGTCAATCAGACAATAAATAGTAAGGTTTAATGTGCAAATTTTGTACCAGGACAACCTCTGGCCCAGTGTTCCTCAAAGGACGTGCGACAGGCAAGTCTTCCTTTTGAGGCACTTCTCCAGGCATTGCAGTGTGTTGAGCCTCCCTGGTTCTGGGTCACAATTTCCGGTAGCACTTGCCGGTTATTGTGATGACCAAAACACCTTCGCACGTTTGCAACAGACCTATAGGAGTGGATAGTATTTCCCTTGCCCATGTCCTGGCTCAGGATGCATAAATGCAAATGCCAATGGTGCCAGAGGCTAGCCAGAGAACATACATTTGTATAAGTATAAGGCCATTCTGAGTGATAGGACCTGTGTTTGCTGGAAAAAATGTGCATGATGTGTTTAGAAGCGTTCAAGATCAAAGTTGTAATAAACACTACTCTGGTCAACAAAATTGTCCTTTCTGCCAAATTTGGCTCTTTGGCCATTAGGCTTCCACTCAGATCTATGACTCCAGCCCCTCTCTCCACTTGTTTCTTTGTACCTAATGATTTAGCCACACTGACTTGGCACATAGGAGGCCTGCCCTAAGTGCTAGTTGGATAAATGAAGAATAACTGAAAATTACTCCAGGCCTTTAACCAATTTCTGAGAAGTTCATAAGGAGCACTGATGTTTAAGATTTCTGCTCCGGCCACACCAGCTGTAGGCTCTTTAGGTGGCATCCCTGGGTTTCTTCTAAGTCCTCTCCTGGCACATGAACCAGGGCTTATTTTCAGGTCCTTGTATTGGTTCTATTTGTTCAGTACTGCACTGGTTTTGCTGCACAATAGGAATAATTTCAACCTGAGATTGTAAAACCTTGCCTCACAAACTCTCATCACTATGTTTTGCCCAGGTGTGTGCTGCTTCCTCAGACATGTCAGGATGCAGTGGCCTGTGATTCTCCTATACTAGCGATGTGCTCAATTTCTTGTTCCAGTTCATGGCAGGAGACAAGGGATTGCTCCTGCCCCAGGCAGATTTAGCCTCATTGGTGCTGGAAAGTGATTTTAGTGGATCTAAAAACTCCTCCCATTTCAAAGTAAAGACTTCCCCGTGTGTACCCCAGATGACTCCTCCCCTCTGTCTCTCTCTCTCTCTCTCTCTCTCTTAATTTTAACTTGTTCCTTTGGGATGGAACTATCTATGAGAAATACATTTTGCTGATTTCCCTCCCTCTTCCTGTTATCTTATTTGGCCACAAAGCCCCCAACAGAGCAGGAAATGTGGCACTCAAAGGTAACAGAGGAAACTCCTCCTCTGTACCCAGGGGCTT